>NC_139223.1:30223018-32623018 GCF_055691185.1 Crinia signifera | reverse complement strand
TTTTGTCCAACCATGGTGGCTTTTTTTTATTGAATTTACCCTTATTTACTTTAGGAATGTATTTAATAGTTAATGATTCGAGTACATTTTTTAGAGTATTCCACATTTCCTCATCATTTTCCCCCTCAAAAACAGTTTCCCACACAATTCTTTTTAGGGCTTCTCTGAATATTTCAAAGTTAGCTTTTCTGAAGTTTAGTATTTTTGCCGATCCTTTATGATGTAATTTACTGAAGTTGATTTCCAGTTAAACCATATTGTGGTCACTGTTCCCTAGATGTTCAATTACTTTTGTGTTTGAGACTAGATCTATGTTATTTGTTAATACCAAATCCAATAATGCCTTATTATGAGTTGGAGCTTCTACCATTTGTGTGATAAACTGGTCTTTATGTGTACCGGCGTCTCCAGAAGTACCCGACTACCGGGGTACGTCATATCAGCTGTATAGTGGCAACAGTCCGGCATTACTGTCCCTCTGTACATTACTCTGTAGGAGACCTCACAGGCTCAGCACTGCTGTCTTCCTGTCTGCTGGTGAAAACCCTCCCATGACAAGGCCGCTGCTGCTGCTTTCTTCCATGGGCCTAAGAAGCATGTGATGAGCTCAATCAAAGCTTCTCAGCCTCCGACCTCTTGTGCAAAGTCTCATGGGTCAACTTCCAGCAATGCACTGCTCACTTGTGCAGTCAGTATGCTCCCGAGGCTCAGCACCAGTAATCATTGTCACATCGGCAGATAGGTGAAGCTGCAGCACTACCCCACTCCCATGCACAGAGCCTTTTGCTAAACAAAAAAAACATGCTAACCAGGGGGCCCTAGATAGAGGGGGCCCAGGGATACTGATCCCCTGTGCCCTGACCACAGGGGGGCCCAGGGGTACTGACCCCCTGAGCCCCCCTGCTTAATCCAGCCCTGGTTATACCTCTGGTGCTTCCCATGCCAGCCTCTTCTACAACATTTTCCAGGGCCTCTTTCAGTTCCCAATCTGCCCCTGTTGCACACTAATGTAACGCTGGATACCCAATAGGAAAACCTCTATCGTATTAGGAATACAGGGGTTAATTCAATACTGATTATTAAGCAGCAGTCGTTCGCTGCTTAGCGAGCGCCTTAATGCTGCCCGCCGCCTGGGGAACATCCAGAGTTTTTATGGGGATGACCATAAAACGCTGCCCGTTCCCTGGTCCGGCCCTGTGTCTGCCCCCGTCCCTACCTCCTCGCAGCGAATGGCTTGGCAATTGTGTAACTCGCCAATGCCGGTCACTTTTAGGGGTTTGCAAGTGCTCAAACCCTGACCATTGGGTCTGCTGACAAATTTGGATCGCTACGAGTGATCCTGAATCTGCTGCACAGTTTGTTTTTACCTACGATGTGGTCATTTCTTGTCCTAGAGCAGCATTCTGTTCATTAATACTGACTGCTGCCTCCTCCTCCAGGTCACTGGTCCGAGCAGCACTGTGGTGCCCGTACACATTTGAGGGGGGGGGGGGTTGGCGTGGGTCAGTAGGCGGTCAGTGCAAGGTAGCGCTGGGTCCCATTAAGAAGCCTAGTCTTCTATGGGATATCGCCAGCTTTTGCCCCAGTGTGCAGGTTTTTCTGCATATCAAAATGCGGTAAATGGAGCATCCCGCCATATGCACTAAAATATTGAATAGCATCTACCAGGCCTTTTTTGTTAAACTTTAAAATCTGAGAGGTGGGTTTTTGTTCCGCCTGTATAAAATTTTCACGAAAAAGTATAATATTTTCATTTCTGCAGGTCCTCGGCCAGCTCTGTTAGCAATAGTCTCCTGTAAGTTGCCTAATTAAAGCCTCTTTGAGGCGTAGGATCTGCGCTGTGGCAGCTGCAGACGAGCCAGGCACGGTGGCGGTGAAGCGTGTAAAGATACTGAACAGGGACCTTTTTTCATTAAGTATTATTAAAGGTCAGGCATCCAAAGCGGACGTCTCAGACGTTAACATCTGTCCCACGAGCACAGCTATTTGTTATTACAGCTTACCAGAGGCATTGTGTAACATGTCCTGATGTAACGGAACAGCAACAGAAAAGTACAATGCGGTTTTATGTATAAGGTTAAACAACAAAAATAAAATACATTTGATATGTTGCAATCAGGACCTGGTTCCTATGAGGCAGAGTCTTCAGCAAGAAGCTTCTGTCATGCTATTGCTAGGAAGGGCGCATACATGTGGAGCTCCCATGCTTGGCCCCTGATGAAAAGGGGCGCTCTGGAGTGCAGTGAGCAGCCAACACCCCCACACCCCTCCGTGGCCTCTCGATTGAGGAAGCGGTGGTGACCCGGCGATGGACGGTGACCCTCAGGCGCGACCCCCACCCCCCTTGCGAAAGATGGAGGATGCGTCAGCGGCCTGAGGAGACCTCTGACCGAAACCCCAGTGGGGGGAGCATCCCAGCCTGCAGGATCTCTTGGAGCCAGACCACCCTACATGGCCTCTGAGAAAATTACAGCAGTGGTTCTCCAGGGGGAACCCCCAGAGAAGGAGGAAAGGCTCTTGCCTCGGGGGGGGGGGGGAGGGTAGCGGCAATGGTCCCCCAGCCTCACTTCTCTCCCCACACACTGGCTCAGGGCTCACAGCCACCGCTCCAACCAAGGCCCCTGGACAAACTGGCCACCCCTCAGCTTCCCAGAAGATCGGGAGTCCTATAACATGCTGAAGGGGAAAAAATGGCCCTGCTGCTGCCCTGGAAGTAGCTATGACCAAGGTGGCAGCGATGATGTCTGCCTAGAAGCTGTGCAGCTCAACCAAATGTGTTCCCCGTCTTATACATATCTCTATATCTGTACTGTCACTGTTTATTTCTTACCTATCTGGCTGTTGTAAAGACCTTGTGGTGTAGCTGGTTTGGCTGCCTGGGTGTTGCACCCGGCCAAATTATGTTCCCCATGTCTCGCGTCCTGTCCTCTAGTGTATATCTGTACTGCCACTGTTTTACTTGTTAGCTACCTGGCTGTTGCACAGCAATCCAAATCGAATTCCTAGTATACTCTAGTATACCTGGCCAAACAACGCTGATTCTGATTGATTCCTGGCCAAGAACACACCTCAGGCTTCAATATAACAAAAAAGTATGTATGCAATCAAGACACGCGTCTGATTTACACGTTGGCATCATGAACAGCTGTGTAGGAAGGAGCTTTGTGAAAATGCCGGAGATTGTATTACTTGACGCTGACTTGCAGTGGATTTACGTCTCTCTGAGTTTGCTGCTAGAGGGAATTTTTTCACCTCAGATCTAATCTAACTTTATCAATATTATCCTATTGATTTTAAAGTTGTGAATTTTGTTATGAGACAAGTTCAGTAAACTGTCAGGAGGGACAAAATAATTAAAAGTCCAGATCAGAGGCCGCCTGTGGTCGCCATGGTTACCACACACATCAAAATCACCATGTAATGCAGGTTACTCTCTAGACATCTAGATTTGCATCTCTGTGTTCAGAGGGCAGATAGGCAGCATATCACTTATCACTTTCATGGCAGCGGTACAATTCACAACAATACACAGGGATGGTCATCAAAGGGTCCACCATCAATAGTGACCATTGATGATGCAATTGATGCTTTACATCGAGGATAGGAAGGTGATCCATGGACATCACACACATTGCACAGTCAAGGGCTCTGAGTAAGTGGAGGCCGGGACACAGTAGGTGGCAGGCCAATCAGTGAAGAGTTGAGTCTAAGTGGGAAGCATCAGTTGGTGGGCTAAGCTCCAAAAAACTTTGCAGTCTTAACTGTTATGGTCATAAATGAAGGATGACCAATGGATATCTGCTATCAGCAGAACAATCAGCCATCCGTGGTAATCCACCAACAACTGCTGACCACCGATGGACGATGGCCACCTTGCACTGTTGATGCTCAGTACCCAGCCAGTCACAGGGGTCACTTTAGTATGGTTTCAGTTATCTGTCTCCCACTGGCCATTGCAGCAGACACGAGTCTCTCAAATACAGGACAACCATGATCTTGTGTCTCAGGGTGAAGGCCGCTGATTTATCTCCAACTGATGCCATACTCAGCCAAGGCACACAACCGCTCCAAGATGAGCAGTACCCCCAGCTTCCTTCTGAGCTGCTGATGGCTAATGCTCCAACACCTTTAGGAAGAATCACACACTCCAGGTCATGAACAGATTGCAAACTAGCCCCACCACCTAAACTCCAGTATGTACAACCTGCAACTAGCACAGTACTCAGTGATATTATAAACACTTCTCTAATAAATATTACCTTATAAAGCACAGAAACTAAGAATATATAGTTAGAATTACATTTATGGCAGAACAGATATATGTAGTATTCAGTGTTGAAAACTAGGACATTTCCTCAGAAAATCCTTTAAACCCTGATACTGTCCAATGAAATGAGGATCAGTTGAGAAGCATTGTGCCAGAGTCTACTGCTCATATGCAGAAAGGAAATCACTGGGAAAATGGCCGCTGGTCGCTCCATTTACCTGGAGACCTCCTCATGAGTAGTAGGCTCTGGCACAGTGATATGATCTACTAGCTGACAGCTACATATACACTTATATGCTCTTTGCTAGACAGGAGGGGGCTCTGACAGAGACTGCACTTGGGCCCCCTATCTTCTCAATACCCTTGTGTCCAGTACATAGATGTATAGACCCCTCTCCAAAATGGCTTGCACATCTGGATTGACATGCACCTATGGTTTGGCTTACACCTTTGGAATGGCATGCTCCTCTAGAATGGCATGCACCTCTGGAATGGCGTGCTCCTCTGGATTGGCGTGCACCTCTGAAATGGCATTCTCCTCTGGATTGGCTTGCACCTATGGTTTGGCTTACACCTTTGTAATGGCATGCTCCTCTGGAATGGCGTGCTCCTCAGGAATGGCGTGCTCCTCAGGATTGGCGTGCACCTCAGGATTGGCGTGCACCTCTGGAATGGCATTCTCCTCTGGAATGGCATTCTCCTCTGGATTGGCTTGCACCTCTGGATTGGCTTGCACCTCTGGAATGGCCTGCTCCTCTGGATTGGCCTGCTCCTCTGGAATGGCATGCTCCTCTGGAATGGCCTGCACCACTGGATTGGATTGCACCTCTGGATTGCCCTGCACCTCTGGATTGCCCGGCACCTCTGGAATAGCCTGCACCTCTGGAATAGCATGCACCTCTGGAATGGGCTGCACCTCTGGATTGGCCTGCACCTCTGGAATGGCCTGCACCTCTGGAATGGCCTGCACTTCTGGATTGCCCTGCACCTCTGGAATAGCCTGCACCTCTGGATTGGATTGCTCCTCTGGAAACCATTTTCAATCACAACGTCTCTCCTCGTCCACAGTTTATCCAGCCTCTGCCACATTGCTGCTCATATGCTCCATGCCTAAAGGCTCATTTGGTAAGAACGTCTTTATGATAGATCTGGGAGGAATTTGTTAAACGAACAAAGAAACGATTCACAGCCTGCAGATGATCCACAGCTGGCAATTAAATGTAATTGCGAAAATTGCTGAAACAACATTGTACAAAAGGACTACAAATTATCTGTACTATGTGACAAATCGCATACGGACAGGCACTAGGACATCATTACATCTGTCCCTGCTGCCTCTGCAAGGGAACATTAACACTTGTGTAGCCCGTGGCAGGCAGTGACATGGGGATGCAGTTGGCAGGTTGACACTAGTAAGGTCGACAGTCAATATTTTTAACTTTTGTCCATATCGACCTAAGCTGTGTCAACCTATAGCCTTTCCTACCAACAGTTGTTGACGTATTGACTATCGACCTTATAAATTCAACTTGGTATTAATTTAAAATACAGAAAAAACAGTAGAAATGAATTCCTGTCCTTGAGAATATTATGCAAAGACCCACTCCAGTTCTTGTGGTTAGTATAGAGAGCAGACTCCAGTTCTTGTGGTTAGTATAGAGAGCAGACTCCAATTCTTGTGGTTAGTGTAGAGAGCAGACACCGGTCCTTGTGGTTAGTGTAGAGATTACTCCAGTCCTTGTGGTTGATGTAGAGAGCAGACTCCTGTCTTTGTGGTTAGTGTAGAGATTACTCCAGTCATTGTGGTTAGTGTAGAGAGCAGACTCCAGTCCTTGTGGTTAGTGTAGAGAGCAGACTCCAATCCTTGTGGTTAGTGTAGAGAGCAGACTCCAGTCCTTGTGGTTAGTGTAGAGAGCAGACTCCAGTCCTTGTGGTTAGTGTAGAGAGCAGACTCCAGACCTTGTGGTTAGTGTAGAGAGCAGACTCCAGACCTTGTGGTTAGTGTAGAGAGCAGACTCCAGTCCTTGTGGTTAGTGTAGAGAGCAGACTCCAGTCATTGTGGTTAGTGTAGAGAGCAGACGCCAGTCCTTGTGGTTGATGTAGAGAGCAGACTCCTGTCTTTGTGGTTAGTGTAAAGATTACTCCAGTCATTGTGGTTAGTGTAGAGAGCAGACTCCAGTCCTTGTGGTTAGTGTAGAGAGCAGACTCCAATCCTTGTGGTTAGTGTAGAGAGCAGACTCCAATCCTTGTGGTTAGTGTAGAGAGCAGACTCCAGTCCTTGTGGTTAGTGTAGAGAGCAGACTCCAGTCCTTGTGGTTAGTGTAGAGAGCAGACTCCAGACCTTGTGGTTAGTGTAGAGAGCAGACTCCAGTCCTTGTGGTTAGTGTAGAGAGCAGACTCCAGTCATTGTGGTTAGTGTAGAGAGCAGACGCCAGTCCTTGTGGTTAGTGTAGAGAGCAGACTCCAGTCCTTGTGGTTAGTGTAGCGATTACTCCAGTCCTTGTGGTTAGTGTAGAGATTACTCCAGTCCCTGTGTTTAGTGTAGAGAGCAGACTCCAGTCCTTGTGGTGAGTGTAGAGAGCAGACTGCAGTCCTTGTGGTTTGTGTAGAGAGCAGACTCCATTCCTTGTGGTTAGTGTAGCAATTACTCCAGTTCTTGTGGTTAGTGCAGAGAGCAGACTCCAGTCCTTGTGGTTAGTGTAGAGAGCAGACTCCAGTCCTTGTGGTTAGTGTAGAGAGCAGACTCCAGTCCTTGTGGTTAGTGTAGCGATTACTCCAGTTCTTGTGGTTAGTGCAGAGAGCAGACTCCAGTCCTTGTGGTTTGTGTAGAGAGCAGACTCCAGTCCTTGTGGTCAGTGTAGAGATTACTCCAGTTCTATTAGTTAGTGTAAAGAGCAGACTCCAGTCCTTGTGGTTAGTGTAGAGAGCAGACTCCAGACCTTGTGGTTAGTGTAGAGAGCAGACTCCAGCCCTTGTGGTTAGTGTAGAGAGCAGACTCCAGTCATTGTGGTTAGTGTAGAGAGCAGACTCCAGTCCTTGTGGTTAGTGTAGAGAGCAGACTCCAGTCCTTGTGGTTAGTGTAGAGAGCAGACTCCAGTCCTTGTGGTTAGTGTAGAGAGCAGACTCCAGTCCTTGTGGTTAGTGTAGCGAGCAGACTCCAGTCCTTGTGGTTAGTGTAGAGAGCAGACTCCAGTCCTTGTGGTTAGTGTAGAGAGCAGACTCCAGTCCTTGTGGTTAGTGTAGAGAGCAGACTCCAGTCCTTGTGGTTAGTGTAGAGAGCAGACTCCAGTCCTTGTTGTTAGTATAGAGAGCAGACTCCAGTCTTTGTGGTTAGTGTAGAGATTACTCCAGTCATTGTGGTTAGTGTAGAGAGAAGATTCCAGTCCTTGTGGTTAGTGTAGAGAGCAGACTCCGGTCCTTGTGATTAGTGTAGAGTGCAGACTCCAGTCCTTGTTGTTAGCATAGAAAGAAGACTCCAGTCCTTGTGGTTAGTGTAGAGAGCAGACTCCAGTCCTTGTGGTTAGCATAGAGAGCAGACTCCAGTCCTTGTGGTAAATGTAGAGAGCAGACTCCAGCCCTTGTTGTTAGCATAGAAAGAAAACTCCAGTCCTTGTGGTTAGTGTAGAGAGCAGACTCCAGTCTTTGTGGTTAGTGTAGAGATTACTCCAGTCCTTGTGGTTAGTGTAGAGAGCAGACCCCAGTCCTTGTGGTTAGTGTAGAGAGCAGACTCCAGTCCTTGTGGTTAGTGTAGAGAGCAGACTCCAGTCCTTGTGGTTAGTGTAGCGAGCAGACTCCAGTCCTTGTGGTTAGTGTAGAGAGCAGACTCCAGTCCTTGTGGTTAGTGTAGAGAGCAGACTCCAGTCCTTGTGGTTAGTGTAGAGAGCAGACTCCAGTCCTTGTGGTTAGTGTAGAGAGCAGACTCCAGTCCTTGTGGTTAGTGTAGCGATCACTCCAGTCATTGTGGTTAGTGTAGAGAGCAGACTCCAGTCCTTGTGGTTAGTGTAGAGAGCAGACTCCAGTCCTTGTGGTGAGTGTAGAGAGCAGACTCTAGTCTTTGTAGTTAGTGTAGAGAGCAGACTCCAGTCCTTGTGGTTAGTGTAGAGAGCAGACCCCAGTCCTTGTGGTTAATGTAGAGAGCAGACCCCAGTCCTTGTGGTTAGTGTAGCGATTACTTCAGTCATTGTGGTAAGTGTAGAGAGCAGACTCCAGTCCTTGTGGTTAGTGTAGAGAGCAGGCTCCAGTCCTTGTGGTTAGTGTAGCGAGCAGACTCCAGTCCTTGTGGTTAGTGTAGAGAGCAGACTCCAGTCCTTGTGGTTAGTGTAGAGAGCAGACTCCAGTCCTTGTGGTTAGTGTAGAGAGCAGACTCCAGTCCTTGTTGTTAGTATAGAGAGCAGACTCCAGTCTTTGTGGTTAGTGTAGAGATTACTCCAGTCATTGTGGTTAGTGTAGAGAGAAGATTCCAGTCCTTGTGGTTAGTGTAGAGAGCAGACTCCGGTCCTTGTGATTAGTGTAGAGTGCAGACTCCAGTCCTTGTTGTTAGCATAGAAAAAAAGACTCCAGTCCTTGTGGTTAGTGTAGAGAGCAGACTCCAGTCCTTGTGGTTAGTGTAAAGAGCAGACTCCAGTCCTTGTGGTAAATGTAGAGAGCAGACTCCAGTCCTTGTTGTTAGCATAGAAAGAAAACTCCAGTCCTTGTGGTTAGTGTAGAGAGCAGACTCCAGTCTTTGTGGTTAGTGTAGAGATTACTCCAGTCCTTGTGGTTAGTGTAGAGAGCAGACCCCAGTCCTTGTGGTTAGTGTAGAGAGCAGACTCCAGTGCTTGTGGTTAGTGTAGAGAGCAGACTCCAGTCCTTGTGGTTAGTGTAGCGAGCAGACTCCAGTCCTTGTGGTTAGTGTAGAGAGCAGACTCCAGTCCTTGTGGTTAGTGTAGAGAGCAGACTCCAGTCCTTGTGGTTAGTGTAGAGAGCAGACTCCAGTCCTTGTGGTAAATGTAGAGAGCAGACTCCAGTCCTTGTTGTTAGCATAGAAAGAAAACTCCAGTCCTTGTGGTTAGTGTAGAGAGCAGACTCCAGTCTTTGTGGTTAGTGTAGAGATTACTCCAGTCCTTGTGGTTAGTGTAGAGAGCAGACCCCAGTCCTTGTGGTTAGTGTAGAGAGCAGACTCCAGTCCTTGTGGTTAGTGTAGAGAGCAGACTCCAGTCCTTTTGGTTAGTGTAGCGAGCAGACTCCAGTCCTTGTGGTTAGTGTAGAGAGCAGACTCCAGTCCTTGTGGTTAGTGTAGCGATCACTCCAGTCATTGTGGTTAGTGTAGAGAGCAGACTCCAGTCCTTGTGGTTAGTGTAGAGAGCAGACTCTAGTCTTTGTAGTTAGTGTAGAGAGCAGACTCCAGTCCTTGTGGTAAGTGTAGAGAGCAGACTCCAGTTCTTGTGGTTAGTGTAGAGAGCAGTCTCCAGTCCTTGTAGTTAGTGGAGCAAGAAGACTCCTGTTATAGTGCAATACATAATTGATAGGGATGACTGTTGTTGGTTTGGGTGCACTGTTCACAACAACTTCAGCAGCGTGACATCCATGTTCTCTGGCCACGGGAACAGCGCGCTCATGCGGCTCGCTCACCAGCAAGCTTGATGGCACTTTTGCAGACTAGCCCCATCACTGTGATAGAGTGCTGCTTATGAAGTGCCTGGCAATCCTAGGAGCTAACAGCATCGTTCTAATCAGAGTAATGATTAGTTAGTACCACTGCCTAAGGACTGAAGGAGATTATATCACTAATACATCTCTTTGTTTTCATGACAGATTATAATTGTTTAAACAACTGAAATCACTCTCTATATTCCCAGATGGTTTAGTGAGGCTCAAGTCTTCACAGCAGGCATTACAGATCACAGAGGCACGGCAGGCAAAAATGGATCTAATCAGTTTTGTGTACATTAAAATTTGTAATTAACAAGAGATTAATTAAAAGATACGGGGTCTGTGTCTAACCATTATTTTGTTGTTTCACTTACGTACAAGACAGGCTGGTCAGGGCCGCCTTAACAGCACTGTATTCCCCGATCAAAGCGATGCTTTTGGGACCCCTCCACACCCATTCACGGGAAATAATGTAAACAGAAACAAAAAAAAACATAACACGCCCCTCCTTTGGTCCAATGCAATCTCTCCACTTGCTTCCATACAGTGAATGGCTGCCTGCACTCCGATTGGTGGATAGCTCCCAGGGCCGGCGCCACCACTAGGCAGGACTAGGCATTTGCCTAGGGCGCCGGCCACTGGAGGGCGGTACTGAGCCGCCGAGGTACCAGAAAGCATAACATTCCATCCCGCCCGGCGAGGCTGCCCCCCGCGCACGCCGCCCGCTGTCTGCTGGAGGATTTGAGAGAGGATGGAGACGCTGCCCCCCCGCACACGCCGCCCGCTGTCTGCTGGGGGATTTCAGTGAAGATGGAGACGCTGCCCCCCGCGCACGCCGCCCGGTGTCTGCTGGAGGATTTGAGAGAGGATGGAAACGCTGCCCCCCCGCGCACGCCGCCCGCTGTCTGCTGGGGGATTTCAGTGAAGATGGAGACGCTGCCCCCCGCGCACGCCGCCCGCTGTCTGCTGAGGGATTTCAGTGAAGATGGAGACGCTGCCCCCCCGCGCGAGCCTGAAGCTGCATATCAGTTCAGCAGGTACAGCGCTCTGGGGGGTGCGGGCGCCCGCCGCAGTATCGCCCGCACCCCCCCCCCCTGCCGTTTGCGGGCGGCGCGGGGGGGGTTTTGCCTGGGGCGGGCGGGGGGCTTGCACCGGCCCTGATAGCTCCAGCCACTCACCAATCAGCATGCTGACAGCCAATCCCTGTCAGGCTCCAAGCTAGGAAGCCGGAATAGAATGCTGCCTGGTCGCTTTGTGTGTGATTCACAGCCATGGTGACCAGGCAGCATTCTCTACTCATGTATTATTATAAACCTAATTACTTATTCTGGTACATTTAGGGCCTGATTCAGATCGGATTGGTACCCTGCGTGTTCGCATGGGGGACCGATGCTGATACACTGCGCAGTGGCGTAACTACCGTGGGTGCAGCTGCTATGGGGCCCGGACTGTCCCAGGGGCCCGCTGCATCCCCTGCACCCTGTCACACCAGACCGGCGAGTGTGCAGAGCAGAGCGCAGGAGCGTGCCGGGGAGGAGTCCGTTGTGCAGGGACACAGGCTCCCCTGCTGCAGAGCGATCTCGTGGCAGGCTCGGCAGTCGGCACTGGAGGGGGAAGGAATATTGGAGCCGGAGGAGGATTTTGCGGCGAAGGGGGCGAGGGAGCCGGAGCAGACTAGGTGGAAGTGCCAGTAATCAGTGGCGGGCTGGGCCACTTTACCAGTTACTGCTGCGGGGCGCCAGGTGATGATTCTTTCATTGTCCACCGGCACCTCCTGTCAGCAGCACTGGCTGGCCGCGGCTACAGCAACATAACCGCCGGCCCCCTACAATGAGGACGCATCCAGTCCTCCTCCTATCAGCGGCAAGGGCCGCGGCTACAGGAACATGGCCGCTGCTCCCCTGTACGAGGTGACATCATGACGCCGACGTGCGCCTGATGTGTGAGGGAGGAGTCTGGAAGAGCCGGTGAGCGGAGGATGGAGGTGGCGGACAGAGCCTTCCCGACACCCACCTAACCCCTTTCCCCTCCACTGTCCCATTGAATAAACACAACCTCCCATGTGTCTCTGCCGTCAGTGTGTTGATGGCTGAGCCGTATCGCAGTACAGCGCATTCGGCTCCTACCCGCAATCTACACACTTTCAGTTCTCCCGGGGCCTGCTGACTGTCTGTATATGCGAGCCTCTTCCCGGGGGCTTGCGCAACCTCCTCTAGATGCCGACTCTCAATAAGCTAGGAGAGTGTCTGCGTGAGTCCCTTTAAACACCGCCGAGCTTCTGAGCTCCTGCAGCACACCTGATCCGGCTACAGGAACATTACTGCACTTACAATCAAGCTGCCACAATATACTGTATTTGTAAGTGTTATCTTCTATTTCTATATGTTTGTGTGTACAGTATATGCATTTATGTATTTGTTCAATGTATCATGTATGGAAACCACCCACCCCATAATCCCTGAGTTATCCCCTGCTCTCCCTCCCACTCACATCTCCCTTCCTTAAGTTAGTTCCCAATTTCCTCATGTCTGTGACACTAGTATCATTATATATTATGCTGATAGTCCTAAGTAGTTTTTTTTTTTTTCAATGTGGGGACCAAAACCTTGTTTTTTAACCTCTTGTGCCAAAAGGGTGAGGGTGGGGGGCCCCTTCCAAGATTTTGCTATGGGGCCCTCAAAGTTCTAGTTACGCCCCTGACACTGCGCATGTGCATATAGGCTTATGCGCATGTGCAGGGCTTTTGTGCGGGCGCCTTCGTAGACTTGCACAGTCTCCGTGGCGCTGACACAGTGGGGGAATGATGGAGAGATAGATGGACGTTAGACAAGGATACTAACTGTTTAGATTAGACAATAGAGAGCAACAGAGCTAGAAAAATAGGACATAATAACACAATTGGAAACACTAGGTATAAGACAGGGACCAGGTAACCTTGGGGGGGGGGGGGGGGGGTATTTCATGTAATGGCGACATGCATGACTATATTAGTATGCCCGGGGGGTATGTAAAAGTCCTTAGCCTTAAGGATTAGAAGTATACAATATAAGACAAGCACGGGTAGAATAAGTTCAATTAAAATTACATATCACTAGGTGATTTAGAAACTTACTGGTATATAAACTATAAGGGGATAAGTGAAAAGCAACACAGTATCTGTATTTTTCCCGGCTATTACTTTCCTTACAGGGTGACCGTTGTGAGGACACAGCACCTCAAAATATAAATAAAGATGTATGTAAAAAAAAAAAAGGGATCAGGGTATTGAGCAATGTCAAAAGTATGTATGATTCTCATTTCAATGTATGTCGCCAATCTGTGATACCCCTTTTTTAAAGGAGAAAAAAGGGGAAAGGGTGAAAAACAAATAAATAAAGATTGAGTTTAAAAAAAATTGAGGTACTTGTGTATTTTGGCGGTGCCCATCGCATTGCATACCATAACGCATACGATGGTATGCGATGCGACGCGATATCGTACGATAGTGCACGATGGCATACAATTTTGAAATTGTATGCCATTGTACATGGCATACAATGCCATACGATGCGATGCAATGCGATTAAACATTGTATAAGCACCCTAATGGGTGCTTATACAATGTTAAGCACCCAAATGGGTGCTTACAATGTTAAATGCACCCCCACGCCACCCCCTCACTATAAACGTGAACCCGAAGCGTGGCGAGCGCAGCGAGCCCGCGAGGGGCGGCGGTACGCGTCCTACGACCTTTTCATACCCCCACGTCGGCGTGGAGTTGAGAATAGAATAGTGTGGCGAGCGCAGCGAGCCCGAAGCGTGGCGAGCCCCGCGAGGGGACGCGGATACCTGTGAAGCCCGCGAAGGGACGCGTTTACCTGTGAAGGTATCCGCGTCTCCTCGCGGGGCTCGCTGCGCTCGCCACGCTTCGGGCTCGGTGGCTCGCTGCGCTCGCCACACTATTCTATTCTCAACTCCACGCCAACGTGGATAGTGGGGGTATGAAAAGGTCGTAGGACGCGTACCGCCGCCCCTCGCGGGCTCGCTGCGCTCGCCACGCTTCGGGTTAACGTTTATAGTGGGGGGGTGGCGTGGGGGTGCATTTAACATTGTAAGCACCCATTTGGGTGCTCAAAAGCACCCTTTAGGGTGCTTATATGATTTTTGGTCGTATAGGGGGTCAAAATCGCATCGCATCGTATGCCATCGGGTGCATGGCATGCGATGCGATGCGATCTGTTCGTCGTACGACGGACATCGGGGGCGCCGCCAAAATACACAAGTACCAAAATTGATGTAACAGTGTAATGTGGGCTAGGTGACATGAGGGAGATTGCTAGACTAATGAGGGAGAGAGGGAGATTGTGGCTATGTCAGGGAGTCTCCTGCAGAATGCAGGAGGGGAGGTAACTATGATGTAACAGTCTAATGTGGTCTAGGTGAAATAAGGGAGCTTGCTAGACTAATGAGGGAGAGAGGGAGATTGCTGCTATTTCAGGGAGTCTCCTGCAGAATGCAGGAGGGTAGGCAGCTATGCTGTAAGCAGTTTGGACAAAGTCCCCATGAAGTGGTTAACCAATTTGGCCTCCAGAGTGCCAACTGTGACCTATAACCTTTGACTCATGGCACATGACCACACCCATATTTGCGGACACACCCCTTTGCACTCACAGAGTATCTGTAAGAAAACTTGCAGCACTGCTCACAGGGTAATTCCTGCTTAATAGAATATCGACAACGAATGTCTCTTGGTAACAAATATATATAGGTAATAGAGTTAATGAAAATGCCTACATTGTTTTCATCCAAATAATTATAAATGCTTGGCAGTGGTTTTCAATAAAACCCAATTAGGCACTGTAGGCATATATCATTATTGCCGGAGTCACTATTGATTGTTCATCTAATGAAAGTCTTTGTACCGGTTAAATTCCCAGGGCTAGGCCACCCTGCATATAATCAGATTATCCCCATGCTCATAGCTGGAGACGTGTTCGCTGGCCCTTAATGATGGCCACTTGTGCAAAACAGACGGACTTCTTGCGCCAGAATTACAATATTCGCATACACGCAATGAGACAGTTAGGGGTAAATATACTAATGGCGGGTTGTATCAACGCTTACCGTGGCGTTGACATCCCGTTTTCGGGTTCGTCACTTGTTCGCCTGATGTATTAATAAAGTTTTCGTTTTCTGTTGTTGAAAAAACTCCGCCGGGTTGAAGTATCGCGGAGTTTCCGGCGCGAAACATCCTCCCATTGGACAGCATTGTAGCTGAAGCGCTGTGTGATGTATTAACACTCGCAGCGCTCAGCTTCTCTTCCATATAATTCGCCTTATATTGCTGGCGAACTGCAGTTGTGACATTTCAATTATTAAAGTATAATGTATTTTTACAGTGTGTTATTTACCTTATGAAAAAAGGTTGTGCTGTGGGATGTATTTTACTTGAATGGGAGGCAAGATTGGTTCTTTTTTGGAAGGTGTGAGGCACAGATCATCAGGGCTAGGCAAGAGGCAGTGAGGTGTGAGGCACACTGCCTCTTGCCTAGCCCTGATGATCTGTGCCTCACACCTTCCAAAAAAGAACCAATCTTGCCTCCCATACAAGTAAAATACATCCCACAGCACAACCTTTTTTCATAAGGTAAATAACACACTGTAAAAATACATTATACTTTAATAATTGAAATGTCACAACTGCAGTTCGCCAGCAAGTCAAACAAAAGCTGAGCGCTGCGAGCCGGGGAAACCCAGCCAGCAGCAGGACGCATCTGCGCATGTGCACAAAAAAAAAAAAAACGAAAAGATTCCGACGGAGGTCTGCATTACCGCAGACCTAAGAAACAAGGGGAAAAATCATACATAACGCGGAAAACTCTGCAAAAAGCCTGCGAAAACAGCACGAAAAAAAGGACTCCACTTCACTACAGAAATGCGAGTATTGATAAATCCCGCCCTAAAACTTCTAAGGGCCAAATGTATCAAGCTTCAAAAAGTGATCAAATTGAGAGTGATAAACATCCAGCCAATCAGCTCCTGTCATTTTTCAAACCCAGCCTATGACATGGCAGTTAGTAGCTGATTGGTTGGTTGTTTATCAATCTCCATTTTATCACTTTTTTGAAGACTGATGTTGTTGTACATCTGGCCCAATATATGGAACGAAGTGATGTTGTCCATAGCAACCACTCAGATTCAGTCTGTCATTTCTCCATTGTATCTGATAAAATGATAGACAGAATCTGATTGGTTGCTGTGGGCAACATCACTTCTTCATTTTAAGAAGGTTTAGTAAATGTACTTCTTAAGGGCTGCACGTGAGATATTGGCTAATGGACAATTTTGACTAAGCGATTTTGTCTCATTCCTCTTTCACACCAGAAAATACAGGGACTTACCCAGGAAAATGGTCCTTGGATCAAGCAGGGACATTCCCGGGTTGGCCCCTTTCACACCACCCTTGTCCCTTCATTTTCTGGTATGAGGGGGGCAGAGGCGTCCAGACTGGATTTGAAAGCATTGAAAAGACTGGCCTGGCGCTGATTGGCTAAGAGCGTCCGGCCAGTCTTTTCAAATTCAGCAGCGCTTCCTGCCCCGTTGCCTGGCAAATAGCACAACAAGCACCCAGCCACAGCTGCCCAGATCCCCGCAGTTTGGACCACCCACCCACCACCCGCTGCTGGCCATCTGCTGGCCGGACCCCGATGCCCGGGTAAGTATCTTTCACACCAACCAGGAACCTGTGCTGGTCGAGGGAGCAACCCTGCTAGCTAGTAGGGTTGAAATCCCAGAAAATGTTCCCGGGAATTCGGCTAACCTTCTAACTGTCTAGTCAAAATACCTGGTCACCTAGCCCACATTACACTGTTACATCATAGTTAACTCCCCTCCTGCATTCTGCAGGAGACTCCCTCAAATAACAGCAATCTCCCTCTCTCCCTCATTAGTTTACCAATCTCCCTCATGTCACCTAGCCCACATTACACTGTTACATCATAGTTACCTCCCCTCCTGCATTCTGCAGGAGACTCCCTGACATAGCAGCAATCTCCCTCTCTCCCTCATTAGTCTAGCAATCTCCCTCATGTCACCTAGCCAACATTATACTGCAAAAATTTTTGGGAAAAAAGGAATGAGAGACAGATACATTTACATTGAATCATCAGCACCATTTCCCAGCACTTTACCAAGTATAGTAGCTGTTACTAACTGCTGTGGGGATCATCTACATTTGTATATAAGTCATTTTACAAGATTCCTCTCAGATGTAGCAGTACACAGCCACGCTTCTAGGTGCCATGTTCACAATCTGTGAGGAGCATGACACGCCCCCTCAATGGAACGCGGTGCAAAATTCTATTACCAACTATAATCTCACTGAAACTAGTTTTCAAAAATAGGCAAGTATGGCATTACTACAATTCAGGACAAGGCTCATTGGTGGCCATTTCTGTCCCAGTGACATGCACGGGATAAGGATGTGTGGCCATGTAATGGGGTAACATCACACTGAAACATGCCACCATTGCACCAGAGGAGATAATCAGTCCCCTTCTGCTCACCAAAAAACCTACTATCTGGCATCTGACACAGAGTCCAATTTCCCAAATGTCTTTAACAACAGAACAGCAGGACTCCTGCCATAGTACAGCAGGGGCGGCCATTTTGTCAGCTGACCAGCCAGTATGAGCATGCAGCCAGGACATCAGCGCGTCACCGAAAAACTTCAGTCCGACATTTTCTGTCTAATTTCTAGTTCAACTATTGCAGATTTCTGTAGCCGCCTGGTCGTATATTCCCTAATCTCTCCCTATGGAAATGTGTTTCTGGCTGATCAGATTAATAGCAGACTATGTTCTAAAAATGATTCACAGTTTGCAAACACCTTGCTGGCTTTGATGTGGCGTGAAGTAATGTTGTCTGCGTGGTGTGAAGTCCATAATTAATTTCTCCGTTCTGGACTGGCAGCGTTTCCTCTTCCCCTCTCCGACCACGCTAGCAGGATCTCGGCATGCCCTGGGCAGGATGCATTAGTTGCCATGGCAACGGAGTTAGTATTAAAAAATCCAAAATTTATCTGCCCGCACAATTGTAATATGCAATAAAAATGAGGTTCTGAAGCTATGTGGCTGTGAGCAGGAGAATAACCAGCTGTCACTTTAGTATATACCAGGAATGATAAGGGGACAGCTTCAGGGAGACGCTGCCCAATTCGGGGGGGGTCGCATACCTCCCAACTTAGAAAGGGACGGGGGAGGGACAGAAAATTTTGGGTGCGTGGCCTAATTAAAGGGGCGTGGCCTATATTCGCAGCTCTCCCTGCGTTTATTCCCTGCTGCTCAGCAGCCGACAGGGGGACTCCCAACAACCCCACCCCCCTCTCGCCGCGGGACACTGCCGGCCGCGGGAGGGATGTGGGAATGTCCCAGAAAACCGGGACATTCCCGTGGTAATTGGAACTGTTGGGAGGTATGGGGTCGGGCGGCGAGGTGGACTGGCAGCCACCGCGGGGGAGGCGGCAGGGACCAGTGGCAAGCTCCGTTGCCACGGGCGTCTCATGCGCGCACGCCCCTGGTGGGAGCCGGCCGCTGCAGACATGGAGCTGGCTCCATCTGTGTGAGACCACCAGCAAGTGCTGCCAGATCCTACGAGATCCGATAAATCTTATGTGCAGCACTTGTCCTCACCAGATCCGATCCGATGTGCATAGGACTGCGCATTGGATCGGAAATAAAGGTTAGGCACATACGATTTGGGCACTGTTCGCCCGATTTCTTGTCCCGATCGGTCGGAATCGGGTGAAAAGTTGCCTTGAGGACTTAGTTTGGGAATCTGTTTTAAAGGGATGTATGCTGCAAAAAGATGTCTGTAACTACCCAGTTTGTTTTATCACTGTTTCCAATTGTCAGAGATGAGGGGGGTGGGGGTACTAATTACCTGGGCCCAGGTCTGAAGGAACCCATCACATGCTGCTGGGTGCCGGGCTGCAGTGTGGCCGGGGAGGTGCTTAAAGTGCTGTTCTCTCTATATTTACTCTAAGCGTGCATGACACACTGCCTGCGATTAGGCCACGCCCACAGACAAGTACCTGGGCCCAACCAGGCTCTCTACTGCCCTGCCAATTGTAAAGAGCAACCGAATTTGCTGTGCTATATAACAACCTGTTAATAATAATAAAAATAATAACGTTATTAGTGTTAAATTAAATTAAATTTCAGGAAATAATTTTTTACTGCTCTTTTTATTGTGAACGCACAATTATACTGTCATCTTTTTTTTATGACCCATAAAAAAATAATTAACTCCAATCCTGTTTAAGCCCAATTCCCAGGCAACATAACATGCCCCACACATCAATGCCAGTAACGTGATTATCGGATGTGTGTAGAATGTGTTCACGATCTCTTTAGAAACACTAAAATCCATGTCCTGAGGTTTAATCTATGCCCTGCGGAACGCCGTACAAATCAATGCAAATCCTCCTGTTTGCTATCCTATCACTCTCAGCTGTGAACATCCGGAACGTCACGATGCAAAACTGCGCCCCTAGTGGCAGTGAATGGGTTAATCAGAATGTTCTGCCAATGGTTCCCTTTATTCTCTACTTAACTAACAACCCAAGGCTCTGAGATTAGAGAGCTGCTGGTACTAGATGGAAGCTACTCGTTTGAATGTTCACAGGGGGCTTGTAGAGATGAGGAGGCCCCCTCCTGTCTAGCCCCCTCCTGTCTAGTCAGTAGTGTTGTAAACCATACTTGCCTACCCTCCCGAAATGGCAGGAAGGTTCCTGAAAATCGGTTCCCACTCCCGGCCTCCCGCATGTGCCCAGAGCCCCTGCACCCCCTGGAGCCACCAATTTAACTCGCAGGAGAGGGAGGGACCAAAATGACGCGAATCCCCTTCCACAGACCCATGTATTGTGGATTTTGTGTGGGGGTGGGGGCAGGACTTCATCCTTGTCCCTGCCCCCCCCCCCCCCCCCCCCCCCAATGTGTGGTATCAAAGGAGGGCAAATAGAAATTGTGGTACTCTTTACCTAGAACGGCGCCCATCGCGGTGATCGCGACATCGCGGGCAGCACATAAACGGCCGCGACGCGATGCCCGCGATCACCGCGATTTTCCCATAGGGAACAATGTTAAAAAGCCTAATTGACCGCGATTTTGCATTCAATGCCTCAATGCCCGCGATTTTCCCATAGGAATCAATGTTAAATGGGCTACAGAGCCCAAATAGCCCCAATTAACCCTTAAATGTCCCCCCAATTTTTGTACGCCACCCCACAATCCACGCCAACCCGAAGCGTGGCGAGCGCAGCGAGCCCGCGAGGGGCGGCGGTACGCGTCCTCCGACCTTTTCATGCCCTACTATCCACGTCGGCGTGGAGTTGAGAATAGAATAGTGTGGCGAGCGCAGCGAGCCACCGAGCCCGAAGCGTGGCGAGCGCAGCGAGGCCCGCGAGGGGACGCGGATACCTTCACAGTTATACGCGTCCCCTCGCGGACTTCACAGGTGTCCGTGGCGACGCGGACACCTGTGAAGCCCGCGAAGGGACGCGTTTACCTGTGAAGGTATCCGCGTCCCCTCGCGGGGCTCGCTGCGCTCGCCACGCTTCGGGCTCGCTGGCTCGCTGCGCTCGCCACACTATTCTATTCTCAACTCCACGCCGACGTGGATAGTAGGGCATGAAAAGGTCGGAGGACGCGTACCGCCGCCCCTCGCGGGCTCGCTGCGCTCGCCACGCTTCGGGTTGGCGTGGATCGTGGGGTGGCGTACAAAAATTGGGGGGACATTTAAGGGTTAATTGGGGCTATTTGGGCTCTGTAGCCCATTTAACATTGATTCCTATGGGAAAATCGCGGGCATTGAGGCATTTTACAGTAAAATCGCGGTCAATCAGGCTTTTTAACATTGTTCCCTATGGGAAAATCGCGGTAATCGCGGGTACCCGATTTTGATGTACCCGCGATTTACCCGCGATGCCCGCGATTACCGCGATTTTTTACCCCCGACGCCCGCGATTCTGATCGCGGGCGCCGTTCTAGGTAAAGAGTACCGAAATTGTTAATAAATAAATAAACTATGCCCCACACTCTGGGCACCAGGGCCACTAGAGAACCCTCGCGCTGTCCCAGAGTCTACATAATATGCACAAAGTGCTGGGAAAATGGCCCAGCGCCATTTTACCAGTGATTTCTGCAGTGTTGTTGCTGCCAACAAGGGATCACTGAGGGTAAGTATTGAAAAAATGGCTGTGATGTAGGCCCCCTAGATCCCAGGGGGCCCGTGGATACCGCTCACAATGCACCCATTATAAATATGCCAGTGCATGTCTATAGCCAGGGCCGCCGACAGGGGGGGTCTGGGGGTACTTGAGTCCCGGGCCCCGCTGCTCTGACAGAGGGTGTCGGGGCGGCCCGGGATTTTGTCAGTCCCAGGCCCCAAAATTTCTGATGGCAGCCCTGTCTATAGCCAATGTGAGGGTGTCTTGTGGGGAAATTTATCCTCAGAAACATTTTTATGAGTGGGAGTGGACAGGATGCAGGTCTTCAGTTCTTCCTCTAGGCCTGCCTTCTGTCATGTGTAGTGATGGTTATTGACCATTGATGATTTCAAAGCCTTGATGGTTTATGTCCGATCAGGGGCGGAACTACTGCCGGTGCAGACAATGGAGTGCACCGGGGCCCAAGGAATTCATGGGGCCCGTGTCGCCTGCACCGCATGCTGTCATTTCCATTTTTTTTTTACATACATTTCGGCAGCGTGGGTGCGGGGGCCCGCAGGGGGAAACGCGTCTTCTAGCGTAAGCAGGCGCCAGCAGCAGTGCCCTTCCTCTGACATGTAACAGCGGGGATCGGGCGGCTCTCTGCACAGCAATCAGCAATCCGCAGCAGCTCCAGATCCCCGTGCGCACCCACTTCAGCAATCCGCGGCAGCAGATCTCATGCCAGGTGCACCCACAACAGCATCTGAGACTGATTGCCGCAGATGCTGATGTGGGTGCGCACGGGGATCTGGAGCTGCTGCCGCGGATTGCTGACAAGGGTGCGCACGGGGATCTGGAGCTGCTGCTGCGGATTGCTGTGCTGAGAGCCGCCCGATCCCCGCTGTTACATGTCAGAGGAAGGGAGCCCTGTGTGTCTTCACACTGCTGCTGGTGCCTGCTGATGCTAGGAGATGAGTCCGAGCTGGTTGGCGGGCATATGCAGGCCCTGTGGTCCCATGCTGCATCCTCCCTGCTCCGCCAGCTGCGTGGTTCAGCAGGGTCTGTATCCTCTCACTGCCCCTGCCTGTAATCACTCTGGGTCCTGGAGCTGCTTTTGATGGTGGCTGGCTGCTGTGTAGTGTACGGTCAGTGGTCTGCCTGGTGCTATCTGTAAGTATATATAATAAAGTATATAAAGGGGGGGGGGGGGGGTGGTGGCAGAAATTTTAATTAGAGAGGACATGGGGTCTGTTAATATTAATAATACTATGGGGGAGGGGGCTGATAATATTAATACAACTACAAGGTGGGGGCTGTTGATTATACTACAGGGAGGGGGCTGATATATAATAATTATACTACAGTGAGGGGACCAGGGCCTGATATACCAATAGGATGATCAGGCAGGCTGCAGCCTAGAGTGCTGGGTCCTGGGAGGGGGGGGGGGAGCAGCACCAGTGGCGTAGCTACTTATTATGCGCCCCCCCGCTGCTAAAAAAAATTCGCCCCCACTCCCCCTCCCCTCGTCAGCCCCCCCCCCCATGCCCATACCTGCCCACCCGCTGCTGTCTGCGGTACCTGCCTGCCGTGCCGTCACGGTCCCGTAGCGCTGGCTCCTGCTGCTAATAATGAAACGTGACTCTTAGAAAATGGCTGCCCCCATACTGCAGACAGAAAACTGTCTGCAGTATGGGGGCAGCCATTTTCTAAGTGTCCGTTTTCATTATAGAAGCAGGAGCCAGCGCTAGGAGAGACGGGACTGTGACGGCAGTCACGGCACGGCAGGCAGGTACCGCAGACAGCAGCGGGTAACTATAGCCCCCCCCAAACTTGCTCTGCGCCTCCCCGCCACCGCGGGGGCTGCGGAGCTATAGTTACGCCACTGGGCAGCACATGGCCACTCACTGCCCATCGCCATGGCTCTGTGTGGTGTACTCTCAGCTCCTTTGCTGCTGAGGGGCTCCAACCAGCACTGACAAACATTTGAAATATGGCTCCTGCCCACCAGCCTATCAGAGCTCACGGACCGGAAGCCGCAGTTAGCGGACCTCTGCCGGACCGCCAGCTCCAATTGGCTCACTACCCTGTGCCATATTTCAAATGACCATCAAGGATTGTATGAGCCACTCAGCAGCAGAGGAGCTGAGCACACACCACACAGGTGAGCTCTCTCCTCCCATCTTATGTGGCACTAATGTGAGCAATGTTTAAGGGGAACTACTGGGGGGAATTATGTGTAAACATTACTGGGGGCATAAAATGTAATGGGAATTACATGTGTGGCATAATGTAACGGGCATTACGGTGTGTGGCATAATGTTAATAGGCAATACAGTGTGCAAAAATGTGTAATGGGAATTACGGTGGGCAACAATGTGTAATGTGCATTATGGTGTGCGTCATAATGTGTAATAGGTAATACAGTGTGCGGCAATGTGTAAAGGGCATTAGAGTGTGCAGCATAAAGTCTAATCGGTTCTGCAGTGGGGGAGCCCAAAGCATATTTTTGCACCTGGGCCCACAACTCGCTAGTTCCGCCTCTGTGTCCGATGGTAAATACTTTTGCCATCGACAGTAGAGAACCAGATGGTTTACCACCATTGATGGTGCAGAATCACCCAATGGTTCGGTTTTATTTTCTGTTCTAGAAGGTGTCAGGACACGGAGCATAGCTCCACCCCTGGTACCCAAGTTCTGATTGGCCCAAAGGTCAGTCAGTGTAAGAACAGGGATGACTATTGGTTGGTGAAACCAATGATGATCATCCGTTGCATTTGTGATTATTGTGCCCACTTGACATTATACCACCGATGGTAACCATCAATGTGTACACTATTTGCATAGTCACAGAAGGGTAACCACCAATACATGCAGCCTTGGTGACTTCTTTGTCCACCTCTGAGCCCATTAAATAGACAAGAACAATAGCTATTGCGCTGTCTTCCACTAATTAGAACAATGAGCCTGATCCAGCTTTGATATCAATCAAATTGTGTGAAACCACGCTGCACTGCAGTAGAGCCAAGCTGGGCCCAAGTACTTGCAGGAGGCATGGCCATGCACCCTTAAAATAAAATACAGAAAACATAGCACTTTAAGCACAGCCCCGGCCACACTGCTGCCCAGCACACAGCAGCATGTGCGATCAGGTCTGAATCAGGCCCATGGTGCATGACCACAGAAGAGGTACGTTGTGAATCTTTTTCATTTATTCCCCTTAATGGGTGTGTAGGGGCCCAAGTGCATTACTTTGTCCAGGGCCACAATGCGGCCATAGTAACAACTGCAGCCTACCCAAAAAAAAATTAACCCTTGGAGAGCCAACATCTCTGAGATATGCGCAAAATATCTGCTAAAAATTCCAGCGTCGCCCACATTTGTTATATAAATTCAAATAAAAAATGTTGTGTAAAAAAAGATTAGATTTCCTATATAAGGTAGCATATATATATATATATATATATATATATATATATATAAGGTCATTATGAGGAAAACAAATGTTTGCTTGGGAAATATCACACCTACTATGACAAATTCCCTTGGCACTCAGGGTTACACTTTATAACTTGAATCCATTTTTGCCCTTTATTTAGTTGACATTACTGCGCTTTGTGTTGGGCCGTGTTACATTGCTGGAAAATCCATTTTTCAAAGATGAAGGTGACGAAGGCTTTGCAGGGTCTCTGTGGCGCAGGCTGGGTTACATAGTAGCTATGGTCTGGCACTGAGTGTCAGTCTAATAACAGCGCATCACAATTATTTGTTACTTTCCATATTCCCATTGTCTTGGGGAGCTCTGAATTGATCCCTCGCTGCACTTGTGACAGAATAATTGATCACAGCCCATTGTGCGTTCTTCTGTTCCTCACTTCTCTGTAACTGCTCTCCTCCAATCATTTCTCTTCTTCCTCATCCTTCCTGTATAGATCTGTCTCTAGCTAATGGAAGGTTTACAGTCATAACAAAAAAATGTTTGAAAGCTAACATCAAAGGGTATGGATCGAAGGATAGCTGATGTCAATAAGACAACACCAAAAGGTTGACACACTAAGTCAACACTGGCTAAAAGTTGACACAATCAAACATTTGACATGGAAAAGGGTGACACATGAAAAGGGTGACCTCTAGCGGGGTCTTCAAAATCCCAAGGGTCATGTGACTATTGTGGCGGAGCAGTGTTCTGGTGCTTGAGCAAAGGTGATTTAATTAGTGCTTCAGTCAATTTGAAGTAACCATTTGGGCTCAAGCATGGATATCCTTATATCCGTACCCAGTGATCGGTGTGTCCCATGTCAGTTCAGGTCCGAAACTGGTTAGAGATGGCCCCACAGAATGCCCAGGGACTCCAGCAGGCAATCCCACTGCGCTGTTTACATTTTTTAAATTAGTATTTAGTAGTGCCAAATGCAGCGATACCGGGCCACCATCAGTGTGTCCCTGGAGTGTAGTGCGTGCTGCTCCGGTAGAAAAGGGGTCTGGCCTTGAGAGCAGGGATGTGACCTTGCTGGTAGGGGGCGTGGCCTCACAGGGTGGACGCTGTTTCTATCACTGAGCAGGACAAGGTCTGAAGTCTGCAGTGCCGTCTCTTATAATACCCCTTTCACATCGCCGACACGTTTTAAAAACCGGTATTTTAAAACGGTAATTAAAACGGGTCAGAGCCTTAACATTGCCGCAGATTACCGTTTTAAATACCGGTTAAGTCTCATTCAACATAGCAGTCAAACCGTTTCAACCCGAACACGTTTCAAGCCAGAGTGTCAACATTGCCTGTCATTTTAAAGGGGAGCTTGTGTTGTTTGCCTGAAATACTGTTTCAGACACATTGTACACATTCACATTGCTCAAAAAACGGCAAGGAACCGTGTAGGACTCTGCTTTTTACACGGTTCGAAATACCAGTTAACTTTAAACGGTAAATCGTCTCTGGTGCATTCACAGTGCAGGCTTAAACGTTTTAAAATGAAAAAAAAAATCGGCAATTTACCGTTTTAAAAGTGCGATGTGAAAGGGGTATTATACTGTGACAGGAGTAGGGCTACCAACTCATCCCTTTAATCCGGGACACATATTATTTACACAGGTTCTGTGGCTGGCTTTCACCTGGTTTTAAACTGCCACACTTGAAGACTCCATTTCACCTGGTTTTAAACTGCTACAGAACCTGTGTAATTAATATGTGTCCCGGATTAAAGGGATGAGTTGGTCACCCTAGACAGGAGCCGGTTGCTGCATGTAATGGTCACAGTGCATCTGTCACTGAGGAGTTGACACATTGGTGACACTCTCGGAGAGTGACACCCAGGTGTAGCTCCCCTGTCCCCTTGCATAAGATCACTGCCCAGAGTCGATTGTTGGGGAGAGCCCCAAAAGCATATCTCCAGTAGCAGCAATGTGTGGCGAGCCCCCTCCCCTCCCCGCCCCACACAGTCAGCCCACCTGCCTGTCCGTCTATGCCCCTGTATAGTGCTCTGCCCATCTATGCCCGCCCCCTTATCAGTCTGTCAATCTATACCCCCCATCTCTTTCTCTCTCTTCCCTCGCTCCACTCTCTCTTTATTTCTCTGTCCCGCTGATACTCTCTTTATCTCTCACTCCACTCAACTTCCCTCATCTCTAAATTGGAACCTGACGGTCCAAAAAGGAGGTGGGGATACCGGGTCAGTGGGTGTGGCCTCGACCAGAAGGGGGGATTTTGGGGGGCATGACCAGCACTCCCCAAGCAGCTGGGCAGCCCCAGCCCCCTTCCTGCACTGAAGAGATGATGTGCGCTTGCAGAGCAGTGGTGATCTCCTGTCCCCCCCCCCCCCCCACCACCACCACCAACAGTATCCAAATAGTGGGACTGTCCCGCTGTAGTCAGGACAGTTGGGAGGAATGCTACCGGGCTTTGTAGTGGCACCAACTGGGAGGGGCACTTTCAAGATTTTGCTACAGAGACCACAGTCCACAGAGTTCTAGTTACCCCTTGTCACATTATACGGGACTGTGTAAAAACCGGACCCGGACTAGACCCCGGACCGGACATCAAAATCTGCAGTCCGGAGCTTGTACTGTCTGATCCGGGGGTGTCTTTCTGGGGGGGGTGTCCCTGTGATAGCTATCACCAGGGACATGGGGAAGGGGAGATTACTGCCTCCCCATGTGGTCCGGACTGTCCGCTTTTTGCCACATGGCCGGACCATACAGGGAGGCTTTATTCTCCCGCTCCTCCACTCCCTGGTGACAGGTGTCACAGACAGCCACCCGGACAGGACACACCCGGACAGGACATCCCCCGGACCGGACACTACAAGCTCCGGACTGCAGATTTCGATGTCCGGTCCGGCGGTCAGGGGGTCTTGTCCTAGTCCGGTTTTTACCCATATCCCATTATACTACAAAAGATTAAAAATAGTGTTGACAAATAGGACTGGCCTTAAGAGGATACATTTGATATTCCTGAATTGTTACCTCTGCATACATGACAATTACCCCCCCCCCCTTTTGCCCAGGTCTCACAGCGGCTGACCACTTCAGTGCACAGTGCCAAGCACATCAGACATGGTGGTATTTACTACATCTGATCCTTTTGAAGACCTGCTCCTTTGAAGCTACCTCCCCCTGGCCAGCCTTTGTACTATACTTTAGATTTCTATCGGTAGAAAGCAGCGAGAGCTTCTGGAACAGAGATGAATTTTTATTAGAGTTGTGCCAGGTAAAAGACTTAAACTGTGCTTCCTACCTCGCCTCATGTATAAACCCTGTTAAATGAACCTGACGTGCCAGTCCCACAGCCTTTATACGTGTGGTATCAGATCTGGCAGAAATAGAAGTGCCTCCTGCTCAGAAGGGTTTGCAGAAATTGCCTCATTTATAGACGAGCCGGACTGAGGGGCTGGGGCATAATACTCATTCCAGGCCCAGAACAGATGCTGTGCTGTCCACCTGCCATCGTGACCCAGCAGTAAGGCACAATATAAGAGGACAGAGCTACAGACACAACTACAGATGTTGCCCTTCTCATGTAGCCCCAGCACTCGCCAGAATGTCCCCACTGGCGAGCTCTGGCTGAGAGGAAGTTCAGCAGACTGGGACACGCGAGCGTCTCACACGCACTCACGTCCCAGTAACTCGGGGGTGGAAACCCTGCCTGTCTCCGCTACAGGTAAATGGGCAGCGTTGGGGGGGCAGGGGCAACCGACGGGGACCGGCGAAAAGCTCAGTCGGAATGGGGAACGCTAGCGTCTGTGCCAGCCCCTTCCGACGGCAGATGGTGGAGGTTGGTGATTCGAACGACAGCCCCAGCCTCAATGAGAGGGTCTCCATCTATAGGTGATACTTACTACCAGGCTAGTAAAATCAGACTCACACTCAATAACGGACTTGGGAAAAACTGGAGCGGAGTAGTAAGTTTACTAAGCTCGGATGGATCGGCAGAGTAGCAACTCGCCGGTTAGGAACGGGATCGTGTCTGTTTTATGTGAGAACAAGCAGCCTATTTACTAAGCTGTCATGTTCTCAGGATTCGTATTTTCTGATGGTGATTCGTGTTTGGCTGCCGAGTTTGGTCGATGATCTATTGGTTCATTCTTGTGTGTTCTACTGGGATTTTCCAACATATTTGAGTAAAATCACCCGATTTTGGTGCTTAGTAAATTACCGGCTAATAAATGGCTCATTCGTAGCCATTCGAGCTTAGTAAATTTACCTCACAGAGGGCCAGATGTACTAAGCTTAAAAAGTGATAAAATGGAGAGTGATAAACCACCAGCCAATCAGCTGCTAGCTGCCATGTCACAGGCTGTGTTTGAAAAAAAATGACAGGTAGGAGCTGATTGGTTGGTGCTTTATCACTCTCCATTTTATCACTTTTCAAGGCTTAGTACATCTCCCCCAGGGGCCAGTCCAGTCACATACAAGGCAGAAATGAAGTACTGAATATATTACTATAGGGATGTATGGGAAGATGGAAGTAGAGATTTATTGGGCTAAGGAATTGCCGGCTCCTGTACAGAGGGTATGACTGCTGCAGATAGATGTGATGTGCAGTATGATGCTGAGGGGGGTGTGATGGATTACGGGGGGTAGTGTGATTTCTGGAAGTGGAGCGATTAATGGGAGAAGTGAGTCAAGTGATTTAGGTCTATGGATTATCTATGGGAAGAGGGATGCTAATGAGACAGTGATGACAGGGATTGATATACAGCCCTTTTTGGGGGATACCCACCTATATTAAGTATTCCACAAATGTACCATGGAGGGACCTCATCAGATCCCCCCCCCCATGTCTTCCAACGGCCCCAGCCCTCATGGGTTGCTATAGAGCTCTCCGGCCAACAACATAATACATTGGGGGAAATTTACTAAGATGAGAGAGAGAGTTCTATTACAGATGGGATGTTGCTATGGGAAGCCAATCAGATACTATCTTTTATCTTCTAGAAGGCAGGGCCGGATTTCCCACTAGGCACGTGCCTATAGGCGGCACCTACCACCCCAAAAAAAAATCCATCTCACTACCCCAGGGGCATTATAAGAGAGGAGGGGGCCAATGTGCATCCTACTCCGGCTGGTCCCCCTCCTCTATTCCAAAAGTAACAGTGGGTTCTGAATGAGCACCAAACCTCTCAGACTTGACTGTGCATACGCAGATCTCTGGAAAAACCACCATTTTTCCATCTATTTCCGCAGCACTGCTGCCACCGCCGCTGGACCGCGTAGCATGGCATCTCTTAGAAGGTCCACAACTACCACCTGCACTGAGTACAACAAGGATGTCTTCATCATAGACATCATTCATTTTGTGATAGGCAGACTCGGCGGTGCCCCCCAGGCCTTGGCGCCTTAGGCACCTGCCTAATGGTAAAGCCGGCCCTGGCCGTGACCGTTTAAGACTACAAACCAAGTTATCAACGTAAGTGTCATAGAGCACAAACATGAAGGTCGTTGAACCGGGCCAGTAAAATTGAAATTTGACAAGAATAGTTTCAGCTTCCAAGTTTGGACCTAAATGAAATATAATTGGGTATTTGTACATTAGAAATCCTGCGTGTTCCAGTTAGGCAATATCTCCGCCCTGATTTTGGCTGGATGAATTGCTAGCACAAGCCAACCGGCAAACAAACACAATGATCATTAATAAATGCAGACAATTTACATGAGACAGTTTTTAGCCCCCTGACCACTTTGCCCGTCTCGGGCTCCATTCTAAATACTAAGAAGTAATGATTCACAATTTCAAGGTCATTTAATACAACAATAACAGCACATCATTAGCATTCACAACTAATTACACAAGAGCAAGGTTTTTTTCTCTCAAGAAAGAACTGAGGAAAATTGGATCCTAGACGCAGTTGGCTATAAAATCCCGATAATGTCTCTTATCTTCTATACCGGGAGCAAAGTACAAATTGCAAACTGTCCGAGGGGGATATGAACATATACGAGAAAATGGAGACATTTTTACAGTAAAATTGCTTGCTCGTTAATACAGCAATAATCCCCCATCATCATAAGATAAATGTTACCTAAGAGCACAGTCTCTAAAATGAAACAGAAATGTTTGTAAAGTAAGAGGAAGGATCTTGAGTTACCAGCAGATGGCGTGCCCGTGCCAGTCAGATTGGAGTCATTGCAGTCACATAGGCCTAGTTGGACCCCATTCTCCAGCTCCGCCATGTTTATGGAGCCCTAAAACAAATAATTCCATAGTTATCACTAGTTATTTCCAATTAATCACAAACATAATAATAAAAAAAATGTTAAAAAACATCACCAATTTGGATTTGCCTTCGAAATGATTGCAGCTTTAAAAAAATATCTTAGATTGCTAATGTTAGTAAGTGAAGCTGCTGCCAAGCATTGAACAGAGGTGCATACCGGAGCTGTTGCAAACTCATTTTCAGTTGTGTATACATTCTCAACCTAGAAGCAAAATGATGAACATTGGGGCTTTAGGGTTGGTCTGTCGCTAATCAAACTGGACACAGCAGTAGTGGCACATACACCATGGGTTTATGAAAGCTTCTAAAAATGAAAAAAAAAAAAAAAAAAAAGGTGATGTTGCCCATAGTAACCAATCCCTACTGCGTGGCTGAATGTATAAAGGGCACTAACACTGTGTGGCATAATGTGATAAGGGCACTACTATTGTATGGCATAATGTGCGAGGGGCACTACTGCTGTGTGCCATAATGTTTAAGGAATGCTACTATTGTGGGCATATTGTGCAAGGGGCATTACTTCTGTGTGGTGTAAAGGGGCACTACTATTGTGCAGCATAACATGTAAGAGGCACTACTGATGTGCAGCATAACATGTAAGAGGCACTACTGCTGTGCAGCATAACATGTAAGGGGCACTACTACTGTTTAGCATAATGTGAAAAGGACACCACTACTGTGGTGGTGTAAGAGGCACTACTACTGTCTGGTGTAAGGGGCACTACTGCTGTGTGGTGTAAGCGGTGCTACTGCTGTCTGGCATAAGGGGCACTACTACTGTGTGATTTAAAGAGTACTACTACTGTGTGGTGAAAGCAGCACTGCTACTATGTGGTGAAAGCAGCACTACTACTGTGTGGTGAAAGCAGCATTACTACTGTGTGGTGAAAGAAGCACTACTACTGTGTGGTGAAAGCAGCACTACTACTGTGTGGTGAAAGCAGCACTACTACTATGTGGTGAAAGAAGCACTACTACTGTGTGGTGAAAGCAGCACTACTACTGTGTGGTGAAAGCAGCACTACTACTATGTGGTGAAAGAAGCACTACTACTATGTGGTGAAAGAAGCATTACTACTATTTGGTGAAAGCAGCACTACTACTATGTGGTGAAAGCAGCACTACTACTACGTGGTGAAAGCAGCACTACTATTATGTGGTGAAAGCAGCACTACTACTATGTGGTGAAAGAAGCACTACTACTGTGTGGTGAAAGCAGCACTACTACTGTGTGGTGTAAGGGGCAATACTTCTGTGTAGAATAACATGTAAGGGTTACTACCACTGTTTGACATAAAAAACAACTGGGGGGGGGGGGTTATTGGGGGGTTTGCAATGCTCTCCCTGGCATAGGGCTCAGATATTACTGAAATAATGCAAAAAAGATGCCATACTGCTATAGCATTTGCATAACTGGGAGGGGTTCACATTCAACCAATCAAAAGCAGATTCCAATTTTCATCATCATCATCATCATCATCATCATCATCATCATCATCATCATCATCATCATTATTATAAATTCAGATTTTGCACCAGGGCAGTCACATCTGTGAGTGATATTCGGTCATTAGGTCAACAGTGTCTTGGTCAACATGCAGTAGGTTGACACAAATAAAAAAGGCTGACATGCACTGATTGACAAAACATCCAAAGATTGACTTTAAAATGATCAACATGATAAAAGGTCAACATGCGTTTTTCATCATTTATATTTTTAACCGACTTGATCTCACTTCAACATCAGGGTCGGCATAGAGAATGTAACAGTGCGCCGAGCGTAGCGAGGAACCAAGCCTGAAGCACGGCGAGCGAACATGTTACACTATTCAGGGTCCATGTCAACATAGACCACCAAAAATTTGAAAAACTCATGTTGAATTTTTCCTGTGTCAACCTCGTGCATGTCGGCCTTTTTCATGTTTTGAGTTTTCGCCTGTTGACCAATAGTGGTTGCCATCTTGACTGTCGACGTAGACACCGCCAACCTAATAATCCACACCTTCTGCAAGTCATCCACCTCCAAACAGGTGTATACAGTATGTGTCTGTCTTAGAATGCATTTACCAGCCCCCCCCCCCCCTCCACCCCCCCATTTTGACTCCCTAAATGCTATGGGTCATGGTAATGGATTTGATTCCCACCATGGTCATAACTATGGCCCTTATTCTGGTTGGTGCGGTAATGTCCGCGTGCGGTCGGTCCGCCGATGTTTTGTGTCTGCGCATGTGCAGAGGCGTCTCTGCGCATGTGCGAGTGGGGCGTATGGCCAAATCCCGCATGAAATGTAAACACTCCGAACAGGGGGTGGAGAGGGGCGTGAAGGGCTATTTGGGCTCATTACCCTATGCATACGCCCCGCATTTCATGGGCGTTCCCATGCAAACGCTGGGCGTACGTATGGTAATGCGGCCGTGACGCACGTGTAGGGGGCGGACATATGACATTGCCGGATGTCAGCTGCCCGCCCAGATCCCTGCTTTTGCTCGGAAAAATGCCCGTGTGGTCTGAGGTTGCGGGAGCTGGTGGACCACTCGGTCCTGCATTCGATGGTCTGCGACCATCGAATTATGGGGGAGGTTCCCTGAGATGGAGGAGGCGTATTCCGTGAAAAATACACGTGTGGTCCGTTTGGCCAGCTTCTTACCGCGTACGGACGGAGTTGGCGATCCGTATGGAAGGCGGGGTTTCGCACGCACGGTCCTGGCCGCATATTCGAATCCGGCCGCACCGATCAGAATAAGGGCCTATGTGTGGTTTGTAAATTCTCCCCGTGCTTGCTGGGTTTAATCCGGGTACTCCGGTTTCCTCCCACGTGCCAAAAATATACTGGTAGGTTAATTGGCTCCCAACAAAATGAACCCTAGAATGTCTGTGTGTGCGTGTACATGTGGTAGGGAACATAGATTGTAAGCTCCACTGGGGCAGAGACTGATGTGAGTGTACAAATATTCTCTGTAAAGCGCTGCGGAATATGTATGCGCTATATAAGAAACTGATAATAAATAATGAATACATATGTGTGCACTATATAAATAACTGGTAATAAATAAATAATAGATATATGTGTGCACTATATAAATAACTGGTAATAAATAAATAATAGATATATGTGTGCGCTATATAAATAACTGGTAATAAATAAATAATAGATATATGTGTGCGCTATATAATAACTGGTAATATATAAATAATAAATATATGTGTGCGCTATATAAATAACTAGTAATAAATTATATATATCGAAATAGGAATTTTGTCCGGCACTCTAGTCGATAATGGTAAAGCGCCATGGTGCCTTCCTCAAATGGATTTAGAAGACTTGGTTCTCTGGAGCACAAGGTAATGACCCCATAGAAAACAGGTGCACTTAATAGGCTGAAAATTGTATCCAAAATATTTTATGATTTAAAGCAGTGGTACAAGTAGTGTCTTGTTGACGTTTCAAAGCCGGTACGGCTTTTTCATCAGGACGAGTGCTTCTTAAAGTGCATAAGGTACATACTCCAAACAGCACAGAGACAAGCCTCAAAACTTCTGGAACAAAGTCATTTGGAGTGATGAGACCAAAATTGAACTTTTTGTCCACAACCATAAACGTTACATTTGGACAGGAGTCAACAAGGCCTATGATGAAAGGTACACCATTCCTACTGTGAAACCAGGAGGTGGATCGCTGATGTTTTGGGGATGTGTGAGCTACAAAGGCACTGAAAACTTGGTCAAAATTGATTGCAAGATGAATGCAGCATGTTATCAGAAAATACTGGAGGAAAAGTTGCACTCATCAGCCCCGAAGCTGCGCATGGGACATACTTGGATGTTCCAACATGACAATGATCCAAAACACAAAGCCAAGTCGACCTGTCATAGACTACAGCAGAATAAAGTTCTGGAGTGGCCATCTCAGTCTGGGGAGATCTCAAATGTGCAGTTCATGCAAGACTGCCCATAAATTTACAGGATCTGGAGGCTTTTTGCCAAGAACAATGGGCAGCTTTACCATCTGAGAAAATAAAGAGCCTCATCCACAACTACCACAAAAGACTTCAAGCTGTCATTGATGTTAAAGGCAATACATGATATTAAGAACTGGGGTATGTAAACTTTTGATCAGAGTCACTTGGGTAGTTTCTGTTGTCATTATGATTTAAAAAGAGTAAACACAGTTGTGTGACAATAAATGGCTTCACCCAACCACCCACCATGAGTGAAAGAAAAGTTTATGAGTTATCATTCATATTCTGTGACAAATGGCCAGAAAATCACACCTTCTGCTAGGGTATGTAACCTTATGAGCACAACTGTATGTATGTGTGTGCTATATAAATGACTGGTAATAAATAAACTGGTAATAAAAAAAAAAATAAATACATGTGTGTGCTATATAAATAACGTAATAAATAAATACCTAATATGCATAAAATGTCATTAGGAAGCACAAGATTTTGTAATGCTCATGATGAGCAGTGGGAGAGTAAACGCAATCTGCGTGGGTAAAGTCACAAAACGCGTTTCTGTAGCTGAACCCCCTAATCTCAGCCTCGGCATGAAGATGAACCTATATTTTATAATGAATTGTTTACCCTCTTTGTTTAGTGTGTAAGCGTGCCGGACGGGTTCCGGACAGGCATTTATCTGATATCGGGAACCCGGCTGTCAAAACACCGACAGCCGGGTTCCCGATGGCCACATGCTATTCTCCCTCGTCGGGACCCCCATAGAGGGAGAATAGCTGTGTGCCTGCAGCGTAGCGAGCACAGCGAGCCCGCAAGGGGCTTTGTTGCGCTCACCATGCTGTCGGGATCCCGACTGTCGGACCCCTGTACCACACCCGCGTGTAATACGTCGCTTGAAGGAGGAAGAAACCAGCTCCTGTGTGGATATTGCTATGGGGGGGGAGGGGGCACTTTATTTATTTATCAAACTTCGTTTCTGGGGCTACGGGATTGACTGGTAGAATAATATGGCAGCAATCAGTAAGCAACTTCTAAAGGCTTTTCTGAGTACACAGTTGATTTAAGACTCGGGGGTTGGGTCCAGTGATACCTGCAATGGTGATTCTATATTTTAATGGCAAGAAGATTGCTTCTTTCTCTCAGGATCATGACCTCTGGGAAGAATCACCTGCATCGTGCGGCCATGAGCAATGTAACCACTGCGGAACAATGTTTGGTTTTGTGTTACGCAGCTGAGCTCCAACGTGGCATTTGGGGATTATACTTCATAGTCTGAATTTTCCTACTGTCGTCTCTTGTAGGTTTCTGTAATGTCTGTCATGTTCCAGTTGTTTCATCAGTTCCCCCTCCAGCAAAGAGAAGGATCCCCATAGTCTCCTGCCACGGGCCCCATGGTAGATACAATGTCCTGACTCCTGGGGATGTGTAAGACCTGCGCCAGACATACTGCCATAGCAATGAGGCCAGAATGTACCATCTTGTCTCACTGATCCATAGAATCTTCTAGGCCTGACAGAATATACTCATACGCCATTGGTCTATGTGCCCCAAATGTGGAGAATCCTCTCACAGACAATGTGTAGGTCGACATGCACTAGGTCAATGTTGACCAAGGTTCGACGCAATTAAAAGGTCCATATGGAGTTTACCTACATTGTACAATTGTATTTTGATGCCTCAATAATAAAATAAATAAAAAAAAGGTCGATATGGAAAAAGGTCAAAACGTGAAAAGGTTGACATGAGTTTTTTAATGTTTTTTATGTGTCAATGTCGACCCCTGAACACATAGACCCCCCCCCCCCCCCCCAAATAGTGTAGTGCGGACCCTCGCGTGGCTTGCCATGCTCACCGTGTTCTGGGCCAGGTGTCTTTCTCCACTCCCAATTAGAGTCCGCATGGATGGAAAAAAAAAATCCAGAAAAACTCATGTCGGCATTTCCATGTGTTGACCATTGCTATGTCGATGTTTTGCTTGTGTCGACGTGTTGTCATTGTAGATATAGTGTATGTGAACCTTTTCGTCATTGTTTGATGAATTGTGTGATTTGGTGTCAAAACTGTGCCATTGCGGCCCAAGCGAAGGCGGGGAGAGGAAGGTGCCGCTGGGGAGCAGGGTCTCCTTCAGCAGATTCCAAATGGCCACGGCCTTGTTGGAGACAGATGCTAGAGGTCCTCCAGCATCTGTCAGGGGAGCGCAGCGCATTCAGTACTAACCCAAAGTGCCAGATTCCAGGAGCACTGGTAAGCTGTGAATACCTAGACAATGGCAATGAGCATGTAACCCCTGGCAACGAGCATGCAACCTCTGGCAGCAAGCATGAAACAGCTGGCAGCAAGCATGAAACACCTGGCAGCAAGCATGAAACACCTGGCAACAAGCATGTAACCTGCTGGTAACCAGCAAAAAACTACTGGCAGTGAGCATGTAACACCAACAAGCATGAAACACCTGTCAACAAGCATGTAACCTGCTGGCAATGAGTAAGAAATCATTGGCAAAGAGAACGTAACACCTGGCAACAAGCATGTTACTTGCTAGCAACTAGTAAGAAATCATTGGCAATGAGCATATAACACCTGGCAACAACCAAGAAACACATGGTAATACTGTAATGTAAACATGGCAAATGAACATGTAAACCTGGCAACGAGCAAGAAACCCCTGGCAACAACGTAACCCTGGCAAATGATTATGTAACCCTGGCAATGAGCAAGAAACCGCTGTAAACCAGCATACATTTAAAAAAAGTGTCATGAATGTATGGGAGGGGGTGCCAGAAACTTTTTTTGGCAGGGGGACGCAAAGTTCAAGTTTTGCCACCAGTTGTGTCTTCCCTTCTGAACTGTTGCACATCAGACAGGACATTGGGTCTGATTCAGATCTGGTCGCTAGGCTGTGTATACTTGCAGCCTAGCGAACAGGTCACCACCGCCCCGCAGACCATCTATACATGGACATAACCAATTCCAGAACCTACTGCAGCATCTCTAGTTGTGAGCAGGGCTGTAGAAAGGATTCCCGGACCCTGGTAATGAAAGGGGGTGTGGCCTATTGGCAGAGGCATGGTTACACCTCCCTTTAAAAAATGTAAGTGCAGGACACACATTTTATTTGCCACGAAGCTGCACCAACCTGCGAGGAAGGGTGGTGTTATGTGACCATCAGCCAGGGTCAGATCCAAGGATTTGGCACAATCACTGTGATCAGGATGTCTGTCACACCAAGTATAAATTTAATGAGTCTTAATTTCAAAAATGAAATGTGGGGCAGTGAAACAGTGAGCACATGTCACATTTGTTAAGTGTTGCCTAGAATTGATCTACAAGAAATTAATTCTACAAAAATGACCACCCGAGTGTATTACAGGAAGAGATCTGATCACCCATCACTACCCTCATAGATCAGTGATGGCAGTTGTAGGCAATACTTTACAAATGTGACATGTACTCAGTGTGTCAATATCGTGGACATCAAAGTGCTCCCGGGGATGTTAAAAGACTTTGGAATATTTTTATGCCTTTCTCCCGAATCAATAACCTTGTCTTGGATTTTCCTTAATATTCTTTGTTCTTCATGAGGAAGCTCTTGTTTGAAATGTAAAAAAAAATTGTAGGACCTATCCCATTGATCCATTTTAAAATCAATCAAGTAATTCTGTCGAGTGAAAGATAACTGTATTATGGAGCACATAAGTTAGAGGGTTGAATTAAATAGTTAAAAAATGCTTGGGATTTAAAAAAAACCTCTTATTTGACATTGATTGCAGAGTGCTTAGCGTGATGTACAAGAATGAGAATACAGCAAACAGTCCATGTCTTCATACACGTGATAGTGATAAATACATACGTTCTGCTAATCTACATACATTCAGTTGCAGCTCATACTATCCTGCCTGACAGCTGTGTAGGGGGGTGCTGCTGAGCATTATACTGTATATGCGCCAGGAAACTAAAATAGAGAATCTCTATGCACCACGTACAACGTCAAAGGCTTTTGCAATCATACAAGGCAGATGTTTCCCAGAAATATGCCAGCACTCAGCATGGTGCAGCGAGCAACTTTTGATTCATTTCCACATTCAAGAGTTTTTGGATTGACATCCCTAAAAATCAATGAGTCAATCCTTTTAGGATGTCAGTGTCAGGTACACAGCAACATCTTCACGCTCCAAACCAAAATCTTTCACTTTTCCGTTCCACCTCGATGAAAACATAAATGAAGGGGGGGGGGGGGACTTACTATGGTTGCTATGGGCAACCAATCAGATCCTATCTATTATCTTCTAGAAGGCTCTAAATAAATAAATAAGTAGATTCCCATGTGAAATAGAACTCACATCTTGGTAAATTTCCCCCAAACAGCGCACAAACCACAGACGTCTGGGCGTTGATGAGCCCCCTGCAGTCTGGTGTTGGTGCACTGTGTGAAGCTCTGACATCACAAATCCCTGTATGTAATGCAAGGGTAACTCATTGGTAAAGCAGGTGATCTAATGATCCTGGTGTTCCAGCTCTCTCTGCCATTCCTCTGCGATGTGTTGTCTTGGTGACTTTCCTAATCCCCTTGTATCCACGGCGGGGGTAAAGTCACTTTAGAAGATGCAGTATGTGTTGGATATGCAAATCCCAGACACTGAATGGGACCTGGGCACCTATTCATCAGGCTGACCCGTCACTTCTGTAATGATGTGCCCCTGCCTCTGTAGCAATTTAAATAGCCCCAACTGGCAGTAGTTAACCCCTTGGAAGCCGGAGACCTATACCTGTGGCGTCAGCAACTTCACGTAGATTCACTGATGCAATATATCAGAACCTCTAAGGTAATGATGATAACACTATTCCTGCTAACTTCAGCAATGCTGGCAGACAATAATTCCTATTGCAGGCATATCTGCTGTGAATTCCAGCCACTTGTGATAACCCCCCAGTAAATACCTTGAGAGGATGCTGTCGGCTGGTCCTCTGCTCTCCTCTATGAATGGAAACCTGCGAGCCCTCCAATCACTGCACTACTGAGCCCACAACCAGGGTTTGGTGTGATCCTGGGCAGTGTAAGATGCAGGCAGCCAATGACTGCACACAGTCCTGCAGCCAGCAGCATTAGGAGTAGCTCGTTACACGCATTCTCCATGCTACGGTGCCAGCTGACGACTGAAGTTGATGCAGGCGATGGAGTTTGTAGTGGATGAGATGAGCGGAGTGACATCATTACTGAAAGTCATTTTACAGCGCTGATGCTTGTTAGCAACGCTGCAAATAGATTTATTTTTCTTACCAGTGCTCCTTGGAAGCACATTTTTCTGGTCTATTCAATCTTGTATTTGTAGATCTAGAGAGCTACCCCCCTTCCCCATGCTGAACACCTACTGAGAAGTCAGAAAATGGCATCAAAATATATTTCCTCACTCCGTAACTCCCAGAATATTTGCAATTTGCAATCAGTTTTTAGAGAAGTTGTAAGTTTTAAAGAGAACCTGATGGAAAACTATTATGGACACCATGGTGAAGGGTCTCTCAAAGCTAATGCCCCCACTGTGTCTCTCCAGCCTCATGCTCCCACTAATGTAATGGGCATTATGGTGTGTGATATAATGTGTAATGGTCATTATGGTGTGTGGCATAATATGTAAGGGGTAATATGTAATGGGCATTATGGTATGTGGCATAATGCCTAATTGGCATTATGGTGTGTGGCATAATGTGTAATGGATAATATGTAATGGGCATTATGGTGTGTGGCATAATGTGTAATGAGCATTATGGGGTGTGTCATAATGTGTAATGGATACAGTGACGTAACTATAGCCCCACAGCCCCCGCGGTGGCGGGGAGGCGCTGAAAAGGTCTGCAGGGCTATGGTTACCACTGCCGCCTGCAGGTCCCGGCTTCTGCTGCCCCCCCGGCAGCCGGTACCTCCTGCTGCCGTCGCTTCTGTCATGTCCTCCTGGCTCCAGCTGCTACAGTAATAAAAAGTAACACTCAGAAAATGGCTGCCCCCATAGAGCAGACCATTTTTAAAGGTTGGTAGAGGAGGCCGCCGTCTCCTCTAGCATCCTCAAAAACTGTCTGCATTATGTGGGCAACCATTTTCTGAGTGTTACTTCTTAACAGCACTAGCCGGGAGGACATTATGGTGTGCGGCATAATATGTGATGGGCATTACCATGTGTAGCATAATGTGTAATGGGCAATATGGTGTGTGGCATAAGGTGTGAGGGGCAATATGTAATGGGCATTATGGTGTGTGACAATGTTTAAGGGGTAATATGTAATGGGCATTATCATGTGTGGCATAATGTGTAATGGCCATTACGGTGTGCGGCATAATGTGTAATGGGCATTACAGTGTGTGTAATCCTGGTGCAGTGTGACTCAGCTGCTCTACCTGGTGCAGTGTGTCTCAGCTGCTTTACCTAGCGCAGTGCCTCTAATTGGCTCTACCTGGCACAGTGCCTCTAAGGGGCTCTACCTGGCGCAGTGCCTCTAAGGGGCTCTACCTGGCGCAGTGCCTCCAAGGGGCTCTACCTGGCACAGTGCCTCTAAGGGCTCTACCTGGCACAGAGCCTCTAAGGGGCTCTACCTGGCACAGTGCCTCTAAGGAACTCTACCTGGCGCAACGTGTACAAGTGGCTCTACTGTGTGGTGTAATGTGAATGATGGAAACTTTTGTATGGTGTAATGTAAATTGGTAATTGGTGCACTGCACACAGTCCCTATTTTGAGTATGGGGGGCGGAGAACAATTCCCTTTCTAGCACAGGCCACCAAAATGTCTAGTTACAGGATACCTATGAGGGTAGATCAATAAGAACCTGCGTTAAGAATGAAGATGAAAATTCTTCACAAAAATCTTTATTTCTTTTTCAACAAAATCTCCTTTTACGGAAAAACACTTTTCCCAACATTTTCTTTAAACCCTCTAAAAAATATGATTTGTAAAACTCACGTCGTCTTCTGTCTCGACGATGACCTCCTCGTTTTAGCTGAATTTTTTCCCGTGAGACACGTTTTCAGGTTAGGAAACAGAAATAAGTCGCAGGGAGCCATGTGGGGTGAGTACGGTGGATGCGGCAACAATTCATAGCGCAATTCATGCAATCCGGCTACATCATTTCTGGATGAGGGAGCCGGTGCATTGTCGTGGCGGAGAAAAAAAACTAACTTATGAATCAATCTGAAATTTGGTATGGCGTTGTTTGAAAGGGATACGGTCGTCTCAAAGGTGTTGGTGTTATGACGTCCGCCTGGACACGGGGTAGAAAACTGGAGACAGGAGTCAGGCGTGAGCCCGTAGCCGGGACCGCCGGTCAGGACGGCCACAGCGAACCCTACTCTGACTCTGTTGAGTCCCCCGGGCAGATGACAAACCCCTGCAGGTACTAGACTTCACCTGTGGCCGCCGCGTTCGAAGGAGCCGGTTATGCCAGCTCCAACCCCGATGCAGCTAGGTCTTAGGATAAGACAAGGGGAGAGCAATCGTCAGGGGGTAGCTCAAAAGTATGGACTAGCTACTGGGCCTGGCTGGGAAAACACCCCTGACTACCGGCACCTGGCCAAAGACGGGAATGTGACCCCCTCACAGACACAAGAGACAGATGGGGAGTCACCAAACAAAGGGAAACACAGACATGAATCCCCAAAGCAAAAACCAGGACGTAACCAGGGGGACCTACCTAGAACGGAACTAAAATGGCAGGAAATGGGAAAATAAATGTAAGTGACTGGTAACCACCAGCGAAGGAGGCAGGTAAAGCCCACGGCGGGGCCGAGACCGGAACTCCCAAATGAACTGACAGGCTGGTCAGCCAAACAAACTGAAGAATAATGGCGAACTGCCAAAAATGCAAAAAGCAAGAAAATAACCAGGCTCCAAAGGAGCACTTACGTGACCAAAGGCTGGGGGGCAGAGCGGGGCAGATCCAGGCACCAGAGAAGCTGAACCAAGGCAGCTGGAACGAGTGACCAGGAGCAGAATCCCAGACCGGCAGGAGTTTCAGCAGAAACTATAACCGGCGCCATGTTGAGTGGGTTCATCCCTTAAGAGGGATAGATCCGCCAATCCAAGGCCGCCGTGCCACCAGCCCCCAGCCTGAATTGCGTTCAGGTGGCTGAACGCGCGCTACGTGCCTCGGCGTCCCCTGTTGCCCGGCAACCGCTAATCGGCTGCAGGGGAACGCCGAGCACTGAATGACGCGCTCCCCCGCCGGGCGGAAGTGACGTTCCGCCGTCGGGTGGAATCGCTATGCGGGCGCTCGGCTGAGCCGGGCGGAAATGCCCGGTGCACCTTCTGTGCACCGTCCCCCGGCCGCCGGGTGTCCGGTGTCCTAACACTATGCGGGCGCTCGGCTGAGCCGGGCGGAAGTGCCCGGTGCACCTTCCGTGCACCGTCCCCCGGCCGCCGGCTGTCCGGCGTCCTAACAGTACCCCCTAACAATGAATCCCTACCACCGGGTTTATCCGGAAACTCCCTAAAGAAAATTCTTTTGAGATGGGGAGCATGCAGGTCTTTATCAAGAACCCAGGACGTCTCCTCCGGGCCAAACCCCCTCCAATGTACCAAAAATTGCAGAGAACCTCTGGAACACTTGGAGTCTAATATTTTCTCCACACGGAACTCCTGTTGTCCCCGAACCACCACTGGGGAAGACCCAGAGTTCATCCTTCGCGGAAACTTGTGTGAGAAGAACACCGGCTTGAGAAGGGAGGCATGAAATGTATTGGCGATCTTAAGGGATTTAGGTAACCCGAGACGAAAGGCCACCAAATTAACCCTTTTGATGATCCGAAAGGGGCCAATGTACCTAGGCCCTAACCTTGCCGAAGGTTGGTGAAGTTTAATATTGCGGGTGGATAACCACACCCAATCACCCACTCTAAATCGACAAGGCCGTCTGGATCTGTCTGCAAACATTTTTTCTTTCGCAGCCGGCTCCCTGAGAGCCTTGTGCGTTCTTTTCCAAATGACCTTCAAGCCAGAAACTGAATGCGAAGGGGGCGTGGGAGTTCCTGATTCAAAGGAGTTGGCCCGAGGATGGAACCCATAAACATTGAAAAAAGGTGAAGTTTTAGCGGCAGAATGATAGGCGTTATTATATGCGAATTCCGCAAATGGAAGGAAGTTGACCCAATCATTCTGTAATTTGGACACAAAACAGCGAAGATATTGCTTAAGTGACTGATTGAGTCGCTCGGTTTGTCCATTTGCCTGCGGGTGAAAAGCAGAGGTCAAACTGGTTTTGATTTTGAGAGCCGTACAGAACAGTCTCCAGAACTGTGCCACAAACTGTGGACCCCGATCAGATACAACATCGGTGGGTAGTCCGTGGAGTCTAAAAATGTGCTGTAAAAATAGCCCAACTAACTCCTTGGCGGAGGGCAACTGTTTGAGAGCTACAAAATGTGCCATTTTGGAAAATCGATCCACGACGAACCAGATGACTTGACACTGGGAAGAAACAGGTAGAGCCACTATGAAATCCATAGCCAAGTGTGACCATGGCCTAGACGGAATGGAAAGGGGTACAAGTTCTCCTAAGGGCCGTGATCGAGGAACTTTGTGTTGAGCACAAACTGGACAAGACAGCACAAACTCTCTAGTGTCCTTGGCCATACCTGGCCACCAGAGGACGCGGGAAAGGAGATCCAAGGTCTTGGTAATCCCTGGATGACCTGCAATCTTTGACTCATGTAGTTCAGAGAGAACTTTACGATGTAAGGGCTTGGGGACAAACAACCGACCAGAGGGAGTTTGGGCGGGGGCCTGACTCTGAGCCTGACGAATCAGACTCTCCAAGGTCTGACTGACCCCTGCATGAATACTGGATGCTGGCAAAATGGAGACCTTGTTGGTCCTGTTCTCGTGTTGAGGAAACATCGCGAAAGGGCATCTGCTCGGATGTTCTTTGAACCTGACCTGTACGAGATTATAAAGTTAAACCTCATAAAGAACAGGGCCCAGCGAGCTTGCCGAGCATTAAGCCTCTTTGCCGTTTCAATATATTATAAGTTCTTATGGTCAGTAAGAACTCAAATCTGGTGGACCGCCCCTTCCAACCAGTGACGCCACTCGTCAAAGGCCCATTTAATGGCCAGTAATTCCCTGTTCCCAACGTCGTAGTTCGTTTCTGCCAGGGAAAACTTCCTGGACATGTATGCGCAGGGATGAAGTTGCAGAGACTCGGGATCTCTCTGGGATAAGACTGCTCCGGCCCCTACCTCGGTGGCATCCACCTCTACTATGAAGGGGAGATCCGGATCTGGATGTCTCAAGACTGGGGCTGAGATGAAGGCCTGTTTTAGAGCCTGAAAGGCCTGCTCCACTTGGGGAGACCATTTGGATGGATCGACCCCTTTCTTTGTTAGCGCAACCAAGGGCGCTACTATGGAGGAAAAAGAATGGATAAAGCGCCTGTAATAGTTGTCAAATCCAAGGAATCATTGGATTGCCTTCAAATTGGTGGGTCGGGACCATTCCACGACAGCCTGTAGTTTTTTTGGGATCCATCCGGAATCCCTCAGAGGAAATGATGTAGCCCAGGAAAGACACTTGAGACACCTCAAACTCGCATTTCTCAAGTTTTGCAAACAACTGGTTCTCTCTTAATTTCTGCAGAACTTGTCTCACTTGATCTCTATGCGAGTTCACATCCCGGGAAAAAATCAAAATGTCGTCTAAGTATACGACCACGAATCGACCCAAGAAATCCTGGAGGACGTCATTAATAAGATCTTGAAAGACAGCGGGGGCGTTGGAAAGACCGAAAGGCATTACTAGGTACTCGTAATGCCCAGATTGGGTACTAAAAGCAGTCTGCCACTCATCACCTTCCTTAATTCGGATAAGATTATACGCACCCCTGAGATCAAATTTAGTAAAAATGGTGGCTGACCTTAATTGATCAAAAATTACCGAAATTAAAGGAAGAGGATACGTATTTTTAACCGTGATTTTGTTAAGGGCACGAAAATCAATACAAGGCCTGAGAGAGCCATCTTTTTTTTCCACAAAAAAGAAGCCGGCACTAAGGGGTGATTTTGAGGGTCGGATGAAGCCCTTCTTGAGGCTTTCCTGGACGTATTCCTCCATAGCCTTGGTTTCGGGGATAGATAAAGCGTACAACCTCCCTTTAGGCAGAGGAGCATTGGGAATTAATTTGATGGAACAATCATAGGAACGATGTGGGGGTAGATTGTCTGCTTTTCCCTTCGAGAACACATCAGAAAAATCTATATAAGGAGACGGAATCTCGGAAAGAGACATTGCAGCTTGCACCAACGGGATGTGGACACATTGTTCAGAGCAATATGGACTCCAACGAGCAATCTCTCCAGTACTCCAATCTATGACTGGGTTGTGTTTTACTAGCCAAGGATGACCCAACACAATGGGTACCCCGGGCAAGAAGTCAATAAGAATGTAATTTCTTCAGCATGACACAACCCTACGGTATGCCGCACTAAAGGAGTTTGAAAAGAAATATCCCCGTTGGACAGCACATTCCCGTCTAAACCCCGTAGGGTGATAAAACCATTGAGCCTGAGAAAAGGAATACCAAGATTACGAGCTAAAGAAATATCTAGAAAATTTCCTGCAGCGCCACTATCGATAAAGGCGGTACCAGAAAAATTATTTTCTTGGAAAGAGATACAACAAGGAGCTAATAAAGAATCGTGAGAGGAAAAAAGCTGAAGGCCTAAGTGAACCCTCTCAGCGTTTACTTGGCCTGGGCTTTTACTGGTCTAACGGGACAACTGCGGAGAAGATGTCCTTTGCCTCCACAATATAAGCAAAGTCCGGCACTGAACCGGCGGGCTCTTTCTTCAGAGGAAATGCGAGTCGCTCCTATTTGCATAGGTTCTTCGCTGTCCTCGGGGACCAAGGGAACAAACGGAAGTGGACGTACCTGTGCCCCTCGCTCAGACCTTCGTTCGCGGAGGCGGCGGTCAATACGAATGGCCAACTCCATAAGTTTATCCAGAGAGGTGGGTACCGGGTACTGGATGAGGCTATCTTTAATGGCATCAGAAAGCCCACAACGGAATTGACTCCATAAAGCAGAGTCATTCCAGCCGCAGTCATTAGACCAACGGCGGAATTCCGTACAGTAAGCCTCCGCTGGGTCCCTTCCCTGTTTAAGGGCCCGGAGATGGGTTTCCGCAGATGCTTCCCTGTCAGGATCATCGTAGAGAAGGCCCAGGGACGTAAAGAAACTATCTACAGTTGCCAAGACTGGACTGTCGGCCAGGAGACCAAAAGCCCAGGTCTGAGGATCCCCTTGCAGGAGTGACATAACTCAGCCCACTCGTTGAGATTCGGAGCCGGAAGACCGAGGTCTGAGTCGGAAGTACAACTTACAACTCTCACGGAAGTTGAAAAAGGCCCTACGATCCCCTGCAAAACGATCAGGCAAATTAACTTTTGGTTCCTGCACCCCTGGATCTGGAGATCGAAGTCTCTGCTCTTGAGAAGTAACTTTCAAAGATAAATCTCGCACCATCTGAGTCAAACCCTGGACCTGATCTGAAAATGTCTGAGGAGTGGGATTCATCTCCAACTCGGACTGACTGGTTGCTATATAAAAGGAAATTTATATAACCTGTATGGCCGGTTATAATGTTATGACGTCCGCCTGGACACGGGGTAGAAAACTGGAGACAGGAGTCAGGCGTGAGCCCGTAGCCGGGACCGCCGGTCAGGACGGCCACAGCGAACCCTACTCTGACTCTGTTGAGTCCCCCGGGCAGATGACAAACCCCTGCAGGTACTAGACTTCACCTGTGGCCGCCGCGTTCGAAGGAGCCGGTTATGCCAGCTCCAACCCCGATGCAGCTAGGTCTTAGGATAAGACAAGGGGAGAGCAATCGTCAGGGGGTAGCTCAAAAGGATGGACTAGCTACTGGGCCTGGCTGGGAAAACACCCCTGACTACCGGCACCTGGCCAAAGACGGGAATGTGACCCCGTCACAGACACAAGAGACAGATGGGGAGTCACCAAACAAAGGGAAACACAGACACAAATCCCTAAAGCAAAAACCAGGACGGAACCGGGGGACCTACCTAGAACGGAACTAAAATGGCAGGAAATGGGAAAATAAATGTAAATGACTGGTAACCATAATAATGGCGAACTGCCAAAAATGCAAAAAGCAAGAAAATAACCAGGCTCCAAAGGAGCACTTACGTGACCAAAGGCTGGGAGGCAGAGCGGGGCAGATCCAGGCACCAGAGAAGCTGAACCAAGGCAGCTGGAACGAGTGACCAGGAGCAGAATCCCAGACCGGCAGGAGCTTCAGCAGAAACTATAACCGGCGCCATGTTGAGTGGGTTCATCCCTTAAGAGGGATAGATCCGCCAATCCAAGGCCGCCGTGCCACCAGCCCCCAGCCTGAATTGCGTTCAGGTGGCTGAACGCGCGCTACGTGCCTCGGCGTCCCCTGTTGCCCGGCAACCGCTAATCGGCTGCAGGGGAACGCCGAGCACTGAATGACGCACTCCCCCGCCGGGCGGAAGTGACGTTCCGCCATCGGGTGGAAGCGCTATGCGGGCGCTCGGCTGAGCCGGGCTGAAGTGCCCGGTGCACCTTCTGTGCACCGTCCCCCGGCCGCCGGCTGTCCGGCGTCCTAACACTATGCGGGCACTCGGCTGAGCCGGGCGGAAGTGCCCGGTGCACCTTCCGTGCACCGTCCCCCGGCCGCCGGGTGTCCGGCATCCTAACAGTTGGGAGTTGTTATCCCAAGAGACCCTCTCCTGTTTCTATTCCACTATCTCCCAAGCGATCTGGCTGGAGGAGACAAATACCTCCTGGGGCATATCCTGATCGCCACAAAAGCTGCCATAGCCCAGTTGTGGAAATCACCCGAAATCCCCAATATATTAGTGATTGAAAATAAAGTGCACAAACACTTTATCTTTGAAACGACAGATTGCAATTGTTCCACTTTGGCCCCCTCTATACATGTTAAGTGGATTAAGTGGTCCACATATAGGGCCTTATTCTGATCGGTGCGTACTTTCGCTAATTCTTACGTAGCGGTCCGCACACCACACTGTGCGGACATCGTCCGTAGAAACGCCCCCCGAGCCTCCGCATTCGGACGGACTCACTCTTTAAGAAGAGGGCGTTTGTACGGACGACATACAAACCTTGCGTGTGCGGTGGACATGAACAGATTCTGCACGGTCTTACAACGTAAGCACGGTCTTACCGCGTTAGAACGGACGGGAACCTGGCCGTACACACCGATGCGGTGTATTTACGCTCAAATCAACACTATTCTCATAAGACCCAAATCTGTAACATGACCCACTTATGCAATTAGGCTACCTCATTCAAAAGGGATTGTTTTTAATGGTCATCTATTATTTATCTAATTGATAATTAAACACTTTAATACCACTTTAGATTAACCCTTACATCATGCTAAGTTCACCACATTCTTTGTATGCATATTACATCATCAATTATTCTTCACCTGCAAACACACACATACACATCAACACACTATGTACATCTTTACATTACCCTTCACTTTCAACCACTTTTATGCACTAAACCCATCTATATATACTGTATATCCCTTTTGCACCTTACATAAATAAACACCACTATTTATACTTATATTTATACTTATACTGTAAAATTATACAATAACACACAGACCACTTCTAACTTTTATGAGAAACATTTATTAACATGTAACAAAATAAATAAACGAACGTCTTCAGACCAGGAGGTCGCACACATTCTTCACCTCTTCTGCCATGTGCAGAAGGTGCTGGCGCAGTCTGAGGAGGGCCCCTCTCAACCCCTCGCCTTCTTGCCTCTGGTCATCTGTGGGCATGTTAAAGGGGGATCAACATTAATTATGCTATTCAGGTCGACCTTGTACAGTCAATCCTAAGTACCTACAGCATGATAAATCATACATACAAACAATTACATAGGCAATACTGTTTGTAATGGTAAAAATAAATATGGGCCCACACACACATACACACTGGCTTACACTACTGAATATGTGACTGATAAAAATCTCCTGCCTTAACACTCACCAATCTACTAGAAAGCTACATCCAATACAACATGCCACATTTTGCCATACATATATACCTGCATGTCACTGCTTAATAGCTAAACTGCATGATAGATAGATACATAGATGGATACATAGATGGATGGATGGATGGATACATGGATGGATAGATACATGGATGGATAGATACATGGATGGATAGATACATGGATGGATGGATGGATGGATGAATACATAGATGGATGGATGGATAGATACATGGATGGATAGATACATGGATGGATAGATACATGGATGGATGGATAGATGGATGGATACCACATTTAAAGGCTAGCCTAGTCCCTCTACCCCTTACTTCCTGAATCATTGTCACATTGCCAGATAGGTGAAACTGCTGCACTAATCCGCTTCCTTACACCAAACCATTTCTAAAGTCAATCCATCCTACAAAATAGCTTTGCAAAATACATGGCAACAACACGGGCCAACTGGCTAGAGGGGGGCCCAGGGGAACTGCCCACTTGTCACTCCATTATAAATCACGCCTGACCATACTCCATTGATGTTTTATTTGTGCTTGTATAGAAAGGCCCTCCATAAATAAACACTCATCACCTACGTGAGCCTCCAGATTCCACGTTTTTTGCTTGGGCCTATAACCCCTAAGTGTGTCTGTTGTAATCCACTTTTGTTTATTAATTAATAATTGAGTAAAACACACTAGATTCACCAGTGGTACCTAACAAATAGTACTAACACCAGTTATTAATGATGCATTATGTTTACCTACCAATTCCTTCTTCCACTAGCACCTCACATGCCTCCTCCTCGTCCAATCCCTCCGAGGCCACCTCCTCCTCGGCCTCTTCTTCAATGGCCACCTCCTCGGCCACTTCTTCAATGGCCTCCTCCTCGGCCACTTCTTCAATGGCCTCCTCCTCGGCCACTTCTTCAATGGCCTCCTCCTCGGCCACTTCTTCAATGGCCTCCTCCTCGGCCACTTCTTCAACGGCCACCTCCTCGGCCACTTCTTCAACGGCCTCCTCCTCCTGGCCCTGCTCACGGGCCTGTCTTGCACGGTCACGTGCTGTAAGAAAATTCAAAATGCAGAGTGTTAAATAAGGCACATGATTTGTTCATTCATCATGCAGGCCAAAAAATGACATATTAGACCCACATTACAGCATGTCAAACATGAGGTACCACACACATAGAGTATGTCATGGTTAACTCATGATCAACCAGGTTACCTTATAGCCAAAAAAAAGGTCATGGAAGCATTAATGTACAATTGGCCATTTAATGTGTAAACACTTACATCGTGCTATGCTGGCCCTTATTTCCTGGAGCTTTTCTGGCTGCCGACGCCTCAGATCAGACCATCGCCGCTCCAGCTGGGCGATGGTCCTGCGCACCTGGGTGCACGCGAATATGCGCCTGCGGCCAGCGGCATACGCCTGGCGCTTCTGGCGGTTGGTTATCAAGGGCCCGCACGCCCCAGCCGGAGACCAGTGCCCTCAGCTCCGCGGCAGAGAAGGGTGCTGCTCTACCATAGGCCGCCATCTTAGCAATGGCACAATTCAAGCAATCATGTCCTGTAATTGGTTGTTCAGAGTGATATTTGGTATTAACTTTATTGTTCATTTTGTCATTAACAGCGTGTATGCGCCACAACAGACGGCTAACCCATTGCATCGCCAAACCACACTTGCTGTACCTTTGCATAGTTGAGCAGACCATGCCATTACTTAGTATATCCTAAACAGACAGGGTGAAAGAAGTTTGCAACCCATTATATATAATCTATTACATTCACCAAACATGGGTGAAAACAACAGGTGAAATAGTCTGCATCACTAGCCATTTACACCTAACTCTACAAGGTACTAAACAGCTTTATTATAGTGAAAGCTATACAGCAGAAACATAGCAAATAGTGCAAGACCTTTTCCCAATATTAGGCCATGGTGCCATGTGTACACTTACCTTCTACTGGCCCACACTAGAGATGTGGAATGAAATGTACCTAGCATCAAGCCAGTATTTGGACACCTTTCACATGTGCAGAAGGTGCTGGTGCAGTCTGAGGAGGGCCCCATTTGGATGCAAGCACTGATTACTATTGCCTGAGTGGTGGACTGGATTTACATATGGAATGGTTAGTGTCATTTGTAGTACATACCAAACAAGTGCACAGTACAAATGGACATTCACATATACATTTCATGTCTGACCACAGTTTTAGTTGGTCATTGGTGTACAAATCTGCAATTAGCTACTAAATTTTTTTCCGCTGGTAGGGGCGTGGCCTATGCGCCGCACGGTCTACGCTGCCGTACGGAACGCGGCCGTACGGAACGCAGGGTGTCGCTGATGTACGCCAATTACAGAAATAGGATATAAAGGTGTGCTAGAAAACTGCAATGTTGTTGCAAACATGGCTGGCTCACAATATGACCAGGAGTGCCAGGATCTTTTGGAACGCATGGACTCCATCACCTCCTATGTGCCCCTCAGCACAGACCAGCCAGGGGCAGATGAGCAGGCTGCTGGGCCATCCACATCAGCCCAAGCAGCAGCTGGCCCATCTTCTGGCTCAGCAGAATCATTGGGAACACAACAGGTGGCTTCCCAACAGAGTAGCCTGGCCAGCACTTCAAGTACAGCGACAGGTGGCCGTGGCCGAAATAGGCCAACGGAGGAACCAAGCAGCAGAAACATGGCATTCGAAGCGCAGGAGCTTGACATCCTGGTACCCCGCGCACGGGATTGGATCGAGTGTCCACAGGACAGGTTGACACACACAAGGAGATGGAAGATTTGGGAGGACATAACTGCGGAGATTAATGCGGTGGCTCCACAAGTTCGTGAGACGGAGCACGTTAAGAAGAGGCAAGTTCATGTGTAGAAGACCAGTAATGTTTAAAATAGATTGGAGTTGGGAAATGGCCGGTCGCGTTGCTTGGAGCCACAAACATGTTTGCCATGTCATGTAATCGATAGTTATTGTAGGGTGAGTGTGAATGTATCTTCTAAGGGTTGTTTTTATATTTTCAATGATTGTAAGTTGTATGTAATGAAGCACATGTTGTAATCTGTTGCAGATTGCAATGGTTGCTACAGCAAACATGAGGTGTGACATGTAGTAATATGTAAACTTTGATTGCAGGTGGCACGACTTCAAAACCAACCTCAAGAAGAAATTGACCAAGCGGTGGGAACACAGCCACACCTCTGGGGCTGGCCCCATGCCAGGAAAACTGAAGCTCACCCCCCTGGAGGAGATGGCAGAGTGCTGCATTGCAGTAGAGGAGGTCCGGGGGGTGAGCACCATGGATAGCGAGTCCCCAGCGGAAGTCTTTGCTTCTTTTGTTGAAGGTAATTATTTGCCATGGCATAAGTAGTTGCTCCTAATTTTCTTGGAATGTGTTGTAATTGTAATTTTCTCTTTCAGCAGCACCCCCACCGCTTGGTCAAGAATCTCTTGAGGAGCTGGCGGAGTCTGTGCCACCTGCCACCAGTGCCAGGCACGTGCAGCAGCAGCAGCCACCGGCCGAGCCCGAATACGACAGGTGGGGGCAGGTGCTTGGCCACATTCAGCAGCAGGGAGACTTGGCATCAGAGCGGATGCGTAGGACCGAGGAGGTCATGCAGGGTTTGGTCAGCACCCAGCAGACAATAGCTGGAAGCCTGCAGGCTATGGCTGAGGCCCATCAGGCCATGGCTGCAAGCCTGCAGGTGCTGGCAGATCATGCCCTGAGGCAAAATGACCTCCTCCTTCACCATAATGAGCTTATGGTGGAGCTAGTTTCCAGCAATAGGGTCCTAATGTCATCCGTTTCTGGTGCATTCCCACCAGCAGCACTCCCTGCTGGCAGAGGGGGAACACCATACCCCCCCTCACCAGCATATGCTCCACCTGGCCCACCATCCGACCGTGGCCGTGGCCGAAGAGCTGCTGCACGTGGCAAGGAGCCTACCAGGGCCAAACGTGCACGCAAATGAACTTGTGTCCGCATTAATCTCCACCCTTATGTCTTCCCAAATCTTTCATTGAGCTGTGTGTGTCAGCTTCCTGTGTTCAATCCCGTGCAGAGGGTACCCATATTTGCCCTCGTTTCGAATGTCATGTTTGGTTCCCCTGTTGGCCTCTTTAGGCTAGCATTACTGTCTGCTGTACTTGAAGTGTTGGTGCTATACTTTTGTTGTGAAGCCACCTGATGTTTTCCTAATGATTCTGCTGTGGTTCTGTATGTCACAAATTCATTGATTTATTATATATTATTTTTGTACAGTCCTGGCATGGTACCTTTTATTTTGTTATGGTTTCCATTTTTTTTTTTATTGTAATAAATGAATATTTTTATCCCCAAATGTGTGGTTTAATTGTTACATGTAGAAGTGACATGTCTATTTGTATTAGCGATAGTAAGTTCTGTCCATTGGTTGCAGTGTAAAAGTGTGTGAAAACTGCAGCATATATGTGTGTGTTTAGTAATGGTCCATTTAAGCTGCAATGGTTCCAATTGAAGCAGTGACAAGCGTGTAATTAATGAGTAATGAGTAAAGGAGTGGATTGTATTGTGTTCAGCTGACATTGGTTGTACTGATTAGGCGTTCCGATTGCCTAGCGCATGAACGAGTGGTGTCCGCAAAGCAATACTTGCTTATGGACACCGCATATTTCTTGGCTTTTTGTTCGCATGCATTCGGTGTGCTGTCCGAATGCACGCCTACCAAAATAAGTGCACTCCCTCGTGTCCGCCCATGTTTCCGCCCAGTTTAGCCCACTTTGAAAGTACGCCCCTGTGTAGTTCCGAATGACGCCCATAACACACCCATATTTCCCGAGTGAATGCGGTGCACATTTCTGTACGGTATTAGTGAGTACAAGTACGGTGGCACATGAGCATAGCGTTCCCCACGCATGCGCAGACGGCTAAAAAACGCCATCCGAAAGTATTCGGAAATTTACGCATCGACCAGAATAAGGCCCATAGGGAGAATACGGGTCGTTCAATCACACAAACTGGACCTGTCGATCTATCCTCCCTCAGATCTCCTAGCTCCAGCTCATGTACCTCGGCCTTGTAATTGCCCCTCTGATTGTTAAGTAATACATTGTTATATGGATTGTATTTCATTGTACACCTGATGTATCCCCCCCCAATCCTTTTTTTTTCTGTACCCTTCTCCCCCCCCCCCATCCCCTCCAGTACAGCCTCCATACATGTTGAAATGTTTCAATTTATCATATGCTGTTACTTTCAAAAAATAATCTTTCTCGAAAAAATTTAGTGTTAAAAAAAAGAAAGGGATACGGTCGTATTGTCAACCCGACTTAGGTCGACAGTCATTAGGTCGACACCGTTGGGTCGACAGGCAACAAGGTCGACAGGGTTCTAGGTCGACAGGTGTCTAGGTTGACATGGTTTTAGGTCGACAAATGTGTTAGGTCGACATGGGTTCTTTCACAGTTTTTTTTTGAGCCGACAGGCGATATTTCATGCACTACCATCTACTAGGGCGTGGTGGGTGCCCGAAGCATTGTGAGCGAAGCGAGGGGCTGCGGTTGAGTTCCAACTGTGTCCATGTCGACTGTGTCGACATTCGGGTCAAAAAACAGTGAAAAAACCCATGTCGATCTCGCAACCTGTCGACCTAACCCATGTCGACCTAACGCATTTTTCGACCTAAAACCATGTCGACCTAGACACCTGTCAACCTTCACCCATGTCGACCTAGAACCCTGTCAACCTTGCTGCCTGTCGACCCAACGGTGTCGACCTAAGTATGGTCGATAATACGATCCACACCCATTTGAAAGATGGTAGTACACTATAGTAATACCAACTTTCCTCAGCAACGTCACCTGTCTTCAAACACTGGTACTTATTGATCCACCTGTACATGTTTGCAAGATATATATACTGTATATATATGCAATGCATTTCCAAAGAGCCATTTAAAGGGGGTATCCCTATAAGGAATCTGTAGCATTTTAGTTGCTGGTGGTCTGTAGATGGACGCTGCTCCTATACACAAGTCTGTAAAATGAGAAAGATATAAAGGTTCATCCAGAATGCCGAGCGTTTGATCTCAAAACAGCATTCAGAGAAAAATACATCCATTCCAAATATATTCTGGAGGCAGAAGCTCCTGCAGGGGGACCAGACGCTTATTTAGCACTGACGTTTTCATAGCAGCAGTGACTGAAATGCACCATGAAGATCGCTCCTCGCATTATCCCGTTTCCCCATTGAAGAGAAGGCAAAAGAGTCATTGATCTGCGAGTGCTCTCATCTCAGAACCATTAACCTCCGTGGATGTCTCAGGCAGTGGACTATTGCTGCAGAGATGTACAATCACAGTCAGTCATTTACCAAACAGTTGATAAACTTGATAAACACAGAGAAGTCTCAGTTTGAGTGACAGGAAGGCAGCGTTTAGGGGCGGAAACATGGTGTTGTCTGGGTGTTTTTGTGAAAACGCAGGCGTGAACGGGTGTTTTTTTGGGGGGGGAGGGTCAGGGCAGACCGCATGGATCTGAAAAAACATGGATTATTACTTCTGTGTGGGCAGCGGCATTCTGCTCCCGTTCCATCAGCGATCCATGCTCTATTAGACCCAATGGCCTAATTCTCCAGTGATCGGAGTGGGGCTAATTCGGCCCTGTTCCGATGTTTGGGGGTCTGCATCTGTGCAAATGCATATTTCCACATGTGGAGACCCGGCAACGAGCAGCTTTGGCGATTTACACACTCGCTGGGCTGTTCCATGCGGGGAGGGAATGGAGATCGGCCAGTGTTTTATGGGCGCCCCCATGGAAATGGTGGGCGTTCCCATTGGAATGTAGGCGGGCCGATGACTTCTGGGGGTGGGCGGCTGATGTCACATGACGTCAATATGCTGGGAGAGATCTGTGGCGGATCCCCATACCAGCGCCGCGAAGAGAAGCAAACGGCACCTTTTAGTGCATCGAGAAATGCGGTAAAAATCCTGAACAGAGGGGTTATACAGCATTGTGCCCTTAGTGCATCCTAGGATAGGACAGGAATCAGGAGAGCTAGTGATGTCTCTGTCCCCTTTCCCCTTACTCTGGCTGTGTATGGGTGCTGTGCATCTATTTAGAGCAATTTGATGGGAATACGTCTGCCTGCCTCTGCCCCTGTAGTCTCCTCATTATAATGACCTGCTGAATGCTCGATATGAAAGTGATGAGGCTACAAAGAGCCATTCATAATACTCAAAGTTCCCAAAGTTTCATTGAAATTTCTTTGCATTCTGGAGGTAGAAAGCTCCTGCAGGGGGAACAGACGGGATTTTAAGATTGACTTTCACAGCTCAGCGGTGACTCAGCTGCAGCATGAAATACGCTCCTCGTATTACCCAGATTATACTGTGAGGGGAAGACAAACACTCATTGATCTGCGAATGGTCTTACGGCAACCAGTCAGCTTTGTAGATTTCTCCTGCAGTGGGGTTAGGAGGTGTTTGTGTGTACAGTTATACAAGCATACAGTACATGCATACATACATACATACATACATACATATATACAGTACATGCATACAGTGCATTCCTACAGTACATGCATGCATACATACATACATACATACATACAGTACATGCATACATACAGTGCATCCATACATACATTACATGCATACATATAGTGCATCCATACATACAGCACATGCATACATATAGTACATACATACATACATACAGCACATAAATACATACAGTACATACAGCACAAAGTACATACAGTACATGCATAGATACATACATACATACATACAATACATACATCAGGGTTGCCGACTTTTAAATGCTCCTCTCCGGGAGAAGCCCGGAGAGGAGACTTTCCTTACCCGTTCGGGGGGCGGGGCTTGACGGTGATGTCATTAAGCCCCGCCCCCACTAGGGAAATAGTAGAAATTACAGATATCCATGAAGGGGGCGGGGCTAAAATTACGCGATTGTGCCATTTTAGCTCCGCCCCCTCTTCTGAGACCCGCGGATTGCGGCATTTACATGCCGCGATTCGGTGGGTTCAGGGGGGTCCCCCAGATTCCGGGAGGGTTGCCCACCCTTCCGGGGGGCCGGGAGGGGGACCCGATTTTCGGGAGACTCCCGGGAATTCCGGGAGGGTCGGCAACCCTGACATACATACATACAAATATACAGTACATACAATACATGCAGGGCCGGTGCGACAGTGCTCGGCGCCCTCCTGCAAACTATAATTTGCGCCCTCCCATACTTTACAAAGGTATAGCGTACACCAAAAGAAAGACGTGTGGTCTCCCAAGGAAGGGGCGTGCCCACAATAGTACTCCCATTTCAAATTACACCACACAGTAGCACAATCTTATTCACATTACACAGCACCAGTGCCTTAACTAGACATTAGTACCCTGTGCCAGAAAGGGAATTGATGACTGCCCTTCCCCCACAGACAAAACAGGAAGAGTGCATGTCGAAGGCACGCAGAAAAAATGTAGGAGCGTGGCTTCATGGGAAAGGAGCGTGGCCATATAAAAGTACCAATAACACCGTAATGCCCATTCCCCATTATGCTACGCAACGTAATGCCAATTACACATTATACCACACACAGTAATGCCCATTATACATTATGCCACACATCATGATGCCCCTTACACAATATGTAGCACACTGTATTGCCCATTACACATTATGCCACACACCATAATGCCCATATGAAATAATAACACACATTATGCTACACCTAATGCCCTACAGTGGTATCGCTGCTTATAAAAAATGCCCACAGTTGCCGACAGTAGTAGCACTGCTTATACATAATGGCCATACCAGTTGCCGAAAGTAGTAGCGCTGCTGATACATAAGCCCACACCAGTTGGTAACAGTAGTAGCACTGCTTATACATGATTCCCACAGTAACCAACGGTAGCAGCGCTACCTATACGTATGCCTACACCAGTTGCTGACAGTAGTAGTGCTGCCGATATATATGCCCACGCCAGTTGCCGATGGCAGTAGCGCTACCTGTACATATGCCCACACCAGTTGCCAAAGGCAGTAGCGCTGCCTGTACATATGCTCACACCTGTTGCTGACAGTTGTAGTGCTGCCTGTACATATGCCCACACCAGTTGCCAACGGTAGTAGCACTGCCTATACATATGCACACACCAGTTGCCAACGCAAGTAGCGCTGCCTGTACATATGCCCACACCAGTTGCCGATGCAAGTAGTGCTGCCTATACATATGCCCATTACAGTTGCTGACAGTAGTAGTGCTGCCTATACATACGCCCACACCAGTTGCTGACAGTAGTGCTGCCAGTACATATGCCCACACCAGTTGCCAACGGCAGTAGCAATGCCTATACATATGCCCGCACCAGTTGCTGACAGTAATACCGCTGCCGATACATATGCCCACACCAGTTGCTGACAGTAGTAGCGCTGCCGATACATATGCCCCGACGGCAGTAGCACTGCCTGTACATATGCCCACACCAGTTGCCAACGGTGGTAGTGCTGCCTGTACATATGCCCACACCAGGTGCCAATGGTAGTAGCACTGCCTGTAAATATGCCTACACCAGTTGCCGATGTAAGTAGCGCTGCCTATACATATGCCCAAACCAGGTGCCAACGGTAGTAGCACTGCCTATACATATGCACACACCAGTTGCCAACGCAAGTAGCGCTGCCTGTACATATGCCCACACCAGTTGCCGATGCAAGTAGTGCTGCCTATACATATGCCCATTACAGTTGCTGACAGTAGTAGTGCTGCCTATACATACGCCCACACCAGTTGCTGACAGTAGTGCTGCCAGTACATATGCCCACACCAGTTGCCAACGGCAGTAGCAATGCCTATACATATGCCCGCACCAGTTGCTGACAGTAATACCGCTGCCGATACATATGCCCACACCAGTTGCTGACAGTAGTAGCGCTGCCGATACATATGCCCCGACGGCAGTAGCACTGCCTGTACATATGCCCACACCAGTTGCCAACGGTGGTAGTGCTGCCTGTACATATGCCCACACCAGGTGCCAATGGTAGTAGCACTGCCTGTAAATATGCCTACACCAGTTGCCGATGTAAGTAGCGCTGCCTATACATATGCCCAAACCAGGTGCCAACGGTAGTAGCACTGCCTGTAAATATGCCCACACCAGTTGCCAACAGCAGTAGCGCTGCTTATACATATGCCCACACCAGCTGCCAGCAGTAGTATGCCCACAAGTTGCTCTGCCCTTCTGTTCCATGTAGCCATGCCCCATCCACCACCTAGCCCCATCCCCTATCCATCACTGCCGATAACCAGGTGATTTAAGGTGCCTGAGGGAGCTCTGTGCTGTCGGTGCTGCTGCCTGTCATGTGACAGGAGCAGCAGCAGCCAGCCCGGCAGCCACAGAGGACAGCAGGGGATGCAGGGCTGGGAGAGCCCTGAATACATGCATACATACAGTACATGTATTCAGTATATACATACTTACAGGGTCTGTGCCACCACTAGGCAGGTTTAGGCACTTGCCTAGGGCGCCGGCCACTGGAGGGCCGCAGGCCAGCAGCAGGAAAGCTACCGCAGCAGAGGAGCAGGAGAGCCAGAGGTAGGAACTCACAGGTGTTTGGTGAGTGAGCATCGCACTCCCCCCCCCCCCGAGCAGCACAGCGGCCACACCGGGGGCCCCCCCAAGCAGTGCGCCGGCAGCATTGCCCCCCCCCCCCAGCAGTGCGCCGGCAGCATCGTACTCTCCTTCCTTTCGGCGACCGGGCGGCCAGGCTGCCACATCGCGCCCATACATACATACATACAAACATACTTACAGTACATGCATACATACAGTACATGCATATATACAGTAGATTTTCACTGATTACAGAAACAACAAGAAAGAAAGACCCCCCCCCCCCCAGTACATACATACAAACCTCTATGTATTAACAGTTACTTATATAACGCAAGTATTTAGTGTTTTACAGAGAACATGACAGGGTATTGTCTAATCGCTGTGCCCAATTATCCCCCCACAAATGACATAACTCTCTTGTTGGATAAAATTGGCCACAGCAGCCATCTTTATTGAAACAATACAAAATTAACAATAATCAAAACATTCCCCACGGAAGGTGGTCCCCGAGGCCCTCAATAAATCAATCCACACCTCTAAGCACTTCCAGGAGTTGTTACCCCCAGCCGATAGCGATTGGCTCGAGGGCACCAATTGTCAACACCCAGTGCTCATTAATTAGCCTCACCCAGGGGAGTCCAGCCCCCTCATGGGGCCCTCCCCGCCGCATAATTAAGCCTCAATGCCACCAACCTCGAAGACCCCCCTCCGCACAGGCCACTGTGACAAAAGACAACCTATCAATAATTCTTCCTAAAAATTATAAAATTAGGGAGGGTGGGTGGGAGCTGTTCAGAAAAATCTCCCAGTGACCCCTATTTCCTGCCTGCACTCTGCTTATATACCCTTACTACACCCCGTTAAGCCCCTCCCCCTATGACCCTCTCCTTAGACACCCCTTCTATGACTGTCCAGCTAGTCAGCTCCCTACAAACCCTGTCAGGGGAGCCTACCCCCAGGCTTTGCCTCCAGTCCGGCTCCTACATGACAGGGTATTGTCTAATCGCTGTGCCCAATTATCCCCCCACAAATGACATAACTCTCTTGTTGGATAAAATTGGCCACAGCAGCCATCTTTATTGAAACAATACAAAATTAACAATAATCAAAACATTCCCCACGGAAGGTGGTCCCCGAGGCCCTCAATAAATCAATCCACACCTCTAAGCACTTCCAGGAGTTGTTACCCCCAGCCGATAGCGATTGGCTCGAGGGCACCAATTGTCAACACCCAGTGCTCATTAATTAGCCTCACCCAGGGGAGTCCAGCCCCCTCATGGGGCCCTCCCCGCCGCATAATTAAGCCTCAATGCCACCAACCTCGAGGACCCCCCTCCGCCACCAAGCACGGGGTTAAGCCCTTGACCCGGGCAGCAGCATGCCCCGCATGCCCCGCCGCTCCAGGTCCAGACCCACGTGACGCCGGATCTTCTTGCACGTGGGGGGGGGTTCCCCCCGCGCGGAGGGTTCCGCCTGCATGTTGGATTCCTCCCAGACCTGGTCCTGCGGGCGGAAGGTGCCCGGCCCGCAGCCTGGCCTGGAGGGTCCCTGACGGGGCTCCTAGAACGGCGCTGAACCCTGGGGGACACGGATGGGCTGAAGCGCTCCGGAGGCCTGGACCTCCGAGGCCGTGCGCCCGCTGGAGCAGCCTCCTGCGTTGCTGCTCCCAGTCCCCCCAGCAGACCTGACATCTGCTGCTGCAGCCACTCTGTCCCTCTGGTGCCTGCTGCCTCCCTGAGGGCAGCCAGCGCTGCAGATACCTCAGCATCAGCGTTTGGGGAAGCCATGGGAGATGCAGTGCTGCTTAGCTGTTCAGAAAAATCTCCCAGTGACCCCTATTTCCTGCCTGCACTCTGCTTATATACCCTTACTACACCCCGTTAAGCCCCTCCCCCTATGACCCTCTCCTTAGACACCCCTTCTATGACTGTCCAGCTAGTCAGCTCCCTACAAACCCTGTCAGGGGAGCCTACCCCCAGGCTTTGCCTCCAGTCTGGCTCCTACATTCCAATAAAATGAAGAACAGCCAATAATGATTAAGGTGACCTGAATCACCCCACATATACAGTATGTATAACACTCTATTAATCTAAAATGGGCCACCTTCCCTGTCACAGCTACATGTGTTATATACAGGGTGTAGCTACCATAGGTGCAGGGAGTGCAGCTGCTATGGGGCCAGAGCTGAGAGGGGCCACCTTCCCTGTCACAGTTACATGTGTTATATACAGGGGTGTAGATACCATAGGTGCAGGGAGTGCAGCTGCTATGGGGCCAGAGCTGAGAGGGGCCACCTTCACTGTCACAGTTACATGTGTTATATACAGGGGTGTAGCTACCATAGGTGCAGGGAGTACAGCTGCTATGGGGCCCAGAGCTGAGAGGGGCCACCTTCCCTGTCACAGTTACATGTGTTATATACAGGGGTGTAGATACCATAGGTGCAGGGAGTGCAGCTGCTATGGGGCCAGAGCTGAGAGGGGCCACCTTCCCTGTCACAGTTACATGTGTTATATACAGGGGTGTAGCTACCATAGGTGCAGGGAGTGCAACTGCTATGGGGCCAGAGCTGAGAGGGGCCACCTTCCCTGTCACAGTTACATGTGTTATATACAGGGGGTGTAGCTACCATAGGTGCAGGGAGTGCAGCTGTTATGGGGCCCAGAGCTGAGAGGGGCCACCTTCCCTGTCACAGTTACATGTGTTATATACAGGGTGTAGCTACCATAGGTGTAGGGAGTGCAGCTGCTATGGGGCCCAGAGCTGAGAGGGGCCACCTTCCCTGTCACAGTTACATGTGTTATATACAGGGTGTAGCTACCATAGGTGTAGGGAGTGCAGCTGCTATGGGGCCCAGAGCTGAGAGGGGCCACCTTCCCTGTCACAGTTACATGTGTTATATACAGGGGTGTAGCTACCATAGGTGCAGGGAGTGCAGCTGTTATGGGGCCCAGAGCTGAGAGGGGCCACCTTCCCTGTCACCATTACATGTCTTATATACAGGGGTGTAGCTACCATAGGTGCAGGGAGCGCAGCTGCTATGGGGCCCAGAGCTGAGAGGGGCCACCTTCCCTGTCACAGTTACATGTGTTATATACAGGGTGTAGCTACCATAGGTGCAGGGAGCGCAGCTGCTATTGGGCCCAGAGCTGAGAGGGGCCACCTTCCCTGTCACAGTTGCATGTGTTATATACAGGGTGTAGCTACCATAGGTGCAGGGAGCGCAGCTGCTATGGGGCCAGAGCTGAGAGGGAATTCTCCCATTTATTTAAACTTGCAACAAAATTTACAATATATTACAATAAATAAATAAATAAATAAATAGTATTTTACATCTCAACACAAATGAAATATTAATACATAACATAGATGAATGCAAAACGCAATATACCAAAGGATACATCTACCTAATAAGCAAAACAACTATAAAGAAATATATATAGTTATACACATGAACATTAACTTTATAAGCACCTCATCCCAATATTTACATATTTTGCAAAGGAAAACTGAGCAAGGCTTTTTAGATCTATGCAAAACCTGTTCCATTTCCAAAATCTACAGGATGTGAAAAGATAGAAAGTTCCAGCTAAACCTGGAAAAGGATTTCTGCCACCCACTCAAGGGGGTTTCAGGTGGCCCGACCAATTGGACCACCTGACAGCATCCACCCTTTTCCTGTCTAGATCCATCATCCTCTCCACCTCGTGTAGAATCAAATCCACCACCACTTCACAAGGAAGGATTTTATCCTTTAGGGAAACCTGACACCGTGCCATCCATGTGTGGTATCTAACTACTAAACTGACTAAATAAATTGTGGTCAAATTAAATACACCATATCTTCTGAATGCTCCATAAGCCCACTCTGGGTAACTAAGCCCCGAAAGGCACGGGATACCCAAAGCTCCTGAAACTCTTTTGTAAACTTTTACATTAAAGGGGCACTTTATCAAGAGGTCCATCGTTTCCACCTCCCCTAGACATTCCTCCCGTGGCCAACCACGATCATTGGCATTCCTCCACATCATGTTCCCCTTCACGTAAAGCTTCCCATGGAAAGAAAGCCAAGCAATGTCTCTAAACTTTACCGGTATCCTTTCTTAATTTATGAGAGCCAATACAGCTTAAGCGACATCACTCGGGCAATCCCTTAGTGACAGCGGAACATGAAAGTGGGTTCGCAAAATCCTTTCCCCCAACTCCTTCCTGGAAAGTTTTTTTACTTCCCCCACTTCCAGACCCCAACACTTTGTCACCTTCAAGCTCTGGATAATGTAGATCGGAAGATATCCTTTCCGAATTTGAGGATTCTTCACTTGGCCACCACCTAACAAAAGTTAGGGGGACACCCAGACTTCAAATCCACTTACCCATCGAGGAGGAGTTTCTAACAATAAACTCCCAAGATTAAGTTTAAAACAAGTTGTAACAAAAAAGAAGACAGGGTTGATCATGCCAGCCCCTCCGTCTTTCCTCGACTTGTAATACCTCTCTTGATTATGTTCATCCTGTTTCCCCAAAATAAAAGGAAAAACAAAGAGTTCAACCTGGCCCATAAAGATTGAGGCAAAAAGCACACATAGCAGACATATAAAAATAATGGGATCAGGTAAGTTTTGCACAAGTCCACCCTTTCCCTGAAAGAGAATTTACACCTCTTCCAGCACTCCACTTTCTTGGCAGCATTCTCCAGGCACTTCTCCCAATTTAGAGTGGCATAATCACCATGGTCAAAACAAATACTTAGAATCTTTATCCGAGGACTGGGTCGGGGGAGTCTGTCCGGAAGGTCAAATTCTTCCCCATCCTCCCCCATCCAAAAAACTTCACACTTCTCTTGGTTTACCCTAGAGCACGAAGCTACAGAGTATTCACAGATGAACTCTTCCACATCACATGCCTTTGCCACTGATGACAAAACCACTGTGAGTGTGACATCATCTGCGTAAGCCACCACCTTAAAAGGGAACTCTGGGCCCAGCTCCACCCCTCCCACCGTACAGTTCTCTACCCTTCTTATGAAGGGGTCAATCGTGAATATATACAGGAGAGGGCTCAGGGGATATCCAGTGGTGTAGCTTTGTTTGGGGTGCCCCCCCGCCGTTAATAGGGGGGGTGCCCCCCTCGCCGCCCGTCCGGCCAGCCACCCAGCCACCCACCCGCCCAGAGAACTCTACTGGCTTTACCTCTGGAGGCAAAGTTTTCGAGGTCTCCTTAACAAAAAACCTATCTATTCTAGACCTACGACTACCACTAAAGAAAGTGTAACCTGTGAGGTCTGGAGAATGGCGAACGTGCACATCTACCAGACCTGCCTGTGTAACCATGCTAACTAAAAAATTAGAATCATAGCCCAGGGCTGTCTTTGAACCTCCCCTGTCTTTTGACCTAATAACGGTGTTGAAATCACCACCAAAGACAATCTGCTGAGCTGTAAAAAGGAACGGTTTTATCTCACTGGAGAGACATTTCCTGTCCCATGTTGACTGTGGCCCATATTTATTAATGAGCCTCATGTCATTTCCCCTCAGATTGACCAAAATCCAAAATCATACACCTACCTGCCTGTAATTCTATAACCCTGTGCACGGTTACCATACCAGTAAATAGCACTGCCACCCCACTGTATGCCTCGGCCGCAAGAGACCAGTAAGAAGGCCCATGCCTCCACTCCCTCTTCGCCTTGTGGAGGATGTCCAATTTACTAATTCTTGTCTGTTGCAAACACAAAAAAAATATCAATCTCAACTCTATTGAAAAAATCAAAAGCCATAAAACAAGCACATGCAGAGACTACGGAAGCCACATTAATGGTGGCACATCGTATGGGTTGGGGGTCCATATTTCTTTGGGTTATAGAAGCAAGGACCCTGCTCATTTTTCCTGTACAAACCTTCCTGAGACCCTCCTAGAGGATCCAGCATATTTACTAGTCACCTTCTTAGAAGCGACTTTACCCTTCTTAACCACCATTTTTCCAGGGTTCTCATTCGGAGGGGAACCTGGGTCTGGCAGTTCACAAGCAGACTTAAGTACCAGGCACTGATCACCCAGTACCTTGTCTTCCATCTGAATACTTGGACCAATTACTGAACCAGATTATACTAATCTATCACTCTGGGATACAATCATGTTTTTCCCACTTGAAAAAGCTGCCACTTTAGTGATAGCGAAACGCGTTGGTGATCAAGTTGGACCTATTGCGGACACTGCCCATCACCTGCCTAATCTTCTGGGACCCTTCCTACAAATTCTAAACATCTGGAGCACTTTAGATTTGTCACAGTGCACTTTACAAAAGGAGCCCCCCATACAAAACTTGGACTGGGAAAACTACCGCGGCTCATTGGAACCAAACTGGAGTACCCCATCCCTAAACCGCACTTTAGAGAGTATCCCCACAAGCTAACAAGTCCATAGTGGACCGTGACACCTCCAGCGACTAATTGGGATTACAAATTGGACTCCAGTTTTCTATTTTCCCCACTTGTTGAGGTCTACCAGAGCAGGTTATATGAATAGGTCCACTTGTTGATTTTTAGTGTTTTTTATTGCATTTTTATTGTATGTTGTGTGATACATATTAAATACCTTTTTTTGTACAGATTGGTTGACTCATTAAAATTCATGAGCGCTGCAATATCCCTCTTTCTTCCATGTTTTTCCCCCCACCACTTAATTCCACATCACTTCGGTCACTTCCCTCCCCCATACTTTCCACACTTTTTTTAATCAGCTCTGTGCCAACTGGGTCCCTTTCCAGACTATCCTGGATTTCTTCATCAGAAACCATTTCAGTTGCCTTTTTCTTTTCAATATTCTTTTTCTTACACTTTGTCACCTGTACCACCCCTACCTTTGGGCTTACTACCACTTTCCTTGCTTTGCGTCTGTTCACCTTGGGGACTAAAACGATCTCACCCCCATTTCTAACAATTTCCCCTTCATTTTCCTCATCTGAGTAAAAACATCAAACCTGTTACTTAAACTGATTTCTGCCTCCTATCCTTTTCTCCTTTTCTTACTACTTTCCTTTATTGCTTGAAAGGAATCTTTTGATTTACTACAGCAGAATTTTCCACTACCACAACAGATGTTACTTTCTTATTCTCAGTTTTCTGATTTCCCTCCTGACCTGCCGCTTCCTTACCCATTACCCACTGAAAGGTCTGCATCTGGTCATCTCTCTTTCCCCCAGTTGGCACATTCTCCTCCATATTGTGTTCTGCCCAGGGACATCTACTGTAGGGGTGACTCTCCTCTCCGCACAGATTACACATAACATTGTTACATTCCTTGGAAGTATGTCCCAACTTACCACATAAAGCACATTTAGTCACTGTACAGTCACTACTTAAGTGGCGGAAATCCCCACAACGGAAACATGTTCTTGGTTGTCCCTGATAAAAACATTGTATGCGGTCTCTACCAATATAGGCAGCAGAAGGAATGTGTGCAAAACCCCTGTCTGTATTCCTTAATTTAACCATTGCAGCCCACGCTTCTCCCCACACTCCCATGGTAAAGCCAACCTTGGTCAACTCTGATTTCACATCACAAAACCGTATTAACAAGTATTCTATATCTTTCACAGGAACGGATTCATTTCTCACCAATATAGTCACCTTTACCTTATCCTGTTTTGTAACAAGCACTGCTTTATATGCATCATATGGCTAAAGCTGTGTACACACAGGGCGATATATTGCAGAAACTCTTCTTTGGAAGGTGCTTCACCTTTCCCTAACCATTTAAATTAAATTCAATTTCTTCTTTTCCCAACCTGACCTGATCCCACATTTGTTTGGGGAATTGTTAGGAGTCATCAGTTATAACTCCTATCTGCCTTGCCTGTAATGCAGTGGTTCCCAAACTTTTTTGAATCACGGCACCCTAGATCAGTGGTTCCCAACCCTGGTCCTCAAGTACCCCCAACAGTGCACGTTTTCCAGGTCACCCGGCAGGTGCACTCATTATTCAGGCACATTTGAAAAGATCCACAGGTGGAGCTAATTATAGCACTTGTGATTCTGTGTGGAGACCTGCAAAACGTGCACTGTTGGGGGTACTTGAGGACCAGGGTTGGGAACCACTGCCCTAGAGCATCAAAATGTTTTTAAGGCACCCCTAGGCCAAATGCTTCTTATTGAGAAATTTAGAAAAAAAATTATATACATTGTGTTTATATGTCACAGTTATGTGGTGAGGGACAGGATTTGCTTCTGTTTGTCCACATATATTATGATTGGCAGCCACCAGCACTGGTTTTGCCTGGTACATTGACCATAAATAATATGAATTGATCCTGGTCCACCAATCCAAGGCACCCCTGCAAGTGTCCTGAGGCACCCCAGGGTGCCTAGGCACACAGTTTGGGAACCACTGCTGTAATGGGATTATTTCAGCTTGTGTTTGTATTTACTCTCTGGTGGCCTCCAGTGGTAGGTCTGTGCCATAGCAGCTCAGTCCTCTGTGGTAATTATGCACAAGTGTGTGTTGATTAAACCCTGCTAGCCTGGAGTTCACAGCTGCTCTAATCACCTGAGGCCTTCATAAGGCAGCCTCACCTGTTCAGCCCTGCGAGTCATAGTCCTCAGTCAGCCGTGTGCAAGTCTCACAGTCTGAGCCCATAGTCCTGTGCTGTTTTGGAAGTCATAGCTTCTGGTTCCTGCCTGATTCCAGCTCGCCTGTTTGGGGAAGCACCTGATCTCCAGAGTCTGTCCTGGTTCCTGGATATCCTGCCTGTCAGTCCTGTCTGGTCCTGCGCCCTCAGGTCCTCTCAGCGTGCTCCAGTCTGCTTGCAGCTAAGTCAGGGGTTACCCTGCTGTATCCTTGTGAACTTGGTATATTTCTTTATTGGTCACCCCTGTGCATTGTTGCGCCCACACTGTGTGTTATCCCATCTTACTCACCAGTGTGTCCCATTTCATTTGTGTATCATCTTTGAGTACTGTTACTCCCTGGGGGCTTCCTGGGTTCCCCAGCCTGTGGGGAGATCAGTGACCTGCTCTTCCTGGGGTTAGTTAGTAATCCTCCTTCCCTTCTGGTCAGTCTCCACAGATATGTTGTCCCACCGTAAAACCTGCCTGTAACGGAGTCTGGGCGGACCTAACAGCTTACAGCTGGGACGGGTACAGGAGAAGACCTAGCCCTGCACGTATCTGTGGACACTGGACCAGGGCAACAGAGTTAGGCTGGTTTCACACACTCCGGCTCCTGCCGGACGGCGAAAACCCACACGGCCAGGGAGCCGTGCCGCACTCAGCAGATTACAATGGTGGGGATGGCCACAGCCCAGCAGCCGTCCCTTCCAGTGATGGGATCCGGCTGCAGCCGTGCGGCCGGGCCGTGGCCGTCCCATGTGAATGGACACAATAGTGTCCATTCACAACTAATGTGTGCGGCACGGCTCCCTGGACGTGCGGGATTTCACCGTCCGGCAGCAGCCGGAGTGTGTGAAACCAGCCTTAGAGAGCAGGGCCACTGACACTCCCCTAACAGGAATACTGGTGCTTACACCTGGTTTAGCCTTAACCATGTTTGCATAAGAAATAATACCTAGGACTGGTTGCTTATTGACATTCACACGGACATAAGCACATGGTACAGATATTGTATTACCTTCCCCAGTCCCCTTTTTCAGTCTTACTTGCTCCTTGTGCAATAATTGAGCTGCAACTTTAGCTCTCTCAGGAACTAGCATCTGTCCGTTTACAGTCTCAATGATCTGTTGTTCACCAGGGTCATTCTTATCCAGAATTGACATTCCTTGTGCTGTTTACAGGTGCTGATGTTCTGTACCTGTGGAAGAAACAAACTGCACTTCTTTGGCATTAACTCCTGGTGTGCCATCCGGTGCCAGACACCCACCTGCACCTGATGTTGCCCCAGAGGTCCCTGCCTCAGTGCCTTTTCCTGCCCTTGCCGCCAACCAAATTTCTGTGCCAGTTATATCCATTCTCAGCTGGAAGTCAGAACGCTCCACTTCCAGACCTTTATATTCAGCTGCTGCACCAGCATTAGGAGGTTCACACAGCATGGGCGTCGGCCCAACAAGCTCAGGAGTAATTACTCCTGCACCTGCCACATCAGTGTCCTGTGCACCCTTCCCCGCCTGCATCACATCTGAAACTTGGGGAGACTACTCCCCAATCTCCGCAACCACTGGTACCTCCGCAACAGAATTTTGTCTGTCCGATTGACAGACCTCCATTTCTTGTGCAACTTTCACTTTTTGCCTTTTTCTCCTGTAACCGCTTCATTCCCCAGTGGTGGAAGTTATGGTTCAGGAGAGCAGGAAGCTGGGTAGTGATAGGGGTGTGTGGGCATACGGGGGACTAAAGAGGGGAGCAGGGGTGCCGTGAATTGTGGGAGGGGCGCGGGGGGTGCCGTGAATCGAGGGAGGGGGTAGAATTGCGGGAGGGGGGGTGCAGGTGTCGGTGAATCTCAGGAGGGGGCGGGGGTCCACAAAGCGCAGGAGTGGGGCATGATTTGCGCAAGGGGGGGTTGCGAATTGCGGGAGGGGGGGTCGCGGAGGGTGCCGTGAGTTGCGGTTGGGGGTGGGGGCCGCGAATCGCGGGAGGGGGGGTTGCAGCGAATTGCAGGAGGGGGGTCGCAGGGGCAGGGGGGTTGCCGCGAATCGCAGGAGGGAGGGCGCGGGGGGTTGCCGCGAATCGCGGGAGGGGGAGGGCGCGGGGGTTGCTGCGAATCGTGGGGGGGGGGTCACAGGGTGGGGTGGTGCCGCGAATCACGGAAGGGGGAGGTCGCAGGGGGGGTGCCGTGAATCGCAGGAGGGGTCGCGAGGGGGGGGGTGCCGCGAATCGCCACAAGAAAAAAATTAACACAGAAAGGTCAACACATGTAAATGTTGACATGTGGCATTTCATTGGTGTCCATGTCGACACATGAGAATGAATATGAGAACATTCAAAAAATGAAAAATAAATCTCAAAATCTCATGTCAACCTTTTTCATTGTCGACCATGGGGAGGGGGGGTTTGCTGCGAATCGCGGGAGGGGTGGTCGCGGGGGTGCCGTGAATTGCGGGGGGTTGCCGCGAATCGCGTGGGGGGGTTGCCGCAAACCGCGGGGGGGGTGCCGCGAATCGCGGGAGGGGGGTCACGGGGGGCGCGAATCGTGGGTGGGGCGGCGGGGGGCGCTCACCTGGTGCAGTGTCTTTGCTGGACCCCAGCGACCCCCCTCCCGCGATTCGCGGGACACCTGCTTTCCCCCCTCCCGCGATTTGCGGGACCCCCGTGACCCCCGTGACCCCCCTCTCCCGCGATTTGCGGGACCCCCGTGACCCCCCCTCCCGCGATTTGCGGGACCCCCGCGACCCCCTCTCCCGCAATTCGCGGGACCCCCGTTACCCCCCCTCCCGCAATTCACGCCGCCCCCTCCCGCGATTCACGGAACCCCCCGTAGCGCCCCCCTCCCGCGATTTGCAGGCCCCCTCGGCACCTCTTGCGATTTGCGACCGCCCCGTAATTCACACACCACCTCCAGCACCCCCTCCCGCAATTTGCAGACCCCCTCCCGTGATTCGGGACCCCCCCTCCCACGATTCATGCCCCCCTCACGCAATTCACGGCACCCCCCACACCCCCCTTCCTGCGATTCGCAGCCCCCCATGACCCCCCCTCCCGCGATTCATGCCCCCCTCACGCAATTCACGGCACCCCCCCACACCCCCTTCCTGCGATTCGCAGCCCCCCACGACCCCCCCTCCTGCGATTCATGCCCCCTCCCGCGAATCACGGACCCCCACACCACCCCCCTGCGCCCCCCCTCCCTTGATTCACGCCCCCCTCATGCAATTCACGGCACCCCCCCTCCTGCGATTCGCAGCCCCCCCACGACCCCCCCTCCTGCGATTCATGACCCCTCCCGCGATTCACGGACCCCCGCGCCCCCCCCTTGACTCACGGCACCCCCCGCGCCCCTCCCGCAATTCATGGACCTCCGCAACCCCCCCTCCCGCAATTCACTAACCCCGACAACCCCCCTCCCGCAATTTGCGGACCGCCCTTCCCACGATTCAAGCCCCCTCCCGCTAATCGCGGATCCCCGCACACCACCCCCCCCCCCCCCTCCCGCAATTTGCAGACCCCCCTGACCCCCTTCCGGCAATTCCACCCCCCCAGCGGACCACCGCGACCCCGCTCCCGCATTACCCCCTGTACCACCACAAGCAGGTACCGCCCCAAGGTGGGAAATCCGGCCCTGGTTGCCGCACTGCAGGTTTCCCCACTGCCCTCTGCACCAGCGCCACAACTTTTATCAATGTATTGCCCACATACCACTATTATACAGCCTCCTGCTCTCATGCACCCTCACTCCCTCCCAGTGGGAGGAGACGCTCACCCGCTGCCGGGAGCTGCATACTGTCCCCCACCCTCCTCCAGTTCTAGGGATGCCCATCGACCATCAATGATTTCAAATAATCGATGGTTTATGGCCGATGTTGAATACTTTTGCCATCAATGTGGGAGGACAAGATGGTTTCCCTACAACGATGGCAAAGGAGAACCGATCAAGTTTCAAATTTTTTTAGGCCACCAAGTGACCCACGGCCTATTCAGTCAGATATAATGGATGACCATCGATAGCTACAACAATCGATGGTTATCCAAGTAATATGTTACTACTATTGATGGCAGGGTGCAAAATCGCCATCAATGCCAACCATCGATGGTATCTGCACCAATGCCTATCCCTACTCCGCAACCCAAAAACCTTTATTACCCCTCATGCCCACACACCTATATCACTGCCCTGCCTCCTGTTCTCCTGCCCCGTAACTTCCACCAGTGGGGACCCGCTCACCCTGTGTTGCCCACATTCCCCTATCATGCTTTACCACCCAGCCTCCTGCTCTCATGCACCCTAACTCCCACCCAGTCGGAGGAGACACTGACTCAGGGCCACCGTCCTGTACTTCTGTGCTGCCACGCTGGACCCTCACCCACTGGCAGAAGCTGCACAGTGTCCACCACCTCTTTAGTCCCCCGTATGCCCACACACCCCTATCACTACCCAGCTTCCTACTCTCCTGAACCGTAACTTCCACCACTGGGTAATCGCTGACACTGTGTTGCCCACATACCCCTATTATGCCTCATATCCCAGCCTCCTGCTCTCATGCACCCTAACTCCAACCCAGTAGGAGGAGACACTGACTCAGGGTCACCGTCCGGTACTCCTGTGCTGCCACGCTGGACCCTCACCCACTGGCAGAAGCTGCAATACAGGGCATCTTTCATACAATTCTAACCATATTTCTCACAATACAAATGTTCACAAATTAAGGGGCGTAGCCCCTTACGCCGGTGTGAAGAGCGCCCGTAGGGCGCGATGAATCACCTAGTCATTAATTAAGGGAGAAGTCCAGAAACAGAGCAATGTGTCCCTCCTGTTATACACACACTCACACACTTTGAGTGACAGATGTAGCCAAATATATAAGAGATATATATTTCAGAACTCAGCCACAGAAGCAATATCGTTGACTTTTAAATAGCTGATTTAAACTTTCAGGGGGAGGAGAGGTGCCCCCTTGGGAGCAGGAGCCCGGCCGGAAGATGACTCCATTGCCTCCCAGAGTACTGCCTCTGGGTCTACAGCAAGTTGGTCAAAAGCGTTGGGTTGTCACCGTTAGGTCGACATGGGGATAAGTCGACATGTGTTTAGGTCGACACAAGCATTAGGTTGACAGTGTCTAGGCCAACAGGCAAAAGGTCGACATTTGGTTTTTCACTGTTTTTTGTGCAGACGGGTGGTCTTTCATGCCCTACCATCCACTAGGGTGTGGTGGGAGAATAAAATAGTGTGCCCGAAGCATCGCAAGCAATGCAAGGGGATGCGGTGCCCTGGAAACTTTGTCCATGTCGACTGTGTTGACATTCGGGTCAAAAAACAGTGTAAAACACCTAGACACTGTCAACCTAATGCTTGTGTCGACATATTGACCTGTCAACCTAAACCCATGTCGACCTTGTCCCATGACGACCTAATTCTCTTGTCGACCAACTTGCTGTAGACCAAATGATCCCAACCCCTTTGTGCTTTGTGTTGCAAAACATTAAGGTGATAAGGGGCAGGGCTGTCATCAGAAATTGTGGGACCCAGGACTGACAAAATAGGCAGCCCCCTCCCAGAGGGCAACATCATAGCCTTTAATTTTTAGAAACTTATGAAACCCATACTTGTCTCCAACAGTGTGGACAGGGCAATTATCAGTGGGAATGGTGGGAATAATACTGACACCAAACATGGGCATAATGCTGACATATAATAGATATTGATCATGCCCATCCCTAATCACAGACGTCCCATAGATGCAGAGGTGCCCGTTCTCTCGCTCTGATGACATATTCGATTGTAAGTTTGCGAGCAGGGCCCTCCCCACCTTTCTAATCGTCTGTAAATAATAAGTTCCGTGTGCGACCCGGCTTGCAAGTGCTTTCACACTGGCCACCCGACCCGGAATGAAGTTGGGCGGGTGGCGTCATTTAGAGGCTTGGCAGTGAAAATACGCCGCTGGGAGGTGCTGACATCTCCCAGCGGCGTATTTTCACTGCAGTGAACGGGATCTGGGTAACGCTGACCCTGAATACCAGTTCACACTCACCGCATCCCGTGTCGATTCCGGAATCTACCCAGGTCAGGACCTGGGTAGAAATCCCGGAATGCTGAACACGGGATGCAGTGACAAGACCCTTTCACACTGAGCTAAATCCCGGGTTGAAGCGCGTTCATGTGCAAAAACCCGGGATATTTTTGCAAGTGTGAAAGGGGTATTAGTAGTATCACTGTTGTTTCCAATCATAAAGCACAATGGAGTTTGCTGTGCTGTATACGAAACTGTTAATAAATAATATTAGCCGGCTTCCAGGAGACTGCTGCGTCCCCTGCAATGTCCGCACCACAGGCTGCCTGCTGTACGTCTGTGTACATCATTGCACAATGGTTTGGATAAGAGGGGCTTGGAACGTGCATGTCTCCAGCTCACGCAGGACCAGCGATGAGTCATTCTCCGCAGAGCCGCGATGTGACTCATCCTCACATCAAAGCCTTCTACTTTCTGGCTCAGGGAAGGACGAGAACATGTCCAACTGCTTGTGACAACACTAGGAAAGTCATTCGCTAACACAGAACAATCACGGCTCGTCTGCCCCATCTATCCCAATATGGACGGCTCAGACCTGCCACTCATTCCATACGGTGTAACCTTTCTCATACCGCAAGGAGTTAGAGAGCAAATGGGAATATTGTAGATGATATCTGGGGCAGGTGTGTACATTATTGTTAAGGTTTATTAATGTGGCATATATCAGGATGTTGCCGCCCGGATTACCGTACCCGCCATCCCGACATAGGAAATCCTGTGTGTATGGTGTCCCAGGGGGTCCCACACCGCACCCATGTTTTAAGTCCCTTGCCCAATGCTGCATTCGCTGCTACAATGGCTGCCAAAATGACCACCATGCAGAACATGGCAGGTGCCATGTTTCCATAGACTTGCACATGCGCAGTATAAGGCGGATACTAGCATCTGCATAGGGACGGCCATTGGTGCAGACGCCATCGATGGTTGTCATCTATGGCAATTCTGCACCCAGCCATCGATAGTGGCAAACTATTTGATGGATGACCATCGAGAGTTTTAGCTATCAATGGTCATCCATTATATTTGACTGAATGGCCCGTGGGCCAATAAGAACACAGGGGCGGGACTTCCTGGTGTCAGGGGCGGAGCTATGCTCCGTCTCCCGGCACCTTTGAAAAAAAAGGAAACATCGCTTCCTGGTACTGGTACTCCCACATCTATGGCAAAAGTATTCGACATCTGCCACAAACCATTGATGATTTAAAATCATCGATGGTCGATGGCCATCCCTACATCTGCATATAATCGCTCTGCAGATGGATGTAGCAGTGGATACAGCAGATTCCACCTCTGAATCAGTGTGTGTGTGTGTGTGTGTGTGTGTGTGTGTGTGTGTGTGTGTGTGTGATGCAGATAATGTTAATAAACTCAAGCATGCATTTATTTTCTACAATATATGTGGATTGTAGTTTCATTGAAAAATCTATATACATATAACACACACAATTGGGGTAATTCAGATCTGATCGCACAGCTGCGAATCATTTAATCGCTCGCCCTGCTCCAGTGAAATCCCGCCCTGTGAATTAATGTGAGCGCTGTGCCCAATATACTTTATATAACCCAAAATGTTAAAATCCCCAATACAGACATAAAAAAGGGGCAGAATAGATGGGCCAAGTGGTTCTTATCTGCCATCAAATTCTATGTTTCTATGACATACACATTGTCAAATCCCATCTTCAATAGAACTCACATCTTAGTAAATTTAAATTAAGGGGGAAATTTACTAAATTAAATTTGTAAAAAAAATAGGTGTATTTGTATCCAGAAATACACTTATTTTTGACATTTACTATCCCGAAAATACGGCAATTCGTATTCGCATTGATGTGCTATCAATACGAATACGAATTGCCGTATTTTCGGGATAGTAAATGTCAAAAATAGGTGTATTTGTATCCAGAAATACACTTATTTTTTTTTACAAATTTCCTTTAGTAAATTTCCCCCTAAATGTCTATCACAGGTGTGCTAAGCCCTTTTTATGAGGCCACACTCCCTTTCCAAGCACCGGCGCCTCCTCCGCACAGAAATCCTGATTTCGAAAGCCTAAATATTGGGAGGTATGCCCCTGGGTTAGTGGCACTGATTTATGGAACAAAGTCAACACCGTAAAATAGTTTCCAGAATATTTGTGTAGTTTCCCATAACCACAGAGTAACTAGTCCTATTGGATGTAGTTGGTCTCCCAGCATTCAGGATGGCTGCAGGAGGGGAGGGTTAGGGTTGGGCTGCAGGAGGGGATAGTTAGGTTGCAGGAGGTTAGGGTTAGGCTGCAGGAGGGAAGGGTCAGACTGCAGGAGGAGATGGTCAGGCTGCAGGAGGGGAGGGTTAGGCTGCTGGAGGGGAGGGTTAGTCTGCAGGGGGGGAGTTTAGGCTGCAGGAGGGGAGGGTCAGGCTGCAGGAGGGGAGGGTCAGTCTGCAGGGGGGGAGGTTAGGCTGCAGGAGGGGATGGTCAGGGTTAGGCTACAGGAGGGGAGTGTTAGGGTAAGGGTGCCCATCCACTATGCCAGGGGTTATCAAACTATTTTGCTCTGGGACCCCATCAGACAACAAAAATATCGACAGGACCCCAGCAAGTTACGGCAGAAGGTCATCACATCACATGTGTAGTCAGCAGACAGCACATACATGGCAGTGATGGGCGGACTCTAACGTAACAGACAATTCGACAGAGTTTTCAGGTTCCTTGAATCACTGACTGAGATTAGAAAAGTCATCAGCCTGATGGTCGTGACCCCATGCTGAGAAGGTGAGAGCACACTTTGGGGTCAGGACCCACAGTTTGAGAACCGCTGCACTATGCGATTTTGGGCCAATTGTACCCGATTCTGCACTTTGGGACTATAAATCGGGTGAAATCAGCCCTAAACGCATGCGTGTGACATCCGATGCGATCCGATCAGCAGGTCGGACGGGCTGCACATAAGATCATGTCCGACTTGGTGCTGCAGTGGGCGGTGAGGGTAGCAGGGCGGGCAGTGGTAGGTATTAGTATTTAAAATAACTTGTCAAATGATCAGAGGCCGGCCAGTCATTTGATAGGTTATTTTATCATTTGAATACCTGCCGCTACCTGTCCTGCTGAACAGCCGCTAGCGCTCAGCAACCGCCGCCCGCTCTGCTGCTCCTCACTGCCCGCTGCAGCACCTGCCGCCCGCCCCACTGCTCCTCACCGCCCGCTGCAGCTCCCTGGTTTTACGTGTGATAGATCACATGCAATTTATCACATGTAAAAAATGTCAAGTGTCAAATCGTATGTGAGCCTCCTGGCGAGCTGCCAGGTGGCTCACAGGAGAATTGGATCTGACTTGTCCTTAGGACAAGTCGGCCTAATGTATGGGGGCCCTTAGACTGCAAGGAAGCGATATGGTTAGGCTTGCAGGAGGGGAGGGTTAGGGTTTGGTTGCAGTAGGGGATGGTTAAGGTTAGGCTGCAGGAGGGGAGGTCAGGGTTAGGATGCAGGAGGGGAGGTTAGGGTTAGGCTGCAGGAGGGGATGTTAGGTTTAGGCTGCAGGAGGGGATGTTAGGGTTAGGCTGAAGGAGGGGAGGTTGAGGTTAGGCTGAAGGAGGGGAGGTTAAGGTTAGGCTGCATGATGGGAGGGTTAGGCTGTGGTAGGGTAGGTTAGGGTGAGGCTGCAGGAGGGTTAGGCTGCAGGAGGGAAGGGTTAGGCTGCTGGTGGGCAGGTTAGGGTGATGCTGCAGGAGGGAAGGGTTAGGCTCCAGGAGGGGAAGATCAGGGTTAGGCTACAAGAGGGTAGGTTATGGTGAGGCTGCAGGAGAGAAGGTTATGGTTAGGCTGTGGGGGAGCGATATGGTTAGTCTGCAGGAGGGGAGGTTAGGGTTAGGCTGCAGGAGGGGAGGGTCAGGGTTAGGCTGCAGGAGGGTTAGGCTGCAGGAGGGTAGGTTAGGGTGAGGCTGCAGGTGAGCGATATGGTTAGGCTGCAGGAGTGGAGGTTAGGGTTAGGCTGCAGGAGGGGGAGCTTTAGGGTTAGACTGCAGGAGTGGAGGTTAGGGATAGGCTGCAGGTGAGCAATATGGTTAGACTGCAGGAGAGGAGGTTAGGGTTAGGCTGCAGGAGGGGGAGCTTTGGGGTTAGACTGCAGGAGTGGAGGTTAGGGATAGGCTGCAGGTGAGCGATATGGTTAGACTGCAGGAGAGGAGGTTAGGGTTAGGCTGCAGGAGGGGGAGCTTTAGGTTTAGACTGCAGGAGAGGAGGTTAGGGTTAGGCTGTGGGGGAGCGATATGGTTAGGCTGCAGGAGAGGAGGTTAGGGTTAGGCTGTGGGGCAGTGATATGGTTAGGCTGCAGGAGAGGAGGTTCGGTTGTGGGAAGGAATGGTAGGCTTAGACTGCAGGAGGGGAGATTAGGCTGCAGGGTGGGAGGTTAGGCTGCATGGGGGAGCAATATGGTTAGGTTGCAGGAGAGAGATATGGTAAATCTGCAAGAGGGAAGATTAGTGTTAGGCTGCAGGAGGGGAGGTTAGGGTTTGGTTGTGAGGGAGTGATATGGTTAGGTTGCAGGAGGGGAGGTTAGGTTGTGGGAGGGAAAGGTGAAAGGGCTGGAGCTACTGGGTAGCTATATGGGCACTGGCAAGGGATGTCTTGTAAAGCAGCAACCACTGGGACTTAGTGGGTCCCAAAAAACAGAGAGGAAAAATGGTAAAAAAGGTAGCCCTGGAACCAATGAGGATTTTATAAATAAAATAACATTTATTGGTACACATGCATAATGAATTCATATAAAATAAAAATATTAAAAACACATGCTCACTGCCCACAGGGCCACTTTTGTAGGTGTTTTTGAAGGGGGGATCTGCTCCTATTTATGCCTCCAGAGGGTAAAGCAGAGGACCAGTCAATATGGCCAGGAATGGTATGATTCCCAAATCCAATAAGTATTAGATGGTGTGGATATAGTTACCGGTGCTGTTCATTTGTGGGTTCCTATGGGAGATCTTTAAATCCTTTTAGGATAGCGTGAAAGCTGTGTCATCCCTTTTTGTTGGAACATGAGGAAGAAGTCCACTCTGAGGCTGGAATTGCAGGCACGGTCCACTGGTAGGGCGGCTGGTTGGATCCCAAGATAAAGTGCAAATGCGTGAAGTGGCAGTTGGGGGCAAGTGAGTAGAGCAGCTACTGACGCGTTTCGCTGTTACCCAAGGACAGCTTTTTCAAAGGTTGTGGGAGGGAAAGGTAGGGTTAGGCTGCGGGGGAACAATATGGTTAGGCTGCAGGAGTCGGGTGGTAAGTGAAAGGAGGGAGGGGGCCCGGAGGGGCCCAGACTGAAAATCAGTCCCGGACCCCAAAATTCCTAGTGGCACCCCTGGTTAGGCTGCAGGAGGGGAGGTTAGGTTGTGGGAGGGAAAAATAGGGTTAGGCTGCAGGGGAGCAATATGGTTAGGCTGCAGGAGGGGAGATTAAGGTTAGGCTGCAGGTACGGTGGGCTAAATTTAGACAGGGTGGGGGGGTTAAGGTGAGGCAGTGAGGGAAGGAGGGTTAGTGGGAGGTAGGGGAGATAGATAGAACACTTAGAGATAGATAGAACACTTAAGAACTGTCAGGATCATGGCTGTTGGGATGGCAGGGTTGGTCGTCTGACCATAAATAGTCTCAGCGCTGGGATCCAATACCCAACCTGTCCTGTTGCCATGGTGTAGGGACTTGGATGACCCTTGGTATTGGTGATTACTAACGTACCATCACCATCCCGGCAGGGTGATAATATGTTGTCAGAATACTGACAATGACTGCAGAGGGGGAGGTGAGATGCACTTTGGCTGAGATAACTGTAATTCTGGTCACAGCAGGGAGGATTATGGGGTACATCTATGGCTGCATCCTTATTATATTGTATGTCCCGATCTCACAATCTTTCCCCACATGTTTGATGCTATTCAGCTTTGTATCACATTTACACATAATTGCTGTTTTGCAGTTAGACATGTGCCCGGGGTTCTCCCTGTTTCACTGCTAGTAACTGTCTATGAGTGGCACTGTGGGGCAATTTACTAAGATGGGAGTTAAATATCACATGTGGGATGTTGCTATGGGCAACCAATCCGATGCTATCGATTATCTTCTAGAAGGTGCTAAATAAATAAGTAGATTCTGATTGGTTGCCCATAGAGAAATTGAATCCCATCTTAGTCAAGTTTCCCCTATGAAGATAATAGTAAATATGTCCAGAGACGTGTTCATAAATAACTTCTTGCAAAGGAAAATTAAATTCAGATCTGTCAAAGGCCAGAAAAGACGGAGCAATCACCGAGAGCCGCCCGGACGGCAGTCTATGTGTTATTGATATGGCATGTGGTTGACCTTTCAGTGATGAATCTTCATGCCGGCTTTGGAGTAATATCCAGCAAACACAGCAGAGAGGAGGCCTCTGCTTCAGACTTCTAGACTGACCCTGTGCTGAGTTCTGATTGACCCTAGTAACCAATATATCCTGTGCAGTATGAGGACATGGATTATCCTGGGCGAGGTTTAATGAATGCCAGAAGGCTCTTTCCCTGTGAAGACTCCGCAGCACTCGGGGGAATCTTTGTATGTGCTGCATACTGTATGCACAGCAGATAGAAGGATTTGTGCGGGTTTAGGCATGTTCCAATAAGGGGGCATGGCCTTGCAGGAAAAGACTACATTATACCCAAATGTTGCAACATGCATGCCCATACATTGGTAACCACAGGGGACAACAAATCCGGATTCATGCCCCTTCCATTACTCATTATGCCATACACAACAATGCCCATTACACATTATGCCACACACCTAAATGCCCATTACACATTATGCCACACACCTTACATTATGTGACCCCGTAATGCCCCGTACACATTATACCACACACCGTAGTGCTCATTACACATTATGCCACACACTGTAATGATCATTTCGCAATATGTCATACACCGTAATGCTCCTTAGACATTATGCCACACACCGTAATGACCAGTCTTAATAATGCTACACACCGCAATGCCCATTACACATTATGTCACAACCGTAAGAACCATTACACCAAACACCGTAACAACATTTATACAATATGCCACACACCATAATGCCCCTTACACATTATGTCACACTGTAATGCCCGTTATGCAATATGCTACACACCATAATGCCCCTTACACAGTATGTCACACTGTAATGCCCGTTATGCAATATGCCACATAACGTAATGCCCCTTACACATTAAGGAGGTTATTCTAATACATTCGTCTCCCGTGCGATCGCACAGGGGACCGATGTTTTGCGTCTTTGCATGCGCAGATGCATTTCTGTGCATGCGCAGATGCAGATTGAGTGCGGCCACGGCGAACAGAGTGTTCGCCGGGCACACACACCCAAGACTGCGGGCGGGGGTCGAGGGGTGGTGTGTCGGAGGGTTAGCCCATGGGAACACCCAACCTTTTATGGGTGTACCCATGAAAACGCTGGGCGTTGCCATGGTGGTCACCCGGTGACGCAGGTGCGTGGTGCGGACAGCTGACATCACTTCCTGCCGAGTGTGCACGCAAATCTAAGTGACCTGAGAGTCACTTAGATATACGTGCACCCTCCACATCATTCGATGGTCAGAGACCATCGAATGATGTGGGTGTTTCCCCATAGGTTGCGAATGGAAGTTTATGTAAAACATCCATTTGCAGCTGTGCGGGGGGCAGGAGCGGCGGGCAGCATCTGGGGGACTTACAAGGCTGTGAATTCACAGCCTTGCGAGTCAACCAGAATAAGGTCCTACGTCACACACACTTATGCCCCTGAAACCATTTTATGTCCCACACACAATATTGTAGGAGTACAGCAGGTGGTGGTCTCACTTTGTACATAACATAGATGACACCATTTAAGCTGGATCCCATTCTTGCTGCGCATCATCTGTCATTTAGTGCAACCTCTTCAAGGACTTGATTCTTTTATGGTCTAAATTGGCACATAAAAATAGAGAATGATGATAATCAGATCTACAAATGGATGAATCGTCGTTATCATATTCTCATTAGGATTTTATATTAAAGGTATTTTACCAGTAATTGTTCTTTAATCTACTTTACAATTATGCAGCTACATGTATTTTACTAAAAGATATGAAAGGTAAATAATTAGTGAAGCGCTGCCATTATGTACTATATGCATTTCCCTACAGGCACAGCGGGGAGTTTCTTTGTGTAGGGAAAACATTTCCTATAAGAAGGCAGAAGGGCTTGGGGCACGTTAAGCTGTTATTGTCAGAAATCATGCAGATACTAATAAGTAGCTCATTTATTGATTTGGTTCCCTTTCAACCCTTTATATTCCAAAGCCATGATAATTACATATAAATGTGGTAAGAATGTTACTTTATATAGTGTAAAATGGTGACTTTTGGGAGGAATGTTGTTTGTTGCCTCAGAAACATGAAAAAAGCTGATCAGTGCTGATTATATTGTAAGCTTGAGAGCAGGGCCCTCCTACCTTTTGACTGTCTGTAAATACCCTGTTTGTTGTATCACTATCTCCTTTTGTAAAGTGCAATGGAATATGCTGCGCTATATAAGAAACTGTTAATAAATAAATAAATAAATATATGTGAAATAAATCTGGGAGCCTGTCAGCGCCGCCTAGTGGTGGCATGTAATTATTAATGAGGCCTGACTCCTATGCATATAGTATAAATGGGATACAGTCGTATTGTCGTCAGCACTTAGGTCGACAGTCATTAGGTCGACACCGTTGGGTCAAAAGGTGGCAAGGTCAACAAGGTACTAGGTCGACATGGGTGAAGGTCAACAGGTGTCTAGGTCGACATGGGACAAGGTCGACATGGGTTTAGGTCAACACATGCGTTAGGTCGACATGGGTAAGAGCAACAGGTCGTTAGGTCGACATGGGTTTTTCACTGTTTTTTGAGCCGACATGTGCCGACAGGTGGTATTTCATGCCCTACCATCCACTAGGGCGTGGTGTGAGAAAAAAACAGTGCCCGAACATTTGCGAGCAAAGCGAGTGATGCGGGGGGCTGCGGTTCACTTCCAACTGTGTCGACATTCAGGTAAAAAAACTGTGAAAAAACCCATGTCGACCTAACGACCTGTTGACCTAACCCATGTCGACCTACCGCATGTGTCGACCCGAACCCATGTCGACCTTGTCCCATGTCGCCCTAGACTCATGTCGTCCTTCACCCATGTCGACCTAGAACCCTGTCGGCTTTGCCACCTGTCGACCCAATGGTGTCGACCTAAGTGTGGTCGATAAAACGATCCACACCCATATAAATGAGAGGACTTACCTTGTAGCACTAGTAGGTTTTGTTCATCGTAGGGCATTTAGGTGACTGGTGTTTGCTGATTATAAATAGTTCATACATTTAATTAATTTGGCAGCAGAAATAGTACTTGTTCTTCAGTAAGCATTTAGGAGTATATTTGTTAAACCTTGGAGGTGTAGCCCATACCGGCCAATCAGGTCCTAGCTATCATGTTCTTGACTGCACTAGACAAATGACAGCTAAAATTTGGTTGCTTTCTAGGTATTGAAGTAAATCTACCCTAAATAAGGATACAGTTGGAGATATTTATGTTCATATGTGCACACAACCATAGCACATACCTGCCAACTTTCCAAAAGGGCCCGACAGAGTCCTAAAATGTATGGGGGGGCACTCACTGCCTCCCAACAGAGCTGGCCAGACTCATGCAATTGCCCAATTCCTGAATTGGGTGGCCTGGAGGTTTGATGATGCAATTGACATGGAATGATGTCATCCTAGCCCCGCCAACGATGTAAAAGGACACATCTAAGAAAATAGAAAGCAACAAGGAGAAGTGGGTAATAGTGTGATCCTATGGCACAGTGAATACCAGAATTACATAAATTATAATTAATCAATTACAATACGTCCCAGAATGAAAACATTTGGATAATAGTGTAAATTCAGTGACACTGTAAAGTTGTGAAAAAAATCAAAAGTAGAAAACTATATACGTCTAGATTAGAACGTCCCTTGGAATCTGAATTAGATCCTTTTTGAATGGGGGTGTTTCCAATATGTGCACAATCCTCTTTCCAAAGTGTTCTTTCTTCTGCAATGACTCTTAGGGCAGGATGTACTAAAGGGAAAATGCGGTAAAACTGGTGTTTTACCGCATTTTCCTATGTACCATTATCCGTCCGCCCCGTCTCCGCCTGGCAGGGTATCGCCACCGATATAGAAGTCTATGGGCTTCTATCGCCGCCCACTGCCCGCCGTCCACGCGACCCCCCCCTCCCGTCCTCCATCGATCTCCTCCTCCCCCAGCAGGTGTCACAGCCGGGAGGATATCCGGCTGCAGGAGGGAGGAGGAGACACAGGGGGACACTAACAGCCGCCGGGATGTGACAGAGACCCCCGCACACCACATTACAGGTATCGCGGGGGTCTCCGTCACCGCAACCCGATGCTAGCCGCATATGTTAGTACATATGCGGTAGCATCTCGGCGGCTGGCAGGCGAAGGGCGGCGATGTATATTAATACATCCTGCCCTTATTGTGAATGTTGGATTCCAGATCGGCTCAGTATAAGGAAAAAAGAAAACAATATTTCTTCTACGATCCCCATGGCAGCCAAGACCTTGGGATTTCATCCCTCTCCCTTCAGATAGACAGGCTGTTTTTTTCTAGGACCTCCCCCTTCCTGCATAAATGGGCGCTCCTCCCCTTTCTCCTTGTCTTTTTTTCCTGTCTCCTAGTTATACAGTTAAGGCCCCCATACATTAGGCCGACTTGTCCTTAGGACAAGTCGGACCCAATTCTCCTGTGAGCCGCCCGGCAGCTCCCCGGGAGGCTCACATACAATTTGGCACTTGATGAGCCAGTTTTTACATGTGATAAATCGCTTGCGATTTATCACATGTAAAACAAATGGGGAGCTGCAGGGCGGTGAGGAGCAGTGGGGCGGGCAGCGGCAGTAGTGGGGGCGGGCAGCGGCAGTAGTGGGGGCGGGCGGCGGCAGTGGTGGGGGAGGGCGGCGGCAGTGGTGGGGGCGGGCGGCGGCAGTAGTGGGGGCGGGCGGCGGCAGTAGTGCCTGGCCGGCATGCTGTGATCACAAATAGCAGCGCTGCCGCTGCGGGACGGGACGCACAGTGGCGGCTATTAGATTTTCAAAATACCTGTCAAATTACCGGCCGTTCTGTGATTGGCTGAGAGAGCTCTCAGCCAATCACAGAACGGCCGGTCATTTGACAGGTATTTTGAAAATCTAATAGCCGCCACTGTGCGTCCCGTCCCGCAGCGGCAGCGCTGCTATTTGTGATCACAGCATGCCGGCCAGGTCAGCATCACTCGCCGCACCCGGCACCCGCCGGGAACTCATTTGTGAGCCGCCGCCCGCCCCCACTACTGCCGCCGCCCTCCCCCACTACTGCCGCTGCTATTTGTTATCACAGCATGCCGGCCAGGTCAGTGTGTCTGCTCGCCGTGCTCCCCCGCCCCCCGGTGTCTGCATGCATATGCCTGACAGGTGCACGGGACCGCGCATCGGATCGGATCATATATCGGATCATATATCACACACCTGCGATTTTGGGGCGATTTCATCCGGTTATCGGCCCAAAGTGCCGAAATCGGATGAAATCGTCCCAAAATCGTATAGTGTATGGGGGCCTTTAGACTAGGCAGAGTAGGTTGTTTATTTTTCTAGGAGCTTACCTTAAATACAGGGTTCACTCTGGGGGAAGTGAGCGACATGGGAGCGTGACCTGACAAGGTTCCTAACCATAAACTAACCTGAAAGCGTGCCCGAAAATCGGATCCTGTTCAGGATAATGGAGCCGGGGTCCCAGAAGTGGTTAAAAGCCCTTAACGGAGGCTCCTTTTTGTCAGCAGGTACGAGGAAACAAGTTACAGCATGCCGCAAATAGAGAGAGAAAAGTTCTGTGTTCAGTAACACAGACTTCCGGGACGCCAGCACCGAGCAGACCGGAAGACTACAAGCCCCACAATTCTGTGCGGTAGATCCCGCCAAATGGCGGCCGGAAGCACGGGAATGCGTCGCTAACGGACTACAGGGTCCACAATGCAATGCGCAAACAAGCGCTGACATTAAGAGGCATGTAGGACTACAACTACCAAGATGCAATGCGCATATAGCGATTGTATCAGGCGGCAATGGCAATTATAATTGAATGGATACAGCCTGTGAATGGCTATATATTCTAGGTGCAGCAAACGGAAATGGCACTAATGCAAAACCTTTCTGCTGCTGAGAGGAAAGCTGAGTGTGTGTCTGCTAAACGGCTCTTTCTTGAAGACAAGGTATGGAAACTGGTTATCTAATTGTTATATGGACCAGATAATGGAAATATATTTACACATGGATTATATTAATATATAAATATCATAATCACGCAGGTGTACTGCTGCAAATTTAGAACATGGATACGCCTTCCCCCCCTAGGTCTGATAGTGCCCCTGTGAGGTAAGCTCTAGTATGTTTTTTACATAGATAGGTTAGTATGATTTATTTTCAAAAATAGTGATAGAATATTTTTGGAATTTTTTTCTTTTTTTATAGTGTGCCTGTTAAGGAAACTATTAAGGAAACTGCTGCTATTTCAAAAAAGAAAGTTGCAAAAAAGAAGCATTTGGATATAACCTGCATGGCCTGTGATACAGTGTTCTCTACTTCTGAAGGAAAATCTCTTTGTCAAAAATGTGAAATTAAACCTAAACCTGTTTCTGATCAACCAAAAATACTACAAGATTTAATGGATTGGATGAAAAAATCCTTCGTTTCTAAAGAAGAGTTCATGGCTTCCGAGGGCAGTAAAAGATCAAGAGACCAAGCGGGGTTCAGTTATGAAGAAGCCTCATCAGAAGAGTTACTAGAAGAAGTAGAGGATACCTCGGCAGAGGAAGGTGAAATTAAAGAGGAGTCTTTAATTTTGACAATGTGGAGAGTATATTGAAAGCTATATATAAGACCATGAATCTTAAAGAGCCAGTCACACCAGTTGAAGGGGAAGATATTTTATTTGAAGACAGATCTAAAAAAGGTCGTCATTTTCCGGTCCACAAGGTGATGAAAGACCTGATATCTAAGGAGTGGTCGAATATTGAGAAAAGACAAGGTAAACTATCCAGGGTTGACCGTATGTACCCAGTAAAGGACGACCTCTTTCTAAAATGGTGTGAGCTACCAAAGGTAGATGCGGCAGTAGCCGAACTAACATCAAGAACGACAATCCCCCTGGAAGATGGGGCCTCATTCAAAGACCCTATGGACAGAAGAATGGAGGGTTCCTTTCGTAAGCTACATTTTTCTGCAGCTGTGTCATTAAAAACAGGGGTGTCGGTGGCCTCAGTAGCAAGAGCATTGAGACTACATAGTGACATTGAAGACAAGATCTCCAAGCAGTACTTGCTTAAGAATTTAGAAATGATGCAAAAAGCTATAGATTTTATTTGCGAGGCATCACTAGATACCGTCTCTTTTGCTGCAAGATCAATGGCAGCAGGTGTATCAGCGAGAAGAGCATTATGGCTAAGATCATGGTCAGCTGATGCACACTCAAAAAATAGATTAGTCTCTCTTCCTTTTGAAGGATCACAGTTATTTGGATCAAAGCTAGATGCGTTAATACACAGAATAACAGGTGCGAAATCACTTAGATTGCCGCAAGAAAAGAAAAATAAATTCCAGTTCCAGAATTCATCAAAGCAACAATATAGAGCAGCAAGAAGCTACAGGCCAGGAAGACCATATAATCAAAGGGGATCCTTTCAGTCATCTAAGCAGTCCTTTCGGCAGAACTTTAGAAGAGGGCCCAGACAATGACAATCACAGTGGTCCCTGTGTAGGAGCTCGTCTGTTCCAGTTTTCAAGTGTTTGGAAAAACACCATTCAAGACAGATGGGTACTGAAAATTCTACAAGAAGGCTACGCGATAGAATTCCTACAGATACCAAGGAAAGATCGCTTTTGGATATCAAGAGAACCAAAGTCACGGTTAGAAAAGAAAGAGTTGCAAAAGATAATATCCCAGTTGGTATACATCAAAGCTATAGAGCCTGTAACAGAACAGCAGGAGAAAAGAGGATTCTACTTGAATCTTTTTCTGGTAAAAAAGAACACAGGAGGGTATCGCACTATCCTGGATCTAAAGAAATTGAACTCGTACGTGAATGTCTGAAAATTCAGAATGGAGACACAAAAATCAATACTGGCAGGAGTCGAGATGGGAGACTTTATGGTATCACTGGACCTAAAAGATGCATATTACCACATTCCAGTCAGGCATCAAGACAGGAGGTTTCTGAGATTTTGCGTAATGAAACAACATTTCCAATTCACATGTCTACCCTTCGGCTTGGCCACGTCACCTCGGGTCTTCACAAAAGTTCTGATCACTCAAGTAGCATCCCTAAGAATGAAGAATATTCGTATATGGCCGTACCTGGACGATTTACTAATTGCGGCATCCTCAGAGGGAAAGATTCAGGAAGATCTAGCAACAGTGATATTATCATTGGAAGAACACGGTTGGATAATAAATCTCCAAAAGAGCCAGTTACAGCCATCAAGGTCCATTCAATTCTTGGGACTGATAATAGACTCCAAAAAATTCGAAGTCAGACTGTCAAAAGAGCGATGTTGAAAGATCCAACTAAGTGCCAAAGAGCTGATGCAATCAAGTCATGTACCACTAAGAACATGTCTAAAAATGCTAGGTATGATGATGTCATCTATAGGAACAGTACCTTGGGCACACTGGAGGCTCAGAACTTTCCAATGGGCTATTCTTCCCTATATACAAACGGAAACCGCTCTAGAGACAAACATCAAACTGTCTCTACAAGTGAAAGAATCGCTCAGATGGTGGAAAGAAGCAGAAATAGAAAGAAGAGCGGTGTCTCTTTCCCTTCCTCAATTCCTGGTTGTCACAACCGATGCAAGTTCGTTGGGCTGGGGAGCTCATATGGCTCATCAAACAACCCAAGGGATATGGACAAGAACAGAGAGTCTCAAGTCTTCCAACTGGAAAGAGGCAGAAACAGTCTGGAGAACGATAAAACACTTCTATCAGGAAATTCAAGGAAAGCATTTGAGGGTCTTTTCAGACAACATCACAGTGGTTTTGCATTTAAACCACCAAGGCGGTACAAGGAGCAAGGACCTCATGTCAGTTATCTCGAAGATTATGATATGGGCAGAGGAAAATGTACTTTCACTGACGGCAGTTTTTGTCCCAGGAAAAAACAATACATTAGCAGATTTCCTGAGCAGAAGCAAGATCTCCCCGGGAGAATGAGAATTGGATGTAGAAGTATTCCAACACATAACTGCGACATTTGGAAAGCCAGACATAGACCTGATGTCAACAAACTCCAACAAAAAGGTAGAGAAATTCTACTCAAGATATTATCATCATCAGACATCTGCGATAGACGCTTTTTCAGTTCCTTGGAACTTTCGCCTGGGATATGTGTTTCCCCCCTTCCCGTTGATACACAGGGTGCTAAAAAAGATAATAGAAGATCAAGTGACAGTGATTGTGATCCTTCCATTCTGGCCGAGGAGATCATGGTTCTCCACAGTCCTGAAATTAGCCATTCAGGAACCCCTGACTCTTCCGAACATACCAAGCCTACTGCACCAAGGACCAGTTATGTATCAAGATCCAGAAACATTATCTCTGAAGGCATGGAAATTGAAAGGGGGCTACTAAAAAGCAGAGGGCTGTCAGACCAAGTAGTCAATTTACTGTTAAAAGCCAGGAAAGAGGTTTCATCACTGGTATATTACAGAGTTTGGCAAGCTTTTATTCGTTGGAAAGGGTCAGCTACTGACATAGAACAGTCATCTACAGCTCAGGTTTTACAATTCCTGTACTTAGGTTTTGATTCAGGTTTGGCAACATCCACATTGAAAGTACAAATCTCAGCTCTCAGTGTCTTACTCAATAAGAAATTGGCTGAAGAAGATCTAGTAAGAAGATTCTGTAATGCAGTCAAAAGATTGCGTCCAGCAGTAAGATCATTGGTAGCTCCCTGGGATCTCAATATGATATTAAAAGCGTTAACAAAAGAACCGTTCGAACCTTTACAAGAAGTCCATATGAAGTATATGAACTGGAAGTATATGAACTGGAAAATACTGTTCTTAGTGGCTGTCACATCCGCTAGAAGGATCAGTGAGTTACAAGCTCTTTACACCGAAGAACCTTACTTAAGAATATTTCCGGACACATCCTGATTTCCTACCTAAGGTAGTAAGTACTTTCCATCTCAATCAAGAGATAACACTTCCAGTTTTCTATCCTGAACCAAAGGGAGAAATGGAAGAAGAATGGCATACCCTTGATCTAGTGAGAAGTATCACGATCTACATGGATCGAGTCAAGGAGATAAGAAAATCAAAAAATATAATCACAGAAGGGGCAAAGAAAGGAATGTCTCCTTCAAAACAGACCATGTCAAGATGGATTCGCGAGCTCATTTCTTTTGTCTACAAACAAGAAGGGCAAGAGGTTCCGGGTATCATAAAGGCACACTCCACTCGGGCCATGGCGCCATCATGGGCAAGGAAGGCGCAAGCTTCGGTGAAGGATATCTGCAATGCAGCAACCTGGAAGTCAATACACACGTTCTCCAGGCATTACGCACTGAATGTGTCACGATCAAACTTTGGGGAAAAGGTTCTCCATAGTGCTATGATTGAATAAACAAGTTATGTTCAGCATTTATGTTTCCCTCCCTCTTTCTGCTTTGGTATTATCCCAAGGTCTTGGCTGCCATGGGGATCGTAGAAGAAAGGTAAAATTATGGTCACCGATAATTCCTTTTCTTCCTAGAGATCCCATGGCAGCCATTAGTTTGCCCTCCCCTTGTGTTTTTTTCAGGACCTAAAAATGAGGAGACACTCAAAAAGACAAGGAGAAAGGGGAGGAGCGCCCATTTATGCAGGAAGGGGGAGGTCCTAGAAAAAAACAGCCTGTCTATCTGAAGGGAGAGGGATGAAATCCCAAGGTCTTGGCTGCCATGGGATCTCTAGGAAGAAAAGGAATTATCGGTGAGCATAATTCTACCTATCTGTGTAAAACCTTTATAACATAATAAATATTTGATGGTGAAACAATAAACTGTATTTCTCCTTTGTGTTTTATTTTACCACTCTCACATTGAGGTACCAGAAAACATGTCAAGGTATCTATCTCCCAGGCAAAGGTTATCATCAGGAAAAGCGTACAACACCCACGGTAAGTCAGGTGATTTCATTTTTCAGTTTTTTTTTATGTATCACGACTGTGGAGACTCTCAAAGCCCGAAATATGATGGTCCAGATACTCCGGAGGTATGTAGAAGTTGATAGAATTTCCACAGTGAGATATGGTTTACTTAATATAGATCGTGGTGGGTTTTTTTAAGGAAAAAGGAATTAAACACCACCTTATAGTTTTATGGGAACATCCTTTCGTGGATAGGCTTACCTAACTTACACATACGGTAGGTTATAAACACATATGACTTTTTTAACCCGGATATGATTTTTCAGGGATATAGGCGTACCATTACTCACAATGAATATCACGTTGAGGTTTCTTTATATAACAAAAGAGCAGTTCTTAGGTCTTGAAACTGTAAGGATTTACTAAATCTTCAATATAATGGTCCGAATGCTCAAGGGGTATGTATAGGAACACCCTGGGCCAAATGTAATAAGGTGTGAGAATAAGAAAGTGAGAGATTTAAGGAGAGTTTTCCCTTTTTTTTTTAAAGTGGCAAAGTACCATAGTGGTACTATGGATGGTGAATATATAATTATTGTGGCAACTCTACTGGCTTAAATATAATTGTGGTGGTACCATTAAGTGGATATATAATAATGGTGGCACCTAGACTGGCTAATGTATAACCACAGTGGCACCTCTACTGCCAGATGTTTAACCATTGTGGCACCATTACTGGCTGATATATAGTCATGGTGGTACCTTTACTGGCTGATGTATATCCATGGCGGCATCACTAATGGCGGATATATAATCATGGTGGCACCTGTACTACCTGATGTATAACCATGGTGGCACCTGTACTGCCTGATGTATAACCATGATGGCACCTGTACTACCTGATGTATAACCATGGTGGCACCTGTAATACCTGATGTATAACCATGGTGGCACCTGTAATACCTGATGTATACCCATGGTGGCACCTCTACTGCCTGATGTATAACCATGGTGGCACCTCTACTGCCTGATGTATAATCATGGTGGCACCTCTACGGCCTGATGTATAAGCATGGTGGCACCTCTACGGCCTGATGTATAAGCATGGTGGCACCTGTACGGCCTGATATATAAGCATGGTGGCACCTCTACGGCCTGATATATAAACATGGTGGCACCTGTACTACCTGATGTATAACCTTGGTGGCACCTGTACTACCTGATGTATAACCATGGTGACATCTGTACTGCCTGATGTATAACCATGGTGGCACCTGTACTGCCTGATGTATAACCATGGTGGCACCTGTATTGCCTGATGTATAACCATGGTGGCACCTGTACTACCTGATGTATAACCATAGTGGCACCTGTACTACCTGATGTATAACCATGGTGGCACCTCTACTGCCTGATGTATAACCATGGTGGCACCTGTACAAAATGATGTATAACCATGGTGGCACCTGTACTACCTGATGTATAACCATGGTGGCACCTCTACTGCCTGATGTATAACCATGGTGGCACCTGTACTACCTGATGTATAACCATGGTGGCACCTCTACTGCCTGATGTATAACCATGGTGGCACCTGTACTACCTGATGTATAACCATGGTGGCACCTGTACTACCTGATGTATAAGCATGGTGGCACCTGTACTACCTGATGTATAAGCATGGTGGCACCTGTACTGCCTGATATATAAGCATGGTGGCACCTGTACTACCTGATGTATAAGCATGGTGGCACCTGTACTACCTGATGTATAACCTTGGTGGCACCTGTACTGCCTAATGTATAACCATGGTGGCACCTGTACTACCTGATGTATAAGCATGGTGGCACCTCTACTGCCTGATGTATAACCATGGTGGCACCTGTACTATTCAGAGGATGCAAAAGTGGCCTGACTGCGACTTCCCTGGGGTACATCTGTGCAGCCGAATGAGGAATCACTGAGGCGCCCACTTTCCTTGTCCGCTCATGTGATAATTCCTGTAAATGCATCCTAGATGTCACCATTGGTCGCACCACTGAGACGAGCACTAGTACTATGGCATGACAATGGTCTCCAATGCTTGCGGCTAAACGATGGTGTGCGCCCACTGAACGGACTATGGCCCTTATTCAGATCTGATCGCAGTACAAATGTGGGTACTTATGTAGTATCTGGGCGTCTGATTTAGAAATCGGGTCGGATCGGTAGCATCGCATCGCATGCGACCAACTCGTATGCGATGCGATGGTCCCGATTTTTCCATAGGATTCAATGTTAAAATGGTCTGAGACCATTTTAACATAGAATTCAATGGGAAAAAGGGGTCCTTTTCCTTTCCCCACTATCCAAGTGGGCATGGAGTTGGATATAAACCTGTGGTGAGCGTAGCGAGCCACCGAGCCCGAAGCGTGGCGAGCGTAGGGAGCCCCGCGAGGGGACACAGAATACTTTTTAAGAAATCTGCACATGTTACATCTGCCCCACCTGCAGTGCACACGGTTTTGCCCATTTTGAGAACAAATTTGTACGGAGATCAGATCTAAATAAGGGCCTGTGTTCAGCACTGAAACATGAGAACATTGGAACTTATGCCTGAAGCAGAATTGAACGATGATCAGAGAATTTGCAGATCAGCAATTATCGAATGACTGCTCATGCGCACCATTTGTACTACGCAGGCGTGAGGGGAAATAGCAACAGACAAAGCGTATGGATTGTAAACGCAAAGTGGACGAAGCTTGATTGAGCGGTTGTGTTGGTAACCTATTGTTTTCAGGGAGTGTCTGAAAAAAAACCCAGGCACGCTCAGGCGTGTAAGGAAAGGTGTACGGTGTCAGCGTGGCTTCGATCAGCCCGTCTCAGTGGCAGATTAGTGGAAGGATCACACTTGATCACATTTGCACAGACCGGAAAAATGATTTGATGATTTGTGAATTGCGTACGGATTTGCAGGTAGTGATTAGAGATCCATTCAAAATTCACCCACAAATCTCGCAGATTATCGGTCCGGTCTGAATCAGGTCATTAGAATTAGAGATGGGTCGTTCGCGAACGAAGCGGGTCTTTCGGACGGATCCCATAAAAGACTGAGTGAGCCGCCGGTCCCAAAAAGATGAAGAACCATCGTTCTTTTACTTTCAGTTTCGTTTTTCATTACAATGCATTTGCCTGATCTCAGCACTGCCACCTGTGGCAGCTGAGATGTACTAACTCTGGAGACAGTACAGTGCTGCGACTGCAAGTGAAAGAAAGAATAACAAGGCTGCTGCTGCTAGGGATGGCCATCGGTGCAGACGCCATCGATGGTTGCCATCGATGGCTATTCTGCACCCAGCCATCGATCAGTGTTTTACTCGGTCATGTATGTTCTTATTTGTTCAGCTCACTGTTTAAAAAAAAAAAAAAAGTTAAAAAAATTGAAATAAATGATTGTAAAACAAATTATGCTTCGTTATTATCAAATTACCCATTCTTTCAAAGCGAACCGTTGCTCTGCGTAAAAGATCCGGATCTTTTCATTAACTGATCTGCTGGATCCCAACTCTCGTTAGTGACCCGTTTTGCCCATCTCTAATTAGAATGCAATTATAGGTGTGCATGTAACCATGAATTATCTGTTAATAACACCAACATGGACAGCTGCAAACTTCATATCCCAACGGCAAAGCTTTGTCATAATGACTGACCAAAAAGACAAGTTTATGTTTTAAATGCACACAGACGATAACCAATAATTAATAACGGTCAAGGGCCTGATTTGTCCTTTAACTCACCATGCATGTGAGTATGTTTTCTGGATGACCCTTGCAATGTCTTGTGCTGCGGAAGCTCACCCAAATCTAGCTCTCTCTGCACGTGTTACATCTACCCCACCTGCACCGCAGCATAGTTTTGCCCATTTTGATAGCAAATTTGTCCTGCAATCAGGTCTGTATTAGGCCCATAGAGTCTGATTCAGTAAGGCTTGCATATGATAAGATGCTATGATAACACCCCGGGGGGTTACTAGTTAGGTGTGGGAGTAATATTAAGGAATACTTATATTATGGGAGTTATTTAATTGTGGGCAAAGGCTGAGAAGTGATGTCTGATCAGTTTCCTTGTGCAACCTTCATCATCAGGTATTATGCCTCGCACCTCATAGAGGTGTTCTGGACCACGTGCGATGGTGCGGTACCGTAGTCAATATGAACAATATGCAAAAGTTGCTGCTCAATGTAAATAATGAAATGCAAGTTGAGCTATCCTGTTGCCAAAAGTTAATCTGTACACTGGTGACATCTAGTGTTAATGCTCGGTGTTGCAAGATAATTTGGTTTATAAAGGATGATATCATACGATTGCCTGTATTTGGGTATCTTGGAAGACGCAAGTGTTGCTGTATACTTTACATAGAAAAATATATTAAATTGCACCAGCTTTCCTAAGCCGCAGCAACTTACTTTACCTCAGACAGTTTCTAAAATTAAGAGAGTTGAAGTTGTTCATAGCAACCAATCAAACTCTGCCTATCATTTCTCTATTGCATCCTAGAAAATGATAGACAGAATCTCATTGGTTGCGATGGACAACATCACCTATTTTATTTTATTTTTTTGTTTAAATTTTTGTAAATTTCCCCTTCCATGTTTTGATGTACCAGGAGACACACAATGATGATCTGCTGGAACCACCAATATTCCACCGTAGTACAGACTGAGAGGAACTGATGAAAATATAGGTTTTTATTTTAGGTAAAGAATATTTTTATAGACACAATCCTGGGCTTCGTTTGGTGATGATGCAATTTTTTTTATATATTCTTTTTTTTTTTAAAAACAATCATCAGTTCCCCAGATACAGACGCACACCTCATACATTAGTTGTTTGGTAATCTTCAGGGAGTACCGATCGCCTAGGCCCAGAGGAGGCAGCCATTTTGTGGACTGGGCCAGTGCACAGTCAACCATCTGCTAGTGAGGACACTGAGTCATGAGGCACGAACAGCCTAGATGATGTCACTAGTTCCTGGTGTTTAGAGAGCGTGCTAGATACTAATTCTGCTTGCAAAATGGCTGCCTGCACTGTGCGTAGGCGACTTAATGCGTAGGAACTATTTATGTACTAGTATAGTGATGCTTCCGGATACCGTCTCTGTTACCGAAAAAAAAACAAAAAACATCCCATTGGTGCAGACTTGTTAAATATAAAACGGTAACATAACCACGTAGGTGTTTTTGTAGGCACACAATGCATTTTCCTGTCAGATCCGCACCGCCATTTTTTCTTACTTATCAACTCTCCTCCATCTTTAGAAATACCCAGATCCCATTATAGTATCTCCTTGCCGGGACGCCTGCTGCAAATCCACAAGCTGCTTGTTTGATTTCCCTGGCCGACGTACACCAAGAGCTTAATCGAGGCCGGTGTGAGCGAAGGATGGAGCCTCAGTGAGCAGGAGACTGTGCACCATCGGGAATACCGTGATAAGCCGCAACGTTGTAGAAGACAGAAAGGACAAGGCCCAGCTTTGGTGAGGAGTGTCTCGCTTACATTTGCAGTTAAAGAGCTCCTTGTTGTCATCATCATCAAGTCAACCGGGCCCAGGTCACTCCCACCCTAGAAGATGGACCAGACGGACGTTACTCATTATTGGGAGATGCCAACTGCTAAGCAATGTAACTCCATAGTGTAGTGTGTAGTTATACATTATCCTGTCCATCTCTCCGCTCTGAACATCCTGCCCTTCATAGCAAGAAAGGGTTGGTGGCATTCATGGCTTGTGCTGTGGAGGGCGAGATGGACGAGCTGTGGTGGGGCAGGGTGGCCGCCATGTTCATGTTTATTCCCAGTCCCGTTGGCGGTACAGCAGGCAACGTTGAGACTCCGAGTAACGGGGGTGGCATGGAGACCTCGCTAGCCGTGGCTGGCAACGTGTTAAAGGACGGACTGACTCCCATCATGGGACTGGAACGCAGCTGGTTGAGTGTGAGAGCTTGGGGCTGATTGACCTGGAAGGGGTTGACGAGGGGAGCGGATACGGGTGCAGGGGCTCCTGAAAAAAAAATGACAAAACAATCAGCAAAGAGACAGTGTTTTTGTTTGATTTTTGATTTTTTGCTAGTTTTCGCTGTCTAGATGTTAACACTTAGGCCGTGTATACAGTAGGCCGATATCGGCATGATTTGACTTATTGTAATGATATATTGTGCATATCGCCTAATGTGTATGCCTGATAGCCGGCTCCATCGGGTCACATGCAACATTTCCTGGCGTGTCATGCTCTACAGCCAATGAGAAGATTCGGTGCAGTTCATTACATCGATCATTGTGTACGCCCAATCTCATATGGTCCGGGTCAAACGGAATTTGGCCCGACCATAGGCGAGATTGTCCAACATTTTAGCAAGTACCCACCCTTAGGGGGGACTCCAACTAGCCGCAAGGAATGAAATGTGCATTTATCTGTCCCTTATTCACAGTTTTAGCGGCCATTTTGTGCATTGTAAACCATTTACCACAAACTAGTGAAAAATGAGGTAACAATATAGAAAACACATTGGTGCAAATTTACTAAGATGGGATGTTGCCCATAGCAACCAATCAGATTCTATCTATTATCTTCTAGAAGGTGCAAAATAAATAAGTAGTAGAATCTGATTGGTTGCTAAGGGCAACATCCCACCTTCAATAGAACTCCCATGTTTTTATTAAACCTATTGTGCATAATTACCAGCTCTGGTGACTGCGGTAAACCTTAAGTATTATTTATTATGATTATTTATATAGTGCACACATGGGGGGGGGGGTTGTGAGAGGAAACTAGAGTACCCAGAGAAAACCCACGCAAACACAAGTAGAATATACAAACTCCACACAGTTAGGGTCATGGTGGAAGTCCAACCCATGACCTCAGTGCTGAGAGGCGGTACTGCTAACCATTACACTGTCCGTACAGCAAACAGTCCTGCCCACTCCCCCGGAGTGAACCATGACTGGAGCACTGGCCACTGATTTGAGCCCAATAGAGGGTCCGGAAGGGGAAGGACTGGGGACCCGGGGAACCTCTATACAACCCAAGAACCAAAACAACACGTAAAAGGATCAAATCCTCGGGAAGGGCTCTGGAGAGCCCTGGGAAATTCCTTGGGCTGTAAGGCGAGCTTGTCCTCTACTGTGAGAGGCCTCTTTATACCGCTGTGAGGAGCAGAGGTGGGGGCGGCTTACAAGGCATTTCAGGAATCCCCAATGTAAACAAGTCATTTCCGATTTCCAGGCAGACAGGAAAAACACAGGAAAGGAACTTTCTCCAGCAATAAGAGCCTCTGGCCTGGAGCCAGAGCCAATTACAATGTCTTTGTGAAAATGGAGTCTCTCCAGGCCAATCCGGAAGAATAGGATATCCATGGAAGTCCTGGGGGGCAGAGCGGATTAGGGGCTTCAGGACACCCCAGGCAATGTTAACTCATTCCTGCCTGCTATTCTTTTCCGGCTACAACACACAACAGGGCAATGCGTTACTGCTGGCACAGTCCCACAGCGATCAGCTGCAGACACTGAGGGGCCTTGTACACTGTGTTCAGCTCGGCAAAGGGTCAAATCGCCCTTGTCAGCATTCACGGGCAGCATTCCTGCGCTGCAGACTCCCACCGGCCACTTATCTGTGCCTCCTACCAAATTAGCACAACACAGGCCAGTCTGGGACCGGCTAGGTCAGCGTTACAGCCAGGCTGTCCTGTTCTAGAGCAGAGGTTCTGGTCATGACCCAGATCACATCTGATCCAGCATGCTACTGTCATCAAAGGGATGTTATCAATACTGTATACACCATCATATGCCTATAGTTAAAATATGTGATGTGTTCAGAATATTTTGTACCCAGGATTCACCGTTTTTACAGTCAGAGCTGTGTTACCTGTTGCGTCTCCCCCCGTACACACTGGACTGCCATGTTGCACTACTACAAATAATCCGCACTTACTAACATCTCTGATTACCTGCAGCCAATCGTATACACTCTAGGAACAGTCTCCCTGCAATGTTTACAGGACGAGGGAGTTATCCTGGTTCATTCGCTCGGATGCGAAGTCGCGTCTTTGCGAGTCAACCAGATCCAGCCTTGAGAATGGTGGTACGCCGGCCCACCATTCACAAGGCGCGTACGTTCACACTGGCTGCGAATGCCTGCAGGTCACGTGATGGTCGCGTGACCATCAAATGTTGTGGAACGTGCACGCAGAACCTTACATGTGCGTGCACATTCTGAGGGAAGTGGGTGGGCATCCGGTGATGCCAGCTGCCCACCCACCTCGCACCCCCGCCATCTGCTTATTAGCATGAGTCCGCCCAGCATTCTCATGGGAACACTGGGCGTTCCCATATGCTAATGAGCGGGGCCGCCCCCTCCGCTCGCAAGGAATCAGTGCATGCACCCAGGGAATAGATGTGCAGCCCTACACATCCATTCATTCTCAAGGCAGGATTTCACTCGGTGTGGCATCTCCACTGAACACTGGCCGGGACGATTCATGGCCGCGCAATCAGGTGTGAATTGGACCCAGAGTGCCTAACAATCAGCCCCTAACTGTCATGTTACAGGCTGTGTTGACAGGAGTACATTATCTGTGGTGGCATGTGGTGTCCGAGCTGTAGTGTGTACAGTGCCGGGGAGCTCAGGCAGAGGTGAGTCCTCCTCGCTCTCTGTCCCACACACACAGTTGCCTGTGTGTAAAGGGTCGCCCCACCCCCTACTTGGGCAGCGCAGTGCAGGGAAGGGATAGCGCCGGCGGGCAGGGGGAACTACTAGTTCCCATCCGCTGCAGGGACCCCGCCGCTGATCTCACATACACTGCCGGGACCCCCTGCCCGCCAGCGCTATCCCTTCCCTGCGCTGCCCAGGTGTGTGTGGGGGGGGGATGCCTCTGTGTGTGGGTGTGGGTTCAGAAATGCTTCCTTGGGGGGGTATATCTAATGACCACACTGCATATTTAATCACTGCACTGGGTCCTGCTCATTAGATATACACAGAGCGGGACCACTATTCTAGTTCACTCTTTCTGACAGATTCCTTCTTAGATGGCCAAAACCATGTGCACTGCAGGGGGGCAGATGTAACTTGTGCAGAGATAATTAGATATGGGTGAGTTATTTTGTTTCTGTGCAGGGAAAATACTGGCTGCTTTATTTTTACACTGCAATATAGCTCTCACTTTGAAGTAAAACCCCACCCAAATCTAATTCTCTCTGCACAAGTTACATCTGCCCCACCTGCAGTGCACATGGTTTTGTCCATCTAAGAAGGAATTTGTCAGAAAGAGTGAACTAGAATAACCCCCTATGTGCGGGCTAAAAGGGGAAATAGTTGACATGGACACCGTCAAAGTGCATATGTGTCATATGGCACTGTGGGGGCATATGTGTCATATGGCACTGTGGGGGCATATGTGTCATATGGCACTGTGGGGGCATATGTGTTATCTGGCACCCTGTGTCAGAATGTGAATTTTTTACTCATTCCCTGTGTCACAATGTGAATTTCGGCTTATTCTCTGTGTCAGAAAGTGAATTTCGGTTTATTCTCTGTGTCAGAAAGTGAATTTCGGCTTATTCTCTGTGTCAGAAAGTGAATTCCGGCTTATTCTCTGTGTCAGAATGTGAATTTCGGCTTATTCTCTGTGTCAGAATGTGAATTTCGGCCTATTCTCTGTGTCAGAATGTGAGAAACAATGTAAAACATCTCACTAACTTCATTTCCAATTAAGTTTAATATGTTAACTATGTTTTCTATGGTTTTTTTGGATGATCAGGTATCGTTACTGTTATTTTATTTTATGTGCGGCCCAAACCAAATTTTCATCTTCTAATGTGGCCCAGGGAAGGTGAAACGTTGGACACCCTTGCCCTAGTGGATGGTTGGGCATGAAATACTGCCTGTCGGCACATGTCGGCAAAAAAACTAATTTCTCACTTTTGCAAGCAGAATGCCGCGAGATGACTTTCACGCTGGCCCATCAACCGAGAAGTGCCAAGTGGCCAGTCCTGCCCTCAGGGACATGCGGTAACATGGATAAATCCCTCTCTGAATACAGACGAGCATACAATATGGACGCACATGCGTGGCCCCGATTCCAGTCCTCAGCGACCGCAGGGAAAACACGGCCTGTTTCTTGTGTAACACTGATTACAGAATGTTCATATTTGAATGCATGGAAAGTCAAGGCGTTATAGGACATTTACCTGAACCCAAGAATGGGTTAAACGTAGGGGCGAGCTGAGTGGGCATGGTGACGAGCGTGTCCAAGTTGACTAAGGTGGCGTTGGGGCCCAGGAAGGATTCTGGGGTTTTCCTCGCTATGGTCTGCTTGCTGGTAGTGGTGACAGACTGAGAATCGTACAGGTCCGGGCTGGTGGTGCCGCTGCGTAAGGACGGGAGAGTAGATATGGAGTCCGCTGGAAGAGATGAAGGCGTGAGAGAAGACATTTCAAATGTACGTTGTAACGTATGTACAAATATTTACCCACAATTCCCAGCTCCGGGCCAATTTCTGCAACCCGTGAGACGTTATTGCCACCAAAATTTAATGTGCATCTAACTGGTTCCCAGTGCTAGACTGGTGTGGCCCCATGCTGTTGCCTTGTGAGGGGGACCATCGCACAGGAATAAGATTTACAGGGGAGAGGTTTGGGGATGACAGGTAAATTATGGGACAGAGACAAAACAATGGGGTCTCTCCTACAGTGACAGGCGGTGTACGGCACTCCAGATTCTGTGGAACTACAAATCCCAGCAGTTTTATTGTATATTAAAACTGTGCCAGGGCATGCTGGCGTGAGTAGTCCCACAGAAGCTGGAGTGATTTACGTTGCCTAACCCCTGACCTGCGACCCATAAACGCTGAAAGCATATCGTATAGCCGCTAAGTTACAGGAATAATATCATACACTCATTCTGAATATTTACATTAGTCATAGATAAAAAAGTAAATATGGTTCATTACCTTAAGGCAGGCATGGCCAAACTATGACCCTCCAGCTGATGTGAAACTACAAGTCCCAGCATGCCTTGCCACAGTTTTGCTATTAGGGAATGCTAAAACTATGGCAAGGAATGCTGGAATCAGAATCAGATGTGTAGTTTCACAACAACTAGAGGGCCCCAGTTTGGCCATGTCTGCCATAAAGGGTTCACTTACTAAAGGAACCAATCAGATCATGTCTAGCATTTCTCTACTGTATCCTAGAAAATGCTAAACAGGATATAATTGGTTGCTATGGGAAACATCACCAATGTTTTTTGAAACTGCAGTAAATTTACCCCTACGAATAATTTACCCAGTTGCTCACTACTAGATGTATAGTTTTTGTTTCATGCCTCATTTTCCTCTGAGATCTGCTGGAAGGTTAAGTTGGGACTTGCAGTTGAACAACACAGCCACGTTGCCTCCATATTAGCAGCTTACAAATCCCAGGGGGAGACTTTGTGGAATGTAATGCAAGTAACATAAGGTGAGGTCACAGTTGCAATACATCACAGGACAAACCGTCTGTCTCCTGTTACTTCACGGCCTTCCTTTCCACATGTCCCATTAGTAAGGGGATTGGAGCACATGTGTGGCCTTTGGCCCCACACTCCAGCCAGATGTTCAGGTCCAGCAGGCACCTGGGATACATCACATGTTACCATGCAGAGGAAGAGAGATCAGGAATCCTCGCAAAGCCAAGGTCGCCGCTGGAATGTTGTGGTGCTTCCAGTGCTTGCTGGATTAATGCGCCATACGCCTACTTCTGCAGCTGTTGCTTGACTCCAAGGTGCATGGGGTGGGGGGGACCGACTGTGATGGAGCGACATGTGGGGAGCGCAGATCGAACTTAAAGCACTGCATCAGGATGTCAGCGGACGTTTATGGAAGGATGGGCACTTTGGCCTGCGGTGCTGTTACCCGAAAATGGGCAATGGCCCTTATTCAGATCTGATCGCAGTACAAATGTGTTCTCAAAATGGGCACAACCACGTGCACTGCAGGTGTGTGCTGCGATCAGATCTGAGACCAGAAACAACGTTACTAAATGTATCTCCTGTGACTGTACTGCAGTCAATGCCGATGTCGCTGTTCCACCAATAGTCCGGCAGTGCTGGAACCAAGGGTCCCGGATTATTGGTCTACCTGTAATTTCAGCACTGAGGGAAGCTCCACCCTGATCTCCAGCCAATGGGTATCAGTGGATACATGATGTCTAGGACGACAGTCACTAGGTAGACCACTAATCGACGATAGTGACTAGGTCGACACCAAAAAAAAGGGAAGACATACCTTAGGTCAACATTTTTTCAAAAAAGGTGGTTCTTCATACTTTACTATCCAAGTGGGCACAGAGTGTGAATATAATAGTGTGCCGAGCGGAGGAAGGCATCGTGCCCGTAGCATGGCAAAGGAAGCGAGCCATTTGAGGGGACGCAATACATATATACGGTGGTCATGACGATGTATGATTACAAAAAATCATGAAAAACTCACATCGAACTTTTGACTGTCGACATTGCCAATGTAGACCCTAGGCTTGTGTTGACCTTCTGGCAGTGTCCACTTAAGGTATGTCGACCCTTTTCTATGTTGACCTAGTCATGGACATTTTCTATCATCTATACCGTTACCAGCCAGGCCCTGGCAGACTAGCTGAGTTCACCCCCATACGGCCTCTGAAGAAAAAGAGGCCATACATAGGAGAGCACACAGAATAGGAGGACTTGCTAAGACCACCCTGCTATCTCAGGAGCATCCTATACCCACAGAGGTGTCCACACAGAAGATCCTGCTGGCACAGAGGAAGGAGAACTGGAGCCGGATATGGAAAACATACATTGGAGACAATGGGGTTTGGACAGCGTGTGGAGAGGGCATGTCAGACACATACAGTAAGCTCATAGGCGCCAAGTTAGGGGAGATTATTTGAGCCCCAATACACGCAGACAGGCGGTGCATGTAACCATTCTATGGCTGAAGTAGGCATCTATGGATGATTATCGCTGTTATGGGTGCTGGGTTGATGCCAGCGAGTTAGAGTGCCCAGCAATTCCATAGATGCCAGCCTTCAGCTACAAGATCTACAACAGCCGCCCATTCGCAATCAGCCCCTAACACCGCAGCTTCCTTCTGCATAGCAACACCGCAACTTCCTTCTGCATAGCAACACCGCAACTTCCTTCTGCATAGCAACACCGCAACTTCCTTCTGCATAGCAACACCGCAACTTCCTTCTGCATAGCGTTGAACCACACTACAAGAGATGTACCTGATACTTTGGAAGAAGATCTCAGGCTGTCAAACTCAGAGAAATCATCTTTCGCACTTCCATTTAAATTGCTGAAGGGGTCAAAGGATGGGCCACCTGTTAATGTAAAATATATTGTAAGCCCATGCATTTATTCACCCAGACCACACTTCCATCCACCCAGACAATGTATTCATCCACCCACACCACACATTGAACCACCCAGACCATGCATCTATCCACCCAGACAATGTATTCATCCACCCACACCACACATTGAACCACCCAGACCATGCATCTATCCACCCAGACAATGTATTCATCCACCCACACCACACATTGAACCACCCAGACCACGCATCCATCCACCCAGACAATGTATTCATCCACCCACACCACACATTGAACCACCCAGACCACACATCCATCCACCCAGGCAATGTATTCATCCACCCACACCACACATTGAATCACCCAGACCATGCATCTATCCACCCAGACAATGTATTCATCCACCCACACCACACATTGAATCACCCAGACCATGCATCTATCCACCCAGACAATGTATTCATCCACCCACACCACACATTGAACCACCCAGACCATGCATCTATCCACCCAGACAATGTATTCATCCACCCACACCACACATTGAACCACCCAGACCACGCATCCATCCACCCAGACAATGTATTCATCCACCCACACCACACATTGAACCACCCAGACCACACATCCATCCACCCAGGCAATGTATTCATCCACCCACACCACACATTGAACCACCCAGACCACGCATCTATCCACCCAGACAATGTATTCCTCCACCCACACCACACATTGAACCACCCAGACCACGCATCTATCCACCCAGACAATGTATTCATCCACCCACACCACACATTGAACCACCCAGACCATGCATCTATCCACCCAGACAATGTATTCATCCACCCACACCACACACTGAACCACCCAGACCATGCATCTATCCACCCAGACAATGTATTCATCCACCCACACCACACATTGAACCACCCAGACCACACATTGAACCACCCAGACCACACATCCATCCACCCAGACAATGTATTCATCCACCCAGACCACACATCCATCCACCCAGACCATGCATCAATCCACCTAGACCACGCATCCATTCACCAACACCACACATTCATCTACCTAGATCACACATTCATCCACCCAGACCATGCATCCATCCACCCAGACCACGCTGCATTCATCCACCCAGACCACGCATCCATCCACCCAGGCCACGCATCCATCCACTCAGACCACTCATTGAACCACCCAGACCACACATCCATCCACCCAGACCATGCATTCATCCACCCAGACCACGCATCCATCCACCCAGACCACACACCAAACAACCCAAAAATCCACCCAGACCATGCATCTATCCACCCAGACAATGTATTCATCCACCCACACCACACATTGAACCACCCAGACCACACATCCATCCACCCAGACCATGCATCAATCCACCTAGACCACGCATCCATTCACCAACACCACACATTCATCTACCTAGATCACACATTCATCCACCCAGACAATGCATTCATCCACCCAGACCACGCATCCATCCACCCAGGCCACGCATCCATCCATTTAGACCACTCATTGAACCACCCAGACCACACATCCATCCACCCAGACCATGCATTCATCCACCCAGACCACGCATCCATTCACCCAGACCACACACCAAACAACCCAAAAATCCAACCAGAACATGCATCGATTCACCAAGATCACGCATCCCTCCACCAAGACCACGCTTTCATCCACCCAGACACACATCAAACCAACCAGACCATGCATCTGCCCAACCAGACCATGCATCTAGCCAACCAGACCATGCATTCATCCACCCACACCACACATTGAACCACCCAGACCATGCATCTATCCACCCAGACAATGTATTTATCCACCCACACCACACATTGAACCACCCAGACCACACATCCATCCACCCCAGGCCACGCATCCATCCACTCAGACCACTCATTGAACCACCCAGATCCACCCAGACAATGTATTCATCCACCCACACCACACATTGAACCACCCAGACCACACATTGAACCACCCAGACCACACATCCATCCACCCAGACAATGTATTCATCCACCCAGACCACACATCCATTCACCAACACCACACATTCATCTACCTAGATCACACATTCATCCACCAAGACCACGCATCCATCCACCCAGACCACACATCAAACAACCCAAAAATCCAACCAGAACATGCATCGATCCACCAAGATCACGCATCCCTCCACCAAGACCACGCTTCCATCCACCCAGACACACATCAAACCAATGGAAAAGAGGGTTTGTGAGGGAAATCTGCACTAGGTGGGGTTAATTAATTTTCAAATATTTTTAAATGCGGATAGTGGATTGGGAATATAACTGACTGTAATTTAGGGAATGCCTTCCACGATTAACATTACAAACAAGCTGCTGCTTTTAGCTTAAGGCCTGATAAATGTAATGGTCAGTGGTGCACCCCCGAGTTTATTAGAAGTTTAACATGAAAAACAAAAAGAAAAAAGAAACTCGGGTGGGGTGCACTCTTAATATCCCAATCATAAAGTTGTTCAAAAGATACTCTATAAATTTTAATAAAGAATTTTTTATTGTGTGTTTTTTTGTTATTGCTGAGTGTTTATAATAACCAAACTTATTAAATAATATTAGAACAAAAAATTAATTAAATTAATCAATCAATAACTGATTGCCAATTAATAATCAATAAATTTGTCCTGGCGATTTTTTTAATTTTAATTCAGGATTTACCTATTATGCGTAAATGTACACTGAGAAAGCTGACCATCATATATCCTTATTGCCACATCAAACCAACCAGACCATGCATCTACCCAACCAGACCATGCATCTAGCCAACCAGACAATGCATTCATCCACCCAGACCACGCATCGAACCACCCAGACCACACATCCATCCACCCAGACCACGTATCGAACTAACCAGACCATGCATATATCCTCCCCGACAATGCATTCATCCACCAGAACCATGCATATTTCCACCCGGACCACGCATCAATCAACCCAGGCCACGTTCCGAAGGACTCGGACTACGCATCTATCCACCAAGGCCACGTTCCGAACCACTCAGAAAATGCATCTATCCACCCAGGCCACTCGCTTGTCTCAATGTTATAGGCCACAGCCATCTTTGTCCACTAGAACATCTACCTTATGAAAAAGGGAACTTGTGAAGAGAAGTACTGTTTTTTAATATGCCACCAGTGGCCATAAATGGTACTGCAATGATTACTCACATTTCCAAAATAGAATGCAGTATTCCCAATTCTTACCTGTGCTTGTGCTAGTTTTAATTGCTGGAGCAGGTCCCCAGGGGTCTCCTGTAGAATTAGCTGCTCCTGACGTTGGCGACGGTGCCCAGGGGTCCTGGCTTTTTGGAAGAGGCTGTGTCGAAGAAGCTGCATTCGTTCTCCAAGGGTCGCCAGCCGCAGTGGCCTTTGTACCTGCTACACAAGCAGCCCATATAACACAGTGTAATGCTCAACATTAACAGCAGAATGTTACATCTGACACAATGGTGTGTGCCACCCAAGTCACAAGCTGCAGGAGCACACACTTCCCTGCTATGTATGCCTGTGGTGCATATCCTGTCCTATATTGATTTAAGAACCTGGAGAAATTTGCAAGTCACAGGAACGCGGCCAGGGTGTTGAAATAATCCTATTAAATAGCAGCTGGTAAGCCAGGGCAAGAAACGCAAAGCTGACGTGTAAATCAGTGTTAGGGGGGGTATTTATCAAAGCTTGGGAGATAAAACTGCGAGAGATAAAGTACTAGCTAATCAGATTCTACCTTACATGTTACAGGCTGTGGGCCTCATTCAGACCTGACGGCTCATCTGCAAAGTGCGATTTTATTGTGAAAACCTCGCTCTTTGCTATTCACCTGCAAACCCAAACCTTCCAAACAATTCTGTCTGACCCTTTAAAAACAGTCTGACCCTTTCACAACTGTGCGACTGAGACAGGCTGATCAGGGCTGGAGCTGACGTCACGTGACTTCCTCGAGAGCGGCTAGTTACCACCCCGCAAACGCCGTCTTCGTGTCAGTCAACTTGCAAACGGCTTGCGATTAAAAAAAGACGCTGGATTTTATCCCAGGACAGCCTCGCGCATGCGCACTATGATCCGTACACACGCACAGTAGACCGATAATCAGCCGTCCTGCAAATATGCAGCTCAGCGATCAGGTCTCAGCGATCAGGCGGATCGCGTTCATGAAGAGTCACAGTTGTGATATCAGATGCACGCAGTGTGTCTGACGTCGTGCCTGGGTGGCGTCAGGGAGGTGGCATCTGCAGCAGAGTTTAATATTCAAATAGGGTAGCCACACCCTCTGCCAGTGAGTCAGTTCGGATTGGCAGTTGGCTGCAGTTGACGTGGCTCCCTTATTTGGAATTTTAACTATGCTGCAGCAGTTTTCGAGCCGTCGGCCACAAGGGGGCGCCTGACGGAGCTATTCAAATGCAGCTCCATTCAGGCGTGTATGGCTGCCAGCGCCCACATTTCAGCTGGCATTCCCCGAGAGTGTCTAGCTGAAAGCTGAGAAAAGTCACCCGTTTGGGCACACAAACGGGACATTTTGAGTTGCACCCGTTACTTTGGTGGAACCCCAAATAAAATCCATCAATTGAATATCGCCCTGCAATCTCCCGTTACTTTAGATGGGAGATCGCGGGAGATTTAAACAATTGCATCAGGCTCTCTATTTCGTGCTTACTGTCTACCACCATCTACCCCTGTCTGTCTGCCCCTCTCCTATATCATGTAAGCTATCACGAGCAGGGCCCTCTTCCCTCATGTGCTCTGGCTTCCCTACTAATACTACTGTACCTCTGCCAGATATATCACTGTCCTCCCAAGCACGCTAGGAACTCAAGGACGATTGAATACAATGCAGCATCAGTGTGGTGTCAACTAAGCAGCAGATCTTATACGTTGCTATGGATTATGGAACAAGCGTACTTTCCGCAGATGTAACACGGCATTGCGGATAATCTGTATGTACGCTGACAGTAGTCTACCGTTACATAACACAATGTGGGCTTTCTAAGTGCTCAGACGCTCCTACGTAAGCCCTGGAATGGGACCTGCCTTTCAAATTCCAGAGGCAACGGCTGCCTGTGACCCTACACGGGGGAGGAATGTGTCGGAATTGCCAGCAAACTTTCCAAAGGAATTTATTGGAAGGGGCAGGTGACTGAGGCATCAGCCTCCTGGAGCAATACATTAAGTAAACATTTCCCAGAATGCTCCCGCCTCCACTGCTACGGGAAACAGGAGGCTGGTGGGAGATGCCAAGTCGGGGCTTGTAGTAGCGTATTCTATGCTGGTGCTCAAGTGGTTAACACTCCTCATGGCAAATGAATTAATAGCTTTATGTCATTGTACTGTATTCTCCTTTAGGGGCCCATTTATCGCCATCCGCATCTAAGTGATAAAGATCTGTACCTGCAATGGGTCTACGCAGCACCAATTGTATTGCGCAAGTGCCATCATCGCCAGTACCGCCGCCGGCAGCACCCCCTTCCTGCCGAGCTACCGGTCTTCCTTCTCCTGTGACCCCCGCTGCATTAAAGTGAGCTGCCGCTTTGCAGCATCATTTAACTGCACCGGGTGTCACGGAGACCGGCAGCCCTCACTTGACCACCGATACTTGTACCCTGGTGAGGTATGTTTTTTTTTGTTTTGTTTTTTTACACTGTGATCAGCCTGTGTGTCCATCGGACATACACAGCTCACATCCCTGGACCCGTCCTTGCACAGCTTTCTCTGCCTAGGAGCAGAGAAAGCTGTGCAGAAGCCCAGAATTTGTATCTGAGCCCTGTGATTCGCCAGCTGAAGCTGCTGTTATTATCACGGGGCCAAATGCAATTTTTTTTTTAACATTTTATTTAAGTACATTTGGCCAGATCACATTTCCCTTTTATATGGATGGGAAATGTGATCTGCTTACTAAAAAAAAATGCGAATTGAAGGGTTTTGAGCAGTTTTTCACAAAAACTGCTCCAAACGTACTTTAATACATTTAGCTGAAACTAAAATACTAAAAATAATGTTGGTAGTCCTCTGTGGCACTAAGCCTTCCCATCGCCTATGCACAGGAGAGGTAGCCATTTTGTGTGATGAACCAATATTCAAAACTAGCACGAAGTCCGTCAAAAGGATGGAACAACATTATTATTGTTTATTTATATGGCGCCACAAGGGGTCTGCAGCGCCTGGCAAATACATAGATTACATTAAAGTAATATTAGCGTTGGTGGCTTTACGCAACAAATTTTTAAGGACTTCCGGGTAAACTACATTTTTTCGGTCTTTCCTTCAGGCTAAGGCCTTAACATTCCTTCAGTTTAAAATGAAAAAAAAAAGTGACAAATTGACAGTAAAAGAATCGGTAAAAATGTTTTGTTTTTAAATCTAGATAAACACGCTGCTAAAAATATATACACCTACAAAAAAATGTAAAATGGAATGTTTTACCCCTTTTGCTTCAACTTCTATGGGTATATATCACCCTGGGATAATAGGTTCCATTTATTGGGCAGCAAGCAAAGAAAAAAATTATGTAAAACACATTTTACCTCATTTCACCCCTTTGGGAGTGGAATTTAGACAAATCTGTTTTTAGTGGGTACCTACAACACTAAAATAAAAAAAAGCTACTGTTCAAATGTTAAGTATCTAGGGCGCGATTCACATTTGATAGCACGGCCAAGAATTTGCATGGGCAGCATTGCGTTGAAGCACCATTGGTTATAGATAAAAACATGTTTTTTGCAATAGAAGAGTTTACTCTGGTCTGGTTATGACATCACAGTAAAGCAGGCAATATAAGTAGAGTGCTTAATAATGAGGTAATTAAAATGACAGTGCCTCAGCTCTCATAGCAGCTGGGAGGAGAGCTGTAATGACTGTGCATAAAAGGTATTTACCAAAAGACTGCCAGGGATCTGCGGAGGCTTGAGAGGCACCAGCGCCTCCCCAGGGGTCCTGCTGGGTATTCGATGTCGTTGCTGCTACTGCGGCCCAAGGCTCAGATTTCTGTGGGGCCGCGGTGGCCCCGGCGGGTAGTGCGTCTACCAGGTCCAACAGTGACGGTTGCTGCTGTTAAACAAAAAAAATGGATATACGAGCACAGCATGAGTACCAAGTTAGGTACAGGCCAAGAAATAAAGACATCACCGGCCGCTTTATCACTTCATCAGGCTTAATAATCTACCCCTGAGTTTTTGATGAAAAGTTAAACACAAGTTGCTTCTATAAAACATCAATGACACGACTCCCCAGGCCTGAGCAGCCAATAGAAGATATGCCCCACCAAAGATCCATGTACTGTTTTGTTTTAGCATACCCCACTGTGCAGGCAATTACCCGATTTACTGACTTCATTATTGATCTTACCACTTTCTTTTTGGGGACTTTAATGGTGTGTTTCCTGCTTTCCTCTAGCGCCATCTGCAGTCGCAAGTCATCTCCTCGACGGATTCGCTCCTCCTTTCCAAATATACAAAGCAGGAAGGGGTTAAAGCACTCCGCATGCATGCCTTACCGAACCGCGCTAATAACGATGAGCATTTCCAGTCAGAACACCAATCACCCACCTCAGACCCATTTTGCATCTTTTTCACGTAAATAATTGTATGGATTTTTAAAGGCTAAACATCTCTATACATAAAAGGTTAACCACTCCCCACCTCTATGAGGTGAAGTAACCGCCAGTGACCACTTGAGGCCACTCGACGGGCCATATTACTCCTTTGTGTGCTAAAAGATGTCATAACAGAAAGTGAACGCAATTTTTGTAGGGACAATGATCTGTTTAAAACTTGCTGGATATGGAGAGAGGGAGCTGTGAAGACAGAGATTGGAGGTAGGAGCAGGTAGGGACTGGGGTGGGGTGGAGAGTTTTTGGGCTGAAAACGGTCACAGCTCAAAGTGAAAGTACATTTCAGAAGCCGCCATTTTGATAGACTTTTAACGAGTTTGTATATAAAGGCTTTTCCGTGCAGTCTTGAGGAGAGAGATCTTGTGGAGGAGTTGCCCATAGCAACCAACCAGCTTTTTTTACTGTCATTTATCTAGCATGCTGTATAAAATTCAGCTGAATGGTTGCTATGGGTAACATCTACACTTTATCTCACTCTAGGGCTTGATACCTTTTTTCCCCAGGAAGGACAAGAGTACAGAATAAGACACAAAGGATCAGTCAATGCTGCTGGCTGCCTGGAAACCCCCCTGCTGTGTCCCACAGAAATGTTTTACCTAAAGGTATATATATATATATATATATATATATATATATATATATATATATATATATATATATATATATATATATAGTATTACTGAGAATGACTTTCATACAGACAATGCAAATAAGGAAAGGGTGGGTTATTCATGACATAAGACTGGCAGGGGCACCCCCGCATCTGATATACACGGCATTTGTACGACAATGTACAGGGACTCACCTGCTCCGCCACTTCGCGGCTCATGGCGAGGGCCAGTTGTAACTGTAACTCCTCCTCTCCGCTTGTCTGGGGCCTGGCCTGCTCCAACTCTGATGATACTCGGGGGGAGGTGGCTAAGGGGCGACACACAGAGAGGTCATTGTCACAGATATCACAAAGCATAAAGTGCCAGCTCAGTGGGTACATTAAAACCACCGGCATCTCTGTTAGCCGTACAGACCCCCAATAAATTCAGTTCACCCCTATGACCCTGGGCTTCATTTGTTAATAGAAAAAGACTTTAAATACACCAAATATTTGAGGGTATATTATCTATTGGTTAAGCTATGCCGCTGATGGCAAGAGAAATCGCTGTTAAATCCACTGGTCAAAGCCACCAATCATTGATACACCTGGGCCCTGCCCAGCTCACAGCAGCCCTGCCAATCAGTCCTTGGTATTAAACTAGTTACCGTCCGGTCAACACGAAGGAAGACCATAACAGTAATGTCAGTGCCAGCGGCCAACGACTCCATCAAGGGGCCACCGGTGTGCACACTTGAATCCCCCCATCGAGACGAGGAGCAGCGTCAGGATGTTCTGCCTTTTTATATTCTACATCAGTGATTTTCAACCTTTTTACCTTGCGGCACACTAAATAAGATTTAAAAATTGCCAAGGTACACCATTAAATCCCCACAGGGCAAAACACATTGGCCCCCACAGGAAAAAAAAAACATATTGGCCCCCATATAAAAAAACAATCACACTGGTCCCCACAGGTAACAAAAATAAAATACATTGGCCCTTTACATAAAAAGTAGAGACCAGTAAATAGCAGTTGAACTGGTGGTGGCTGTAAACTGGTTTGGGCATCTCTAGATCTGGGGCCCACCTGAGAACAGCTCAAGGCACACTAGTGGTTGGAAAACGCTGTTCTAGATGTAGTTGAATAAGTTGGGCTGTTGCTTCTTCAACATTCAGAAAAGGCACTAGAATGGCGGTGTGATATTGCGGCCCAATCAAAGCCTTAAGCACAGAGGGCCACATTAGTCTGCTCAGCTGCCGCACTTCTCTACACTAAGACCCCAATTAACCTGCGCATGGTGAGCAGTGCGCATGTGCAAGTTGTCTGCCCTCGCTTGCTGCTTGCAGGATGACTGACAACTTGTTGGATTGCCGTATGCGTTTTGTGGGCGTCCCCCAGCTGTTGGGAGGGTTGCTGATGTCATCAGTGGTCTCCTTCTTCCCACGTCCTTAACAGCACCGAGTGAGCCCTGGCTCGCTCAGCACTGTGGCAGACGGGGGGGATTATTTAATGGTGAATGATTTTCCCCCTGTGTGAATGGCTGCATACGCGTTCGCAGATGTGTACAGAGGAGGGGGTACACGTTCGGTGGGGTGGCATTACCTGCTGGCTGGGCTGCCCTGAATCATACCCTAAAAGTGTAATTCTCAGAATCCGTGGACAACTGCACAGTATCATGGTCTGTATGCCGAATGTAATTCTCAGTATCTCTTTCATAATCAGAAACCACCGATACGCACAGTACCGCTTCTTCCATGTACTTTAAACTCTTTTGCATCAGAAAGACCGCAGCGTTTGCCCTCCATTGCTCTGCCGCTACCACGTAGGCGCATTCACAGAGCGCGGAAAGTGTGGGAACTGAAGCAGCAATGGGCAGACACGCTACCCGTGCCCTTTTGCACAATATCAGGCACGCAGCTGTCCACATGGCACCGCCAAAACATTGCTGACAGGGTGCAGCGAGCTCTCAACATCAGGGGAAACTAGGTTGTGCATAATTCCCAGCCCTGGCGATGTCAGCAAACCTTAAAATACTCCATCACCCCACAGACAGGAAGCAGGGGCAGTGCTATGGGATGTACAGGGTCACAAGGCCTCATTCCCGGAATTCCTGTGAGAGGGACATGCCGTGCTGGTATGTGCTGGAGAAAGCGTAAAGAGAGCTTGCACAATGTGTGGCCACTGTGCTAATCAACATTTAACATATTAAAAAAAAAAAAACAATCACCTGTGCACAGAGGGGGCAGCCATTGTGTGGGCTTATTCAGTCATTGCCAGAATGCAGCACTGCAATCCACCGGGATCTAGCACCTCAGTCATCAGTCATGTCGGTGCTTACTATTGTATTAATAGACTCCATTTTCCATGCCTTATGTGCTAGTGATGTTACTAGTCTTTAGTAATAGGCCAAATATTAGCTACAAAATGGCTGCCTCCGCTGTAGACAAAAAGAGTAAACTTTCTAAATGCTGCATACCAATGAACTTGGGGTACTTGTGTAGTTTCACGGCGGCAGCTTACACTACGTTTGAAGCTACGCTAATAGCGTAGCCCAACGGCTGCCTTACTTGTGTAGTTCCACGGCGGCAGCCGAAGCTACATTATCAGCGTAGACTGCCGGCTGCCTTACTTGTGTAGTATCATGGTGGCAGCCTAAGCTACGTTATCAGCGTAGACTGCCGGCTGCCTTACTTGTGTAGTTCCACGGCGGCAGCCTAGACTGCCGGCTGCCTTACTTGTGTAGTATCACGGTGGCAGCCGAAGCTACATTATCAGCGTAGACTGCCGGCTGCCTTACTTGTGTAGTATCACGGCGGCAGCCGAAGCTACATTATCAGCGTAGACTGCCGGCTGCCTTACTTGTGTAGTATCACGGCGGCAGCCGAAGCTACATTATCAGCGTAGACTGCCGACTGCCGGCTGCCTTACTTGTGTAGTATCATGGTGGCAGCCTAAGCTACGTTATCAGCGTAGACTGCCGGCTGCCTTACTTGTGTAGTTCCACGGCGGCAGCCGAAGCTACATTATCAGCGTAGACTGCCGGCTGCCTTACTTGTGTAGTATCACAGCGGCTGCCTAAGCTACGTTATCAGCGTAGACTGCCGGCTGCCTTACTTGTGTAGTATCACGGTGGCAGCCGAAGCTACATTATCAGCGTAGACTGCCGGCTGCCTTACTTGTGTAGTATCACGGCGGCAGCCGAAGCTACATTATCAGCGTAGACTGCCGGCTGCCTTACTTGTGTAGTATCACGGCGGCAGCCGAAGCTACATTATCAGCGTAGACTGCCGACTGCCGGCTGCCTTACTTGTGTAGTATCACGGCGGCAGCCTAAGCTACGTTATCAGCGTAGACTGCCGGCTGCCTTACTTGTGTAGTTTCACGGCGGCAGCCTAAGCTACGTTATCAGCGTAGACTGCCGGCTGCCTTACTTGTGTAGTTTCATGGTGGCAGCCGAAGCTACGTTATCAGCGTAGACTGCCGGCTGCCTTACTTGTGTAGTATCACGGTGGCAGCCTAAGCTACATTATCAGCGTAGACTGCCGGCTGCCTTACTTGTGTAGTTTCACGGCGGCAGCCTAAGCTAGGTTATCAGCGTAGACTGCCGGCTGCCTTACTTGTGTAGTTTCACGGCGGCAGCCTAAGCTAGGTTATCAGCGTAGACTGCCGGCTGCCTTACTTGTGTAGTATCACGGTGGCAGCCTAAGCTACGTTATCAGCGTAGACTGCCGGCTGCCTTACTTGTGTAGTTTCACGGCGGCAGCCTAAGCTACATTATCAGCGTAGACTGCCGGCTTCCTTACTTGTGTAGTATCACGGCGGCAGCCTAAGCTACGTTATCAGCATAGCCCAACGGCTGCCTTACTTGTGTAGTTTCACCGTGTCCCTGGCAAGCCTACTCAGCGCCTCTCTCACACTGCCGGCGCCAGCATGATCCCCTCTCTGCCAAAGAGAGGGGATCATGCTGGCGCCGGAGGAGAGGCGCTCCATCTGTTTGAGACACAGGAGCGTCTCAGGCACTCCAGCAATGAGACGCTCCTGCGTCTGAGTAGCTATTGCGGCAGGGTACAGCAACCCTGCCGACAGGGTTAGGGGTTCTGTAGCACGTGCGTCTCCTGTCCAAAGAGGGGGTGCGGACGCAAGTGCGTCTCATTCACAATGAAGGAGGCTTTTGCCAGTGTTCCATGTTACATACTTGCAAATGCCTCCTTTTCAAACCTCCACTATCCACAGCAGCCCGAAGCGTGGCAAGCGGACACGTTACGCGTCCTCCCAACCTTTTCATACCCCCACTATGCACGTCGGCATGGAGTTGATTTTATATAGTGTGGCGAGCGCAGCAAGCCATCGAGCCCGAAGTGTGGAGAGCGGACGCGGATTACATGTAAGGTAATCCGCGTCCCCACGTGGGACTCGATGCGCTCGCAACACTATATAATATCAACTCCATGCCGAGGTGGATAGTGGGGGTATGAAAAGGTCGGGAGGAAGCGTAACGCATCCCCTTGCGGGGCTGGATAGTGGGGGTGTTTCAAGATCTGACAGGGACGCTTAAGCGGCCGCGGGTACACTATGCTAATTCTGACTGACTACGCTAACTACGCTGGCCGCGGGAACACTACGCTGATTCTGACTGGGATGCTACACTACTTCTGACTGACTATGCTAACTACACTGGCCACGGGAACACTACGCTGATTCTGACAGGGACGCTACGCTGATGGCGTAACTGCCGCCGGGAAACTACACAAGTACCGAACTTGGAAACTCATGTAGCCAAGTTATGATATGGCACCTACACGTTGGAAATAATGCATGTGCAGTCTCCCACCGTGTCACTCACTGTAACTAGTCTCAAGATGGCTCCTGCACATGCTGAGTAAAGAGCTCAGTGGCCATCTTGGGATAGGGCATGAAGCCTCAAGGGAGAAGAGGAAGATTGGAGTCTGTGGAGTGTTTGCAATATATGTTGCATGGCCACATAATACATACCATGCTCCCCTCCCCATGCGCAGCTGTAGCAATGTGGAATTACAAATGTTTAGCGTTATTTAAGCTGCAGCCTGTAGTACTGGGAGTGACAAAATAAAAGCGGCTAACACAAATCTAATTTACTTCATGACTACATACGTACAGTAATATACTGGCTGGGCAGGTAAAAGCTATCTGACAATTTATTGCTTTGAGTGAAGTGTAATGATCAGTGAAATACACCTGTCGCCATGCAGTATCTGGGGCAGTAGGAGATCTGGGAAATCCCGTGTTCCTATTTACAAACAGCGCAGGCTGGTTTTCCCCGTTTGCCTCCAGCACAGTAGAAATTAATCACTAAAGCAGGATTCCCATCGCACCATCTGTCTCCTCTCTCTACTTTCGTCATACTTAGCATTTTCTGTGCCAGAGCCGCAGCCAGCGGGCCAACGGGCGATGCGGGCACCTGTCAAAGAATCTGAGTGATTCTGGCTGCAAACATTAAGGTAGCCATTGTTAGTGTTGCTCAATCTTTTTCTAGCCAAAGATGGCCATTAAAATCATTGGCCTTTCGTCCATAATAAAGATCAGATTTGCCGGGTGTTTCATAAATAAACCCCATAGTCTGCATTTTTGGAATTAATAGGTATCTCATGGTGATTCTGGTCCCTTATAAGGATTGTCAACAATATTGGTGCAGCACACAAGATGGCTCCCCCCACTAGCCGCATACAAGATGGCCGTCTCTACTGTGTGAAGGAGACACGTAGACTTTAATTGCATAAGTCACGGGAATATAGTATTTTTTAGGAGTACTGAATGAATCTAATAATAAATCTGTATTAATTTGCCTATGGCAGGGTTTTAAGGATACCCATGCTTGTGCACAGATGGTATAGTGAAACTGACTGAGGTATTAATATAGGGGGGTACTTATCAAAGCTTGGTGTGAGATAAAGTTGTAAGAGATAAAGTTTCAACCAATCAGCTTCTGTCACTTTTCGAAAACAGTCGGTAAAATGTAAGGCAGAAGCTGATTGGCTGCTTAAGTATGGATATCCTTAAAACCTGGAGAATTAGTGTGCAATGAGGACCGAGTTTGGGAAACACACTATCGTGTGGAATTATACAGTGTATGGCCAACAATAAAATACATATACAGGAGCCCATTGTGGGCGGGATTCAATAATGATCCCCGGTGCACATCGCCGGCATTCGCATAGTTAATAATCGCATATGCAGTAACATATGCGATTATTAACGCAAAAGCGATGGCCGGCGATGTGCACCGGGTCCCCCCCTCCCTGCCGGAAACCTTACACAGCTGTAAGGGCTCCGATTCCTCCTCCCTGCACTCAGAAGTGGTGCAGGGAGGAGGAGATCACTGGTCCAGGCAGCACAGCAGGAGGCTGGCCGGACACAGGTGAGGGGGGTGCGGCGCAGATCGGCGGGGGGGCGCGCGGGGCAGCGGGGGACACGAAGGGAAGCCCATAGGCTTCCATGGGGTTACACCAAATAGGAACTGGCGTAACCCCCCCCAGCGAAGCCCCAGATGGGGCTTTGCTGCATATGAAAATGCGGTAAAAACCCCGAAAACTGGGTTTTTACGGCATTTTCAGTTTGCTGAATCTCGCCCCATATATGATAAAAGGCTATCAATACTCCTCATCTCTATGGGGGGAATTCAAGTGTTTTGTGTGCTGGCAACCACTAGATGGCGTCACTCCCCATTGTGCGGCTTGCGGCAACCTAAAAGGTGGCAACACGCCTCCTTTTTTGGGAAACAGAGACCATCGCAGCCCCCTCCTCCCCACCCCACAAACAGTAGCAGACTGCCAATCACTGACCGTCTGCTTCCATCCTGCTTGCAACACTGCATAACCAGTACTAATACCGGTCTCATCGCAGATCCTTCGTGGGATCTGCATAACCCCCAGTGGGCATAGCCAAGACAGGCAGCTAAGTGCCACAGACAGGAGAATATTAACATTAGCATAAGACAGCAAGCAGCCCGCCACAGCCAAACCAAGGACGGCCTCTGATACCCATGTGTCCAAGTGGAATTTCCCTAATCTCTGCTTCCAGTCCCAGACACACGCACTCGGAGCTGCTTCCCTATAAGGTATACACAAATGGGCAGGATCTGATTGGTTGCAGTTATAGTTCCAATATATGAGACAGCTGTACTGTTATATATTATGTGACATCCTAATTGTCTAACCCCTGAGACTGGGCATGAGATCAGCGGGTCAGTCTGTGGGCAGATGGGAATTATAATGCCCAGCTGGGAGGACGCCTCTCACAGTGTACCACCCTGCCATCCTCAGTCCTTATCTACAGCCCACACGCTCTCTATTCCCCGCGTTACCGCACACACACTCTCTAGTCTATCTGACAGGGCTTTCTGTCACCTGTAGTTCCACAACAGCTGCAAAAGCCACAGGACGATCCATATTGTATACGATAACCCCCCCCATGTCATGCAAAGCGGCAAAACCTTTCCTAAGCCAAAGGGACAGCACATAGACAGCGAAAGCACATGTTGTTCCAATACCTGTGGTAAACTTGCCCCCCCCTGAAATTAGGGGGTGTCTGAGAGAGAGATAATGCTGGGGAGTTATGCACAAGCCGTAAAAATGTTTTTTTTTAAAACACGCGGCACAGTGCTACTTAAAGCAGCCAATCACATATCAGCTTCCATCAGCCCAGTGACAGCCAATGTCTTACTGTTTGTCATAGGTGACATCTGTCAGCTTTGCGATTACATAAGCCTTATTCTACTGCAGTAGCTGGGAACTAGAGAAGCTCCGCACATCTGGAATAGGGGAGTCCCACGTCCCGGTGCCATCACAATAGGGGTCTTGGGGGAAAGAGACCGGGGACAATCAGCCGTCTATGTGAGCTTGCATTAGCAGGCGCCTCATCTTTCTCTCATGAAGAGCGGGTCTGTTTATTGTGCGGGGAGGGAGGAGGGACAGTACCATGCAGCTGGACCCGGTCTGACCAGCAGCCTTATACTAACCAAGCATGCAAGCCAGCCATGCCTAAACACTCACCTGCTAAGACCTCACACATGACTGGCGGCAGGTGGGGCGAGATAACACAATAATATTGCATTCAGTGGATTATAATGCACATTACTGAGATTTGTTATGTTCTACACACCAGAGCGTATTACTGTCGTCCCTAATGGAAAATCTGACTCCCTGTGAATCACACCAAACTGGGGTGAAAAACTCCATGTGGACCTTTTGACTGTCGACCTAGACATTGTCAAACTAATGACCTGTCGAACTAACGACCTAGAACCATGTCAACCTTTTCCCATGTCGCCCTAGACCCACGTCTACATTTTCCCATGTCGACCTAATGACTGTCAGCCATCATGCTGTAGACCAAATGATCCCAACCCGTTCCGCAATTTGGTACAAACCACTACTTACCGCATGTGGATTGGGCCCAGTCAACTTGTGGCTCTTCAACTACACATCCCAGCATGCCTTGCCACTGTATTGCTATTAGGGAATGCTAAAACTGTGTCAGGGCATGCTGGGATGTGTAGTTTCACAACAGCTGGAAAGCTACAGGTTGGCCAGGCCTGGCATAGATGCTTATTGCTATACTTATATATGTGATTAGTAAAGCAAAGGACAGCTCTCCTGGTAGGAGCTGTCCTGTGCGATGTCTGGACTTCCAGGTTCCGACCCAAGGTGCAAGGGGTGCTGGGAGGGATCCAATTGGATCCCTCTCCAGGGAGAATGTGGAAAAGCCCACAGGCTTTTCCAAGCCACTGGAATCCATTGCACTCCTTTGCTTAGTAGATATGGAAAACTGCAGTACAACCTGCCTATAATACAACCAATCAGCTCCGGCAATCAATTTTCAAACACACCCTGCATCATGGCAGCTAGAAGCTGATTGGCTGGTACTTTATCTCTCTCTCCACAAGTTGACGGAAGGAAAAACAGAGCAACAAACACAGGATTACAATACACCTCAGAGTCTTCCTCATGTTTTACTTCAGCTTCAGTTCCACTTTAATGTAATAAACCACAATGTGATGTGTGTGAATTGCAATCACAAATATCAGCACATTTTTAGGCTTTCCCACACTGCGAGGAGAAGAAGAAAAAACGAGCAAGAAGCTTTTAACACTCCATCTCCTTCAATGGATAATTAATTTAAACCCAGTCAGCAGGCAGAATGCCGATCTCCTTTTCAAAAGACAGCTAAATTGGATTAGCCAGGGGGTGATAATGACATAAGGTGGAGGGAAGGGATTGTGTATCCTGACACCACATGTATAGAAACTGTTCATTAGATGTATGTATTCGTTACACATCAGGGCTGGACGCCTTAAGATTGGCTGTTACTTTACACGGCGAGAATTCTATTCTACAGCGACGAATTACAGTAGCCTGAGGGAGTGTGGCGCAGAGAGGTCATACCGCTTTCACATCGCAAAATGCAGGGTCGCACCGGGACGTGGAAACGGTTCAATCCCGGTGCGACCCTGCATTTTGCGCTGTTCAGATCACAGCTAAATGGAAATATTGCCGGTTCAATGATGTCACGCGGGGGCGGGGCAGAGCTGTGGAGCATCATCAAGGACAGGGGAGGAAGCAGCTCCAAGCGATGCCTCCTCCGTAGTGTGAACGGGAAACGGGTCGCTCGACCCGATGAACCAATTCACACTGCACAGCAATGAGCCGGTAAGAGCCATTCTTTTTTACTGGTTCGTATTGCCGTGTTGCTATAATGCTTTGCTGGCCCCGGTAACCCCTTTCATATTGCACCAATTACCAGGTCAATCGGCAAGAAACCGGCATGAGCTGGGGAAAGATAGAGACAGTGGCGTGGTGTGCTGCAATGCCCCCACACTCCCACCGGCGACCACCCATCCAATGTTTTCTTATTTTTCCTTCAAAGGAGCATGACCACACCTCCCCGGTGACCACGCCCCCTCGCAGAGGCCACGTCCACTTCCTTTTATAATGGCCCGGCCGACCTGTCGGCATCCCTGACTAGGAGCAGTGAAATTACTCCATTTTAGGCAAGGACACACACACACAGCAAATACATGATTCTATCTTATGGCGGCTGACACAGCGGCGTTACCTAGATGTATTCATGCTGAATTAATGTCATGTGACTGCTTCTAAAATGGGAGCACATGAGTAAGGCTCGCTGACAGGGGTCTAAAAATAACGCTGGTAAATGGCATTAACATAAGTCTGCAGGGAGATGGCCCTGCTGCTGCAGGTTTGGGCATGGGGTAAAACTACGGGCGTTACAGGTACATTGTGAAGCTGCCCAATTTAAAAGCAGACAGATGCAATTACGTCAGCACAAGGTTCCGTCAGAACCTTGCATTTTATAGTCTGATTCTTAGTACAGTCTAGGGGCCCGATTCAATGTTATCCCCCTTGTCTCACCACCAGTGGGTGTGTAGCTGTGTGTAGTTGCAAACCCAGGGGTAGATTTATTAAGCTCGGTGAAGTGATAAACTGTCTGGTTTTTATCAGCGGCCAATCAGCTACTACCTTTGAAGTTACAGGCTTGGTTTGAAAAATGAGAGGTAGGAGCTGATTGGCCGGTGATAAAAACCAGACACTTTATCACTTCACCGAGCTTAATAAATTTACCCCTGGGTTTGCAACTAAAGTAGCTACACACCCACTGGTGGTGAGACAAGGGGGATAACACTACATGGGTGACACCAAAATAGCCTCGGCTCTGCTATTTTGGTGTCACCCTCTGAGACGTATCATCAGGCAGCAGTGAGACAGGGAAGAGGATGGGGCAGCCCAGGAGCTCCCAGGGTACTTGGAATTTGCGAGGCCACGCCCCATTAAAGGATTTCCACACAGGAAAAGCAGCAAAATAATCGCTCAAACATCAGCATCGGGTTTCGAAAAACATTGGCATTGGGTTTTTAGGACATCGGAATTTAGAAAGTAGCTGATAATTTTAAAAAAGTGTCCCACGGTCTTTATAAACATAAAGGCAACGCATTGATACTTACATCCATGGTACGATGCCGGAGAGCCACCAGATTTCCCATAGTCCTGCTCGGAATAGCTAGTAGACAGGTTTGGCTGGCTAGATCCTCGGCCAAAGCTGATCTGGTTGCTGCTCCCTACTGAAGTAGTAACCTGAGCCATCCGCTCTTTGGTCTTTAGCGCCTGGGCCCTTTCGCCCTTCAACCTCTCATCATCTTTTAAGAGGCTCACCAACTGTTTTGACTTTTCCCGTACATTAATCCCCTGGTCTTTGCCATCGCGGTCAATGTATTGGAAGTCTTTCAGCGTCTGTATGGCAAATATGTTTTCCTTACACTGGTGGGAAACCCTCTCGGAGCCGGTCTTGATGAGATAATCCAGCAGAGTCAGAGCTTTGTAAACGTGTCTCCAGTTCTTCCCGTGGTCGTTGAGTCTCTTCCAGATCATGCTCATGATTTCGGAAAAAGCCACCACGTTGTAGGTCAAGTCTGCGACCTCTGTCATGAGGGAGCTGGAGGGACCCCATGGATCATTGGAGGTGGCTTCCCGGACTTTTATCTCCGCCTCGGAGTAATTATTAACAATGTTCTTCATTTGTCTCCTTATTGACGAGGTCGTCATTTTTGTAAAGGATTTAAAATAAAAAAAAATAAAAAAATATCTCAAGGTCCTTCTTTTTTTTAATAAAAACAAATAAGAATCACAAAAGGGAAGTGGTAATCCAGGAGCGAGGCGTCCTTGCCTTGCACGGAAGAGAAGGGAATCCGGCACAAGCGTCAGGGCACGCGACAAAATGAGGCCCCCTTCTGGTTAAAAGCATCTCCTCTGCCAACGTGCATTGTTAAACCCAGAAGCTAAAAAAAAGGCGGGAAAAAAGAAAGGAAAGTGTCAACAACAATATTCAGAACATAAAAACATAAATAACACACAGACTTTTGATGTCCTTGGTGTTCAGCCCATAGGTAGCGACAACATGCCCTTCACTGTAATCAACACTTCTGCTTCCTTATGGATGAAATACAGTACTTACATGCATTATTTTCAATGAGCCCAGTGAGGCACCTTGCACGAAGCAAGACGAGCGAAGTGGTGCACTAATTGGGGGTCCATGTCCTCTTTTTCCTTGTGTTACTTGTGTTACTTTTTATATGGAAATTACTTAGTTGTCATGTTGATCTTTTGGGGTCAACCTAGACCCAATGAACCCAAACTTCCACAACTCATAATCTCAACATTCATAGGAAAGTATTCACATCCTCTCCAACTCTCCCAGGCTTGTGGTGGTCTGGGAGCAGGTCAAAGTACCACATGCATAAGCCCCAAAACGGAAGAGAGGAAGGAAATTATAGTGCAGCACATTTAACCTTTTGAGTGCCAACGTTGATGTGAGAGATGTGCAAAAATATCTGCTAAAAATGCCACCCTCGCTCACAGCGACTGTTATTTTTTTGGTGCAATGTTTACCAAAACTTCAATGAATTGACTAAAGTGATTCATATTCCGCGACTCCGGCCCTGGCATTTTTTTTAACGGATATTTTGCACAAAGGGTTAATACATAGGGACTGATTTATCAATGAGGATCATGAGCAACGGGTTTTTAAATGAATTATGCATGATAAATGATGCTTAAGCCAATCAGCTACCAGTATCACATCGGATCGGTGTCGGAGGTCGAGCGGGCTGCACATAAGATAAATAAAGCCTGGAGCCAGGTGGGGGATGCTGAGAGGTGGACGGGTGATGCCGTGAGCCAGTGAAGGGATGCAGAGAGGTGGGGAAGGCCGAGCGGCGGGCAATTTTTTTTTTAAAAAACATACAAATAAATGGGCAGCCACTGATTGGCTGAGAGCTTTCTCTGGTGAGAACACTGGCCCTGACTGGCGATTAACTAGATTTATCCAGCATGCTGGATCTTAATCACCAGGGGATAGCGATGCGTGGGGCCGCACATCGCTATTCTCTATGGCCCTTACACACGGAGCGATGTAGGGGCATTAGGACCATGTGTAGGCCCCATTAGGGCTGTATCAGGTTTCTATGATGCTGCGGGTAAATCTGTTCGCAGAGCGTGCCATAATCCCTTTATTTCGTTCCAGCTCTGCCCTGTCAGTCTAATGGAGGTGAGATTATCCTCTGGCAATACAATAGCTTGGGGTGTGGAGTAATGATGGAGGATAAGTGTGACAGGTGGGGGCTGGGTGTCGGGTTGTTCTTGTGGGTGTGGCCATGTGCAGAAATATAATAGCGATGTAGCAGGCACATCCGCATAAATTAGCTTATGGCCAGCAGATCGACTTAAAACTATATTAAATATATACCCTTCCGCGTGTTCACTGGTATGTAAACATTCGCAAGCGCGACATTGGCGTAACGTTGTCATGTCCAAAATGTCTGCATTATGAGTGTCAACGGGCAGAATGTCACACTTTAGGCTCTGCAGTTGTGTCAGAGTTGTAAGGTGTAACTAGGGTTAGGCTGCAATTAGTATTAAGCCGGTGCACACACGATGTATGTACCCGGCAGCATCATAAGCATCGGGACTTAGCGGGAGGCCGTCATACATACTTGGCGATGGCGGCCGAGATGAGCGACAGTGGGGTGGGGGATGCAGCTCTCACTAGCGACATAGTATTGCACTAATTAATCCCAGCAGTATTACCACAGTATTGCACTAATTACCTCCAGTATTACCTCAGTATTGCAATAATTACCTCCAGTATTACCACAGTATTGCACTAATTACCTCCAGCAGTATTACCACAGTATTGTACTAATTACCTCCAGTGTTACCACAGTATTGCACTAATTACCTCCAGCAGTATTACTACAGTATTGCACTAATTACCTCCAGCAGTATTACCACAGTATTGCACTAATTACCTCCAGCAGTATTACCACAGTATTGCACTAATTACCTCCAGTGTTACCACAGTATTACACTAATTACCTCCAGTATTACCACAGTATTACACTAATTACCGCCAGTATTACCATAGTATTGCACTAATTACCTCCAGCAGCATTACCACAGTATTGCACTCATTACCTCCAGCAGCTTTACCACAGTATTGCACTAATTACCTCCAACAGCATTGCCACAGTATTGCACTAATTACCTCCAGCAGTATGACCACAGTATTGCAGTAATTACCACCAGCAACATTACCACAGAATTGCACTAATTACCTCCAGCAGTATGACCACAGTATTGTACTAATTACCTCCAGTGTTACCACAGTATTGCACTAATTACCTCCAGCAGTATTACTACAGTATTGCACTAATTACCTCCAGCAGTATTACCACAGTATTGCACTAATTACCTCCAGCAGTATTACCACAGTATTGCACTAATTACCTCCAGCAGTATGACCACAGTACTGCACTAATTACCTCCAGCCGTATAACCACAGTATTGCACTAATTACCTCCAGTATTACCTCAGTATTGCTCTAATTACCTCCAGCAGTATGACCACAGTATTGCACTAATTACCTCCAGCAGTATGACCACAGTACTGCACTAATTACCTCCAGCAGTATTACCACAGTATTGCACTAATTACCTCCAGTATTACCTCAGTATTGCACTAATTACCTCCAGCAGTATGACCACAGTATTGCAGTAATTACCACCAGCAGCATTACCACAGAATTGCACTAATTACCTCCAGCAGCATTACCACAGTATTGCACTAATTACCTCCAGTATTCCTCAGTATTGCACTAATTACCTCCAGCAGTATGACCACAGTATTGCACTAATTACCTCTAGCAGTATTACTACAGTATTGCACTAATTACCTCCAGCAGCATTACCACAGTATTGCACTAATTACCTCCAGCAGTATTACCACAGTATTGCACTAATTACCTCCAGCAGCATTACCACAGTATTGCACTAATTACCTCCAGCAGTATGACCACAGTATTGCACTAATTACCTCCAGCAGCATTACCACAGTATTGCACTAATTACCTCCAGCAGATTGACCACAGTATTGCACTAATTACCTCCAGCAGTATTACCACAGTATTGCACTAATTACCTCCAGCAGCATGACCACAGTACTGCACTAATTACCTCCAGCAGTATTACCACAGAATTGCACTAATTACCTCCAGCAGCATGACCACAGTATTGCACTAATTACCTCCAGCAGTATTACTACAGTATTGCACTAATTACCTCCAGCAGCATTACCACAGTATTGCACTAATTACCTCCAGCAGCATGACCACAGTATTGCACTAAGTACCTCCAGCAGTATGACCACAGTATTGCACTAATTACCTCCAGCAGTATGACAACAGTATTGCACTAATTACCTCCAGCAGTATTACTACAGTACTGCACTGAAGTAATGATTTTTCACCTGCATCTAAGTGGTAGTGCGGGGATTCGTGTGGCAGGGGGGCGGGCATGCAAATGCGGGGCGTGTGGCATGCAAATGCGGGGATTCGTGTGGCAGGGGGGGCGGGCATTCAGCTGTTTGCTAGGCTGTGAACATTCGGCTGCCTGAATCAGGCGCACAGTTCCAAACCGCAGCTCCGACCCAGATTTCTTACAAATACAGAATACCCCCGTACACCTGCCTCGGATGCAGCATTACACTCTGCATGGGTCTAACTAAGTAATTTCCATATAAAAAGTAACACAAGTGCAACAAGTGTCAGGCAAATACAAGTCAGCATGCGGAAGCTACGTGAATACCTCTGAATGTGTGATGTACAGTGGCCAGCTATTTACATATTAATTACATGGCAGGAGAGGATTTATCCTAAATGGGCGGGACATGCCACGTCATGGTGCGAGTGACAGGACCATTGTCCAATCTGGTCAAACAGAGAGGTAACAATATTGGACAAGTTTTGGTGGTTTCAGATAAACAGCCCGATTGACGTAAAAGAGATCTGTCTGATAGTGTTTGTGAGATCACCAGATGAATTAATGTGCCTGATACTAATTAAAATATTCAAACTGATCACATTACGGATCTCGGCACGTACAGGAAATGCGCATTTTTTGTTTAGTACATCCCACCCCTAAAGTGAAGTTGGTTCAGCAACAGATTAGTTTCCCATGCTAAATATCTGACACAATAAATGACAGAAGATAATTGATTGCTATGTACAACTTCTGTACATATCTCTCTAAAAGGGGGGGGGGGGGGGGGGGATTCGACTGTCGGGAGGGTTCAAACTGCTTTTGCCTAAGCCCTGTTGACGTTCAATGGTCTGCTTAATGTATGTCAACCTCAATTGGGTTGGCCCAATATCCCATGGCAGTGTAATACCACTTTCACACCAGATTATGCAGGGACTTACCCGAAAAACAGTCCAGGGATCAAGCAGGGACATTCCCGGGTTGGCCCCTTTCACACCAGCCTAGTCTCTGCATTTTCTGGTGTGAGGGGGGAAAGACAATGCTGGGAGGGTGCCTATGAACAGCAGCAGGTGGCGGGCAGCGGGGTCCGGGCAGTGGGTGGCGGGCAGCAGGGTCCAGACTGCGGGGATCCGGGCAGTGTCGGCTGGGCGCTTGTAGCGCTATTTGTCGGGCAGCGGGGCGGACGCTGATTGGTTGAGAGAATCCTGCCAGGCTTTTGTTTTCAAATTCAGCAGCGCTTCCCGCTGCCTGGCAAATAGCGCTACAAGCCCAGCCGCCGGTGCTCGGATTCCCGCAGTCTGGACCCCACTGCCCACTGCCCGGACCCCACTGCCTGCCACCCGGACCCTGCCACTCGCTGCCCGGCACCCTGACCCTGCTGCCCGGGACAGTAGCTTTCACACCAGCCAGTAACCTGAGCTGGTCGCGGGAGCAACCCTGCTAAATCCCAGCAAATTTTCCCAGGTATTTGACCCGCTAGTCGTGGGTAGTTCCCGGGGCCAACCTGGGAATTTTGGCTGGTGCGAAAGGGGTATAAGAGAAGCGTAACCCTGTGCGCCATTATATAACAGAACCTAAGGAGGACATAGAAGCACAATTTACTTAATGTAATCATTTTGCTGATTTCTCAATAGGAAACTTTTGGCCTATGAAAAAATGCTGATACTGTAGAGTGCCATGATCCAAGTAAGTGTGGGAACCGCTGGTGTATAAAACTTCCCCAGGCCATATTGTGCAAATCCAGGACTGTTCCTCTCCCAGTTATGTCCAAGTATCCTCCGTATTTGCAACAACAAACATAGATTTAAATGTAGGGAAATGTCTTCCTGTTTTGGTTTAAAGTATGACAGTCTTCAAATGGTTTATAAGGTCGTGCTATTTAGTCATTTCTCCTCGTAAATTACAGCCTGTAACATGGCAGTTAGGAGCTGATTGGTTGGCACTATGGGCGGGATGTACTAACGCTTACCGCTCCGTAGACATCCATGTTTCGCGTCCGCAATGGCTTCGTGTTATGTATTAATCAAGTTTCGTTGTGTTGTTGAAAAAAAAAACTCCGCCGGCTTCTGTTCTCGCGGAGTTTCCGGCGCGGCAGATCCCCTCATTCATCTCTGTGTAGCTGAAGCGCCTGTGTGATGTACTAACACTCGCAGCGCTCAGCTTTGTGTGGAATTAATTCGCCTTGTATTTCAGGCGTTAATACACTGTTTTATCTCATGGGGGTTTTTTTTATGTCACAAATATATTAAACAAGAAGGTAATTTTTTTTTTTTTTTATTTGTCTGAGTTAGGCGTTGGTTGTCTTGTGGGCATCTCATTAGAATGCATTTTGCTGGATAGCCATGAGGGCAATGTGATGTTTGCATGGATTATTTGTTTGAGGTAATGCCAAATTGCAAAATGGGGTTTGGTTTGAAGCAGATTAAGGTGTCGTCATTGTTAAATTAGGGCAAGGGATGTTGTTAGGGTGAGGGGTGGTAGGGCTGAATTGATAGGCACGTGTGAGGGGTGGTAGGGCGGAGGTGATGGGCACAGTAGGTTTCTGAGGGGAGGTAGGGCGTTGGTGATGGGCACAGTAGGTTCTGAGGGGTGGTAGGGCTATGGTGATGGGCAGAGTAGGTGGCGCCTGGGAGTGAGAGAAACCCGCGCCGCACAGCACACACAGAAACAACTGACATGACAGGAGTAAACGTCATTGCGCATGCGCAAAAAAAAAAAAAAAATGCGTAACTATTCCGACGGATATCAGAGTTAACGCGGACATGAAGATAGGAAAAAAAATTAGTACATAACGCGGAGATCTCCGCAAAAAGAGAGCGAAATCATCACGAAAAAAACAACTACACTTCACTACAGAAATGCGAGTAATAGTACATCCCGCCCTTTATCTCTGTTTACTTTATCTCTCAACAAAGCTTATGGGGCCTACACACATAGCAATTTAGGGGCATTTTCTAAGCAATCTCAGTAGATCGCATAGAAAATGCCCCTACATCACTCCATGTGTAGGAGCCATAGCGATAGCGTCGCTATCACCCAGTGATTATAATCCAGCACGCTGGATAAATGTAGTTAATCGCCATCGGATGTTCACTGGAGAACACTGATCCTGACAGATCGCTCAGCACACAGTGCTGGCACTTGCTGAGCGATCTAGCATCGCTCCGATCGCTCAGTAAAATCTCCCCGTGTGTAGGCCCCATTAGTTTGTAACCACTGACCTAGATGACTGTGTCGTCAAATCACCATCGGGATTAATTATTTTTTTCTTTTAAAGCACTGATCTGCCCAAAGTTAGATGAACTAAATGTTTTTTCAGGCTGCTGTTAAGAAATGTGTGAGTCTGCCAGTTATTGGCAGCCATATTTTGCCATTTCCAGAGAGATTTTGAAAAGGAAACGATTTTGCAAAAGGGGAGAGCTATAAAAATCAGATGCATGCGTAAAAGGTCCATAAGTTAATATTTAAAGAAATAAAATAATAATACTAATAAATCCTCTATGTGAAATTGCTGATTTAACAGCATGCTCTTCGGAGATGCATGTTTAAACAGCGCACAGCTGAAACAACAGGCTGGTTTACATAGAAATCAGTCCTATAACATCACACACGCAGGATCTACAGAGTTATCAGTATCAGCCTCCCAGCGTAATAACCTGGCATCTTACAGTTGGGGAACTTAGCTACACCTCTCAATGTGCGCGGCAGACTCCTCAGACTTGTATTACAGCTGGCCGGCTAGATGTGTCAGGCCTTATTCTACAATATTACATATTGTGATAACGCAGACAGGAAGAGAGACAAGTGAGCTTTGTAATACATGGAAGAGGAAGAGAATACAACCTCCACTGTTTTACAGCGGAGATGGAAAGTGATTCATGAATTGCTATAAAGGAGAATATTCATGGACTATTCCGGAATGAAGGAATCATCCTTGGAACTGGGCACAGTTTGACGGGCGAGTTCTCAGTCACTAGAATTGCTTATACGTGGGAAAAATATCTCAGTAAAGAAAACTAATGGATTTCTACCACATCCGACATATGTAGATTGCAGATTGAAGCGGTTAGAGCACGGTCCGTGCCGGAACTGACACCTCTCTGTACGTACATGCTGGGCACTAGGACCTAAAGTCTGCAGAGAAGTGTAACCTCCTGCTTGATGCGCTACTGCACACGTGCAGACTGCAGCCATTTTGTTGTATAATGTGTCACATTACTGTGCCCCTAGGCCCATTGTAAAGACCCCCATACACTACTGCGAGGTATCGCATGTGATACCCTACCAAGTCACCCGGCATCTCCCAGACAACAAGATTGCATACGATATATCGTATACAGTCCTTTTGCATTTGATGTATCTTAGGCGATCCCAGTCATGACTGCGGGATTTGACAATCCTTGTGGCAGCCATGGCGATCTCCGTATCCAATCCAATGCGTACGGCAACTGCGCTTCGGAAAGAAATCTGAGGTAAAACATACCATACGACACTTTTCACACGATTTATCGGCCCGATGGGTCTAAATCCTGTGAAAAAGGGCCATATCGTATAAGTGTATGGGCACCTTAAGATTTGTGGAATCAACAAAGTCTCTACACTCCGCCAAACATCGGTCAAGTGATCCAGCTGACAATGATCATGATAACCAGCCACACAAACCAGCTGGATGATTACTGGATCCCACATGTGTAGAACAGCTTTCCATGGCAACCAATTGGATTTTAGCTTTTATTTTGTAGACTGTAGTAGATAAAGGATAGCTAGAATCTCATTGGTTGTTATATGGCAACACCATCACATGTCCTGTTTAGCAGGCCTGGGAGAGCTCCCCCTTAGAATAGGAATCCTGTTACTTGGATCTCACAGTCACAATGGCAGCCATCTTAACTTACTGGGTCTAAATATGTACAACACCGTAGGGTTACGAGAGGCCGTTATAGCGCGTTACCGAGGTTTCCACCTTACTAACAGCGGTGTGTATAGGAGCCTCTACAATCCTGGCTGTGTAAGTGCTAATTCCCAGTGAGAGCTCACATTGCAGTGTCTTTATAAGGACATAATCCCCTAGGCCTGCATCCTGTTAGGTAATAAAGCAAGTCGACACAGGTTCCCGAGCGCACGCTTGTCAGCAGAGAGCCGCACACTTATTTTGGGCCGTATCCAAACACATGGAAGTCATTCTGACGGAGGGATAATGTCTACAGCAGACTGGCCATGCTCAGGGTGTTCCAGATGTAAAAGAGCCAGGAGGGGCCATTAAATACACCGCTCGCATCTGTCGCACAACTACAAATCTCAGCATGCCCTGATGAACCTGATATGCAAGAAAATGGCAATATTTATATACAAAACCTATATTCAAAACCAAATGTAATAGCCTCCGATTTCGGCGGCAGTGTGGGATGCCGGTCTAACTCAGAGGTTTTTTTAAAGGGGCAATCAGTTGGCATTGCCGATTTGTAGGGAGCGGTCAGGGCCAATATGATGCAATTCTAAAAGAATTGCGTCATTTTAGCACCGTCCCCTGCCGAGGACCCACAATTTGCAGCATAACATGACATGTCACATGACAGGTATATTGAAGCATACTTGACTACCCTCTCGGAATGACTGTCAGGCTCCCGAAAATCGGGTCCCCTCCCAGCCCCCCGGAATGTGGGCATGTGTCCCGCTTGCTACTCTGAGCCCCCACACCTCCCTTCCCCGCTGACACAAATACAGGAGTTTGCAGGTCCGCAGAGAGGGGACAGGGGCTAAAATGATAAGATTTTTAAGCCCCGCCCCATCTTAATGGACCCGCATCGCAGCATTTGTGTGGCATGGGGATGGGGCTTGGGGACATCAGCCATGTCCCTGCCCCCTTGACGTGTGCCTCGCCAGGCTTCTCTCAGAGAGGCAACAATAAAAGTAGGCATGTATGTATTGGGTGCTTTTTTTGTATCACAAATCTTTTTGGGGAAGTTTTTATGAAAGTGGCTTAAAATGACCCAAAGATATACCTATACCCATTTTATGTACCCCCAATTTAATTTGAGCACCTTTTTTTCTGAAAAACTTGCCTTCTATAAGTTTTTTGTTTACATTCTTTTAAGAAATATTCATATTATTTATTACCAGTTTCTTAAATAGCGCACACATATTCCGCAGCGCTTTACAAAGTAAAGTTGAACAGTCACATCAGTCCCTGCCCCAGTGGAGCTTACAATCTATATTCCCTACCACATGCACACGCACACACAGACATTCTAGGGTTAATTTGTTGGGTGCCAATTAACCTACCAGTACATTTTGGGAGGAAACCCACGCAAATTCGGGGAGAATATACAAACTCCGCACAGATAGGGCCATGGTGGGAATTGAAGCAGTAATGCTAACCATTACACCATCCGTACTGCCCCAATTTACACAATGTAAGTACTTCAAATACTTTTATTATGACCACCAATGGGGGGGGGGGGATAGCAGATTTCGCCATTTTTACCTACACTTCTCTGGATTTGATGGCAGGAATTAACGCAAGAATATATTTTCACGAATTTGCAATTGAATAGAGCAAATTGCGGGAGAGTGCTAACTTGCGACAGGCCGCATTTCACTGTAATTTTTTGGCCATGACTGTCAAAAGTTAATCAGCGATTAATAGGATTCCCCCTAAATCATTATTAAGAGCCCAATGGGCTAGCAATCAGAAAACTCTGGAAATTGGGAGTTTTCAGAGGAAGTGGATTCCTGGAACCTGGACATTCTGAATACAGGATATTACATCACATTAGGAACATCACATTGCCTCATACCTCAGTGATATCTCAGTAACTTGATCCATTACAGCATTCATCCATATCAACATTGGCACAGCCAACTTTAGTACCATCCAATCAGCTTCTGTCATTTAAAGGCTGTTTCTGAACAATGTTTGACTCCAATGTTTGAAACATCTCCCCCTTTGTTATTTATTATCAATATATTTGTTTTATCAGAAGTACAAGCATATACTTAAAGTAAATGTCTGTGGAGATGTCTGAGGAGTCCCTTATCCTGAGTTAATATGCAACGTGTCTTGTTTAGCACAATGGTGCAATTAGAGAACAAATAAATAAAGTAGCCTTATGTGAAGTATGCGTGTGTATAACAGCCTCTGCTCTGTGTACCGTTACCAGTCAGACTGTACAATGTTTTTCCACAGTATTTCATTAGTGGTATAACTGCACGGCGGTGCCATTTATACTTTCCGTGATGTCAGGTTGCCGAGCAACACATCGTTAGCGTCTGGTCCCATCCGGCCCAGCTTATTCCTGCACTGCCACTGCCTCAACCTATCCATAGGCAGCCTGTATGAGGAAGGGACATCTATCTATCTTTATATAAATGTTGGAGACAGATAAAGTGGAGAGAGATAAAGTACAATTCAATATGGTGTATTCAATGCTTTCTGGGAGTATTCAGACAGTATTGAACTGACCCCCTGCCACACCCCGTTTCCCCCCCTCGCTAGGTATTTGGAGCTAGGGGGAAACTGCGTGTGCGGCCGCTAAAACAGCGAGGCTCGCGGCTAAATGCAGCGGGCTCCGTGCATTAGCCACGAGCCTCGCTGTTTGAGGGAATTTCCCAGGTGCGTTGAATAGGGTGAGTGGCCGGCGTGGGGAATAAACAGCGAAGATCGCTTGTTTTTGGCGATCCCCGCCGTTTAACCCCTTCGCAAGCCGCATTGAATACACCCCAATGACTCCTTAACTGTCAGTTTTCAAACGTAGGGTGGGAGATACAAAGTGCGTTACCCTCCGCACCAAAATCCCAGCGTACAGAGTGATATTACATATTGCGCATATCACTGCGTGTGTGCGGGATATGCGTGCTCTTGCAGGCGCTTGTGATGGCGCTAGGTTTGATGTGCTGCACATCAAACCTAGCGCCATCACTAGCAACACCATGCATGTTAATCCTTCAGTATGTACGGGCGATCTGGGCTATCGGGGATTCGGAACATATCCCCGTCGCTCCACTGTGTACCAAGCTATAGAAAACCAGACTGAACAATGCATTTGAATTGCTATCTGTATGCAAATTGGTGATAAATACTGTGCAAAACATTATGTAGGGTACACACCACGACGACCCGCTCACGATGCACATCGTGAGTGGGTCGTCAGTGTCTCGTCCGACCCGCTCACGGTGACGCGGGGGGGCACGACCCGCTCACGATGTGCACCGTGAGCGGGTCCGATCCGATGGCGACCTGAACCCGGCTGTATGGTCGTTCTTCAGATCCTACCTGCAGCAGGTAGGATCTGAATAACGACCGACCGACCCGCGGGGCCGCGCATCGGATCGGGATCGGACCAGAACAGGAAAAAAAAGGGCCCAATCTACCTACAATCTACATCCAATTGGTCGGAATTGGATCTAGATTGAGGGGATCGGGCCCTAGTCGTCCTGGTGTGTACCAGGCATTAGGCTTGCACCCCTCTAAATGAACGTTTCAATAAATCGGAACTATTTGGATGAAGCGTCCTCAGTGGTTAATAGAAATGACTGACTTGTGCAATGGTTTTGAATGTTTTATTGTATTTGTTCCTGGCGCATTCAGCTTCCAGTTAAAAGGTGTCTTATCTAATCGCAGCTGAGCTATTGCATACCCCGTCTTGTTCCCATCACAGAACACTGAACCTAAAATGCAAATTGTTTTATGGAAAATGACCAGTCATTCGTTTACAAAAGATCCGGGCTGTGATTATAGTGATCCCCATTAAAGAACAGCGCAGGGATACTGGAATCATACCTCACAACATTGGAGATAAGCTGAGCAGATAAATTATTCCTCCCCGTCTCCGTGCTACAGCCCCCTCATTACCCCAGAGAACAGGCAAACCTGTCAACTACCCGTTGATAGGGACAATTCAGAAGTAGCAGTGCTGCTGAAATTGGGACGGTTGTAAAGCATGCTAGAACTGCTGATAACAGAAGACAATAGCTTGCAGTAAGGAAGATAAGTACAGTGTTGCGCATCGTACCCATTAAAATGGTATAGTGCATGTTTACTTACACATAGGGGGTGATTGAATTGGTTGGACACTGACACTTAACACGTCATTTTATCCAAGAGAAATGTCGGTGAGAACCATTATACTACATAAGACACGGAACTTGTTATACCATTAATCTTACAACGCAGACTTTTGGACTTTATAAGCTGGACATTCTTTGTGATCAACTAAGTAGGTATATTTGCGCAAGTTGCAAGTGTGCCTCTGAAAAAAAAGGGGGTGTAGCATGCCAAAAAGTGAATGTGACCAGGGGGCAAGGTGGGTAAGGACTGTCCTAGTAAAATCAAACATTGGTCTCCACATGAAAAAAAAATATACACATTGGTCCCCACAGTAATAAAACACATTATGCCCCACAGGGGAAAACCCAAACACATTGTCCACCAAAGGAAAACACCCCAAACACATTGTCCTCACAGGGTAGAAAACCATAAAAACATTGACCCCACATGGAAAAAAAAGATATTGTCGCACATTGGGGAAAGAAATGTATTGTCCCACGCAGAAAAAAAAAAAAAAACAGCAGCAGCCAGCTAAGAATCACCCTAATTCCACTGCAATCGAATGGTTCAGTGTCCGTGACTGGCACTTTGGCCACCACTGTCTTTTTCACTCACTCCTCACTTGTACGTGCTTTTTGTTCATTTTTAAATGGTGTGTGTGTCATATTTTCGTGAAGGGACTGAGGGAACCATCATTGTGACCCTCTCTCCAGCTGAAGATCCAATTCTCCAGGGAAAGCTGCGTATGATCTTCAAGATCTGCCCGAGTCTTGATGCCTGAAGACTCCCGTAACCTAAGGGGCCTTATGGTTGTAAGGGATATGGTCCAAATATCTAATTCCTCAGTACATCATGAGCACCGCACTGGGTGCTTCAAACAAACACAAATAAAGAGTAGGCATTTCGGATAGCTGACACTGTGAGATGTGTTCTAGGTAAACATAAGTGGCTTCCTATGGATTGTTCCATGATCATTCACACAGACATCTGCAATGTATAAAGGCGTAAGCTGATTGCTCCAAGGCACAAAGTCCATGGTTACACACTGACACTGTCCCTGACTGCCCTATACAGTATATATTCCATTTATTTCAGTACTGACACCGTCAAAGTGTACCACGTCCCCTCGCATGTCGGCTCAAAAAAAAAATCAACCTCCCCAATGTCGACCTATTGCTTGTGTCAACCTTCCAACCCTGTCCACCTTAGCCATGCTGACCTATTACAGGTGTCATCCTTTAATGGTCGACCCAATGTATGTCAACCTAAATTGGGTCGACGCAATGGCCCATGCCCATTAATATGTATTCACGAGATGTGTAAATTTAAAAAGTGCACTATTACCATTCAGTAACCCTAATATGACGGGGATACAAGTTCTCCAAGGTCGTCAGACAGGATCACCAGTAACCTGTATGTATGCACCTTGATCACCAGCAATGTGCCACTGGGCAATATTTAAAAATGTTGGCACCTGGGCAAAAGCTGAACACGAAAACTAATTATCATATGTTGCTATTACTATTAGTTTCATAGAACTCAATTTGTTTTACAGCTTTTGTTTTATGTTGATTGCTACTGGTCACAGAGGTGCTCATTAGTCATAAAGACAGTATATGCAGGGCCGGATCTACAATTAGGCAGCTGCCTAGGGCGCCAGGATCCGGGGGGGGGGAGCAACACTGAGTCAAAATTAAGGATCTCTGGCCCTTATTCTGGTTGGTGCGGTAATATCCGCGTGCGTTCGTGCCGCCGATGTTTTGTGTCTGCGCATGTGCAAGCGGGGCGTACGGCAAAATCCCGCATGAAATGTGAACACTCCGAACAGGGGGTGGAGAGGGGCGTGAAGGGCTATTTGGGCTCATTACCATATGCATACGCCCCGCGTTTCATGGGCGTTCCCATGCAAACGCTGGGCGTACGTATGGTAATGCGGCCGTGACGCACGTGTAGGGGGCGGACATATGACATCGCCGGATGTCAGCTGCCCGCCCAGATCCCTGATTTTGCACGGAAAAATGTCCGTGTGGTCTGAGGTTGCGGGAGCTGGTGGACCACTCGGTCCTGCATTCGATGGTCTGCGACCATCGAATGATGGGGGAGGTTCCCTGAGATGGAGGAGGCGTATTCCATGAAAATTACACGTGCGGTCCGTTCGGCCAGCTTCTTACTGCGTACGGACGGAGTTGGCGATACGTATGGAAGGCGGGGTTTCGCACGCACGGTCCTGGCCGCATATTCGGATCCGGCCGCACCGATCAGAATAAGGGCCTCTATGAGGACGATTTCCTTGTTCTTCTTAATACAGGTGGTGGCTGTGGAACTTCTCAGACGCCACTTCCACACTTTTAATTGATGGACCGGAAAGTGGGTATTGGTGGCAGTGCGGAGTGGGGGGGGGGGGGCAGTAGATTGAATTTTTTGACTAGGGTGCTGCAAATCCTAACGCAAGAGCTGGGTATAAGCCGTTAGCAAACTACAGTTGTCCTTTCCCTTGTTTTGTCATATATGAAGGCACAGTACCCGTTTCCTGACCCGTTCTCTGTCTGACTGGTAATCCCATAAAAAAGACACTGACTGGGCTGATATGTCTGAGGTAAACAAATTAACTCCAATGTCTCGCTTGGGAACAAAACTTTTCAAAATACCATATGACCCACGAGCCTGAACAGATCCTCTTCTATAAACGTTCAGTAACACATGAGCACAAGTGATCATTTTACATAAAAAAAAAAAAAATTATTAATGAGGGCTGGGAACACAGCAATGCATTGTGGGATACTGCTGCTGGCCCGACTGTAACAGAGGTGTCCCCTTGCTTGTCAGACCATCCATAACCATAATAGAATAACTACACGTGTATACCAAGCTTTTAAGTGCAACAGAATATGCCGGCGCTATATAAATAAATATGGTACTTGTTTCCTAGCACGGCGCCCACTAAGCTTTTTGCTTAGTGGGCTATTCTGCATAGTGAAATCGCATCGCATTTTAGGGCCATGCGATGTGATTTTCCTATGTAATTTATTCACTGCTATCTCAGCCCCGGGCCATCGCATCGCATCTGCCGCAAAATCGCATGCGATCGCATGTCATTTTATAGGGTGTGTGATGCCATGACATTAGGTATACAATAATATGATTGTATGTCGCAAAAATAGGTTTAACGCACCCCCCACTATCCACGCCACCCCGAAGCGTGGCGAGCGCAGCGAGCCCCGTGAGGGGCGGTGCAACGCGTCCTGCGACTTTTTCCTTACCCTACTATCCACGTCGGCGCGGATCTGATGTTATATAGTGTGGCGAGCGCAGCGAGCCACCGAGCCCGAAGCGTAGCAAGCGCAGCGAGCCCCGTGAGGGGACACGGAATACATGTAAAGTAAAGCGATCGCCACGCTTCAGGGTGGCGAGGATAGTGGGGGGGGGGGGCGTTAAATCTATTTTTGGGACATACAATCATATTATTGTATACCTAATGTCATGGCATCGCACACCCTATAAAATCGCATGCGATCGCATGAGATTTTGCGGGACATGCGATGCAATGCGATGCGATATAGTGGTGTACAATGAGTAAACAAAAAATACATGAAAAAATCGTATCGCATCGCATGCCGCTATAATGGCCCATGCGATGCGATTTCCCTACGCTGTCATACGTAGAAAATCTGGCCGCCGTGCTAGGAAACAAGTACCATAAATATTAATATACAAACGTTACTTAAATGGGGTACCCTTGTTTTAATGGGTGAGATTGGGTTATAGGGTTATACGTTTTTGTGGAACGTCCCTTTACCAATGCAAGCATTCTCCTTGCACTATGTACTAATATGGCCAGCTTTTGCAATGTGCTATTTAGAGAATTCTCCGTCAAGATCCTGAAATACGTGTTCTAAAAACGTTTTGGGTTGACCTGAACAGTAACTTGCAGTAGAGGAGGTTACAATGTCTCCAGTGTCTTTGCTGCCGGTCCCTAGCGCTACTCAGTGCTTCGAGAATGGACTGATATGCATCGTATCCGGCGTCATTTCTGCTGGGATTTGCAACGCTGCAGGTGGAGTCTCAAGACCTTATTCAGATCATTCGATCCTCCGTGCATTCGCACGGAGTACCAATGTTGTGCGTTGACGCATTTCTGCTCATCTGCAGACGCAGAGTGAATGCACCCATGGTGAACATTCTGTAAACCATGGACGGGGGGCGCCGGGCAGCCAAATTACCATATAGGAACGCCCAGCGTTTCATGAGGCCATGACGCGGGTGCGTTGTGTGGGCAGCTGTCATATCACCGGATGTCAGCCGCTGCCCCCCCCCCCCCCCAGCGTCTGATGGAGCCTTGCAGCCTTGCGAATCAATCAGAATAAGGTCCTCAATGCAAAGTCAGGCAGCAGAGGCATTTGCATCATTTTCCACAGCTGCCGCCTACAAATTAGTTGCTGCAAATGCATTTTATGTACATTCTGAATGAGGACTTAGGGGGTTATTCAGACCTGATAATCGATAGACTACGCACGTGCATGGTTCGCAGTACGCATGTGCAGGCAACATGTACACGGAACATGCAGACTGGAGATCCGGAGGATGTGTCACATCAGAATGCACGGAAGGAGCATGGTACTGTTAAGTGCAATACTCCCAGGCATTCCTCCGCTAATTGCATTTCTGCCACAATCACCTAATGATCACAAACACTTCATCTTGGCTGCACAGTAATGCTAGGCTGCCGGCCCTTATTCCATGCCCACTGCTGCTGCCACATTCACACCACGGAAATAGACATTGCACAAGCAAAACTTCAGGGTTGCCAAACTTACTGGATAGATCTGCTATCTGGATGTCTGCTAGATCTGCTTCCTACATGATCTACGTCATACAGAACATTATCCACAAACTGGGCCCAAAAATCAGAAGTGTAGCTCAATTTCATTCTACTGCCTGTTTTTTGGGGGAGGGGGGGGATAGCAATGGACTATTAGAGGTAAATGTATTCAAGTGTGAGTTTTTAGAAGTAATCGGTTGCTATGGGTAACATCGATAACTTGTAAAACCTCCCACTTTAGTCAATTTAAATCTAAAGCTGCCCATACACTTATACGGTACGACCCTTGTTTACACGATTTCGACCTTTGGGGCCGATAAATTGAGTGAAAAGTACCTTATCGTATGTGTTTGACCTCCGATACGCGGTCCTGTGTATCGGATAGGGCCCACAGATCGCCATGGCTGACACAAGGATTTCCCGCAGCCACGACTGTGAATCGCATACGATACATTCTATGCAAAAGGAGCACATTTGGTGTGACGTATGCAATCCTAGCCACCGTGCTCCCATGGCTCACTGCCACCCACCGAACAGAACAACACTTGAATTGCCCCATTGGGTGCCATTTACTGGCTGCCTGGGCGCAAACCACTTGAAATCCTCCCATAGAGGTAAGGAGCACCTTTTTATGATATAGAGTTGGGCCTTACGCTCTAGTGCTTAAAGCTACTGGCTCGGATGCAAGGGGAACACTTTATTAGGCAGTCACCCCCTGCGTCGGTTAGCATACTCCGCCAGGCCTGCCGGTCTTTGCCATCATGTAAGTTGGGCGAGATTTAGCATGGGCCAAGCCGCAGTGCATGCTGGTAATGTCTGCCACTAGATTTGATAATACTTAGAACAATACAATCATCGCTGTATTACTTCTGTGGAATGTTGACAGACCGACCAGTGCATGTGTTGACTGCAGCATACCTGTGAAGTACGTCATTTAAAAGTGAATTCCTACAGTACGCACCCCCTATACGCCCAACTTTTTTTTATTTAGCACAAATCTTAAGGCTTAAGGCGCTTAAAATTTATCAACACAGATAATACCCAAATATATGTATATATAGGCAATACATGAAGTGTGTACACAAAAGTGACAATATACTGTCTCGTCTGTTACACAAAGCGTTAAAGAGCCTAATTTTAGGGCTCGGGGGACGGGATTATCCAACAATAACACAATGCCAAGACAAGACCCTCCTAACAATACAAGAAGCACAATGTTCCTTAAGACCTGAGCCCTTAACTTCCTCCTACCCCCCACCTCCCCCACAGCCATAGCAGCCACCCCCTCAGCTACTCTCAGACAGGGTTACTGCAATCTACTACATGGGTCCCTATATAAAATAGCCAACTAACTAACTATACAGATGTGCTAGACTGCTCCACTATCCAGTGCTGGTGGGCACGGGTGCCCTCCTGTAGGCACAGGGTGGGGTACAGAACACTGCTGTGCAGCACTTCAGAGAGCTCTGTGCCAGGAGATAATATTTTAGGGAGGGCAGGCTCTGCAGAGGTTATTTTAGCAAGCACACTGAGAAGATGCCAACATGCTCTGCCCATTGGAATGTCTGAGGGCATGGTGGAGGGAGGGTCCCTCAATGCCAGTCTTTGGAGGAGGGGGAAGATAGGAAGCTGAGGGGTGCATGCATCCCATACCCAAAATTAAGAGGCCTCTTCCTCTACACATCTCATGCAACAGGCCCCTGTACAGCTGGAGGGATGGGAGGGAGGGAGAGGTTCCTCTGCTGATGGAGAAGGCAGGGACAGTGTAACCCCCCTCCAGATGCATACACATGAACACCACCCAGACCAAAAGCTGAAAAAGGGGGACACACACTCACCCCACTGGGCTTCTCTTCCTCCTGCTGTGGGGGTCTCCTCTGTGCCAAGGAGGGTCTGTGTGCAGCAGGGGGGCAGGGAGGGTGCTCCTCTCCCCCCACCCCTCCCAACTCCGGGTGAGAGCGCAGAAGAGGCCACGGGTGGAAGAGGATCGGGTGTCTGATTCAGCCTCAGACCAGGGAGAGATGTGTGAGGGAGCCAGGGAAGGATGATGGGAGGAGAGAAGGGAGGAGGGTGAGAGAGGGAAACAAGAGCCTGCAAGGAAGGGAGGGGGAGAGAGAGAGTGAGTGAGTGAGAGAGTGTCCTGGTTCCCTGCTCCCATAACAGAGACAGCCACACTGTACCCTACAGACAGATACAATGTATGGTAGGAGTGACAAGGGGGTATAGTGCTATACTAACAGGGGGGAGGGGGGGTGAGTGGGTGCTACTAGTAGTAGGACCCACATGAGACCCTTGGAGTAACTGGGTAGGCTTTGATCTGAATGTCAATCTACTGTGGAACTACAAGTCCCAGCATGCAGCAAGCTGGGACTTGCAGCTCCTAAACGGCTGGTACGCTGCCGGTTGCTGCCACCCTGTGGGGTGAAGTCGTCATCATATATAAAGTTGGTCAGTATTGGAGCATACTGTGTTCCCAGGCATGCCCATATAACAGGGGGCATGTGTGCAGAACATGGTGCTGTCTGTGGGTGCCAGCCAGTGGCTATGGGCTGGGGCGGAGCAGGGGGGTAGACTAAGTATAAATATTAATAATAATAATAAGACTTGTCACCATGAAGACGTAGGACTAAGGGGGTTATTTTGGTTCACTCTTTCTGACAAATTCCTTCTTAGATGGACAAAACCATGTGCACTGCAGGTGGGGCAGATGTTATTTGTGCAGAGAGAATTCGATTTGGGTTGGGTTTTACTTCAAAGTAAGATCTATATGGCAGTGTAAAAATAAAGGGGTACTTGTGTAGTATCACGGCTCCCACGATGGGCATCGTATATGAAAAAATCGCATTGCATCGTATGCCATCGCATGCGAAGTGATGCCATGCCATGCCATGCCATTTTTCACAGAAATCATTGACATGTGTTAAAATCATGTTAAATGCACCCCAAAGGGCATTTGTTACTGTAGCACCCCCACTATGAATGCCAACCCGAAGCGTGGCGAGCGCAGCGAGCCCGCGAGGAGCGGCGGTGCGCGTCCTACGACCTTTTCATACCCCCACTATCCACGTCGGCGTGGAGTTGAGAATAGAAAGTGTGGCGAGCGCAGCGAGCCCCGGGAGGGGACGCGGATACCTTCACAGGTATCCGCGTCCCCTCGCGGGCTTCACAGGTATCCGCGTCCCCTCGCGGGGCTCGATGCGCTCGCCACGCTTCGGGTTGGCATTGATAGTGGGGGTGGTACAGTGTGAAAAAAGACATTTGGGGTGCATTTAATATGTTTGCTACTAATTTAAATGCATTTGTGATCAAAATCGCATGCCATCGCATGGCATGCGATGCGATGGCATGTGATTTTTACAACAAATTCATAAAAAACCTGGAAAAATCGCATTGCATGCCATCGCATGCCACTACATATGGCATGCGATGGGAGCCGTGAAAGTATACAAGTACCAAATAAAGCAGTCCCTATTTTCCCTGCACAGAAACAAAATAACTCACCCAAATCTAATTCTCTCTGCACATGTTACATCTGCCCCCTGCAGTGTACATGGTTTTGTCCATCTAAGAAGGAATTTGTCAGAAAGAGTGAACCAAAATAACCCCCTATGGGCGGGATGTATTAACATACATCGCCGCCCTTCGCACGGCAGCCGCCGCGATGCTGCCGCATATGTACTAACATATGCGGCCAGCATCGGGTTGCGGTGACGGAGACCCCGCGATACCTGTGATGTTGGCTGCGGGGGTCTCCGTCACCTCCCAGCGGCTGCCAGCGTCCCCCTGTGTCTCCTCCTCCCCCTGAAGCCAGATGTCCTGCCGGCTGTGACACCAGGGGGAGGAGATGATCACAGGAGGACGGGAGGGGGTGGGCGCGCGGACGGCGGGCGGCGAAAGAAGCCCATAGGCTTCTATAGGGTATCGCCACCCAGACGCTGCGGACGTTTATTGATACATAGGAAAATGCCGTAAAACGGGGGTTTTACGGCATTTTCCCTTTAGTAAATCTCGCCCTTAGTGAGACCCACACATCGCTCCATGATGGTCACACACCCTGAAGGTGCCCACACACGGATAGATTTTATGACCAATCCAATCTCTTATACAATTTGCATTTAAATCCAGAACACTGCAAATCATATAATACATCATTGCTACATAGTTCGTCATGACTACAGGAAACGTGTGTGCCACATTGTGCACGATAGGTCGTTCATCTTTCCGCATGTTGAAGGGATCAGCAAGCTAGATGAACGACTGGCAGGTACGTGCATTGGATCATTATCATGCACCTTCACCGGGGTCTCAGAATAGGGATGGCCATCGGCCGGTTACCCATCGATGGTCGCCATTGATGGTACCATTGAATGGGCAACCTGAATGCTATGAATTCATCTGCAAGAGAACCCTCAATGGTTTCACCCATCGATAGTCAGCCCTGCTTTACACTATGGTAGGTTGTGGGCCAATAAGAGCATGGAGGCGGAGCTTCTCAGGAGTGTCAGGGGCGGAGCTAAACTCAGTGTACTGGCCCTTTGTAAAAAAAAAAAGTTCCTTGCTTCTGCATCGTCGATGGTGGAAAACCATCTGAATCTCTCCTGTCGATGGCAAACGTATTCAACATTGGTCATAGACTATCAATGATTTCGAATCATCGATGGTTGATGTCTGTGCCTACCTCAGATCCTTTCTGCTTCATTGCCAGACCTGTTTGTTTCAGCTGGTGTAAAATACCCGCTTGTATATTATTACAGATAGGTGTCTCTTACTTTGCTTAGATGTATTCATTTATATTACGACATTAGCTGTTCTCGTGTGAAAATGGGAAAATATTACACAGTATAGCCATTTAAGTTTGAGGACAGATGTACTAAGACTTGGAGAGCGATAAAGTGGACGGAGGTAAACTGACATTTTTCAAACACTTTATCTCTCTCCACTTTATCACTCTCTAAGGCTTAGTAGATCTGGTCTTGGATGTCCATAATTGAGGTAAAATGTCTTACTTTATTAGGTTAAATTTGAGATTCCATCAAAAACTTTCATACTGTAGAAACAGCTGGAAAATGACTTTGGGACATATATATCAAGCTTCAAAAGTGATAAAGTGGAGAGTGATAAGCCAATCAGCTCCCACATGTCATTTTTCAATACTAGCCTATGACATTGCAGTTAGTAGCTGATTGGCTGGCTGTTTATCACTCTCCATTTTATCACTTTTTGAAGGTTGATACATCTGGCCCTTAGAAACTATTTTGAGCATCCTTCCAAAAGGGAAGTGCCGCTTGCTGCACTCACTGCCCGCCAGGCCCACTTTTCTATTAAAATCTATGAAAAAAAATTGAAGTGCAGTCAGGCCATTGTGCGGTTCCCTAAGCAGTAGTGTAAGCCGCGTAACTCCTAGAGACATTGGAGGTGTAGTGTAAGCCGCGTAACTCCTAGAGACATTGGAGGTGCTAGCCACCAGGCTCCATCTGTCAGAGGGGCACCAAGAAAGAAAGACAGAGGGCTGAATTAAGATAGATCTCTCCCCACTTGTGCTATGTTTGCTACAATCACTACTGACTCACAAAACCCCTTTGCAGCCCCCTTGAGCTGAAGATGTGTGATAAAAGATCAAAGTTTATATATATATATATATATATATATATATAGTGAGCTATAGCTCTGCTGTTGTGTGTTATGATGAAAGAGAGGTGAGCAGAAGTCGTTTTAAGGAAATACACTAATTAATTATTATAATAAAACTTTTACATTTTTTGTTATCAAATAACCTGCTCCTGTCATTTTTCAAAGACAGCCTGTAAAATGTAAGGCAGAAGCTGGCTGGCTGGTACTTTATCTCTCAAGGCCATATTTAATATAATTTGCAGCTGAAATAAAAAAAAATCCTTATCGCCACATCTCCAAGATGTGCCATTGGCGAGTCGCTGAGAAGCCGGAACATATTTCACCTTTCTGGTGACTGGTATGACCTTACCTTACACCTTTAACACTTACGGGGTTATTTTGGTTCACTCTTTCTGACAAATTCCTTCTTAGATGGAGAAAACCATGTGCACTGCAGGTGGGGCAGATGTTACTTGTGGAGAGAGAAGTAATCTCCCTCTCTCCCTCATTTGTCTAGCAATCTCCCTCTCTCCCTCATTAGTCTAGCAATCTTCCTCATGTCACCTAGCCCACATTACACTGTTACATCATAATTATCTCCCCTCCTGCATTCCGCAGGAGACTCCCTGACAAAGCAGCAATCTCCCTCATTAGTCTAGTAATCTCCCTCATGTCACCTAGCCCACATTACACTGTTACACAGCAACCGTGTAACCGTGTAATGTGGGCTAGGTGACATGAGGGAGATTGCTGCTATGTCAGGGAGTCTCCCGCAGAATGCAGGAGGGAAGGTAACTATGATGTAACAATGTAATGTGGGCTAGGTGACAGGAGGGAGATTTCTAGACTAATGAGGGAGAGAGGGAGATTGCTGATATGTCAGGGAGTCTCCTGCAGAATGCAGGAGAGGAAGTAACTATGACGTAACAGTGTAATGTGGGCTAGGTGACATGAGGGAGATTGCTAGACTAATGAGGGAGAGAAGGAGATTACTGCTATGTCAGGGAGTCTCCTGCAGAATGCAGGAGGTGAGGTAACTATGATGTAATAGTGTAATGTGGGATAGGTGACATGAGGGAGATTACTAGACTAATGAGGGAGAGAGGGAGATTGCGTCTGTGTCAGGGAGTCTCCTGCAGAATGCAGGAGGGGAGATAATTATGATGTAACAGTGTAATGTGGGCTAGGTGACATGAGGGACATTGCTAGACTAATGAGGGAGAGAGGGAGATTGCTAGACTAATGAGGGAGAGAGGGAGATTGCTGCTATGTCAGGGAGTCTCCTGCAGAATGCAGGAGGGGAGGTAACTATGATGTCACAGTGTAATATGGTCTAGGTGACATCAGGGAGATGGCTAGACTAATGAGGGAGAATGCAGGAGGGTAGGCAGCTATGCATAGAGGCCACATGGCATCCTCACACAGAAGGATTTGGTTACATCAGAGCAAAGGTCTCTCTGACTGCCAAAAGCCCCCTGCCCAGTGACTGGGATGATTCTGTAACATGGAAGGATCTTCCCATGCGTGCCAGACTCAGCTCGCTGCATTAATCCCCATCTGCTATCAGATCGCTCACCAAGGTTATTCTGCCATAAACAAACACATTTTATAGGCCAATACCCTTACTTTACATAATTATTATTGTACTGACTAAGCCAACAAACCCCGTGAGGTAACTGACACAGGGTGTCACAGAGACATCAGCTGCTCAGCTCCTTATCAACAATCAATTCAAAAGTATTGAACACTCCGATAAAGCCCTCGCACTTCCCCCATGAGCTGTTCAGGTATTAACCATTAGCGATAGCAATTCACCATCGATGATTTGAAATGATTGATTGTGGTGGCTACTTTTTCCATCGATGGGGAGAACCAGATGGTTTCCCACCATTGATGATCCTGAGCTACCAAGTGTCAGGACATGGAGCCTAGCTCTGACACCTACCCTGGGCTCTGATTGGTTTGCAGCTTAAGCAGAGGTGACCATCAGTGGATTAAACCATGAATGATTGTACACCATCAAGGTAATCCATCAATGGTACTATCGATGGCAACCATCAACAGAAAACCCACCAATGTCCATGCCGATTAAACATTAAAGACAGTGGAGTAGCGCACCAGTGGAGAATCGCCTCTAGCAACCAGCTTAAACTGATCATTTTTAGAACGTATTTTATGCATGCTAAGTCAAAGCTTATCGGTTGCTATTGGCAACTCCGACATGGTCTACTTGCCCACTTGTTTCACTGCGGTGCAGAGAGCTGTGACTCAGCCACTCTGTCTGTAACCACATGGTGGTATTATACAGCTACATATGTGCACCACACTGTAAGAGGCTTACGCTGGTGCACAGAGATCGCACAACCTTGGCAGGAGCAATTAATCATGCTGGGAAGTTGGCTAAGTGATTGCTGTCACGGAAACATGGGAGGGAAATAAACATGACTACAGTATTTTCTAGCAATTTTCCGGGGAACACATAACCTTTCTTCATAGGAAGACTAATTCTGAGTCACGCCCCGTCCGCATGCAATGCTGATGTTCACGTATAGGAGGGATTATTGTGTGAAAATGAGAAACCACCTACACCGCATGCGTCACAGAATGTATGGTCATGCAATCAGGTCACATGGTATCAGAAAGGTGGCAGAAGATTAATGGGTGATGATTGAGAGGTGTCTAGTCATTATGATGGATACAAATGTTTGCTTGGCAATTTTCACACCTCTTTTGACAAATTCCCTTGCCACTCAAAGGATTAAGTTGGGCATACACAAGGGAGACTTCTTCCCTCTGAGAAGTTGCCAGCCATCCCCTTTGAGCCGCCCAGGACCTTCCTGGTGGCAGCATTGCATGCTGCTGCTAGGCTGATGTTCCTAGCAAGACGCCCATCGTCTGCTGATCCGCTCTGCCAGTCCCTCCATTGGTTGCCTGTATTTTACCGTATTCAATATAAAATACTTCTACTCGCATATAAAGCTATTAACCACACTGCGCCAGCATATATCTCTGCACTTATCACACAATATCTCCCATCTCGACCACTCCGCTCTGCACAAGATCTGCGTCTCTCTTCTCCGCCAGCTCCCATTCACTATTACAGGACTTTCAGCGGGCTGTTCCCATCCTTATGGAATGCCCTTTCACCCACAATAAGACTCTCCACTATCCTCCAAACCAGTGGCGTAAGTTCGCCCATGTTGCCCGGAGGCAAGATAAGCGTTGATGCCCAACCCCCCCCCCCCCCCAATGGATAGATAGCTAACTAGAAAGGGAGAATGAGATAGGGGGAGCGAGGGAGAGAAATAGAGGAGGAAAATGAGAGGGATAGGGAATGACAGAGAAAGAGAGAAACAAGAGTGTCAGAGAGAGAGAGAGAAATAATGTAAGGGGGAGAGGGGGGAATCGGGGAAAGTGAGAAAATGAGCAGCCCCCACCTTAGCCTGGAGCCACGGTGACCAAAGCCACAGGAGTCTGGACCTGTCCTGCAGTGAGTGGCAATACCCCCTGTGTCTCCAGCACTCTGTGCCTATCTGTATGTGACCTCCCGCCAGCTACTGCCCGTCTGCCCGCCGTCCTGTTCTTGAACCGCAGGCAGGCTGCAGATTCAAATTTTACTGGACAGCCGCTGGCATCAGCTGAGCTCTGCAGCGCCGGCAGCTGTCTATTACTGCCTGCGCTGCGAACCGCAGCCGATTGAGAAACTTGCTGGGGAAACTTGCTCCAAGAGCCGGCATTTGAAAGAGTGGATGTGCCCCTTCAAGGCTCAGTGCCCCGGCGGCGGGAGCCTCCATTGCCTCCCGGAGTTCTGCCCCTGCTCCAAACTTTCAAGTGTTCCCTGAAAACTCACCTCTTCAGGCAAGCCTATCATATTTAAGTTCTACACCCATAACCCTCTGAGGCACTTATGTATTATATAGCTTCCCTTCTGGACTTGTAACTTGGTGTGACTGCTATGCTATTACTGGTGCCTGTCCTTGTGTTTCCCTCCTATATCCCTATAGATTGTAAGCTTGCAGCAGGGCCCTCCTACCTCCAAGTCTGTCTGTTGTTACCCAGTTTGTTTTATCACTATCTACTATTGTAAAGATATACTCTTTGAAAAAGCCCTCAGATAGGGCGAAACGCGTTAGAGGTCTACCCAGCTAATCTACTGTCTCTCCTGTGTCTGCATGTATCCAGTGTCCATTCAATATTTGTATATACTACCCTATACCTGGAGCACGACCGGAGTAGATCTGACATCATCAACCGCCATCACATCCAGGGAGCAGCAAAGAGAACTCCGGTGAGATTGGGAGCAAGCGGCAGCCCAGGTGAGAGAAGCGCTAGCCGCCCGCCGCAATTACCAAATACAAACATTGTGGGATCCAACATCCAGACGGCGTCCCCCCACAGCCCTCTCACCGGAGGGACGCTCTTACGCTCAAACATCGGCTGGATCCATAGTGCACAGTGTGCGCAGGTGAGAGACGCGCTATCGTGCGCTTAATACAAATCGATGAACGTTTTCTTCTATATACAGTGGGTGTTGTAGCCCAACACCAATTTAAAGCTACAGACTTTATCTGGAGATATATCTATCAATATTGTGTGACTGCAAAGCAAGTGACCTATTCCTAGGATATGGACTGTGCTTAATCCATTTATATACACACTATTATTCAGAGGCTCATTTTTAATTCCATGATATTTTGATATAATTTTGATAATCAATGTATTGCTATTATTAATGTGTAGGTGGCCGCCTATAATACATGTATTGTTTTCATATATTTTTAAGAATAAATGAATTATTTACAAGTTACCAATTAAAAGTAAGAACTGTGTATGTGTTTATGTGTTATGTGTATATATATGGTTCTAATGAAGGAGGCACACGGATGGGTAGATAAAGCAACAAGTATATTAGGGCATAGCACAATTCAAGCGCTTTCGGGGAAGCATCCCTGTCGTCAGGATAGCAGCCCTTACAGGAAAGGTGGACAACAAGTATGACATTAAACAAACACAGATTTATACATACCCGCTTCTACAGCGCGTCACGCCGCCGTCCGTCCTCCCAGCACCGCCTCATCCTGCTTCCTGTAGTTCGCCAGACGTTGTCACCGGAGCGCAGCTTCCTGTGTTCCAGCTGCTAACTTCTGCGTTCCACCAGTCCGCCTGAGGGCTCCATCTGTCACTGGGGGGCTGGCATAGGCGATCGTAAGCCAGTAATGAAGCAGAGGGCCACACCACATTAAAACACATGATAACCACAGTGAAAATAACAGTGAGAACAAATATCACTGCTAAAAAAATTAATAAACGAGGAAAAACATACAGAAAAATATACAGAAAAAGATATAATCATACTGAGTGGCGTATTCCAGGGCTGCCTACCCTCCCGGAATGGCCGGGAGTCTCCCGAAAATCGGGTCCGCTGCACCCCCGATTGCGGCATTTAAATGCTGCAATCCGCGGGCCTCAGAGGAGGGGGCGGAGCTAAAATGACAAAATCCCGTCATTTTAGCCCCGCCCCCTCCACGGAGATGCCTGAATTCTCCTGTTTAACATCATGGGGGCGGGGCTTAGTGACGGCACGCTCAAGCCCCGCCCCCGAGCAGCTGCTGAAACTCTCCTCTCCGGGCTTCTCCCGGAGAGGAGAATATTAAAGTCGGCAACCCTGGCGTATTCTATATGGGAGACTTTTAGGTTGACTAATACTCCAATAAGAAAACTGACTAATTAAAACTGACAGTGAAACAGGCGAGTTAAGCTAAACTATTCCAGTTTATTTTATCATTGAGACCTCCGGGTCTGATAGTCCCAAGTCTCAGTATCCATTGTGTCTCCTTGATCAAGAGCTTTTTGGCTCTATATCCTCCCCTAGCCATGGGGGGGACCTGATCGATGATATAATATCGAAGTGATTCTAAGGAGTGGCCAGCCTGTTTAAAATGTCTAGGGACAGGTTGGTCCACCTCCTTCCCCTTGAGAGTGAGATGGATTGAAGACCTGGTGGGCCGCCATCCTCTCTTTGAACTTATGAGTAATTTGGCCTACGTATCTCAAGCCACATGGACAAGTGATGATATATACAACGTGAGTAGTTGTACACGTCAAAACTGAGCGAATATCATACTTTTTTGCACAACGAGGATGTTCAAAGGCTTTACAGCTAACCATAAATTTGCACGTAGCACAGATGCCACAGCTGTAACATCCCGGAGGTTTAGTGTACACATTGGGGGGTGATAACAGGTTGGGAATTGGTAATGTCGGCATGTACCAGCCGATCTCTTAAATTTCTCCCCCTAGTGTATGCCAGCACTCCTTCATTGGAACCCTGTATTATTTGTGCTGGAGTGCACCGGGCCGTTGCTGAGAGGAGATTGGGAGTGCCGGCAAAACACTGCAAATATATATATATATATATATATTGGTCCAGGGAATAGGCAGTCATAGTGTACTTGTACTGGTGCATGTAAGAGGACTGCAGCTAAATTATAAACCAATTTATATCACTTAATTTTGTTTATATTAGTCTTATTTTTATAAGCTCTATTAGCGCCCAATTTTAACACTAGAATATAGTGGTCTTTCATCTTGTACTATTGTAAAGTGCAATGAAATCTGCTGCGCTATATAAGAAACTGTAACGGAATCTGCTGCGCAATATAAATACTTTAAATATATATATATAAATATATTGCATGCCGTCTTTTTATAGCTACGCCTGCCCAGCTTGGAAGCAATTCATCAGATCTTTTCTGCAGCCGGTGCGATTTGCCGTCTCCGGTGCGATGCGCACAAGACCGCCCATCGCCCCGGAACTACTGTCAATCTCATCCAATTTGGTTCCTTTTCATGCGATTGATCGCCGCCAATAGGTGGAGTCACAGCAACTGCCAATAACTGTCATTCCAAACTGACTCATTGGCAGTGGGTATGGTTCCCCTATTTGAATTTAAGACTGTGTTGCAGCTCCATCACTGGATCCGCCACTGCATACAATTATTGATGTTTTACAACCTTCAATTAATAAACATTTACTCATATCCAGAGAGCACCATTCATTACCGTTCAGTTCAAACAATACACATCTGTGAAACCACGGAAGACACTCAAAAGTGCAGCAATCACGTCCACCAGCCGCTACGACATAACAGAAGGAAGGTCCCAGGACACCTTCTAGACTGAGCAGCGCCAGACACATACGTACATACAGTTCTCTGACAACCTTCGATCGCTAGTGAATTACCTCCAGCTTCCTATATCATCTGTTGGCAGAAGACAGATAACTTGAGTCTAACTCAATCAAACGTTATAACAATAATCCCTGTAATGTAATACTGTATATAATCCAACTGATAACGCCATGTCCCAATAGGCATGGTCTCTCTGGTACCCCCAGACCATCATCTGCTCGCTTTTATCCTGCATTTCCTGGATGATGGCTGAGTGTCGCCAGCAATTTGTGCTAATGGAAATGTAATCCAATCAGACAGCCTGGCCAGGGAACGAGCTGCCGTTACTGTAATGACCCCATCCTATCCGCATGCAGCCGGAGTATTGGAGAACAGGATAAAATTATTTGTGGTTACAAAGTGTTCTGCTAAGGGTGATGTCAGGGGCTGGTGCGCGGCAGAATCATTGTCAGGCAATAAATAGACCAGACGTGGTCTTCGTGGTGCTCATGTATGATAGTCTATGGGAAACAGAACTCGTACACCTTGTGCTGTTCTAAGTAGTTATAGAACTAGAGGAATGCCGGACATCAAACTCTGCATTCCGGAGCTTGTAGTGTCTGGTCCGGAGTGTGACCTGTCCGGGGGTTTAGTTAGTCCCTTCTAAACAATGCAAAGACAAGAGGGGGTCCTGTTCTGGTATCCGTAAGGTGTCAGGTCCTGTTCTTTGGAAGGTGTCCTGGTGCCATGTCCGTCAGGGTCAAAGTGGTCAAAGATGGGTGACACCTAGGACAACCAGGATTCGTAGCATCGGTCAGAGTGAAGAGAACCAGCAGACTGCAAGTCCACAAACAGCAGGACCTCACAGTCCGGTATCACTATCACTCATTGGGCTAGTACGCATGATGGCCCCTGCCTATCTGAGACATCAAATTCATACAAACCTTACCCTGTCACATTGATCCCTATTAGTAGCCAGCCATTCCTGCTTTAACCCCTTCCCGACATTTGACGTATATATACGTCATGGCCGGGATGTACTTCCCGACACATGACGTATATATACGTCATGACTTCAAAGTGCCACTGCGTCTCGAGACGCAGTGACAGAGGGACGATGTCTGCTGTCCCTGACAGCAGACATGTCCCTGCATGCCCAGGGGGGGCAGCGATGCCGCCCCCCCGTCGGCGATCGCTGTGATTGGCTGTTCAGTGTGAACAGCCATTCACAGCGTTTTCCTGTGTTACTGGCGAATCAGACGCTCGGTAACACAGGTGTCAATCACCGCCGGGCGTCAGGGGGCATGAGGGGGTCATCGGTGACGACGACACCTCACCCCACCTGCCCCCAAGGCTGTGATTGGTCCGTGGGACCCACGGACCAATCACAGCCAAGGCGCGTGATTTAAACTAACGGTGACTGCGCTGCAGACGCCATTCCGGTCTGGAATTGCGTGCAGAGCGGTCACCGTGCCAATCTGTCGTGATACATACCTGATCCTTGCCTGAAACTTACCTGATCACCGCTGATCACCGCTGGTAGCGTGCTGCCAGCAGCTGGATACTTCCTGGATCTTGTGACTTCTGTGTGTGCTGCTGCAGCAGTGTCATAGAGTCACAGATCGTGAGAGATAGGGACAGATAGTGACAGAGAGTGATAGAGAGTGATAGAGAGTGATAGAGAGTGATAGAGAGTGAGAGATAGAGAGAGATAGTGACAGAGAGTGATAGAGAGTGCTATATTTTGTGTCTGCTACCCCCCCTTTTGTGCTGATCAGTATATCTGTGCTGATCAGCAACTTTTTGGGGGTGCAGGTTTTTTTTTTTTTATATATATATACCTGTCAGTTGCTGCCAGTTGCACTGTCAGTTGCACCAAAGGTTGTGCACCTGCTGCCCCTCACTGGTAATCAGTGTCGCATCACTGATCACCTTTTTTTTATTTTTGAGGGTGCTGTGGGGTCTTTTTTTAATTTTTTTTTTTACACACACTGTGATTTTGTGGGTGTCCTGTGGCCACTGTGCGCTGATCAGTGACGTACATCACTGATCAGCTTTTTCGGCACAGGGTTGATCTATTTTTTTTTTTTTTTTATCAAATTCCTGTTGCCTTTGAGCGCTGTTCAGTGACGGACGTTACTGACCAACATCTGTGCTCAATTTTTGGCGCAGGACCTTTTTTTTTTTTTTTTTAACCCCTTCAATTTTTTTTTTTTTTATTGGGATCAAATTCCTGTATAAAGTATTTTTTTTTCTGCACTACATACACACTACACACTACATACCCCCCGTGTTGAAATAAAGTTTGTACCCCCCCTACACTATACACGCGTTGAAACATTTCACTACCAGAAACACAAAAATAAAAATGGCATCCCAAATGTCATCCCAAATGTCATCCCAGTCATCCAGAAGAATGTATTCAGCGGAGGAGGCATATGCCATGCTTGCCTCTGACTCTGGGCAGTATTCAATGACAAAAATTCGCCGTGTTTCATGGCGAGTTTGTGCTTTTCACGCCGTGGAGAGAGGTTTTTTTTCTCCAAAGGCGAGCCACCCTATTCAATGTGAAATATTCTCCGTCTTTCTAAGTTATTCTCGCCGCCTCTCTCCGTGTAGAAATTCTCCATCTTTTGATGGAGAGCAGGAATGTAAACTTTTAAACTAAAAGGGTGTTTTTTTTAATTTTGGTGTCCAAAAATCATGTTTTTTTTTCTGTGAAGGGCCATGTTATTTTTATTCACGTGCCTATAGCACATGAATATATATTTAATTTAAAAAAAAATATTTTTTTACATTTTTTTTTTTTTTTTTTTTACACAGTGCAGCCAGCAGGGGGCCGGAGCGCTCGAGCCGCTCATTAGATATTCATATATTCACTGCACCCGAAGCACGTTCGGGTACAGTGAATACTGGGTCCCCCGCTGGCTATAGGGGGGGCAGCCTGTGCTGCCTGGGTCCAGGGGAGCCCTGCTCCCCTCCCCATATCCCCTACAGCAGCCAAGAGAGACTTTAATCTCTCTTGGCTGCTACGTCCCCCGGCTCCCTGACAGCTCCCTGCCGCGGACGCTCGTCCGCTGCAGGGGTTAAGACTCGCCGCGAGTGGCGGCGAGTCTTTAACACGTTGAATAGGGGGAGCAGGAGTGGCAGCGAGCCCTCCGGAACACGGAGAGTGCACGGCGAGCAAAAAAAAATGCTCGCCGTGCACGGAGAATATTTCCATTGAATACTGCCCTCTGACACAGCCAGTGATGCAAGCGGGGAATTTGAAGGATTCGCCTTAAGCTCCTCTTCCTCCTCTGCTGATGAGGGACCCCCTCAAAGACGCCCCCGTAGAGCAGCTGAGACCCCCCCAAATGATTGATCCCGTATGGACCCCACCACCAGACAATTTTGAGCCCCAGGTTCCTGAGTTTTTGGCCATTCCAGGAATCCAATTTGATTCAGCAGGTCTCAGAGAAATTGACTTTTTCAAATTATTTTTCTCTGATGATTTTATAAATTTAATGGTGGACCAAACTAATTTATATGCCCAGCAGTTTATTGCTCAAAACCCCACGTCATCATTTGCTAGGTGGACCCCTGTAGATGCAGTAGAGATGATGACGTTTTGGGGTCTGGTGTTACATATGGGCATAGTAAAAAAGCCAGAAATTAGGCAATATTGGAGTACAGATGTTCTGTACAGCACCCCATTTTACCGTATGGCCATGACTCGGGCTCGTTTTGAGATAATCCTTAAATTTTTACATTACACCGATAATACACTGTGCCCACCCAGAGATGATCCCACCTTTGACCGGCTATTCAAAGTCAGGCCGGTCATTGATCACTTCAGTGCCAAATTTGAAGAGATGTACATCCCAGATAAATTCATTTGCATAGACGAGTCCCTTATACATTTTAAAGGAAGGGTTAAATTCCGCCAGTACCTTCCCAGTAAGAGGGCAAGGTATGGCATAAAAATGTATAAGCTGTGTGAAAGCACCTCAGGGTACACCCACAGGTTTAGGGTATATGAAGGGAAGGATTCAAGAATTGAACCGCCAGAATGCCCACCCTCCCTCGTAGGTGTTAGTGGAAAAATTGTCTGGGATTTAGTGCACCCCTTCCTGGATAAAGGTTATCACCTCTATGTGGATAACTTTTACACTAGCATCCCCCTGTTTAAGGCCCTTGGTTCAAGAGGTACAGCAGCTTGCGGTACTGTGCGTAAGAACCAAAGAGGCCTCCCAAAAACGCACATTGCCCAAGTAATGAGAAGGGGTGAAAGCAGGGGAATATGCACCGAAAATATGTTGTTGGTCAAATATAAGGACAAGAGGGATGTCCTTATACTGACAACAATTCATGGAGACAGTACCACCTCCATCCCTGTACGAGGTACCAGTACCCACACCTCAAAACCTAATTGTATCCTAGATTACAATAGGTACATGGGCGGAGTGGATCTTTCAGATCAGGTACTGAAGCCGTACAGTGCCCTGCGGAAAACAAAAATCTGGTACAAGAAGCTGGCCGTGTATATCATCCAGATGGCACTGTATAACGCTTACGTGCTATTCCGTTCTACCAGCCAGAGGGGGACATTTATGCACTTTCAAGAGGAAGTCATAAAGGGCCTAATATTTGGGAACCAGCAGGCAGAGGGCCCCAGTACTTCTAGTACTGGCCCCCGTATTGTACCAGGGCAGCATTTTCCTAACGAAATCCCCTCCACTGCAAGAAAGGGCAGGACACAAAAAAGGTGCAAAGTTTGCTATAAAAAGGAAATAAGAAAGGAAACTATTTTCCACTGTGAAACTTGCCCCGACAAACCCGGCCTATGTATAAAGGAGTGTTTTAAAATATACCACACATCTATGGATTATTAGGTTCATCATTTCACCGTGCTTCGGGGGTCTTGCTAATGCCACATAGCACCCACCATTCATTCCACCAGAATCTGAGCTGCAAAATCCAAAAATCACTCCTTCCCTTCTGAGTCCTGCCATGCACCCAAATGGTATTTTTTGGTCACATGTGAGGCATTGCCGTACTCGGGAGAAATTGGGGCACAGATTTTGGGGTGCTTTTTCTCCTTCATACCTTATGAAAATGAAAAATTTTGAGCCAGAACTGCATTTTTGTGTAAAAAAATGTAATTTTTCATTTTCACTGCCCAGTTGTATCAAAATTGGTGAAACCCCTGGGGGTTTGAAATGTACACTATACCCCTAGATGTATTCCCTGAGGGGTGTAGTTTGCAAAATGGGGTCACTTGTGGGGGGGTTCCACTGTATTGGTGCTTTGGGGGTCTTGCTAATGCGACATAGCACCCACCAACATTCCACCAGAATCTGTGCTGCAAAATCCAAATATCACTCCTTCCCTTCTGAGTCCTGCCACTTTTTGGTCACACATGAGGCATTGCCGTACTCGGGAGAAATTGGGGCACAGATTTTGGGGTGCTTTTTCTCCTTCATACCTTATGAAAATGAAAAATTTTGAGCCAGAACTGCATTTTTGTGTAAAAAAATGTAATTTTTCATTTTCACTGCCCAGTTGTATCAAAATTGGTGAAACCCCTGGGGGTTTGAAATGTACACTATACCCCTAGATGAATTCCCTGAGGGGTGTAGTTTGCAAAATGGGGTCACTTGTGGGGGGGTTCCACTGTATTGGTGCTTTGGGGGTCTTGCTAATGCGACATAGCACCCACCAACATTCCACCAGAATCTGTGCTGCAAAATCCAAATATCACTCCTTCCCTTCTGAGTCCTGCCACTTTTTGGTCACACATGAGGCATTGCCGTACTCGGGAGAAATTGGGGCACAGATTTTGGGGTGCTTTTTCGGTACTCTTTACCTAGATGGGCGCCCGTCGTGGTGATCGCGGGTACATTTATGTCTGGCCGCGACGCGACCGACGCGATGCCCGCGATTTCCCATTGAAACCCATGTTAAACATGGAAATCGTGTCGGTCGCGTCGCGGCCGGCCATAAATGTACCCGCGATGCCCGCGACGCGATGCTCCCGATTTGCCATAGGAATCAATGTTAAAAGGCCCGATGGACACGATTTTACTGTTAAATGCCTCAATGGACCCGATTTGGCCATAGGAATCAATGTTAAATGGGCCACAGAGCCCAAATAAGCACAATTAACCCTTAAATGTCCCCCCAAATTTTTAACGCCACCCCACGATCCACGCCAACCCGAAGCGTGGCGAGCGCAGCGAGCCCGCGAGGGGCGGCGGTACGCGTCCTCCGACCTTTTCATGCCCTACTATCCACTAGGGCGTGGAGTGAGAATAGAATAGTGTGGCGAGCGTAGCGAGCCACCGAGCCCGAAGCGTGGCGAGCGCAGCGAGCCCCGCAAGGGGACGCGGATACCTTCACAGTTATACGCGTCCCCTCGCGGGCTTCACAGGTGTCCGTGGCGACAGGTGTCCCCGACGCCCGCGATTTCAATCGCGGGCGCCCATCTAGGTAAAGAGTACCGCTTTTTCTCCTTCATACCTTATGAAAATGAAAAATTTTGAGCCAGAACTGCATTTTTGTGTAAAAAAATGTAATTTTTCATTTTCACTGCCCAGTTGTATCAAAATTGGTGAAACCCCTGGGGGTTTGAAATGTACACTATACCCCTAGATGAATTCCCTGAGGGGTGTAGTTTGCAAAATGGGGTCACTTGTGGGGGGGTTCCACTGTATTGGTGCTTTGGGGGTCTTGCTAATGCGACATAGCACCCACCAACATTCCACCAGAATCTGTGCTGCAAAATCCAAATATCACTCCTTCCCTTCTGAGTCCTGCCACTTTTTGGTCACACATGAGGCATTGCCGTACTCGGGAGAAATTGGGGCACAGATTTTGGGGTGCTTTTTCTCCTTCATACCTTATGAAAATGAAAAATTTTGAGCCAGAACTGCATTTTTGTGTAAAAAAATGTAATTTTTCATTTTCACTGCCCAGTTGTATCAAAATTGGTGAAACCCCTGGGAGTTTGAAATGTACACTATACCCCTAGATGAATTCCCTGAGGGGTGTAGTTTGCAAAATGGGGTCACTTGTGGGGGGGTTCCACTGTATTGGTGCTTTGGGGGTCTTGCTAATGCGACATAGCACCCACCAACATTCCACCAGAATCTGTGCTGCAAAATCCAAAAATCACTCCTTCCCTTCTGAGTCCTGCCATGCACCCAAATGGTATTTTTTGGTCACATGTGAGGCATTGCCGTACTCGGGAGAAATTGGGGCACAGATTTTGGGGTGCTTTTTCTCCTTCATACCTTATGAAAATGAAAAATTTTGAGCCAGAACTGCATTTTTGTGTAAAAAAATGTAATTTTTCATTTTCACTGCCCAGTTGTATCAAAATTGGTGAAACCCCTGGGGGTTTGAAATGTACACTATACCCCTAGATGAATTCCCTGAGGGGTGTAGTTTGCAAAATGGGGTCACTTGTGGGGGGGTTCCACTGTATTGGTGCTTGGGGGGTCTTGCTAATGCGACATAGCACCCACCAACATTCCACCAGAATCTGAGCTGCAAAATCCAAAAATCACTCCTTCCCTTCTGAGTCCTGCCATGCACCCAAATGGTATTTTTTGGTCACATGTGAGGCATTGCCGTACTCGGGAGAAATTGGGGCACAGATTTTGGGGTGCTTTTTCTCCTTCATACCTTATGAAAATGAAAAATTTTGAGCCAGAACTGCATTTTTGTGTAAAAAAATGTAATTTTTCATTTTCACTGCCCAGTTGTATCAAAATTGGTGAAACCCCTGGGGGTTTGAAATGTACACTATACCCCTAGATGAATTCCCTGAGGGGTGTAGTTTGCAAAATGGGGTCACTTGTGGGGGGGTTCCACTGTATTGGTGCTTTGGGGGTCTTGCTAATGCGACATAGCACCCACCAACATTCCACCAGAATCTGTGCTGCAAAATCCAAAAATCACTCCTTCCCTTCTGAGTCCTGCCATGCACCCAAATGGTATTTTTTGGTCACATGTGAGACATTGCCGTACTCGGGAGAAATTGGGGCACAGATTTTGGGGTGCTTTGTCTCCTTCATTCCTTGTGAAAATGAAAAATTTGGAGCCAGAACTGCATTTTTGTGTAAAAAAATTAATTTTTCATTTTCACTGCCCAGTTGTACCACAATTGGTGAAACCCCTGGAGGTTTGAAATGTACACTATACCCCTAAATGAATTCCCTGAAGGGTGTAGTTTGCAAAATGGGGTCACTTGTGGGGGAGGTTCCTAACTTTTAGCATCTTATGGTGCCTAGAAACCTACATGGTGCCTAAAATATAATCTCATAAAAATGAGGCTCCAAAATCAAGTAGGTGCTCCTTCTATTATGAAGCCTGTGGTTTGGTCAACGTGCACACTAGGGCCACATATAGGATATTTATGAAAACAAAAGAATTGGGGGAATCAATTTTTAGTCACATTTCTCTAGTAAAATGTACTGTGTTCCTTAGAAAAATGTATTAAAATTGCAAATCTGCAAAAAAAATGAAATTTTGAAATTTCACCTACACTTTGTTTTAATTCCTGTGAAACACCTAAAGGGTTAACAAACTTCCAAAATGCTGTTTTGAATACTGTGAGGGGTGCAGTTTTTGAAATGGCATCATTTATGGGGGTGTCTCACATACAAGTCCCTCAAAGTCTCATCAGAACTGAACTGGTCCCTAAAAAAATCAGTGTTTGAAATTTTCTTGAAAATTTGAGAATTTGCTATTCATATTTTAAGCCTCCTAGTGTCCAAAAAATTTAAAAGGAAGTTGAAATAATGATGGAAACATAAAGTAGACATATGGTCTATGTTAGTTATTAACTATTTTGAGTGGTATGATTATTTGTCTCACAAGCAGAAAATTTAACATTTTGCAAATTACTAAATTTTCCATTTTTTTGTGACATTTTGGTATTTTTCACAAAAAAACACAGACTGTATCGACCCAAATTTACCACTAACTTGAAGTACAATGTGTCACGAGAAAACAATCTCAAAATCACTGGGATAAGTAAAAGCAAAAAAAAGTTATCCCCACTTAAGTGATACATGTCAGATTTGAAAAAAAGGGCTCTGTCAGGAAGGCAAAAACTGGCTGTGTCAGGAAGGGGTTAATATGTTTGGTACAACCCCCGCACAGATGGTCCAGGTCAACACCCTAAGTGCACCAACAGTCAAGGTCATCACCCTAAGTGCACCAACAGTCAAGGTCATCACCCTAAGTGCACCAACGGTACTGGTCAATACCCTAATTGTACCAACAGTCCGTTTCATCACCCTAAATGCACCAATGGTCCTGGTCAATACCCTAAGTGCAACAACTTCCTGGTCAACACCCTAAGTGCACCAACAGTCCAGCTAAACCCCCCAAGTGCACCAACTTTCCTGGTCATCACCCTAAGTGCACCAGCAGTCCAGCTCAACACCCTAAGTGCACCAATGTTCCTGGTCAACACCCTAAGTGCACCAACGTTCCTGGTCAACACCCTAAGTGCACCAAAAGTCCAGTTCAACACCCTAAGTGCACCAACGTTCCTGGTCAACACCCTAAGTGCACCAACAGTCCAGCTCAACACCCTAAGTGCACCAGTGGTCAAGGCCAACACCTTAAGTGCATCAACGGTCCAGGCCAACACATTAAGAACACCAACGATCCAGACCAACACCCTAAGTGCATCTGTACATACAGTATGAGCAAGTGCCAGATGTAGAGACACTGCCATATGTTGGGTAATCAATGTGTCTCTGGAAATGTCTCACAAATCCTAACATTGTGTCATCTAATGGTTTCTATTCCGAGGAGCCTAATAGGCCCTTAAAGTGAGGTTATTGGGGGTCAGGACATCCCAACTTGGCTACTACAGGCACCAATCCATCACGGCCTAGGGGCCACATCCTCTTGTACCGTTTGCTAAGCTTTGCCATGTAACTGATGTATCTATTGCATTCAGTCTGAGTGGCCTCATGCCGTTGGAGTAACACAGGCCAGGTCTCCATTTAGGGTCTGTGTGTTTATAGAGCAGCTTCTGGTTCCTCTTTCCACACTATGTGATTTACATTACAGTAATCCTCAGCTAGAGAAAGAGCAGGGACCGGTCCCGGTGTACACAGATGTATGGAGGACGCTCTGTATTACTAATGTGCACAGCGTTATTTCCATCCTCTGTGCAGACTAAACAGCAGCGCCCCGAGGCCTCGCACACTCACACAGTGTAAACAAGAACAGGCACTTTGTTACACGCGTGTCCCTGTGTGTCTGTAAGCACAGTGCACTATGGGGAAGATATAGCTTGAAGAGAGATAAAGTACCAACCGATTAGCTACATTTTACAGGCCGTGGGGTCTATTTACCAAACATTGACAAGAGACAAAGTGGAGACTGATACAGTAACAACCAGACAGCTCACAACTGTCATTTTTGAAACACAGCCTGTAACTCGGTAGTTAGGAGTGTATTTTTTGGTACTTTATCTCTCAACACTGCCACGGACATGGCATGATATAAATCACATCAAAAGTCTGTATGTTGCTGCAGTGAGAAGCCCGGATTCCAGTTCCGCTGGGTGTGTGTAAGGTGGTGAGCCGGGTCCTTCCTGCGTCACGTTGCCCTGGCAACGCAGTCATTCTTAGTGCCAGTAACTCCAGGGCAGCTCACCTTAGCACTCTCCAAGACTTGAAACATCTCCCCTTCAGTGTCTTAACCTACTAAAGTACATGGTTGAGTATATAGGTTGAAACATCATTGTTGATCCTCCTACAGTAAATGATCTGGGGAGTAGCCCCAGCTTGCCCAGTGTGCTCCACTAATCGCACATGCACAGCGGACGTTTCCATGGAGGGAACCTGGGGAGGCTCCAGCGGAGCGGCTGCAGCACAATTCAAAATTCAAATGGGGAGGTACAGCAACTGCCATTCCAAACTGACTCCCTGGCAATTGGTGTGGCTCCCTTATTTGAATTTTGAACTGTGTTGCAGCCTTTCCTCTGGAGCCATCACTGGCCTACCACCAACTTCAGTCGGATGGATCTCAGCTGGAATATGGGGCAGCACAGATGGTGTAATGGTTAGCATTACTGCCTCATAGTGCTGAGGTCACGGGTTCAATTCCCACCATAGCTCTAACTGTGCGGAGTTTGTATAGTCTCCCCGTGCTTGCGTGGGTTTCCTCCGGGTATTCCGGTTTACCCCACAATCCAAAAATATACTGCCTCTCAATAAAATTAACCATGGTCGCCGACCATGGAATGATTTCTCCTGTGCTCGCAAATATCATTTATTGGAGACTGAGAAGCTGGGGTGGGCACCAGTTGGTGGTCAGCCAGTGTTGAATGGTGGTGAATGCAGTGTCATGTGCGACAGATTCCCTCTCCGCCACCGCACATCACGCGGGGAGAAAGAAGAATGACTGCTGCTGCAGCAGCCTCGCTCCACAGCCCAGCAGTCACTTATTTCTCCCTGCCCATAGCACCACGCCACTACCTGTTACCAGAATGGGCGGGGGCTCCTCTCCACCCCTGTCAGTGCCTATGCAGGCACCCTAGCCACAAGCAAGGGCCGTGGGGCAGCCCTTTTATGGCCCTGAGTGTAGAATTTAGTATTGTTCATTTGCTAGTTTGGCTTTAGCACAGAACTGCGACCGGTGCCTGGCTGATAAAATATACAGCGATGTCATAAAATCCCTTTACACTCAGCAATGTTTGGCTATTATACAGGTCTCTATGTCCCTTCTGTGACCTACACGTAGATAAAAGCCTCGGACTACAATGGTATACAAATGATTAACACGGCCCATACAAATGACCACAACAAAGACAATAGATTTAGCTTTGTATTGTTCTGTTTGCCCGTGGATGAGCTCTCTGGCAGATAAACGGTTAATGCACCATGCTTATTGGACCCCCGGTCCCACGTCTGGGTACGCTGGTCGCCACCGGCCCAAGAGCTTCCTACCCAGCCTGAGAACAATCCATGTATCTAATACTAGTGCCGCCCAGCTGAGCCTTTTCCCTGTTTCCCCTGGCTGTAATGAATTGCCCATTTACGGAGCTTCCCTTGGCTTCCGACAGACGAACCAGATGCCCAATTAGTCTCTGGCTTCACCAGGAATCGCGGGCAGCCTGGCGGCGGTCCCAGTCTCTTCTTGGTGGCTGCTTATGTAAAAAAAAAGAATTCTGTGCAGAAAATAGAAGTTTGGGAACAGACTGCAGCCAGAGGAAGAGACTTCTCTCTTTTCCTTCCTGACACAGTCTCCCAAAACTGGCCCGGAAACCAGTTCCCCCCATCTGTGCTGGCAACCTCCGCAGCTTTGTGTATGAGGTGCCCTCCATAAATGACACCCCCCTTTTTTAACATTGCGTAAGTTACTCTATCGAGCCATAACACATGTCTGGCAATCAGAGCGTGTACGGTTTTTAATGAGAGTCAACTAAATAGCTTATGTAACCATTTCTTCTGGCACCTGCATTATCGCTCCCGTAATAGATTGCCTACAGATTATATAACGGCGTGCAGCTCAGTTTGGTTCATAAAAAAAGAACACACATAAAACAGAATGAAGTACAGGTTGAGTACCCCTCATCCAAAATGCTCGGGACCAGAAGACATTTTGGATCACAGATGATTCTGTGTTTTGGAATATTTGTATATTTCATTGATGTATCTTGAGGTATCCTGCATTTATGTTGTACAAACACATCAAGCACACGAAATACAAACAAATACAGTATATTTTATTTGTGCATGAAACAAAGTTTGTGTACCATCTCAGGCACTGAATTTGAATGCTAAGCAATATTTAGTGACAGTTCCATATCATGTCCCCAGTAGTGACAGATACAGATGTCCCAAGTAGTGCCAGTTACATATCTTGTCCCCAGTAGTGCCAATTCCATATCATGTGCCCAGTAGTGCCAGTTACATATCATGTCCCCAGTAGTGCCAATTCCATATCATGTCCCCAGAAGTGCCAGTTACACATCATGTCCCAAGTAGTGCCAGTTACACATCATGTGCCCAGTAGTGCCAGTTACATATCATGTCTCCAGTAATGCCAGTTACACATCATGTCCCCAGTAGTACCAGTTACATATCATGTCCCCAGTAGTACCAGTTACATATCATGTCCCCAGTAGTACCAGTTACATATCATGTCCCCAGTAGTACCAGTTACATATCATGTCCCCAGTAGTGCCAGTTACATATCATGTCCCCAGTAATGCCAGTTACATATCAAATCCCCAGTAGTGCCAGTTACATATCAAGTCCCCAATAGTGCCAGTTACATATCATGTCCCCAGTAGTACCAGTTATATATCATGTCCCCAGTAGTGCCAGTTACATATCATGTCCCCAGTAGTGCCAGTTACACATCATGTCCCCAGTAGTGCCAGTTACATATCATGCCCCCAGTAATGCCAGTTACACATCATGCCCCCAGTAGTACAAGTTACATATCATGCCCCCAGTAATGCCAGTTACACATCACGTCCCAAGTAATGCATGGTATAGAACTATCCCTTTTTTTTTTTACAATTTTTTTTAGGGTGGTGGTTTCTACAATCTGTCAGGACACGGATCATAGTTCTGCCTCCATGACATACATGAAGCCCCACTCTCAGGCCGTGATTTGTCCACAGAATAGAAAAGCAGGGATGACCATCAGTGGGTAAAACCATCAATGGTGACCATCGGTGGGAACCATCAAAGTTTAACCCACTGACGGTCATCCCTACTTTGTAACTCTGCATGAAACACTTTGCCTGATTCATCGGCAATGCTGATGTTGCATACAGTGGAGAGACTCTTTGCCAGTGCGCATATGTAAAAGTCTCACTGCGCATGTCCCGCGATAGCCTTGCAATGTCTGTTGAAGTGAGGACTTAAAGTCCATACACACTGGGCGATTATACCCAGCGTGTATGGACAGAGATGATCTCTATCAATGCTGGGGGGGGGAAAGCCGCTCAATGTATACACACTGAGCCGCCTTCCCCCTGCCCGGCGCCGTCAGCGAGGAGAGAGCGGCTTTGCATAGTGCAGCCTGCACCCCCGCTGAAGTTAAATAGAATATTTTGTGCAGAATCGGGCTCCTGATTGCAGTTATCCTGCATGCTGGGACTTGTAGTTGCCCACCAGCTGGGAGAGTCACGGGCTAATAGGAGAAAGGGTTGCCAGACTTTTCTCACACATTGCTTCCAGCAGGTTAACATATAACTCCTGCGATTACACGTGCCAGTCTATATTTAGCCCGGTACCAGCTTCAGCCATCCTGTGTAGTCAGTGGGGGACAGCTGTCGCCAACTCATCAACCCGTGTCAAGCAGCGGATGGGGAAATGCACAGGTCTCACTTTTCCAGGTCAGTTTGTTATAAAGACAATAATAAAAATGATGAAGTGGTGGATTCATCTGCTGCTGTAATAAAGCATCTGGCTGATGTAAAATAACATCCAGTCACTAATTCCACCGAGACCAGCCACAGGAAGCTATGTGGTGATATTTGTCAGTGGTCAGTCACAGGGGTGCGGTTCTGTGATACAGCTGAGAAACTCTCTCTCACACACATCTCTGTAACCTATAAATCATGTTTTCGGTGGACCCAAGTTCTGGAGCCCCCCAGCCAAGTCGGCATTGCGTACAAATCTGAATCTGGCTCTAGGCAGAACCGGTGTAAGGCTTCACAGCACCCTAGGCAAAACTTCAACATACTGCCCCCCCCCCCCCCCCCTCTCCCCCGTACTGCCACCAATATCCACTTTCCAACCCCTTAAGGCAGGGCCGGGGAACCTTTTTTGTGCAAAGGGCCGTTTGTATGGGGAAAAAATCCTTCAGGGGCCACGTGTAAAAAATTTTTTTTACAAATTGTCCTGCTGCAGCCCTCCCACGCTCCGGCGGCTGCCGCTGAATAGGACTGACAGTCTCCGGCTGCTGTTGATTAAGAGGAATCTTGCGAGAACTACCGACCTCTCCTGAGAATTCCATTGTACTTGACTTTCGGCAAAGCTGCCGGATGGGTGGGTGGGCCACTCAGACTGGCTACGGGGGCCGCATACGGGCCTTAGGTGGCCGCCTAGGTTGCATTATGGAAAATCTGCATTTAATCATCCAGGAGACTCCCTGAAATAGCAGCAATCTCCCTGACGAGAATAGTAATCTCCCTAGTTGAACCTAACCCACATTATGCCACTGTTACACTTGTTTCTTTTTTTTTGGGGGGGGGGGGGGGGTTGGTTGGTTTAGAGCAGCTCAGGTCTCCAGGGCCAGGGGTGGGAGAGATCCTCAGATCTCTGATGCCGGTGCCCTTTTCTGCAGTGTTACTGGGTGCAGGGGGAGCAGCAGGCCCTGCGGACTGCTCGGGCCCCATAGCAACTGCACCCCCTGTACCCTCGGTAGTTATGCCACTGTCAGCAAGGCTGTGTTTAGACCAATAATGGACATGTTGGTGGCATGGAGCGATGGAGGCCTACATGTGACAGTCAGGATTCCTCCCCTGTGCTGCATTTATATAGTATTGCTTAATGCAGTGGTTCCCAAACTGTGTGCCTAGGCTCCCTGGGGTGCCTCAGGACACTTGCAGAGGTGCCTTGGGTTGGGGCACCAGGATCAATTCATATTATTAATGGTCAATGTAACAGGCAAAACCAATATGGTGGCTGCCAATCATAATATATATGGACAAACAGGAGCAAATCCTGTCCCTCACCAGATAACTGTGACATATACACACAATGTACTTAATTTAATATTTTATTTTCTAAATTTTTAAATAAGAAACATTTGGCCTAGGGGTGCCTTGAAAACATTTTGATGCTTTAGGGCGCCGTGATTCAAAAAAGTTTAGGAACCACTGGCTTATTGTGTAATAGGATGGGATAACGCAGTACCCGGAGAAGCCCAGAAAGGAGACTCTGATGCAGTTTGGGGCTGGGTTCGGACCCTGATATTATTAAGCCCCACCCCAAGCCATGATTTGTGGGTCTACAATGAGGGGGTGGGGCTAAAATGACATAAAATGATGGGAAGATGCGAGAGACTTGACCCTTTCCGGGCAGCCCAATTTTCCAGGAGGGAAGGCAAATATGATGCAGCATCACCCGACACCATAGCGATATTTCACCATACGTTGGACCTGTGCCCATGTGTAATGAAGCCCAGGTCTCATGCATGCTCAGAAGAGATGCCACAGTCCTGCACTAAAAAAGGATAATATGTCCAGGGTCACGGTGAGAAATCCATGGCCCTGACACTTTTATGGGGTGTGGCCACTCCCAGTTGTGCATATGGGGTGTGATTCAGGTGCAGTTGGATTGAGCATCGCTACTGCTTACTTGGAAGTAGCATCAGCGATACTGACATATGTGACGCCCTTAACATGCATGTGTGACCCGTGCTGCACCTAAGGACACTGCACCTGATCACCTGCAACACCATCGGCCGGCTGAGGAACCCATGAGGTCACGCACCACAACTCCATCGTTGTGGGGAGGAACTCTCCATCGGAGTAAGAGAGGTCTTTCCATGAAGCGGTTGAGTCTGCTTTTGCCTTTCTTTGTAGGCCCCGTACCACGGTTCCATACCCACTGGACCATGATCTTACCACAGCCCAGAGAACGGCATGTACATACATATGGAATGTTGATGCTGAATGGCTAGAGGCTAAGCAGAGCTCCAGACAAGGAGCCGTGCCAGGACTGGTTCTACTCCCACGCCTCTGGATCAGGTCTATTCCAATCCCTGCCGGCTGTCTGGCTTTTCTTTGTTTTACCAGTGCAGTGCAATTACTTCAAATGAGTAAAGTGTCCTCATCACCTACGCAGAGCGGAGGCATCCATGTTGTGGGCTAACCAATCTTCATGAGGATGCAGCTGATCAATACACTAGAAGCTAGGTTCAACGCGTGAGGTACTGGGTATGGGTAAAAACCGGACCAGGACAAGACCCCCCGGACCGGACACCAAAATCTGCAGTCCGGAGCTTGTAGCGTCTGGTCCAGGGGTTTCCTGTCCGCAGAGGCGTAGCGAGGGTGGTGCCAGCGGAGCACACGCTCCGGGCGCAGGAAGATAGCATGGCGCTGGAGCTGTGCCTGTGCCGGCACCGCCAGCTCGCCCGCCCGCTACCTGCCAGCCCCCCTGTCAGTGTGTGTGTCCATGTGCGCACCGCCCGCCCGCTCGCGGCTCCCCCGCTGTGTCCAGGAGAGAGACGCGCTGTGCTGCTATGCAATATTCATATCTCCCGCTGGCTGGACCACTAGCCAATGGGCGCTTGCGGCTGCTGGACCGTGAGCGCCTATTGGCTAGTGGTCCAGCGGGAGATATGAATATTGCATAGCAGCACAGCGCGTCTCTCTCCCTGACACACCCTCCTGCAGCCACCCTCCTGCAGCCAGGCACCCACCCTCCTGCAGCCACCCTCCTGCAGCCAGGCACCCACCCTCCTGCAGCCAGCCACCCTCCTGCAGCCACCCACCCACCCTCCTGCAGCCACCCTCCCACCCTACTGCAGCCACCCACCCTCCTGCAGCCACCCACCCACCTGCAGCCACCCACCCTCCTGCAGCCACCCACCCACCCTACTGCACCCACCCTCCCACCCTACTGCACCCACCCGGCTGCACACTACAGCAATCCACCCTGCTGCACCCTCCCTCCCTGCTGCACACTACTGCTCCCACCCTCCCTCCCTGCTGCACACTACTGCTCCCACCCTCCCTCCCTGCTGCACACTACTGCTCCCACCCTCATTCCCTGCTGCACACTACTGCTCCCTCCCTGCTACACACTACTGGCGGTGCATTGAATTGAAAATAGCGTCGAGGAGCCAGGAGTGGGCCACTGCACAGTTCTGTTCCCCTTGGCAACGAGCAAATTCAGTCCCCCTTGGCATCGAGCATGAAGCCCCTTGGCAACGAGCATGAAGCCCCTTGGCATCGAGCATGAAGCCCCTGGCATTGAGCATGTAGGTAAGTGGCACTTATGTGTCAAATGTGTATGGTGTGTTATATAGTATGTCATGGGCATTGCGGTGTGTTATATAGTATGTCATGGGCATTGCGGAGTGTTATATAGTATGTCATGGGCATTGCAGAGTGTTAAATAGTATGTCATGGGCATTGTGGTGTGTTATATAGTATGTCATGGGCATTGCGGTGTGTTATATAGTATGTCATGGGCATTGCGGAGTGTTATATAGTATGTCATGGGCATTGCAGAGTGTTATATAGAATGTCATGGGCATTGCCGAGTGTTAAGGAGCCCATACACGGTCCGTTGTGTATGGATCCGTTCTGTACTATGCGATGCGCGCTCCCGCGCATCACATAGTACGGTACAAAAAGTATGTGCTGCACATATAGTATATAGTATGTTATGGCCATTGCCGAGTGTTATATAGTATGTCATGGGCACAGGGCCGGTGCAAGGTACCGGAGCGCCCCAGGCAAGTCGGGGTGGTGGCGCCCCGGTGCCGGGGGGGGGGGGGGTGGTACCTGTCGAAAAAACTTGCGGCCCCGGCATCCCTGCAGTGCAGGAGCGGTCAGGGGTGTCCGTGCGGCAGTGGTACCTGCGGCGCCGTCATGTGTATAAAGCTGGCTGCCGCTGGCGGGGTCCCTGCAGTGAATAGAAAATAACCGCGCCGCCGCGCGCATAGCGCTAGTTATTTTCTATTCACTGCAGGGACCCCGCCGGCCGCAGCCAGCTTTATACACATGACGGCGCCGCAGGTACCACTGTCGCACGGACACCCCTGACCGCTCCAGCAAGTTTTTTACACAGTTCGCTGGGGGTGAGGGGCGAACTGCAGCCCTCCAGGTGCCGGCGCCCTAGGCAAATGCCTAGAGTTGCCTAGTGGTGGCGCCGGCCCTGCATGGGCATTGCAGAGTGTTATATAGTATGTCATGGGCATCATGTGTGGGCTTATGTGTAATTAGAATGACAAAGTTCACTAAAATGTGCAATGGGCAAAATGGTGTGTGGTATAATGTTGGTCTGTGCCCACTTTTCACTGCGCAGGAGCCTCACCTACTACAAATTGAGGGGGGAGGGCGAAACATGCCCTTGCTCCGGGCGCCGTGGCACCTAGCTACACCACTGCCTGCCCGGGGGTGTCCTGTCTGGGGGGGCTGCCTGTGACACCTGTCACCAGGGGGAGGAGGAGTGAGACAATAAAGCCTCCCTGTATGGTCCGGGCATGTAGCAAAAACCGGACGGTCCGGACCACACGGGGAGGCTGCAATCTCCCCTTCCCCATGTCCCTGGTGATAGCTATCACAGGGACCCCCCGGACAGGACACCCCCCGGACAGGACACCCTCTGGACCGGACACTACAAGCCCCGGACTGCAGATTTTGCTTCCGGTCCGGGGTTTAGTCCGGGTCTGGTTTTTACATAGTCCCTGAGGTACTTTGTACCACCTGCCTCAGTGATGTAACTAGCTCCATATAAAGGGATGGGCAACATGTTGGTAAACTCTGAATAAGTGTCACTAAAGCTAATGCTTGGTGAAAGACGGTGCACTGGCGTCATTGTGACCAACATCAGTGTGTGTGATGGAGGAAAGGGAAGTGGGAAGCAGGAACATGACTCAACGCTACACATTGAGGCAGAAGAAGAGGTGGGCTGATCCTCTTCTTCAAGACCGTGAGGAACGGGACAGTTTGAGAAGGTTTTAATTAAGCCTTTAGCAGCCCATAAAACCTTTACCCTACTCTTTAATGCCCCTTTGCCGCCTAGTTATACCCACTTGGTCAGAAGTGGAGATGAGCACAAACCTGAAAACCGAGGTTGCTAGGAGTATGCACGGCCCAAACACATACGCAGAGAGGACTTCCGTACAACTCAGAGACAGGTGCCCTAGGCCTTTAGTTTATGTTTCATGGAAATCGAACGGGACCTATGCTAATTATATCTACCCCAGAGTGTCCCTCACATTTACAAAGTTCTGACAGGCAGGGCCTATGCACCTCCACAGGGTGGCCAGAGACACCATGCCTCTGTACCCCAGACAGACCTTTCTGTGGCCTGGGTTAGTGTCCCATACCTCCCAACATGACCCATCCCAGGAGGGACAAAATGCTTTGTTCCTGGAGTTTCATGCCAGTGGCAGTTGCAGAGTTGGGACTGCACCACTGTCCAAAATTCAAATAGGGGAGCCCCACTAGCCAGTGAGTCCTGGACTCTGGTGTTTGGGGCAGCAGTTGGTTGGGCTAACCTACAGTATCTGAATTTTGGGCTGTGCTGCAGCCCCTCATCTGCAACTGCCACTGGCAGAAAAGTCCAGGAACAGAGCATCTTGTCCCTCCTGGACAGGGGCGGGCTGGGCCGGAGGGCAGGGTGCCATGTGCCCCCCGGGCGCTTAGCCAGTCACTGGCTGCGGGCCGCGCTGGTCACCATCCACCTCCTCCAGGCAGCCCTCCTGCGCTGGCCGCGGCTTCCAGAACACGGCCGCGGCTACAGGACAATGGCTGCCGGCCCCCTGCACTGAGGACATGTCCTGTAGCTGTGGCCGTGTTCTGGAAGCCGCGGCCAGCGCAGGAGGGCTGCCTGGAGGAGGTGAATGGTGACCAGCGCGGCCCGCAGCCAGTGACTGTCTAAGCGGCCGGGGGAGCAGGAGGGCTGTCGGACCCCTCCGGATACCCCCCGCCCAGCAGCAGCAGCAGCAGATGGAGAGACAGCAACAATGGTGAGTTGCTGGTGGGAAATTCTGGCACTGTGGGGCATATGTGTTTTTGGCACTGTGGGGGCATTTCTGCCACTGTGGGGGCATATGTGTCTCTGGCACTGTGGTGCCATATCTGGCACTGTGGGGGAATATCTGTCACTGTTGGGGCATATGTGTATCTGTCACTGTGGGGCATATGTGTCTCTGGCACTGTGGGGCATATCTGGCACTGTGGGGGCATATGTGTATCTGGCACTGGGGGCATATGTGTCTCTGGCACTGTGGGGGCATATGTGTCTCTGGCACTGTGGGGGCATATCTGGCACTGTGGGGGCATATGTGTATTTGGCACTGTGGCGAAATATCTGGCGCTGTGGGGGCAAATCTGGCACTGTGGACATCACATTGTGCGGTGTAATGGGCATCATGGTATGGGGTGTAATGGGCAATACGGTGTGGGGAGCATTGGGTAATTGCCATCACAGTATAGGGTGCAATGGGCATCAAGGTGTGCGGCATAATGTGTAATTAGCATCACAATGTGCAATCTGCAGGTACACAATACAATCAAGGTAAAGGCCACGCCCCCTTATGATAGGCCACACACGCCTCATTTTTTCAGTGCGCCTCCGGCGTGCACAAGCATTCAGCCTTCCAGAAAGATGGGGGGTATGGGCCAGTGCTCTGGACTTGCCCCCTAGGCTAAAAGTTGCCAGCCAGCCCCTGCTCCTGGAATGGGTCACGTTGAGAGGTATTGTGTCCACAGTGTCCTTGTAGACCCTCACAAGCCTGACAACACCTATGAAATACCACAGTGTGTCTTAGCTGTCTGCCCTGTCCCAGCCAAGTCTCATCCCCAAGGTATTTAAGACACGTGGAGATTTACATCTGGATACCGAGGCAAAGGTTACATAGGAACCCCAACATTTCTGGATGAGCTCATTTGTGAAGCGTTGATCCAGAACTATCATCTCACGAAAAACTTGTCTATCCAGCACTCTTCATCTAATTTATTTGGCTTCAAAAACACTTGTTGCCTCATCCTGGCTTCTGAAAGTTTCTCGACTCCATAAGTCTGGTTCTGGGCAGACTACTCATGGTGCTTCCTACCACTGGAACTCTTTTCCTCCCCCTATCAGACTCTCCACCCCTCCACTTCCCCTGGGCTCGCAATACCCACTTCTTGATCAATGCCACCCAGCTGCCATACTAAGATGGGAGTTCTATTGAAGATGGTATGTTACCCGTAGCAACCATTCATTTTATATATGGGGTTCTCAAACTCGGTCCTCAGGACCCCACACAGCTCACGTTTTCCAGGTCACCCGACAGGTGCATTCATTACTGACTGACACATTTTAAAAGATCCACAGGTGGAGCTAATGATTTCACTTGTGATTCTGTGAGGAGACCTGAAAAACATGCGCCGCGTGGGGTCCTGAGGACCGAGTTTAAGAACCTGTACTTTATATCTATTATCTTCTAGAAGGTGCTAAATAAATAGGAAGTACAATCTGATTGGTCGCTATTTTACCTCACACTGTCTCTCCCCCCGGATCCCCCCTGTCTCCCTTTCACTTTTTTTTAGAATATAAACGAGCGAGCAGGGCCCTCTGCCCTTATATGCTTTTTATTCCCTCACCTATACCTTCATCTCCTCCCCACTGACTACAAGGACACCTAGCTCATTGGCTCTGCCGCCTGCTGCTTGTACATTATGAGGCTCCTGCACAGTCCAATATTCAAAGAGGGGGGGGTCACATCAACTGTCAGTGAGTCCAGGACAGTGATGTTTGGGCTGGCAGTAGGTGTGACCACCCCTTTTTGAATATTGGACTGTGCTGGAGCCCCACCTCTGCAACTGCCACTGCAAGTCCAGGAACAGAGCATTTTGTACCTAATGGAATGGGTCATGTTGGAGGGGACGTGACTGCTGCGGCAGCCATCTTTATATCCTGTAATGGTCTATACTGGCTTACTTTTCGTGCTTTGTATTACTGTATCTGATAATGGACTTTGTAAGGCACTGCGGAACCCTTGTGGCAACGTATAAATAAAGCATGATAATCACAGTAATGTGTGGCGAGACGCATGCTGGAAAGACTGTTATAATATAATCTAATTGCTGCTGTGCTTGGATGTGCTTCCCGTCCTGGATGCTCACCATTGCGTTCTGTTCCGCCCTTGTTCTTGCAGCTTGCTAATCCAGCCCTAACAAAGACTCCGTTCAGATAAATGCACTTGGGGAATTACACATGAGTGTGACAATGGGTGTCAGTGTGTGTGATACACCTCCCCCCAAGGCATCTGCACACCAGGTGTGTCCAACCAGGAGACACACCCAACCCTCCACATTGGCACTGCTCCGTCAGAACAATAGAGGGCGCAGACGCGCGGCATTCCTTGGCTCTTCAAAGTAAACACATGACATCCGATTTAACCATTGCACTCATCCGAGTTGGCAATGCAGCTCATAACAAGGGGAATTGGGCTTTTTATTTATTATTATTATTTTATTTATAAGGCGCTACAAGTGTTTTGCAGCGCCGTACAAAGGAACAATACAGGGAGGCAAAACTTAGCATTACAATAAATAAATAACAGAAATAGATTACAGGTAAAGAGCGCCATAGTTCAATACACATTACAGCTTAAATATAAGTAATGAGGACGTGATCAGCGTAGTACTAGGGGCTGGTGGCCAAAGATGGTCAGTGAGTGTTTGAGTATGGGAGAGCTGTGAGTGAAATGTGTAGAGAAGAGGGCTTAGACAACAGAAGGGAAGAGGGTCCTGCTCTGAAGAGCTTACAATCTAGTAGGAAAGGGCAACAGATAGATTACATGAGGTGCAAGCAGGTGGGAGGTGGTTTGATTTAGGTTGCTATACTCCCGTTTTAGTAAATTTCTCCCTATGGGTGGTGTTTAATCCCAGGCAATTTTTTTGTTTTTTTGGACGAATTCGACTCACCCTATTCAATCCCAGTGCTAAATTTTTGCCTGAGCGAAAAATCCAGTATCGGCAAATTCTGTGTGGATCGGCAAAATTGCCACTAATTCACGTACTTTGCGGTATTTCTGGTCCATTTTTTTAGCCGTGGACTCCTACGAGGGAGGATGGCCACTGTTGGTCAGGATGTCGACTGTCAGGCAGTTGAACAGTCGGGATATCGACGTTCGTATACTGACCGTTGGGATCCCGACCATCAGCCAGTCATTATTTATTTATTTATTTATTTATTAACAGTTTCTTATACAGCGCACACATATTACGTAGCGCTTTACAGAGAATATTTTAACATTCACACCTGCCCCAGTGGAGCTTACAATCTATATTCCCTACCACATGTACACGCACACACAGACATTCTAGGGTTAATTTTTGTTGGAAGCCAATTAACCTACCAGTATATTTTTGGATTGTCATCCAAACACCCCTTTAAAAGCCAGTCTTGTGCTGATAACTACTGTATAATTGTAAAAACATTCAGATTGTATAAGTAGTTACAGTATATGTATTTTAATAAAACAAAGAATAACGTTTGTTGTTTTTATATAAAAAGTTGGATTTTTGGGGAGGATTTTTATGATTGGTTGTTTTTATACTGATCTATTCTGTTGCTCAGCATGTTTAAAGAACAGTCCAATTTAATGGTAGCATTAGCTAAAACAGCATTTTTTTGACCCCCTATAATACAGACTTGCCCCCCTATAATACAGACTTGTCTACTTTCCAGGATTTATATGAGTATTCTCTGAGAGTAATGAAGCAAGTTGGGGGCTTCATGCTAATTTATGCAGATTTCATTATCATGGTCCACACAGGATGCCTCAATATGCAGCATTACGATGCAGTGGGCGGGACACAACTTGTGTTGCCACACCGCCTGCACCTGTCACCTGGACATGGTAAGTGGCCAAGTATGCTGTAATACATAGTTAGACATTAGCAAAGGCATATTCACCTCAGACTGATTTAGCCCAAATGTTCTGCAAATGGCAGCTGGGCAGATGTCACAGTGACATGAGGTGAGCGGGAAATGTGTTTCCAGGGCTGGGTCAGCAATGCATTAGCTGCATCAGTCCCCTGGACAGTTTGCATTGATCACACCCGCTACTTTGCAGGGCCCTTAGTTCACCGTGCCCCATCTGGCTGCTGCCTCATGGGAACGGCTGATTTGTGGTGTGATACTCCAACACATCATTAGCAGCTCAGCTCTTCCATTTACTGTCAGTGTAACCCCCCCGGGGGAGAGCGCAGCTGACACATGACTCCACAGTTACCGCAGCACTTACATATTTCACTATTATTTTATTCATTTGTGAGAGAATATAGAAAAGGCCAGACATTGCTGCCTGATCGCCCTGATGCCCCTGTGTATCACAGATCATCATGTTGGCTGTGCGGCCTATTGGCGTCACCACAGATTTAGTTTGGCCAGGATTCCACTTTTTGGAGATGGCGCTGCGGGAGCGGGCCGTTCTCTGAAAGCATACTTGACCACTTTCTTTAGTTACCCCTGTTATAGGTAGACTCTGTTGTGCCCCCCCAGATCCCTGCACCCTATGCAGCTGCCTAATGGGCCCATTTATCAATCAACATCTGCGGCCAATTCCTCTAAAACACCCATTTTTCCGTGGGTAAGTCGCAAATAATAAGTACCTCCCGATTGTATGTAAAAGGGATGTGTGCTGCAATTCCTCCATTATTGTCCGCAGTCCCCCACATGCAATGCTGCCTGATGTACCAATATCCATTGTCCCGCAGCTAGTGGCGCTGAGATGTGGGGGAGCAGGCACTTTTTACCCGGGCCCAGGTCTGATGGAAGGACCCGCTACCCTTCTCCCCCGCTGCAGAAAGCCGGGCGATGGGAGATAGAGCACAGGCTATCCTCTCTCTCCCTGAGCCACCCGCTGCACACCAACCCCAGCTAAGTTGTTGATTCTTAACAGGGGTGTGGCCATGCCCCCTCCCGCTGATCATGACCCCTTTGTTTTACTGCGGCCAGGCAGAGCTGTTGGCGCCCCTGCCTGCAGCTACCGCCATCCAAGAATGGCAGTAGCCTATTGAAACCTATGGGCTACACACCACACAGCCAGCTGTGCGGTGCGGTCAGCGCTAACCACACGATGCAGTAGCCAGGACTGCTCATTCACTGCACTGGGAAATGCTCGGCAGATAACAAGGCAGATCAAATATAAAAGTTATGCGATATCTACTTTTGGATGACCTCCCAGAAAATAATATTCAAAAACAAAAGGAGTTTGGGGATCAGAAAAGGGGATCACTCGGCTGATATGACAATAAACCCCAAATAAAGTCATTTCTATGGATAAATGGGCTCTCTTTAAACAATAACCTATTTAATAAAATTGATGTCAAACCAAGCCCCAAATTTTAGAATCACCGAAAGAAAATCCATCCCTCACCATAATATGGAGTATTCTACTGTATAATTTTACGCCATCGAAGAGCGCGGCATAACTACAATGTAAGCGAGCATACAAATTGACTGCGTGATGATGGCAGAACACTTGACAGGTGGATTTGGGTTACTGAGTTGCTCTATGCCTCCTGCCACACATACTGTAATAGTCTTTTCACAACTTGCCGAAGTCCCCATTTTTGCTAGGGAAGATGCAGACACACAGTATATACACTGAATAGCACATACTATGCCAGTGACATGGACAGGGTACTGCAATATATGCATTCTAGGCAGTGGTGTAACTAAGTTTTGGGCGCCCCCCCCCCCCGCCGCCCCGCCGAGCAGCCCCAATCACCTGCCGCCCCTCCGCCCATGCAAACCCCCCCCCATCCCCTGCCGCCCCGCCGCCCATGCAAACCCCCCCCCCCCAATCCCCTGCAGCCTTACCTATAGCGCTGGTCCCCACGGCTCCGTTCTTCTTCTGCTGAGGACCACCACAAAATGGCCGCCCCCCATACAGCAGACAGTTTCAGAGAACTGTGTGCTATATGGGGGCGGCCATTTTGTGGTGGTCCTCAACAGAAGAACGGAGCCGCCGGGACCAGCGAGATAGGTAAGTCTGCGGGGGATTGGGGGGAAGGGTTGTAACTATAGCACCACAGCCCCCGGCGCCCCCACATGCACAGCGCCCCCCCCCCCCCCCCGCGGTGGCGGGGGCTGCGGTGCAATAGTTACGCCGCTGATTCTAGGTAGGAGTCTTTAATCTAAATTTGCCTGGGTATGGGTCATAGGGTTGACTCAATGATCAATGAAGGTCGACATACATTGGGTCAACCACTGAAGATGACATCTTGAGCTATTTCAGGTCAACACCTTATGGCTAAGGTCCACAGTATGGCGGAAGATCGACACAAGCATTAGGTCGACAATGGGAAGGTTGACAGTCAAAAAGGTCAACATGATTTTTTTCATGTTTTTTGTCACTATTCTTCGGGCACGGTGCCTCGCTGCACTCGCCACACTATTATATTCTCCCTCTATGGGGGTCGTGGACCCCCACGAGGGGGAATGGCCGGTGGCCGTCGGGAACCCATCTGTCAGTGTTTTAACAGTTGGGATCCTGACGCCTCGTAAATGACTGTCGGGATCCCAACTGTCGGGACCCCGTCCGGCACCCGAACAGAACGTGCCTGATAATAAGTGGTCATGTCCTACTCTTCCCATGAGATCTCTCTCTGGGAATGACCTCATCCTCCACCTGTCGGGTCTGGATTATAAGATCAACATCATACACAGACAGTCAATTGTTTGACACCAGACTGTTACTTATTTAAGGGGAACTTGGGGCTGATAACAAGGGTATAAGTACATACCTCCCAACTTCTGGCTTTCTGAAAAAAGGGGGCATGGCCTTGGGTGGGAGGGGGAGTGGCCTTATCTGGATGATCACGGGCTCTCCCAACCTCTCCCTTCCAGGGACAGCGGGATGATGTCCGAATAGTGGGCCTGGCAACTGCAATTGGGAGGTATGGAACTACAATTGGTGAAGTGGGTGCAGCTGCTGTGGGGCCCACAGCTGAAAGGGCCCATCCTATGCTTCTTTGGGAATATTATTTTCCCTTGGGCTTCACATGGGATCCTAACATATGTTACTATGGGGCCAACAAATTATTATTACTCCCCTGGCTGATACTGTAATGGATGTACACGCCCACATGTGACTAACCACACCCACACAGCACCAGCCACACCCACACATCACACCTACTCCCGCTGTCCAAATAGGCCCTTGATCATTTTCAGTCGCAGGCCCATGTGGTCTTTAATCCAGCCCTTGATTATTATCCTTTGTTTATATGGCGCCACAAGGGATTTGCAGTGCCCGATTACAGAGTACATAAACAAAGAAGCAAAACGAGAGCACAGACTTCTTGTCTTATGGACCCTCCATGTAGAAGGAGACACCCTTACATTCATGTGTTTGGGAGCAATGGGTATCTTATAATAAGTTACTAAGCCGTTATGGATATCCGGAGTGCTGCAGAAACAGACTCACAATCTACGCTACAACAGCCCAATACCAACTTTCCATTTGTATGGGAGCAAAGTCTTGTTCTATGTAAATGCATTATACCTGGTGTGAGGACATCCAGTACTGTCTACACTGCAGCTATAGCAAAATACAGATATTAGCCTGCCCTCTAGTGGCTAAATGGAAATATACACACTGCTCAATCCAAGTGATTAGACGTGTCATAGGCCCTTATTCTGCTTCGTGCGGTACGGCCCGCGTGCGGCCGTACCGCCGATGTTTTTACTCTGCACATGCGCAGAGGTCAATCTGCGCATGTGCAGCCCCCTTCGCCGCAGACGTATTTCGTCCGCCGCAAAGGGGGCGTATAGGGGCGTGAGAGGCTTCATGCCCTCATTTCCCTATGTGTACGCCCCGCGTTTCATGGGCGTTCCCATGCAAACGCGGGGCGTATGCATGGTAATGAGGGCATGACGCAACTCATGGGGGCGGAAAGCTGACGTCGCCGGATGTCAGCTTTCAGCCCCCATACAAGCTACCACACGGACGATTGTCCGTGTGGTCTCAGCTTGCGGGAGCTGCCGGGGCGTGCGGACCTGCCTTCGATGGTCGACGACCATCGAATGCAGGGGGCAGCTCCCACCATGGTGGAGGCGTACGCCTCCACCATTTTTATGCGGATCGCCAGCCGTCCGTGTACGGACGGCCGTGGCGATCCGTAGGGTGGGCGGGGATTGGTTTGTGCGGCCGGAGCCCCGTGTGCGGCTCTGGCCGCACCAACCAGAATAAGGGCCATTGTGAGACCTGTCCTGACCAAAGATCTCACTATGTAAGATGAGGAAATCAGAAAACATGGAGAGTGTATATAACCAAGAGGCTGATAACGTAATATACTACATATAAATGACTTATTAGTTATTACATATAATTGTATCTATTGCAGGTCTGGGAGAAGATAAGATAGGACTCCCATAACAGTTTTGCAAGGATCAGGGAAAAAAGGAATGAGGGATAGATATAATCACATTGCATCATCAGCACCATTTCCCAGCACTTTACCAAGTATAGTAGCTCTTACTAACTGCTCTGGGGCTCATCTACATTTGCATACCTCCCAACAGTCCCGATTTTATCGGGACAGTCCCGATTGTCAGGGCCTGTCCCGCTGTCCCACCCGTGGGCGGCAGTGTCCCGCGGTGTGGGGGGGCTGTTGGGAGTCCCCCCTGTCAGCTGCAAAGCAGCGGGGAATAAACGCTGTGCGCATGCGCACAGCGTCTATTCCCGCAGCCAGGGGGCTGGGGGCATGGCTAGAGGCTCACAGAGCCTCTGGGTCATGCCCCCATAGCGGCAAAATGGGGGCCGTGGCCTCGCGGGGAGCCGCAAGTATAGGCCACGCCCCCAAATTAGGCCACACCCCCAAAAATTTCGGTGCGCCTCCGGTGCGCAGCAGCAGCGTCCCGAACTGCTGATCTTCAAATGTTGGGAGGTATGCATTTGGATATAAGTCGTTTTACAAGATTCCTCTCAGATGTAGCAGTACACACCCACGCTTCTAGGTGCCACGTTCACAATCTCTTTTCACAATCTCTCCATATATGGAACTAGACACACCCTTTGGGAGGAGCATGAAACAACCACCCCCCCTCAATGGGGCGCTGTGCAAAATTATACTACCAACTATAATCTCCCTGAAACTAGTTTACAAAAGTAGGCAAGTATGGATCAGATGGAAGCGCTGCATACGGTGTAGATAGAGTTACATGTGGGTTACATGTGGGTGCTGCGGGCACAGCTGTCCCGGGCCCAGCCAGTGAAGGGCCCGGGGCCCCGGGCCATTCATTCTGCCCACCGCACCCCCACTGAGCTGCCCTCACTAGATAGAGCTGGATTAGGCCACGCCCCCTCCCGGAAGTTGCTTTGTAATGTCCGGCACTCCAGGCTCACCCTTACCCCTCCTCCTCTTCTGCCTGGCAGCGCAGTGGCGTAGCTATAGCACCGCAGCCCCCGCGGTCGCGGGGGGGCGCTGTACATATGGGGGCGCCGGGGGGGCTGCGATGCTATAGTAATGCCCAGCCCCCCATCCCCCGCAGGCTTACCTGTCCGCGCGTCCCGGCTACCCTCCTGGCTTCAATCAATGCTATGGAGACGGACCACGATAAAATGGCCGCCCCATAAAGCAGACTGTTCTCTGAAACTGTCTGCGGTATGGGGGCAGCCATTTTATCGTGGTCCGTCTGCATAGAATTAATTGAAGCCAGGAGGGGAGCCGGGACGCGCGGACAGGTAAGCCTGCGGCAATGGGGGGAGAGGGCACGGGGGGCACGGGCAGCTGGGGGGGAGAGGGGGGGCAGCCGGGGGGGGAGAGGGGGGCGCCCCCCCAATAACGGCGGGGGGGCGCCCCAAACAAAGCTACGCCACTGCGGCAGCGGCTCCTATCATGTGAAGCTGGAGGACCGCTCACAGGCCTGTGCCAGGAGCTGCATCACCCGGAGCGTTCACCCTGTTGCTCCGAGCCGCCAGCCTCTCGCCCGGAGCCGCCAGCCCGGAGCCCACCAGCTGAGCATCTGGGGACACCCGGGGGCCCAGCCTAGAAATCAGTACCGGGCCCCATAATTTCTAGTGGCAGCCCTGGTAGCCCATATACATAAAATAATTCACCTATTTAGTTTTCATTGATGCCCAGTAGACAGTAATAGGCACGCCCAGTAGTAGGTGATGGACATGCCCCTCCAATGGTCCACCCCCTAAGAACATGGGCTGCGCACGCCTATGGGCATAATCGCACCTGCATTTTCAGATTTCATATAGTTTCATGATATAGGGAATATTTAATTATCTGTTGGGGAGTTTATAATTAATAATTGCCTGTTCATAAATGACACTGAGTGAGTTACAGCACCTCCACACTGTCTCTTTTACCAATGCTCCTCCCTGGTACCACAGGTGCTGCTATCATGGCTCCAGTCCACGCTGCTTCTGTCTCTCCTGCAGTCCTGCTCCACCTAGTGGATAGACAGGGAAAGAACAGGGAAGGGCAGATGGGATGGCGCAGAAAAGTACGTTGTGCAGTCTGGTTCATTGTGTGATGTCACTAAACTCATTAGTACGGGTTGACAGGCCTTGTGTAGTCTGAGTAAGTTCCCCTCCAGGGATCCAGGCAGGCAGGTGGCTGGCCAGCGCCTTCATAAACCATTGCTAAGCAGTGGTACTGCACTGCCACAGTCATGGATACAGCTTCTGAGCCCCTATGAGCCGGTCTCCGGCATTAGATCAATGTGTCTAGTAAGACAATCAAATGGTCGACAACCATTGGTCAGCAGTCGAAACGGTTGACATGATCAAGAGGTCGACACTCGAAAAAGTCTACATGGTCAAAAGGTCAACATAAAAACAACAACATAAAACACACATGTCAACCTTTTCATGTCGATCTTTTGACCATTTCAACCTTTGTCTGTTGACCTTTTGACCCTGTCGACCACAAGGTCAGGCCCGGTGCGGGTGACCACCACCCCCTGTTGCTGTCCCTGACAGGGCCGGCGCCACCACTAGGCAGGACTAGGCATTTGCCTAGGGCGCTGGCCACTTGAGGGCGGTCTGAGCCGCCTAGGTACCATAGAGAGGTACCTGAAAGCGGGGAGCAGGTATGTAATCCCCCTCCCCGACCCCCATCCCACCCGTTAATTAACGCTGCCCCCCCCTGCGCGCCGCCCACTCCCCGCTGGGGGGATTTCAGTGTGGCAGTATCGCCCGCACACACCCCCGTGCCCCATCACAGTATCGCAACCCCCCCGTGCCGCATCGTAGTATCGCAAAACACACACCCCCCGCGCCGCAGTATCGTCCGCACCCTCCCCCCCCCCCGGCAGGCAGAGCGGGGGGTTTTGCCTGGGGCGGGCAGGGGGCTTGCACCGGCCCTGGTCCCTGACAGGAAACAGATGCACCTCTGCGCAGGCTCACTTCAAATAACTCGCAATTAATTCAACACGACGTCCCAAAACGCACCTATGTGCTTTCGCCACGTTGCCACCCAGGTACATCACTTTGGTCACATGCGGATATGAGTTCCATACGCCTCTGATTCACCAATACTTCCATGCACTCGGCCCCGGTGCACACGCAGTGCGACAACACTTCATCACCACATCATTGCAAAACACGTTTAGAAAAACTGAAGTACAAACAGCCATGGAAGAACAAAGCTCCACATTGATAGAACATTATTGATGTAACGCCAGCACAGACTTTCCGTAATCGGGCATTTTGCAGGTGTTCTAGGACACTTCCCGCCAGCAGCCTGCAGCCGCCTCCCCTCTATTAGCCGCATCACAGCGGAATAATTAATTTACTAGATGGTCCCCAATGTTATTAATATATGTGATGTGCCTCCAATGTAGCCTCTCATTAAATGAGTGTTTACAAGTTACCGAGCCTTCTCCCACCGTGAGAACAACCGGTGCTGTTGGGGAAACCAGGCAGGACCTAACGATGCACCCCGCGGTGGGCAGACAGACAGGAAGGCGCTCAATATACATGTAGCAACCGATCCTGCACAGCAGGGCCCGGTACAGATGTCTTACGTAGCAGCTGGATGCAGAATCATTAATCCCAAACAGGCAGAAGATTAAAACAAGAACGATGGAAATAATAGTAGCGCTACCGCTACAATAAAGAACCAAAAGCAGGGTTTTTGAAAATGCAAAACTTTACTTGTTATCTAATTTTCCTTAGGTCACATTATATAGCTGTTAAATTCTTTGGAAAAAAGGGAACGAGAGATATATACATTTATGCTGCTTTCACACTGCAAAACCTGCTTAGACCCGGTATTTAAAACGATACTTAAAACGGGTCCATGCAGGTTAATGTCCCTTTCACACCGCACATATTGTAGGAAATACTGGGTGGTGCTGAATTCTAGGTGCTCCCCCTTGTTTGGGGGGAAAAATGGGTTTCAATTAGACTCCCCTTTTCAATCCTGTCGTGGACCTCTTCAGATTCTCCTCAGAAATCGTGACGTCAATATCCAGATTTCGAAGTACATGCAAAAAAGTATTGCAGATGTGAAGGATAGTTTTACATTTTAACACAAGGATTTTTTTGCGGTATACTGTTTCTTATAAATATTGATGTTAGAGCTGATAGGGTTCAGCTATACTTATCAACCTTCGATGTCAGCCAGAGGATTCATCTTCTAAGTGACGGCCGGAGATCAGTTGAAATGACACACACACACACACACACACACACCAATAGAGTATACTAGTCAGACAGTGATCTGAAGTTTAATCTTAGGGTGCTCATAGTTATACCAAAAATGTGGAATGCAATCCACGTCATTGCTCATTAAATATTTATTTTGAAGTTTTAAGCTAAAGCAATAAATTCATACTTTTTAATAAGATGTCAAAACAAAAGTTTGTTTATAATAGAAATAATTGGATCAATGTTAATAAGCAAGCAGTAACTCTGCCTCCTCCTTCTGATTCTCAAAACATTCCAAAACGCTATCTTCATGTCGCAGGTGCAATATCTTCTGACCTTGGTAACATCTCTTGAAATCACCTCAAACTTTTCCATCTTATGCTGAAATTGAAATCTGTTCTGCTAGAAGCATGTTAAGGAAAATACATCTTAAAGGGACAGTGATAGTTCTGAATAACATATATAAAACTTAAACCTTCCATGTATATAAAAGGTGAGAATCATATCTATACTCTATCATTTCCTCCTGTTGATTCTACCTTTTACTGACTTAATATCACTATTGGTTATAATCCATTATAAAACTAAAGTATATATGCAAAAATGGTTGCTTAACATAATGCGGTTTCTCTCAGTTCCTCCTGTTTGTGACAATCTATCAGTACAGTTGGCCTTCCTAACGAGGAGCACACAGTCCACCATAATGGTGCTAATGGCTATGTCCCCACAAGCAGATGCTATAATCACTTCAGGTGGAGGGTAATCACCGTTCACACATATCCATCATAGTAGACTGTCTACCGCTCTTCCCTCTGTAAAGTGTTTGTGTAGTGTTATAAAACCTGGATGATTCAAACTGAGGTTTATAGCATCCAGTGGCGGATTCGGGGGGGGGGGCACCCGGGCACGTGCCCCCCTGTCATTTCCCTGTCAGCTGAGGACCAGGGCTTTCCAACGAGCCCAGCCCCGTGTCTCTAGCCCCCTGGGAACCGGAGATATCGTCTGGCAAATCTGTAACGTTTTTTCCCCATAGTATAATATGGGACCCGTCAATTCCGACCCCCACCCGGTTCCGATGGCTGCCAGTTCCCCCTCTGGCAACAAAGAAGCTTGTGATTGATCTCATCTAATTCCAAATCGCTGGGCCTTCAATATGATACCAGGTTGGTCCATATCGGTCAATCGGTTCTAGAGATATTGCGTGCAAACCGATTGTTTTTGTTTTTGAAATGTAATTTCATGGCTGTTCATGTTCTTTGAGGGCAGATTACTCTGGAACCAAACGTTCCAGTTTCACTGGACCAAAATCATTCAAAGCCCACTCAAAAGTTCTTCAATATGATACTTGTCTCATGTAAATGGGTCAGTTGGTTCCGAAGATATAGCCGGTTAAATGAGATAACTGGTTAAAGGGGGAGGGGTGATTTTCTCTCCCCCTCACACCAGAAAATGCAGGGACTAGGCTGGTGTAAAAGGGGCCAACCTGGGAATGCATTTTCTGATGTGAAAGGGGTATTATTTCAAATAGCCGGGACCTGCAGTGCTCTGAATACAGCAAGGCTCTGCCACTGTCAGTGGCTATCACTTCTGCCTGGTGGCGGCTGTCCCCCATTTACCTCCAGCATGTATTCCCCCTTGGCAATGAACATGTAATCCCACATGGCAACGAGCATGGAACCTCTGGCAATGAGTATGGAACCATTGGCAATGAGCATGTAGATAAGCAGCACTTATGTAGCATAATTTTTAATAGGCATTATGGTGTTTGGCAAAATACATAATGGACATAATGGCGTGTAACTTAACGTGTAATGGACATTATGGTGTAAATGTTTAATGCATGCCTTTGTTGGACTATGGCCCTTATTCAGATCTAATCGCAGTACACATTTGTTCTCAAAGAAACAAACAAATTGTTGTGTGGTGCGCTATCAAACAGCAGCTGGCACAAGGGTTTGTCAAGCCCAATATATTGTTAAGAAAAAGAAAGAGGGTGTGTGCCAGCGCTGGCTCTAATAAATTTATAGTACACGGTTCTCAAAAGTATATAACAATTTATTAAATGAATATAATATAATGAAAATAAAAACAAATATTTATAAAATGATGAATCACTTTAAAAGCAAACAGTCCATAGCACACAATCATAAAAGACTATCTCAGGGGATAATTGGTCTTGGTTGTTTGAGCTGTTTGGAAAAATATTAAATTAAAGGCTGTATATTGCCATCCCATTTGTGCCTGGTCGGTTTTGGAAGCCAGGGTCTGTGACGGAGTGTCCTTAGGTTTGTCCTATAATTTCAAGGACTCAGGATGTTCCAATGAGTATGTCCTCTTGAAATGAACTGGATGATTAGGAATAAGGCTGTATCCCATACGATTTTTGAATCCAGAAATTTTGGAGGATCATCTGTGGGAGGGTGGACACGTCACTTGACAGGTGAGGGATGGAAGAGTTTCACAGCAGCATTGGTCACTTGCTAATTAACGCTGCCCCCCCCTGCGTGCCGCCCACTCCCCGCTGGGGGGATTTCAGTGTGGCAGTATCGCCCGCACACACCCCCGTGCCGCATCACAGTATCGCAACCCCCCCGTGCCGCATCGTAGTATCGCAGAACACACCACCCCCCCGCGCCGCAGTATCGTCCGCACCCTCCCCCCCCCAGAGCGGGGCAGAGCGGGGGGTTTTGCCTGGGGCGGGCAGGGGGCTTGCACCGGCCCTGGTCCCTGACAGGAAACAGATGCACCTCTGTGCACGCTCACTTCAAATAACTCGCAATTAATTCAACACGACGTCCCAAAACGCACCTATGTGCTTTCGCCACGTTGCCACCCAGGTACATCACTTCGGTCACATGCGGATATGAGTTCCATACGCCTCTGATTCACCAATACTTCCATGCACTCGGCCCCGGTGCACACGCAGTGCGACAACACTTCATCACCACATCATTGCAAAACACGTTTAGAAAAACTGAAGTACAAACAGCCATGGAAGAACAAAGCTCCACATTAATAGAACATTATTGATGTAACGCCAGCACAGACTTCCCGTAATCGGGCATTTTGCAGGTGTTCTAGGACACTTCCCGCCAGCAGCCTGCAGCCGCCTCCCCTCTATTAGCCGCATCACAGCAGAATAATTAGTTTACTAGATGGTCCCCAATGTTATTAACCCCTTCCTGACACAGCCAGTTTTTGCCTTCCTGACAGAGCCCTTTTTTTCAAATCTGACATGTATCACTTAAGTGGGGATAACTTTTTTTTGCTTTTACTTATCCCAGTGATTTTGAGATTGTTTTCTCGTGACACATTGTACTTCAAATTAGTGGTAAATTTGGGTCGATACAGTCTGTGTTTTTTTGTGAAAAATACCAAAATGTCGTAAAAAAATGGAAAATTTAGCAATTTGCAAAATGTTAAATTTTCTGCTTGTGAGACAAATAATCATACCACTCAAAATAGTTAATAACTAACATAGACCATATGTCTACTTTATGTTTCCATCATTATTTCAACATCCTTTTAATTTTTTTGGACACTAGGAGGCTTAAAATATGAATAGCAAATTCTCAAATTTTCAAGAAAATTTCAAACACTGATTTTTTTAGGGACCAGTTCAGTTCTGACACCCCCATAAATGATGCCATTTCAAAAACTGCACCCCTCACAGTATTCAAAACAGCATTTTGGAAGTTTGTTAACCCTTTAGGTGTTTCACAGGAATTAAAACAAAGTGTAGGTGAAATTTCAAAATTTCATTTTTTTTGCAGATTTGCAATTTTAATACATTTTTCTAAGGAACAAAGTAGATTTTACTAGAGAAATGTGACTAAAAATTGATTCCCCCAATTCTTTTGTTTTCATAAATATCCTATATGTGGCCCTAGTGTGCACGTTGACCAAACCACAGGCTTCATAATAGAAGGAGCACCTACTTGATTTTGGAGCCTCCTTTTTATGAGATTATTTTTTAGGCACCATGTAGGTTTCTAGGCACCATAAGATGCTAAAAGTTAGGAACCCCCCCACAAGTGACCCCATTTTGCAAACTACACCCCTCAGGGAATTCATCTAGGGGTATAGTGTACATTTCAAACCCCCAGGGGTTTCACCAATTGTGGTACAACTGGGCAGTGAAAATGAAAAATTAATTTTTTTACACAAAAATGCAGTTCTGGCTCCAAATTTTTCATTTTCACAAGGAATGAAGGAGACAAAGCACCCCAAAATCTGTGCCCCAATTTCTCCCGAGTACGGCAATGCCTCACATGTGACCAAAAAATACCATTTGGGTGCATGGCAGGACTCAGAAGGGAAGGAGTGATTTTTGGATTTTGCAGCTCAGATTCTGGTGGAATGTTGGTGGGTGCTATGTCGCATTAGCAAGACCCCCGAAGCACCAATACAGTGGAACCCCCCCACAAGTGACCCCATTTTGCAAACTACACCCCTCAGGGAATTCATCTAGGGGTATAGTGTAAATTTCAAACCCCCAGGGGTTTCACCAATTTTGATACAACTGGGCTGTGCAAATGAAAAATTACATTTTTTACACAAAAATGCAGTTCTGGCTCCAAATTTGTCATTTTCACAAGGAATGAAGGAGACAAAGCACCCCAAAATCTGTGCCCCAATTTCTCCCGAGTACGGCAATGCCTCATGTGTGACCAAAAAGTGGCAGGACTCAGAAGGGAAGGAGTGATATTTGGATTTTGCAGCACAGATTCTGGTGGAATGTTGGTGGGTGCTATGTCGCATTAGCAAGACCCCCAAAGCACCAATACAGTGGAACCCCCCCACAAGTGACCCCATTTTGCAAACTACACCCCTCAGGGAATTAATCTAGGGGTATAGTGTACATTTCAAACCCCCAGGGGTTTCACCAATTTTGATACAACTGGGCAGTGAAAATGAAAAATTACATTTTTTTACACAAAAATGCAGTTCTGGCTCAAAATTTTTCATTTTCAGAAGGTATGAAGGAGAAAAAGCACCCCAAAATCTGTGCCCCAATTTCTCCCGAGTATGGCAATGCCTCATATGTGACCAAAAAATACCAGTTGGGTGCATGGCAGGACTCAGAAGGGAAGGAGTGATTTTTGGATTTTGCAGCTCAGATTCTGGTGGAATGAATGGTGGGTGCTATGTGGCATTAGCAAGACCCCCGAAGCACGGTGAAATGATGAACCTAATAATCCATAGATGTGTGGTATATTTTAAAACACTCCTTTATACATAGGCCGGGTTTGTCGGGGCAAGTTTCACAGTGGAAAATAGTTTCCTTTCTTATTCCCTTTTTATAGCAAACTTTGCACCTTTTTTGTGTCCTGCCCTTTCTTGCAGTGGAGGGGATTTCGTTAGGAAAATGCTGCCCTGGTACAATACGGGGGCCAGTACTAGAAGTACTGGGGCCCTCTGCCTGCTGGTTCCCAAATATTAGGCCCTTTATGACTTCCTCTTGAAAGTGCATAAATGTCCCCCTCTGGCTGGTAGAACGGAATAGCACGTAAGCGTTATACAGTGCCATCTGGATGATATACACGGCCAGCTTCTTGTACCAGATTTTTGTTTTCCGCAGGGCACTGTACGGCTTCAGTACCTGATCTGAAAGATCCACTCCGCCCATGTACCTATTGTAATCTAGGATACAATTAGGTTTTGAGGTGTGGGTACTGGTACCTCGTACAGGGATGGAGGTGGTACTGTCTCCATGAATTGTTGTCAGTATAAGGACATCCCTCTTGTCCTTATATTTGACCAACAACATATTTTCGGTGCATATTCCCCTGCTTTCACCCCTTCTCATTACTTGGGCAATGTGCGTTTTTGGGAGGCCTCTTTGGTTCTTACGCACAGTACCGCAAGCTGCTGTACCTCTTGAACCAAGGGCCTTAAACAGGGGGATGCTAGTGTAAAAGTTATCCACATAGAGGTGATAACCTTTATCCAGGAAGGGGTGCACTAAATCCCAGACAATTTTTCCACTAACACCTACGAGGGAGGGGGGGCATTCTGGCGGTTCAATTCTTGAATCCTTCCCTTCATATACCCTAAACCTGTGGGTGTACCCTGAGGTGCTTTCACACAGCTTATACATTTTTATGCCATACCTTGCCCTCTTACTGGGAAGGTACTGGCGGAATTTAACCCTTCCTTTAAAATGTATAAGGGACTCGTCAATACAAATAAATTTTTCAGGGATGTACATCTCTGCAAATTTGGCACTGAAATGATCAATGACCGGCCTGACTTTGAATAGCCGGTCAAAGGTGGGATCATCTCTGGGTGGGCACAGTGTATTATCGGTGTAATGTAAAAATTTAAGGATTATCTCAAAACGAGCCCGAGTCATGGCCATACGGTAAAATGGGGTGCTGTACAGAACATCTGTACTCCAATATTGCCTAATTTCTGGCTTTTTTACTATGCCCATATGTAACACCAGACCCCAAAACGTCATCATCTCTACTGCATCTACAGGGGTCCACCTAGCAAATGATGACGTGGGGTTTTGAGCAATAAACTGCTGGGCATATAAATTAGTTTGGTCCACCATTAAATTTATAAAATCATCAGAGAAAAATAATTTGAAAAAGTCAATTTCTCTGAGACCTGCTGAATCAAATTGGATTCCTGGGATGGCCAAAAACTCAGGAACCTGGGGCTCAAAATTGCCTGGTGGTGGGGTCCATACGGGATCAATCATTTGGGGGGGGGGGTCTCAGCTGCTCTACGGGGGCGTCTTTGAGGGGGTCCCTCATCAGCAGAGGAGGAAGAGGAGCTTAAGGCGAATCCTTCAAATTCCCCGCTTGCATCACTGGCTGTGTCAGAGTCAGAGTCAGAGGCAAGCATGGCATATGCCTCCTCCGCTGAATACATTCTTCTGGATGACTGGGATGACATTTGGGATGACATTTGGGATGACATTTGGGATGCCATTTTTATTTTTGTGTTTCTGTAAGTGTAATGTTTCAACACGTGTATAGTGTAGGGGGGGTACAAACTTTATTTCAACACGGGGGGTATGTAGTGTGTAGTGTGTATGTAGTGCAGAAAAAAAAAATACTTTATACAGGAATTTGATCCCAATAAAAAAAATTAAAATTGAAGGGGTTAAAAAAAAAAAAAAAAGGTCCTGCGCCAAAAATTGAGCACAGATGTTGGTCAGTAACGTCCGTCACTGAACAGCGCTCAAAGGCAACAGGAATTTGATAAAAAAAAAAAAAATAGATCAACCCTGTGCCGAAAAAGCTGATCAGTGATGTACTTCACTGATCAGCGCACAGTGGCCACAGGACACCCACAAAATCACAGTGTGTGTAAAAAAAAAAATTAAAAAAAGACCCCACAGCACCCTCAAAAAAAAAAAAAAAAGGTGATCAGTGATGCGACACTGATTACCAGTGAGGGGCAGCAGGTGCACAACCTTTGGTGCAACTGACAGTGCAACTGGCAGCAACTGACAGGTATATATAAAAAAAAAACCCTGCACCCCCAAAAAGTTGCTGATCAGCACAGATATACTGATCAGCACAAAAGGGGGGGTAGCAGACACAGAATATAGCACTCTCTATCACTCTCTGTCACTATCTCTCTCTATCTCTCACTCTCTATCACTCTCTATCACTCTCTATCACTCTCTATCACTCTCTGTCACTATCTGTCCCTATCTCTCACGATCTGTGACTCTATGACACTGCTGCAGCAGCACACACAGAAGTCACAAGATCCAGGAAGTATCCAGCTGCTGGCAGCACGCTACCAGCGGTGATCAGCGGTGATCAGGTAAGTTTCAGGCAAGGATCAGGTATGTATCACGACAGATTGGCACGGTGACCGCTCTGCACGCAATTCCAGAACGGAATGTCGTCTGCAGCGCAGTCACCGTTAGTTTAAATCACGCGCCTTGGCTGTGATTGGTCCGTGGGTCCCACGGACCAATCACAGCCTTGGGGGCAGGTGGGGTGAGGTGTCGTCGTCACCGATGACCCCCTCATGCCCCCTGACGCCCGGCGGTGAATGACACCTGTGTTACCGAGCGTCTGATTCGCCAGTAACACAGGAAAATGCTGTGAATGGCTGTTCACACTGAACAGCCAATCACAGCGATCGCCGACGGGGGGGCGGCATCGCAGCCCCCCCTGGGCATGCAGGGACATGTCTGCTGTCAGGGACACAGCCCTGGACGGGTGAAGCCTTGGGGGGGGGGACCCCTTTATTGGGGGGGTCCCCACTCCTCCAGGTACCCCGTCCAAGGCTGACCAGCCACGGTGCTCATGTTTTGGCCGGGGGACCTTGTATAAAAAAAGACCCCCAGATTTTTTGTCCCCCGTATTTTTGGAACCAGGACCGGTTCAAGAGTCCGGGGCTGGTTTCAGAAATACGGGGGACCCCTATGCTTTTTGTCCCCCGTATTTTTGTAACCAGGTCCGGCTCAATGAGCCCGGGGCTGGTTATGCTTAGGAGGGGGGACCCCACGCCGTTTTTTTTTTACTTTTTTTTTTGCACAAAATCGCATTTATGAAAATGCGCACATTTTCATGACTGAAAATGCGCACATTTTCATGACTGAAAATCGCCCGAAATCGCGGCAAATCGCATTTTTTGCCGCTAATTCGCATCTCATTACATATGCGAATTCGCGGCAAAAAACGCGATTTTTAAAGGTGCGATTTCTGGCGAGTTTGGAACTCGTCCAAAAATCACATCCTATTACATTTCGCCCAAGGATTTTTTTGCGGTATACTGTTTCTTATAAATATTGATGTTAGAGCATACCGAACTCACACAATCAATAGATTATGAAACACACATCTAGGTTTCTTTCAAATTTCTTTTGACAATGGCGTACCGGTAGGGATGGCCATCGACCATCGATGATTCGAAATCATCGATGGTTCGTGGCCGATGTCGAATACTTTAGCCATCGATGGGGGAGAACCAGATGGTTGCCCTCCATCGATGTAACAGCAAAACGATGGGTTTTTTTTTTTTTTTTTTAAAGTGCCGGGACACGGAGCATAGCTCCGCCCCTGACACCGCGAAGCCCCACCCCCGTGGTTTGATTGGCCCACAGGCCAATCAAACAAACACAATGGATGACCATCGATATGTAAAAATATCGATGGTCATCCATAGCATCGATGGCCAGTTGCAGAATTGCCATCAATGCCAACCATCGATGGCAATGGCAACGATGGCCAGCCCTACGTACCGGTACTCACGATTAATCATGGAATGTAACACACATCAGGGTTTCTTTCTCCTTTAAATGATTTTATTGGTCGATAAAATGTATCACTTTAAAATTAAAAACAAAGGGTTTGAAAGGCCGCAGGTGAAATGAGGTCCAAACAAAAAATATAATGGGGTCAAATCCGGATATCACCCAAAGTAAAGATCGCAAGATCAACACTGCACCCAATACCTCTCTCTCCCAAATTAAACACACTGGGTCAGCATCCACACATATTACCTGGTATTATACCGGTATAAGCAAGTTCGTGGTGTGAAAACTCCGGGCCACTGATCGGCAATGATGCCATTTACCTCATGTAAGGTTGCCCCGGGAACATGGCGGAGTCCGGTGCGGAGGGGAGTACAGAGGCAGGCTAGCGTAGCTGGCTAGCGGCGGGGACACTACAGGAGTCCAGAGGATCCGGCAGGCAGAAAGGGGTGTGGAGTGGCCGACTCATTAGATATGCACAGAGTGGGACCAGCTAAGTGCTCAGGGATCACTACTGCCAGGGTCCTAAATACCATTTCAGAACTGTTCACACTGCTAAAAAAAACGGGTCTGAAACAGGTAGGACACTGCTTTTTACCCGTTTAAGAAATACCGCTAAATGGACAATCCCTGACACGTATCAGTGACTTTTCTGTACAGTATAGTATGTACTGTATGGTAGCTCTTACTTACACGCTTCTAGGTGCCACGTTCACAATCTCTCCATATATGGAACTAGACACCCTCTTTGGGTGGAGCATGACACGCCCCCTCAATGGGGTGCAGCACAATATTCTGCTACCAACTATAATCTCCCTGAAACTAGATTTCAAAAGTAGGCAAGTATGGAATAGTATGGTTAGGAGAATGGGTACGTGCACTTTACCATGTGTTGCTGTAACTGCTTCCACTTAAAGAAAGATATAGATGGAACTCCCAGGGGGTAACAAAGTCCTCTCTAGTGACACGGTGTCTGTTTGTATAACCGCTGGAGGAAGGTGGATTATTATTATTATATTTTTATTTGGTACTTGTGGAGTATCACGGCTCCCACGACCTGCATCGTATGCAGATCGTATGCTAAAAATCGCATCGCATCGCATGTGGCATACGATGGCATACGATGCGATGCGATGTTTTACCGATTTTTGACTATTTTTGCTCAAAAATCGTATGCCATCGCATAACATCGTATGCCATATGTAGTGGCATACGATGTCATACGATGTGATACGATGTTTTACCGATTTTTGAGCAAAAATCGGTAAAACATCGAATGGCATCGTATGCCATATGTAGTGGCATACGATGTCATACGATGCGATACGATGTTTTACCGATTTTTGAGCATTTTAGCTCAAAAATCGTATGCGATCGCATCGGATGCCATACGATGGCATGCGATGCGATGGCACCCGATTTTGGACTGAAATGCATCAGAATGCATTGAAATGTGTATTAAAGTAGTGAAATGCCCCCAAATGCCATTTTTCATAGTGCAGCACCCCCACTATCAACGTCAACCCGAAGCGTGGCGAGCGTAGCGAGCCCGCGAGGGGCGGCGGTACGCGTCCTACGACCTTTTCATACCCCCACTATCCACGTCGGCGTGGAGTTGAGAATAGAATAGTGTGGCGAGCGCAGCGAGCCACCGAGCCCGAAGCGTGGCGAGCGGACGCGGATACCTTCACAGCTATACGCGTCTCCTCGCGGGCTTTACAGGTATCCGCGTGCGCTCGCCACGCTTCGGGCTCGGTGGCTCGCTGCGCTCGCCACACTATTCTATTCTCGACTCCATGCCGACGTGGATAGTGGGGGTATGAAAAGTTAGTAGGACGCGTACCGCCGCCCCTCGCGGGCTCGCTGCGCTCGCCACGCTTCGGGTTGACGTTGATAGTGGGGGTGGTGCACTATGAAAAATGGCACTTGGGGGCATTTCACTACGTTAATACACATTTCAATGCATTCTGATGCATTTCAGTGCAAAATCGGGTGCCATCGCATCGCATCGGATGCCATTGTATGGCATCCGATGCGATCGCATACGATTTTTGAGCTAAAATGCTCAAAAATCGGTAAAACATCGTATCGCATCGATGGCATACGATGCCATGCGATGTTTTACCGATTTTTCACCATTTTTGCTCAAAAATCGGTAAAACATCGTATCGCATCGTCACTACATATGGCATACGATGTTATGCGATGTTTTACCGATTTTTGACCATTTTTGCTCAAAAATCGGTAAAACATCGTATCGCATCGTGAGACATCGTATGCCATTACATATGGCATACGATGCCATGCGATGGCATACGATTTTTGAGCAAAAATGCTCAAAAATCGGTAAAACATCGCATCGTATGCCATCGTATGCCACTACATATGGCATACGATGCCATACGATGGGAGCCGTGATACTCCACAAGTACCTTTTATTTATAAGGCGCCACAAGTGGTACGCAGCGCCATACATATAGACCACATTAGAACAGTACAGGGTACACAGAACTAGACATAACAGTGACAGAAGATCAAAAACAGAGAACAATTAACAGCACGGATCTTAGTACACAATACAGCTGAGATATAGGGAAGTGAGTGAGAAGAGATGCAGGTATGGATTGTAGGTGAGTAAAGGGCCCCTTAAGGCCCCCATACACTATACGATTTGGGCACTATTTCACCCATGAAATCGGCCCAAATCGCATGTTTTGACACCCCCCCCCCCCCCGCTGCCTATTTGACAGCTTACCATGCCCGACTCCACCCCCTGCAGCTCCCCAGTGTCCCTCGCCCGCTGATTCTGCCCGGCTCTCCCCCTGCAGCTCCCCAGTGTCCCTCGCCCGCTGATTCTGCCCGGCTCTCCCGCTGCAGCTCCCTGGGAGTTGCATATGATAAATCGCATGGCGATTTATCATATGCAAAACTTGGCACATCAAGATCAAAGATGATCAGCTCCTTAATTCAATATCCTGGTGGTGAGGCAATAACACCAGGTTATTGGCACTTCACTCCTTGGATTATCCTCCGGCCGGCCAAAGTTATTTACAGCCACCCGTTTGAGAGGACGCCTAATCCAACACTAAGGTACAACAGCAAAATTTCCTCCAGCGGTTTACATCTGGACGCTGCAATACTAGAGAGGGCTCTGGTACCCCAATTGGTGGGCTCCAATCATTTTCATCCACCTTCCTCCAGCAGTTATACAAACGGACACCGTGTCACTAGAGAGGACTTTGTTACCCCCCTGGGATCTTTTTTTAAGTGGAAGCAATTACAGCAACATTTGGTAAAGTGCACTTACCCATTCTCTTAACAATACTCTTCTGCACCTGGATGGTTCCTGAAATTGTCATCTGACAGTGAGGCCATTTTTATTTCTTATTCCTGCTATTGTTTATATAACAATTTTAAGTGCTATGTTCTTCATATAACAAGTAGAGTTTTGCATTTACAAAAACCCTGCTTTTGTTTCTTGTAGCGGTAGCACTGCTATCATTTCCATCTTTCTTGTTGACCTTCGCTGTAGGGATTGACTACCCCTACTACCCAGCAGCTGCTCATTGGGATCCAGCTCATATGACAGGTGCCTGAGTTTATTCTTTACTGAATAAAAACCTTTGCTTTTTTTTTAGAAGATTAAAACAAGTCTGCAATGTGCTGTGTGAGATACCAGACGTCAGGCGCGCTTAGGAACCGACATAACGTAACTCTCCGCGCTGTAATTACGCATTTGTGTTCTTCTTCGGCATGAGGCAGACAGGAAAGTAAACGGGTTTATGTAGCGGTGGTATGTAGTTCGTTAGCGTCATTTGTGTTAATGTGCAAGTATGTAAATGCAGTGCTGAGCTCTAGTCCGTGTGCCCTAGGGTCTGAGACAAGGGTTAGAGGTTAAGATATGTTATTAATTTAAGACAAAAAACACTACGGAAAATATAGTTATTATTGTAAGCTTAGTTATTAAGTCACCTAGTTCGGTACTTGTTTACTAGCACATCGTTCATCGCATCGCAGACCATAAGGCATGTGATGGTATGCGATGCGATGTTACGCGATGGCAGCCGATGTTATACAATTTTAAATTGTATACCATCACATTGTATGGCATTGTATGCCATTCTATCGCATATACAATGGTATGCGATTTAAAATTGTATAAGCACCCTAAAGGGTTTTTCCATGTTAAAAGTGGCCCCTATAAGTTAATATAACGTGATGGGTGCTTAGTATGTTAAAAGCACCCCCAACGGCACCCCGACTATCAACGCCAACCCGAAGTGTGGCGAGCACAGCGAGCCCGCGAGGGGCGGTGGTACGCGTCCTACGACCTTTTCATACCCCCACTATCCACGTCGGCGTGGAGTTGATTCTATATAGTGTGGCGAGCGCAGCGACCCACCGAGCACGCAGCGTGCCCCGCGAGGGGCCGCGGAATACATGTAAAGTAATACGCGTCCCCTTGCGGGGCTCGCTGCGCTTGCCACGCTTCGGCCGCGGTGGCTTGCTGCGCTCGCCACACTATATAAAATGAACTCCACGCCGACGTGGATAGTGGGGTTATGAAAAAGTCGTAGGATGCGTGCCAACGCCCCTCGCAGGCTCGCTGCGCTCGCCATGCTTCGAGTTGGCGTTCATAGTGGGGGTGGCGTGGGGGTGCATTTAACATTGTAAGCCCCCATTAGGGTGCTTAGACAATTAAACATCGTATAGGGGGCTTATACAATTTAAAATCGCATCGCAGTGCATCGGGTGTATGCCATGCGATGGCATGCAATGTGATTATATGTCTTGCGACCAAATATCGTGGGCGCCGTACTAGTACACAAGTACCCCTAGTTCACCTAAAAGCAAAGAAGGAAAATACAGGTTGAGTATCCCTTATCCAAAATGCTCGGGACCAGGAGAATTTTGGATAACGGATTATTCCGTATTTCGGAATATTTTAATATTTCAATGATGTTTTTTGAAGTATCTTGCATTTATGCTGTATAAACAATAAAATACACACATATATATTTTATTACCACATAAAATACACACAAATATATTTTATTTGTTCAAAAAACAAGGTTTCAAAACATGAAACAAAATGTGTGTACTAACTCAGATACTGAATTTGAATGGCAAGCAATCATTTTCTTGTACATATATAGTGCCAGTTACATGTCATGTCCTCAGTAGTGCTGTTACATATGTCCCCAGTGAGTTTTTATCCCCAAAAAAAAAAAATTCTTCACTTTCTGGAATGTATGGTTTTCGGAATAATTCGGATAACGGATATTCGGATACGGGTTACTCGACCTGTACTCACGATTGGACACGTTTTCACATATAAAATAAAGTATAATGTTTGAAATCAAAATGTAAAAAGCATGCATTTAAAAGGAATAGATAAGGTTATAAACTTAGTAGATTTACAAGATAGTGGGCCATATGCACTAAGCTTCAAGATTATTAGGTAAAAAGGGGATAAATAAGTATGAAATAGGAATAACTCCACAAGTTACCCCACTATTAAGCCACGGGGGGGGGGGGCGCGGGCCGGGGCACAGCACCTTAAATAAAGATGTATGTAAAACTATTTATGATTTGCGCACCTTGATATGGATAAACATGTTAAGACATTTTATTGCACAAATGATGGCAATATGTATACTTTGACACGCAGATCCATTGTTAACTGATGTTCCTACATTTTAAAAATATGAAAAAGAAGAAAATAAAGATTGAATATTAAAAAACAAACAAACAAAAAACAGGTTTATGGAACTACTGAAATTGATACGGCCTACAATCTCCCTGCTAATGCTATTAATGTAATTAGTCAAATTAAAATCCTCATTAACTATATTACATAGAACTTATGTCAATAAATTAAATAGCAGAGATAGACGCAATGGTGATGTTGTGGGCGGTGAAGTGAGTTTTAGCCACTGTGCATGCCTCAGAGTGGACCACTTGTGCCATTGTCTTGTGAGGTTGGTCACGGGAAGGATGTATTCACAATGCGTCTGACATTCAGGCCTCGATGGGGAGCGGTAATAGGACTACAAAAACACAGATTGTTTGGTCTTAGCTTGAAACTCCGCCCCCCCCACCCCTATTTTCCATCTTATACCATTATTTACTTCATTTGAGAGCTCTTTTTTCATTTAGTTATTTTAAATGACACATTTCTATGCAGTCATACCCAGGAGCTTCAGTCACATCCTCCTTTATTTAAAGAGCACATTTTGAAATACTGTCACACCCAGGATTCAAACCCATTACATTCTATATTGTAATCAGACATGTTACTTATGGAGCTATTTTCTACTGTATGAAAAGTATGAAAGTGTGTGCCTTAAACAAAGGAATGAGTGGCTGAAGTTGCATAAAGACATAAGGTGGAGATGGGGGCGGCCAGGTGAACCCCAGGATTAAAGAGGAGGAAGTTTCAAGTGAGATTGATTAAAACTGAAAAATTTCAGGTGCTGCAGAACAGCGCCCCCTGCCTTGTGGTGCCCTTTACAGTGGCACATGTCACATCACCTAATTATGGTCTTTGGGGTGGCTAGCTGGAAAATCCAGCAGGTGGAGCTACATAAACCGCTCCTGCCAAATGTGATAATCTGAGCATCGAAGAAGTGGTTGAAGCTAAAGGGGAAAGAGTGTGTCAATGTTAATAGGATTTCCTTGTTTAAGCACACTAACGCAGTTAAACATTTATTCAGTCCAGGTTTTTGTCAGTGCTGCTGCAGAGTGCCGGCGCCCGGAGCAGGGCTGCCCAGACACTTCCGTCCAGCGGCGCTGGGTCCCACGACGTCACATCCGCCCGGCCGGGGGATGGCAGCACTGTGACTATTCAGGCTGTGTCGCCTGGTGGTTGCCTAGCAACTGGGGGACGCCGGGCGGTGCGCTCGGCCTCCTGAAATGAATCAGTAATTACAGGGGGTCTCGTCTCTCGGCGGGGGCTGATTGGTCAGACTATCCCTTTTAAGGGATCTGGCCCAGCTCAGCCCCGCCGGTGATATTGGTTCCAGCAGTGTGTCCTGGCCGCGCTGCAGTCTTGGTCCTGTCCTGGTCCTGTATTGGTCCTGTCCTGGTCCCACCTTGGTTAGTGTTGCAGTCTTGTCCAGTCCTGCCAGTCATTCCCGGCCTGCACTTTTCCATCTCGTGCCACTGGGTTTCGCAGTCTGGTCGCTGTGTCCGTTCAGGTCACGTAAGTGCTCCAGTGGAGCCTGGTTCCGTTCCTTTCTTTATTACTGTGGGCAAGCTGCCCTGTGTCTTTTGTTTCTTAGTGTTTACTGTGTCCAGCTCTCCCAGGTGAGGAGAGGCCCACAGATATGGGTTCATGTCTGTTTTGGGGTACCGTTTGGTGTGGTGTACTGAGCATTTAATTTGGTGTGTTTTTAGTTGGTGGCACCCCGGTCCATCCTCATCTGGTTGCATCACGTAGGGTGTTCCTCCCAGATAGCGCCGTTTAGCTAGATCTCCTTTTGGCACTACCTATGATGATCACCGTAGTTTTGTCAAGTTTTTTTAAAACCTGGTTGCATCGGGGTTGGAGCGGGTCTAACTCACTCCTTCGAACACGGTGACTAAAGGAGAAGCCTAGCTATCTGCAGACTAAGGTCATCTGCCCGAAGAGGTCAAAAGAGCTAGTGTAGGGTGCGCCGTGGCCGTCTAAAACAGTGGTCCCGGCTGAGGGCTCTGCCCACCTCCACACACACGTACCTGCCTCGTTACAGTTTTGGTTTGAGCTCAGGAATCAACTGCGGCTAAATTGATTAGTAGCACCTGTGAGCTGCATATAAAAATGGTTTATATGACTTCCGGTGGGGCGAGGAGCTGAAAGCATTTTAACAAATCTCCTACCAAGAGAGGATTTATATCCATCCCCATCGTCCTCTATATTGGGACCACAAAAGCATCTGCCATAGATCTCAGGAGCTGGCATCCTGCTCATTAAGCAGATACCCTTCTCGGAGCTGTACTCTTCATTACCACCGGAGTCCTGGCCTTCATTGTGGAGGCCTGCATGACCATTTAAGATTGGGCACGAAACCTGACAGCCCTCATCAAGGGGAGCGTCTGAACTTACCGGGGTCCTGATAGCTGGTTAATACCCTCTCCTGCGTGACAGAGATGGGCCTAAATTTTGTGTGTAGCGTGGAGGATCGCACCCACCCCCCTGACTAGAGAACACCGGGCCTTCCCTGCTGCCCCCCTTCCCCGCTGTGGTGCCCTACCTGTGCCCTGGAGACATTGTACGGCCAGATGGACCAGGAGTCGGCAGCCATTTGGGAGATCATCCCCGTTGATGAGCAGGCGGCCATCTTGGAGGAGGCGGGAGAGGAGCGAGAGGCTAGTCATGGCCAAAGCAATTAATTGAAATTAGTTGAGACACAAGGCTCAGCTCTGTGAAGTGTGTTGAATCAGTGACTCGCCGCTCGAGCCATTACTCATATGGAATTACAGGCACAGGGAGACAGTGCAGGGCTCACAGCACACTCAGGGAGGCTCAGTCACTCAGTGTGCTGGCAGACAGGAAGTAAGAGTGGCTGGGCTCATATGGAATAACAACACATTCATACCCCTTTCACACCAGCCTAAATTCCCGGGTTGAGTCCGGGAACAACCCGGTACTAGCGCTGGTTCCCGGGACAAATTACGGGGCTAATTTGCCGGCAATCCAACCCTGCTAGGTAGCAGGTTTGTTCCCGGGTTCAACCTGGCTGGTGTGAATGGGGTCGTGTATATTTACCCGGGTTGACGGTCCTCAGTGTCGTGTCCAGCCGGGAATCCACGCAGGCGGCGGGCGCAAATGACGGGACAGGAGGTGGATGATGATGATGCAGATGATGACGCAGCTCTCTGGCGGCAGTGAGGGCGCCGGAGAGCTGCGTTATCTTCATCCGCCGCCTGTCCTGTCATTTGCGCCGCCGCCTGTGTGGATCCCCGGCCTGCACAGAGGACAAGCAACCGGGGGGGGGGGGGGTATTCTCAACACCTCCTGCCCACCTCTGCCGCCATCCCGCCGACTGTCCGCCTCCTCCCCACCTCCTGCCGGCCTCCGTCCCGCCCCTTCACACACCAGAAAATGTAGAAACTTTTCTGGTGTGAAAGGGTCCCAACCCGGGAATGTCCCTGCATGTCCCGGGAATATAGTTCCCGGGTTTGTCTCTGCATTTCTGGTGTGAAAGGGGTATAATTGGATTTATGCTGCTCTCTTTACAGTGCATATACAAAGATAGACAATCCTGTGTACATTAATAAGAAATAACTGTTGCAGTCTGTTATTGAAATACAGTAACTGTTAAAATAAGTATTACAAGTAAGTGTAAACTGTCTAATGTATCATTTTACATATCACTTCTGTTTATTGACAGAAAAACAGTTTTGCATCCCCTATGCTGGGAACATGAATGGGCGGCATAACAGCATATAATTATGCCAAAGATAAGCCAATATATTAACAGTTAAGTATGTTGAAGTGTATTATGATGTAATAAACAAATACATCTAATGTTTAGAAAAATAAAATCAATTGATTCAATAACAACAGGTTTCAAAGATGTTGCACATACAGTATTGTCTTCTTATTGTTTTATGTTGTGTTTTGACTTGTTTTATACAAACCAATTGTGATTGATGTCCGCTATTATTAGACTGTTAAATATGGTCAATAAGCACATAAAAAGGAATGAAGTATTGCTCATCAATCCTGCCTAGTAATTAACACAGTGATTGGCATATGTGTACTGCTGGACACCACTCATAGAATGAATAACCTGTTGATTTTTTAATCAATGTTCTTGATTTGATTTTTCTAAACATTAGAGGTATTTGTTTATTACATCATAATACACTTCAACGTATTTAACTGTTAATATATTGGCTTATCTTTTGCATAATTATCATGTTCCCAGCATAGGGGATGCAAAACAGTTTTTCAGACAGATTCATGTTTAAAATAAACTGCCACAAGTAAATACAATAAACAGAAGTGTTTTAAATACTGCACCTAAAGAGGGCCTTATTCTGGTTCACTCGCAAAGGCAAATTCCTTCTCAAATGCAGGTGGTGCAGATATTACTTGTGCAGAGAGAATTAGATTTGGGTGACATGTTACATCTGCCCCACCTGCAGTGCACATGGTTCTGCCCATTTGAGAAGGAATTTGCCTCTGCGAGTGAATCAGAATAAGGCCCTGACTGTAATGCATTGTTTACTGAACTTACTGGAGCATTCAGTAAAGAGTGTGTTGGACATTAGAAGACACAGGTGTGCATTATTCTTCTATTTAGGGCAAACAAAGGGAATTTACCCTGATTTGTTGCCCCAAGTTTTTTTTCTTGGTCACTTCAATTACTGAGCATCCTCTCCAAAAAATAAATAAAAAAAAACGTTCAGGAGAAAACACAATATTTACAATTGTGACCGTGAAAATGGGTCAATTATCAGGGATTTTTTCTCCCACCAAAGTCAGTCACTTTGCACTAGGACAAGCTCGTACTCTCTTTTACTATTCTAAAGTATATTAATGAACCACTCTAACATGTAGGAGTGGCCAGCACCACAGTAGGAGTGGCCAGCACCATTTCATTACACCATGTTTCAATGTCTGTACAATATATATGCATAGAGATTCACTGTACCCATTTTTAGATAAAACTCATGAGCTACTTTACAACTTTGATTAGACAGTGAGATAACCTGCTACTCTGCTTGCCTAAGGTTTAACCCTTTCATGTTGATTGGGGTTAGTCTTTTCAGTATATAGGCCACCGAGAGATTTTGACGTGAGTGGATACACATCAGGATACCCATGAGATGTGAGATTGTAATTTTTTAAATTAAAATTACAGTTCAGTACCCCATGCCTGTTACATGTGTCACCCTTCTATCTCCCTTCTCTTTTTCCATCTCACTTAAAGCTCTCTATTCATGTCGGTAAGGTGTCCAGTGATTTGGGACTCTCTCATCAGAGATTCGATGCTTACAGATCTCTGAAAGCAGAAGTGCCAATTTATGGTAAACTGACAAACTGTCACTGATTCACTCACTTCATAACACTCTCTCATCCATCCAGCCCGTTGTGTCTCCCTGCAATACTGAAAAGCACCAGGGTGACTCACTGAGCTGCATTGGAAAGCAGAAGTGCACTTTACCATAACTCCCATGTCACAACCAACCAGGCACTCTCATTTAACACTAAGTCCAAAAAGTTACCTGTATACTCCACTACAGGCTTGATACCAGCAGTACCCACAAGGGGCCAGTCTAGTAGCCAGAGAGGAGACTTCTGGCGAACAAACTGGGTGGTAACTTAGACGGGTGATTGAACAGCAGATGCTTAGGAACCACCGGTTGTTGGAGTACTTTCCACAGGTGACTATACATACCTCCTCCAGGTCCACTCACTGGATTGGGTTACCTTCTTCTTCCAAGTAAGATAGTTAATAGCCTTATGTCATCACAATTGACGAGCATGAGAGATTGACAGAGCTTATGTGGCTGAGCTAATTGTTGTTATTTTGCTGAGGCAATTTGATTACAAAATTTAAATATAAAATTCGAAAAAAACTATAAATAAAAAACAAAATACAGAAAATTTATAACCTGATTATTGTGAACGGTCACGAATAAGATGGTTGTACATGAGGACCAGCTAGAAGCCTAGCATGTCTTCAAATGTTTGTTGATGTCTTTTCTAAATGTTGTATGTGATTTTTTGATTGATAGTCAATGACAACGTATCAAATGACCAAGAATTGATGAATGCTCCCAATTTTTTAGAATAAGAAGCCAATAAAAGTTATGTTTTAATGTAGTAATCATATCAAAATTATTGAATAAAGAGTGCGCCCAAAAAGGCACATTTGTCTTTTTGTATGCTTCTTGCATACAACCTCCCCCTTACACAGTTACAAATACTGAATGTGTTGGGCGCACCACCAATCCAAGACTACCACCATATAATTGAGTAGTCCAACATATTGGTCAAACCTATGGTCCTTGTATAATATCTTAAATATGTATTAAGTCTGTGCGGATCCATATCCCATCTTCTTTGCACAGGTGCCTAGAGCTGCCTAATGGTAGAGTCAGCCCTGAGAGCTCTATGGTCATGGGCCAAGAGCAGTTTTCTGTGGAGAGATTGCAAGAGCAGCTCTTTTAGATAACTAGGGTGGTCAGCAGCCTGAACTGATTCTGGAATGTTCCAAATAGGGAGATTGTCCCTGCGGGTTCTGTTCTCCAGATCTTCAACTTGATTCCGAAAGAAATCGTGGTCAGATCACATGACAGTAAACTCTTGATGCATGATGTCTTGAAATCCGGGGCGTGGCCTGGCAGCCATTAGAGCAAGACGTGGCTCCGTTTAGCTCCAGCACAACGCAGGCTGAAAGCTCCTTTCCAGGCACCTACAGAACTCAGCAGCCGGCTGCACAGCCTCCCAGAGACCCCCAGAGGCTAGCGGAGCTACCGGCGGGTGGCAGCGGAGTCGGGGCGGCCGTTTACGGCCGCTCGCGGATTGCGGCCTACCCGATCCCCGGAAGCCGCGGCCTAAATTTCAACAGCCGGCCGCACTGCGGGCTCCACAGCGGACGTCTGCCGTTAAACAGCGCGCGAAGACGCCAGCACTCACCCCCTGCTCAGACAACCACCCGGAGACCCCCCCAGCGCCACACACAAGGTCTGTGCCCGTCCCTACCCTCATAAAACCCCGCTATTATCCCCAGCTCCTGGCCCTCTGAGCGGCGGCCATCTTGAAGGTGGCAGAGCTAAACACCTCTGCACACAGACAGCTCTGTGGGCTGAACAGTTAAGCTGCAGTGCTGATTTCTGCCCTTCTTTACAAGAAAACTACCTGTCTCCCTCCCTCTGCCCTGCTGAGTGTGGATGGTGCCTCTCAGGCAGAGAAACCACCAGCCACCTCAGGACTATCAACCAGCCCTCCTGCAATCCCCACTGCAGAGGTCAAAAAGCAGTACTACAAGAGACTGATCCCCCTCCCCACACTCAAATATCTGGCTATATTATTATAATACCAGAACCTGCATTGGGCCCACACTGCGCCCCCCTTTGCTACGACTGAGACAGCCCCGCCCACAGCGCAGATCATAGCGTGGCAAAATAACAGCTACCCATCAACATACTGAAGATCGGACGCAATTTATACACCCCGCCCAGAGCCCCGCGAAGTGGTTGAGGGGCCCACCTGCTGTCTAGAGAATACAGCCCCATAGCAGAAACCGGAGATGATGACCTCACTCCACACTGACCCGTCTTCCCACTTGAGATGATTTACCCGAAAACCTGCTGATGCCAGGCCAATGAGGGAACGCGGCCGGGACTTCGCCACGCTACTCTTTTACTACTTTTAGCTACCAACCTGGCGGCCCCATGACCGCCTAGATGTGAACTGCCTTCTCACCAGCATGGTCAAGTCTGGTAAAAAGAAAGGAAGCACCCCGAAACCAAAAGCGAATCCGACCCAGGGAGATCTGAGACCCTTTTTACTCTCTGCCATACCGAGTGACTCTGAAACTAACACCCCCCCAAGCCCACTTCTCAATTGCTCCTCTATACCCCCTTCCCCCAAGACAATGGAACATCCCCCCTCCCCCACCCAAGGGGAACCCACTCTCAAGGAACTCATGGCGTACATGAAAACCTTACCCACCGAACAATACATACAAAACATCATGCGTAAGGAGTTGGCAACGATCAAGCAAGATGTAACTCAACTAACTGAAAGAGTGGATGTCCTCGAGGACCATCAGGAGTCTGCTGACACATTCACAAAATCCCTCTGCGAAGTCATCGCAGCCCAAACACTCGAAATCAAATCCCTCAGAACACGGGTCCTAGACCTGGACAACAGAGGCCGTCGTAATAACATCAGAGTAAGAGGCATCCCTGAAGATGTCCCCCCGGCAAACCTCATAGATGTCTTAACAAAGATCTTCAACGAGATCCTGGGGAAAGACTCTTCAAACACTATCACCTTTGATCGAGCACACCGAGCGCTCAAACCAAGAGGTCTCTCTGCAGACCGCCCAAGAGACGTTATATGCCGCCTGCACTATTTCTCCCAAAAGGAAGAGATAATGAATAAAGTGAGGAGACTAGATGGGCTAACTTTCAACAACGAACCCATTGCCCTATACCAAGATCTTTCATGGCACACCCTCCAGCAGCGGAAAACTCTCAAACCCATTACCGACGAGCTACGAAAACGCCAACTAAAATACAGATGGGGATTCCCCTTTCAACTACAAGTAGCATTGTCGGGGAAAACCTACTCCCTACAATCTCCCTCAGATCTCCCAACCTTTTGCTCTGGCCTCGGCCTTCCCCCCATGAAGATTCCGGATTGGGAATTTAACCCACCAGACTTGACCCCTCCCCAGCTGAACAAAAATGGAACACCATGGCAAACTACTCGAGACTCTAGCAAGAAATCCTCCCTGGCTCAGGCCTGCATCCAGAACATTTCCGCCAAAGACCCATCACCTTCTGGGTCGACATGATCATCTCCTAGACTCCAGCGATCCATGGACTTCCCGGGTGTCGACGGACGGGTGAGACATACCCTTCCACCTGCTCACCAAAAAAAAAAAAAACCCCGTCTAATGACGCCCCTACTACATATTAGTGAGACAGACTGGTCTCCGCAGTTCTTTTTTGTTCCTTTATAACAAAGTTTAAATGTTTTTTCTTACTATTAAGTTAAGGTTGGTTCGACTAACATTGTAATTATCTTCTTGAAGTGTACTATGCAACACTCTCAATGTGGCGCCCCAGGTGGCGTTCCCTAGTTACCCCCATACCCCGCACTTGGCCTACTTGGCCCAATGAGACACCGAATGTACAATACAACTGGTAGTCTCATGGCGGATTGTTACATATTACCGATGTTTATTTTTCTTGTACTTTTTTACCCTTTGTTTTCCCCCATCCCACCCTCATATACTCTTATCCCCTCAGTCCAATCCGAACGTCCTTCTGCTAAACCAAACCCTACCCAGGATGTCAAGTCCAGGTAAACTTAAAATTGTCTCATTCAACGCTAGAGGTCTGAACATCCCCGAAAAAAGATCTCAATTACTGAATATGCTTTGGTCAGAGAGGGTGGATGTAGCTCTGATACAAGAAACTCACTTTAAAGGATCCACACGTCCTCCCTCCCTGGCCAATTATAGATTCCCCTTAGCATACTACTCAAACAATCCTGACAGCAAAACGAAAGGTGTAGCTGTTGTATTCTCACGATCCCTACAAGTTACGGAAATCAAGACCCATAAAATAGTTCCAGGTAGAATACTGGTAGTCACTTGCACAATCTTCTCCAGTCCCTACACATTCATAGCCCTCTACGCCCCTAACAGCAATCAACCTTCATTTCTTAGCTCCCACTTATCAAAATTAGAACCTCTATATAAGGGAACTGTTATTTTAGGAGGTGACCTCAATTGGACCATAGACCCACCTGTAGACACCTCCCCCCCCTCTCCTAGATTTTCAATACGCAAACATAGACAAGTAAGGAAGCTATTACACAACTCACAACTAGCTGACTCGTGGAGAGTTTTGAACCCTAATGGCCGCGACTATACCTTTTTCTCCCATCCGCACCAAACTTACTCCCGACTAGACTACCTATTTATTAGCCACAGACACCTCCCACAGATAATTCAAGCCGATGTCGGATCGATCCATCTATCAGACCACGCCCCAGTTTTCCTGACCCTAGCGACTTCCTACCGCAACCCAGCCCAATGGTCTTGGCGTCTCAATGAATCTCTCCTTCAAGACAAATATTGCAAATCCGAACTAGATAAAACTTTAGCCGATTACTTCTCTATCAACGAGACAGACGAGGTCTCCAAAACGACCCTCTGGGAAGCGCATAAATGCGTAATGCGAGGTAAACTGATCCAACTAGGCTCATATATGAAAAAATCTAGATCAACAGCTGTAGAATCACTACTACAAAAAATTCACCTCCTAGAAACTCGCCACAAATCCTCCCTAGCACCCGGTGACCTCCTAGACCTAGCTGAAGCCCGCGACCAACTGAAAAAACGACTCAACCTTAAAACTCAAGCATCCATACGAAAATGTAAATACAGATACTACCAGTGGGGCAACAAGCCCGGACGCCTACTGGCTCAGGCTCTTAGGGCCCAGAAAACAGCCTCCTTTATTTCAAACATGAAAAATAAATCAGGTACACTCTGCTTTAAAACACCGGAAATTGCAGCCTGTTTTAAAGAATACTACTCGGCACTATACAACCTCACAGACCCATCCTCAACAACAAACCCTATCCCAAACCTAATTAATTCTAAACGATACCTAGAAAAGGTCGCATATCCCACACTCCCGTCGGCAGCTAGAACCTCCCTAGACGAGCCCTTCACGACACTGGAGGTAGACCGTGCCATAGCCTCTCTGCCTTCAGGCAAAAGCCCCGGCCCGGACGGATTCCCGGCAACATACTACAAAACCTTCAAAGAAGTCCTTACCCCCAAAATAGTCCAAGTCTTTAACTCCATAACAGCTACCCATTATTTTCCCCCTCAGTCCCTAGAAGCTCAAATCACTGTAATCCCAAAACAAGGAAAAGATCCCTCTATCTGCCCCAGCTACAGACCTATATCCCTGCTCAATGTAGATCTAAAACTATATGCAAAATTACTGGCCACTAGACTGAACGAATTTCTCCCCATGCTCATACACAATGACCAAGTCGGCTTCGTACCCGGCCGCGAGGCAAAAGACAACACTACAAAAATAATCTCTTTAATTCATCTAGCCTCCAAGAGCCAAAATCCTACCATTTTACTGTCGACCGACGCCGAAAAGGCTTTCGACAGGGTTAACTGGGACTTCATGAGGGCAGTGCTGGAACACATTGGGTTAGGGCAGGTATCACTCCACAGAATAATGGCTCTTTACTCACATCCCTATGCCAGAGTTAAAGTAAACGGAACCCTATCTGACACTTTTTCCATTAGCAACGGTACAAGACAGGGTTGCCCACTCTCCCCCCTCATCTTTGTCTTTTGTATCGAAGCCCTCGCTAGGGCAATTAGGAAGAATAACCAAATTACAGGCCTACAAGTGGACGACACCAATTACAAACTAGCCCTATTCGCAGATGATGTCCTGACAATCCTCACAAAACCCTCCCACTCACTCCCACATTTTATGCAGGAACTGAACACTTTTAGCGCCCTTTCCAACTTTAAAGTGAACACCACTAAATCATATGCCCTGAACATCTCCGCACCTCCCAAAGAAATAAATGCCCTAAAAGCCCTCTATCCATTTATTTGGAAAGACTCCCATATCACATACCTGGGGGTTCAACTCCCTAGAGATCTCTCACAACTATTCACCCTAAACTTCCACCCCATCCTCAAAGCTATCAAAAAGGATTTTTGCAGATGGCAATACAAAACAATTTCATGGTTAGGTCGTATCGGCGTGGTCAAAATGAACACACTCCCTCGCCTACTGTATCTCCTTCAAGCGCTCCCGATTAAGCTCCCAGACTCCTGGTTTCAGACCATCCAATCCCTGATCCAACAGTTTATCTGGGCTCGCAAAACCCCCAGGATTAGCAAATCCACCCTGACGCGGCCAACCGCTCAAGGTGGATTCCAACTTCCGGATATTAGAAAGTATCACCAAGCCATCATGTTAGGTAGGGTCCTAGATTGGACACGAAGTAGGGAGCTCAAACAATGGGTGGTTCTGGAGGGACTATATGCTCAACAGTACCCCGAAATTTTCCCCTGGCTTCCATCCCTTCCTAAACTCCCACATCAACACCCGACCATCTCCCCTACATTGAAGGCATGGAAGCTCTTACGCAAGAAATCGATGATTTCCTCAGATATAGGCCCCCTCACATCCTTCCTGGGGAACCCAGCTTTCACACCAGGCATTACTCTCTCCCACTACAAACCGTGGGCCCTGGAAGGCCTCTTTAGGCTAGGCCAACTAACACAAAACTCGGTGGTGCTGCAATTCTCTGACATCCGGAAAAAATGGGATATCCCACAATCAAACTTCTGGAAATATCTCCAGGTTAGGCATTTCCTTCACACAAAGAACACACTAAAACAGGCCTCTAGAGAACTATCCCCCTTCGAGAGACTATGTATCTCCCCTGCCCACCCTAAACGTATAATTTCTTCCCTATACCAAATCCTACAACAACACACTTCTCAGGAAACCATGCCCTTTCTCAGGAAGTGGGAAAAAGACCTAGATATCAAAATCACAGAGAGGGAATGGGAGGCTATCTTCATGAAAACCCATAGAAGCTCCATATGCACTCAAGTCAAAGAAACCCAATATAAAGTTCTGATGAGATGGTACAGACACCCATCCCTTCTCCACACAATATCCTCGTCAAACTCCCCTACCTGCTGGAGGTGCCGGAAAGATTTAGGCACCATGGTGCATATATGGTGGTCATGCCCTCTAATTCAACCATTCTGGAGGGAGGTAATCTCTGTGTCATCGGACATTACACTTACTCCTACCCCCTCCAACCCCTCCTTCTGGTTGCTAAACCACTCAACTATACCGCTTTCCTCACATAAAAAATCCATACTAAGGCACCTAAGCAACGCAGCTCGCGCAGTGATCCCTGCTCTCTGGAAGTCCCAGAATCCACCCACCCGTCTCACCTGGTTTTCGAGGATAGACTATTACATGAACATGGAGGACTTGCTCCTCAGCTCTAAAGATAGGATGTCAGAATTCACGGCCATTTGGCTTCCATGGTTAAACTACAAATCTTCCAACCTATACAAAGACTATGTGGTGGCCCATGGAAGACCCAATCAATCCTCTCTTCCATCACTTTGCAACTCTACGACTAATTAAAGGATACTACTAAGGATTGGACAACCCCCTCACCCCCCCCCCCCCTACTCACACTCAACTCTAGAAACCCTCCAATCCTGAACCCCCCCCCCCCCCTCCTCCTATCTTTCCTTGGTTAGAAGAATACCCTTGTATGTTATGCTGTTATATTCGAGACTGCAATACTGTAACGATTACTGTAAATGTAATGCCAACATCTGTAACCTAAATTATTCGCAAAGATACATGTTATTACTTCTCTAATTTCTGTACTTGAATACTTTAACTCAATAAAAACAGAATTTAAAAAAAAAAAGATGTCTTGAAATCCATCTGTTTGGACACCCAACAAATGTATTTCAGAGTTCAATTCCTGTGTCACGTCTCCTAATTCCACTTGAAAGGTTGTCGTAATTCTTTGTAGAATGGAGTCACATGGATCATCATTAGAACAAACTTCCTACATTTCAGAGCCCAGAAAGGAGACACTGATCTGCTTTGTGGAGGTCGGGGTGGATGCTGATATCATTAAGGCCCGCCCCGTCACAGTCAAATGCCGTTATTTGCGGTTCTGTGGAGAGGGGGTGGGTCTAAAATTATGTGATTTGCATCATTTTAGCTTCGCTTCCTCTATAAACTGCCATAAATTATTGATGGCAATACGGGCGGCGTTCGGGAGGTCCGGGAGCCTGATGAAGATGCAGGGTACTTGCCCACCTTTCCAGGGGACCTGGAGGCAGATCCAATTTTCAGGAGCCATGGTAGACTAGTGTGATATTATTGCATTAGAATGCTTTATATTTGAAGACACTCCCTTGCTTTAATGTGTAATCCTGAATCTTCAGTGACGGTCCCTAGGACCATAGGGAATGCTGGGACATGGGTGTAGTTCAGTGTACAGTGTGTTTGGAGTTAGCAACATAATAAAAGAGCACAGCAGTGGTTCCCTCGCCTCTGTGTCCCAATGATTGGAATTATATGAACACAACAGTATGCATTGAAGCCATAGGCATAGGAGGAGAGGAACAAATCAGGAGAGGGCGCTGAGCAAGAACAGATTCATTACGCTTCTGCACAAACAAAGCCATGGAAACGCCCGTAGGTTTGTGGCTGAAGACATCTCCCATTATTTTAAAGAGCCAATCACAAGGCAAAATCAACCTGGTTATCATTTATTTTTTTGGTACTTGTTTCCTAGAACATTCTGCGTAGGGAAATCGCTTCGCATCACATGGGCCATTTTAGTGCCATGCGATGTGCGATGCGATGCGATTTTCCTATGTAATTAATTCACTGCTCTCTCAGCCCCGGCCCATTGCATCGCATCTGTCACAAAATGGCATGTGATCGCATGCGATTTTATAGGGTGTGCGATGCCATGACATTAGGTATACAATAATATGATTGTATGTCCCAAAAATATTTTTAACGCACCCCCCCACACTATCTACGCCACCCCGAAGCGTAGCGAGCGCAGCGATCCCCGCGAGGGATAGCGGAACACGTCCTCTGAATTTTTCATTACCCCACTATCTACGTCGGCGTGGAGTTGATTTTCTATAGTGCACGAATCATGGCGAGCGCAGCGAGGGGCCACGGAATACATGTAAAGTAATCCACGTCCCCTCGCTGCGCTTGCCACGCTTCGGGCTCGGTGGCTCGCTGTGCTCGCCACACTATATAAAGTCAGCTCCACGCCGACGTGGATAGTGGGGGAATGAAAAGGTCGGAGGGCTCGCTGCTCTCGCCATGCTTCGGGCTGGCGTGGATAGTGGGGGGGGGGGGGTGCTTTAAACCTATTTTTGGGACATACAATCATATTATTGTATAGCTAATGTCATGGCATCGCACACCCTATAAAATCATGCGATTTTGCGGGACATGCGATGCAATGCGATGCGATATAGTGGGGTACAATGAGCATAGAAAAAAGTACATAAAATAATCTCCCTAGGGTGCCGTACGCAGGGCTGGCAACAGAAATCTTGGGGCCCTGTACAATTATATTTCTGGGGCCCCCACCTAATCCCAAATCCACACAACCCTCTTCTGTACGAGCCTCATTTAACCTTTCGCTGCTCCAGATCCTGCTTTTAGGTGCAGACTTCTCTCGTTCTCAGTCCTGTTGGCCTTGCTCCTGGCTGCTGCCTTCTGCTGGCCGGTCACTTTCACAAAACAATGCAGAGCACTACAAGCAGGCACGGAACAGATGACTCGACCCGCGCATGTGCTATAAAGTACAGGAACAGAGACTGAGGCTACAGTGCCAGCGGCGGGTATGGCTGTGCGCCTGCAGCCACAGGCCATGTGCACACACAGAGTAGATGGCTCTAAGCACCGAACGGCAAGGCACACACACAGTATACAGCAGTGGCACACAGTGAGTCAGTTAGACTCACAAACACAGATGGTGCACAGTAGACGGCCTGGCCGCGAGGGTCACTGACAGGCCAGCGGCCGTGATGGGGCATGGAAGCTCTGGGGCCCTTGAGATTGCTGAAGCCCGTCACACTTGTCCCCCTTGACCCCCCTGTCGCCTGCCCTGGCCGTACGTAGGTAATGTAGGCGCCGTGCTAGGAAACAAGTATGTTTAGCCACTAGGAGGCAGCATTATATAGCAGGAGCCAGAAACAACTTCATACTTGAGAAATTCTGCCAAATGAAAATGCGGTACTTGTGTAATATCTGGGCGCCCGATTAATTGATTGTATGCCTTAACTTAAGGCATACAATCAGATGCGATGCGACGCGATTTTCAGCAAAATCGCATCGCATTGCCTCCAAATCGCATGCGATGCGATGAACGCGATTTTCCATAGGATTCAATGTTAAAATGGTCCTGTTCATTTCCCCACTATCCAAGTGGGCATAGAGTTGATTTTATCACAAAAATTTTATTAATGAAAAGTCATTGAATACAAGTACGTAGTACAATTTTCTTGTAAGCTTAAATTCAATAGAAATATTGAGGGCATTCTGTTAAATATAACATCAAAACTGCTAAAGCATTTCTGAAAATAACAGTTTGCTTTTTTTTTTTTTCTGGCGAGCGCAGAGAGCCCCGCGAGGGGACGCGGATTACTTAAAATGTATTCTGAGTCCCCACGCGGGGCTCGCTGCGCTCGCCACACTATATAAAATCAACTCTATGCCCACTTGGATAGTGGGGAAATGAACAGGACCATTTTAACATTGAATCCTTTTGAAAATCGCGTCGATCGCATCGCATGCGATTTGGTTGCATGCGATTTGGTTGCATGCGATGCGATGCAATGCGATTTTTCCGACCCGATCTCAAAATCTGGCGCCCAGTTATTACACAAGTACTTTCACAGCTCCCACGATGTGCATCGTACAGAGAAAAATCGCATCGCATGCGATCGCATGAGATGAGATGAGAAGCGTGGTGAGCGCAGCGAGCCCGCGAGGGGCGGCAGTACGCGTCCTATGACCTTTTCATACCTCCACTATCCACGTCGGCGTGGAGTTGAGAATAGAAAGTGTGGCGAGCGCAGAGAGCCACCGAGCCCGAAGCGTGGCGAGCGCAGCAAACCCCGCGAGGGGACACGGATACCTGTGAAGCCCGCGAGGGGACACGGATACCTGTGAAGGTATCCGCGTCCCCTCGCAGGGCTCGCTGCGCTCGCTGAGCCACCGAGCCCGAAGCGTGGCGCGCACAGCGCGCCCCGCGAGGGGACACAGATACCTGTGAAGCCCACGAGGGGACACGGATACCTGTGAAGGTATCCGCGTCCCCTCGCGGGGCTCGCTGCGCTCGCCACGCTTCGGGCTCGGCGGCTAGCTGCGCTCAACACACTTTCTATTCTCAACTCCACGCCGACGTGGATAGTGGGGGTATGAAAAGGTCGTAGGACGCGTACCGACGCCCCTCGCGGGCTCGCTGCGCTCGCCACGCTTTGGGTTGGCGTTGATAGTGGGGGTGGTACAGTGTGAAAAATGACATTTGGGGTTCATTTTACATGATGTCAACTCATGTCCATAATTTCTGTGAAAAATGACATCGCATCGCATCAGATCGCATGCCACTACATATGGCATGCGATGGCATGCGATGGGAGCCGTGAAAGTACATAAGTACCCAATTATCGTATGCAGGGACAGAGCTTGTGGGAAAAATATCCCAATCGTGTGCTGCGCTCAACAGGTATCTCCACCGCTACAGCCGACACTGCCTCCCAATTGTGATGACTCCCCACACACGTGCCGTGACCCCCCACACTGATGATATTGCTCGCCTACTCGGGGGGGGGGGGGGGCTTCTGTGACCTTTGGCATGAGCTGGACCGGGGGTAACAGGAGCGGCAGGGAGCCCTGAGGGCCAGCAGCCCTCTGCAGAGCAGCGATCAGGGGACCCAGTATAGGTGAGGGGTGTGGACAGTGTCTAGGTAGACAGTCAAAAGGACCATTATTGATCAACAGGCAGAAGGTTGACACATGAAAAAAGGTGGACGTGCATTATGTTGACATGGTCAAGAAGGTTGACACAAACAAAATCTCAGCATGAAAAAAAAGGTCAGCATGACAAAAAAAAGGTCAACATGAGTTTTTCACAAAAATATTGGAGTGTCTATGTCGACACAGGACACTGTATAAGTATACCGCATTCCCTCACATATCTCGCACTTAGGATACTATTATATTCTTCCTCTATGCCCACTGGGATGAACAAGTCAGTTTTATTTAAAACTCATGTCGACCTTTTTCCATGTCAACCTTTTTCCATGTAGAAATTTTGTTTGTGTTGACCTTTTGACCTTGTCACACTGGCCGAGTCCATCAGACACACATAGCTGATCACGCTGCCCTGGTCCATCAGACACACATAGCTGATCCTGCTGCCCTGGTCCATCAGACACACATAGCTGATCACGCTGCCCTGGTCCATCAGACACACATAGCCGATCACACCGGTCGGGTCCATCAGACGCACCTAGACGACCCCGGCCAGGTCCAAAGGACGCACATAGCTGATCACGCTGCCCTGGACCATCAGACACACATAGCCGATCACGCCAGCTGGGTCCATCGGACGCACATAGTCGATCACACCGGTCGGTTCCATCAGACACACATAGCCGACGCTGGCCGGGTCCAAAGGACGCACATAGCTGATCACGCTGCCCTGGTCCATCAGACACACATAGCCGATCACGCCAGCTGGGTCCATCGGACGCACATAGTCGATCACACCGGTCGGGTCCATCAGACGCACCTAGCCGACACCGGCCGGGTCCAAAGGACGCACATAGCTGATCACGCTGCCCTGGTCCATCAGACACACATAGCCGATCACGCCAGCTGGGTCCATCGGACGCACATAGTCGATCACGCTGCCCTGGTCCATCAGACGCACCTAGCCGACACCGGCCGGGTCCAAAGGACGCACATAGCTGATCACGCTGGCAGGGTCCAACTGACGCACATTGTCAATCATGCCGGCCGGGTCCATCAGACACACATAGCCGACACCGGCAGGGTCCAATGGACGCACATAGCCGATCACGCTGGCAGGGTCCAACGGACGCACATTGTCGATCACGCCGGCCGGGTCCATCAGACGCACCTAGCCGACACCGGCAGGGTCCAACAGATGCACATAGCCGATCACGCCGGCCGGGTCCAAAGGACACACATAGCCTATCACGCTGGCCGGTTCCAAAGGACGCACATAGCCGATGCCGGCAGGGTCCAACAGATGCACCTAGCCGATCACGCCGGCCGGGTCCAAAGAACGCACATAGCCTATCACGCCGGCTGGGTCCAAAGGACGCACATAGCCGATCACGCCGGCCAGGTCCAAAGGACGCACATAGCCGATCACGCCGGCCGGGTCCATCAGACGCACATTGCTGATCACGCATGCCCAGCAAATAACCCCATGGCATTGTGTTTTTTTCTCTCACTGCCACAAGGTGGTAATCAGAGTAGTGGCTGCCTTGGCGGACTGCCCGGGCATGGTGGCAGTGGTCTCAGTTGTTATGCAGGTACATCACACTTGTCTACTGTTGAAAATTAGTGTCAAGAAGATTATAGCTTTTACTATAATGCGGCACACGCCATTAAGAAGGTGTGTCACATTCTGTCCAAGGGGTGTGTCTATCTCCACCAATAGGTGTATCTATTGTCACTCAGGGGCGTGTCCAGCAGTGGCAGGGGAAAACTAAAGTAAAAAAAGACATTGTTCTTCCAGCTCACTGAATGGTATTACTAACCAATCTTGAACACTACATGATAATAGCATTCAGAGATATTGGTTACATATACCTGCGCAGGTGTATGCTATACCCCCAAGCCACATCAAGGCTTCTCTGTAAATTGGGGGTCCCTAGTGCTGCACTAGAGCCACCCAGCTCAACCAGTCCAGGTACACCGCACCCCACACCACCGTTACCCTAAATTATCATTATCATGTGGCTCCTTGCTGGTTAATCGTAGACCCAATTTAGGGTAATGGTGGTGTGGGGTGCGGTGCCCCTGGACGGTTGGACTGGGTGGCTCTAGTGCGGCATGCCCTTACATTCTATTAACACTTTTTTATTTTCCTCACTAACACTATCTCTCTCGTATTAATTACATTTCATTTTTTACTTTATCTCTCTCTCTCTCTATATATATATAGCCTCGGCCTCCTATCACTAATTTTTATTAACACTATAGTATCTCACTGGTGTTGCGCACTGGGCTTCCTAGCTTATGCTAGTTTTTTGGGGTGCCGCACCCTGCACCTAGATATAGCGCTAGGGACCCCCAATATACAGAGAAGCCTTGTTGTGGCTTGGGGGCATAGCATACACCTGCGCAGGTATATGTAACCAATATCTCTGAATTCTATTACCATGTAGTGTTCTAGATTGGTTACTAATACCATTCAGTGAGCCGGGGAAACTATGTATTTTTTTAGTTACTCAGTAGTAACCCCTCCCTTGCATGCACCTGAGTGGTATTACTGAACTCATTGAGCATCTACCACTATCCATACGAAAACTAAAGTAACCCTAGGGAAAGTGGTAGGTGATAACGCACCAGCCAATCGGCTCCTTACTGTCAAGTTACAGGTCATGACCCGTCTCCAGGTTCCATCATCTTAGTGAGTGCCCGGCGGTCCCTCAGCAGCTGGGCATCCCCCAGGAGCACTACAATGGCATCTATCCAGAGATCACCAGCTGCATTGCTGGGCAGAACACCCATGAACACAGGCTCCCCAATCACAGCCGGGATACGGACATTTGGTCGGCCCGATTAAGGTCAACATGCATTGGGTTGACCATTGAAGTTCGACAGGCCTTAGGTAGACACCTGAAATAGGTCGACATAGCTAAGGTTGAGAGGGTTGGAATGTCGACAATCAAAAGGTCAACATGAGTTTTTCACGTTTTTCTGAACCAGGAAAGGCAGTATTTCATGCCCCCCTATTTCAGGCCTGTTGACATTCAGTGGTTGACCCAATGCATGTCGACCCAATGACCCATACCCAGCATTCCTTTTCATATCAGCACCATTGTGTGTATAGCAATGACAAACCTGCAGTGAGTATAGTTGTGCCATAGGGGGTGCTGTGTAATAACTTTTCCAGCAGGAAGAACTCTCAAGGCCCTTGTGCTTCCAGGGGGAGAAGTTTCCTCTGTCTTCAGATGCAGGGATTTGGGGCTAGTATGTGATCTGTGGATGTCACCAGTACTACAGGGTATTACAGACTGTTTGTAGTAACTTTTGCTACTGCTAGTATAGACTGCTCTCCAACCAACTGATTTACTGTGTCCAAAGTCACTGGCAGAGGTCCTTTGCTGACGTCTTTCTACTCATATCCAGATGTGTAGGGCTTCTATAAACATTGGAGAACATTCTGCAGCTGGTTCTGTAGGTTATACATCTACGCTTGAGAGAGCCCAAGCACCAGCACTAAACAATAGGGAACGAACATCTGGGTAATAACAGACAGAGAAGGAGGTGCGCGGGTCCGCACACAGGCTTACAGTCTAGAGGGGGAGATGAGGGGACTAAGTAAAAACCGGGCCCGGACAAGACCCCGGAACGGACACTACAAGCTCTGGAATGCAGAGTTTGACGTCCGCTCCGTCGTTCCGGGATCTTGTCCGGGCCTGGTTTTTACTTAGTCCCCTCATCTCCCCCTTTAAATTGTAAGCCTGTCCCATCCAGGGAGGGGGGGGGGGCAATCCCAGTTATAGCTCTCACCAGGGACATGGGGAAGGGGAGATTACAGCCTCCCCGTGTGGTCCGTACCGTTCCGGTTTTTATTACACCCCCCGGACCATGCTGGGAGGCTGTATTCTCCCCCTTCTCCTCTCCCTGGTGAGAGGTGTCAAAACAGCTCCACCAGACGGGACACCCCCGGCAATGAATGGAGCCTGTCCGGTCCGGCGTTCCGGAGTGCTGTCCAGTTCGGTTTTTACCCATATCCGGAGATGAGCTTGTGCACACTGATAGTGAATGCAGGAGGGAGAACCCTGCTCATTCCTGCTCTCACCTAAAATAAGTCATCAACTCCTGCCTGCCCCAAAACATGCTATGTGGCCCGCACTGGCGTAACTATAGCACCGCAGCCCCCGCCACCGCGGGGGGGGGGAGCTGTGCATATGGGGGCGCTGGGGGCTGCGGTGCTATAGTTACACCTCCCCCCAATCCCCCGCAGGCTTACCTATTTCGCTGGTCCCGGCGGCTCCATTCTTCTGCTGAGGACCACCACAAAATGGCCGCCCCCATATAGCACACAGTTCTCTGAAACTGTCTGCTGTATGGGGGTGGCCATTTTGTGGTGGTCCTCAGCAGAAGAACGGAGCCGCCGGGACCAGCGCGAAAGGTAAGGCTGCGGGGGATTGGGGGGCTTTGAATGGGCGGCGGGGGGCGCCCCCCCTAATGGCGGGGGGGTGCCCAAAACGTAGCTACGCCGCTGGTGGCCCATAGTACGCATGCGCTGTGGCTGTCCTGCGATAAAATCCCGTTTTTTTATCGCTGGCTGTACACAAGGTGATTGACAGAAAGCCTGCGTTCAGGGGTGGTAACCGACTGTTTTCTGGGAGTGTCCAGAAAAACGCAGGCGTGCACAAGCGAGAGGGAAGTCATGTGACACCAGCTCCAGCCCCGATCAGCCTGCTTCTATCACAGCCGCTGAGCAAGTCCTGACTGCACACTGTGAGTCACTTACTGGCCCAGTGATCAGGTCTGAATTAGGCCCATATAGTCCATACTATTGATGGTATTACAACACTGGAAAGTGCAACTGTGGCAAAAACCTGGTAAACACATGAAGGAGAAGACTTACAGACGTCACATCTGGGTAATATCACCACCGTGACCCCAAGGTTAATAAGGAAAATACTTAGAATTTTGTTTCCTTAAAGCAGTAATCAGCCCTGAGAGTTTCCTATAAAACACAGTAAAGTGTTGTGTCATATATTCAGTATTAGGTGCCGTGCCAGAAGTCATGTGACCAAAAAGACAGAAAGTCATGTGACTGATAAGCATTTAATGGCGCAAACAGGAAATGTGTGACATTCCAGCTCTGTCACTATGATGGATAGTCACTGGCAGGGTCTCCCAGCGAGGGGTCTGTGCATTGCACGCCTGCTGTCCACCTGTCTCCTATACACACTACTGTAGGGATGGCCAGCAACCATTCATGATCATCGATGGTTTATGGTCCATGTAGAATAGTTTTGCCATCGATGGGGGCGAACCAGATGGTTTCCCTCCATCGATGACAACATAACCAAATAGTTGTTTTGTTGTTTTCTCCACAAGGAGTCGGTACACTGAGTATAGCTCCACCCCTGACACACAGGAAGCCCCACCCCCAGGATCTGATTGGCCCATAGGCCAATCAGTCAACGAAAATAGATGAATATCGATAGGTAAAAACCCTCGATGGTCATCCATTGCATAGTATGGCACCATCGAAGACCAAATGCACTATTGCCATCGATGGCAACCATCGATGGCAATGATGGCCATCCCTACGTTACAGCAGGAACTCAGCGATCACGCATTTTACATGATCAAATAAAATAAAATTTTATTTGTCACATACAAAAATCATACATACCTGTAGTACAATATGTAGTGAAATGCTTATTATACAACTGTCCTACATTACGATAAGTAGATCGGCTTAGGAAGAGTGTAGAGAGAGTGTGCTGGGTAGGTCTAGAAAGAAAGAAAGAACATCCCGGTACTAGGAGGTCTGGTTGAGGGCTCTAATGGCCTACGGGAAGAAGCTCCTTCTCATACGCTCTGTGTTTGCCTTCAATGAGCGGTAGCGTTTCCCTGACCGCAACAAAGAGAATAGTCCATTGTTGGGATGGCTGAGGTCCTTCATTATCTTCCTGGCTTTGGTCCAGCATCGCTTTCTGTATATAGTGTCCAGGTCTAGAAGCTCGATACGGATGGTACACTCTGCCGATCGCACAACCCTCTGGAGAGCTTGCCTGTCCTTTTTGGTGCTGTTGCCAAACCAGGCCGTGATATTTCCTGTCAGGATGCTCTCAATGGTGCAGGAATAGAAATTCTTTAGTACTCTTGAGGATAGTCTAAAGTCCTTCAGTCATCCAAGATGATAAAGACATTGCCATGCCTTCTTCGTCAGGGAGTTAACATGACAGGACCGAGTCATGTCCTGCGTGATGTAGATACCAAGGTACCTGAAACTGTCTACTCTCTCCACTGGGGTCCCATCGATGGTCAGTGGCTGGTAGTTCCTCTCCTGCTTTGTGCTGAAGTCCACTATTAGCTCCTTAGTTTTGCTGACGTTCAGGTAGAGATTGTTGACCTGGCACCAAGATTCCAGGTTGCTAACCTCCTCTAGGTAGGCTGTCTCGTCATTGTTAGAGATCAGGCCCACCACCACAGTGTTGTCTGCATACTTAATGATGCTGGTGGAGCTTGAAGTGGCCACACAGTCGTAAGTACATAGAGAGTACAGCAGGGGGCTCAGAACACAGCCCTGGGGTGCTCCAGTGCTGAGGGTGAGCGAGGGTCTGGGTCTGTCTGTCAGAAAGTTGGATATCCAGCAACACAAGGATCTGCTGAGGCCCAGGATCTCCAGCTTAGTGGTGAGTATGGAGGGGATTATTGAATTAAATGCTGAACTTTTTCTGGTAAAGTTGTGACTCTAATTTCTGGCCATATCACCGCTTCGCCTCCTTCACTACTCTGCGTACCCTATAGATGTAGCCTTATACTCTGACATGTTCCCACTGAGTTATACGCAGCGGAAAGGGATCTCAGTGCATCGCGGACGGATTTATCCACCCACGGCTTCTGATTTGAGAACATAGTGATGGTAGTCTTGTGGACTGTGTCTTCTACTAGTTTCCCGATGAATCCTATGACCACTTCCGTAAACATGTTGACGTCATCATCAGAGCTGCGCCGAAACATGTCCCAGTCTGCGTCATCCAGAGCATCCTGCCGAGCGGCCACCGATTGGTTCGTCCAGCGTGAGACCTCCCTCTGAGCAGGAGCTTTCTGCTTTAACCTTTGTTTACATTTTGGCAAGAGAAAGATGGTGGCGTGGTCAGATTTCCCAAACGGAGGATGACAGAACGACTGTGTCAACATTTTGTACCTGACAGCCTCATGAAAAATTGACTGTTGACCTATCATTCCGATCTGGTATCGGTTGATAGATCTACATTGTCAATCGGTCTATGATGAAGTCAACAAGTTGACGGTTGACATGAAAAAGTAGACACATGAAAGAGTTTTTCACGATTTTTTTCTTTAAACCTGGCTTCTTCTTACTTCACCATCCATGTCGGTAATAGAGGGGGAATATAATAGTGTGCAGAGTCCAAAAGCAAGGGCACGTTTTGACCTTTTCACCCTGTCGATCCTTTCCTATGTTGACCTTTCCCACGTTGACCTTTTGACCCTGTCGGCTTATTGCATGTCGACCTTTTGGAGTAGACCTATGGATTGTCTATCTAGACACTGAGGGATTATTTACTATGATGATAGTTCTATTTTCAATGGGATATTGCTATGGGCAACCAATCAGAATCCACTTATATTATTTATCACCGTCTAGAACAGGCATGTCCAAACTGTGGCCCTCCAGCTGTTGTGAGACTACACATCCCAGCATGCCTTGCCATAGTTTTAGCATTCCCAAATATCAATAGTGTGGCAAGGCATGATGGGACTTGTAGTTTCACAGCAACTGGAGGGCCATAGTTTGGACATCACCAGAGAACACTGGCCCTGACGGATTGCTCAGCACACAGCGGTGACACATCGCTCTGCGCTGAGCGATCTTGCTGAGCGTTCTGCGTGATCTACCATTGCTCAGAACGCTCACCACATCTCCCCGTGTGTAGGCTCCTTAAGGATTAGACAGTCCACTGGCTCTGAAAGGTGTCTCGCCGACTCCTACGTTCACAGCAACAGAACCTCACCCTTTCTATTGAGATCTTAGCGCTTTTGATCTGTGCAGCTATTTATAGTGAAGCCTGCTGGGTAAGGCATGGGAGGGTAACGTGAGCCTATACACTAATCATAATTGTCTATAATGAGTGGCGGGGTGGCCATACAGCGAAATGTGACCTTTGTTCACCTCGGTGACCCCTGGAGGTCAGCGGACAAATTATTTGGGACAAAACATACATCTTTATCTTCCCGGTGCCGAAGCAGCATCGATTATATGGTAAAACTGTACGTAAGTGAGCAAATCAGTGGGGCCAGTGTGGAGTAGGGTTCCATCCTTTGACCCCCGCACCACTGACCACCAGTAGTGGCATTATAAGGGGCTACAGCTGCATCAGGGCCTACAGTGCTATCGCAGTCAGCATGCTGAATAAATGGAGAATGAGGGACAAAGCTATACAGCAAATGTTTATAAATGACATTTCCTACACATTATAAATGGAACGTCACACAGAGGCGTGACCGGGCTCGCTTGCTATAGACGATTTAGAAGCACAGTCAGATTTCATGACGGTAGCAGGTTTTATTAAACTGCAGAGCTGAGTCACTTAGGACTGATGTAAACTCCTTCAAACACCAATTAGAGAGGATTTATTTAATGATTGAGAACAGTCACCCCTGCCGGGCCGCTCCTCCCAGTCATGTTAGGTGCACAAGCTGGCTCTGACCACATAGGACCCCTATGGACCTTAAGGCACGGCCTGCTGCACAGGACTTTGCTAAGAGCAGGGCATCATAATGATCCTGAGATATTATTGCAGGTGGGTTTATTGGGGCAGATGTATTAAGCTTTAACAAGAGATAAAACCCGCATTGATTATTGCAATAGTCTCCTAACTGGTCTTCCCAAGAACAGACTCTCACCACTGCAATCAATTTTAAATGCTGCTGCTAGGCTGATCTTCCTTGCAAGACGCTCATCGTCTGCTGATCCGCTCTGCCAGCCCCTCCATTGGTTGCCTGTATATTACCGTATTCAATATAAAACACTTCTACTTGCTTATAAAGCTATTAACCATACTGCACCAGCATATATCTCTGCACTTATCACAAAATATCTCCCATCTCGACCACTACGCTCTACACAAGATCTGCGTCTCTCTTCTGCACGGATCACTAGCTCCCATTCATTATTACAGGACTTTCATCGGGCGGCTCCCATCCTATGGAATGCCCTTCCATGCACAATTAGACTCTCCTCTAGCCTCCAGACTTTCAAGCGTTCCCTGAAAACTCACCTCTTCAGGCAAGCCTATCATATTTAAGTTCTACATGCATAACCCTCCGAGGCACTTATGTATTATATAGCTTTCCTTCTGGATTTGTAACTGCTATGCTATTACTGGTGCCTGTCCTTATGTTTCCCCCTATATCCCTATAGATTGTAAGCTTGCAGCAGGGCCCTCCTACCTATAAGTCTGTCTGTTGTTACTCAGTTTGTCTTATCACTGTCTACTATTGTAAAGCGCAACGAAATCTGCTGCGCTATATAAGAAACTGTAAATAAACAAATAAATAAGGCTGATAAGGAGAGATAAATGCCCAGCCAATCACCTGCTAACTGCCATGTTACAGCCTGTGTTTGAAAAAAGTCAGTAAGGAGCTGATTGGCTGGACATTTATCTCTCCTTATCACCCTTGCATTTATCTCTTGTTAAGGCTTAATACATCTTCCCCATTGTGAGCTGACACAACACTGTTCCCGCTGTCAGCTCACATGCCTGAGGCAGCGAAACGGCTGCTCGTCATAACAAAGTCAATTAAAGAGTCAGTAGGTAAATGCGTTGCGATGATTTAAGATATGTACACAACACCAGTGGTTGCCTGGTAATCACTGCTGGTTTCTGTAGGGACACGTTAGATTACCCATCCTTTGCCCATTATGGCCTTGTGACCCAACCACTGGATATTCGGAATCAGCAAAGCACTGCTGCCAGTGTATAGACCAGTGTTATAAGGGTTGGGGGCTGGCATCTTACTTATTCCTGCAATGCTGAACTGATCGTCTGTCCGGCCAAACCTCAGAGAATTGATTCTACCATGACGATCCCATTCTTTAAGTCTTCCATCTGTAGATTGCTCAGCTACAGTAGAAAAGGACAATGGACCCTGTTAGTAAACCCCGGGGACAGGAATTGGAATTCTTAACAGTATACACTGCTTAGATAGATTCCTTACAAGACCATATTAAGAGCCGCATTGGCAGGTCTTGCTGAAGCTCCTACCTATAATTGTTAATCAATGGTTATCAATCGTTTGCAGGCCATGTTCAATGGTCCAGCCCATCGTAGGTGGAGGTCCGATGGCAAAATGGGCATCACTTTCTGCTGTGCACATCCACGGCTACCATGGTCTCCTCCCTTTCATGCTGGGGGCAGGCCAGGAACTCCCCGAGCTGCTTGGCTACGTACAGTCTCTCTCTTGAGACATCCGAACTCTCCGTCGCCCATGTGGGACACAGCAGTGGCACAGTGCCTGAAAACGTGGGACTATCCTGCCTAGATGGAGATGTTGGGAGCGCTGCTCTCATCTCTGGAGGGATCAAACGTCAATGGTTTTCTTCCAATGGATAGTAATGTCTATGATAGCCAAAGGCAAGGTCGTAATAGCCAGCCAGTGGCGTAGCTTCATATGTGGCAGACCGTGCGCAGGGGGGCTCTATAGGGTTGGGGGAGGTGGGTGATGCGATGCGGTCGCTCCATGGGGGGGTGTTTGGGTTCAGTTGCCGGGTGCGATGCCGCTGCATTGCTCCATGGGGGAGTTGGGATGGCGGGCGGGTGGGGGTGATGCCGCCAGGTCATTCCACAGGGGTGGTTGGGGGGTGTGTGATGCGGTGGTGGCCGCCGAGGTCGCTGGGGGGGTAATGACAGTTACTCACCTCAGGGCCGTAACTAGGGGTGGGCTAGGGGGTCACCGGGCGCTGGAGGGTGGGGGCGCTAGTGTGGTGTCCCAGCAGAGTGGTCCCTGGGATGAGCAGCGGTGGTCCGGGGACTGGTGGGTTAATGCCAGGTCCTAGCGGGGTCCCGGGGACTGGTGGGTTAACTCCGGCTCCTATCGCTGCCGGACGGTGGGCACGAAGCAGGTTTTGAAAAGACTTGCCGGACGCTGATTGGCTGAATTCATCAGCGCTTCCCGCCGCCAGGCAGATAGCGCTAGGAGACGGAGTGAGTAAAGGCTGCCGCTACACCAATCCCTGGACGCTACACACAGGTATGTTGGCAGCGGGGGTCCAGGGACTGGTGTAGCGGCAGCTTTCACATACACAGCCGCTCACTATTTGCCTGGCAGCTTTCACATACACAGCCGCTCGCTATTTGCCTGGCGGCGAGAAGCGCTGATGATTTTGAAAAGACTAGCCAATCAGCGTCCGGCAAGTCTTTTCAAAATCTGCCTCCCGCCCACCGCCCGGCAGCGCTAGGAGCCGGAGTTAACCTTCTCCAGTCCCCGGACCCCCGCTGCCTGACCCCAAGGCAGTGATTTTTTTTTTTTTTTTGGGGGGGGGGGGGGGGGGGGGGCGACCAAATGACTGCCGACCCGGGCGCCGAAACACCTTGGTTCGGCCCTGCTCACCTCCATCCAGGGGTGGTCCATGCTCCCGACTACCGCCCTCCAGTGGCCGGCGCCCTAGGCAAATGCCTAAAGCTGCCTAGTGATAGCACCAGCCCTGGGTGTAGCCAGGAATCAATAATTTATCCTTACATAGTATGTACAGGTCTTGGCTGCAATCAAGCCAATGACCTTAATACTGTAAAGCAGTAATGCCAACCACTACGCCAACCATTCCGTCCCAATAGTGAACATGGGGGTAGATGTATGAAGCAGCGATAAGGGAGGAGAAGTGAAGCCTGGTACTTTATCACCAGCCAATCAGCTCCTAACTGTCCCTTTTTAAACCCAGCCTGTAGCTTAGCAGTCAGTAGCTGATTGGCCGATGATAAAGTACCAGGCACTTCTCCTCCCTTATCACTGCTTCATACATCTACCCCATGATTCCCACTAAAGATGTAATAAATGGGTATACCATATTACCAGGGAAACTCTCTCCTTTCTTCTACCAGCTGGGCCCCTAGGCGTTGCTGCATTCATATACTGTACTGTTGCAGTGTACTTAGTGACCTGTATACAATAAACGGAGACAACTGAAGCATTGCTATTTACCCCAGTTGTATTAGACCTAGGTGCGGCACATTATTCCTTTATTATTTTCACTTCCCAATGTAGACACTTGGACAGAAGTGATTTACAGTAACAGGGTGTGTGTGTGTGTAATGCCATTGCCAAGTGCAAATATTGCAGCTAGTGTCACTTTAAGTAAACAAGCGCCTTCCTTGCGTTCTCTGCAGCACGTTGGTGTCACATAACTGGTAAGATAATTCTACTATCTGTTTTACCAGATCAGCAAAGTAACAGTCAGTAAATGCCGGATCTGCCCCCGCATGTTACTGACATTGTCATTCTGCGTTATTGCCGCGTACTACTGAGTAACGGTCTTGGTGACAGTGAAGGCGCTGCCTTATTACAATCAGTCTCAAATTACTAATGTGCAGTCTAAACGAAAGGCCTGATTCCGTAATGCACGCAATGCCGATATTTATGGAGGTGAGCGAGTATCGCCCGCTGGTGCATGCGTCACGATTGCACTGCCAAGGTACCTTAGCCATGTCGCTCTCAGTCATTATTATGCATCCTAGAAAATGACAGAATCCATACATCCCAACTGTCCCAATTTTTGAGGGACAGTCCTTTTGGGGGGGACGACACTGTCCCATGTCCCACCCGCAGCAGCAGTATCCCGCATTGGGGGGGGGGGGGGGCAGTTGGGAGTCTCCCATGTCACCCGCTGGAATAAATGCACACCCTTACTGGGAGCCCACCTGCTGTGCTCCCACATCTGTGACCTATGTCTGCCAGCTGTGCTCCCACATCTGTGACCTATGTCTGCCTGCTGTGCTCCCACATCTGTGCCCTATGTCTGCCTGCTGTGCTCCCACATCTGTGACCTATGTCTGCCTGCTGTGCTCCCACATCTGTGACCTATGTCTGCCTGCTGTGCTCCCACATCTGTACCCTATGTCTGCCAGCTGTGCTCCTACATCTGTGCCCTATGTCTGCCAGCTGTGCTCCCACATCTGTGCCCTATGTCTGCCTGCTGTGCTCCCACAGCTGTACCCTATGTCTGCCAGCTGTGCTCCCACATCTGTGCCCTATGTCTGCCAGCTGTGCTCCTACATCTGTGCCCTATGTCTGCCAGCTGTGCTCCCACATCTGTGCCCTATGTCTGTCTGCTGTGCTCCCACATCTGTGCACTGTGTGCCTGCTGTGCTCCCACATCTGTACCCTATGTCTGCCAGCTGTGCTCCTACATCTGTGCCCTATGTCTGCCAGCTGTGTTCCCACATCTGTGCCCTATGTCTGTCTGCTGTGTTCCCACATCTGTGCACTATGTGTGCCTGCTGTGCTCCCACATCTGTACCCTATGTCTGCCAGCTGTGCTCCCACATCTGTTCCGATGTCTGCCTGCTGTGCTCCCACATCTGTACCCTATGTCTGCCAGCTGTGCTCCCACATCTGTGCCCCGTGTCTGCCAGCTGTGCTCCCACATCTGTGCCTGATATCTGCCCGCTGTGCTTTCATATCTGTACCCTATGTCTGCCTGCTGTGCTCCCACATCTGTGCATTGTGTCTGTCAATTGTGCTCCCACATCTGTGCCCTATGTCTGCCAGCTGTGTTTCCACATCTGTGCCCTATATCTGCCAGCTGTGCTCCTACATCTGTGCCCTATGTCTGCCAGCTGTGCTCCCACATCTGTGCCCTATGTCTGTCTGCTGTGCTCCCACATCTGTGCCTGCTGTGCTCCCACATCTGTACCCTATGTCTGCCAGCTGTGCTCCCACATCTGTTCCGATGTCTGCCTGTTGTGCTCCCACATATGTACCCTATGTCTGCCAGCTGTGCTCCCACATCTGTGCCCCATGTCTGCCAGCTATGATCCCACATCTGTTCCGATGTCTGCCTGCTGTGCTCCCACATCTGTACCCTATGTCTGCCAGCTGTGCTCCCACATCTGTGCCCAGTGTCTGCCAGCTGTGCTCCCACATCTGTGCCTGATGTCTGTCCGCTGTGCTTTCACATCTGTACCCTATGTCTGCCTGCTGTGCTCCCACATCTGTGCATTGTGTCTGTCAGTTGTGCTCCCACATCTGTGCCCTATGTCTGCCAGCTGTGTTCCACATCTGTGCCCTATATCTGCCAGCTGTGCTCCTACATCTGTGCCCTATGTCTGCCAGCTGTGCTCCCACATCTGTGCCCTATGTCTGTCTGCTGTGCTCCCACATCTGTGCACTATGTGTGCCTGCTGTGCTCCCACATCTGTACCCTATGTCTGCCAGCTGTGCTCCCACATCTGTTCCGATGTCTGCCTGTTGTGCTCCCACATATGTACCCTATGTCTGCCAGCTATGCTCCCATATCTGTGCCCCATGTCTGCCAGCTGTGCTCCCACATCTGTGCCTGATGTCTGCCCGCTGTGCTTTCACATCTGTACCCTATGTCTGCCTGCTGTGCTCCCACATCTGTGCACTGTGTCTGACAGTTGTGCTCCCACATCTGTGCCCTATGTCTGCCTGCTGTGCTCCCACATCTGTGCCCGATGTCTGCCTGCTGTGCTCCCACATCTGTGCCCTATGTCTGCCAGCTGTGCTCCTACATTTGTGCTCTATGTCTGTCTGCTTTGACCCCACATCTGGGCAGTGTCCATGCCTGCTGTTCCCCCATATCTGTGCACTGCCCCTGCCTGCTGTGACCCCTCATCTGTGCACTGCCCATGCCTTATGTGCCCCCACATCTGTGTACTGCCCCTGCCTGCTGTGCCCCCACATCTGTTCAGATTCCCTGCCTGCTTTACTCCTCATCTGTGCAGTGTCCCTACCTGCTGTGCCCTATTGCTGCCTGCTGTGCCCCCACATCTGTGCCCTATGCCTGCCTGCTGTGCCCTCGCATCTGTGCCCTATGTCTGCCTTCTGTGCCCCCGCATCTGTACACTGTCCCTGCCTGCTGTGCCCTACATCTGTGCCCTATGTCTGCCTGCTGTGCCCCCACATCTGTGCCCTATGTCTGCCTGTTGTGCCCCCACATCTGTGCCCTATGTCTGTCTGTTATGCCCCCACATCTGTGCCCTATGTCTGTGCACTGTCCCTGCCTGCTGTGCCGGCACATCTGTGCACTGCCCCTGCCTGCTGTGACCCTTCATCTGTGCACTGCCCATGCCTTATGTGCCCCCACATCTGTGTATTGGTACTGCCCCTACCTGCTGTGCCCCCACGTCTGTTTGGATTCCCTGCCTTTTGTTCCCCTCATCTGTGCAGTGTCCCTACCTGCTGTGTCCTATGCCTGCCTGCTGTGCCCTATGTCTGACTACTGTGCCCCCACATCTGTGCCCTATGCCTGCCTGCTGTGCCCCCACATATGTGCCCTTTGCCTGCCTGATGTGCCACCCACATATGAGCACTGTCCATGCCTTCTGTGCCCCCACATCTGTGCACTGTCCCTGTCTGCTGTGCTCCCACATCTGTGCAGTGCACTGTTCCTGGCCCCCAGTCTGGAAGATTCCAGGTTGGATCAGAGGGAGGTGCCAGAGCAGCATCTTTGTGACTGTTTCTTGTTTGCTGGTGTAACACAAGCCAGAGCCGGAGCCGGAGCCCGGGGAGCAGCAGCAGCAGGAGGAGGAGGAGCAGGAGACGGGGCAGGGAGCCAGCAAGTCAGGACTATCCCAGAGATACATCCACCACACTGTGCCCAGCTCTGCTGCCCGGATCACCATGCCCCCTGTGCTGCACTGAGCCCTGTCAGTGCCCCCTCCGCCAGTGCCCCGCACCCGCTGCACCATGGAGCCCCGGCTGTGCCACATCCAGAGAGGGGAGCAGGGATACGGCTTCCACCTGCACGGAGAGAAGAACAAGATCGGACAGTACATCCGCAAAGTGGAGCCCGGATCCCCGGCTGAGATCGCGGGGCTGAAGGCTGGAGACCGGGTGCTGGAAGTCAATGGGGAGAACGTGGAGAAAGAAACGCACCACCAGGTAACCGAGCTGCCTGGTATCTCTGTGTCATGTGTCCTTATACACTCTGTGCTGCTGTGCCCTGATACACTCTGCGCTGCTGTCATTATAAATTCTGTTGCTGGGTATATGCAATGGTGTTATGTGTCCTTTACCCTTTGTGCTGCTGTGTCCTTATACACTCTGTGCTGCTGGGTATATGCAATAGTGTATTGTGTCCTTATACCCTCTGTGCTGCTGTGTCCTTATACACTCTGTGCTGCTGTGTCCTTATACACTCTGTGCTAATGGGCATATGCAATAGTGTTATGTGTCCTTATACCATCTGTGCTGCTGTGTCCTTATACACTCTGTGCTGCTGGGTATCACCATAACAGTGACATGTGTTCTTAGATACTCTGTGCTGCTGTATACTTACAGTTGTGCTCATAAGGTTACATACCCTAGCAGATTTTGTTATTTTCTGGCCATTTGTCAGAGAATATGAATGATAACTCATAAACTTTTCTTTCACTCATGGTGGGTGGTTGGGTGAAGCCATTTATTGTCACACAACTGTGTTTACTCTTTTTAAATCATAATGACAACAGAAACTACCCAAATGACCCTGATCAAAAGTTTACATACCCCAGTTCTTAATACCGTGTATTGCCCCCTTTAACATCAATGACAGCTTGAAGTCTTTTGTGGTAGTTGTGGATGAGGCTCTTTATTTTCTCAGATGGTAAAGCCTCCAGTTCCTGTAAATTCTCGGGCTGTCTTACCGGATCTGCACGTTTGAGATCTCCCCAGAGTGGCTCCATGATATTGAGGTCAAGAGACTGAGATGGCCACTCCAGAACCTTCACTTTATTCTGCTGTAGTCAATGACAGGTCGACTTGGCGTGTTTTGGATCATGTTGGAATGTCCAAGTACGTCCCATGCGCAGCTTCCGGGCTGATGAGTGCAAATTTTCCTCCGGTATTTTCTGATAACATGCTGCATTCATCTTGCCATCATTTTTTACCAAGTTTCCAGTTCCTTTGTAGCTCACACATCCCCAAAACATCAGCGACCCACCTCCGGGTTTCACAGTAAGAATGGTGTACCTTTCATCATAGGCCTTGTTGACTCCTCTCCAAATGTAACGTTTATGGTTGTGGACAAAAAGTTCAATTTTGGTCTCATCACTCCAAGTTACTTTGTTCCGGAAGTTTTGAGGCTTGTCTCTGTGCTGTTTGGAGTATTGTAAGCGGGATGCATTGTGGCATTTGCGTAGTAATGGCTTTCTTCTAGCGACTCGACCATGCAGCCCATTTCTCTTCACATACCTCCTTATTGTACAATAAGGAGGTATGTGAAGAGAAATGGGCTGCATGGTCGAGTCGCTTGAAACAACCACACCACTTTTTTTTCCAGAGTCCTGAATTTCAGCTGAAGTTATTTCTTGATCTTTCTTTGCATCCCAAACAATTTTCCTGGCAGTTGTGGCTGAAATTTTTGTTGGTCTACCTGACCGTGATTTGGTTTCCATAGAATCCCTCATTTTCTTAATTAGAGTTTGAACACTGCTGATTGGCATTCTCAATTGCTTGATCTTTTTATATCCCTTTCTTGTTTTATACAGTTCAATCACCTTTTCCCACAGATCCTTTGACAATTCTTTTGCTTTCCCCCTGAATCAGAATCCAGACATGTCAGTGCAGTGCTGGATGAAAGATGCAAGGGTCTTTCAGGAGACCAGAAACTCACTGACCTTTTATACACACACACTGATTACAAGCAAACAGATCACAGGTGAGGATGGTTACCTTTAGTAGCCATTCAAACCCGTTTGTGCCAACTTGTGTGCATGTTATGAGGCCAAAATCTCCAGGGTGTGTAAACTTTTGATCAGGTTAATTTGGGTAGTTTCTGTTGTCATTATGATTTAAACACAGTTGTTTGACAATAAATGGCTTCAACCAACCACTAACCATGAGTGAAAGAAAAGTTTGTGAGTTATCATTCATATTCTCTGACAAATGGCCAGAAAAGCACAAATTCTGCTAGGGTATGTAAATTTATGAGAACAACTGTATATAGTACTGGTCTTATACACTCACTGCTGCTGGGGCTGTGTACACCGATCTACGTATACTGTATATACTGACCTATCTGTATAGTACTGGTCTTATACACTCACTGCTGCTGGGGCTGTGTACACCGATCTACGTATACTGTATATACTGACCTATCTGTATAGTACTGGTCTTATACACTCACTGCTGCTGGGGCTGTGTACACCGATCTACGTATACTGTATATACTGACCTACCTGTATAGTACTGGTCTTATACACTCACTGATGCTGGGGCTGTGTACACCGATCTACATATACTGTATACAGTATATACTGACCTACCTATATAGTACTGGTATTATACACTCACTGCTGCTGGGGCTGTGTACACGATCTACGTATACTGTATATACTGACCTACCTATATAGTACTTGTCTTATACACTCACTGCTGCTGGGGCTGTGTACACTGATCTATGTATACTGTATATACTGACCTACATGTATAGTACTGGTCTTATACACTCACTGATGCTGGGGCTGTGTACACCGATCTACATATACTGTATACTGTATATACTGACCTACCTATATAGTACTGGTATTATACACTCACTGCTGCTGGGGCTGTGTACACCGATCTACGTATACTGTATATACTGACCTACCTATATAGTACTGGTCTTATACACACACTGCTGCTGGGGCTGTGTACACCGATCTATATATACTGTATATACTGACCTACCTGTATAGTACTGGTCTTATACACTCACTGCTGCTGGGGCTGTGTACACTGATCTATATACTTTATACTGTATATACTGACCTACCTATATAGTACTGGTATTATACACTCACTGCTGCTGGGGCCGAGTGCACCGATCTACATATACTGTATATACTGACCTACCTATATAGTACTGGTATTATACACTCACTGCTGCTGGGGCTGTGTACACCGATCTACATATACTGTATATACTGACCTACCTGTATAGTACTGGTCTTATACACTCACTGATGCTGGGGCTGTGTGCACCAATCTACATATACTGTATATACTGACCTACCTATATAGTACTTGTCTTATACACTCACTGCTGCTGGGGCTGTGTACACTGATCTATATATACTGTATATACTGACCTACCTATATAGTACTGGTCTTATACACTCACTGATGCTGGGGCTGTGTACACTGATCTATGTATACTGTATATACTGACCTACATGTATAGTACTGGTCTTATACACTCACTGATGCTGGGGCTGTGTACACCGATCTACATATACTGTATATACTGACCTACCTATATAGTACTGGTATAATACACTCACTGCTGCTGGGGCTGTGTACACCGATCTACGTATACTATATATATATATATATATATATATATATATACTGACCTACCTATATAGTACTGGTCTTATACACACACTGCTGCTGGGGCTGTGTACACTGATCTATGTATACTGTATATACTGACCTACATGTATAGTACTGGTCTTATACACTCACTGATGCTGGGGCTGTGTACACTGATCTATATACTTTATACTGTATATACTGACCTACCTATATAGTACTGGTATTATACACTCACTGATGCTGGGGCCGAGTGCACCGATCTACATATACTGTATACTGTATATACTGACCTACCTATATAGTACTGGTCTTATACACTCACTGCTGCTGGGGCTGTGTACACCGATCTACGTATACTGTATATACTGACCTACCTATATAGTACTTGTCTTATACACTCACTGCTGCTGGGCCTGTGTACACTGATCTATGTATACTGTATATACTGACCTACATGTATAGTACTGGTCTTATACACTCACTGATGCTGGGGCTGTGTACACCAATCTACATATACTGTATATACTGACCTACCTATATAGTACTTGTCTTATACACTCACTGCTGCTGGGCCTGTGTACACTGATCTATGTATACTGTATATACTGACCTACATGTATAGTACTGGTCTTATACACTCACTGATGCTGGGGCTGTGTACACCAATCTACATATACTGTATATACTGACCTACCTATATAGTACTGGTCTTATACACACACTGCTGCTGGGGCTGTGTACACTGATCTATGTATACTCTATATACTGACCTACATGTATAGTACTGGTCTTATACACTCACTGATGCTGGGGCTGTGTACACCAATCTACATATACTGTATATACTGACCTACCTGTATAGTACTGGTCTTATACACTCACTGCGGCTGGGGCCGAGTACACCGATCTATATATACTGTATATACTGACCTACCTATATAGTACTGGTCTTATACACTCACTGATGCTGGGGCCGAGTACACCGATCTATATATACTGTATATACTGACCTACCTATATAGTACTGGTCTTATTCACTCACTGATGCTGGGGCTGTGTACACCGATCTATATATACTATATATACTGACCTACCTATATAGTACTGGTCTTATACACTCACTGATGCTGGGCCTGTGTACACCAATCTACATATACTGTATATACTGACCTACCTATACAGTACTAATCTTATACACTCACTGATGCTGGGGCTGTGTACACCGATCTATATATACTATATATACTGACCTACCTATATAGTACTAATCTTATACACTCACTGCTGCTGGGGCTATGTACACTTCTATCTATCTATCTATCTATCTATCTATCTATCTATCTATCTATCTATCTATCTATCGGTTAAAAACTGTCACAGCTAAAAGGGAAAGTACAAACTGTCACAGCTCAAAGTGAAAGTACAATGAGATCAACCAGATCATTTTTGATCCCGCCTGTCAGTCCAGATGGCAGACTGCTCCCTGGCTGCGGTGTGTGTGACAGAACAGCAGTTCAGCCGCACGTGTGTCATGGCTAACACAGTGAAACAATAACACACAGGACAGGCAAGTGTGCAAATTTGAAAAGAAATGCAACAGCATGAGGCCCTCCAGCTTCCGTGGAACTACACATCCCAGCATGCCCTGTCACGTTGTGTTATTTGGGTTTGCTAGAACTGTGGCAGGGCATGCTGGGACTCAGTGGCGTAAGTTCGTCCCAGTTGCCCGGAGGCAAGATAAATATTGGTGCCCCCCCCCCAACACACGCACCTTATATAAATATATGTATGCATGTATGTATGTATGTTATGGATATTATGTTTAGAATAAAGAGTGTGTGACATCTATGGTCCTGCTAGGAGGGGGAGTAAGACGCAGAAACGATATCAACGGCTTTCAATTAACTGATTCAAACTCACAGTGGAAAAGAGGTGCCCCCTTGGGAGCAGGAGCCCGGTGGCAGATGACTCCATTGCCTCCCAGAGTTCTGCCTCTGCTGGGACTTGTAGTTTCACTTTGGCTTATAAAGTACAAACACTTTATAAAACGAAGCAGTCAATATATTTCCTGACTGCAGGAGAATAAAGAGTTTAGGTTACAGAGGCTTATGAAAGAACTTGGTGCACGTGCTGTAACCATTAGCAACCAGATTCAGTGATCTTTGCAGCATAGATTACACAATGCAAACAAATATTCAGTATGGGTGACAGCAGACTCGAGTACATTGCACCTTTATTTGGATGAGGAGGCCAGGTACTTTAAGGTTTTTGCTGTCACTTTATATCAGTAAAATAGTTCAACCAACATTGCCTGAAGCACGGGCTTGTATGACTGTGTGAATATTACGGCGTGTATTTTATTTGCACTTTCTCTCGTTAATGCCGTTTATCAGGTGACCATTTAGGCATTTCCCAGTGGTTCCCAAATGATTTGATAGAATCTTCAAAAGTGATAAAATGGGGAGTGATAAACAGCCAGCCAATCAGCTCCTGTATGACATTTTTCAAACACAGTCTGTGACATGGCAGGTAGGAGCTGATTGGCTGGCTGTTTATCACTCTCCATTTTATCACTTTTGAAGCTTGGAGAATCTGGCCCTTATGGGCCCTACACACATAGCGATGTGTGCAGGGCTACCTAGCTATGCTAGGTCGGGCTGTGCTACGCCGCTATCGCATAGCACACAGAGCTGACAGCCCACACATAGAGCGAGCTGTCAGCTCTGTGTGCTAAGCGAGCAGACAGCGCCAGTGTTCTCCCGGGTGAGAACCCTGCAGATGCCGAGATTGAGATCCATCAATCTCGGCCTGCGATAAAGACGCACGGGGACGCGCACTGCTGCCGATATAGCCCCCACACATACACCGATGTGAGGGCATTTGCTAAGCGACTTTGCCAAACTAAGCAAAATCGCTTAGAAAATGCCTTAATATCGGCATGTGTGTAGGCCATATTAGCCTTTTATTCCATAGGATACGATCATAGAATTATTGATCAGGCTGTGTATATTACACAGGAACCTGTAACATTGGCAGTCATGTGACCTATAGGTACTACTATTACACGCGTGTAGCAGAGGACATGGAAAGTGTACGGTGACAGAAATCATGTGGTAAAGTGAGGCTTGATAAATTGCAGTTTAATCAGTAAGGCGATAATGTTATCTGGTATATACCTAGCAGTTATCAATAAGGTCATTTACCTAAGTACATTGCAAGGGATAGTTTGGGACAAAAATACGCTTTTGCCTAAATGTCCCTCATGCATGGACTTGGAGGACAAGATGGCGTCTTCTGGCTGCCATATTTGTGCAATGTTTGGTAAGAGGAGTTTAGCAGGATTGGAGGTTTGTGCTCGTTTCAGTGACATAATTAGACTTTATTTTGCAGTCTGCGTTGTTTTGCAGACACTTTAAATTCACAGGCATGTCCAAACTATGGCCCTCCAGCTGTTGTGAAACTACACATCCCAGCATGCCTTGCCACAGTTTTAACATTCCCTAATAGCAAAACTGTGGCAAGGCATGATGGGACTTGTAGTTTCACAACAGCTGGAGGGCCATAGTTGGGACATGCCTGCTAAGGAAAGGGTTCCCCTTTAAGGGCTAGGCACACATCCATTTCCACTCAGCAAATGGACAGGATTTTCTGGAAGGTCTGAGGTGCTGAAAACCAGTCCATGTTCCTAAACTTTTCATGGGATTGTTCACCTTCCAATTACAGCCTGACTGGAAAGTACATTCCTGGGCTGGGTTTGAGAAACGTGCAAACACATTCAGACACACAGGAGTGACACAAGGGGTTACATTTTCTAAGATGGGAGTTCTATTGCAGGTGAGATGTTGCCCATAGCAACCAATCCTATTCTACTTCTTACCTTCTAGAAGATAATAGATATCTAATTTTCAATAGAAATCCCATTTTAGTAACTTTACCCCAAGTAATCTAAACAGGCAGCGTGTGAGGCACTGAAGTGCTCCGGAACTACACATCCCAGCATGCCCTGCCACAGTTTTGCTGCAAAGGGGAGATTAAAAAATGTGTCATGGCATGCTGGGGTGTGTAGTTCTATTGTTAAATTCTAGGTTCTTCTACATGAAAAACAAAAAAAAGGATAGTAAGTGACCAGGTAGCGTCAGTCAACAGCGATTGCTTAGGGCACAATATTATAATCTCACTCTATGTCGACATGGATCGTGAAGTAAGAACAAGTCGTAAAAATGAAAAAACATCAAGAACCTGTGTCAACCTTTTCCTGTGTCAACCATCGGCATGTCGACCTTTTGTGCAAGTCGGCCTTTTGACAATGTCGACCTATGGCAAATGGACCTTTTTTTATGTGTCAACCTATTGCCTGTAGACCCAGACTGTCGACTGATCGACTGGATCCCATTTAAGTGACGTCCGTTGCTGCACTACATCCAAATTACCTTTTTTTTTATTGATTCAGCGTCCATGGATACTACCACCATCGGTTCCTTATAATGATTTATCGGTCTCTTATTTACATGTTATATGGTTTGTCGGTTTCCTCCATGGGTCTGATTCATACCTGTATGTGCACAGAGAGTTAGATTTGTGTGAGGTGTGTTTAAGCTAAAATCGAAATTGCAGTGTAAGGATAAAGGGCGAGATTTACTAAAGGGAAAATGCCGTAAAACCCCCGTTTTACGGCATTTTCCTATGTATCAACAAACGTCCGCAGCGTTTTCGCTAGGCAGGGTATCGCCACCCTCTGGGCTTCTTTCGCCGCCCGCCGTACGCCGTCCGCGCGCCCACCCCCTCCCGTCCTCCTGTGATCATCTCCTCCCCCTGGTGTCACAGCCGGCAGGACATCCGGCTTCAGGGGGGAGGAGGAGACACAGGGGGACGCTGGCAGCCGCCGGGAGGTGACGGAGACCCCCGCAGCCAACATCACAGGTATTGCGGGGGTCTCCGTTACCGCAGCCCGATGCCGGCCGCATATGTTAGTACATATGCGGTAGCATCGCGGCGGCTGCCGTGCGAAGGGCGGAGATGTATGTTGATACATCCCGCCCAAAGCATCCAGTATTTACCCTGCACAGAAACAAAATAGCTCCCCCAAATCTAAAGGCCCCCATCCGATGCCGAGGTATCGGGCCGAGGAATCGGCTGAAAAGGGCCCAAATCGCATGTGTTTCAACCTCCGATTCTGATCCAATGCCCAGTCCTGTGCGCATCAGATCGGATCCGAAGATCGTCACTGCTGCACCAAGGATCCAACGGATCCCGCGGCCAGTGAAAGGATTGCGTACGATACATCGTATGCAAAAGGACCACATACGATGTATCGTACGTGATCCTGCCGCCTGGGAGCTGCTGGGTGGGACAGTGGATTATCGCATGCAAGGTACGGCATGTGAAACCTCGCTGTAGTGGGTGGGAACCATAACTCTCTCTGCACGTTACATCTGCCCCATCTGCAGTGCAGCAAAGGTTTTGTCCATCTGCAAAAATTGTACCGGATCTGTCTCGTGCCGTGTAGCACATATAGCCTAGGGCTGAGCGTAGCAGGCTGGTCCCGAGATGACACTCCTGGGGATGGCTGGAAAACATCTTGTGTCGCAGTGTTAGCGGACACCTGTGCCGGTTTCCATCCTTCCACGTTCACACACCACATCTGCCCCATTTCCCATTGGAGTGCAGCCTAATAAACTAAGCTCTCGCTCGTGTTCGCAGGGTACGTTCTCAGAGCAGGAACGGCGCTGGCCAGCTTCCACCCAGGAGTTAGGTCTCCTCGGAGCTGCAGCTGATTATAGAACAGCAAAGCCCTTAACCATATCATTATGTGACTGGGTTTTTCATTAGACCATCAGACCGTGCTTCCCACAGGACGTACCTGGAACACTCATTAACCGCTTGAGCTTTCTACCTGACTGTAAGCATGGAGATGATCAGTTCTATGGGACAGAATGGACCAGGGCTGGACACATTTCTGTAACTTGAGCTAGTCCCAAGTCCAGCCAATCAGCTCCTGTCATTTTTCAAACGTATGAGCCGATTGGCCACTTTATAATTTATGCCAATAGGTCTTAAGCACTGTGGACCTTATTCAGGATGTTTTGCTATTGTGCATTTCTGTGCATGAGCTGGGTGCGTATGTCCACCGTGAACCCATCCTCCTGTGTGGAGGGCGGGGGGCGGCGCAGTGGGCTGGGCATAAGCATATGGGAACACCCAGCGTTTCATGGACGTTCCCATGAGAATGCTGGGCGTTCTCATGCTAATAGCCGATGACGCGCGCGCAGGGGGATGGCAGGAGGCTGACATCATCGGATGCCCGCCCACTTCCCCCCAAGCGTCCACGCATATAACAAGTGACTATAGAGTCACTTTCATATTGCGTGCGCCTTCGCCATCGTTCGACGGTCGCAGACTCCACCTTGCGAATGGGTGTGTCGGCCTGGGTTTAATTGTACTCACAAGGGTGCAAATTCGCATCCTAACGAGTCAACCAGATTAACCCCCTGTGTGCACTCTCACTCCCTCATGTGCCTCCAATCATCCCCTCTGCCATCCTCTGCTGGTTTGACCTTCAACTTTTTTTTCTTCCATTCCCATGGACTTTAGCTGACACTTCTAGAAATACTTGAAACCTAGAAATACATAGGAAGCGGATAATACATATTAATCTCTACATAGTATAAATGAAGCCCATTGCTGTAATATATGGCGCTCGTACAGCCCTTTTTTCTTTGACTTGCTTCAGTAAAATCATCACTGCTCGGCTCCCTTTTGTCATAGATTAATGTTTCATACCCCAAAACCTTCCTCGGCACATGAATCATTATCGGAAATTCTACCGCATTTTTAGGTATGATGCACCCCTCGCTCAGCACACTATACCGTAGTACACCTGTAGTCCACGTGGATAGTATAAAAAAAAAAAAAAGAAGTGAAAAACTCATCTTGACCTTTTCATATGTCAAACTTTTCATGTCGACCTTTTGGTGTCGACCTATTGACATCTATGTAGACACTGTGGGGTTTATTTACTAAGTTCTATTGAAGATAGAATGTTGCCCATAGCAACAATAAGAAACTGTTTCTCATTTATTTAGCACGTTCTAGAAGATAATAGATAGTAACTATGGCAATAGTGCAACTGGCCATCGATAGAGGCATACTATGCAATGGATGTCCATTAATGTTTTTACCTATCGATGGTCATTCATTTTCTTTGACTGATTGGCCTGTGTGCCAATCAAAACATGGGGGCGGGGTTGCATGGTTGTCGGGGGCTTATGCTCCGGGTCCTAACATCTTGGGGAATTTATTTTTTCTGTTTTTGCAAGACATCGATGGAGGGAAACCATCTGGTTCTCCCCATCGATGGCAAAACTGTTCTACATGGACCATAAACCATTGATGATTTCAGATCATCGATGGTCCTCCCTACCTTGCAGGTGGTATAGGACACTACCGATAAACACATGGCCCAGTACTTGCGCATGGGCCCCCCGTAGCTCCAATAAACTACCACACAGCATGTGCTGGTTGACAGATGTAATTGTACGGGGCCCAGGCGCTACACATACACCGGCGTAGAGCCCTCATGCTTGTATACTGCTTCTGTTTCCCTTCCTCGTCCATTCTGACTGATCTGGTTACAGGGCCCCTGCACACAGTCAGTCACGGAGCTCGTTTGGCTGCAGTGAATGTTTTGCATAAGCTCTGCACTGCTATTAGCATAAGCACGCTAGGCTGGAAGCTAGGCCGGCACGCACCACACTCCCTGGAATCTTCTCCCTCACCGATTGTGGCCACTCTCTATACGTCTGCTAATAAGATAGATTGCGATTGTCAGGTGATGGCTCGCCGGCAGTACGAGGGCATTGTCAGGTATGGACGCAATTGGGTCAATTTACTAAGGGCCTGATTCAGACTAGGCTGCATATATTTGCTGCCTAATGAGCAGGTAAACGCTGCCCCGGGGAACATCCGACCCCCCCCCCGCCGCCCAATTCCCCTCACTAGCATGCTAGCGGATGTGTTCGCTTACACATACGCTTTCATGTGGCTGCAAGGAGGAGAAATCGGTCGATAGTCGCTCACCATTGAATGACTTTTCCACTGATCGTACAGAAATGTCAGCCTGAACTGACTTTTCTAGCGTAAACTTGGGGCGGGCACTAACGTAATGTGCATGGGCACGTCTGCATCCGCAGGTGTGCGCCCGGCATTTCTATGGGTGTGCCCATAGCAACCAATCAGACCCCACTTCTTTGTTTATTTAGCACTTCAGCGGCCCTCCAGCTGTTCATGAACTACACATCCCAGCATGCCTTGTATGAGTTTCAGCATGGCCAAACAGCAAAAACAAGGCAAGGCATGCTGGGATGTGAAGTTCATCAACAGCAGGAGGGCCGCTTATTGCCCACCCCTGGTCTAGAAGATAAAATAATCTTATTGGTTGCTATGGGCAACATCCCATCTTCAATAGAACTCCCATGTTAGAAAATTTACCTCAAAAAGCATCTCAACTATGCATGTAACATAGTACAGGTTTGGGGGGAAGGGGGCAGTGTCAGCCCCCATTTCTGTGCGGTAGCTGCTTCAACCACTTCTGAATGGGGCCCCGACATTCTAAGACACAAAACGCCAGATGCACTAAGCTTCAAAAGTGATAAAATGAAGAGGGATAAACAGCCAGCCAATCAGCTCCTACTTGTCATTTCTCAAACACAGCCTGTGACATGACTGATAAACCACCAGCCAATCAGCTCCTACCTGTCATGTCACAGGCTGTGTTTGAAAAATGTCAGGCAGGAGCTGATTGGCTGGCTGTTTATCACTCTCCTTTTGGTACTTGTGTATTTTGGCGGCGCCCATCGCATCGCATACCATAACGCATACGATGGTATGCGATGCGACGCAATATCGTACGATACTGCACGAAGGCATACAATTTTGAAATTGTATGCCATTGTACATGGCATACAATGCCATACGATGCGATGCGATTAAACATTGTATAAGCACCCTAATGGGTGCTTATACAATGTTAAGCACCCTAATGGGTGAACCCGAAGCGTGGCGAGCGCAGCGAGCGGCGGCGGTACGCATCCTACTACCTTCTCATACCCCCACTATCCACGTCGGCGTGGAGTTGAGAATAGAATAGTGTGGCGAGCGCAGCGAGCCCCGCGAGGGGACGCGGATACCTGTGAAGCCCACGAAGGGACGCGTTTACCTGTGAAGGTATCCGCGTCCCCTCGCCACGCTTCGGGCTCGGTGGCTCGCTGCGCTCGCCACACTATTCTATTCTCAACTCCACGCCGACGTGGATAGTGGGGGTATGAAAAGGTCGTAGGACGCGTACCGCCGCCCCTCGCGTGCTCGCTGCGCTCGCCACGCTTCGGGTTCACGTTTATAGTGGGGGGGGGGGGGGGTGGCGTGGGGGTGCATTTAACATTGTAAGCACCCATTAGGGTGCTCAAAAGCACCCTTTAGGGTGCTTATACGATTTTTAATCGTATAGGGGGTCAAAATCGCGTCGCATCGCATGCCATCGGGTACATGGCATGCGATGCGATACGTTCATCGTACGACGGACATCGGGGGCGCCGCCAAAATACACAAGTACCCTCCATTTTATCACTTTTGAAGCTTAGTGCATCTGGCCCATAGTCTGATCTTGTGCGCAGCGTCATCGGACCAGAAAGATGTCATGTTTGCCGTGTGTTTTGTAAACAATATCAGTGAAAGGGTTAAGGAGGCCGTGTCAAATTGTGTCTGGCTCTGTCATTGTGGCGGAGATCAGTGTGGCATTGTGTTTGCCTTCTGCCATTGTCACTGAGCTCTGTGTAACATTATGTTTGGCCTTTTGTCATTGTCACTTCACGTCCTGGCCCGTAGAAATGATTTTATTTTCTTAACCTTTTTTATTATGTGTTACTTTTGGCAGCCTGGTTTCTGTTCTCTCCCAGTGCAAAGTGGAGAGGCCGCTGCCCTCGGTCCTGGTACCAAGTCCTGTTTATGTACGAGGCAACCTTGGAGCTGGGACAATTTGGAGTCAGCCCTACATACTAATAACTTTGCACTATGCTCCATCCTGACCCTCCTCCGCGTAAGCCTCTGAGGGACAGAGAGAGGTTTCATTGTGATGAATTTGGTGATTTTACTTGGTCCCCCGGATCACATCCTTCCTTGTATGGCTCAAAACACAGCCTTAGTGATAATAACAGAAGTACGGTCCTGTGTCAGTGATAGACTCGATTTGAGTATTTTGTTATTTATATATGTATATATATATATATATATATTCTCCCCAATAGGAGTGAGGCGGCAATCTGTTGATGTACAGTCCTTATGAAACCAATAATTGTAAAATAATGACGAAAATTTCATCCAAGCAATTGCTTTATTTGAACCTTCAATAGATAGTCATAAAATGGAGAAACTTCCTAACGCGTTTCGTCTTTAAAAAGACTTCATCAGGGGAATAACAGGTACAATCTTCTGTTTGATATAGGATATCCTATTATCATAATAGAGGTCCTGTGTGGTCCATATTGTCAATCCAAAAAGGATTTATTCCTTGGTAGGAGACCTTTGAATGGTGTTAGATAATTGTTAAAAAAGAAGAATCGTAAAATAATTTTCCGAATAGTTCCTTAGGAATTTGTGAATTTCACCAAAAAAAAGATGGAAACTTTTTCATCGATGGTGGACACAATTGTACTGAGCCACTCTAGAGGACTCCTATCTCCCACAGGTTATACCTGTTGGTTATACCCTACCACAGGTTATACCCTCTTGCACAACGCACGACTGTAAAAGGACTATGGTGCCCTCTTTGTCATCTTTAAATACAACAATCTCGTTGGGTGCATATCATAGGATGCCCTGTTGAATCTTGCAATTGCCCAATGTTCGCTTCAAAATCTCCATCAAAGTATGGTGTTCAATGGAAGTGACTATGCACCTGAGTTCAGAATTTGATTAGGGCACATCCATAAACTGATGCAACGCTTTCTATCTGAATAACCAACCCCCAGGAATGCCCAGTAAATTGACAATACATCTAAAGGCCCCCATACATTAGGCCGAAGGGCAAGTCAAATCTAATTTCCCCGGCAGCTCCCTGGGACAGGTCAGATATGATAAGGCACATGATGACCGCGCATCGGGTCGGTCAGGATGTCAAATACATGTGATTTGGTCCGATTTATCAGCCCGAATCAAATCGGACCAAATCTCACTAGTGTATGGGGGCTTTAAAAATGTGCATCTTAGTAGAGAGGCATGCATGTGTGTGTGTGTTTTTTTTATTGCAAGTTAGGGGGGTGTTCAATCCGGGATTCCGTCTGTTGGATGGTCCTGACAGTCGGATTCCCAGGCCGTTTTCATCTGATCCGACAGTAACTCGACAGTACGAATTCAATGTTCCGACTGGAGTGTCAGAAAGTCAGTGGATTGGCAAAAACGGCCACAGATTGTTGAAAAAATGGACGTAAATTCAAAAATCCTTGGCCGTTTCCGACAAAACAGACTTGACTTTAAAAAAAAGTCGGATCTGACACCATTCAATGCTGTTGTTAAAGGCATCATTGAATAGGTGAGTGGCGATATTTCCCAGACTGAATACCCCCCATGACTCATGCGTAGTTAAAAAAACGGCGACTATTCGGAAAAATATTGGCATGCCGTGTGACCCAGGGTCAGCTCCTAAATGGCCAATGCCATGTTTGATGTTTTTCTAATGTAATCTTATGGATTCTTTGGAGGACGATGCTGAGTTCCATTGTCCAGTACTCCAGTATGACCTTAACTGGAAACGCAGTGACTGCGGCCATGTTGTAAGTGATTCATGATGGGGGCAGTTCTACACATACAGTATGGACCATTACTCTACACATTGGTCCCATAATCCCCAAACATTCCGTACAACTCTACTGGCTAACGTTCCTTAGATGGGAATTTTATTGAGAATGGGATGTTGCCCCTAGTGACCAATCCAATTCTACTAATTATGTATTTAGCACCTTCTAAAATATAACAGATAGAATCTGGTTGGTTGCTGTGGGAAACCTCCCATCTTCAATAGAACTCCCATCTAAATTTACCCTTCCATGTCATGTACGGATAAAAATTGCTAAAGCACAAGCACAAAATGGCGCCTGCCAGCATCAGTCACGCCTCTGTGTTTTACTGTGCCTTGTTGGAAATACGCAAACGCATCCATTCTGTCCCAATCTACGTTAGCCCGCTCCTTCTACCCTGTCTCGCCTTTGGGCTGACAGAGTCTGTCTCGTTCTATGCAGCTCACCAGTTATTTTATGGACTGCTTTATCCATATTTTGGTCAATCCTGCATACAGCGTTAATCCTCATAAAAATGGCGTCTAGCAGGGCTGCCGCCACTTGTAAACCCTTAAAGAATTTTTTAATTTTTTTTATTTGTGACATTTGGTGTATATTTTACTGACGTTATCTCGGCTGGCTTTATATGTGATTGTACTTTGTATTTTTTTCCCCCTAATTTGGATGTTGTGTGCGAATACCTGTGGCCTTCTTTTCTCACAATATCCGTCCATAGTTACTGGTTAATAGGATTATGATACCCAGTTTCACAGTAGGACAAACACTGACATTTGCTGAGATGTTGCCCGGTTGGCACTACCCACCTGACATTCTCAGATGTCTAATCCTCATTGTATAGAGATACAATCAGCCAGGGAAAGGAATTGGGACATAGCTATGAGCAATTGAGGTGTGTGGGAGATAAAAATACTTGTGACACGGAGAAGCGAATTAAGATGACGTGTGATGTGCTGGCCTGGGTCAGGATGAGCGCGCCTGAGGTAATGCTGGGGCGGGGATAATTGTCTGTGACTGGTGACCGTTTCAGCCACTAGTGGAAAAGTGCTGAGATTTAATATTAATAATAATAATAATAATAATTATAATAATAATAATATATATATATATATATATATATATATATATAGTTTTTTTTAACCTAGATATTCAATTTTCATGCTATTTTTATGGGACTTGACCAGTGGGAACCTGTAACATGGGCTGTCTGCCCAATGCTTTAGAACAATGCTCATTGTCCCTAAGAAAAGCTTTTTCCATAAATAAACATGGGTGTATTAAGGATTCCCCAGAGGAGTCTCTTATTTACATGAAACTTGTGTAAACCTGGCCGTACCATTACAGAAAGCACTGGCAGGACGGTTAAGTCAAATACGCTCTTATCTACAGGGAGAGGCACGGAAACCTCCCCAATTTTAAAGGTTAATAAAAAAGGGCCCGGTAAACGCTATTCGCCATATCAGTACATAATCTAACAGCGGAGTGCAGGTTATTTCCAATTGGTTTTGAATAAGATAATGGCTCTACAGGTGGTAGTTCATGCCCTACCATCCAGTAGGGCATGGAGGGAGAATAGCTTGCTGGGCACCGCACGCGAAGCATCGCGAGCGCAGCAAGCGTTGCGAAGGGCAGCCGTACATTTAGAAGGTGTCCAGAACTAGAAGTCTAGATGTAGACACCTAAAAAATAAAAAAAAAATACGTGTCGACATTCTGCATTGTTGACTTTCCTGTGTCGGCCTAAGGAGTGTCAACCTAACGATCCATACCCCTGACCATATCATATTCCAAACTGTATTCCGCGCACTTTTACCTTATGTACTATCATTGTGACTGGCATTTACAGTGCCTCACCCTGTATATACCCAGCAGACAGGGAGATAATGAGTGCCCATGTCAGGGACATGCAGGGATTGTTGGAAGGATGGTGGGTCCTCCAGGAACCCTGTGACTTTGTAAGTAAGACCAGATAGGACAATGGACTATGTAAATTGCTGATGGCACGATTATTGAGCACAAGGGTATAAAACATGACTGTCCAATAGCAGACGGTCAGAGAGGCCACGGGTTCCTGCCCCAAAGCTTACAGTCAGTAGCATAACAGACGTATGATACATGAGGACACTTGAGCGGAGGGACCGAGCTGCAAGGCATAGACTTATAATGCACAGTTGATGCTATGTTGCACGTAGCAAGAAGACTGGGCAGGTTGATGATATGTATTGTACAATTGGGCGCCGTGGATCCCTTGTGGCGCTGTATAAATAAAGCATATTAATAATAATAATAATAATAATAATAATAATATTATTAGCACCACACTGCAATATGACTATAATGATACTTCCTCTCTCTCTCTTACTCAGGTTGTTCAGCGCATAAAAACCATAGAGAACGAGACGCGGTTGCTGGTCATTGACAGAAAGGCAGAGGAACACCGGCGCCTGTCCCAGTCCAGCTCACCTGCTGAGTCTCAGCCTAACTCCAGTGTCCCTTCCTCCCCATCCGTGGGCAACAACAACGGCGAGGCCTGGAAGCTGAAGGAAGACACCAGCCACGAGGACCAGCTGCAGAACAACCACAGCACAGAGAACGGCAAGCAGGTATATAGCAATGGGATGGAGATCACCCTAGGGTGTGGGTGGCGGGTCACCTGTGGCATTGTATACATTTTCTACCGGCATTCTCTCCACCTTTGCCTCTGTTTTTACGTTCTTACATGTGTGGTTTAAAAGGGGGCAGATCGGACATAGGGGGCAGCTGTACGCAAATCGTATTGCAATTGCGCCTACATTGGGCGCACACTCAGCTTTATCTGATTGGTTATTACGCGTAGCTAGAACTTTCGTCTGCCTCTTGTGCATACTGCAGCCTGCGCCCCTCCTCTCGCTGTGTTTACATAATCCCTGGGACCGAGAACTCTTCTGTCGGGGGCTGTTTCCGCTCCCCAGCCCCCATTTCCTGATTCGCCCGCTCGCGCTGCAGGCTCCTTAGGGCTTTTGCACAGAGGTCTGTAACACACACTAGTCGGAGGCCATGATAATGTAACGGTGACATAAGGCAGAGCTGAGAGTTCAGGCTCAGGGGAGCTGGGGATTCATCTTCCTGCAGGAACTGGACTGACCTGGGACTCACATTATCCTGGAACACAGGAGTCAGGAACAAATCTGACAGGAACACCGCACATTTATTGCTTGGTGCCATCAGATTAGTGGCGTAATCCATAAAACTATTTTCCATGTGTCGTATTTAACCACGCAGATGGAGTAGAATGCATTGCTATAAATACCACAATAAGGGCCCGATTCAGGTTGGCACCTGAGACGCCACCCGCCCGTCTGTCCGCTTCCGCCCATTCCCCTCATTAACATGCGTAATGAAAACACATCCCCTCGCATGCCTCCGTTTCAGGAGTCGATGGTCACTGACCGCAGCTTTCCCATGGGCGAGCCCCATTCCCGCCACCGTCCGCCCCGGCCCTCCTCACCCGCAACAAACGAGGCTGTTCGTTGCCAGGGTCTGCGCAAATACGGGCATGCGCAGACTCCCAAACATCGGAACGGGGCTGAATTCACCCCATTCTGAATGAACGTCAATTAGGCCTTAACGTTTTTTTTTTCTAAGATGGAAGTTCTCTTGAGAGGATGTTGCTATGGGCAACCAATCAGAATCTATTATCTTCTAGAAGGTGCTAAATAAAATAAGAAATAGTTTCTGATTGGTTGCTATGGGAAACGCATCTTCAATAGCACTCCCATCTTAGTAAATAAACCCCTTAGTAAATAAACAGTCCACTTAATACCTTTTTGACTGCAATAAGCTCTGCTCCACCTGCATATGCCTACAGACAAAGCGGACTGCATGTGCAGGTGACCTGCAGACTTGTTTGGTATAGGGACATTTTCTATGGAAAAATCAAACTGAACAGTCACGTTGCAGTTGATCCCAGGCCCTTGGCCTCTGTGTGTGCCAGGCAGCTTGCCCAGGTGCTCACGTTGTCCGATGATGATGGCTCCGTGACACTGTGTGCAGGTAAGGGTCGTGTTTGCAGTACAGGCCCACGTGATGAGGTAACATGGCCGACCCGCAGATGAGGACATTAAAGTAATGATTCAATTAGCTCCCTACAGTGAAAGCGGCACCTGGGGACCGGCGTCTTAATTGAGTTAGGAAAAAGTATTTATAACAAGGCAGGAGTCTCTTAGGAACGCGTGTTCCTGCCGTATACCTCTGAAGGTTCCAGGTAACTTCCAGCAGGGAATGTGTGCAGACGTCTGTATGAATTATTCACATTGTTGTTGTGTGAAATCTCTTCCTTGCATAATCCATGTTAGTGTATAAGTACAGAGAGCAGCTAGGTGTCCATTTCAGGGTCTTCGGACCAAATGTAACAGCCTGCCAGCTGCTGCCAGTGGCCCGATTTGGGCAAAACCTGGTTGTGCCTCTGCTGCTGATCACCACTCGCAGGCTGTTACATTTGCAGCTTTCTTTCCTCTCAGATAACAGGTAACATTTGGCTGTTACCAATTGTACCTGTACACTATGACCTTCCCTTGTGTGCTACCACCTTCCCCTGCGCGCTACCACCTTCCCCTGCGCGCTACCACCTTCCCCTGCGCGCTACCACCTTCCCCTGAGCGCTACCACCTTCCCCTGAGCACTTACACCTTCTCCTGCACCACTACCTCCTTCCCTTGCGCTCTACCACCTTCCCTTGCAATCTGCCACCTTCCTCTGCTTGCTTACTTCCTCCTTCCCTTGTGCTCTACCACCTTCCCATGTGCGTTTCTACCTTCTCCTGCTTGTTACCTACCTCTCCTGCTCACTACCTCTTTCCCCTGCACGCTAAATCCTTCCCCTGTGCTCTACCACCTTCGCTTGTGGTCTACCGACTTCCACTGCGTGCTACCAGCTTCCCCTGCGCTCTGCTACCTGCCCCAGTGCTTTTCCAACTTCCCATGCTTGCTACCACTTACCCCTGCTCGCTAACACCTTCCCCTTCACACTACCAGCCTCACCTTCTCACCTCACCTTCTCACTACTAAGCGCTGCGGGGTATGTATGCGCTAATTACATAACTGTTAGTAAATAAACAGGACATTGGCACCTATTCTGATTCACTTGCAGATGCAAATTCCTTCTCAAATGGACAAAACCGTTTGCATTGCAGGTGGGACAGATGTAACATGTGCAGAGAGAGTTAGATTTGGGTGAGTTATTTTGTTTCTGTGCAGGGAAAATACTGACTGCTTTATTTCTACACTGCAATATAGATCTCACTTTGAAGTAAAACCCCACCCAAATGTAATTCTCTCTGCACAAGTTACATCTGCCCCACCTGCAGTGCACATGGTTTTGTCCATTTGAGGAAGAATTTGCCTTCGCGGGTGAAACAGAATAAGGGCCCTTGTCCCTAGTAACCGAATAAATATAAAACTGGCACCAGCTCGTGCCTTCCGTCATTCGTCCCACGTCCCTAAAACACCTCTGTACATTCACAGTCACCTCACGCCCCACTAGACATTTCCCGTAGCCAGGCCGCTTCCTCCGCTGCTGTTCTTACTTTCTGAAGCAAATTCACAACAATGTCCGCCATTACTCTACGTGTCCGTTTCCAAAGTTCCCCTCGTTAATTAGGAGCTCGAAGCTTTACATAATGTGGGATAATGAGAGGGTAGCGATAATACAAGGCACAGTGTAGCAGAAATAAGGAAATATACGCAAAACCGCTTACATTATCCACACACCTTAAATCATCGTCAGAACTCATAAACTCAGCAGTTTTTTGGGGGGAGTAAATGTTATCTCAGCAGAGGACGGGCACAGCCCTGTAAAAGCCCGCCGGGGCCTGGTGGTGACGGGTACGCTCTAACGGGTTACGCAACCCCTGAAAGAAGATTATTAGGTTGTTTTCATAGGTGTTCCAGTGTGCTTCCGTCATGTTAATATCTCTGACCACGCGGATTGATAAATCTTGGCAAAGATTACACATAATAGACGTTATTATCTCTCCACCCTCCCTCTGTAGAAATCCCGGCTTCTTTTCTTAATTAATATGCTTGTAAAGTTCCGCCTGTCCTTGCCAAGCCTGACTGCGTCGTCCAAAGCTAAATTGTAATGCGTTCCTTCTACAAATCGAACTAATTACCCGGGAACACTGCAACCACCGGATCTTGTTCTCCGCTTAATTGCAATTATAACCTGAACTAATGTCCTTTTAGTTTAACTGTTTGAAGTTTTCTCAAGAGGAAGATCTTGGGCTGTGCGTCGGCAAGGGGGATTATGAAGGGGATGAAATTGAGGTAAAGGGTGCAGATTACCTGTGGTCACAATAGGAAATTGTGGAAGGATAAGGGATCATGCCCCTCCGCCCCTCACCCGCTCCCCTCGCCTGAGAGTAATCAGGAGCTTTTGCTAATCGGGAAGGCTGATACTCTTGTTGTAGGGTCTGTCAGTCAGTGCTCGGGATATATACATGCAATGACCTCCTGCCAACTCGGGGCCTGCGTGTAATCCATCTCCCGTTTCCTGCTGTGACCCGGGGTCACCCGACCGCTGTAGCACTCTCTTATTTAGCCATATTATCCCGATCAGGTTTTAAACTGGATTATGTGCCTGATTCTGGTTCACTCACAAAAGCAAATTCTCTCTCTAATGGACAAAACTGTGCTGCGCTGCACGTGGGGCAGATGTAACATGTGCAGAGAGAGTTAGATTTTGGTGAGTTATTTTGTTTCTGCGCAGAGTAAATACTGGCTGCTTTATTTTTACACTGCAATATAGAGATCAGTTTGAAGTACAAACCCCACCCAAATCTAACTCTCTCTCTGCACATGTTACATCTGCCCCCCTGCAGTGCACATGGTTTTGTCCATTAGAGAGAGAATTTGCTTTTGAGAGTGAACCAGAATCGGGCCCTATATGTAGCGTAGTCACCACAAAGCTCCACAGTCAATAAAACAAAACATCCGAAATATAAATTCTATATAGGGGCATATTCATTTAGGATTATTCTGCTGACATCCCTGCTTTTTCGGTTACAGAGCAGCCTCCTAGGGTTCTATAGGGGCTTCTATGCTTAGCCCAGCATCTAACGCATACTTAGCCTAGCCCCTTCCCCAGCAGCACAGAGTATATCAGGAGATGAGAGATGTGATGGGGAAGTGACATGATGTGAGGAGGGGATGGAGGCAGCAGGAAGCCACAGACTGAGAGTTATATAGTGGGAGGAGCAGGGTCCCTAGCAGCACAGAGTATATCAGGAGATGAGTGATGTGTCAGTGAGGACAGGGCTGCATGTGACAGGGGCAGTGACATGATGGGAGGAGGGGAATGGAGGCAGCAGGAAGCCACAGACTGAGAGTTATATAGTGGGATGGGCAGGGTCCCCAGCAGCACAGAGTATATCAGGAGAGGAGGGGAGTGTCAGTGAGGACAGGGCTGCATGTGATAGGGGCAGTGACATGATGTGAGGAGGGGATGGAGGCGGCAGGAAGCCACAGACTGAGAGTTATATAGTGGGAGGAGCAGGATCCCCAGCAGCACAGAGTATATCAGGAGAGGAGGGGAGTGTCAGTGAGGACAGGGCTGCATGTGATAGGGGCAGTGACATGATGTGAGGAGGGGATGGAGGCAGCAGGAAGCCACAGACTGAGAGTTATATAGTGGGAGGAGCAGGGTCCCTAGCAGCACAGAGTATATCAGGAGATGAGTGATGTGTCAGTGAGGACAGGGCTGCATGTGACAGGGGCAGTGACATGATGGGAGGAGGGGAATGGAGGCAGCAGGAAGCCACAGACTGAGAGTTATATAGTGGGATGGGCAGGGTCCCCAGCAGCACAGAGTATATCAGGAGAGGAGGGGAGTGTCAGTGAGGACAGGGCTGCATGTGATAGGGGCAGTGGCATGATGTGAGGAGGGGATGGAGGCGACAGGAAGCCACAGACTGAGAGTTATATAGTGGGAGGAGCAGGAGCCCCCAGCAGCACAGAGTATATCAGGAGAGGAGGGGAGTGTCAGTGAGGACAGGGCTGCATGTGACAGGGGTAGTGACTTGATGTGAGGAGGGGAATGGGGGCAGCAGGAAGCCACAGACTGAGAGTTATATAATGGAAGAAGCAGTGTCCCCAGCAGCACAGAGTATATCAGGAGATGAGTGATGTGTCAGTGAGGACAGGGCTGCATGTGACAGGGGCAGTGACATGATGTGAGGAGGGGAATGGAGGCAGCAGGAAGTCACAGACTGAGAGTTATATAATGGGAGGAGCAGGGTCCCCAGCAGCACAGAGTATATCAGGAGAGGAGGGGAGTGTCAGTGAGGACAGGGCTGCATGTGATAGGGGCAGTGACATGATGTGAGGAGGGGATGGAGGCGGCAGGAAGCCACAGACTGAGAGTTATATAGTGGGAGGAGCAGGATCCCCAGCAGCACAGAGTATATCAGGAGAGGAGGGGAGTGTCAGTGAGGACAGGGCTGCATGTGATAGGGGCAGTGACATGATGTGAGGAGGGGATGGAGGCAGCAGGAAGCCACAGACTGAGAGTTATATAGTGGGAGGAGCAGGGTCCCTAGCAGCACAGAGTATATCAGGAGATGAGTGATGTGTCAGTGAGGACAGGGCTGCATGTGACAGGGGCAGTGACATGATGGGAGGAGGGGAATGGAGGCAGCAGGAAGCCACAGACTGAGAGTTATATAGTGGGATGGGCAGGGTCCCCAGCAGCACAGAGTATATCAGGAGAGGAGGGGAGTGTCAGTGAGGACAGGGCTGCATGTGATAGGGGCAGTGGCATGATGTGAGGAGGGGATGGAGGCGACAGGAAGCCACAGACTGAGAGTTATATAGTGGGAGGAGCAGGAGCCCCTAGCAGCACAGAGTATATCAGGAGAGGAGGGGAGTGTCAGTGAGGACAGGGCTGCATGTGACAGGGGCAGTGACTTGATGTGAGGAGGGGAATGGGGGCAGCAGGAAGCCACAGACTGAGAGTTATATAATGGAAGAAGCAGTGTCCCCAGCAGCACAGAGTATATCAGGAGATGAGTGATGTGTCAGTGAGGACAGGGCTGCATGTGACAGATGCAGTGACATGATGTGAGGAGGGGAATGGAGGCAGCAGGAAGTCACAGACTGAGATTTATATAATGGGAGGAGCAGGGTCCCCAGCAGCACAGAGTATATTAGGAGATGTGTTATATGTTAGTGAGGACAGGGCTGCATGTGGCAGTGGCATGATGTGACGCAGGCTGATATCTACGCAGTGGAAGGAGCATGGTCCCCAGCAGTGTGATATTTCCAAATTATTTTAATATGTAAAACTTTTACTTCACGGCTACACAGCTATGTCCTGTACCTGAGAACAATCCCTATGCCAGAACATGTGACTCCTGCCATCGAACTTTCAAGGTTCTTGGTGACTGATTAAGCTCATAGCTGTTTGCATTGGTTCATGTTGACCTGAAGAACAGACAGGCTGATTAGCCTTACACATTGTTGGCTTAACGCAGGTTAACCCCCTTATGCTGGCCACTGTTTCCGCCACTGACTGTCATGTCACCGACCGGTTTAATCAACACTATTCTGTAATAAAACGGAAATATTTATATTAATCTCGTGCCTGACCTGGGAACCGCTTTATAAAGCGCAGAACCATTGTGTTCTTTTTTGTCTTTGGAGACAGATTTGATCAAGGAGAAGCAGCCTCCGTTCCGCCCAGGATTGGGTGGTGCGCCCGTCTGTGCCCTGATAACTGACTGTGGTGGAAATACATCCTTATTGGCTATCACCCAGATCAGCACAAAGCTGGCCTCAGCCCAGACCCCCGATCTTATCTAGCCCTGGTTATTGTCTGCCTTGCTATCTGGATTTTTAAATGGACTTCCCTGTGTTTCCACCAAGGCTGTGCAGAGGGCCATATTAACAATGGGCCGAATGGGAACGCAGCTCCCGAGAAGGGCATTTAAAGAATTCAAATTAAAATATGCTATTACTTTATGGCAGATGTTATAAACTAATTATAACTGGCATATACCATGCAGCAGCTTATATTTGCAGGAATTGCACTTTGTCCTAACACTAGGGAGGAGACCCAACGTAATATAATTGTCCCTGGAACCAATCAGTTTTTAGGTGGCTTGATACATCTCTCCCAACGTCATTTTGTCACCTTGTCTGTTAGTTTATGTCAGGGTCCGCACATTGGTAGAGCAGGCCTGTGGTTCTGTGGGACAGATGCACTAAGCTTCAAAAGTGATAAAATGGAGAGTGATAAACAACCAACCAATCAGCTCCTGCCTCACATTTTTCAAACACAACCTGTGACATGGCAGGTAGCAGCTGATTGGCTGGCTGTTTATCACTCTCCAGTTTATCACTTTTGGAATTCAGTGCATCTGGCCCTGTGTCTGTTCTACACCTACAGTTGGGGCATGTTGAGACTTGTAGTTCCACAGTAGCTGAATTTCCTCAGGTTACAATGAACCCGCGTGTTCTGGAAATCATATGCTCGCTTACTTTTCTTCCAGCTCCTCTTATTACAGCTGCGTGTCAGAGGGCGTCAGGGAGCGTGTGGAAGGGCAGAGAGTTGGGAGGGGAGCCATTTTGAAGACCGTAGTTTCCTGTTTGCTGGCTGTGAAAGGAAATTGGGGAATTAGTGTAAGCTGCCGCTGGTTATTAGGACATCATCTCTCTTCCATCCATATGGAACCATACATGTATGGTCTACATGTATGGTCTCTTCTCTGGGAGAAGCCCGGAGAGGAGACACTGCAGAACAGTACTGGGGGGCGTGGTCGAACTGTCTCATGGTTAAGCCCCGCCCCTTCATGGTAAAATGCAGCGATGTGCAGGTCCTTTGGGAGGAGGCGGGGCTAAAAAAAGCATTTTTTTCATAATTTAGCTCCGCCTCTAATTTAACTCCAAATCCATGGTATCTCACCCTGCCCTCCTTACTAGGAAGCGGGTGGGATGTGTGCGGGAGATTTTGCCACTCGGTGGACCGCCAAAAAAATAGAAGGAAATATATATAAAAAAACAAATAGTTATTACACACAATGAAATATGAACGCTTACATTTAGGATGAAAATATTTTAAAATTAAAAACTATAAATAGCACAGGTATAGAGGAAGTATGCTTATCTTATTTCATATAACATAGGTCCATGGTAGGCACAAGAGAAAACAACGCATTTCTTCTAGTCACTCAGACTTCATCATTCATTTCCCCCTTGATGAAGACTGAGCATGAAACTCGTTGGTGGTTTTATGTGCCTACCATAACGCTCGCGCGCGCACACACACACACACACACACACACACCCACACACACATTTACTTAGGTGTATTTTAGAAATAAGCCAAAAGGCACCTCCTAGTGCAATATTTCTCAATACATTCCAATGTGACATCAAAGCTCTGCACTTGTAATCTGTGGCGACCTGTACCAGGTAACTACCTGAGATTAATTTCCACACACATACACACCATTACAGTCATTTACCACTGTACATACCCTTGGTTACCTCACTAAGGGGCAAATTTACTAAGATGTGTATTCTACTTCACATGTGATGTCGCTATGGGCAACCAATCAGATCCTGTATACTATCTTCTAGAGGGTACTAAATAAATAAGAAGTAGCTTCTGATTGGTTGTCCATAGCAATATCACATGTGAAGTAGAATACAGATCTCAGTAAATTTCCCCCTAAGATTTTTCTTCCTTTGCTATTCCGGATAAGGGGTTGTCAGACACTACCTTCAAGTACCACTAGCATGGCATGTTTTCTGGATTTTTGCCTGTAGAAGCAGCTGGGATCATTACTGGGGTGTGGATCAATGTATGGACAATGTTATAGTCAACATGCATTAGGCTGCCCGGTACAAAAAGCCGACAGATCAAAAGGTCAACAGAGCTTATGATTGACAGATGCAAATGTTTGGTCCAAAGGTCAAAAGGTGGACATGACATTGGTCAACACGCAATATTTGGTGCATTATTTTGGGCCAATTTGTTTATATTTCATGTCATGTGACCACCGTCAGTACAAATGTGCTCACTCCGCTGCGCTCGCCACAGGTAGCTATGGCTAAATCGCAGTCCACATGGACCTATTAACATTGACCAGTACATTGGATACCAGATACCTAATTACTGACCTAGCAAAATAGATGAACTCACCTTTGTAAGATTAAAGACATCCTGAAAACATGACCTGTTGGATTACTTGTGGATTAGGGTTGAGAACCCCTGTTCTAGGGTCCATTATCTATCAATAAACTTAATTACAGGAAGCCTGCTGTGCAATGCAAAATACCTCCCCATGACTAAAAACTTGATTCTTACTACAGTAAATTTGACCTCAAATAATCTAGAGCAGTGGCCTGTTTGGGCGAGATGTATCAAATGGAAAATCGGGGTTTTACCGCATTTTCAAATGTATCAAAAATGATACCGCAGTGTAGGGTATCGCCACCTTTGGGCCTATGGGCTTCTTTTCGCCACCCGCCGACGCAAACCCGCCGCCTCGCCGACCCCCCCTCTCGCTTACCTTCCTGAAGGGTCCTCCTGGACCCTGGAAGGTAAACCCCTCCTCCCCCTAGTAACGCAGCCGGACGTCCTTCCGGCTGCAGGGGGGAGGAGGAGGCGCCGGGGACAGCTTGCTTAGCTGTCCCCGGCTAGAGGGATGCAGGAGCCGGCTGGGAAGTGACGGAGACCACACCACATTCCAGGTATAGCGGGGGGGCTCCATCACTGCATCGCGATGCCAGCCGCATATGTTAGTACATATGCGGCGGCATCGCGGCGGCGAAGGGCGGCGATGTATTTGAATACATCCCGCCCTTTGAGTGAGAGCTACCTCAGAAAAATGAAACCTTCTGAAGAGCTACAGTACTAAATAAAAAAAAAAATCTGTCAAAAAAACGAAAAATGAATCTGACCCATTATACCACACATGCAATGCTTATTACACATTATACCACACTGCAATGCTTATTACACATTATACCACACTGCAATGCTTATAATACATTATGCCACACACCGTAATGCCCCTTAGACATTATACCACACACTACAATGCTTATTACACATTATACAACACCGCAATGCTTATTATACATTATGCCACACACCGTAATGCCCCTTAAACATTATACCACACACTACAATGCTTATTAGACATTATGCCACACACCTTAATGCCGCTTAGACATTATACCACTCACCGCAATGCTTATTACACATTATGCCACACACCGTAATGCCCCTTAGACATTATACCACACACTACAATGCTTATTACACACATTATACGACACCGCAATGCTTATTATACATTATGCCACACACCGTAATGCCCCTTCCACATTATACCACACACTACAATGCTTATTACACATTATGCCACACACCGTAATGCCCCTTACACATTATGCCACACACCGTAATGCCCCTTACACATTATGCCACACACCGTAATGCCCCTTACACATGATACCACACACCACAATGCCCGACAAATTATGCCACACACCACAATGCCCATGATACATTATGCCACTCACTGTAATGTCCCTTACAAATTATGCTCTGCAGTAAAGCTTCTAATTCATTTTAAATTACATGCTCCTCGCCAGGGTAATCATGTTCTGGGTGTAATGCTCGATGAAAGGGGTGTAATGCTCATTGCCAGGGGGCTAATGCTCATTAGCAGGGGCATCATGGTATAAGCTGCAGCTTTGCCATGCCATTTTCTCCCTGTGGCGTAAGTGCTTCCTGCACGGGCTGCAGTGCTGTGCTCCCTGTCAGATGCTAATGTCTGTCTCCTCCGAGGCAGAGGAGTGCTACAAACAGAACGGGTGCTGAAACAGTCAGCAGGTGTCGAGCTACCTGGTTTGCTGCAGCTAGTTACCAGTCGCTGACGAGCGACTGGTTGGCGACCACTGGTCTAGAGCTATTGGTAACATACCTCATAAGGGGCGGGATGTATTAAAATACATCGCCGCCCATCGCGGCCCCCCCGCCGCGATGCCGCCGCATATGTACTAACATATGCGGCTGGCATCGCGATGCGGTGACGGAGGCCCCCCGCGATACCTGGAATGTGGTGTGCGAGGGGTCTCCGTCACCTCTCTGCCCCCTTCTGCATCCCTCACGCCGGGGACAGCTATGCAAGCTGTCCCCGGCGCCTCTTCCTCCCCCCTGCAGCCGGAAGGACGTCCGGCTGCGTCACTAGGGGGAGGAAGGTGTTACCTTCCGGGTCCAGGAGGACCTGGACCAGGTAAGAGAGGGAGGGGGAGAGGGGGGTCGGCGGGTTTTTCGGCGGAGGCGTCGGGCGGCGAAAAGAAGCCCATAGGCTTCTATAGGGTATCGCCACCCAAAGGTGGCGATACCCTACACTGCGGTGACGGTGCGGTCGGGTAATAGTACATAGGAAAATGCGGTAAAATGGGGGTTTTACCGCATTTTCCCTTTAGAACATCTCGCCCAAGTTCTTATTTATTGTCACTCGTTAAAAGCCTGTCAAAATGACAGCTTCTGCAATATACTTTCACTTTGAGCTGTGACAGTTTTTAGCTCACAAACTCTCCACCCCACCCCTAGTCCCTATCTGCTCCTACCTCTAATCTCTGTCTTCACAGCCCCCACTGTCCATATACTGCAACTTTGAAACAGATCAGTGTCCCTGCAAAAATGTATTAGCTTTAAGACCTCAAATACACAAAGGAGTCATTTGTTGTCTGTCGAGTGGCCTCTAGTGGTCACTGGCGGTAATTCGCCTCATAGAGGTGAGGAGTGGTTAGCCTTTTTATATATATATATATATATATATATATATATATATATATATATAATGGCACGCACTTTGCAGGGAATGTGTGCAGTCTGTATTGCATACGCTGCTGAGTGCTGACTCCATCTTTGACCCCCCCGTAGCCGGATATTTATAACACAATTCTTCCCTGGCTTAGGAATTTGTGGTTTGTTGCTCAATACTAAATCCTCTTTATCGACGCCGCTCCATCTTTCCTGTCAGAAGATTTTTTGTTTGACACAAATGACCGGCCGCAGGGGCATGACGTCCATCTTGTCTCTCCTACACATTTGTGTTTTTCACACAAAGTCGCCTAGAGATCTATTGTGGCATTGTATTCCTGTGTTATATCCCTGCGGCACAGGAATACACACTGTGTACAGTAAATTTGTTTACAGTATAAATAAAGATTCGGAAATGCCCCTTTGGCCATGCGTAACGCACAGGGTCTGATTGGCTTGTGTGGTGCAGAGGAGTTATACAGTCCAGCATCAGTAATCAATCCAGTAATAAATCCCTGTGAGGTAAACCAAAGAGAGCCACTGGAATGCTGGTACTTGTAGTTCTACAGCTACTGAAAAGCCAGAGAATAATGGGTCTGTGGAGCAGGGCCCTTATTCAAGTCTGATAGCAGTACAATTTTGTTCTCACAATAGGCAAAACCATGTGCACTGCAGGTGGGGCAGATGTAAAATGTGCAGAGTGAGTTACATTTGGGTGGGGTATGTTGAAACTGAAATCTAAATTGCAGTGTAATAATAATGCAGCCAGTATTTACCCTGCACAGAAACAAAATAACTCACACAAATCTAACTCTCTCTGTACATGTTATATCTGCCCCACCTGCAGTGAACATGGTTTTGTTAATTTTGAGAACAAATTTGTACTGCTATCAGATCTGTATAAGGGCCCAGATGTATGAAGCGGTTATAAGGGAGGAGAAGTGAGCCAGAGGAGAAGAGGCCCATGATGACCAATCAGCACTGAAGTAAAATCTGTAATTTGCATAACATTAAATAATACAGAGCAGCTGATTGGTTGCCATGGGCCACTTCTCCTCTGTTTTTCCCTCATGTGCACAGCTGTGAAGGGATTCACATGGGAGGGAACTCAGGTGTGTGGAGCAGAGTTTACCTGATCGCGGTGCACTCAAAATTGGCAGCCCGGTGATCATGTCTGAATCGGGCCTTGCAGTTGACTGGTTGCTAGGGGCAACGTCTCCACTCTTTTCACTGCTTCATACATCCCTTAACATTTTAGATGGCTTAAGAGTTCTTTAACTTTTGTTTTCACTCAGTTATAACAAATTGAGGAAACACAATAAAAACAAAAACATTTTTGAAGAAATTTTGGTTTGACTTTATCTATATTACAGATTAATGCCAATGCCCCGGAAAGATTAGCGAGAGACTGTGCGTTGCATTGTAAAAAAGCAGAAAACCTCAGAATGTACAATCCGGCTTTATCTCCTAAGACTGTGCTATTTTCAGTTGGCAGGCATGGACACAGAGAGGCCTTTGTTAGCGCTGCGTTCTACAGCCGGATCGTGGAGGGTGGGTGCAAGCTTAATCTGGACCTTTCACCTCATGCAATCACTTATGTGACAGGATTTGTACATGTGCGTTACACAGCTGATTTACACTGTTTGCCCTTCAAGGCAAGGCCGTGAGCATGGAAATGTATTATATAATGCAGGTTATACACTAAACAATGTGTGTGCCCAGCGGCAGGATGCCACAGCACCGTACATTGCGCCGTCCGTATATACTGCACAGTGCTGTGGATGTCGGTGCCGTGTATCATTGACTGCCGCATTTAAAATGCAATCTGTTATCCCCAGGGTCATCTAATTGGGCATGCGGCACGGCTGACACGATGACCCAGGGAACGACCCCTGGGAGTGCGAGATCACAGGGGCACACTGAGTGATGGGTCTTATGTGGCCAATATGTCCGCATCGGAACGATACATTGTCCAGTTTATTGTGTGGTCTGTACCTGGTTTGTACTTGCTGTTGTGCCCGGTATGTACCGTGTCCATTTAATTCATCCCATCTTAACTTGGTATGCGAACCCAATGTCTAGGTTGACAGTCACTAGGTCGACACCTGGAAATGGTCGACATACCATGTGTCAGCATTGACAGAAGGTCAGCAAAAGCTTAAGGTCGACACCCACAAGGTCGGCACTGTTTTTCCACTTGAAGAGGCATTGGTTGAAATACAAGTGCTCAGTGACGTGTGCTTCTCCACAATCGGTATGGTAGCTACATGACCAGTCTTGGTCACAAAACCAGCCACCATCTACTTGACCACGCTGCACTCATGTTGGAAGTTATGTGGCAGCGCACCACCAACTGGGGACTGCCACCAAACCTGGCCAGCATGTGGCAGCACCAAGCCTCTTTCTGCTCTTGAGTCAGTTGACGGGGAACGTAGCAGGCAAAAACCTTGCTCAGGGCAAGATTTTCATGGAGTATCAAGCGGATTGATGCCTATCTTCTTTTCTAAATGGGCCCTGGTGTCCCTCACATCTATGGCTCACATGGCACCCTGTCCTCGGTGATGGCAAACACAGGTCAGTTGCAAGCACCGTCTTCTGCACCAAAATTCTGCAAAAGTCTGAAACACAATGTTCGGGACTGTGCTTCCTCCCCAAAAGCAGCTCACAGGCGATCATAACCCCCCTGCGGTTGCAGACCATTCTTGAAGTTGTATTCAGAAAAGATCACGGCTCTCCAGTGGCCTCTGTTGATCAGTGGAGTGGAGGCAGCCATTTTCTTTGCAGGATCAATAGTCAATTTACTAGGATCTAGCGATGCCACTGAGGCACATTACTAGTGACGTCACTCTTTTTTCCCCTCTGTTTTCAATATGGCCCCCTCTAGTACCTGCAGGTGACAGGCCAACTTTAAAGGTTCATGCTCAATGGTTAATTGGTTGCCATCGGCGATACTGTGATTACAGTATGGTGCGGTTCCATGTATTTAACACTCATGGACACCATTTTGTTCTTGATCCTTGTGCAGTTCCACTTTTCTGTAGAGACAATGGATGCGGCCAATATATTTTCTGTTGGTGGAGTTGCAGGATGTCCACACCCCAGGAGTGAAATTTCCTTTCACTGTGCTTATTTATAGAACGCTACCAAAATACTCAACAATGGTTTTTCCATTTAGTGTCGGATTAGGATTTTTTGACCCGGGGTGATTGTAAATACGCCACACATACATCAGTCATAGGATCGCGTGCATTCTTCTGCGTGTCTGCATCTAATCTGTGATGCTATGTATAATGTATACAGAACTTCACACTTGTATGTAAAGGACTGAAAAGCAAACATTTGCTCCTGTAAAGTCTGGCATTCTAACTCTCTTTCATTTACCTTGTTAATGACATTTTAATTGTCCTAAACACATCAGGGTTTATTATAGAAAATAGTGAAATTACATGTATTCTGTCGTGAGTTGCTAGCTTTCATTACTTTGGCTACGCTACAGTGGCGCATATTCTATATAGTCTTTGTGGTTGCTCTGCATTACTAATGCGTTCTTGTCATGCGGCATTTTGACAGATGTAATTAAATCAGTACAACTCGTACATCACTGAGGTACTGTGCTCCATAATTTTGGAGGTGCTTATTGAGTAAATGTGTAAATTTTTTCTTTTACTTCCAAGCCAAACTTTATCCACCATTTTGCCGAATGAGATGTTTACAGACATTCTATATTATGCAGGTATTACATTTTGGTGCCTGACGGAGCAATTCACGCGGTGCTCCATTTGGGCGTGCACTTCTGACCGAACGCTGACATTTTGATGGGCTAGTAACTCATTTCAGTTAATACCACACTGCACACCCTACACCCACATAAATATACTTACCTCTCCGGAGTCTCACTGCGCCCGGCTCTGCAGACAGAAATAACCAGAAAATTGGTACTGTGGCCATTTTCCTGGTGGTATGTGCAGTAGAGTTATCCCCAGGAACAAGGAGGGGGCACCATATTTCCAAAGCCCGGCACATGCACAGTAGACTGACCAAAAGGCTGTAACTACTGTGCTCATACATGTGCAGTGCATTGCCCCAATTTCCCATTCTGCCAAAAAATGATCCGGATCGGTGAATCTGGGATTTTTAACATGCAGAAAAGTGGACTGAGATAAAAGGGTCTATGTACTTGGCCTTGGAGAAACTCCCAACTGCCATTTTTCAAACACAGCCTGTAACATGACATTTAGGAGCTGACCAGCTGGTACTTTATCTCCATCCCCGTTATCACACTCCATGGCATAGAATATAGACCTTTATCACCGTCCACTTTATCTCTCTCTGAGGCTTAGTGTATAGACCACTTGTCGTATTAAAAAAGGCTCTAACACTTTAAATGGCGTGTTTCTGATGTTTGCTGTGTCGGCCGTGTTCGGCTTTGGCAGTTGAACTGACCATTTAGTTTGCACTTAATTGAATGCATTAGCTGGGTAAACAGTGCACGTTCCCGGGACTGGCCGCACTCCGCTCACTTTGATCTTTTAATCTTGTTTAAATGGACGCTAAATATGTCCTTTCCTATCTGTGCTAGTTACTAATGACGGAACAGGCTGCCTGCTGTACGTTACTGTATTCTCATGGGCACAAATAACAGAATGTTCGTATAGACTTCGGGGGACACCGGTTTGTACTATCACTATGGGACGTATTCAGACCTGTTTGGAGGGCTGCGAATTCGCAGTCACCCGAACATCAGTAGACTTCGTGTGTGCGGGGTCCGCCTGCGTAAGGACCATGCAAAGGGTAGCCTTCGCTGGCTGTACGCCAGGTGATTGACAGTCAGGGGGCATCATGGGTGTGTGGTTGGCGAGCCCATAGAATTGCTAGGTGGGTCCAAGTGAGCACCGATATCATCCTCCTGCCCCGAATTTGCGTTGATCCGTGCAGCCGCTGAGTAAAATCTGGCTTGCGCTGGGCACAGTAGGAGGAATCCTTCAATGGTAAGTAACGATCAAATGATTTCTCCGGTACTTGTTTCCTAGCACGGCCACATATCTTGGCCATCGGGGGTAATTTGAGTGGCCTGCGACGCGACCGACGCGATGCCCCCGATTTTTCCATAGAAATGCATTGAAAACAGTGAAAAATCGGGTCGGTCGCGTCGTGTGCAGCTAAAAATGCTTAAATGGTCCAGACGCGATGCCCCCGATTTCCCCATAGGGAACAATGTTAAATGCCTCAATTTACCCGCGATGACCACGATTTCCCATAGGAAACAATGTTAAATGGATCAATTTACCCAAATCAGCATAGGAACAATAGTAAATGGGCCAAAAAGACCCCTGAACATTGAAATGTGCCCCCAAAAGTAGTTGACGCCACCCCGCCATCAACGTGAACCCGAAGCGTGGCGAGCGCAGCGATCCCGCGAGGGGCGGCGGTACGCGTCCTACGACCTTTTCATGCCCTACTATCCACTAGGGCGTGGAGTGAGAATAGAATAGTGTGGCGAGCGCAGCGAGCCACCGAGCCCGAAGCGTGGCGAGCGCAGCGAGCCCCGCGAGGGGACGCGGATACCTTCACAGGTAAACGCGTCCCTTCGCGGGCTTCCCAGGTGTCCGCGTCGCCATGGACACCTGGGAAGCCCGCGAGGGGACGCGTATAACTGTGAAGGTATCCGCGTCCCCTCGCGGGGCTCGCTGCGCTCGCCACGCTTCGGGCTCGGTGGCTCGCTGCGCTCGCCACACTATTCTATTCTCACTCCATGCCCTAGTGGATAGTAGGGCATGAAAAGGTCGGAGGACGCGTACCGCCGCCCCTCGCGGGCTCGCTGCGCTCGCCACGCTTCGGGTTCACGTTGATGGCGGGGTGGCGTCAATAACTTTTGGGGGGACATTTCAATGTTCTGGGGTGTTTTGGGGCCATTTACCATTGTTCCCTATGATAATTTGGCTAAATTGAGCCATTTCACATTGTTTCCTATGGGAAATCGTGGTCATCGCGGGTAAATTGAGGCATTTAACATTGTTCTCTATGGGGAAATCGCGGGCATCGCATCTGGCCATCGCACCCGATTTTTTTAGCGGCCGCGATGCCCGCGATGGCCCCGATTTTACCCCCGATGAGCGCGATTCTGATCGGTGTGGCCGTGCTAGGAAACAAGTACCATTTCTCCTCTCTAAGTCCACTTGCGAACAGATACGCACGCACGGGGGGAGGTGCATTCGCCGTGGCAGCTTGAACCTGCTCGTTAAGCTGCATGTTAGCTGAATCAGGCCCTATGGGGGTTATTCTAGTTCACTCGCAAAGGCACAATCACTCTCTAATGGACAAAACCATGTGCACTGCAGGTGGGGCTGATGTTACATGTACAGAAACAGAAACATTAAAACACCCAAATGCAACTCTCTCTGCACATGTTACATCTGCCCCACCTGCAGTGCATATGGTTTTGTCCATTAGAGAGTGATTGTGCCTTTGCGAGTGAACTAGAATAACCCCCTATGGGCCTTGAGGACCGAGATTCAGAAAGACCACTCTAGGGCAGAGGTTGTCAACTCCCGTCCCCAAGTACCCTAAACAGGTCATGTTTTCTGGATTTCTTTAAGTATGCACAGGTGAATTGATCTACACTACAGGGTCAGTAATTGCCACACCTGTTTCCACCGACGTATTTGTGTGTGTGTTTTACGTGTTATCAGCCTCCGACAGCCAGCGGATCTCATGTGTCTGATGCGCCAGGTTTGTGGTATTGGCAGTCGGATATTACCTGGGGGGGGGATTAAACACTTCCGTGGAGAGGTTTGCTTTATACCTTGTCTCTCCTCTCCTTGTAAATATAGAGAAAACCTCATAAAAGGGGTCACGCCCAGGGGTCATGCTGAGGTAAAACGCATATAGTTTTACAAGAGAAATGTTATGTACACTGATAAATTTGTAAGTGGTAAAGTGGAGGCACCTTGTATAGTGTGATGTGGAGGGTGGGTGGGGGGGACGGGACTGATCAATGTTTGTTTTTTATTGGTTACTATGGATTCCAGAGTCAGTATTACTGAATATAATTTGCTGGGCAGTGGTGGGTATAATGGTCTTGATTTACCTGTGGAATAGCACTAAGGGGGAGATATATCAAGTAGTGGAAAAAGTGGAGACCAGTGGAGATGTTACCCATAGCAACCAGCTTTTACCAATCACTGTATAGAATGTAGTTGCTATGGATAACTGGTCTACATCTTCAGACATCTAAGCTGCCTTCCAGTTTTTCTAGAACTACACATCCCAGCATGCTCTGCAACGTTTTTACCACGGAAATTAGCAGAACTCTGGCAGGGCATTCTGGAATATGTAGTTCTGATGTAGCCAGAGGGCCGCTTGAACATTTTAGCCAGGATAACCTGTGTTGGGCAACTGGCTCGCATCCTGCTTATACCCCCAGGTGGAAACAGTTCCCCTCCTTTGTGTTATTTGACCCCCAAGTGCTTCCACATGTCTGTGAATAAATCCGTGTAAACATGTGACATTTCCCTGTGGTTACTCACACATGGATAAGCGCATCTTGCAAGTACGTGTTTGTTTTCCCATGTCATCTCACCGAGTATTTGTAATGGAATGCATATGTGTGCAACTGAGTCACGCCAGTTCTAGCGCTCTGTAAATGCTTACTGTCAAAGCGTTACTCACTGAGAGGGTTTCTGTTTGACATTCCCCTCCACCCTGTCATATGTCATAGTATTACTAGTGAAAAAGTTAAAAGCAGCAATCCAACGAAAAATATCTTTTTTTTAAAGCATCTGCTAGTACTGTTTCTGAAAAATCACTATCTCCTTTACAAAATCTCTCTGGAGGGGAGCCCAATATGACTTCCGGTGGTTAGATAGACAGATAGATTCTGACAGCTCTCAGCATGTCATGTGAAGGCAGACAGGGAGGCGTGTCAGGGGGGCATGACCTCATCACTGAGGTGTGATCACGTCCAATTTAAAAATGCCAAAAGAGCATTGCCAACGTGGACAGGGGGGAATGGTGGGGTGATGCTATGAGACCCTCAGCCAGGGGCATATCTAGGGAGGGGTATGATGATGGTGCTACCGCCCCCCGTCTTGCAGACACAGCCCATTTATCTCTGTCCACTTACTTACTCGCCAATGGGGCCTACACACAAGGAGATTTTGCTGAGCGATGTGAGCAGTGTAGCTTGCTCAGCATACAGCGCTGCGCACATCTGTCAGGGTCAGTGTACTGGTGAGAACACTGGCCCTGACTGGCGATGTTAGTAGATTTATACAGCATGCTGGATATTAATCGCTGGGGTGATAGCAACGCGCAGACCCGCACATCACTATTGCTATTGCCCCTACACACAGAGAGATGAAGGGACCTTTTCTAAGCGATCTAGTACAATTGCTTAGAAAATGCCATGAAATCACCCCATGTGTAGGCCCCTTAAGGTTTAGTACATTTCCCCAAATGTAATACATTATAATGACATTTGGTGTTCTGTACGTCATGCTTTAGTGATGTCACTGCATGCTTCAGTGATGTCACTGGTAACTAGTGATTTGATTGGTTCATACCATTAGCATCAGGGATGAGTACATTTTATTAATATACTGCTTCAGATAAATAAGACATGTTCCTTGAGTGTATACAGCCAGATAAAGCGTGGTACAAAGTGTGTGGATGAAATATCTGATCGGCGGGAGGTAGGACAGTCCTCACGTATCCCGACCTGCCCTGCCGCAATCAAGAACCGTGGCAGGTATGAGTTACGCATCTACCTATGGGCCATTGGCCATCTTGGTGCCTAACTGAAGGCGAATAAGGTCCAAACAAATCTCAGAATATTGATTTACCGAGCACTAAGTGAAACGCGTCGGCTGCATTCTCAGAACTTTGTTTTGACACTGTCCAGCGAGTGAACGCAGCGCAGGTCAATGTTCCCGAGTACAAGCCCTGACGTAGTTGCGTCATGATCACATATTTGTACATCAGGAACAGCTATAATGCAGGATGTTCTGTTCTCCAATGTCTAGGTTAGGGGTAAGAGGTTGTCGCCATGTTCCTGTAGTCCCTGGTAGTCTTGGCTATGAGTGCAGGTACCACCGCATTCTGCGCATTCTCTGGATGAATGTGCGTGCAGAGGCTGCGGAGGGTCAGGAATCCGGACAGGGAGCGAGACCTAAAGCATTTGACTCCCCCCCCCCCCCCCCCCCCACACACATCTTCCAGCTTTGTGTAAACACTGATAACTGTACGGAAACACCACTGTTTTATGAACCATCTGTCCAGGGGATTACTGTGTTATGCCTGTTGGAACACAAAACATGCTAGTTGCTTAGGGTAAATATTAGCAGTAGCTTTATGCTTTTGCTTTTTAATCTCCCCCCCACCCCCCCCACCCCCGTCAGCCTCTTACAAGAAATGGTGGAATCATTTATTTGTATATTTGTAGTTCTCAGGAATTGATGACGTTGATGCGAATAGGGTAGCAGCAGATTATACTGCAGTGAGGGGGCCGCTGTATCATTTGGAGGTCAGAAGACCTGCTAATTCTGACACTGGTCACGTTCAGACTGAGGAGGAGATGTATCGAACCTTAGCGATAGAGGATAAGTATAGACGTTTCCCATAGCAACCTGTTAGCTTATAATTGTCATTTTATAGACTGTGCTAGAAAAATGAAAGCTGAATTGTACCCCTTTTCCACCAATCTAAAAATCCTGGGTTTTTGCACGTGAACGTTCACCGACCCGGAATGTTCGACAGTGGAATTGGTGATGAGGTAAAAAATTACGGGTCTAGTGACCTGGGATTCTTATCCCGGACTCAAGCAGGGTTTTTAGTGGGTTAAAAGGCTCTTACCTGGGTTTTTTGATGTGGACAGGGGAGGCTGGCCATTGGGTTACCCTCCCGCTGCCCATTGGTCATGCCCGTCTACCGCTGCCAGCCACAGTCTGGGAGTGCTTACCACTCCCAGACGGTGTCCACTCACACTGGGAGGGATCCTTTGGGTCCCTCTCAGGGATCAATGCTGAAAGAAGCCCAACGGCTTCTATTAAGCATTGCCTACTGGGTGCAAGCTTTGTAAATATGGAGAATGCGTCCAATCCACACTTTTCAGATTTCTAGTGTTGCCTTTTTTAGTAGGGTGTGGTCAGCATGTCAACTATACCAATGCTGACATCTGCAAAATGTTGACATGTTCACAGTGTTGACATAGAAAATGTCGACAAGTGAATTGTAGACAGTTTGCGTAATGCCGACATTAGTTTAAGGGTTAGGTTTCCAGTTTGGGATAGAGACAGTGGGGTAGATGTTTGAAACAGTGATAAGGGAGGAAAAGTGAGCCAGAGGAGAAGTGGCCCATGGCAACCAATCAGCTTCTCTGTATAATTTATTATTATGCAAATTATAGATGTTACTTCAGTGCTGATTGGTTGCCATGGGCCACTTCTCCTCTGTCTCACTTCTTCATGTACATCTGTCCCATGCTGACTGTGCCAAGGACTGCCGCCAACAAGTTACGGTTAGGATTAGAGTAACCTCTATACCAGCCCCATTGCAGCACCGCCGATTGTTGACATGTCGGCATTTCACCAGCGTCATTCTGACTAAACCCCTGTTTAGATGTTCTTGTGTCAGGTCTGCATTACAAACACATAAAACCTCTATTTTGCTTAATAAGCGACCTCCGGTCTGACATCCGTTGACCATCTGAAAGCAGGTTCTTCCTTATATGTGCAGGAACATTTCCCCACGTGCTGTGTTTGTGTATTCCAAGCTTGTTGGCTTCCAGTGGCTGTAACGTGCTACAGAACAGAGTATGGGCGGGATGCACGAAGCAGTAAAATGTGCTCAAAACTGCAGTTTTCAGAGGTCTGCCATATTCCACATAGGTATCAAGCTGAGGAAAGTGAAACCCTCTGGAGCTTGTGCCCATTAGGCAGTGTCATCTAAATGTTCTATTTGCACAAATCCTCAGAGAGGGATCAAAAAGATCCCTCTCAGTCCCACCCCTGCGACTTGCGAATATGCGCAAACCCCAGGAGATGATGGCTTGTATGCGAGGGGATGTGTTAGCGTACACGTTGTTACTAATGGCAACAAATCAGATAATAGCCTTCATTAGTGGAACGTGTGCAGAGTTAATATCAGATTTGGGTGCTATGTATCGTGTCTTTGGATGCTGTTAAATTGGCCATTCCCCCGTAGTACCTAACCTCCGCTATCAGCTGCCCGTCTCACATTCTTCTCCCTGGTGCTGAAGGCTGATAAGGAAGGGTTGGGTCACTTTGGCAGGAGCCGCCAGAAACGTCGACTGTGGGAAAAACAACCTCAAAACGAAAGAAAGAAAAATAAGCTTAAAAACAGAAACACTGCGGTGTGTGACATGAAGAGGGCCCATCGGATATACTGCCAGGCAGTGCATTATTATTATTGTCCTTTATTTATATGGCGCTACAAAGGTTCCACAGCGCCTAACAGAATACATACATGAACAAAACAAGAAAGCAATGACTTACAGCACAAGGCAATTCAGGACAAGTACATGGTACAGGACAAGTACATGGACATGTACAGGACAAGTACATGGTATAAGGGATAAGGGCATGCATCAGGGCACTGGACGCTGAAGTACTTATAAGGGTGGTAGAGACCTAGGGTTAGGTGTCGGTAAAACCATAGTTGTAGAAGTGGCGGAATAACCTGTCCTGGCTGATCCAGCTGTGGAAACAATCTGTCATGATGGCCATGTGTTTGGCCCTAGCTAGTAGTATTGCAGGGTAATCACAAACCCCCCTGCTGTGCACATTTTCCTCTGTTATTCTTACGGTATAAAAGGTGGTTGTCACAGGCCAAGCGGCATATTTTTGTCCCAAAACACACAAATTCCAAATCTTGACCCCCCGATAGCTGGTGGCATAGTAGCCTATGGGCAAATCTTCCACATTTTTGGTGGAGCGGGTCTCTCCCAGTGCTGGATTAAGGGCCTGATTCTGTTTCACTTGCAAAAGCAAATTCTCTCTAATGGACCAAACCATGCTGCGCTGCAGGGGGGCAGATGTAACATGTGCAGAGAGATTTAGATTCGGGTGTTGTTTTGTTTCTGTGCAGAGTAAATACTGGCTGTTTATTGTTACACTGCAATATAGATATCAGTTTGAAGTACAAACCCACTTAAATCTAACTCTCTCTGCACATGTTACATCTGCCCCACCAGCAATGCAGCATGGTTTTGTCCATTAGAGAGAGAATTTGCTTTTGCAAGTGAACCAGAATCAGGCCCTAAATCCTATGAAGGCCCCTAGGCAGCAAAAAGGTCACCAATTCAAACAAACCCCCCCATAACCACCACGCATCTCCTAATACTTTTTTCAAAAATGTTCAAACGAACAGTCATCGCTGTGGAAACTAACTGTGACTCTGATGTCTATGGTTTGTGTACTTTATGGGGGGTATTCAATTAAGTGCCATTTTTTCAGAAAAAAAAAACCCGGAACTTTTCAATGTTTTGATGTCAAATCTACATTCAAACTATCCAATCAAAATGTTGATTTTTAGTGAAAAAATCCGGCGCGGTCGAAAAACGTGTTCTTATTACAACCAGTTATTTATTACTCGTCAATCCACGTATTTTCGGCGAAATAGCGCCCATTTTCTAATTTTTTTGTCATTTTTCGCAGATGCAAATGAAAAAAAAAAAAAGTAGTGCAACAGCGAAAACAGATGCAATTGAATACTAAAGTTTAATTTTTTTTGGCTAGATGAAAAAAAAACGGACTTAATGGAATACCCCCCTAAGTTGTTAATGGGTACATTACTTTATTATTTATTTCCAGTTTGTTATATAGCACAGGACAAACTTGTTAATCACAGACAGACATAGAGGTAGGAGGGCCCGGCTCACAAGCTTACAATCTATAGAAAAAAATGTTGCTTTCCAGGGGATTGAACCTGAATACCTTGGTGAAATATATCACGGCATTAGTCCACTATTCTACCTAGATGTCTTTAATACATTAATACAGTATTTTAGCTATACGGTCGAGTTTTTGTTTATTTTTCTATCTTTTGGAAACAATATTAGAAAGCTTGACCGCAATTTTCTTTCATGGGCAATCAATATTATTTTGAACCATAGTCGCGGGATCCTAAAAGGCGTGGGGCCCATAAGCCGGTGCCTACTCTGTCTATTTCAGGGATTCTCAAACTCGGTTCTCAGGTCCTCGCGTTTTCCAGGTCACCCGGCAGGTGCACTCATTACTCATTGACACATTTTAAAAGATCCACAGGTGGAGCTAATTATTTCACTTGTGATTCTGTGAGGAGACCTGCAAAACATGCACTGCGTGGGGTCCTTAGGACCGAGTTTGAGAACCTGTGGTCTCTTTGGAAGTTCGCCATGCAGGTGCATTAGATGTGGCCAGAAGCTACGGCTCTCCCATCAGCCCTTCTCCGGGATAGGCCCTCGGCAGTGAAGGTTTTCCAGCAAGAACTGTTTGGTAAATTTTATATTTTTTTGTTTTTCGATATTAATACATTAAAAATGCAGGAAGTAATTAATAGGCCCAAGTAACCTGTCACCTAATTACCATAAAGTGTCAGGTAGGCTGTTAGCATTAATATAACGCCCCTATATTGTCACATGGTCACCATGTAGGGGGGTCATCACATCACATGACCAGCTCCCTAAGGAATCCACCGCACTTGTCACTCTTATATCTGGGTTACATTGTTTGAACAGAAATCGCTCATAGTTACTAAAGGCACTGCAAACTTTCTCTTTTATACTTTATAAGCAGGAAATGTTAATTACAATTGTTACAACATTTGTTGAGCTAAGGAACCGCACCAAAGTCTCCCCCATCTGGTCAGTCCTGCTCTACCACTCAGCGCTATAAACATGGCAATTGCTGGATCATCAGTATTACACGTAAGCTTCCTGGTATCAGACTCACCCGCACACTGGTTTCTATAAGACTTCCAGCCAGCATGCCAGCTGTAACACACCTAGGCAAGCAGCTGACACATTTTGAATTTAACTAGCAAACTGGGGTGCATGAGACTCTTGTGTCACAATAAGATCAAAAGGCACTTCGATACCCTGGAGTGCATGATGAGTGCATGTGGTGAGGGCTATATAATATCATTTGTACGGCGCTGCAAAACACATGTGGCGCCTTTACGTTTTACCCCCTGCGCCCTGCCCTGTCCTGATTCTAGAGGGATAACTAGATAAAGTGGAGACAGATACCAGCCAATCCACTCCTTGCTGCCATGTGTACAGGCTGAGTTAGCAAAATGACAGTTAGGTGCTAATTAGTTATCTCTCTCCAAGACATGAAATCATAATTATAGTGTGTAGTTAGCAAAATTGTTATGGTATAAAGGCTTGACATGCCCAGAGCCGGCAGGGGTACGCCTGCGTTTTCTGGGGTGCGCGCACCATTTTTTGAGCGCACGCTCGTGAAACGCTGGGCGGACCCCAGTGAACACCCCCTGCCTGTCACTCAGGCAGCAAGCACCTTGGTGAATGAAAAATCCGCCGAAGGTGCTCGCTGCGGGGGTTGCACATGCGCATTATTGCACATGTGCAGACCCCCACCATTGGGGACGGGGACGAAGTCAGACCTGTACGAACCGGTCTGAATAAGCCACTTTTTTAGCGTGTGCACCTCCATTTTCTCTTTTTTTTAAGTGTGGTTATGATCTGACCAATCGTAGCTCTCCAAACAGAGGCGTACGAGAGCTTGTGTTGGAAAGCCGCTTCTTCTGACCACTCGGGAGGTGCGAATGGAAAGGGGGGGGGGTTTGAATGCTACTTTTAATTATAACTATTTCATTTTAACAATAAATAAATAAACCAATTTTTATTAAGGGTGCCTGCCCTTTGCATGTGAGGAGTCTTTTCCATTAGGGACATGCTCATGACTTGTGCACCAGGATTGAAAGGCCCCCTTGTAGGAAGGCCGATGTTTACCAGAAGTGTTGCATGGACCACAGATGTCCTCCTATCTCATTCTCCACGTAGCTGGTTTTGTCGCTATTTCCAGCAGAACATTTCTGAGGCGTGCCATGGATCAGTAAATTAGAGGATGGAAAGTGTCCCCTCGGACACATTTAAGGATGTGAAGTCCCATTTTCCTGCCGTAGACAGATGGCCTTTGTCAGAGCATCTTCTATTTTTAGTCTAGATGCCATTCTAAGGCTGAGAGTTGTTAAGATGGAGACGTTCAGACTACAACAACGCTTTGAATATTTGTGGTCGGACTAAGACAGATTGAGGAAAAAATATGCTTTAAAAATAGGCTTTAAATTGGACCCCTCACCTCTACGTTATCTGGTTGTAAGGTCGACTGTTTCTAGGTCGACGGGCAATACATCAACCTATATGTTCAACATTGACATGGCCAACATAGACAAAAATGTCAGTGGCACATTGACACATAAAAAAGTTGACACGCAATAAAAGAAAAATGGTCAATTCCTCGGCCCACAGCCTTCGTACTTCCTGCTTTATTGTCAGCTTTGTTTGTTACGGATCATAATACTGATTTAAAATGGCCGCCCCATGTGTTATTGTACAATGGCTGCCCCTTGCGTTATTGTAAAATGGCTGCTCCATGTGTTATTGTAAAATAGCTGCCCATGCCCATGTGTTATTGTAAAATAGCTGCCCATGCCCATGTGTTATTGTAAAATGGCTGCCCATGTGCTATTACAGACTGGTGTTACTTTCTTGGGTGCAAATGTCTTGGTTTGAGCACATTACTTAACATTACTGGCATTCTGCTGCCATTTTGTAGGTTAGACGGTTACCTGTCTACGAGTGACATCTCCATAGCAACATAACCACTTGCACATATCGTGACTGGAGTTTGTGCGGCCTGCAGTTTTACGTGTATAATATAACTGATGAATACATACCGTTACGCTTAATGGAAACACAGATCCTGTTTGCTCGGATGATAAAGTACAAATATGACGTAAGAAGTAAATCCATTTATTGCCTCTGAGGTGTTACTCAGTAACTCTGTGTATATGGTACAGTATCTCTGCTTACAGCACCCAGTATTAATATGCTTCCAATGCTCTACATATTAACCAGCTTTCATAGCTGTATAGATAGGACCCAGGTCACCCGCTTCTACCTATCATTTTATAGAATGTACTTTATAAATGATAGCTCGAATCTTATTGGTTGCTATGGACAATGTCTCACTCTTTAGGATGCCTAATGCAGCTCCACTTCAGGCTAAATGACTTCTGGGAAATGCCAAGTTCTAATGTGTGCATGTTTACAGCGATAAAGTGGGCGGAGATAAAGTACCAGCCAATCACTAACTCTCAGTTGTTCTCAGCCCGGCACCAGGGAAGTCCTTTGTGGAGTTCTGATCATTCTATGGGGGGCCCAGGCCTGTGGCCTGCAGAGATGTTTGAGGTAATCAGAGTGTACAGATCAGTAACCGTCTCAATTCTGTGCAGGATCCGCCTGAATGCAGTGCCCGGGTTTTGCATTGTGTTTTGGGAAACTTGGAGACAATTTGCTAATGAGTGACGTCCAGTGTTCTGGTGCTGGGAAAGGCATTGTACGCTCAGGCGGGAGGGTGGGGGTGTTATTATTGTGATTGCCAGGTGCCTGGCAACGCAGAGACATTTCCTGAATTATAGGCCTGTCAGAGAAATGATTAGGACACACACCCTCTCTGTCCACCTGTAAGGATCTGTCCTGCATATCCCAATCCCTGTATCTGTTGTTTATGTGCCTTTCCTAGGTAAAATAGTTTTGATATAAAATATAATTTCCATCCTTTTGTGTCAGCCATAATAAGGTGCTTACACTGATCTTACACGTGAAAAATTGTGTATGAGCTCATAAAGGGTTCTTTTTGTGAAACAGTGTGCTTTCACGTACATTCAATAATTGATGCTCACATGTAGCTTACTCGTAATGGAGAGATATTAAACACACCTGTGTATCTTTACGCTTCATACTCTCCCAATCCCATGAAAGAAAGATAAAATCCTCCAACGATGTCAAATTTATTATGCCATCAAAGCAAAAAAACATAAATAAAATCAAGCTCGTTCCAGACAAAAGTGAAAGGATGGTAACAGAGCAGGAACTGATGGTACCCGGGTATTCTCCTTTCCCTGATAACGATCCTCCTTCTCCCTCTAGGACTCTCTGGACTTTCCAACATGTTTCGACATCAACTGATGTCTTTTTCAAGACCTTGAAAAATCAGATTTCGAGGCATTTGGCTGAGAAATTGGTTGAAAAGGGCCCAAATTGCACATGTTTAACCTCCAATTCCGATCCGCTGCGTGTCGGATTGGAGCAGAACATTGTCACTGTTGTTGCACCAAGGATCCATCGGATTCCACAGCTGGGATGCTATCCTGCAGACAACTCAAGGGGGATCGGCTGCAACTTCTACCCTCGGAGAAGTCTCAGTAGTGGTATGGGGGCTTTAAGGCCCCCATACACTAGGCCGACTCAATTTCCTTGACCTTCCCTGGAGGCTCACTTACGATTGGCACTTGATGTGCCATTTTTTACATGCGATAAATCACATGCGATTTATCGCATGTAAAATTCCTGGAAAGCTTCAGACTGGGGGCAAGAGAATAAAAAAAAACAGCCAATCGGTGGCCTCCTGTTTGGGTGGCTGCTGATTGGCTGAGAGATCTCTCAGCCAATCAGCAGCCGCTTATTCTTTTGTATGGGTTTTTCTTTAACTCTTCTGCCCGCCGTCTGCCGCCCACCGAGGATGCAAAGTGGGCAGCTTCTCCTGTCCACGCTTCCGCACTCCACATATAGGTGTGTGCCAGCGGTGCATTGGCACACACCTATCAACCAAATCCCATGTGTATGAGATAAGATCCAATGCACGTTCCTGTGTGCATCAGATCTGAGTCGGAGGTTGGTCAGGCTGCACATATGCAGCCGTCAGTAGTACATTAGGGTGCATAGTGTATGGGGTCGAGGGCTAGGTTTAGAGCTTGGTGGCTAGAGTTAAGTTTAGAAGGTTTTCTCTAGCACCAATAATCTTATCTCTCAGCATATTTGTGTCTAATTAAATAACAACATTCCCGGTTTGCTGGCTGAAGTCAAATCTAATTAACAACCGCGAATGGACTTTACCGTGACTGTCATGCACAGTTCAAGCGGGGGTGCAGCACCTCTGCCCTCTCACCCTCCAGGGGCACCCACAGGAGTCTTATAATATAAGGAAGAGAGGGGGCCTGGCATATGCCGCAAACATTTTACTAGTTAAATACTGTATATTGAAGCAAAGATTCTGTGTGGTTTTTTTTATATATTTTTTTTCGGGGGGGGGGGGGGGGGGGGGGGTAAATAACCTATACCACACCTTCCAACTGGTCCAATTGCAGTGGGTAATTTCTGATTAGCGCTGACTGTCCCGCCGTTCCATGTTGGCAAATAAGTGGTATGTCCTTGTCTGAGTGGAAGAGGTTATGTTGATGGGCGTGGTCTAAATGTTACATCTTTTCATGGGTATCTGGATGGCTAATAGACAATATCTAGAACGACAGACAATAGGTCAATACCATATACGACAAACATATGGTCATCATAGTCAAAATGCCGACATGGCTTTTATCAACACATAAAAGGGTTGGCCTTCCTTTTTTTAGGGGATTTGTAACTTTTCTTAACTTTTTCATACTCTACCATCCATGTGTACTTTGATTGGGAACCATAAAGTGACCCCGTGAAGCGGTCCACTAACTGGGGTCCACGTTCTCAGGTGTCGACATTGACACCAAAAAGAACTCATGTGGACCTTTAATGTGCTGGCCTTTTGCTCGCATCCATCTTTTCACAGTGTCGACCTTGTGCGTGTTGATCTTTTGGTGTTGAATGACTATACCATACCCCCGTTAATACATGTGCCAGCTGTTGTGGAACTACCACAAGTCCCATTCTGGGGGCTGGAGAAGCATGGACTGACTTCTGGCCTTCATCAGCTCTAGAGAATAAGGAGTCGACTTATCAACAAGCTTTATTATCCGCTTTAAACTCTTTGCATATGATAAATAGTGCTCCAACCAATCGGCTCACAGCTGTCAGTTTTCAAACACACGGCAGTTGGGATCTGATTGGCTGGAGCACATTTACAGTTATAAAACCAGTTGCGGATGATAAAACGCATTGATAAATCATCCCCTTACCACGTAGTATCTATCTATAAGTGCGGTATCAGAGTTGTGAGCTTCGGGGCGATGAGAGAGTTAACAGCGCAGGTATTTGTACTGCGGCAACTTAATCTTAAGCATCTAATAAAGATGAGGAATGTGACTGTGTATACTGTACTCGCTGACAAGGTTACAGCCTGGAACAGGTGATTTTTCCCAAGGACGGGAGGATTAATTGCTCTCACCGGGCTCCGCATATCAGTCACCAGGAGAAACCTGGGAAATAAAAACCCTTTAATGTTATTATCATCATCGTCAAATCCTGTCCGCGGAGTTAGATTTTATGGATTTGAAATCGCTCAGGAGATTAGAGACTGCGTCATCGATGTTGCATTGTTTTAAGACTTGGGGGAAAAAAATCGGCAGCAACTTTTTCTATTTTTGGTGACATTTCTCCAGTCCGCAGACCATGAAAACGTCTATATTGTTTCCTTCTATATCCTCCCCATCCTGTGTGTTGAACAATCCGAGGAAGAGTGTGCGCTGGGTGTGTGCGGTGTCAGGGGACATAGCTGCGATCCAGGGCCCATTCACAAGGCATATACACAGGTTTTGTATTCTCTACCGGTTAGTAAATGCTTAAAAATAAATGGGACAAACTTCCAGCCTTCCCACCATAGCGAACTACAAATCTTATCTCCATTGCTTCAGATTTTAGAACGCAACACACCGTACGTGCATTGAAAACAATTAGCCGTCAGAGTTCTCTAGAACATATGGACATAAGGGAGTGTTGATCAAAGAGTCGAAAATGTCTAGATCGACGATCGATTTGAATTTTCGACAGGCCAAACGTTGACATGCACTAAGTCGATACCGACAAAAGGTCAAAACAAGCCAACGGTCAACATGAAAATGGTCAAAATATCAAAAGGTTAACTTCTACGTTTTTCACATAGTTTTTTTTGTGTGCCGTGTTGACATCTGCCGACAAGGACCCCCAATCAGTGCAACGGGCATGCATCGGGCATGGTGCCTCGCTCTACACACTTTACCATTCCCAATTATAGGCCACATAGAAGTTTAACCATAAAAAAGTCAAAAGAAAGTAAAAAAAAAATTGTATGTTGACATTTTCTTACGCATTGGCATGTGTCGACTTTGTGTCAATGTTGAACAAATGACTGTCGACCTAGACGTTGACGAGCCTAGTCTGACCAATTAGGCCACATTTGCAGAGGAGAAGATCGTATATATCTGATTGCTGGGCACTCGAGCAGGTTCCAGAGGGGCCAGTGCACTAAGGTCGGCCTATAACCCCATTCATGGAGAAATGCGCTCTCTTGTCAGCCAAAGGACGTCCTTTGAACGTAACTGTTCTCCGGCTGCGCGGTAACTGGTAACTTCTGCATTTACAGCATTATAGATGATAAAACAGGCAGCTTTCAATGGGGTATTTGAGCCCGCTAAAGAACACAACAGTCCTGTTTACATTTTATAATGTCAGGAGGCTGCACAAGAACAGCAAGATTTAGCTTTTACTAATCTTTTGCAACATTATCTCCGGATTAGCGTCTGTGCTCCCGAGCTGCCAGCTGGATAGCAATAGCAATATCTTTGCATAACAAGGGGAAAGGGAGAAAATTAAGCCTGTCGCAATGAAACGGGTTGGGAGGTAGACTTCATACACAGTTTCAGGACACACATGCACTTATTTGAGAAATGATGAGGAAAGTTTTCGCAAATATCAAATGTCAGCTTCTGGGCATTGGCACTCATTGGGCGGTATTCAATGAGCCTGATTCGCCATGTTTTTATGGCGAATTTGTGCTGTTTGGCGAATTCTTGACTAAAACGGTGAATCACCCTATTCAATGACCAGATGGCGAATACATTTGAAGGTTTTTTTCGCCATGATTCACCGAGTAGCAATCGCTATCTTTTTATGGAGAAGTGGAATGTGAACTTTTAAAATAAAGTGTTTTGTTTTTTACATTTGGTGTCAAAAAATCAGGAATTTTATTCTGAGGAGGGGCATGCTATTTTTATTCATGTGCTGTAAGCACATGAATATATATTTAATTTAAAAAAAAAAAAATATATATTTTTTTTTTACACAGCAGCCAGCAGGGGGCGCCGGAGCCGAGCCGCTCATTAGATATTCATATATTCACTGCACCCGATCGTTACATATTCATGATCGGGTGTAGTGAATATACCCGGTCCCCTGCTGGCACCCCCGGGGGGCAGCCTGTGCTGCCTGGTACCCGGGGAGCCCACCTCCCCCCCACATACGCTCTGGGGCAGGCAGAGAGACTTCCATCTCCCTGCCTGCCACCGTCCTCAGGCTCCCTGCGGCGTTCGCCGCAGGAGCTCATATTCGCCGGTCAGGGGCAGCGAGCCCCTGACTCGTTGAATACCGGAGCCGGCGAGGCTCCGGAACGTGGCGAATGTGCAGCGAATCCTAAACAGGATTCGCTGCACCTCGCCGGTATTCACATTGAATACCGCCCAATGTCACAGAGGAGCTGGAGGAGGACTCTGTATGTTTCTTTATGCAAACTACTTTTTCCGAACTCACGCGGACATTATGATATGTCAACTTTTTCATAATGACACTTTGCTTGTGTGTATGTATTGTTCATGTCAAACTAATGTATTTCCGCCAATAGTGGTTGTCCACTTGACCGTCGCTCTATTGCATGTCCACCCAAAGTCTGGATCTCCATAGATATTTGGGCAGGACCAGTTACCAGCCTATTAATCGTCCATGATGTCACCAGGTTACAGTGCTGGTCGGGGATGGGATGCAATTATGCAATACTATCACTGAAAGGACACATTTAAGAAAATATTTTCTCGTAACATCCTTGCAGAGCCGAGAGAACAGGTTTTTCTTCAATACCGGGAGAGAGGGAGAGCTACACACAGCTTTTCCACTTTCACAATCCAGGTGAGGTTGGTTGGCTACGGGAAACAAGGAAGGGAAGGAACGGGGAAAGGACAATGCGCCAACTCTGTGCTATAGAAATAACAGTACTTCTTGGATACCCGCCGAGGAGAGATCCTAAAGGAGTGCGATCTGCTCTCCCACTGCGGTCATGGTGCCGCTTTATTCCATCGGTAGCTCATTTCACAATAGGAAGGGGCGATGGCTACCACCCATGGCTAAAGGCTATTAACAAGCCAAATTGAGTTATCAAATAGGTCATTCTGGACAACGATTGAGGGTAATTAAACATGTTTAATAACCCAGGTCCGACACAGAGGGGGGAATTTACTAAAGGAAATTTGTAAAAAATAGGTGTATTTGTATCCAGAAATACACTTATTTTTGACATTTACTATCCCGAAAATACGGCAATTCGTATTCGTATTGATGTGCTATCAATACGAATACGAATTGCCGTATTTTTCGGGATAGTAAATGTCAAAAATAAGTGTATTTCTGGATACAAATACACCTATTTTTTACAAATTTCCTTTAGTAAATTTCCCCCAGAGTTTTTGTCTGAAGGGGCACGAGTAATGCCGGGAACATTTTTGTATTGGTGCAATGAGGACTGTATAAGGACTATGACAAGGACAGCACTTAAAATTAACTCAACTAACTATAAATGGTTGACTTGGAACATGTTGCCATAGGCAGAAGGCCGGCACATGAAAAGGTTGACATGAGGTTTCGCGGTTTTAGTGTCATTGTCAACATGGACCCCCAATTAGTGTAGAGCATACTCAAGCACGGTTCCTTTTTCCGTTACAGCTGCACATTTTACATATCCCAATTATAGTCCACATTAAACAGCCATAATTGAAGCCACACCCCTTCCATTGAGGCCACACCCCCTTCATGTGAGCCAACATCCCATTTTGTCCAAGGAATACCTTGGCGCACAAGGTGTCACTGACCTGTGGAGTCGACTGGCACAGTGTGGAACCTGAGGAAGGACATTTGGTCATTATTGGTCGGTACCTTAGCTCTGTCCAATGTTTGCTACATCTCCCCCTTGTTCTCTAATGTGAGCAGTGAATATCTCTGTGGTTTTTCTTCTGACATTGATCACCCCTCCCCTGGGAACCATCATTCCCGCTGATTAATCTGTTTCACGTCCTCCGAGCATTGATTCCCATTTCATTTGCACATGCTGACGTCCTGCTACCCCAGGGGGACGATTTGTCTGCGATTAATGTGAATGACGGAAGTCATGGCTGCGCCTCTTCACCATGTATAACATTAACCTGGATTGATCCATCTGTGAACAACAGCCTGGATAGTATACGGCAGATGGGACGGGAGAGGAACACGCTGTTTCTGCCGCAGTGAATGGACTCTGTCATGTTCTTTGTCTTCCTCAAGTGGATGACATTATATTGGGCTATTCAGAGGGGCTGCGAGCCACTCCAGGGCCGCTAATGGCTGTCACACAGAGCCTGTTCTGTTGTCACAGCGGATCCCGGCCTCTTAGAGAATGATTTACAAGTAGCACAGGCTGCTGTGTATATTGTGGCTCTGTGACAGCACAAGGTACGGTTCCCAGCACCGGGGGATACACCTGTCACACAGCTCACCTGCTCAGTGCTGCAAATCAGCGCTTTGGGCCGACACAGATATTGCCTCTCTCTTGTATCACCATCAATATAATAAGGACATACTGTATACATGCTGTTATTTCAGGGGTATGTGTCATTGGGTCGACACTATCATGTCTACATACATTAGGTCCACCTTTTGACTGTCAACCTTCCCATTGTTGACTTAATGCTTGTGTCGACCATATCCCTATTTTAGAGGGTGTACAACCAGGGATTAAGGATTTGATTTGCCCCCGATCCTGTAATGGGATGATACTTTAACAAAAGTGTAATCAGACTTGTTGCCTGTCGACCTAAGTCGGGTCGACAATACTACCGTATCCCCTGTATTGTGACTTTCTGGACCCTGATCGTCGGCGGCACCATAGACGTCGGCACCATAGACGTGCGCAGGAATATATGCAATGGTTAGGCTACCGCATCCCTACTTCATGTCACAGATAAAGAAATAGTCCCTTTTTGGGACTAATTCACTAACACTACATAACAAAGTACGTGGCTGCTCGGAGTTTGGTGATGGCGGCTTCTGCTTTATGCCTATGGAGGCATGTTCAGTGGAGCAGGATCCTGCGATATCCCCCTCCTGCAGCTTCCAACCTCCACTGAAGACTCTTGGGAGCTGACACCCTGTAAGAAAGTGATTAGTAGCACTGTAATTAGGCTGGTGTTAACCAGGTTGAAGGTCTGGTTCTTCTTCAGGCTGCCATGGATAACCCAAAAGAAAACACACAGAATGAACCCTAGTTTGCTGGGCTGACCTCGGTTCTTTATTTTCCTGTATTGTTTTGTATGCTCCGATATGTCATGTGACGGCAGCCACCTGCCTGAGCACCCACGCACGCAGGAGTACGTCCAGCATTTTCATGGGCGCACCCACTTTTTGTGCTGGGCGTACCCCTGCGCCCACCTCCTGCCCACCATTTGTACTAAACGTGATGTCCATTTGAACTACAAGGTTGATATGGCATGCGAGAATGGTGTGTGGGCACCGTAAGAGGTAGGTTACCGTGACTATAAGTGCACGGCGTGTCACATGTGGGGTTAACTGGAAGATTGTCGTACATTTGTCCAAATCACAAGGCTGCCAGGATGAATAGAAACCTTTGTACACAAAGGAAATTGGTCCCAGAGAGGGGGCGCTGTGTGTGTGTGTGTGTGATGGAAGCAATGGCCAAGGTTCTTCTGGGATCCATTACTCTTTCCTAATCTGCACCTGTAGAATAATGATTAACCCCACAGCTGCTGGAGAACAACCCAATTCCCCGAAGTTCTGCGGTAAATCCTAATTAAAGCCATGTAAAGTTATACTCTGCAGAAGACAATAAACCACATTGGGGAGATTTAATAAAAGGCCTAAAAAAGGAAAAGTGAAGGTGTTTCCCATAACATCCAGTCAGATGCTTGCTATCATTTTATAGAATGTGGTAGAGAAATAAAAGATTCCTTGTGTTATACAGCTGGTGGCGTGGCTGAGGATGTTATTCAGCAAGCATTGTGTCATGGGCCGCCGGAACAGACAACTTTCCTCACAATGCAGGCGGCCAGTCCAGGTTGTGCAGACATATCAGGAGACTAGCTTACCATTCCAGGGGGCCGGGAGGGTCACTCTATTTTCAGAAGCCTCCCGCCCGAATTGGGTGAGTAGGCAGCTAGGGTCCTATATGGCTGCTGTATTTTACTCAGTATTCATACCTTGACCATACGATCCAACATGACCCATTCCATTCGGTACACAGTGCTCTGTTCCTGGACGCCCCTGGTAATGTATGATTGCCATCACCTGTGTGGAACTAGGTAATTGACGAGAAAGGTGTTCAACTCAGGTGACGCCAATCATACATTACCAGGGAAGTCCAGGAAGAGAGCATGCAATGGGTCATGTTGGAGGGTATGACCTTGACATTTGCCATTGTGGGACCAAGATTATAGTATCATTTAAAGTTGTCATCTGAATGGGGGCAGCCATGTTGTGGGTGGAGCACAGGGGCGGATTGGCCCACCGGGAAACCCGGCCATTCCCCCCCGGGCAGTAGTGTGACCACTCCCCCGGGCTGCTTCAAGTCTGTTCCCGTGCCGGATTTCGTTACCAATCTGCCCCTGGCTGAGCACCATTGTACAGGGGACTAATTAGGGTCAACAATACTTTGGGGGAGATTCTCTAAACTAAAAATGCGGTAAAAACCCAGTTATCGGGTTTTTGACACATTTTTGGATGCTCTAAGCATCCCCCGCCGGGTTAGGACAAGTCGCCCCCGACTTCCCCCTGAGCTTCCCCGGCTGCTCCCCGGGGGAGCTTGATTAGATTGGCTCTTGATGTGCCATTTTTTACATGTGATAAATCGTCTCGATTTATCACATGTAAAAAACCCGGGGAGCAGGGGGGGGCCTACAGAGCAGGGCTGCTGGTGGGAGCAGGGGGGGCTGGGGACGCTGCGGGGGACACAGGCGGCATAGAGCCGGGAGCTGTCAGTGCTAGAAAAAAAAAGCCTATACAATGAATGGGCAGCCTATGATTGGCTGAGCGCTCTCTCAGCCAATTGCTGACTGGCTGAGAGAGTGCTCAGCCAATCACAGGCCGCCCATTCATTGTATGGGCTTTTTTTTTTTATTCCGTACTGACAGCTCCCGCCGGCTCCCCCTGCCCGGCTCTATGCCGCCTGTGTCCCCCGCAGCGTCCCCAGCCCCTCCTGCTCCCTCTACCGCCGCGCCGCCCCACTAGGTCCCAAGTCGGGTGGTCGGACGTGCAGCAGGTCCGACCACCCGACGCAGATCCGATGCGCACGGGACCGCGCATCGGATCTGAGGGGACATCAAAACTAGCTGATTTTGGTCCGATTTCGGCCAGATCCGATTGATCTGGCTGAAATCTGACCAAAATCGGCTAGTGTATGGGGGCCTTTAGTATTCAAGAAACGGGGGCAGCATGTGCGATGTGGGCCCCTTGCTGGACTCACTGGACTCAGGGACCAGTGTGCATGGCACACACCACACCCATTATAAATACACCAGTGACGTGAATGATGCAGACCGCCCTGGCGCTTTTCCTAACGACTGAGAGTGCGCTTACAGATGCTCAGGACAGAATATCGCTGAGCATGGACACGATACATGTACCCAGCATTATAAGCAGGCCTGAGAGCCAGATTCTCTAAGCTTCAAAAGTGATAAAATGGAGAGTGATCAACAGCCAGCCAATCAGCTCCTGCCTGCCATGTCACAGACTGTGTTTGAAAAATGTCAGGCAGGAGCTGATTCATTCTCCATTTTATCACTTTTGAAGCTTAGAGAATCTGGCCCTGAGTCTGCTGTACAGTAACCATCACGTTGCACATAGTTCTCAGCTGGTACCATGTTCATGTGTTTACATTTTTTGCATTACCCCAAATGGTGATTATGCTGATTTTCCATGAGCGCGTCCACTCCGCACGTTCGCACACCCCCACAACAGACAGCTCTGACAGGCTGCAGGCTCAGCTCACGGGCACAGTGTGTGCCAAGGGTCTGTTTAGATATTCTGTGGGAGTACCGTACTGGGAATGTGTCGTCCCCCCCCCCCCCCCATGGGTTCTGCATTCCAGAAAACGACCATTAATCGTTCAGCCCTCTGCATTACTTCTGTGTTAAATTATGCACTATCCAAATCCATTCCAGTGAAACTTAACACCTCACTAGAGAACCATTTCCAACCGGCTTTATACGTTTATTTAACCTGTGTTTTTGTTTTTTTAAAGTCTTTTGTAAAACATAATTTATAGTTACGTAGGCTTGACAATTGGAAGGTCAACAGTGAAATGGTCGTCATAAGTTTTTGCACTTTTTTTGTCCCGTAAGTCGCCGTGAACACCATATTAGTGCACCGCGTCCCCTCGCATGGCTCGCTGAGTTCGCCATGCTTCGGGCACACTGCCTCGCTATTCTATTCTCCCTCCACAACCTAGTGGATGGTAAGGTATGAAATGCTGCCTGCTTTGGGAAAATCAATAGGTCAACACTTATTGGTCGATAATGTCAAATGGTTGACAGGTAAAAGGTAGATAGTACCAAAGTTTTTTGGGGAAATTTTTTGGGGTAAATTTACTAAAATGGGAGTTCACATAGGATGTTACTATGGGAAACCAATCAGATTCTATTATCTTCTAGTGATTTTCAACCTTTTTTAGATCACGGCACATCAGACGAGATTCTAAAATTGCCAAGGCACACCATCAGACCCCCCACAGGGAAAAACACATAGGCCCCCACGGGGGGGGGGGGGGACCCCCATTGGCCCCCATATGAAAAAAAAAAACAGAAATCACACGGGTCCCCACAGGTAACAAAATTTACAATACATTTGTCCTCACATGAAAACAAGAGACCATGATCTAACCATGTATACGACCATCCTCAGGCAACGCCGGCTGTGCCTGAACAGGTATACCTATCGGAGAAGAAGCCAAACTGCGCCCAGCATCCAAACGGGCCCAGGATCCAAACGGGAACAGCAGCTAGTCGGGCCCAGCAGCTAGTCGGGCCCAGCAGTCAAACGGGCCCAGCAGCTAGTCGGGCCCAGCAGTCAAACGGGCCCAGCAGTCAAAAGGGCCCAGCAGCCTAACGGGCCTAGCAGCCAAATGGGCCCAGCAGTCAAACGGGCCTAGCAGTCAAGAAGAGAAGAATCTAAACTGGGCCCAACATCCAAGCGGAGAAGAAGCCAAACTGGGCCCAGCATCCAAACGGGCCCAGCATCCAAATGGGAACAACAGCCAAACGGGCCCAGCAGACAGTCGGGCCCAGTAGTCAAACGGGCCTAGCAGCCAAACGGGCCCAGCAGTCAAACAGGCCCAGCAGTCAAATGGGCCCAGCAGCCAAACGGGCCCAGCAGCCAGTCGGGCCCAGCAACCAAACGGGCCCAGCAGCCAAACAGACCTGTTTATCCACAGTAGCTTCTCTTTTATCTGTAGTGTGATAAAACTATTACTGAGTAACTGCCTGACTTCATTTGTTGGGTTTATGGGCTTGTTTAATCTCTTCAAGACAATTCTCCGCAAGTCCTCATTGGAATTGGGGCCTTATCGGTCCCAGAAAATGATAGCACATGGCAACATGCCGCTGGCTATTCTGTCACTTCCAGATTTCATTGATATCTCTGTTTGCACACAAAACAAGGCTGTCTCTTGTACTTTGCACATTCCCGTTGCCTGGACTTTTCGCTGACACTCTGCAGAAGGGACGACGCTGTTTCCATTGACCGCCCCCACAAATGCAGACAGTGTTCCAGCGATTAACAAACTTTGCTAAACTGTAGCTGCAGCCAGGAGATTAGATAAAGCAGGAGATCTTCGGGCTGTGGGAGGGCAGCTGATATACTGATAGAGAGGCCTTATTGGAGGAGTAACCATATTTGTGTTACATAGCAACAGCATATTGTACTGGGATTTTCTGCATAGCTGGGTTTGAGGCTATTGCTTACCTCAGCATTGCAGGTGCGGCTGATGGGCCATAAAGAGTTAAACATTTGTGACTAGAAGGACGTCAGTAGTTTTATACGCATGCAGTTTCCACTGAATAGGCAGAAATGAGAAGGGGAGGCTGTCATCCGCACGCAGGAGCATGTGTTCCCAAACCTGACCTGCTGTACCTCATAGGTTCTCAAACTCGTGCCTCCGGACCGCTGACACTTCATGTTTTCCAGGTCTCCTCAAATGATCACAAGTGAAATAATGATCTTTTAAAATCAGTGAGTAATGAATACACCAATGCATCTGGTAGGTGACATGGTGAAGTGTGTCAGTGAGTAATGACTGCACCTGTGCACCTGCTGGGGGACCTGGAAAATGTGTCAGTGAGTAATGAATACACCTGTGCACCAGCTAGGTGACTTGGGAAATTTGTCAGTGGGTATCGAATACACCTGTGCCCCTGCTAGGTGACCTGGAAATCATGAACTGTTTGGGGTCCGCAGGACCAAGCTTTAGAGCCAATTCCTTACCTGGTTTACAATATCCATCTTATTATATTTTCTCAAATATACAAACTCCGCACAGTTAGGGCCAGAGGCGTACCTAGATATTCGTGGGCCCCATAGCAAAAGTTTTTAAGGGACCCCTATTTAGCAAATGATGGTGATAAATGTACGTAAAACATATTACTTAGACAGCAAAGATGGGCCCCCTTCAGCTCTGGGCCCCATAGCAGCTGCACCCCTTGCACATATGGTAGTTACGCCCTTGCTTAGGGCCATGGTGGGAATGGAACCCATGACCTCAGTGCTGTGAGGCAGTAATGCTTACCATTAAACTATCCGTACTGCCCATTATGAGGATCGCCAGCGCCCCAGATGTTAATACAATATTATTATTAATTTATTAACAATTTCTAATATGACTTCCTGCTTGGCCTCAGAGGTTAAGCAGGAAGCACTATACGTGCAGCTATAATACAATTACCCCTCAGTTCTCAAGGGTGTGGTATGTGCCTCTGACAGTGGGGATCCCAACAGTCAGTATTCCAACTGCCGGTGCACGCTACGCTCGCCACACTATTCTCCCTCTATGGGGGGCTTGGACCCCCACAAGGGAGAATAGGCCCTGTGTGTCGGGATCCCCACTGTCGGAGCGTCATCCGGCACCCGTTCTCAAAGCACTGTATCAGTCCATGGGGGAGATTCTCTAAGCGAAAAATGTGGTAAAAACCCCGTTACCGGGATTTTTACCGCATTTTGGGACGCATTTCCCCGGCGGGGAGCATCGCCAGAAAAATCTGGTGATGCCCCATAGAAGCCAATGGGCTTCTACCGCATCCTACCGCCGCCCCGCAACGACCCCCCGCCGCCCCGCACGGACCCCCGCCGCCCCCTCCCCCCTCACCTGTGTCCGGGCAGCACAGAGCTGTGCTGCCCGGACCTGTGACCTCCTCCCTGCACTGATCCTCTTCCGGGTGCAGGGAGGAGGAGAGCCCGGCGCAGCAGCAGCAGCGCCGGGTGTGTGAGGGAGGGGGGAGCCGCCGGGACCTGCTGGGACCGGGCGACTCTCACCGCAAAGGACAGCTCTTAACGCAAGAGCTGTCCTTTGCTATAATTAGCACATATGTTAGAACATATGCGATAATTATAAATGCGATGCGCGGTGAAGGGGGGCGGAGATTCTTAGAGAATCTCCCCCCATGATGTATGGCTATCCAGATGGTTACATAAGATTGACTGTGATACTAATTAAGCCACCTGTACCCAAGCATAGATATCCTAAAAACCTGGACTGGTACTGGATGGGAGCAAAGGACAATGAGAAATGTGCTCACAAAGCCAGGAAAATGGACAAAAACATTCAGTTAAATTGTTTCAATCAAACAGGTTCAGCTACAGTACCGTGTCTGAGTTTTTGTCCTTTTCCAGATTTTGGGAGCAAAAGTAAATATTACATTTGCCCCCATCCAGTACAATATTTTTATTCCATCCAAGCAACTAGTTGGATGGTTGGAGGAAAGTTGGTCTGATGTGTGGCCAGCATAGTAGGGTGCCTAGAGAACTGTTTTTGGGAACCTCTGTGTGATATGGTTAGTAATAAGTTGTATTACTAGTGATGAGTTGTATCTTGAACAATTTTCTTTATTATTACTTACACAACGGTGACCAGTTACACGTAATAAATTAGTAGGGAAGTTCAGTAAACTTGATTTGATTCATTAGTAATCATACATATTGTGGGTTATTATATATTTGTAGTTATTTCTGTAGTACCACCATAATAATAATGGTTTATATCCCTTTACAGTCGCCTTTGCCTGAGTAATGTTTGCCCGTTCCTATCAGCTCAGGTTATTACATGTGTGGGAAAATAGGGAAAAGCAGAAGCAGAGCGGTGCGGTTCTGGGAAAAGCAGAGCGACGTTGGCATTGTGCTTTATTGTGGAGCAAACTGTGTATATTGTTCCTTCAGCCTTAGTGGCATATTCACTCCTATGTATATTTACCCCAGTATATGTATACTTAGAAGTGTAAGTGTTGCCCACAGCAGGGTGGTGGGAACAAAAACAAAATAATCTGAAAACCTACGTTTTTTTGGAATATCTTGATTTTGAAATATCTGGATAAGGGTTAGTTGACCTATATAACCCTTAGTACCTGCTGCTATTAAGGTGCACAAACACAGGTCCGATTTGGGCTGATTTCACCTGATTCTGATGGATCGCGCCGACATCAGACCAGATCCAATGTGTGCACCAAAGATCAGTCGGAATCAGATCATCAGCGGCACATTGCAGGTTCTTCTTGGCAATGTGATGTAGCACATCCGATTTCCCTTGATCTTCCCCGGCAGCTCCCCTGGAGTTCCTTTACATGTGTTGTATTAAAGTGACCCATCATAGCGATGTGAAAGCGGTATTAATGGGAGCGATCCTGAACAGTTGACCTGCATTCTCCCAGTTTACCTGTCAGACGGGATTACCTGTGCCCTGACATGAAAGAGAAAGTGAAAGCTGTCTGTGGCCTAGTGAAGCATGGAAATGGTTAATGTGATGTAGAAGTGGTAGTGGCTGCCGGCGAACACTACACACCTCAAGCCAGGATTTAATATGCAAAAGCAGTTATTTGAAATGCAAATCAGAGTTTGATTAGCAGCACACGGAACCCTGGCCAGACGCCAGTATGCACATCTATGACGGTTATTATTACGCCAGCAGGAAATGTATACATTCGTATTATCAGCACCATTTGTTCTATAGCACCGTGTCCCTGAGGTGTTTTATTGCAGAGTGCACTTACGAGCGCATAGCAACAAGTCACATTATTACTGTCATTTTCACAGCGCAGTGCAGGAAACGAATATCAAATAATGGCAATTGTGCATTTATGTCATAGGCATAAAGTTATTCATTAAACCGCTTTCCTCTCAGCCTCTGATTGTATATTTTAAGGGGGGATTTATCAAGCTCGGCAAGGGATAACATACAATCCAATCAGCTCCTGTCATTTTTCAAACGCAGCCTGCAAAATGACAGGAGCTGATGGTTCTTTACTTTCTCCCCCTCCACTTTATCTCTCTCCAACGTCTTAGAAGTCTCCCCTAGAAATAAGAAATGTTGACGTTAAAAATGTGGCCAATTCTTATGTAATCAACGGGGAAAAACAGAACCCAGACATATTATTTGAGCACAAATCCAAACCCTTACCATAGTGCCTAATCCTAACCATACCCCTTCCGCTAGTGCCTAACTCTAACCATCCCCTTCCGCTAGTGCCTAATCCTAACCATACCCTTCCGCTAGTGCCTTATCCTAACCATCCCCTTCCGCTAGTGCCTAATCCTAACCATCCCCCTCCGCTAGTGCCTAATCCTAACCATCCCCTTCCGCTAGTGCCTAATCCTAACCATCCCCCTCCGCTAGTGCCTAATCCTAACCATCCCCTTCCGGTAGTGCCTAATCCTAACCATCCCCTTCCGCTAGTGCCTAATCCTAACCATCCCCTTCTGCTAGTGCCTTATCCTAACCATCCCCCTCCGCTAGTGCCTAATCCTAACCATCCCCTTCCGCTAGTGCCTAATCCTAACCATCCCCTTCCGCTAGTGCCTAATCCTAACCATCCCCCTCCGCTAGTGCCTAATCCTAACCATCCCCCTCCGCTAGTGCCTAATCCTAACCATCCCCCTCCGCTAGTGCCTAATCCTAACCATCCCCCTCCGCTAGTGCCTAATCTTAACCATCCCCTTCCGCTAGTGCCTAATCCTAACCATCCCCCTCCGCTAGTGCCTAATCCTAACCATCCCCCTCCACTAGTGCCTAATCCTAACCATCCCCTTCTGCTAGTGCCTAATCCTAACCATCCCCCTCCACTAGTGCCTAATCCTAACCATCCCCTTCCGCTAGTGCCTAATCCTAACCATCCCCCTCCACTAGTGCCTAATCCTAACCATCCCCCTCCACTAGTGCCTAATCCTAACCATCCCCCTCCACTAGTGCCTAATCCTAACCATCCCCTTTCGCCTAGTGCAGGAGTTCCCAATCTTTTTTGAATCACGGCACACTAGAGTATCCAAATTTTTCACGGCACCCCCTAGGCAAAAAAAAAAGAATAAGATTGGGTTTATATGTGATGTGGTAAAGGGCAGGATTTGCTTCTGTTTGTACATATTTTACGATTGGCAGCCACCAGCACTGGTTTTGTTCATAAATAATTAACCATTAATGTTTTGAGTTTGTCCTGGACCACCAACCCAAAGCACCCCCTGCATGGGTCCCAAGGCACTCCAGGGAGCCACGGCACACAGTTTGGGAACCACTGCCCTAGTGCCTAACCCAAATCATCCCCTTCCCCTAGAGCTTAACTCTAATCATTCCCTAGTGCCTAACCCAAATCATCCCCTTCCCCTAGTGCCTAACCCAAATCATCCCCTTCCCCTAGAGCTTAACTCTAATCATTCCCTAGTGCCTAACCCAAATCATCCCCTTCCCCTAGAGCTTAACTCTAATCATTCCCTAGTGCCTAACCCAAATCATCCCCTTCCCCTAGTGCCTAACCCAAATCATCCCCTTCCCCTAGTGCCTAACCCTAATCATCCCCTTCCCCTAGTGCCTAACCCTAATCATCCCCTTCCCCTAGTGCCTAACCCTAATCATCCCCTTCCCCTAGTGCTTAACTCTAATCATTCCCATTCCCTAGTGCTTAACCATCCCCTTTTCCCAACCCCTACACTTCCCCTAGTGCCTAACCATCCCCTTCCCCCAACCCCTACACTTTCCATAGTGCCTAACCATCCCCTTCCCCAACCCTACACTTCCCCTAGTGCCTAACCATCCCCTTCCCCAACCCTACACTTCCCCTAGTGCCTAACCATCCCCTTCCCCAACCCTACACTTCCCCTAGTGCCTAACCATTCCCTTCCCCCAACCCCTACACTTCCCCTAGTGCCTAATCATCCCCTTCCCCAACTCCTACACTTCCCCTAGTGCCTAACCGTCCCCTTCCCCCAATCCCTACACTTCCCCTAGTGCCTAACCATCCCCTTCCCCCAACCCTTACACTTCCCCTAGTGCCTAACCATTCCCTTCCCCCAACCCCTACACTTCCCCTAGTGCCTAATCATCCCCTTCCCCAACTCCTACACTTCCCCTAGTGCCTAACCGTCCCCTTCCCCCAATCCCTACACTTCCCCTAGTGCCTAATCATCCCCTTCCCCAATCCCTACACTTCCCCTAGTGCCTAACCATCCCCTTCCCCCAACCCCTACACTTCCCCTAGTGCCTAACCATCTCCTCGCCCCAACCCCTACACTTCCCCTCGTGCCTAACCATCCCCTTCCCCAACCCCTACACTTCCCCTAGTGCCTAACCATCCCCTTCCCCCAATCCCTACACTTCCCCTAGTGCCTAACCAACCCCTTCCCCCAATCCCTACATTTCCCCTAGTGCTTAACCATCCCCTTCCCCCAACCCCTACACTTCCCCTAGTGCCTAATCATCCCCTTCCCCAACTCCTACACTTCCCCTAGTGCCTAACCGTCCCCTTCCCCCAATCCCTACACTTCCCCTAGTGCCTAACCATCCCCTTCCCCCAACCCCTACACTTCCCCTAGTGCCTAACCATCCCCTCGCCCCAACCCCTACACTTCCCCTAGTGCCTAACCATCCCCTTCCCCCAATCCCTACACTTCCCCTAGTGCCTAACCATCCCCTTCCCCCAATCCCTACATTTCCCCTAGTGCCTCCCAAACTCCTATACTTCCCCTTCCCCAAACCAAACTGGGGCCCTTATTCTGGTTGGTGCGGTCAGAGCCGCACACGGGGCTCCGACCGCACAAACCAAGGGCCGCCCACCAGACGGATCGCCACGGCCGTCCGTACACGGACGGCTGGCGATCCGCATTAAAATGGTGGAGGCTACGCCTCCACCATGGTGGGAGCTGCCCCCTGCATTCGATGGTCGTCGACCATCGAAGGCAGGCCCGCACGCCGCGGCAGCTCCCGCAAGCTAAGACCACACGGACAATCGTCCGTGTGGTAGCTTGTATGGGGGCTGAAAGCTGACATCCGGCGACGTCAGCTTTCCGCCCCCATGTCATGGTAATGAGGGCGTCATGCCCTCATTACCATGCATACGCCCCGCGTTTGCATGGGAACGCCCATGAAACGCGGGGCGTACACATAGGGAAATGAGGGCATGAAGCCTCTCACGCCCCTATACGCCCCCTTTGCGGCGGACGAAATACGTCTGCGGCGAAGGGGGCTGCACATGCGCAGATTGACCTCTGCGCATGTGCAGAGTCCAAACATCGGCGGTACGGCCGCACGCGGGCCGTACCGACCGAATCAGAATAAGGGCCCTAGTACCTAACCATCCCCTTTCACTTCCTAACCCTAGCCATCCACTTCCCCTTGTGCCTAACCATCCCTTCCACAGCGTAACCCCTACACTCCACATAGTGCCGAACCTACCTACTGCCCCTGATATTTATTGAATTTTTTTTATTTATTATGATTAAATGGTGTGAACATGAACTGATAACGTGTCGCATTGTGCAGAGTCTGCCGGGAGAGTATCACAGAGATCGGCTCAGTAGTAAAGTGCTCCTGGAAATGATTTCATATTGTTGCCAGCTCTACTGTGTGACCTTTAGCACGCCCGAAGAATGCACAAAATGAGGATGGTAGATTGTAACCTCCTCTGTCTTTTACATATATTGCCCTATTCATGAAACTCGTACAATGGGGGAGATATCTCAAAGCTCGGACAGGGATAAAGTACCAACAAATTAGCTCCTAATTGTCATCTTTCACACAGCCGGTAACATGACACTTAGGGGTTTATGGGATGTTGCCCATGACAACCTATCAGATTCTACTTATTTATTTAGCTAATATATATATAGAATTGGATTGGTTGCCCATAGCAACATCCCATCTTAGTAAAAAAAAAACCTTAGAAGCTGATTGGTTGATACGTTTGATACCTCTCCCCCAAAGACTGACAGACCAGTTTGCGTTAGGACATGCCACATCTCCCAACTGTAAAAATATTTGGCCTGGGTTGGTCTCAGCTGTAATTTCAGTGAACTTTGACCTAGTGTACACTTGGAACGTAAAGAGCGCTCGTAAATGGAATACAGATATGTAACTATTGGATTATGTTAGGCTGAAAACTCCTTTGTTCTGATTAGTACAGAAATTACAGTTGAGTCGCCAAATCAGATCACTGCCTTGTGCTGTGATTTAGGACGCCTATTTGTAACCTAATTACTTGTAATTTGCAATTTGCATGTGTCCACAAATTCCACCGGCTGGGATCTATGAGACATTGAGTGGAATGGTAAATCTCATCATCATCTGACCACATTAATGGTGCTCTAGTGGATGTGGAATTGAAAGTCACTGGGGCTGGAAACAAGTATCATCCTGCATCTGCTGTGGCCCAACCAGGGGGGAAATGTAATAGGATGAGAGATTCAGAAAGTGCGAGATTTGGTAAGAAATCTCCAGTTTTCTTAAAGCGGCAATCATTTATACTGCAAAGTCAAACTGGTTTGTCAGTGTAAATTATTTCTTACCAAATCTCTCACTTTTGAATCTCACATCCTATTACATTTCACTCCAGGTGTCATATTCAGTTCACACTTTACATTGTAAGTGACTAAATCAGACTTAATTCCTTAAGTGTTCTTTCGAACAAGGGAGGAAATGTGGAAGGTTGCTATTAAGTCAGAGGAGGGAGATCCTAGGGGGCGGGGCAGTGGTGGGACAACCCCCGCTGAAGTGATGCATGGTGATGAACTAACTAAAGAGGCGGCTGTCCCAAACAGAAGAAACTCTTTAGACGGCCACAAACCAACTGTCTCACTCTCTATCTTGCAGGATATAAATGGACAGCTGAAGGAGAGGTGCCCCCGTCTGTGTTACTTAAAGAAAGGACCCAATGGTTATGGCTTTAATCTTCACAGTGAAAAATCCCGGCCTGGCCAGTTCATCCGCTCAGTGGATCCAGGTTCCCCGGCAGCCAAAGCAGGTCTGAGACCGCAGGACCGCCTGGTAGAGGTATGGAAATTACAATCTCTTGTATTGTGTTGTAGACAAATATTGTATCTCATTGGTTCCAAAGCTCTTTATTGAGGGCACCAAAGAAGTCCAGGTTTTAAGGATATCCATGCTTAAGCGCAGATGACTTAAATTAGTACAAGCATGGATATCCATAAAACCTGGACCTGGTTGATAGAGCATGGGAAAACCTGTTTTCTCGAACTTGACTGAATGAACAAATGAAAATGTCACTAAATCGTGATTCTATACCATCATACTTCTCTGTAACCTTTGCACACCCTTCAGGTAAAGCGGGCATCTGTTCTACAGTACTTTATGTCCCTTTACTATATATGGGACTTAATTACACTCTGTTACAAGGAAGCAATGGCTTTCTGTGCTGGGACGGTTATTACATATGCAAATCAATATTAGATTAGTCATACTGGTATATACAATACGCTTATACATATTTACTTACATTGTGGATTATTATGTCCTGTAAATTTCAGATAATCTATAGATGTTTCCTCCTTCACCCAGCTTTATTACAGCATGCAGGGCAAGATCCCCGGTGTGAGTGGTCTCCCAGGTCCTAGTGCAGCTCTGCTAGCATCGTTCATATTTCGTTGCTGACTAAGATGCTCAAGGAGACTGTTCTGAGTAATCTCATGACACTTGTATATTGTGTGTGTGTGTGTCTGTATATGGAGCAGAACAGAACCTGTATTGGAGAAAAGCTCCCGCTGTTACATTGTAGCACTTTGCCTACAGACTCAGAGACTCAGTCGCACACAGATATACAAGTGCCATATCACATTTATTCACACAGTCTCCTCGTGCATCTTAGTTGCATTCCGTTGCGTTTTGGCATTAAAAAAAAAAAAAAGACACCCAGCGTTATCAGTGTTGCATGTTCCAATGTACTTCCTTAGACAGGTTCAGACTCAGTCGCACACAGATATACAAGTGTCACAAATCAAAGCAATCCGTGCAGTCCTGCGAAGCAGTCACATTTTGTACAGAGCGAAAATTTCGCTACAATGCCTTTTGCTGCTCGGCACCAGGCATCGTGCATGGTGTAATGAGAATAGATGGTGGGGACACATCTGTATATGCAATGTGTTAGTGCTACCATTAAGAAAAACATATGAGGAGAGAGGGCCCTGCTTGTGAGAGCTTACATTATATATAAATATATATATATATTTATAGTGGATGGCCGCACTCAGCAAAATAAGACACAAAGGGTCAATATTTCAATGTTTCGCCATATGAAAATTCTGAAACATTGACCCGCAGGAGATAGCCTCTTTGGGAGGTATTCATTGTGGCCGCGAGGGGGGTTTGTATGACGAGGATGGTTTATTTCCGGCGAGGAAAAGCTATCCTTGCCGACCAACCCCCCCCCCCCCCCTCGCTATATTCAACGTTTTGCCAGAATCCTTGCCATCAGAGGACGGCATTTTGTGGCAATCCCTGCCGTTTTGATAGGCACACTCGCCGTTTCAACCTTGCTGAAAAGAACCAGCAAGGTGGAAATGGCAAGTGAAGGGGAATACTCTGATGGCGAGCTATCGGCACTGCCCGCTGTCATAGCTCGCCATTAGGGGCTCACCGACAGCATTGAATACACCCCTTTGTGTCTTTTCTTGCTCTGTGTCGCTGCCCACTACCTGCTAATTTTTTTTTTAATACTATGAGCCAGATGTATCAAGCTTCAAAAAGTGATAAACAGCCAGCCAATCAGCTCCTACTTGCCATGTTCCTGGCTGGGTTTGAAAAATGACAGGCAGGAGCTCATTGGTTGTTTATCACTCTCCAGTTTATCACTTCTTGAAGTTCGATACATCTGGCCCTATCCCTTCGAACTGGGACACTCATGGATTACACACCTTCCGTGGCTGATTAAAGCCAGGTGAAATGCAGGCTTGGAGTAAGCCAGCCACAGAACCTGTGCAATTCATTAGTGGTCTGGTTTAATTAAATACTACGGTAAAGCAGCCCATACACGGTCCGTTTAACGGATCCGTTTGGGACTTAATTAGCACACATCGGATCGGATCCCTAGTGCATGCAGTGTGCATGCACTGCGATCCGATCCGATGTGTACCTAGTGCAAAAAGTATGTGCAGCACATACTTTTTGTACCGTACTATGCGATGCGCGGGAGCGCGCATCGCATAGTACAGAACGGAGCCATACACAACGGACCGTGTATGGGCTCCTTTAGCCTACTTGGGTCCGGCTTAAGGCCCTTATTCAGATCTGATCGCAGTACAAATCTGTTCTCAAAATGGGCAAAACCACCTGAGCCTCCTCCATACATAACTTGAGGATCGTCTTTCAAAGTATTTTCCTCCCAGAACAACAGAATGGAACGCAGAATAAAGTACAAACCTGTCCCTTTAATGTTTGGAGCTGCCTGTCACAGACGTCTGTGTTCGTTATGCGTTTCATTGTCACATTATGACACCATTGTGATGGGCTGTACAATTCTTTGTCACTTAATAAATTAATCAGATCCTTATCCTGCAGCGCAGCACAATGGGGTAATTTAATAACGCTGTAGACGTCACGTGACATTTCAGTGGGTTTTTGCTGATAAATCGGGGGAACATATTAGAGAGGGAAATTGGCAGCAGGCGCTGCGTTGACATGGGCAGGTACTGGTGCTAATTTGGACAGGTGGTTATCCCTTAGGCACTGAGTACCGTGCCACAGGTCACTTGATCCGTATCCACGTTGCCCGAGTCTGCTGAACCTTCGTTGCCCTCTGCCCGGTAGATCTGTCATCTCTTCCCTTTGTGCACCTGGCAAGGCCTTGCGCTGCAATTCCTGGGCCATACTGTATAATTAATGGGGGCAGCGCAGCCATGCGAGTGGTAGGGAACGCTGTGCCAGCTGGGGGCGGGGGGGTCTTGTTTCTCTTCTTTCTGCTTTTTTTTTCTCCATCAGTGACAAACCAGCTGGGAGATTTGGGAACCTGATCCCGTACCCAGCACCACACAGACATTCTGTACTAGAGCCTTACATGCATATTTTATGCTGCATTGTAGCAGAGAGAGAGAGAGGGGAGGTGTGCACATAAACAGCCCATTGATTATAATAAGCAGGTACCTGGAGAGAGGAGCCTGGACAATACAGATATGTTTGGCTGTTTCACAACGTGGAATTATGGGGCAGCAGGGATGCACTGCGGTCAGCATTGCTGCCGAGCAGCGTTGGGGTCATTAGTTCAATTCCAGTTGGCGTTAGTTTCCCATCAGGTGTGTCGGTTGCCCGGCAAACTCCAATACTTTTATGGGCTGTGGATTACCCGACTACCGCGGGGCAGGGGTAGACAACTGGGACACAGTTGTATGATCGACACAATAAAGGTCGACATACATCAGGACAACCACTAAAGGTCGACAGGGCCTGGCTCGACATGAGAAAGAGATCAACATGGCTAAGGCAGACAGGGTCAGATAGTCGACACAAGCATTCGCTCGACAGTGGAAAGGTCGACATGAGTTTTCCCGTATTTTTTCCGTGCTGACTTGTGCCGACAGGCAGTATTTCATACCGTACCCTCCACTAGGGCGTGGAGGGAGAATATAATAGTGTGCCCGGAGCATGGCGAGCGCAGCGTGCCACGCAAGGGGACGTGGCACGCTGATACGGCGTCCATGTTGTCTTGCAGCGAAATTAGGGACAACATTTTTTGAAAAACGCAGATCGTCCCTTTGACTGTCGACATTCCCATTGTCCACCTAATGCTTGTGTCGACCTTCTGACTTTAGCCATGTCGACTGCTTTCGTGTGTCGACCTAAGCCCTGTCAACATTTAGTGGTCGACCTTGAGGCACTCCAGCTGCTGTGAAACTATACATCCCAGCATGCTCTTCCTCAGTTCTGCTGGGGGGGGCGCGGCATCCGAGCGCCAGTGTGACCATCGGTATATAGCAGTGTATTGTCTTCAGCTTTGGTGCGTATGTAATAAGCCTTGGCTGGAGATAAAGTACCAGTGGGCTCCGCATCACGTCTGCTGGTTATACAGGAACATTGCGGTGCAGGATGTGCCTGTGACACTGACAAATATATATGTGTGTGTAAAACTTTCCATGGCCTGACGGAGCCCCAGCTATTTTCCTATGTGCAGGTTCACATGTCAGGCACTGAGAGGCTCCCAGTCCCCGCAGCTTCATGGGATAGAGCTTGGCAGGAAGCCTGGTGTGCACTGGACAAAACCGTCCCCCCCCCCCCCCCTCACACACACACACACACACACACACACTCATTACCGCCTGCACAATCCTGATCCATTTGCACATTCTTTTATCCTACTTAACTTTTAGTGGGACACATGTATAACAACCACTGCTCGTGGGAACTGCAAGATGAGTCATTGGTGTCAATTTTGCAGTGGAACAGGTTGCTCTGTATGGGCTCCACCTGTGATTGAGATATATATATATATATATATCAGTGTATGTAGGTATGTAGTGGGGAAATCCTTTGTAAGCATCTGGAGTTGGGAAGTAGAGAGAAGTGCATTAGACCGCCAGGGAGGGGGTGGGGTGGGGGGGTTTCAGGGGTAAGGGGGGAAGAGGGGCTGGGGGGCAGGGGAGCAGTGTGGCCCAATGCAGACAAAGTCATTATTTCTGCAAGGAGAAGGAGAAAGTAGGAAGCGGTTGCTAGGGAACGGGAGAAAGAGGTCCTGGTGTTTGTTTTCATTGCCAGAGCTAAGGGCAGAGTGCAGGGAGCGGAGAAAAGAGACCATTTAAATTAAAATGTAAAAAGACAAATAAGTCTCTGTAACTCTTGCAATGCCAGTTACCCTGCATTACACACATACACTGCTCATCGCACAATGCATTGTTTGGTGTGGTCTAGAGAGTTTCTGCCTGTTTCCACAGTAGAGAGCATGGTGTCTCCTCCCCTCCTCCAGCCAGAGTATACATCCTCTCCGACGCTGGTATATAACCAGTAAGTGCCCAATAAAATCTCCATAATAGACTTATGTACTTGTTGCCAGGAGTCTCTCACCAGGCTGTGCCAGGGGTCGGATCTAGACTTTTATTTTATGGCGGTAATTTAGCAATAAATCCTGACTCGCCCGCATAGCAGCCACTGCCCTGGGGTCTCAGAGCACCCAATCTCATCAGCAGTTCGACACTTGGGCCCTGATTCACCATCCCCACCCTCCACGCCAAATCCCCTTGGCACGGGCAGCGTCTCAGGGGCTCGGAAATCGTGCCCTAAGGTTAAAAAGTTATAAATTGGAGAGTTATAATGCACCAGTCAATTTGCTCCTCCCTGTCATTTGTCAAAAACAGCCTGACATGGCAGTTAGGAGCTGATTGGCTGGTGGTTTATCACTCTCCATTTTATCACTTTTCAAGACTTAGTACATCTCCCCCACAGACTTTTTCTATTGATAAACCTTTTCAGTTAATATCCTCTGGGTGGCAAATTACAGAGTTGTGTCCCCTGAGCATTCGCTTACACAGTTGTGTCCCCCGGGCAGCATTTTACAGAGCTGTGTCTCCTAGGCAGCCATTTACAGGGTTGTGTTCCCTAGGCAGCCAATTACAGAGTTGTGTCCGCAAGCAGCCAATTACAGAGTTGTGTCCGCAAGCAGCCAATTACAGAGTTGTGTCCGCAAGCGGCCATTTAAAGTGTTGTGTCCGCAAGCGGCCATTTACAGAGTTGTGTCCGCAAGCAGCCAATTACAGAGTTGTGTCCGCAAGCGGACATTTAAAGTGTTGTGTCCGCAAGCGGCCATTTACAGAGTTGTGCCCGCAAGCGGCCATTTACAGAGTTGTGCCCGCAAGCGGCCAATTGCAGAGTTGTGTCCGCAAGCAGCCAATTGCAGAGTTGTGTCCGCAAGCGGCCATTTACAGAGTTTTGTTCGCAAGCGGCCATTTACAGAGTTGTGTCCGCAAGCGGCCATTTACAGAGTTGTGTCCGCAAGCGGCCATTTACAGAGTTGTGTCCGCAAGCGGCCATTTACAGAGTTGTGTCCGCAAGCGGCCATTTACAGAGTTGTGTCCGCAAGCGGCCATTTACAGAGTTGTGTCCGCAAGTGGCCAATTGCAGAGTTGTGTCCGCAAGCGGCCAATTGCAGAGTTGTGTCTCCTTGTTGACCACTGGGAATCCATAATGTAAAGTTGTGTCTCCGAGCCGTAAGTTTCAGAGTTGTATCTCCTTGGTGGCTAAGACACAGTTGTTTTCTTGGCGATGTCTCCTTGGCAGCCATTTACAAGATTGTATCTCGTCATGTTCCTTGTTATACTGCCCACATATATTCCTACTGTGATCCCTGTATAATCGCTATACCTCCCTTTACAGGTAAATAAGCAGAATGTTGAAAACATGAAGCATTCTGAGGTGGTGGCCATCATAAAATCCAAGGATAATGAGACGTCGTTACTCGTGGTTGACCCGGAAACAGATGAATACTTCAAGAAGTTGGGAGTGACCCCTGCAGAACTTCACGTAAAAGAAGGTACTTCCCCATTGGCTGAGGTATCATTGCCATTATGTTCAAACTAGTTATCAGCCCGTCAATATGACACATCAATGTATTTCATAGCCTGACATGTAAACCAGTGTCACCGGTCGCAACAGTGACCTCTGCATGCCACAAGGAGGCATTGCACGTGGTCAAAAGCATTTCATATCTTTTACATGAGGTCTTCTTATGGGAAGGCCCTTCTATTAGTAAAGTGAAATCTGTATGGCTGCTTTCTATTCTAACATTGCCATCTTTGTGTTTTAGGTTCAGTCTCCCAGTTGCTGACTAATGGAATGACCAAGTCACGGGTCAGTATGCAAAACAACAGGGAAATATGAATACATGCACTGCATTGTGCAGTATAGAAAATACAGTTTGTTAAAAGCATAGCTGCCTAGCCTCCTGCATTCCGCAGGAGGCTCCCTGACATAGCAGCAATCTCCCTCTCTCCCTCATTAGTCTACCAATCTCCCTCATGTCACCTAGCCCACATTACACTGTTACACCATAGTTATCTCCCCTCCTACATTCTGCAGGAGACTCCCTGAAATAAAGGCAATCTCCCTCTCTCCCTCATTAGTCTAGCAATCTCCCTCATTTCACCTAGCCCACATTACACTTACATCATAGTTACCTCCCCTCCTGTATTCTGCAGGAGACTCCCTGAAATAAAGGCAATCTCCCTCTCTCCCTCATTAGTCTAGCAATCTCCCTCATTTCACCTAGCCCACATTATACTGTTACATCATAGTTACCTCCCCTCCTGTATTCTGCAGGAGACTCCCTGAAATAAAGGCAATCTCCCTCTCTCCCTCATTAGTCTAGAAATCTCCCTCATGTCACCTAGCCCACATTACACTGTTACATATTTTGGGGAAAAAGGAATGAGAGATAGATACATTTACATTGAATCATCAGCACCATTTCCCAGCACTTTACCAAGTATAGTAGCTCTTACTAATTGCTTTGGGCTCATCTACATTTGTATAGAAGTCATTTTGAAAGAGTCCTCTCAGATGTAGCAGGACACACCCAGGCTTCTAGGTGCCACGTGCACAATCTCTTTTCACAATCTCTCCATGGCCCTTATTCTGATTGATGCATACTTTTCCGCATACTTTCGGATAGCGTCTTTACGGCGTCTGCGCATGCGTGGAGAACGCAACGCGCATGTGCCACGCATTGACTCCGTACCTGTTCGGCCAAATCCCGTACAAAACTGTGCACCGCAATCAGTCTGGAAATATGGGCGTATTATGGGCGTCATGCGGAATGACACATGGGCGTAGTTTAAAAGTGGGCAAAACTGGGAGGAAACATGGGCGGACACGGGGGAGTACACTTATGTTGGGGGGCGTGCATTCGGATAGCACTCCGAATGCACGCGAACAAAACCGATAGAAATGTGCGGTGTCCATAAGTCAAGTATTGCTTTGCGGAAACCACTCGGTCTTGCGGTAGGCGAACGGAACGCCTAATGACTACAAGCATTAACACCTGAACCCAATACAATCGACTCCTTTACTCATTACTCACTAATAGGACGCTTGTCAGTGCTTTAATTGAAACCATTGCACTTCAATTGCTGTAAGGGTTAATGTGTGCAATGCATGTGTTAGGCATGGTTGTAAGGATATATTGGCATATAATTGATTCCAATTCCAAATAAACATTTTTTTATGAGGATAGGTAATTGAATAAGTGGGTCATGTGATGTATTGCAGAATAGACATAATAGTGGGTAGTTTTGCGTAAATACACCGCTTCCGTGCGGACGGACCGCTTGCCATCCGTTCGGATGCGGTATTCCCGTGCAGAATCTGAGTGTTTCCCCCGCACACGCATGGTTTGTATGTCGTCCGTAAACACGCCCTGTTCTTAAAGAGTGAGTCCGTCCGAATGCGGAGGACACGTGGGCGTTTCTACGGACGATGGCCGCACGCGGCAGCACAGCGTGGCGTGCGGACCGCACCGTAAGAATTCGGGAATATCCGCATCAATCAGAATAAGGGCCCATATATGGAACTAGACACGCCCTTTGGGTGGAGCATGACACGCCCCCTCAATGGGCAAAAATCTACTACCAACTATAATCTCCCTGAAACTAGTTTTCAAAAGTAGGCAAGTATGATTAAAAGTAACTTGAATGAAAGACAACAATATGCTATAACCACGTGCGATGCTAAAATGGAAGTGATTGCCTGCCGCTGATTATTGCAGATTTGGCAACTAAATGAGGCCTACCCAGTCATAATTAAACCAGCAGGTCTGCTGCTATAAACCAATAATTTTCTCCTTGGGCACAGCAATAAAATATTGGGGGTTATTCAGATAAATAGATCACCTGCAATTAGTTAGCTGCTGCAAGTTAAATCCCGCCCCGTGCAAGCCTGGAAATTGCTTGTGAAAATCAGCTGGATCTGCGATTAGCTGCGAATTCATTAGCAGCCGCTCACCATGGAATGATTTTCCACTGTGCGCAGTCTGTACGTAGCCCCGGCTGCGATAGAAACAGGCTGATAAGGGGCGGAGCTGTTGTCACAAGTCTTCCCCTCAGATTCCTGGCCACGCCTGTGTATTCCCTGACACTCCCAGAAAACTGCTGAGTACCACCCACAATTGCTGGCTTCCTGCCAATCACATCGCGTATGGCCAGAAATTTTACACATGCGCAGTCTATTGATATCCGCAAATAACTCCCATTGATGAAAATGCATTGAAACGTCCAGCGCTATTCTCTTCATAGATCAGAGCAGTGATTGCAAACTCCAGTCCCCCAGTAGCCCCAACTGGTCATGTGTCGCTGGCGTACCTGTAATGGGTGCAGGATGTGTGGTGCACATGGGCCCACAACCTGCAGACATGTAATTTTACTTAACATTTTGCTGGCCATTTTCCCTATGATTTCTGCAAAAATGGCCGCCGCAGTCAGTTTCTCATTGGTTCGTGCAATAGATATGTCCCCGGGAACAAGGTACGGGCACCATGTTCCTGGAGATCTGCGCATGCACAGAAACTACTGCAGTACAAGTACAATGTTTGCATATGTCTCTTGCCCTGGTGACGGTGATCTGAGTGAAAGCTTTAAACGCTTATCTCTCACAATGTCCTGAAGTCCCAGATGCAGACGGGTTGGTCATTGCCCTGACAATGAGTGAATAATATATGTATAAGGTCCTCACCGGTCACTGTTCCAGCCCGGTGACCTGTAGCACAGTTACAATGTACCCTTTGTGTTTTGTAGATCAATGGAGGTTCTTCCACGTCCTCGTCGCACAGCGATCTGCAAAGTCCTGATAAAGACTCACAGGTAACAGTCCCTAAGTCCCGGACAAGATGGCCGCACCAACGATTCACAACAATCTAATGGTTGCGATGCAATGTCCAATGAAATATCGCGTAGGATCGCATGGCACCAGATGCGATGCGATGCAATATTTCATTGTATGAGCACCCATACCATGTGATGTGATGGGTGTTTACTATGCCATTGCGTCACCCCCAGTACCCATGCCACCCCGAAGCATGGCGAGCGGCGGGCGAACGCGTCCTCTGACCTTTTCATACCCCCACTATCCACGTCGGCGTGGAGTTGATTTTATATAGTGTGGCGAGCACAGGGAGTCACCGAGCCCGAAGCGTGGTGAGCGGACGCGGAATACATGTAAAGTAATGCGCTGCGCTCACCACGCTTCGGGCTCGGTGGCTCGCTGCGCTTGCCACACTATATAGAATCAACTCCACGCCGATGTGGATAGTGGGGATATGAAAAGGTCGGAGGACGCGTTCCGCCGCCGCTCGCCACGCTTCAGGGTGGCGTCAATAGTGGGGGTGTTTTAGGAACACATTCACACCAGCCATATCATACATCTGAGACAGTAAAGACGACATTGCATCGCATGTCATGCAAAAAGCGCATGCGATGCGATGCGATTTTACTACGTTAGTGTACGTAGAAAATCTGGGCGCCATGCTAGGAAACAAATACCCCCAAAAAATGGGGGGTGTAATTTGGTATGATTAACGATTTTTCGCAGGGTCTCTAGGCGCAGGTCGTGATTCGCAATCATATAGTCCGCGTGCATGGTAACTGATGGCTTTCTGTAATGCTTCTCTTTTTCCTTGTTGCACACAGGCTGGCGACCTGAGCCGATCGGATCCTTTCGAAGAGAGCGGCCTGCGCCTCAGCCCCACAGCGGCCGAGGCGAAGGAGAAAGCGCGCGCTAAGCGAGCCAATAAACGCGCCCCGCAAATGGACTGGAGCAAGAAGCACGAAATCTTCAGCAACTTCTGATCTTGCCTCCAAGGACATGAACCGTTGGGGCGAGAGCGGTAACAGGACTAGAGCCCCTCACCCCCCACCACTTAAACGCTGCGCATTACATGGAACGCGGTGGGGGAAGGGGCGGGGACGATTAAAACCAACTAATGAGAAGATGTCACCAAATTTATTTTTTAACCATTTCACTTAAGTGGCATTTAAAGCTCTTCAGTGCCAGGACCACCGTCCGCCAGTTACCGGAGGGTTTCCCCAGGACGGATCCGGACTTTGCTACGATGAGTAACAATTTTATTTTGCTAGTGCCCCGGAACTTTTTTGGAAATAGCCGACCGGCAGCAGATTGTGGGCATTATTGTCAGGATGGGTCACGGGGCCGTGCTCGACTCTCTGGACTGGACTGTTGCGGAGACAGGAAGCCGCTGTTATGTATAGGAAAAGTTGGCTGCTGCAATGCACTGTGGGAATTAAGGACTGGACACCGTTGCAGTTATGCGCTTCAATAACAGCGGGGGCCTCCACAGCTGCGATGTATTCTTCCCGCTCTGTTTATAAGGCCCCTTCCTCATCCTGTCCTGCGGGTTCCACCAAGGATTAGGAAGTGTGGTTTCCGCAGCTTGCGACCTGTTAGCCAAGCACTCAGGAGACACATACGATAAACCAATATGGCCTTCCTGCAACCTCAGAGGACAGAGTGCCCTCTTATTTGTGGTAGCCCTCAATTCAAGGCTCTTACTGCGTAACCTGACAAGTTGAGTACATGTAGATCACTAACATGCTAAACATTCCAGAGGTTCTTAGACCTTAAGCTTGCAGATAGAAGGATTGTGCAACCTCCTCCTGACGCTTGTGTTTAATTGGCTGCAGGAGGGTATGTGCGGCACGGTTCGGTTAACGCTTGCGCCGCTAGATTCATCCGGCAGTGGAAAGTGAGAGTGACACTGAGCAGAATTTCTGTAGCCATTGTTCTCTCAGAACTGAGCTGCACTGAAAGTCTCCTCTAGTGCCTTCTCTATAACCATCCTTTGCATGTACAGTGAAGGGGGGGGGGGAGGGCCCGGGCCTCCTGTGGAATACACAAAGTATCCCACGTCAGATTGTCCCACGGGATCACACATTCCACACTGCAGCCCAAAACTGCTGGCTCACGCTACCCGACTGAGGTACAGCTGGTTTGAGTTAAAGGAGAAAAGCAGATTCAGACTAAAGTCATTTAGCAATCTGCCTTGAGCCCAAATACAAATGCCCCTCTGTCTACCCAAGACCCCACAGTAAAGTCACTCGCCCGTAGGAGGGATGTCCAGGGTGTAGCTATAGGGGATCACATTAACTCTTAAGGTGCTGGAAGCAGATACTCAGAAAGCGGAGTGAATGCAAACTTAAGAGAACCTCAATCTGTCGCCAGCAAGGCCGGGGCAGCAGGTAGTGTCATGGATGTCCGCCAGCAGCGGGTAGACGGATCCGCATAGGATGCGGCAAATTAAAGGGCTTTATCCGTCTTCTCTGATTAATATAGTCTAGATTTACACCGACGTATGTCAGTATTCATTACGTTAAAATAATTAGCAAAAGGAACATGGAGACCTTATGTTAGAAATGTTTCCTTTAAAAAATAATATAAAGATCTGGACTTGGCTCAAGAACGCTTTAAAAAAATAAAAAAAATCATTGAGATTTGGTCGTAGCGCGCCAAAATAAATAGCTCTCCTACAATAATTTCCCGAGAAAACAACCAATAACAACAAAGAAAGTTTGTAAAGTTTGTATATTTCTATAACCAATGGTGCCCCCTGGTGGTCATCATGTAAGGGTTAATTCTTAGCCTGTTGGATTAGCAGTCCTTGCCTGTGATCCAGAAGGGTCGATCGTGTATCTAAAATGCTGTGCGTCCTTAATAATGGTAACCGGGGGCAACTGCGATGTAAACGGAACCAGGGAGTTGGAAGAAGACACGATTGGTGTTTTCGGATGATAACTCCGGAGCAGAGAGTCAGTTCCCCCGATCATTAAGAAATCTTACATACAGACGTGTCCTTATACACCATTGCCGCAGCCGCACCAAATTGCCCTACTCGACGAGTGTATTTTGAGCCCAATTCAGACCCGTTCGCTGTGCTGCGTATTGGCAGCACGAGCGATTATCGGACGACCGTGTATACGCACAGTACGCTGTGCGCACGTGCGAGCCGTTTGTACTAAGGTAGTCAGTGAAGGGAGCTTGACTCCCTGCAGGTGTTTAAGGTCGGTAACCCAGCGTTTTCTGGGCGTGTCCCCGGAAAACACAGGCGCTCCCAGGCCATTGGGAAGGATGCCCGCTGATGTCATCAGCGGCCTCCTCCCCGCGGTCTTTGCAGCGCTGAGTAAGTCTAGTGAATTTCCCACTGTGTGCACGGCTGCGAACACATTCTCATCTGGACACAGAGGCGGGGGAGCTCGGCAGGGGGCAGCGTTTGCCTGCTCGCTGTGCTCCAAACACTTGCAGACCAGCAAATAGGTCTGAACTGGGCCCTTTCTGTGCAATGCGACAAAGAAAACGTTGCTATGCAACATCGCTGTGTGCCGCATGGCGTATTGCTGCTAGGTGTTCACATGGAACATCCACTCGCGGTCCATTTGCTCGGCATCTTACCGCATTCGGACGGTGTGATTGATCCGTACGGTAGGCGGGGCTAAGAACACTCGGTGGCCGTCCGAAAATACGCATCCGTCCGAGTCAACTAGAATAAGGACCTGTATCTGGGTTTCATTAATCTGCCCCTGGCATCAAGCGTTATTGCATTACCCCGCTCTCAGGAGGAGGAGCCCACTATACTGTGAATGGACAAGGTGAATGAAGTAGTAATAAAAGTGAAAGTTTCTATGGTAACAGAAGATATTGGAATGTTAGGTGTTACTCCGAGTAGGTCAGCTGACCAGGCTCAGCCATTCTATTGCCTTGCACCAGGGGTGGGAAGCCTCCAGCGTTCCAGCTGGTGAAGTAGGAGCTGAGCAGGGCATGCTGTGACTTACAGTTCATCCAGAACTGGAGAGCCAGTGGTGGACTAAGCCTGTGCTATGCCCTTAATCCCTCTGAGGCAACATTGGGCCGGATTCAGAGGTGGACACAATGCCGATGTTTACTGCGCAGCTGGCCAGCACTTTCTGGACTGCGCGTGTGTCGGATCCGTGAAAGTTTACTGATCATAGGGCCTAATTCAGCATGAGTTGTAATTTTGCAAAGTTTCGCAAAATTACAACAACTTCGGCAACAGACAGTGGGAGGGCCAGCCAGCAGAGGGCAATATGGCCCCGAACCCCCGGTCCCACCCCGCAATGTGCCCACACATCTCTATTGTGCAAGCGCTTCACTATACAGCCTAGCTCTCCCGCATTATAGGGATGACCATCGGTGCACCCAGCCGTCGATAGTCATAATCTATGTGATGGATAACCATCGATAGTTTTAGCTATTGATGGTTATCCATTATCCTTGAGCGAATGGCCCGAGGGCCAATGAAAATATGAGGGCGTGGCTTTTAGCTATGCTACATATCCCGACACATTGAACCAAAACAAAAAAGAAACATCAGTTCTCCTTTGCCATCGATATAGGGAAACCATCTGGTTCTCCCACATCGGTGGCAAAAGTATCAACATCGGCCATAAACTATTGATGATTTCAAATCATCGATGGCCATCCCTAGCACATTATCGGCTGCCCCTTGGCCGTGCACACTGCGGTTGCTGCGGCAATAGCATCCCCCTCTGAATACGGCCCATAGAATTGAATTGCAGGACTTTGGTAAGCTCTGGGCCTATGAATGGAAATGCGTTGGTATGTAGCATGTGGAGTAGGCGAGGACATATTATGCAAATTAAGTGATGAATGAAGGCAGCTGCTGCCCGGGCAGGTTACAGCAAACCGGTATAGATGATGATTTTATTTCTAACCAATGAACAGATTTTAGTTTTTTTAAACAAATAAAAAAAGAGCAGAGAAATCTCTTGCGTGTGATGGACTCTGACCACTAGGGCTGGACTATGGCCGACACCATGTGATGTCACTGAGGACAACAGTGTCCCCTACATGCTGCCCTCTGGTGGTAGGGCTGGAGGCCAGCAGGATGATGGACACTTGGAAGGTGGATCGTGACCTCCGACTGCACATAGCCATTAAGCTGCCTATATGTAGCTCTGTTTGGAATCATATTTTTGTACTTTTAAACCTGTAGGTATATAAGGCACATATCTGATAACATTAATCTATAACACACACAGGTATACATTGTAAGCTACTATGTGCGTAATAAAGGATTTCCCAAGGATGTGTGTCCATTCATTCCTGCACCTCTGCCATTATAAGGTCACAATAAGAGATGTCTATTATAGAGGGGTATTTTATTACAGAGAGGGATCTGTGCTACAGGAAGTGGGGCATTTATTACAGAGAGGGATCTGTGCTACAGGAAGAGGGGCATTTATTACAGAGAGAGGGATCCGTGTTACAGGAAGAGGGGCGTTTATTACAGAGAAAGGGATCTGTGCTACAGGAAGAGGGGCGTTTATTACAGGGAGGGATCCGTGCTACAGGAAGAGGGGCATTTATTACAGGGAGGGATCCGTGCTACAGGAAGAGGGGCATTTATTACAGAGAGAGGGATCCGTGCTACAGGAAGAGGGGCATTTATTACAGAGAGAGGGATCTGTACTACAGGAAGAGGGGCATTTATTACAGAGAGAGGGATCCGTGCTACAGGAAGAGGGGCATTTATTACAGAGAGAGGGATCCGTGCTACAGGAAGAGGGGCATTTATTACAGAGAGAGGGATCCGTGCTACAGGAAGAGGGGCATTTATTACAGAGAGAGGGATCCGTGCTACAGGAAGAGGGGCATTTATTACAGAGAGAGGGATCCGTGCTACAGGAAGAGGGGCATTTATTACAGAGAGAGGGATCCGTGTTACAGGAAGAGGGGCATTTATTACAGAGAGCGATCTGTGCTACAGGAAGAGGGGCATTTATTACAGAGAGAGGGATATGTGCTACAGGAAGAGGGGCATTTATTACAGAGAGCGATCTGTGCTACAGGAAGAGGGGCATTTATTACAGAGAGAGGGATATGTGCTACAGGAAGAGGGGCATTTATTACAGAGAGAGGGATCCGTGCTACAGGAAGAGGGGCATTTATTACAGAGAGCGATCTGTGCTACAGGAAGAGGGGCATTTATTACAGAGAGAGGGATATGTGCTACAGGAAGAGGGGCATTTATTACAGAGAGCGATCTGTGCTACAGGAAGAGGGGCATTTATTACAGAGAGAGGGATATGTGCTACAGGAAGAGGGGCATTTATTACAGAGAGCGGGATCTGTGCTACAGGAAGAGGGGCATTTATTACAGAGAGAGGGATCGGTGCTACAGGAAGAGGGGCATTTATTACAGAGAGAGGGATCTGTACTACAGGAAGAGGGGCATTTATTACAGAGGGATCTGTGCTACAGGAAGAGTGGCATGTATTATGGATAGAGGGATCTGTGCTACAGGAAGAGGGGCATTTATTACAGAGAGAGGCATTTATTACAGAGAGAGAGATCCGTGCTACAGGAAGAGGGGCATTTATTACAGAGAGAGGCATTTATTACAGAGAGGGATCCGTGCTACAGGAAGAGGGGCATTTATTACGAAGAGAGGGATCCATGCTACAGGAAGAGGGGCATTTATTACAGAGAGGCATTTATTACAGAGAGGGATCCGTGCTACAGGAAGAGGGGCATTTATTACAGAGAGAGGGATCCGTGCTACAGGAAGAGGGGCATTTATTACAGAGAGAGGGATCCGTGCTACAGGAAGAGGGGCATTTATTACAGAGAGAGGGATCCGTGCTACAGGAAGAGGGGCATTTATTACAGAGAGAGGGATCCGTGCTACAGGAAGAGGGGCATTTATTACAGAGAGGGATCTGTGCTACAGGAAGAGGGGCATTTATTACAGAGAGCGATCTGTGCTACAGGAAGAGGGGCATTTATTACAGAGAGAGGGATATGTGCTACAGGAAGAGGGGCATTTATTACAGAGAGCGGGATCTATGCTACAGGAAGAGGGGCATTTATTACAGAGAGAGGGATCGGTGCTACAGGAAGAGGGGCATTTATTACAGAGAGAGGGATCTGTACTACAGGAAGAGGGGCATGTATTATGGATAGAGGGATCTGTGCTACAGGAAGAGGGGCATTTATTACAGAGAGAGGCATTTATTACAGAGAGAGATCCGTGCTACAGGAAGAGGGGCATTTATTACAGAGAGAGGCATTTATTACAGAGAGGGATCCGTGCTACAGGAAGAGGGGCATTTATTACGAAGAGAGGGATCCATGCTACAGGAAGAGGGGCATTTATTACAGAGAGGCATTTATTACAGAGAGGGATCCGTGCTACAGGAAGAGGGGCATTTATTACAGAGAGAGGGATCCATGCTACAGGAAGAGGGGCATTTATTAGGGAGAGAGGGATCCATGGTACAGGAAGAGGGGCATTTATTACAGAGAGAGGGATCCGTGCTACATGAAGAGGGGCATTTATTACGGAGAGAGGGATCCATGCTACAGGAAGAGGGGCATTTATTACAGAGAGAGGGATCCGTGCTACAGGAAGAGGGGCATTTATTACAGAGAGAGGCATTTATTACAGATAGAGGGATCTGTGCTACAGGAAGAGGGGCATTTATTACAGAGAGGCATTTATTACAGAGAGAGAGATCCGTGCTACAGGAAGAAGGGCATTTATTACAGAGAGAGGCATTTATTACAGAGAGGGATCCGTGCTACAGGAAGAGGGGCATTTATTACGGAGAGAGGGATCCGTGCTACAGGAAGAGGGGCATTTATTACAGAGAGGCATTCATTACAGAGAGAGGGATCCATGCTACAGGAAGAGGGGCATTTATTACAGAGAGAGGGATCCATGCTACAGGAAGAGGGGCATTTATTAGGGAGAGAGGGATCCGTGCTACAGGAAGAGGGGCATTTATTACAGAGAGAGAGATCCGTGCTACAGGAAGAGGAGCATTTATTACAGAGAGGGATCCGTGCTACAGGAAGAGGGGCATTTATTACAGAGAGAGGGATCCGTGCTACAGGAAGAGGGGCATTTATTACGGAGAGAGGGATCCATGCTACAGGAAGAGGGGCATTTATTATGGAGAGAGGTATCCATGTTACAGGAAGAGGAGCATTTATTACAGGAAGGAATCAGTGTTACAGGAAGAGGGGCATTTATTACAGAGAGGGATCAGTGTTATAGGAAGAGGGGCATTTATTACGGATGGACGGATCCTTGCTACAGGAAGAGGGGCATTTATTACAGAAAGAGGGATACATGCTACAGGAGGAGGGGCATTTATTACGGATAGAGGGATCCGTGCTACAGTAGGAGGGGCATTTATTACAGAGAGGGATCAGTGTTATAGAAAGAGGGGCATTTATTACAGAGTTAGGGATCCGTGCTACAGTAGGAGGGGCATTTATTACAGAGAGGGATCAGTGTTACAGGTAGAGGGGCTTTTATTACAGAGAGAGGGATCCGTGCTACAGGAAGAGGGGCATTTATTACGGATAGAGGGATCCGTGCTACAGGAAGAGGGGCATTTATTATGGAGAGAGGGGTCCATGGTACAGGAAGAGGGGCGTTTATAATGGTGAGAGAGAGATACATGCTACTGGAAGAGGTGCATTTATTACGGAGAGAGGGATCCGTGCTACAGGAAGAGGGGCATTTATTACGGATAGAGGGATCTGTGCTACAGGAAGAGGGGCATTTATTACAGAGAGGGGTATCTGTACTACAGAAGGAGGGTCATTTATTACAGAGAGGGCTAAGACAAAGAATAATCGATCGCACTGGAGAGTCAGGTCAAATTCATAGACAGAAATTACCTCCTTATCAATAATGAGGATCAAGTCTGTGTAATGTTGAGGTGTGCTACCGACAATACGTATATTAATTCAGGGGGAAACAAAAGAATGTCTATTGAGGGGTGGGTAGATAGGATATAACTTTTAATGGTAATATTTAAAATACTGCAAGAATATAAAAACAAACACACAACGGTACTTGTGAGTTATCCGGGCTGCCGATTTTGTCCTTATGGGCCTTATTCTAGTTCACTCTTAGAGGCAAATTCCTTCTTAGCTGGACAAAACCATGTGCACTGCAGGGGGGTAGATGTAACATGTGCAGAGAGATTTAGCTTTGGGTGAGTTATTTTATTTTTGTGCAGGTTAAATACTGGCTGCTTTATTTTTACACTGCAATATAGATCTCACTTTGAAGAAAAACTCCACCCAAATCTAATTATCTCTGCACAAGTTACATCTGCCCCACCTGCAGTGCACATGGTTTTGTCCAGCTAAGAAGGAATTTTCCTCCTAAGAGTGAACTAGAATAAGCCCCTAAGTTTGGTTAACTTAAGGACACCAGACCGACGCGATGCCCGCGATTTAGCCCCAAATCGGGGGCATCGCGTCGGTCGTGGCCGTTATAAGGGGCCGCGACGCGATGCCCACGATTTCCCATAGACAGTAATGTTAAAAGACACGATGGACCCGATTTCCCATAGACAGTAATGTTAAAAGACGCGATGGACCCGATTTCCCATAGACAGCAATGTTAAAATAAAATGACAATGTGAAATTGGCCAATATGTTTTAAAAAAAAATGTTTCATGGCCCCCCACCACCGTTAACGCCACCCCGCTATTGACGCCAACCCGAAGCGTGGCGAGCGCAGTGAACCCGCGAGGGGCGGCGGTACGCGTCCTCCGACCTTTTCATGCCCTACTATCCACTAGGGCGTGGAGTGAGAATAGAATAGTGTGGCGAGCGCAGCGAGCCACCGAGCCCGAAGCGCGGCGAGCGCAGCGAGCCCCGCGAGGGGACGCGGACACCTGTGAAGCCCGCAAGGGCATGCGGATACCTGTGAAGGTGTCCGCGTCCCCTCGCCACGCTTCGGGCTCGGTGGCTCGCTGCGCTCGCCACACTATTCTATTCTCACTCCACGCCCTAGTGGATAGTAGGGCATGAAAAGGTCGGAGGACGCGTACCGCCGCCCCTCGCGGGCTCGCCACGCTTCGGGTTGGCGTCAATAGCGGGGTGGCGTTAACGGTGGTGGGGGGCCATGAAACATTTTTTTTTAAAACATATCCAATCTGAAATGGCCATATTGGCCAATTTCACATTGTCATTTTATTTTAACATTGCTGTCTATGGGAAATCGGGTCCATCGCGTCTTTTAACATTACTGTCTATGGGAAATCGGGTCGGAAATCGGGTCCATCGTGTCTTTTAACATTACTGTCTATGGGAAATCGTGGGCATCGCGTCGCGGCTCCTTATAACGGCCACGACCGACGCGATGCCCACGATTTCGGGCGCGATGAAAAAATTGGCAGACCGGATAACTCACAAGTACCCACACAACATATATAGACTAGAAAAGAAGATTTCTAAAAATGATATAATATTCCTGACGTGACGGGGGAAGCTTATTGCGAAACGCGCGTCTGCGTTTCACGTGGGTGGGGGGGGGGGGGCAAACTAGTCTAATTTGATTGTGTAAATTGTATTTTGAATGTCTAGCCCAATCAAATTAGACTAGTTTTCCCCCCACCCACGTGAAACGCAGACGCGCGTTTCGCAATAAGCTTTTTCACTGCTATCTATCATTCGACAATTATTTTTAACCTGAACATTTGATACTTTGTTATTTCACGGACTGTGACTATTACAAGTGTTATAGTATCATTTCGCAAATCATTGATACACACCACACATTCTTTACATGTCATAATACCACCAAACTAACGTTCTAACGTTAAAACCCCCGCCACGTCAGGAATATTATTTCCTTTTTAGAAATAAACTTTTCTAGTCTATATATGTAGTGTGTTTAGATTTATATTCTTGCAGTATTTTAAATATTAACATTAAAAGTTATATCTTATTTACCTACCCCTGGTGCACCGCTCAATAGACATTTTTTTTATTACAGAGGGGGATCTGTGCTACAGGAGGAGGGGCATTTATTACAGAGAGGGATCTGTGCTACAGGAGGAGGGGCATTTATTATGGAGAAAGGAATCTGCGCTACAGGGTACTTTTTAGGGCTAATTCCAAAATGTACGCAAACTAATAGATGTCGTTTCTGGGGTTTGCAAAACATTTTCATTTGTGTACAGAATTAATGTACAGTATTTTAAAGCTATGTTCTTTCTACACCACAAGAAAATGGCTGCTGCTCACATAATCAGGACAAAACAATACATTTATTACACACTGTTTGCATCTAGTGTTTCTTCTAGATAATGGACATGAAATGGGGCCATTATCTCCCAGAGGGAATGACCATCTCAGCCAACCCCCCTGCCCCCAAAACACATACACATGACTTCAACAAGATTGGCCACACCTATACTATCCAGATAAAGAGTGAAATTTAATAGGATGAGAGATTCAGAAAGTGATAGAGGTGGTACACACTAGGACGACAAGGGTCCGATCCCATCAATCTAGATCCAATTCCGACCGATTGGATGTAGATTGTATGTTGACTGGGCCCTTTTCTGTCCTGATCCGATCCCGATCGGATGCGCAGCCCCGTGGGTCGGTCGTTATTCAGATCCTACCTGCAGCAGGTAAAAGGACCATACACCCGGGTGCGGGTTGCGATCGGATCGGAACCCACTCACGATGCACATGGTGAGCGGGTCGTGCGCTCTGCATGATCGCGTCGAACGAGACACTGACGACTCGCTCACGATGGGCATCGTGAGCGGGTCGTCCTGGTGTGTACCCGGCAATAGATTTGGTAAGAATTCTCCAGTTGTTTTTAAAGCAGCAATCATTCACACTGCAAAACCAGTTTGATTTTGCAGTGTAAATGATTGACTTTAAAAAAAACCTGGAGATTTCTTACCAAATCTCTCACTTTCTGAATCTCTCATCCTATTAAATTTCACCCAAAGGCTCCATATATACAGTATATTGTATAAAGGGGGGTTTTCAGACCTTAACTGCTGTGTGAAATTGCAAAAGCCTGCACACAGTTATACTGCCCATACACTTGTGAGATATTGCTTGCAATCATTCGATTTGGACATCACATCTGGCCAATAAATGGAATGATTGTATGCATTTTAAGGAACCATTCGACATGAAGCGCGGACATGCCGTCGCGTCGATAGATCTTATGTTCTGCCCCTCTCCCTTATGTTCTGCACATGTTCTAACAAATTGCAGGAGCGATCACATTTGGTTTTTCACCTCAGACGATCGATTGAATGCAATCCGCGGGTGGGGTGCTGAGGGAACCCCTTTTGGCGGCATGGGGTCTGGGAAGAGGGGGCCAGAGGGACCGTTGGTGGTGTGGGAGAGGGCGGGTAGAGGAGTAGCGCTATCAGGCATCAGTGGTGGTGGCAGAATTGTTTAAAACACTGGGCAGCCCTCTGATTGGCTTAGCTCTCTCAGCCAATCAGAGGGCTGCCCATTGTTTTAAACAATTCTGCCGCCACCGTTGACCCCCGCTAGCTCTATTTCTGGCACTACGCTACTCCTCCGCCCTCTTCCAGCACCCAATGTGCCATCTCAAAATGGCATGGACATTGCACTTCGATGTCACATTGAATCTGATCGCACAAGTGATTGGTTAGCAATAGTCTCCGCCCAGACAGAGTGAAATCCCGTCCAGTGCAAGTCTGCAAATGATTAGGCCTGAATAAGCCCCAAAGTTACAACCAATCACCTCCCATTTTTCAAACACAGGGGCAGATGTATGACCGGCGTTATGGGGGAGAAGGGGTATCAGCGCATGTTATGTGCACTGATACCGCTTCTCCCCCATGTATGAAAAAGCCAGCGTGTCCATATCGGCGCTGCTATCTAAATGATAGCAGGCCGAATGTATGAACAGGCTGGCGAATCCCTATCTCAACAGCAGGGATAGCGCTGCTGTTGGGTCTGGGCTGCGCTGGGGATCTCACGTGACTAGCGCAATCCTGCGCATGCTCAGTCCAGCCAGCCGGGGGGGGAAGGGGGAGGGGGAGATGGCGCGTCAGTATAAACTGATGCACTATCTCCGGGAGGAGACATCACCGGAGGGGGGAGTTAGCGCTATCCCGCTTCGGCAGACAAGATGTTAATATATCTATCTTGTCGGTCTCCCCTCCTGCTTTGCCTGCTTAATGAGGCGAAGCAGGAAGTATTATAGCGGCGCACCAAGCCCCGCTACAATACATCTGTCCCAAAGCCTGATAAATGGCAGTTAGCTGTCCATTACTATTATTAATAAGGAACAAAAGCACACCAACATTAAAATAATACGGTAGAAAAAGAGAAACCGTGTTACATTTATTGAAAGCATAGAAATATACACATTCTAACGTTAAAGGAATTGCATCTTTAGAAGGTTTGTAGAAACTGGACCTAATTTTTACACTAGCCTAACTCATGACTGGAACATGTACAGTGCGTAACTTCCGAGCGGTCTCTTCCTCTCGTCAGGGTGCAGGGCTGGGCCGCGTCTTCTTTGCACCAGGACAGATGTCCCTGTTCAGACAATCAGAGCACTGAGGGGCCGCAGGGAGGCAGACCTGCTGCCCAAACCCAACAAGAAGCCAGTTAATCTCACTCCAGAGATCCCTGTGGATGGAAAGACGGACATATTCTATAAAATTATCCAGCCAATGCCACAGGACAAGGAGGTGGGCATATCCCTTAATGGGACCAATTCAGACACGAGCCCTGCAATCAGGTATACACCACCCCCGACAGAGTGTAATCCCGCCCTGGGCAAGCCGCTCACCGCCATCTCATGATATTTCCAGTGTGTGCGGTCTGTGCGTAGCCCAGGACTTACGCTGCGGCTGCGACAGAAGCAGGATGATCGGGGCTGGACCTGACGTCACATGACTTCCCCTAAAACCTGCCTTTTCCCTGATGCTCCTAGAAAACGTTCAGTTACCACCCACAAACGTCAGTTTCCTGTCAATCACCTTGCAAACGGACAGCGATCAAAAAAGTAGCAGGATTTTATCGCAGTTTGGCTGCGCAAATGTGAACTACAGTCTATCGATAATCACCTGGCCTGCTAATTCACAGCCGCGCCCTCAGGGCTGAATTGGTTCCTACTGTACTGTATATACAGTTCATGATCCACCATTTCACTTGGAAGATATGGAGTTTGTATTGCGCTCTACCTGGGGTTCGCTGGGATATGTTGCTGCTGCTTCCAAACCCCAGGAAAGGTTGGAGAGTGCGCACTCGGGGCCTAGGAAATGGGGATGGGGGGTAGGTAGCGGGGATAGGGAAAGGAAGTAAGAATGTCTGTGTGTCCTGTATATATAGGATTTATTTATATACACGCGTGATGATATTTTATTTTGCAAGTCTATATATAGGGTCTTATTCTGGTTGACTCGCATGGCTGCGAATTTCGCAGCCTTGTGAGTCCACCAAACACCGCCAGAATAACCAGATTCCTGAGACAAGCCCTGTGTCGCACAGGAAAACCAATGCAGTGTCAATCTGGCGGGACCTAGGAGAGGTGTAAGGGAATCCTGCACACAAGGCCATCTTTGTTGACCCGATACGTGCCTGCACAATCCCCTCAGTGCCGCATACTCCCGCAAGAGCACAGGGAGCACCACCCATCCCCAATTCAATTTCCTTGGCCCTGAGTGCCCTATCTCCATCCTTTCCCACCATTCCACTTGCCTCAGGTCTGTGGTGAAACAAGATGGAGGCATTTTACAGAGCAGTATGTCAGCAACAGGAAAAGCTCACACTGTTGTTATCAGAGGGCACCAGGATGTGACCATTATGAAGCTGAAGACCCTCACCTAGGCATCCAGTCCTCCAGGGCTACGCGTGTGTCCTCGGGGGTCTTGGTTTCCTTTTTCACCCACTTCAGCCGGTTAGAAATACGATGCACGTGAGTGTCCACACCTGGGGAGAGAGCGTATGCCGCGGGGTTACACAAGCTACACTTTCTCCGAAATCAATGAAAATTGCCCTTTAGTACATATAACCCCTAGCAGGCATGTCCAAACTGTGGCCCTCCAGCTGTTGTGAAACTACACATCCCAGCATGCCTTGCCATAGTTTTTAGCATTCCCTAATAGCAAAACTGTGGCAATGCATGCTGGGACTTGTAGTTTCACAACAGCCGGAGGGACATAGTTTGGACATGCCTGCCCTAGAGCCTCATTTAGATAGGTCAAAGCTCTACCAATAACAGCTGATGATTTTACAACACTGGAAGGAGGAGCCCCACACATGCGCAGAATGGGTCCGGCAATTAGACAGCCATTCATTTTATATCATGGGTGACCTCCAATCGATGGTGGAAAGACTCACCATCTCCATCGCACCATCAAGAGTTCTTAACCATCGATGGTTTGTGGTTGCCTCTAGGGGCCAATGTATTAAAGTGTGGGTTTATACAAGTGGAGATGTTGCCCATATCAACCAACCAGATTCTAAAAGATAATAGCTAAATTCTGATTGGTTGGGCAACATCTCCACTTTTATAAACCCACACTTCAGTAAATATACCCCCTCATCTGTCCTGCCAGCGAGGGAGTACAGAGGAAGACAAGTCAGGGGCAGATTTATTAAGCTCGGTGAAGTGATAAAGTGTCTGGTTTTTATCACCGGCCAATCAGCTCCTACCTGTCATTTTTCAAACATTGGGGCAGATGTATTTAGCCTTAACATGAGATAAAGAGTACACACCCGCGCGCAGCATAGCAAAGGGATTCCGGCGGCAGGCGGGGGAGCAGGAGTTTGACAGGGGAGCGTTAACCTGCTCGCTAAGCTCCGAATATACGCAACCTAGCAAGTTGGTCTGAATTACCCCCATGTACATTGCTGGCCTTGTGACGTGAGGAAGAGGAGTACAAAGAGGCGGACTTATATAGAGGCCTACACGGCGAGTGAGATCAGCCCTGAGGAACACATGGAGTGCAGTAACTGCATTATGGGCCGAGTGTGCCTAGTGCCTGCAAACCCTGAGATTCTGATAAATGGCGGGAAACATGTCAGAGATTACAACACCAACATGAGGATGGATTTATTTCCCTTTTCTTTGTCATAAAGGTTATCGTGCAGGAGAGGAGAAGGAGAGATTTTTCCTTCAAAGTAATGCAATGCCAGGAATTGTTTATAAATAAGGAAGAGAACACATTTCGGGGCCGATATGGGATCGCTCGTTGCGATCTCGTTGCGATCTGAATTCCGCCCCAGCCCCGATGTTGGTAAGCTACCATTGAATGATTTATCTTCCCTTCGGTCACATATGAGGGGGATGTGTCCTCGTACAATTCAGGTTGGCTCGCTGGCGAGCGAATGTACGCTGCCTAGAAAGCCAACCTGAATCAGGACCTTTGTAACTGACTGATTGCAGTGTCCACACCTGGAAAAACAACAATTTAAGGCCCATACACACTTGACGATTTTCAGCTGAAAATCGCCTAGTGTGTATGGGCCAGAGATCCCCGACTAGCGATGATGCGCGCTCCCGCATCATCGCTAGCGAGGTGGGAAGTCTGCTGGTTTTACCAGCACATCTAGCGATGATGGCTGGTTTTTTACCCATCATTGCTAAATGTGTACGGCAGCCGGGCTGAAAGATCACAGACTTTCAGCTCAGCTGACCGCCCGCTCCCTCCCCCTGCTTATACTCACCTCTCCTCGCTCCCACGCTGTCCGGTCACAGGCTGCAGATAATAAGCCAGTAATATATACATTGCTGGCACAGACCAGCAATGTATATATTCAGGGACATCTTAATGCAAGGGCTTGATGGGCAGTTGCCCTAGGGCCCCATAATCCTAGGGGCCCAAGTCGGGTGGCAGGATGGCATGTGCCCCCCCCCCTCCCAGCCAGTACACTATCCGTCACCATCACCAGCCACCCTTACGCTGCCGTCACCCACAATCCGTCACCATCACCCACTGCCCATCACCCTCACGCTGCTGTCACCCACTGCCCGTCACCCTCATCCACCACCCTTATGCTACTGTCACCCACTATCCATTACTATCACTCACTGCTCGTCACCCTCACACCGATGTCGCCCTTATGCTGCCGTCACCCACTATCCATCGCTATCACCCACTGCCCATCACCCTCACGCTGCTGTCACCCACTGCCCGTCACCCTCATCCACCACCCTTATGCTACTGTCACCCACTATCCATTACTATCACTCACTGCTCGTCACCCTCACACCGATGTCGCCCTTATGCTGCCGTCACCCACTATCCATCGCTATCACCCACTGCCCATCACCCTCACGCTGCTGTCACCCACTGCCCGTCACCCTCATCCACCACCCTTATGCTACTGTCACCCACTATCCATTACTATCACTCACTGCTCGTCACCCTCACACCGATGTCGCCCTTATGCTACCGTCACCCACTATCCATCGCTATCACCCACTGCCCATCACCCTCACGCTGCTGTCACCCACTGCCCGTCACCCTCATCCACCACCCTTATGCTACTGTCACCCACTATCCATTACTATCACTCACTGCTCGTCACCCTCACACCGATGTCGCCCTTATGCTGCCGTCACCCACTATCCATCGCTATCACCCACTGCCCATCACCCTCATGCTGCTGTCACCCACTATCTGTCACTATCACCCACTGCCCGTCACCCTCATCCACCACCCTTACACTGCTGTCACCCGCTATCCACTTCATTGGACGCAGACTTTCTAGACCTGGCTCCCCGAATCAGACGCAATTACCTATATGGTATCAGCTTCACCTTACACAAATTGGCCATCGAATGTTGCGTCCTCAGATGCAGCACTCGGATGCCACAGATGCAGGCAGGAGGAATATTTTCTACATAGATGGGCCAAATGGTTCTTATCTGCCATCAAATTCTGTTTCTATGTTTTTTTTACATACGCCTCCTTACTGCACTTAAACAGTTCAGAATCTTAGCTTAAAGAACGCAAACACCTGGTTGGTTGGTACAGGTCACACCACCTGAGATCACATTGTTTCAGGTCTTTAACGTTACCAAACCCAGCATGCAGAGTAGCAATGCGGGCACAATGCTAAACCTTACCGATCCCAGACACCTTGTGCCAGGCAATGTCCATAACCAGATGAGCCATTTTGGGTCCCACCCCAGGAAGTTTCACCAGTTCTGCCACATTATCAGGTATATCACCACCGTACTTCTCCTGTAGGATCCTTGTAGTTTGCTTGATGTACTTAACTTTGCTCTGCAATAAGAAAACACAATTATATTTGTCACCAGTTCACACTATCGGGGTAATTCTATCAATGTGGAAGATACTAGAGCGGGAATTGCCCCTGGAACTTTTAATGGCGAGTCTTTTGCCAGTTCTTTCAATTTGGTTCACTAAATATGAAAACAGCGCCAGCACAGGGAGGAGTCAGTCACTTTGTCATGACAATGTAGTCTATCAGCCCACAAAGAGCTAGTTACATCAATGAGGCATTTGCTGGAGCACACAAAATGGCTGCCGCCTCTCTGTAGAGAAGACGACCAGATGCCCATAAAGAAATAAATAACAAAAGAGAACATATCTAACATTGCCCATCTCACCTTCCAGAATCCCACGGGATAAATAAGCTTCCCCAGTGTCTCCTCATCCATCTCCAGTATCTGGCTCACAGTCAGGCCATGTTCTCGTAGCCTGGTCATGGCTGCTGAGGTCACCTGGTCCTTTGTCTGGCTGGAGAGCATCAAGGACAGCAAGACCTGGTAGCGTATCACCTGCAAAGCAGATGGATTCTGGCTGGTAAACGGCTATGTAGCTACCAGAGGTCACACATCAATGATCTACTTCATCCTGTGAGCAGGAATAGTGGTTGAGTTCACTTAGATAAGGTAAAATAAAAAGCTCTACTTTTCGTTAGCCCAGCATTTCCATCAGTCCAAACCATGAATCTATGGGTCCCTCTGAAAGCTCCATGGTTTTAATAATTCAGTCTGCTACTAAGCTGAGTCTTTCAGGGCTGCAAACTTCGTGGAATCAAACACATGGGCCCAGATTGATTAAATCTTGGAGATAAAGGGGTAGATGTATGAAGCAGTGATAAGCGAGCGGAAGTGAGCCAGAGGAGAAGGGGTCCATGGCAGCCAATCAGCACTGAAGTAACATCTATAATTTGCATAATATAAAATTATACAGAGCAGCCGATTGGTTACCACGGGCCACTTCTCCTCTGGCTCACTTCTCCTCCCTTGTTATCACTGCTTCGTACATCTACCACAAAGTACCCACCAATGTCCTGTTGGTTTTCAAACACAGCCTGTAACATGGTCGTCAGGAGCAGACTGGTTGGTACTTTATCCCCCTCCCCTTTATTTTTGTCCAAGCTTTGATAAATCCGGGCCACGGTCCCTGGAGTATTCACGAGGTGCTTTGGGCGAGAGCTGGGCCAAAGGGAAGGGATTCTACTTGAACCAAATTTGCAAGATTCTTGAGACATTTGTAGTATGCGAACGATTTGTGAGAGGTTGGCGAGATGGTCGTAAGGAACTCAGCTATTACCTCTGGGGGCGCACCCTGATCAAAACACTTCTCAGCCCCCATCTGATCCACTGGGGCATCTCGGGCACTCCTCATCTGCCTGATGTTCTCCAGCTGCTCCCTCCAGTTATTTGGCTCCCACTTCTGCGGCTTCTCTGGCTCTTCAACCGACTCGTATTCCACCTGCACTCGTTTCCGTTCTAAAGCTTTCTTATGCTTCACTAAAAAACAAATTTCACATAAGAATTTTTTTTAGTACATCGGATTATCCAACCCAAAATGCCACTGCCGACCCCCCCCCCCCCAACTAGGATTATTTTTTTACGTAGAAAAAAAAATTTCTTTGTTACGTCAAACACAATGGCCCTTATTCTGGTTGGTGCAGCCGGAGCCGCATATGCGGCTCCAACGCACCAGGCGAATCCCCGCCTTCCATACGGATCGCCACGGCCGTCCGTACGCGGATATGTGGCGATCCGCATGAAATTGGACGGGGATACGCCTCCTCCATGGTGGGAGCAGCCCCTGCATTCGATGGTCGCCGAACATCGAATGCAGGGCCGCACGCTCCACCAGGTCCCGCAACACAAGACCACACGGACACTTGTCCATGTGAAATCTTGTATGGGGGCGGGCAGCTGACATCCGGCGATGTCAGATGCCCGCCCCGTACCCACGCGTCACGGCCTCATTACCATGCATACGCCCCGCGTTTGCATGGGAACGCCCATGAAACGCTGGGCGTATGCATAGGGTAATGAGGATAAGTAGACCCTCACGCCCCTCTACGCCCCCTGTGCGGCGTATAGAGAATCCTTGCGGCGAAATCGCCTGCACATGCGCAGAGTGACCTCTGCACATGCGCAGAAGATAAACATCGGCGGCCCGTACGCAAGCGGGAATTTCCGCACCAACCAGAATAAGGGCCAATATCACATTTAGGGGGAAATTTACTAAGATGGGCGTTATATATCACATGGGATGTTGCTACAGGCAACCAATCAGAATCTACTTATTTATTTATCCCCTTCTAGAAGATAATAGATCGTATCTGATTGGTTGCCCATCTAAAATAGAACTCCCATCTTAAGCCCTGTACACACACATGGATTTGCTTTTGATTCGATGTTAGATTAGATTCTCTATTAGATCTGGCATTAGATCTTTCCATTCGATTTGGCATTAGATCTGTACTTTTGCATGAGATATCGAATTCGATATACATTCATGGTACATTGTACACATTCGATTTACTAGATCGAATTAGATATTTCCTTGGCTGCACAGTAGATTTTTCTGTTCGATTTTGTGAAAACGGGAGCGTGCATCGAATCGAGTGCAGGTCGAAAGTGTCCTAAAAACCATTAGATGTGGATTCGATTTTGCTTCTTTAAGCAAAATTGAATCGAAAACAGGGAAAATCAAAGCATGTGTACACAGCTAATGCTGTGTGCACACGGTGAGATTCCCTTGCTATTCGACTTAAAGATTAGACTGCTATACAATCTTTGCTAATGCAGTGTACACACGGTACAATCCAGCATGAGATTTCGACTATATAGTCAAAATCGCATGCAGATCGCACAGGTTTTTTACCTTGCGATCCCGATGCAGATCTGCACTATATAGTCTTGGCTGCCAATTTTCGCTCACACAGGAGCGCGCATCGGGCTCGCAAGCCCTAAAAAAAAAACACACAATCAGCATGCGATATGGCTTCCGATGTTCACTATATCGGCAACATCGGAAGCCATATCGCACCGTGTGTACACACTATAACTCTGTACTATTTATGTCCAATTCATACAATCTGCATTAGATTTGCACTATAAAGTCATTGCTGCCCTGTCTATATGGGTTTCGATTTGTTCTGCCACGGGAGCACGCATTGGGATCGCAAGGTTAAAAACATGTGCGATCTGCACACGATTTTGACTATATAGTCAAAATCTCATGCTGATTGTACCCATGTGTACACACCATTAAAGGAAACTTCATTTTGATTCAGCTCAACTGTTTAACCTGGCACCCAGGTGAGCATAACTAAACTGCTTGAAAACATCATTAAAGGTTACTATTCCCAAAAGATGTCTTTGGGGTTCTCTTGATCTGAACTCGATATACAGTATCTATCTATATATAGATGTACACACACGCTAAAGATGAATTAGAGCATACTACATACTGTAAGTGTGCGGAACTGGGAACAATGCATTTATTGTTCCAGCACCTGTACATAGTAAAAAGTTTGCAAAAAGGGTCATTTAACAACAAAGGAACATAGCCTAATTATCTATGGACTCTACTTTACTTCTCATTGCTGATCAGTAGACCATAAGTCAGGCATTATAGGATCTATAGCTGAAGGCAGCATGCCATGCCATGGCCTGTCACTGGCAGGGCATGCAGCCTCCACACCAGGCATGCATCCCTGCATTTGGCACATACAGAACCAGGAGATAGAAGCACAACACTTGATAATACAAGGTGCCCTAACCTGCTGCACGTCTCTTCTGGCTCCCACATTGCCTCTTAGCGCCCAGTTCCAGCACCAGACCCCCCAGCACCCGTCTCCTGCTCCTGGTCACCCTGCCAGCGCTCATTGCTGCACTCCAGCCGCCTCCATAGGGACACAGACAGACAATGAAGAAGGATCATCCCAGGAGGAGAAGGAATGGAACTACAACTCCCGGCAGCCCCTGCGCGCCGCGCTTCCGGGTTGCTGCTGCTGCTGCTGCTGCTGCTGCTGCTGCTGCGGGCGGAGCTTGCAGGCCCTGAAGCCGAGGAATTAAGTAAAGAGATCGCTGCGGGCTGGCTGCTGCAGCCTGCGGGTGACAGGAGGAAGAGGAGGGTGGGATAGCGTCAGGTCTGTACAGCCCGAGCTGGTACTGTATGTGTGTGTGTCCCCGGATGAGTGTCCGCCACTGTGCAGCGCATATAAGTGTCCCCCTCAGTGGCAGCTGTTTACGTTCTGCGCAGTACAGCTGTGTGCAATGCTGAGCAAGTGGCCTGGAGCTTCTTACAGGCTTCAGCAGGAGTATATATGGTGCATTCTGTACCAACTCCATCATTCTATGTTTATATTGTAGCAATGGGCTTTATGTGTTGTATAAAATAGAGTGCAAGCTTCCTGGTTGCTGTGGGGCAGGAAAGTCCTGGTCATGTGACTGGGGGACTTTGGCTCAGTCAGTGGGCCTGGCAATAGGGGAATCCCCAGGGAGGCCTCTGCAGTGTCCTCTCATTGCATTTCTATTCCTTCCTAGGTGGCAGGAAAGCTGTAGTGCCTGTTATGTGACTGATACTACATACACACTTCCAAATGTCCTTCCCTGCAGAGAAGCGCTGACATTTCAGTATAGTTGTGTTTCCATTAATTAAAAGAGCATTTGTTACATGCCTGCATTAAGGGTCCCATTTATCAAGAACTGCATGTGTAGCACAGTACCAGAATTGCGTTACATTGTACCAGAAGTCCCATATTGCATCATTGAAGCACCTGGTTTTCAGAGCCTGCCCCTACAATGTTCTTGGAGTTCTGCCAGGACCCTTATGGGGACCCGCTGGTCATGTATACGTAGCTGACATTGCAGGAGAGCAGGGGTTCTCAAATAGTTTTTGCTGTGGGTCTCTGTTGGACAACAAAAATTATTGTAGGATCCCATGTGTGGTCAGCAGACTGAACATGCAAAGTAACATTGCAGAGGCACAAAACGAGGGAAGGGAATGCTAATGCAACAGGGTGGCAGTGGGTAATGGCGGGTAGAAGGGGGTGGCAGTGGGTAATGGAGGGTGGAAGAGGGATGCAGTGGGTGTGTTTACTTATTGAGTTTTCCCCATGCTCCCCCCTCTACACACACATACCACTGTGCTCCGTTTACACCCGGGATATTCGGCTATTGAGCATATCGTCTTGTGTGTATGGGGCTTAAGGCTCAGTGATCGCAACACTGACCTGGATTTCAGGATTCGCTCTCCGTGAAGTGTTTAACTTGCACAATGACCTAATCAAGGGTGCTTTGGGCGAGATCTATGCAATAGCCTCCAGCCTAACATTGAGGTCCTCTAAGAACTTTTCCTATTGCACTCTGAATGGAACATTGGGTGAGATCTACCGAAGCTTCTTAAAGGGAAAAGTGTAGCAACCAATCAAATTGCAGCTATCCTTTAGCTAGTACGTTCTTGAAGATAATTGGTAGAATCTGATCTGTTAAATGTCTTCCATTTAAGTTTTGATAAATCTCCCAACTGTGCATTATGGGTGGAATACGGTTTGACATGGTGTGCCAAGATGCCAGGCTACATGCCTATTAGTAGTAATAATAGTGGCAACATCGCAGGCTTTTCAACCACACCTTTATGGGAGGCAGGGGAATCACATGTCGTCTGGTACAAAGGAATAACAATACCCTAACACCCATCTTGCTTTTGTTCTCACACAGGCCCCCCTACCATCACCGCAGCAATGGCCAGGCCGATGGGCCGAGATTCTGGCCTGAAGGAAAAGGTGAAAATGCTGCTGGGTTTTGGCCCCGCACGGGGAAGAGCCAAGCCTTCGGAATGGAGGCAGCCGGCATATATCATCACTGCTGATTTATTAAAGGTAAGTCTGTAGTCGACTGTGTGCAGTATTTTAATTGGATAATACCGGCCGCCTGTTCAGCTTCTCACATTGCAGATACACAAAAAGAAATGATTCATTTTCACACACGTGCAGGGTCTTTGTGTCCTGATTTTCCCTTTTCTGCCAAAAATAGTCTCCATCACATGGCTGGCTTCCCAAACTTCGATCTGCTGACACACACAGATAAGGATATGTTGTGCTAGGTTTGTAGGGATGCTGGCTTATTTGGCAGACAAAGAACATATAGGTTGTAGTACATAACTAATAAAACAATTAGAAATGATGGGAGCTCTGCACAGGGGTCTGTATCTGTACAGTCATGTAAGGACATGTTATCTCCTGTTTCCTGCTGGACATGATGACTGTGTAAGCAGTCAGTGCTGTATCATTCTTGTCCCTGAATTGCCATGTTATATAAAACTACAGGAAGATGGAATACAGCTATGCATGCTGATAGCCTTTCTTTCAGACATTCTGATTTGTTCTGTGGGTGCTCTTTGCCAGCATTAGTCCTCTGCCTTGGTACAGCATCCAGAAATGGCAGAGCACAAACCCATGGGAATTGGAACTGCCTCCGTCCTCTACCTAGGACTGTTACAGTGAAATGGAAATCACCACCTATGATGTATTCTTCCAACCTCGATTCTCTAAAGCCCCACACTTAACAAGTCCCCGACGATGGTGGCGGGGCACCGGCATCGGAAAGCGCATACACTCTTGCCGGGGATGTCATGGAGTGATGGTCATGCTGTGGCTGCAGCATGACCGCCGTCAACGAGGACTCCATCATCCGGACAAGGGAAGGTGTCGTAAACAGCGCGTGGGTGTGCGCATTGTTAAGGACATGGAGTGTACACACTAGGCGATATTTACAATATTACAAATATACAAATAAATACAAATAAGTTTGTATGGGGCTTTAATTAAACTACCACCATTCCAATTCCCAACAGTCGGAATCCCAGGCTGTTTTCATTTCTCTTGACTGTTAGTATTCACAGGCGAATGTCGGGAAGTACAAGGATTGGTGAAAAACAGAGACGTGAATTCGACAATCCGCGTCCGTTTCCGACAAAACAGACCCGACTTGTTTGAAAGTCGCATCTGTTTTGTCCGAAAATGCCTTCAATGCTGACAGAAAGGGCAACATTGAATAGGCGAAGCCCACTGTTTCCGCCGAAGGAAATGGCGGGCGGGACTGAATACCGCCCATTGTTTAATAGAAGAGATAAGAAAACTTTGAGGCCATAAGACCCTTCCTTTACACCCCCATTATTGGGAACAGCCACTGCAGAGTTATGGGGTGTGGATTATTAGGTTGCCAGTCAATAGGTTGACCACTATTGGTCAATAGGCAAAAGGTCAACACAAGCACAAGGGGGTGACTTGTAAATGGTTGACCACTATTGGTCGATAGGCAATAGGTCGACACATGAAAAAGGTCAACACAAGCAAAAGAGAGAAACGTGTAAATGGAAGGGAGAGGTCGACGCAAGTTTTGCATGGTTTTGGTGGCTATGTTGACATACATCGACATGGACGCCGTAGTAGAGTCCCGACACACTATTATATTGTCCCTGTATTCCCAATGTCATGACAAACTCGTTTTGACCTTTCCTGTTACGGCAGTTGACATGTCAAGATTTGGCCTGTCTACTACTTGTCAAAGTTGACTTTTTATGTGTTGACATATTTCCAGTTGGCCAATAGTGGTCAATGTATTGGCTACTGACTTAGGCACTGTCAACCAATCGACCGGATACCGGATTAGGGTCTTCTACGGTTAGGGAGTTTTGACCGTCTGCGAGCTGCGTTTGAAGAGGAAGAACCATCCTGAGCCACTGCGTTTTGCTGAATTTCAGTGGGTGCGTCCCTGGAGCGTCGCAGCGGGTCATAGTTAAGGTGGGTTTCAGGGTGACCGTGACTGAGTTAGAGCAGAAGACGGGCATCTCATTGGGTCACATCCGTTTGATACGCCACGGAAAAGCTTGGCCTGAGCAAGGTTTCTGCACAGTGGCTGCCCTATTCCCTTACTCGAGAGCAGGAGGAGGCTCGGGGGACTTGGGGCCCAATTCAGGTCTGCTCGCTAGGTTGCGTGTCTTCGATGCCTAGCGAGGAGGTAAACACCAATCAGCGGAACGCACGTCTACCCCGTCTTCCGAATCCCGGTGCTATGCTGCAAGCGGATGTGTACGCTTACTGATCTGCTCGCATGCGCCTGCACGAAGGGAAAATCTGCAAAGGGAGGAAACCTCATTCAATTACGGTTATGTGCGACTATGCGCATGCGTACACGCCCACCCCTACCATTGGAGTCGCGGCCGAATTCAGACCTGTACGAACAGGAGGTGTGCTGCCACAGAAGTTCCCACATGAGTGCAGCATGGCCAAGGCGATAGTAGGGTTTTTTATGGCCAAGACTGTTCTAATCGTGCAGCAGCGCATAGGCACTGGGCAATGGTACACCAACCAATGCCCGAGAGTGTTGGAAGCCATGAGCAAGAACTCATGCTCGTGGCGGCCTTCTCTATCACTTGCCCTCAAGTCCCGGAAAATTATGGATTTTGTGGGTCAAGGACATATCCAGGAGTTTGGTCACCCCAGTCAGACGGACGGTTCTGTTTCTTTTATTTCATACTGTGGTGAATCTTGGTTAGTTTCACCAAAGAACACTGTTTTTCTCTGGTCACAACTGTCCTGTAAAGGGTTAAGGAGCCGTCCAGCCTCAGAGAGAGCATGCTCTGCAGTCAGGTAACAGAACCTGGTTCACTGCAAAGCCAGGAATGGGTCTCTGAGGTGTGTCTCTGGGGGAGAGATGGGTAGGCTCTCAGGCACATGGCTCCGGTCGAGGTTTTTAGAGGTGCACAGCCACAGGTGGGAATTACAGTAGAAGGGATAAATCTTACTATTGGTTGCTGCTCAGGGCGCTAATGCCTGATAGGGGCCAGTAAGTAGGAATACGTATTGTAGTACCAGGGACTTGGACTGCCAGTGCCCGGAAATACCGCACGCAAGGAGTGCTGCATGGACAAGTATCTTTATATGATTGTTTATATGAAGCCTTGTTTGCTGTGAGTGGATTGTAGGTCATTAAATACGTGCACAAATACCAATAACTGCCTGCTGTGTCCTGTCTGCTTTTGAATGTTTAGAATGACATGTTTGAGGTACATTTGCCTTTTTTTTACTATCCTGTATTTTATCGTTCTCATTGACAGGAGCTGGGTCCAGAAAGTGCACTGAGCATTCGTATAAAAGCTATGAATCAGATCTGTGAGCTGGCGAAAACCAAGAAGTTTGAGGATGTAAGTGCGACTTTTCATATGGCGGTCATTATACAGTAGCCGGGAGAGCCTGCATTGTGATTGTGTGTGATTGTGTGTGTGTGTGTGTGTGTTAGGCTTACCATACCATGGGCCAGATGTATCAAGCAATAAGAAATATAATATGGAGAGTGATAAATAACCAGCCAATCAGCTCCTCTCTGCCATATTACAGGGTGGGTTTGAAAATTGACAGGTTGCTGATTGGCCGGCTGTTTATCACTCTCCAATTTATCACTTTTTGAAGCTTGATACATCTGGCCCTATCTCTTTACACCAGGACACGTGGATTACACAGGTTCAGTGGCTTTATAAAACCAAGGAAAATGCAGGCTTGAAGTCTCCCAGCCTCAGAACCTGTGTAAATCATTAGTGTCCTTGTTTAAAGTGATAGTATGGTAAGCCTATGTATAACCTGTCTAAAGGCCCCCATACACTACGCGATTTGGGCCCAATTTCATGCGATTCTGGAGGGTCGGGTGAAATAGGCCCAATTTGCGTAGTGTATGACATCCGATCTGATCCGATGCCCGGTCCCGTGTGCATCAGATCCGATCCGGAGGTCAGACAGTCTGCACATAAGATAAATCTTATGTGCAGCCATCAGTGCGGCGGGGAGCGAGGTCCGGGGGAGTGGGGCCCTGGTGCGGAGAGCAGGGACCTGAGAGCAGGGTCCGGGGTAGCAGCAGGTGGGGACCGGAGAGCAGGGTCCGGGGTAGCGGCAGGTGGGGACCGGAGAGCAGGGTCCGGGGTAGCGGCAGGTGGGGACCGGAGAGCAGGGTCCGGGGTAGTGGCAGGCAGGGACCGGGGAGCAGGGTCCGGGGTAGCGGCAGGTGGGGACGAAATAGAAAAAATCCTGTTCTAAAGACTGGGCGACCACTGGTTGGCTGTGAGTGGCCTCCCAATCTTTTGAGGATTTTTTTTCTATTCTCTTGCTGCTACCCCGGACCCTGCTCTCCTGCTTCCACCCTGCCTGCAGCTTCCTGTCACTCACCCTGCGCATGGCAAGCAATAAAAAAAATGAAAAAAATAGCAGGATTTTATTGCAGGATGGCCACGCTGTGAGCCATCCACATGGGCAGTCTATCAGTAATCACCCGGCCTGCTAAATCACAGCTGCGTGATCAGGTCAGAATAACCCCCCCCCCCCCCCCCCCAGGTCTGTAATGGTGACAATTGGACAAACTGTCTTATGCCTTTTATCCGGTTTGCGGTCCTGTCACTGCCATGCCTCGCCTTTATTGCCATGGTCTGCTTGCCTTCATCTGTCTTTATTATGAGCACCTGTGCAGCAGTTTCCCTTTCTCTAGGGTCAGTGTGATAATGCTGCGGGGCTGTAATAGGACTTAGCTGTGTAGCAGATCACCGGCATTCCGCGCCGGTCCCCGTTCTGCTCATGAGCTGCTGTCGGTTACTGTCGCTCACCTTGGTTTCTGCTGTCTTCCTGTCCAATCACAGCATGCCGTGGAAGCTATATGGATCTCCGTCTCTGATCTCCTAGAGACCAATCAGCCAGCGGAGGGCAGGCTTAACGTGCTGAATCTGTTGAAGAATCTGATCATAGGACAGGTATTCTCCCAGCAATGTGGCCCTAGAAATAATGTGACTTGTGATATGTGTAATGGTGTGATGCGGATCCGCTGATCTCATCCTAGTGGGTACGTTGCCTGTGTTGCCTAATTCGGTATCCGCTCTTGGATGCTGTGGCCAATCTGCCTGGGTGTGGGCAGCTTAAGCGCTAGGTTGTATGAATTCCTATCGATAAAGGATGCTCTGTGTGTTTCCTATAGGGGGAGCGGCTTGGCATTCTCCGCGCTCACTTTTTCCACGTCATAAAGGATTATCCCAGCAACGAGGACATTATGGAGAGACTGGAGGTCTTTAAATCACTTACAGACAATGGCCGCGACATCACTTACCTTGAGGAGGAGTTGGGTAGGTGTGAAGGGGTCGGCTGTGGTTGTCTGTCTGCACGGGTTTCCTTACAGTTAATCTGCGCTTATGGTATACGTGAGGAGGGGAATGGGGGCAGCAGGAGGCCACAGACTGAAAGTTATATAGTGGGAGGAGCAGGATCCCCAGCAGCACAGTGTGTATAAGAAGGTGATGGATGTGTCAGGGAGGACAGGGCTGCATGAGAAATGGGCAGTGACATGATGTGAGGAGGGGAATGGAGGCAGCAGGAAGCCACAGACTGAGAGTTTTATATAATGGGAGGAGCAGGGTCCCCAGCAGCACAGAATATATCAGGAGATGGGTGATGTGTCAGTGAGGACAGGGCTGCATGTGACAGGGGCAGTGACATGATGTGAGGAGGGGAATGGAGGCAGCAGGAAGCCACAGACTGAGAGTTTTATATAGTGGGAGGAGCAGGGTCCCCAGCAGCACAGAATATATCCGGAGATGAGTGATGTGTCAGTGAGGACAGGGCTGCATGTGACAGGGGCAGTGACATGATGTGAGGAGGGGAACGGATACAACAGGAGGCCACAGACGGAGCATTATATAGTGGGAGGAGCAGGGTCTCAGCAGCACAGAGTATATCAGGAGATAAGTAATGTGTCTTTGATGACAGGGCTGCATGTGACAGGGGCAGTGACATGATGTGAGGAGAATGGAGGCAGCAGGAAGCCACTGACAGAGTTATAAGGTAGAAGGAGAAGGTTCACACAGCAGCGCAGAGTATATCAGGAGAAGAGTGATATTTTATTGAGGACAGGACTAGTGACGTGTAACCAGTAGGATGAATGTAGTGGTGTGAGACAGGTGTCCTATGACAGAAGTGACACGCTCAAGCAGGAACCTATCCTGTATTGGGTACAGGTTTGGTGACATGACCCTAACTGAAGATCTTCACTGAATTAGTTTGTAATCTCCTATACAACACGTCTAACTATCATTGTAGCGGAGTTCGTCCTACAGTGGATGGAGGTCGGCCTGTGTCCGGATTTCCTGCTGGTTCTGGTGAATCTGGTGAAGTTTCACAGCTGTTACCTAGAACGATACATTGCTCCTATGGTGCAGTGAGTATTTTCGAATGCACTGTATGTCTGCTTTACGCTGGTTTATTTAACCCTTTGAGTGCCAAGGTCTGAGATGTCTAAAATACCCGTAAAAAAAAAAATGCCAGCGTCGCTCACATTTGTTATATAAATTCAAATAAAAAATGTTGCATAAAAAAAGAAAAAAAAAGATATTTCCTACATATGGTAAACGTTACAGGTCATGATGATCAATACCAAAGTTTGCGTGGGAATTTTCACATCTCTTTTGACAAATTCACTCGGCACTCAAAGGGAGAGCATGCAAAGCCTCTGTTTGATATCCCTATATAGCAAAGGGTGCGTATACTAGGCACCAATACTAACTGATGTAGGTTTATCACTAACTATGACCAGAATGGTGGGAGAGCGGTTCCTCTTTACTTGCCCCAGCACAGATTGTAGTGACAGAACTGTAGACATGCACTTCCGACAGTTGGTGTATGTATACATGCAGGCAAGACCAGTGACATCACAGCTGCTTAACTGACTGCAATCTTTCCAGTTTGGCGTGTATCCTATTCCTTCAGGACACGATGCTTAACATGTGATGTAATGGGAGCAGCAGTGGAATCTCTGGATTGAACTGAATTGTTTAGATTGCGTACATGTTTTTTATTTTACTTACATTTTTCTAACCTTGGGGATGTAGCGATCTGTGTCTTAATGTTTTTGTTTTTTTTTCCCCTTACTCTTTATCTGCCAGTATGATTTGTCTGCTATGTAATCGGACCACCTCTTTCTATGACATTGAGGTTAGTCACCTTTTTTTTAATTCTGATTAAAGGGGTCGGTGTGGGTCAGCACTTGCATATTTTTTGTATATTCCCAAGTAATAAATATTATGTTGATTATTGTGCCCCGGTGAATCTCCCCTCTGCTCTATCCTCTCGCGTGCCGCAGCAGCTGGAGAAATCATGGCTACTGAACATCGAATGATTTCTCCCGCCTTCGCAAATATGTCAGTCTCCACTGACTTATATTTGCAGCCACCGGGCGGGCGGCAGACGTCATGTGACCTCAGCCACCTGCAGGCAGTGGCCTGCTCACGTAACCATGGGAATGCCCAGCGGTTTCACGTGGACGCCCATGACATGGTGGGCGTTCCCATATCCCAATGCTGCCACCACCCCTCTCCCTCCTCCCGCTGCAAACGGCCTGGCGACGGCGTAAATCGCAAAGGCCGTTTGAGTTGTGGGTTTGTGCATGCGCAAATCCCGACCATCCGGGCAGAGGTCGAATTCGGTTCATGTCTAGTTCCTCTGTGATCGACAAGTCTGCTATAAACAACAACCCTTAATACAGAGGTTGCTAAATTCCGCTTTACTGCTGGTATTCTCAAGATAAATCCCTTTTATTTTGTACAGTTTTCTTCTTTTGTACAGATGTGTCCTCATACACCTAGCATCTATACGCCATACAGCGCGACAATTTCCCCAAGATGTGTAGGTCTGCTGCTTTACATTCGGCAACTTATCGTCATGACCGACGCCACTAGCCACCAGGCGGTTTTCTAGCGACACCGCGCTGTGACTTTATCCGCACAGGAATTTGTTTTTAATGGCGAGCACAGCGGGACAGAAATCCGGTAGCACTGCTTCGTAGCACTAACTGCGCAGGTTCAGACTCTGTCCCACATGGATGTACAATGGTCGCACATCAGTTGCTTTGTACAAATGAGTCCCACCGACCTGACAGGCTGTTTGGCGCAACTGAAGCTACAATGTATGAGGACACATCTATTTATTTTTTTAACTTGGAATGGGAAATATAAAGGCTCCAACAAAGCAAGATCATACGGGCCAGAATTAATGCAAGTACGACGGCCGTGCAAGATGCCAGTAGACCTTGGAGGTTTTTTTAAAAGTAAAATTGTATAATATGGAGGCGCTGAGGTCACACTTTGCTTTTTGTAGGTCTCGCTGAAGGTCCTGGACGCGGTGGTTTGCTACAACTGTCTCCCCTCCGAGAGCATTCCTACCTTTGTCATTACGCTGTGCCGCACAATCAACGTGAAGGAGCTTTGTGAGCCCTGCTGGAAGGTGAGACATGTCCTGCGTATAATGTCCACTGGGTGGACTCTATCCTTAAGCGTCAGATATATTATTGCATAGGATGCAGTTACTGTGAACGCCACACAGAGGCTTAATGCTTTGCCTTAGTCCGCACACAGCTAATTTACCTTTGCATCAGAGCAAACTTGGCTGTGAAGGCCAATTTGCTGCACTTGCCCACGAACACCTGGGAGAAGCTTTTTTTATTTTTATTTTTTTAATATATAAATAATTGCCTCTTATAGGTTGGCTGTGATGGATTGCATTGGAGTGCCACACCCATCACTGTGGCCACACCAATCATTTCTAACACAGTTGATAACTAGTTTGGTGTCTGTCACAAGAGGTGGACACACATTTTAGGTGGAGAGAGCAAAAAAGGTGTTGTCTCTGGGTAACTTGTTAGGCAAATGAAGGAGATGGCTGACAATGAGCCGTTGAGCATGACACTGTCCCATAGATCAGTGCTGTATAATCCCAGACCTTGGGACAAACTAAGCATGTTTTCTAGGTCTCCTCACATGACCGCAAGTGAACCACAAGTGTATCGTTAAAGGGGCAGTCTGTACTGGCTACGCCTGTGCATCGGCAAGGAGACGGAAAACCTGCCCTGCTAGAGTGTCCTGAGGACTGGATGCCCTGATGTAGATCTTACAAGTCCTTCGAAATTCTCTTTCGGAAGCCAATCTATGATCAGACACTGGCTTGTATTTGTAGAAGTCGGTTCCGTGTTTGGATTTGGGAATGGGGACTTTGGTCCATTCTTGAGAATTCTGTTCCGTGGTATTTGGCTTTTTGGCTGCAGAATTCCATTCATTAGGTGGGAATGGTGCTTAAGTGGTGTTGGTTCTATCCCAAACACACCACGCTGTAGAAGGGGCGAGATGTTGTAAAACCTATGTTCCTCATGGGTGTGGTGTATTAGATCTACATAAAATAGATAGGTCAACCCCACACGGTCCACAGGCTCAAAACGTTGACTAAGGCCGTCCAGTACAAAAGGTCAAAGGGGTTAAAAGGTCAACCTGAAAAGTGTTGGTATTTTTTTTTTGTGTTGACCAAACTTTTTTTGTTGGAGGTTTTACCTAGATTTGTCCATTTCAGACGGATTATGATTGGTGATCCTCGCCACGCTTTGGATACTATTATAAATCATAGTTAACATGGATTGTGAATGAAGCAAAAGTTCAAAAACAAAACCTTGTTGCTGTTTTGCTAATGTTGCCCACATGTGGTTGACCTATGGACTTTCTGACCAGTCACGGTCTGTATATTTGACTGGAACCCATTCCGCACAGCACCTAGTGTACACGGAACGTGGTCTTGTATCCCTGGCACATGTCGCTTTGGCAGGGCTGCTTTTTTCTCTCTAGAGAAGTAGGGTGCTATAGTGATGACCTGGCATGCAGTGTTAGTTATCGGCATAGCCTCCGTACGGCTCTTTATGGTGCAGTCATTCCATGAGGTCATTCTTGTCCCTTTGCCTCTATTTATAGAACTGTAATTGAATTACGTTTATGTTCTGTGTACTGACCGGAATAAATGTGTTTTCTCTTTAGCTAATGCGAAATCTCCTGGGAACTCATCTTGGCCACAGCGCGATTTATACTATGAGCCGAATCATGGAGGACAAGTGAGTGTTTGTAGCCCTGTTACGTCTGTCCTAGACCGACCCGAGGAGGGAACTGCTTTCATCTATTTTTTTTATTTCTTAAATGATGTAGTTCTGTGATTTCTAATTTGTTTTTAAATGGGTCCAGCCACTTAGTGGTAATACACAGACGTACTAGTGGCGCGGTTCTTAAACCTGCTCAGTGTTTTTGGAGGCCTTTCACATAATCGCACAGGGCAGGATTTTATTGTGGCGTTGTTGCGGCTATCTGACCATACAGAACTAGAATTACAGAAGCGGCTCTGATCCTCTTTCCTAGGTGGTTCTGTAATTTGCTCTGTGCAGTGGGTTTAATTACAATTCACTTTATGCACTGATGTAACCCAATCTGTATACAGACCTCTACAATAAGTCAGTGTCTGTGCGCAAAACAGTCATTATAATTCTGCGACTTGCACGAAGTGTATAACGGAGCGCTGTGAGATTGTGACACTAGCGTATTCATGATACATGGGCACAGTGGTGGTGCTGTGTGTAGGGAATAATGGGGCAGGTGTTATTAAGCCTGGTGAAGAGATAAAGTGGAAGGAGATAACGCACCAGCCAATCAGCTGTGTTTGAAATATGACAGTTGGGAGTTGATTGGCCGGTGCGTTAGTTCCTTCCGCTTTATCTCCAGTTTATCTCTTCTCTAGGCCTAAAGGCCCCCATACACTATGCGATTTTGGGACGATTTAATCCGATTTCGGCTTTTTGGGACGATAACCGGGTGAAATCGGCCCAAAATCGCAGAAGTGTGACATCTGATCCGATGCGCGGTCCCGTGCGCATCGGATCGGATCAGGGAGGTCGGACGGTCAGCACATAAGATCACGTCCGACCTCCCTGTTAGCTGGCGGCGCCGGTGAGTGCTGACCTGGGCGGGCGGTGTGGTCAGCAGCAGCGCTCATCAGGGCGACGCTGGAGCGGGCAGCGGGTCCTGACGGTTTAACTAGCTGGCAGCGCCGGTGTGTGATGACCTGGCCGGGCGCTGTGATCATTCACAGATATCATTCAGCAGCGCTGTGGGACGGATGGGGCCGGGCAGTACAGTGGCGGGCGGTGAGGGGCGGGCGGTGAGGGGCATGGGGCCGGCGGTGATCCTCTTCATGGGGAGCAGTGGGGTGGGCAGCGGGGGTACTGAGCGCTGACCTGGCCGGGCGGTGTGGTCAGCAGCAGCGCTCATCAGGGGGACGCCGGAGCGGGCAGCGGGTCCTGGCGGTTTAAATAGCTGGCGGTGCCGGTGTGTGATGACCTGGCCGGGCGCTGTGATCATTCACAGATATCATTCAGCAGCGCTGTGGGACGGACGGGGCCGGGCAGAGCTCTCAGCCAATCAGAGAACGGCTAGTCATTTGACAGGTGTTTTAAAAATCTAATACCCGCCAGTCCGCCACTGCACTGCCCGGCCCCGTCCGTCCCACAGCGCTGCTAAATGATATCTGTGAATGATCACAGCGCCCGGCCAGGTCATCACACACCGGCCCACCGCCAGCTATTTAAACCACCAGGACCCGCTGCCCACTCTGGCGTCCCCCTGATGAGCGCTGCTGCTGACCACACCGCCCGGCCAGGTCAGCGCTCAGTACCCCCGCTGCCCGCCCCACTGCTCCCCATGAAGAGGATCACCGCTGGCCCCATGCCCCTCACCGCCCGCCCCTCACCGCCCGCCCCCTGCTCCTCACCGCCTGCCCCCTGCTCCCCGTTACATGTGATAAATCGCAAGCGATTTATCACATGTAAAATTTGGCTCATCAAGTGCCAAATTGTATGTGAGCCTCCCGGGGAGCTGCCGGGCGGCTCACAGGAGAATTGGGTCCGACTTGTCCTAAGGACAAGTCGGCCTAATGTATGGGGGCTAGACATCTGCCCCACTATTCTGTAGGTATTTGCATATAGATACAAACCAATATACTGTACTGTACTGTATATCATTCCACCTACTAATCAGCACAACCCTTTTAAGGTCAGACCTAATAACATGATATGAGTCCCAGCAAATTGGTTTTCAATTTAACAGCGTACCAGATTTTGGGGGTGAACACAGCACCCTAAGATCGCATAAACAGTACTAACAAGAACCTCCTGAGAACTGGGACCAAAATGTTGCAGGGGGTGCAGTGGGTTCCCCAAGATGGACAGCACTGGTAGAGAGCCCTATTCAGTCTCACTGGTATATTTCAAGGTGTATGCTGATGGGGGCCTGTTCCCCTCTTTATACCGCGGAAACTCTCCCCATTGGTGTTTACAGTGGGTTCGGACAGCTGCATTTCTTAAAGTAAAATGAAAACTCTTACAAAATAAATGAGCATAGCTCTTATTGGGCGTCCTGCACTTTAAAATAGTGAGTTATGTAACAGAATATCATCTCTACCCGTGGAAAAGCTTCTAAAAACATCAATAGCGGTAAAAGAGTTCCAGCCTAAAATGCCAATGTCATTTGTGTTTCTGGATGTTATCTATTGGGTTCTCTAGAGACCCTCTGGGAGGCTCCTATACTGTAACCCTCCATCACCGGCACTTCTGGTTTGCAAACCTCGCTTACCATCCTCTCGCGGAAATTGCATTTAGTTAAGCCAACATAATAGAGGCCACAAGGGCACACTAGGATGTAAATTACATAGTCCATCCTACAGTGTAAGCGATATTTGTGGGTTCTTGCTGCGTCAACTCCATAAAGGGCCAAATCATTTGATTGCCCTAAAGTGGTTTGGGGAATCTTTGGCCCTCCAGCTGTTGTTGAAATACATATACTAGCCTGTACTGCAACAGTATTAGTATGGCCAAATAGTAAAACTGTAGCAGGGCATGCTGGGATCTGTAGTTCAAAAACAGCTGGACGGCCAAAGGGTCTCATGCTTGAGATGAGTGTAGAGGGGTCACCACAGAGTAATGGGTGAAGGCGGTAAGCATGCAGATGAATTGTAAGATTTTTCAGGCTGGTCTAGGTTCCCATCGTGGGTCTTGCTCAGCACTTGCCATTTATGTCTAGAAAAAGAATGCGCTGCAGTGTTCTCCCCAGAGATTTATTCCAGCCAGGAGTCATTAAGAAGTAGCCGGGTGGGGACGGTTTAATCTGGTTTGAGACCGCTTTTCTTACTATAGGCTCTTGCAGATCCTTGCTCACTTGCTAGCTGGACACCGATGTGACCATGTCCAGCAATGCATGCTGATTGGTGCAGTGCTGCCTCTTGCAATGTTCCCACCTTTCAATCCAAGCCCTGCTTCTTAGACAGGGGAGGGATTTCTGTTACCATACCTGTCAGAGGGGTAGATGTATGAAGCAGTGATAATGGAGAAGTGATGAAGTGCCTGGTACTTTATCATCGGCCAATCAGCTCCTGACTGTCCCTTTTTAAACCCAGCCTGTTACTTAACAGTCAGGAGCTGATTGGCCGGTGATAAAGTGATCAGGCACTTTATCACTCCTCTTCCCTTATCACTGCTTCATACATCTACCCCAGAGTAACGTAAGCCCATCCATCTGATGTAGGCCGGACCCCATAAGCGGGTAATTGCCAGGTGGCAGGTATGAGTTGGGTGGAGAGTCTGTGGAATTGATCTTGGGGAGGACAGCGCTCTGATTTCATGATGGCATGACTGTCCTATCTCCTTGTTTTCAGAGCGTATTGGGAGGACGCGCCCTTGCTGAGAGGAGCGGTGTTCTTCGTTGGGATGGGGCTATGGGGAGCACACAGACTGTTCTGCTTGAAGAACTCTCCTATATCTGTGCTTCCCTCCTTCCTGAAGGTAAGCGGCTGTGGATGGAACGTTGTGCAGTGTTATTGGGGGTGGGGGTCCATGCTCCCCATTATAGCGACCATGTAAGCTTGGTGTATGCGCCCAGCCTGTTCAGAGAGATATTGCTGAAAGTATAGCAGCTGTTTTGCTAATATAGCTGGGCTTTCATCCGTGTTGCCGTAATTTGGGTGACGGGTTTAACTCACTTTGGGTCTCCTTACCAGGCAATGAATTGCCCAAACGCAGTGGTTTCCTATGAGATCGTCCTGTCCATCACACGACTCCTCAAGAAGTATGGGAGGGAGCTGCAGGCCGTCACATGGGACGTGATCCTGGATATCATCGAGCGGTTATTCCAGCAGCTACAGGTACGTACTAGCAAAGGCAACTATGTGGGGCGGGGTCTGCACCCTTCCCTATGCATGCCAGACATTTGTCAGCAGAATGAGGCTATTATTGCCACACAAGGGCAAATAACTGGTCATGATGGGTCAGAGGGAAGTGGGTAGCAAGGTTCTATAATACTGTGTCATTTACGTATGTTCTAGATTGTGGGGGTTATTCTGGTGGATTCGCATCTTTGCGAGTCAACCAGATCCCGCCTTGTGAATGGTGGTACGCCGACCCACCATTCACACGTTGCGTATATTCGCACGGCATGCGAATGGCTGTTTTACATAAACATCCGTCCGCAGCCTGCGACATAACAGCCACATCATTCGATGGTCAGCAACCATCGAAGAATGTGGAACGTGCACGCAGATGTAAGGTTGCTCCGAGCCACCTGATCTGCATGCACATTCTGAGGGAAGTGGATGGGCAGCGGACATCTGGTGGTCAGCTGGCTGCACCCGCGTCATCGGACCATTAGCATATGGGAACGCCCATGAAACGCTGGACGTTTCATATGTTAATGGAAAACCGTTGGGTGTTCCCCTGCAGGCGTGGCCTATGCCTGCTTGGGGCGGGCATCCCCACATAATTCTGGGTACAGCGGGCGCTAGAAAAGTCAGTCCAGGCTTTTCTTGGCGAAGGCAGGAGATGGTGAGCGACATTTACAGTGAGCAAAATAGCTCATTCGGCCAAGCAATCTGTCCTTGTAGGACTCTGTAACATGGCTGCTTAGCGGAAGATCTGCCTTTTGTAGCCTCCTGGGTTTGTTTTACCAATTCTACTTCCTTGGCCTTTCTGACTGGCAAACGCTCAGAGTGGTTATGGGTCCAAAGTTCTTTGTGTCCCTGCGTTTCCTGTTCCATTGGAACTACATTTTTATGTATAGCTGAGAATGAAACTAAGGATTAGAAGGTGTTGGGATGTTCTTGTCACTGATGCGTTTCGCTGTGGAATAAACCACAACATGAAGAAATTATAGGTTATTTTACAATGAAACGCACCGGAGTTACCGCTGGGCTGATCTATACAACCTGTTCAGCTTGGCAACAATACAAGGACAGAATTGCATGTGTTTTCCAGACTCCATGATCTGTTTCCAACCTCGTTTCAGGTGCTGCGCAGCCATGAGCTAAAGATCGCTGTACACAGCCTGCTGACCGCAGCAGAAGAGCTTCATAGCCAGAGCGACTTCCATGGGGACGAGGAGCGGTTCTTTGAACTAGTGGAACGGAACTCTGATGAACGGCCTGTAAGTTCGTTACAGGCTTATTACTTCTGTAATTGGACATCATGGGATTTTGTTAGCCTTCCGAGCTGTCCCTAATGTATTGTCTTGCCCATGTTGCCTTACTATAAGGATTTGAATACTGATGATTATACTGATGACTACTGATGATTGTACCCAATGCAGACCAATGATGCCAACATCGCATTCTATATGAGATATTTTTCCCTTTAGAACATGGTTTGATTTGTGTCCGGTCTCCTATGTGGTATTTCACGTTCTCCTATTGAGATGACTTTCTTCTGTGTCTCCATAGGTGAGCTCTGTTGTCAATCTCATTGCTTACAGAGCTCAGTCCATCCACCCGGGGAAGGAAGGCTGGGTCCAGGACCTGCAGAGGCTCATGGAGAAGTACTTCAGGTTGGAACCACTGCGCTGCCCTTTTCTATGCTGCATCATTGGATTGGACAGAATAGTCTGATCGCTTGAGCATCCTTCTGCCATGCATCTGGTAGCAGGAGAACTGGGACGGTCTGTACGGTTTGTCACCTCAAATCCTCAAGCCACAAAAGAAAAAAATCACTTGTGTCCATTCTTCTGTTTCAGGAACCAATCCCGCTGCAGCGTGCGCACTAAAGTGCTGGCCGTCCTGTCCAACACGCTGAGCATTAATAGGCAGTTCTACGAGGTTGGTTGTCATCTGATCTCTAAGCTGCTGTGACTTCTGCTTGTGTGTTCTCACTCTGGAACATCAATGAAATGCATTGGGTCGACACGTCAGGTCGACACTGGAAATAGGTTGACACAAGCATTAGGCCGACAATGGAAAGGTCGATATGAGTTTTTCATGTTTTTTTTTTTTTTTGAGCCGACGTGTGCCAACAGGCGGTATTTCATGCCCTACCATCCACTACAGGTTGGTGGGAGAGAAAAGGTGTGCCTGAAGCATGTCGGCTGTGTTGACATTAGTGACAAAAAAACTTGAAAAACTCTTCTCCCTTTTGACTGTCGACCTTCCCATTGTCAACCTAATGCTTGTGTCGACCTCCGGTCCTGTTGACTGTAGCCATGTTGACTTACTTCAGGTGTCGACATAAGGCCTGTCGACCCAATGACCCCATACACACCTTTACACTCCACTTGAGCACAATGGGGAACTCCTATTGGTTCTTGACGCCACTCAGTGTTTTTTTTTTTTTTTTTTTTTTTGTGCAACAAAAACTTTATTTGCAAAGCCTTCTACCCCATCCATGCATTAGATTATACCACCCTGGCCCTATTATCAGATGCCACGTTGGGGCATTTTTCCGATGCTGTAGTATGGGACTGGGCAGTGTGTGGGGTACAGACCCCCTTTTCCATTTGTTACTCTTGGCTTGCAGGAGGAACTCATTGAGAAAGTTGTGACGTGTCAGCTGGCTCAGATCCCTGAGGATAAAGACCACCAGGTCCGGAAACTTGCCACCCAGCTACTGGTGGACTTGGCCGAATGCTGCCACTCGTGCCATTTTAACAGCCTGATGGACATCATTGAGAGGGTGAGGCCTGTTTTTGTGTGTTCATGTGGAATCAACAAAGGGGGTGAAACACCTACTAAGCGTATAAGCGGTCATTTTGTTGTTGGCGTAACAGGTAGCGTACCCTATTGCATTGGTAGCGCTTACAACCCTTTTCTTCTAGGTGGTGACTCGCCCGCTCTCCACACCACCGGACTGTGCAGGGCAGGAAGCTTCTTCCCTGGAAGATGTGAAGACCTCCGTCCTGGGCCTTATGGTTATATTGCAGGTAGGAAGCAGCGGCACTTGTCCACAACTATGCACTGTATTATCCATACAACTAATCTCCTCGCTCTGTTCTGTGCAGACCAAGCTGTATATCCTTCCCGCTGGCCACGCTGTGCGGGTGTACGAGATGCTGGTCAACCACATCCAGCTGCACTACAGGAACATGTACAGTTCCGCCATCGCCAGCAGCATCCGCCTCCAGGTGACTCTGATAGAGCCTCTTCAGTGCCTCTGTTCTGCCGAGTGGCTGAGGACCTGATTAGTACATAGGGCCGTATTCAATGAGAAAATTCGCCGTGCACGGCGAGCGTTTTTTTTCGCTCGTCGTGTTTTTTCGGCGATTCTCCAAGTTTGGAGATTCGCCATCACGGGACTTTATACACTATTCAATGTGGCTGATACTCACCGCCCCTCGCGGCGAGTATCAGCCAATCCGGCGTATGAGGTGATGCCGCAGGGAGCCCATCTCCCTGCCTGCCCCAGAACGTATGGGGGGGGGGACCGGGTATATTCACTGTTCCCGATCATGCATATGTAATGATCGGGTGCAGTGAATATAAAAAAAATATATATTTTTTAAAATTAAATATATATTCATGTGCTATAAGCATATGAATAAAAATAGCATTCCCCTTCACAGAAAAAAAATCCTGGTTTTTTTTTTTTTTTTTTTACACCAAAATTAAAACAAAAAACCTTTTAGTTTAAAAGTTCACTTTCCACTTCTACATGAAAAGATGGAGAATTGCTACACGGAGAGACACGGCGAAAATCACTTAAAGACGGCGAAAATATCACATTGAATAGGGTGGTTCACTTTTGGAGAGCAAAATGCTCCTTCCAACGCGAAAATATCACAAACTCGCCATAAAACACGGCAAATTTTTCTCATTGAATACGGCCCACAGAATGGAGCTAGTACGGTCTCTTACTCCTGCCAATTACCATGTACACTTGGGTTTATTCGTGTCAGTAATGTACGTTATAGTCTATCGTCTGAACTAGATCTGAGGGTCCGTAGAAGGAGCATGAGTAACTGGGGCTACCATTGTCACTACATAGTCATTCCACTTTTTATCCTCCAAATTTGTTCTCAAAATGGGAAAACCGTGCTGCACTACAGGTGGGGCAGATGTAACTGGTGCAGAGAGAGTTAGATTTGGGTAAGGTGTGTTCATAACACAATAATAATAATCACACAAGTCTAACTCTCTCTGCACCTGTTACATCTGCCTCGCCTGCAGTGCAACATGGGCCATTTTGAGAACAAACTTGTTCTACGATCAGGTCTGAATTAGGCCCTCAGTATATTGCCGACATTGCAAGTTTTCCCTAACCGGTTTGAATTCCCACCATTGAGAGATGATGGTACAGGGGAGAAAAGCCTGGTTATACACTGCATACTGTAGTTGTCTGGGCGATCTGCCGGATATCAGGGGATCTCCCGGGTAAATGTACAGTGTAGTCATGTAAGTATTGATCTGTCGGACATGCAGGTCCGTCCGCTGCAATGGTTTGACGTTGCAAGACTGTAGCGACGGAATACGGAGTCACAAGGCAACGTATGTTGTCCCCCATCCCCCCAGAAGTAGAGCATAGATCTTGTGTGGCCACAGTGCTATATCTGTGTATTCCAGCAATATGTGATGGCTGTCATATAAAATGTCTGTAGGTATCACAGGCATGTTATTTGACCGTGAATGCCCAGCCAAGAACATATGACATCACTGGGGACTGGTGTCCGTTTAATGGTAGAAGGATTCATGCTTCAGGGGCTGCCCCCCTTCATGCCACAATATCTTTTCTGAATGTCAACATGTTTGGATATGTTCAAAATGTCAACATCCATGTCGGCATTACATAATTTAGTGTCTACATTATACTTTTTATACCACAACCCATCTCATGGCAGATGACAGCAGGCCATCACACGATATCTTTGTAGGTTGGGCCTGCCCAACCCATGGCTCTCCAGCTGCTGGGAAACTACACATCCCAGCATGCCCTGCCCCAATTTTTAGCTCTTCCTAATACTGTGGCAGGGCATCCTGGGACTTGTAGTTTCACAACAGCTGGGAGACACAGGTTGGCCAGGCCTAGTGTAGCGCATGTCCTCATAAAGGTGCTGATTTGTCGAGTGGTTTTATTGTAAGCCAGGCATGTCCAAACTGTGGCCCTCCTGATACTACACATCCCAGCATGCCTTGCCATAGTTTTAGTATTCCCTAATAGCAAAACTGTGGCAAGGCATGATGGGACTTGTAGTTTCACAACAGCTGGAGGGCCATAGTTTGGACATGCCTGATCTAAGCCATTACTTAGTGCTAAGACTAAACCTGATCTATCCTTTGGTTTGTTCTTCTCTAATGAAAGGTGTTTGACTTCTTCTTGCTCCTGCGAGCGGACTCGCTTAGACGCGTGGGTCTTCCCAGCAAGGACGGCGCTGTGCGCTTCAGCCCCTACTGCCTCTGTGAGATCGTGTAAGTGGCCAACGCCGCCGTTTCTGTGTACATATCTTCTTTTGTCTCGTTTTACATATTACCGCCATGTTACACCGCTCTGTACACTCAGATTGGCCTGCATGGCTTTTTGTCAATCTTTGCGTCCTTGGTTAAAGTAATGAAGCCACTGATTGTGGTCACTAGTTCTGCCAGGGTCTCCGATGGGCGCGATGAAGCAGCGCACCCAACTAGGCCTGTTTGAAACAAGCGGGAGAGGAATCCATACACTTAGCCCCTGACTGTTTTTCTATGTTGCATCCTTCACATCTGATTGGTTGCTATGGGCAACGTGGCTTTTTTTATTTCTTTCCTTTCTTTTATAAGCTTTGGTACCCTCTATTGTCTGTATTTAACACAAACTTTTTTTTTTTTTTGTCTCATTATCCTTTTTTAAATATTGGAATGTCCAATAGGAACGAGCCTGAGAAGAGGCCGACCGACAGGAAGCCAGCCGGTACTTTGTCACCTCCAACTGGCAGCCCGAGTCTCTCCTCCCAGAGTGCGTCTCCGCGCATGGGCTCGATGCCCTTCTCCCTTGCCTTTGGGGTCATACTGCAATGTCTGAAGCAGGTATAGTAATTTGTTCTACTAAACCGCACATTCCCAAACCAAAGTCACACACTCAGGCCAGGTTTTAAGGATATCTATGACTCCATTCCTCAGCCAATTTGATGCAATGGAACTGTGTCCAAGCATAGAACTCCTTACGATATGGACTGTAGGCTGCCTTGTAGCCGGGATGGGAACCGCCGCATTAAGCCATTTTACTTTCATCTGTGGTGGATTCTGAGAACACTGGTGTGTGTATAAGTGCAGTGTAGGAACATGGGCACCTGCATAGCTTCCACTACAAGCCCCTGCTCCCGCAGTCTGTGCTGGTGACGTGTGGTGAGGTCGGTGTCTGTGGAGGAGGGAGCACCGGATTCTACAACATAGAGACACTGAGATGAGAGGTGGGCACTAAGTTGAGGGGAGGCACTATGGTTGGGAGATGGGAGCATTGGCCTGCAGTTGCTGCTGCAGTAAATAGCATGCCTCCTAACATCCCTTCAGCCTCCATCTCTCTATTCTTGGTGCTACTTGGACCATCATGTGTCCAGAAGAGGGGGAAGACCAAGAAGTGGAGTCTCCTCTAATGTCTCTAACTGACCTGCCAGCCCCCTCAGTGACTCCTGCCTCCCCCTGGTCATATTTCATTATGGTCTTTCCTTTCTCTTTCAATGGTCCTGGTGACACAGCTCAACACTGGGGATGTAGGAGGGTCCGAAGGAGCCAGGCACCTATCCTAAAGTTTTAGAGGGTAGGCTCCTCCCCTACTGCATCCCTGGACTCTTCAGTTCGTGTTAGGTGCCCACTGGAGTGGGTGCTATTCTAAAGGGCTGCAGGAGCAGCCGAAGAATTAGAGTAGTTAGGGGATTTTTATTATTTTATTAACAAATTTTACCCTAGCTAGGTAGGCACAGTGTGAGGATTCTCATAGTGAATCCTCACACTGCTTGCGCAGCAGGAGCTGACAGAAGCGCGTCCTGTCAGCTCACTGTGCACAAGGGAGACACTGTCTGGTCCCCCTGTGCAGCGCTTATAGCCTTTTCTAAAAGGCTGCCTGGGCTCCGGAGTACCCTGAAACCGGCTCCACGTTTAGGTGGGGATCATGGGGGACAGGCGCTCCGTGATGGCGGCGGCCATTTTATGCGGAGCTTACACGCTGAGCTCCTAGATGAGAGGACAGCAGCGTTGTGACAGGCATGTTCCAAGTGATCCCCATTTGAGGGGGAGACACTGGAACTAGGAAATCCTACCTAAGGAGCGGCTTGCTGGGGGTGGTTGGCGCCAAAAGGTCACGGACCCCGCAGCAGCAGGGACCTGTGGTCTCTTCCTTCACTCTGACTTTGGCGCCTTTCAGAACGCTTGCAGCGGAGCTGAGCTGGCTTACTGATCCTGGCAGAGTGACTTGGATTTCCTGGGCATCGCTTCCCCGCAGTTGAAACCAACAGACAGATAAGTGATTGGGTGCATTGCCTCTGTATAAACGCTTGTACATTGTTTGCACTGTGTATACTGATAGATATACATTTATCACTTGCATCATGTCTGAGCATCAGGCTGCGGTTTTGGGGGAGGGAGCCCTTAATGCACTGAGCGCGTGCAATGTTTGCACACAAAAGTTTGTCCCTGAGCAGATGGCCAAGGGGGGCTTATGTATTACTTGCGCTGATGTGAGACCCATGGGCAGTGATCCCCATAGGGCAGAGCATATGGAACCTGCGTGGGCCAGGGCCCTAGGCAGGTCAGTAAACGCTTTGGTGCAGCTTTTGGACAGGCAGAGTGATGGGCTGGTAGAATCACAGAGACCTATGCCATCATCTCAGCAGTCGTCTGGCTCCTTGCCTCTTACCCAGGCAGATCCTGCACTTATCCAGGTGATGCAGGATACTGCAAAAGGGATTAACAGGTTCAGTGAAATGCTGGACAAAATGGATGATGTGGCAGGGACCCCTAGAAGGTCTTATGCTTTAACTACTGTGGTAGATGAAGAGGAAGGAGAGTATACTGACATCCCCTGGGATCAGGGTGATGATTTGGAAGAGAACTCTGCTGCTGGTATAGAGGATCTCATTGTAGCTGTGAAGCAGGCTTTAAAGCTGACTGTGGAGGATAAGACTCCTGTTAAAGGTGTTTTTAAGCGACAGCGAAAGGAGGCTGTTACTTTTCCTTCAGATGAGGGGTTACAGGAATTGTTAGAAGGGGCTTGGAAAACTCTTGATAAGAGGCTTCAGATGCCAAAACGATTCCTAAATCTGTACCCCATGCCAGAGTCTCATGCGGAGCTCTGGGAAAGGGTCCCAGTTGTGGACGCTTCAGTGGCACGTTTGTCCAAGGCTACTGTATTACCAGTACAGGGCGGTGCAGCTTTTAAAGATTCTGTGGATAAAAAGCTGGAGGGAAACCTCAAGGCTATCTTTGAAGGGGTGGGGTTTACCTTACGACCCCTTATTGCTTCAGCCTGGGTTTCTAAGGCCATGATAGAGTGGGCTGGTGAATTATGCACCATGCTGCAGGCTGACCCGGGTGCATTACTGCTTGCAGAAAAGATTAAGGCAGCAGCAGAATATGCAGTTGAAGCAGAGGAGGAAGCTATTAAAATGGCAACCCGAGTGTCCACAGTCTCCATTAATGCCAGGAGAGTGCTTTGGCTTAAAGCCTGGGAAGCAGACAATGAGTCCAAGAAGGCTCTGGAAACATTAGCCTTCAAAGGAAAGGTACTCTTTGGTACCGAATTAGAGGAGATTATAAAACAGGCCACAGGCGGCAAAAGTACATTCCTGCCGGCCTCCTCAGCAAAGCAGACGTCCAGATTTTCTGCTTTTAAGCCGTCCTTTCGGCCCTCCCCTAGAGGTGGTGCGTCCTTTCGAGGACAGTCTTTCAGGGGAAGGTTTCAGCCCTCTAGAGGCAAGACACAAAAGTCAAAATTTGGCTCTTTTCACAAGAAGCCTGCCAATAAAGGAGAGGATAAACCCTCTGCATGACTGTCAGGGGCTTTGCCCGACAGTGACAAAAGTGGGCGGGCGTCTCACACTCTTCAGGGACGCTTGGGCTTCTCTAGACCAGGATGCCTGGGTGCTAGACATCATAACACAGGGTTACAAAATCCCTTTCAGAGGGCCACCTCCGAAGAGGTTCATTCCCACATCCTTACCAAAGGAGGCACGGCTGCGTACAGCTCTTGTGAGAGCAGCGCACTCCCTTTTGAAAAAAGGGGTGGTTACACTAGTCCCCAAGACAGAGTGGAAGAAAGGCTTTTACTCCACGCTGTTCCTGGTGCCCAAACCAGACGGGTCTTTCAGACCAATACTAAATTTGAAGTCTCTAAATGTTCATTTATGGGTAGACCATTTCAAAATGGAGTCTCTACGGTCAGTACTTCTGAGTCTGGACCAGGGAGAATTTTTGGCGTCCATGGATGTCCAGGACGCATATTTGCACGTTCCTATACACCCGGAGCATCAGACCTTGTTGAGGTTTGCCATAGGAGACCTGCATTTACAATTCCGGGCGTTACCCTTTGGGCTAGCAACCGCGCCAAGGGTATTCACAAAGATAATGTCAGTAATGGCGGCGGTGCTGAGGCTCAGGGGAATCACAGTAATACCCTATTTGGACGATCTCCTGTTCAAAGCAGAGTCAGCAGCCATGCTGCAGAGTCACTTGGCAGAGGCCATCAGTTTTTTGCAGGCTCACGGCTGGATTTTAAATTTGCAAAAATCTCAGTTGGTACCGTCACAAAGGCTCCAATTCTTGGGAGTCATACTGGACACCCATCTTCATCGGGTATTCCTCCCGGAGGTAAAGGCCAGGGATCTGGTCACCCTAGTCCAGGAGATTCTCAGGGCTCAGAGCATTTCAGTATGGAGGTGCCTCAAGCTCCTGGGGAAGATGGTGGCGTCATTCGAGACGCTTCAATTTGCCAGGTTCCACTCTCGGAGGTTCCAATGGAACATTTTGTCAGCTTGGTCAGGAGACACTTTGACCATGAAATCCGAGATGATAGTGCTGTCTTCGGACACCCGAGAATCCTTGAAATGGTGGACAGAAGTAGATTCCCTTCAGTGGGGTCGGTCATTACAGACCTGGGACTGGTTGATAGTAACTACCGACGCCAGTCTCAGGGGCTGGGGGGCAATAGTCCTGGATCTCAGGCTTCAGGGCCTGTGGACGGCAGAGGAATCAGCGTTACCAATAAACATCTTGGAGCTGAGAGCTGTCTGGAAAGTCATTTCCTTGGCGGGAGACAGGTTACAGAACCTCCCTTTGAGGATTCAGACCGACAATGCCACAGCTGTGGCGTATCTGAATCACCAGGGAGGTACACGCAGCAAATTGGCCATGTGGGAGGTGTCCAGAATCCTCCTATGGGCGGAACAGAATGTTCCAGCTGTATCGGCTATATTCATCCCAGGAATAGAGAATATAGAAGCCGACTTCCTGAGCAGGGAGGAGCTCAAGGAAGGGGAATGGAGCTTACACCCTCAGGTGTTTCACCAAATCACTTCGATGTGGGGAACTCCGGATGTGGACCTGATGGCATCCAGGATCAACTGTCAAGTGCCCAGGTTCTATGCCAGAACAAGGGATCCACTAGCGGAGGCAGTGGATGCCATGACTATTCACTGGCAGGGAGATCTCCTTTATGCATTCCCACCAGTACCAATGTTACCGAGACTTCTGAAGAAAATACAGGGGCAGAAGGTTCCAGTGATCTTAGTGGCCCCGGATTGGCCAAGGAGATCCTGGTACTCGAGGCTTCAGAGGCTGTCTGTGGACTCATGGCGTCTACCTCTGAGACCAGACCTTCTAAGACAAGGCCCATTCAATCACCTGGATTCAGATCGATTGATTTTGACGGCCTGGCTATTGAAACCACCATTTTGAAAAGAAAAGGGTTTTCTGAGGCAGTAGTACAGACTATGATAAAAGCCAGAAAAGCTGTATCTTCGGCAAATTATTATAGAGTCTGGAAGACTTACATTCGATGGTGTGAGAGAAGAAAGGCTCATACATCTCATTTTAAGCTATCAAGAATGATGGAATTCTTACAAGATGGTTTTTCATCGGGCCTAAGCCTTCAGTCACTGAAGGTGCAGATTTCGGCCTTGTCCATCTATTTCCAGAAAAAGATAGCCATTTTGCCGGAAATTCAAACCTTTTTACAAGGAGTATCCAGGTTGAAACCTCCATATAAGCAACCAGTAGCACCTTGGGATCTATCACTGGTTTTGGAATGCCTTCAAAAGGCACCTTTTGAACCTTTAAGGTCGGCTGACTTTAAGTTTCTCACGTGGAAGCTAGTGTTTTTGTTAGCAGTAGCATCTGCTAAAAGAGTGTCAGAATTGGGAGCTTTGTCATGTAAATCTCCCTTCTTAATTTTTCATGATGACAGGGCTGTTTTAAGAACAGTGCCTCAGTTTTTACCGAAGGTGGTATCTACCTTCCATTTAAATCAGGAGATAGTTCTACCTGTGTTTCAACCCCCAGAGGGTTCTAAGAAAAGGGACAAGTTGAGAACTTTGGATGTTGTGCGTGCCTTACGCATATATGTGGACAGAGTGAAGAGTGTCAGGAAGACTGACACATTGTTGGTATTGTACGACGTACACAAAATTGGTTGGCCTGCATCTAAGCAGACTATTGCTAGGTGGTTGCGGTCTGTGATAGCCTTTGCATACACCAAAGTGGGTAGACCAGTACCGGCCAAAATAAATGCGCATACCACCAGGTCAGTTGCCACCTCTTGGGCGGTTCGACATGGGGCCACAGCTGAGCAGGTTTGCAGAGCTGCCACTTGGTCATCTGTTCACACATTTGCCAAATTCTATAGATTCCATGAGTTCGCGTCGGAGGACGCATCATTCGGGCGAGCAGTGCTGAGAGCTGCAGACCTGAGCGTACCCTCCCAAAGGACCGGCTCTGGAACGTCCCAGTGTTGAGCTGTGTCACCAGGACCATTGAAAGAGAAAAAGGGATTTTTGTAAGAACTTACCGTTCGAATCCCTTTCTCTGATATGGTCCTGGTGACACAGCGATCCCTCCCTTACGCTCAGTAAGTATGCCAGAAGTTTCATGATGTTCATGTTAAAATGGTTAAAAGTTAACAGTTTTCTGTTATAAAATGTGCATATAATATGTGCAGGCGTTTGTACTGAGTTAATGTATTCCAGTGGCTTTGAAAGATGAACTGAAGAGTCCAGGGATGCAGTAGGGGAGGAGCCTACCCTCTAAAACTTTAGGATAGGTGCCTGGCTCCTTCGGACCCTCCTACATCCCCAGTGTTGAGCTGTGTCACCAGGACCATATCAGAGAAAGGGATTCGAACGGTAAGTTCTTACAAAAATCCCTTTTTTATTAAGGTAAGACTTCTGGATCTCATTAGTACAGTGTCTCTTGCAGCCAATGAGAGTATAGAGAGAGAAGCTTTAGTTAAGGGGGGGGGGTTAAAGTGCCCACATTCCTCAAGTGGACCTCCCATACACCAGTGTTTCCTGGGTTCTTAATTGGACGTTGCGAAAAGGAAAATCCAATGAGGTGTCAGCTATGTTCTTGTATCAGCTATGTTCTTGTATCATTTCTCCTAACCTCACAGGAGACAGACTGGAAAGTCCTCAAGCTGGTTCTCAACAAACTGCCCGAGTGCCTCCGATACAAGCTGCTCATCCTGTCATCCCCCTGCAACATCGATCAGCTTTCCTCATCCCTCTGCACTATGGTGAGCAACGAAATCCACGCGCCAACTTTCAGGCTGTATTTAAACCTTACTACTTCGGAAATCCATGGAGGATCTAGGGTCCCATGTGTGGTTACGGCGGCATAGAGATCAAGATACTACCGGTTGTACTGTCTTTCAGCTCTCGGACCGAAGTGCAAGTGAGCGTCTTTACAATACACCCGACGGTTTCTCGCGTACAGACCTCCAGCTGGCAGTGGTCCCGGTGCTGACTGCATTGACCTCTTATCACACTCACCTGGAGATCAGTAAGCAGGTATGACTATGTAATGGCTGCGAATAGTAATGTGCACCAACGTACATGTTGGAGAGGTTTATCTGTAACTTGTCCCTGGAAACTAAGTGGAACACGGACCGTTCAGTCCGTTCTTGAGACATACGAATCAGTGCATATGATATAGAGAACTAAGGGGTAATACTGTAAACCAAGGTTGTTCATTAATGCATATCCCGGGTTGAAAAGAACACTTGGCATAAAGGGCCTTATTCAGACCTGTTCACAAGGCCTCATATACCCGCAGCCTAGCAAACAGGTTAGTACTGCATGCCCCTCGCCGCCCAAGAACAAATAATCTGGTATGTGACCGTCTGGACAAAAAAATTATTCGATGGTCGCTGACCAACAAATGATTTTTTTTTTTTCTCCGTTCGTGGGCAAATGTAAGTCTATACTTAATTTTATCCTGGATGGAGATGGTCATTGGAGACAATGACACGCCTGCGCTCCCAGGGGAACGGCCAGTGTTTTTATGGGGACGCCCGTGAATCCCGGGACATTCTGCCTGCTGCCGCCACCAGACCTCCCTGTCCGGAGCAAACCGCTCAGCAAGTGTCGCTCCTGGGAGTTTGCACATGCGCAAACCCACCACCATCGGACGTGGGCCCGAATTCCGACCCTGAATACGTTTGAATCGGCCACAAAGTCTGACATCCATCGTCTGAGCAGCCTAGACCTCTTCTACTAGAGAAGCTAATTGAGCTTATAGATCAAGTCTGGTGTAGGAATCATAGGATTGGAGCCCATTATGCTATGCGTTTAGTTAAATAGGATTTCATTAGGACTTTACAAGAGTCTCGCTACTTTACAGAACAGAGACGAATGTGTTAAGGGTTGTGTCGTTGCCTGATGTGTTGATTCTTGTTCGCAGAGAGAAATGGTGCATTGTCTGGAAACTGGCCTTATATATCGCTGTGCCAAGCAATGTGTGGTGGCCTTGTCCATGTGTATGGTGGAGATGCCGGGCATCCTGATCAAATCGCTCCCGGTCCTCATCGTCAAACTGACTCACATTTCCGCCACGGTCACCATGGCAATCCCCATGCTGGAGTTCCTATCTAGTAAGTCCACTTCTAGAACGCTGGTTTTAAATGCTTCATGTCGTACCCCGTTTATGATGGACATCTACAGACTGTAGGAACATGTAATCTGGAGTACAACTCCTGTGATTATTGTAGTATAGTGTGTGTGGATCAATAGATAGACAGTCGATCAGTCAATAGGAGTTTTTTTACTTTTTTTGTGGTGTCTGTCAATATCTTGCATGGAAGTGTGCCGTGTCCCCTCGTTTCGGGCATGGTTCTTCACTGCGCTCGGCTCACTATTATCATCTGACTCTATGCACACTTGGATTGTGACGTAAGAACAAGTCGGTTTAAAAAAAAATTCATCAAAAACTGTACTTGTGTAGTTTCACGGCGGCAGCTTACGCTACGTTTGAAATGAAGTTATTAGCGTAGCCCAACTGCTGCCTTCTGTAGTTTTACGGCGGCAGCCTAAGCTATGTTATCAGCGTAGCTTAGGCTGCCGCCGTGAAACTACAAAAGTAACTACTGTACTGTTGCCAGGAACTCCAGGCGTCCCTGGCAAGCCTAGTGAGCGGAGAGGGGATCATGCGGGCGCAGGTGGAGTGGCGCTCCATCTGTGTGAGACGCTACTGCGTCTGAGTAACTATTGCGGCAGGGTACAGAAACCCTGCCGACAGGGTTAGGGGTTCAGTAGCGCGTGCGTCTCCTGCACAAAGAGGAGGCATTTGCCAGTGCTCCACGTTACATACTGGCAAATGCCTCCATTTGATTCCCCCAGTATCCACGCCAGCCCGAACGTCGGCGTGGAGTTGATTTTATAAAGTGTGGTGAGCGCAGCGAGCCACCGAGCACGAAACGTGGCAAGTGCAGCGGATTAATTCACATGTGTTCCGCGTCCCCTCACTTGGTGGCTCGCTGCGCTCACCACACTTTATAAAATCAACTCCACGCAGAAACTGCATTTGCAGAAACCGCATAAGAAGTGGATGCACTTGTCTCTGCCTCTGTGCCGTCGCCTTTCTCAGCTTGGGGGAGCAGGGTTAGTGCATGGAGAATACGTCCAAATGCGTTTTTGGCGCCCACAGTCTTTCTCCATATGAACTCCTGCAAGTAGGAGTCGAGCTGATGGCGTGCAGTGCCCCCTTGGCATTTATTGTTCCACTTGCAGGATCCCCAAAGCCGCTCGATGTTCTGGGTGTGAACCCCGGTCTCCGGATCCACAAAGTTGTACCGGTGGTTCACCCGAGCGTGGTGGTACCCTGCCAGCTCCAGCTGCTCTGTGTTGTAGGCATGCAAGCAATCCGTGTAGATGGTCATCCCCGGTTCGATGTGCCTCTTGATGGTGGTCATCAGGGTGCTGGCATCATGTCTTTCGACGGCTGTGACGAAGCACTCTCCAGTCTCCCTAGGAATGCCTCCAAAGAGCCACTGTTGGGGCAGCATACGACCAACATGGCTCTTCCTTTGGATGAATAGGCTCTCGTCCACCTTGACGATCTTGCCTGGGCCGCCAATACGTCGGTGAGGCTGCGACATGAGGTCAACGGTGCAGGCCTCCCTCATCAAATTGTTGTACTGGACAGTTGTTTTCTGAGAGATCGACAGATGCCGCTCACAAACGCTGATGCTGGTCAGCTCCTCTGCCCAACAAAACACGAATCTGATGAGTGTAACAAAGGTTAGATGGCACCCACGGAACCATTATGCAGCCCTGACGCTGACCTTTTTTCCGCAGCTTCTGATGTGGCAGCACCACATCCGCTCTCTCACATATAGCCTCATAGGGTGACCATTGGGTCAGGTCTTGGTGACAGGCAGGAATTTGTGCCTTTGTAATAAAGCCACCGACTCCTCCTCAGTCTGTGGCAGGTTAAAAAGAGTAAGCTTTTCTGCAGCCATAACTGAAATCGATGTAACTCTCACACAATCTACCAGCTGACTGACTACGCTGTCTGTGGGAACACTACGCTGGATCTGACAGGGACGCTGGCTACGCTAAGCGGCTGCGTGAACACTACGCCGATTCTGACAGGGACGCTACACTAACTACGTACTGACTACGCTGGTCGCGGGAACACAGCGTGCTACTTCTGAATGACTATGCTGTCCGCAGGAACACAACGCCGATTCTGTCAGGGACGCTACGCTAACTACGTACTGACTACACTGGTCGCGGGAATACAGCGTGCTTCTTCTGACTGACTACGCTGCTTGCAGGAACACAACGCCGATTCTGACAGGGACGCAACGCTATCTACGTAGCTGCCGCCGTAAAACTATACAAGTACCTCAAAAACTCACATCGACTTTTTGTCAAAGACTATCAATCGACCGGATCCCAGTGTTACATGGCAAAGTTTCCAATTGTGTAATATGCTTTGTTACCTTTAAATGTTGAAGGGGTTATTTATTTATTTTTTACTTTGGTACGATTTATGAAACGGAGATGTTGCCCATAGCGACCAATCAGATCGCATCTCTCCTTTATCTCATACATTATATAAAATTATAAGGTTGCTATTGACAACATCTCCACTTAGCACTTCAGAAGGTTGGGTAAAACTCTCCCCCTTTAGCTTGTCTGAGACGTTAATCCTCGTGTCCTTATCTTGTCTTACAGCGCTGGTGCGGCTGCCTCACCTCTATGGGAACTTTGCCGCCGAGCAGTATGCCAGCGTGTTTGCCATATCGCTTCCTTACACCAATCCATCCAAGTGAGTCCCACTGTTCTGTTCTTTTCCTAGGCTACGGACTGGCCAAAGATTTAGTTTAGTCGCCCTTTGTGGGCACGTGTGACCCATGATTTTAAAAGAATGTAAAATGTAGTACAGACACATTGGGTGGTATTCAATTGTTATGTTGTGCCCAAACTACCGTCTAAAGTGACGGGCAATCGTAGGGTGATATTCATTTGATCTATTTTTTTTGTGCATATCGCGCTCATTATGGTCAGGTTAAGCCGCGCATTTGCGCATCTCAGCCCGCCCTCGAGGATAGTGAGCAGAAATTCAGGTGACAAACAATTGAATAGCACCCATTGAATGTATTTCAAAAAGATTTTAGCTCTGTGAGACACTGGTGTTACTCAAAGAATTTGAAGATTACCATATTGGTCGGACCAAGGTCTAGAAGACTGCCACATATTCGCCTAGCCCCACCCACTTCAATCATCTCTGCACTTTTGGAATGCAGGAAAATAATTTCTGATTGGCTACAGGTTGTTGCAGCTCCACCCACTTCACCTTATTTTTGTTCAGGCGAATGTATGCAGTAGGTTCTCAGAAAATACTCAGATGCACTTTTAATAACCTTTAATGTCTAGACTTGGATGGTTCTATTTTGAAGTTACTGTTTACATGACATGAGGTTTGTTTTTATTCACTGATGTCCTCATGGAATTTAATGGCCCGGTTCTCCTCCTGTAGGTTTAACCAGTACATTGTATTTCTGGCCCACCACGTCATTGCTATGTGGTTTATTCGATGTCGGCTCTCCCTGAGAAGAGACTTTGTGCCGTATATAACGAAGGTAACCCCTATTCCTCCTTATCTGGCCCACACGGAGGGTTAGCCTGAAAATGCCTCTTTGCCCATTCTCCTCTCCCACCTATTAGGGCTTGCGCTCTAATGTCCTGCAGAGCTTTGACGACACACCCGAGAAAGGAAGTTTCCGAGCCCGGAGCACCAGCCTGAATGAGAGGCCCAAAAGGTATGCCGCCTTAATCTAGAGTATAGCGAGCTCCTAAAACATCCTATGATGGGGAATTATGGTTCGGTAAGCCCTAGGGACACCCCCGACTGTACAAGTTTTCAGGGCTTCTGACCACTGGTTCCGCATAGCCTGTTAATGTGCAGTAGGCTTAGGCCGGATTTATAGGGGATTACGAAATAAGATGCAAATGTTCCTTATCCCGTTCCTGCTTCTTGAATTTGTGAGAGGTCTCCAATTTAAAGGGGCACTAAACCGAAAATGCAGAATTTTAAAGATCTCTCTCATATCCTCTTCACACAAGCCACAGCTCTTCCTCCTACACCTACGTCTCATTGCGTCATGCAGCGCGAGGCGCCTGGCAATACTGAGACGCTCCAAGAGCCACTGCGCTGCACCACACATGGATTGGTTTCAAACGCGTAGACCGCCGCAGTTGAAACGCGACTGAGCTTGGCGCGAGAATAGGCCACAGTCACTGCATCGTAGCAATTGGTCCACAGATAGACGCGCACACGTTCATAAACGCCTCTTCAGAATATGAATCCACACAATGCAAATAGGAGGCACGAGAAAGACCACGTGTGGATCACTGGGTTGACAGATGAAAAAGGTCAAAATGGTTAGTATCGGCAAGATTGCTGGTCGGCTTAATGTGTACCCAGCCTACAATGCATTTTCGGCACCGCTAACAGAGCTGCTCGTGGCTTGGCGTCTCACTTCCGCAAGGCGTCTCATTCTGCATGGTGTTATGAGGCTAGATGTATGAGGACACATCTGTATGAAAGGCTGGGTTTTGGCTGTGAAGTCTTCTGTGCTGCAGTATCTCAACAACCAGATATATTGTGTCCAACGAGGTCTCTCTCTGCTTCACTAGAGGTCAGCTGAAGTAGGCGCACATATATGGTTAGCGTGATACGTGGCACGACATGTACTAAGAGAATTGAAATTTGGAGTCATTTGAACAGAATCCTACATAACAAAAGGCTAACGCCGCAACCCACCTCATTGGGCAGAAATTCAAACGTCATGTTCACCAGCGGCCGCTAGATGGCGCAGTTCAAATGTTGCTCCGTTTTAGGAGCGCACAGCCGCCGGCTCTGACATTAGTGTTGTGGTGGTCCGTCATTCTGGTAACTAATATGAATGTGACCTGGTTAAATATTTACCGAGGATACCTTTATTGTTGCTATAAAAAACATTTCCATTTTTACACGTGTGAAGTTTTTACCTTGGTCATCGTTTATAGAACACGTTGTGCATTTTCGGTTTAGTGGCCCCCCCCCCTTTAAAGTTGTGTTTTGAGTCCAAAGCAATTTCCGTGTCTGCACTTAATTTGACCAGCAATCTGCAATGTATTGCTTAACTCGTTCTCAGTGACCATTTTAATTGTTAAAGCCCATAGAGGACCTTTAATGAAATGTCATCCCTGGATGGCAGTTGCATAATTTAAGACCGTGAAGGTGAGCGTGACTTTGCTGGGTGCTTAGTGTATTACTGAGAACGAGCGCTGCACTCCTTGTTATCATTTCCTATGTTGTTGTAAGGTATATGCAATCCAATGTGATTATTTAACCCGTGATGGTGGCTCATTTGTCTTTAAAATAACACTGACCTGCAATCCCTACTTCCAGGGAAATCTATTATGTTCTAAACAGGTACGTTCTGTTGGACCTTCTCCACACTGAGAACATCAAGGCGCTGCTAGGCGGCTCACTGTGTAATGGAAAGCTAGCCACACGTGGCACTATTCAGCCCTCAGTGGTGTATGAATAGTTATTATGGTTGCCGTATTTATATACGGCAAGGTCCGCAGAATTCGGCTTTACGAATGAATACCCCATCGATAGAATACGGCTGTATATGCCCATGATTTCTACGGTGGTGAGCCGATTTTACTCATTTTAATTATTCATAGGGCTGAATACGACTGGAAAATGCTCCTCACTTTCTGTGCGTATTTGTTAATTCTAGTTTTACACACTAGTTGATGAACCATCGATATATATCGTCCGTCCAATCGAATGGACAATACATTGGCTAGTGTGTACGCACCTTAAGTCTTTACCTGCTAGTCCTCTTCCCGCAGGATGGTAATCCAGAGACGGCAACACTGATGTTTCTCTGCAATGGCCAAGTCCTAGAGTCTCAGTCCAATTGTAACACTGTTGGTCTGGATCAAATCTGCAAGGAAGATTGGGCAAATCGCTTCCAAAATGTATGCAAACCTGGTAGGAACTCTCCCCAATATGCCTGCAGGTGGTGAATACCAAGTAGTAGCCTGCAGGTGGTGAATACCAAGTAGTAGCCTGCAGGTGGTGAATACCAAGTAGTAGCCTGCAGGTGGTGAATACCAAGTAGTAGCCTGCAGGTGGTGAATACCAAGTAGTAGCCTGCAGGTGGTGAATACCAAGTAGTAGCCTGCAGGTGGTGAATACCAAGTAGTAGCCTGCAGGTGGTGAATACCAAGAAGTAGCCTGCAGGTGGTGAATACCAAGTAGTAGCCTGCAGGTGGTGAATACCAAGTAGTATCATGCAGGTGGTAATACCAAGTATTAGTTCCTCCCCTAGACTTTAAATGCCTTAATATCCTGGCCAACCCTACCGGCGATCCAACTGACTTCTGGTCAGCAAGTCACCTGCAGTGGCCTATAAGGTAATAGGTCCTATTAAAGGTCCCCAGCTACTTTGCTGTCTGTATCCGGTCGCAGTTAGGCTGTGTGTTCTCAGGCTTGGTTTTATGTAATCTGAGTCCATTTCATAAGGTTACCCAGCAGCGCCTTGATGTTGTCTCCAATATACAGTAATCACAGGTGGATTTTTTTTATATTAATTTTACAGCATTTAAACTAACGTTGTCAATGGAGTCAGGTTGGACCCATTGCAGCATTGGTTAATCTTTTTTTTGTTCGATTTTGATTTCCTCTAAAATGTCTATAATTACAATTACCGGCGTCAAAAGAACCATTTGTGATCAGTCTGGTGTGTAAAATAACTAGTCCGAACTGTATGTAGCGGTACCACAGATTTCCTGCATTTTTGCCTGGCAAGTTACGTCCTTTGTGGCACTTCTGCATACGTGGCGAGTTTCTCGCAAACCCCTGTGACACAACTGGTACTTATGACGTTACTGCCGTTTGCCTCTACCTTGTTTTTGTTTTTTTCTTTACTTTGCACAAACTTTTTTTTTTTTTTTTTGCTTTTTTGCCTTCTCATTTGTGGCATTTATTTTTGTTTTTTGTTTTTTTTTTGTTTTTCTGTTTCTCCTTTCCTATGGTGTACCCCCCCAATTCCGATGTCCGTGGGCCTTCTGGTGTTACCCATTCTACACGGCTTTTCCCTGGTTTCCACCTTCGTCCTATGTGTGGGTGGGGTGACCTTTCTTTCCAACTTGTGCGCGAAATATGGGTTGGGCGTTGGGCATCCCTGCCCTCATGGCCTGCACGGCACATCTTACACGGATAGCTTAAAGCTATCTAAACACGCCAAGCCGGCTATGAATGACTCCTCCCCAGTGAAGGAGATGCGGGACCTTTCCAATGCCTTTCGATCTCGCAGCATCAGTGTGTCGGAACGTGCTGCGTACAGGTAGTGGCTGGGGGGGGGGGGGATGTTTTCTGGCCTGTCTGCACCCAGCGGGATTGGAGAGGGGGTGGCGGGTGGAATGCATGCCTGGGAAATTTGCATGGCAGACTTAAACACTAGTACCGGTTCTGTAACATTATACTGCCATGGTGGCCCTAACCCACAAAGTGCACGCTTTTCTACTTAAATTCTTGCCTCAATTTTTTTATTGAATAACTTTACTCCTTTGGAAAAGAAAAGATTGCAATCTGCCCCCTCACGGTGAATATTCTTAGCAATCAGTAACTGATTTGTCGGCAGACTTTCCTTACTCAATGGAACTGTCCAGAAAACTCTTGTGCTTCGTTTTCTCGTGATGGCGGTTCTGACTGTATTCTTTTCTTAGCTGGTGGGGGGTGTTACAAAATAGAGAATTATACGGGTTCTGCATGATTGATAAACATTTTACGTTTTGCGAACAGGTCTGCGGATCATGACTGGGTCACGATGGAAAAAAAAATCCACTATCCACTTTCTAGGCACCTGTACATCCCTTTACAGGCACCTGTACATCCCGTGCCTTTCTAGGCACCTGTACATCCCGTGCCTTTCTAGGCACCTGTACATCCCGTCTCCAGGGTCCTAACCCCAGAACAGTCTTTAACCTCTCAGAAAAATGTCTGTATCAGGGATTTGTCTGATACCTACACGTACATATGTTACATCCTAAAGGATTTATCCCTACTTTACATCCAAAATACCCCATACATCTGCAAAGGATTGCTGTGATTTCCACATTCCCCGAACACCTGGGCTGGGGAATCGGGAATATTGAAAAAGGTTTTAAATTTAAAAAAATCTAGATTTCCTTGGTCCGAACTGAAAACAGAACTGGTGGACGGCGGTTCAGATCGGTGGTGCCAGCCGTATCGGGGAATAGGGAGATTGGCATGCAGATGTGTGGGGGCAGTAAATTTGATCCTTCCCACTTGGAAAATAGCAATTGGGGGAGATAATGAGGATAAATAGAGGTCCGATTTCTACTTGGAGTGCAGGTGAGTCTACTGCAGATCCATAGTTCGCAGATCTACAGATGTAGGCATGCCAAAATCGCACCTGTATCTCGGAATCACCACGCTGCGAAATCGCTGCTCAATGCGTTTCTATGAGCTGCGGGAGCTAATTAGACGCACGCACCTGGCGACGGGATCACGTCAATCGCCGCGGAGGCCGCAAGTGGCGATTGGTGCAGCAACGATGAGTGTGCCTACATCTGTGGGTAAAAATCAGTTTTCTGTATTTTAAAGACTTTACAGCATATGGGAAAGTGACTCGCCCTGGGTATCAGCAGTTTATGAGCTAGACATACATTTGATTTTGAAGTCTAACACATCTTGGCCCCCCTGCTGGTAGAATGCATTGCATGGCCAGTATAGAGCCCATCTCTGGATTATCTTGGGGTTAGTCAGTCATGCTCCGACAGACCTGACGTGAATAGATGCATGTCCTCAACCCATTGTTGCTTTGTACAGCCGGATGCAGACCTCCGTTACCAGCTCCAGTCTGAGCTCCGCAGATGAAAGCTCGATGGCTCAGGCAGACGATAGCCTGAAAAATCTCCACCTAGAGCTAACAGAGATTTGCCTGGACATGATGGCTAGATATGTCTTCTCCAACTTCACCGCCGTCCCGAAGAGGTAAGTTCACAGACAAGACCTATAGACTTCCAGCTGTCCACAGGAGGTTATTTACCTGGTTGTTCCTTGCAGCCAGTCTGCTCTGTTCCTGTAGTCTTAGTTGGCCAACGTTCTTTTGTCTTGCTCTACGACACCAGATGTGACACCACAAGGATTTACATAGTTCCGTGCAAAGAATAAAATATACAGTTAACCTACTTATGTGCTTTTGTTAATTACAGCCCAAGTTTAAATCTATATAATGACCGTAAATAACAACTGCGTGTTACAACGTCACAGAGATGAAGAGAGAGGGCCCTGGTCACGAACCTACGTTCTTCAGTGGGTGTGGGTGGACATAGAGGGCGACGGGAGGAGAGTTGAGGAATGAAACGGCCATAGTAAATGGCTAGCAGAGCATGGGAGGGAATTCCACAGTTCATGAGTTATCATGGGAGGTCATGATGGCAAAATGTGATCATAAAGTAGAGGCAGTAGTTATTGGTGGAACAGGCATGAGGAGTGCGGAAAAAGGCCTGGAGATGTACATAGAAGTGATGAGAGGTAGAAGGACTGGCATAAGGGGGGCAGCAGGGGTGGAGTAATGAGGTAAATTAAGTGGGCAGCAGAAGAGGGATGAGGTAGGGGGTTGGAATGCCTTCAAGTAATCGAGGTGCACTCTTGAGATCTTGGCGTTCTTGAGCTCTTGACGGTAATCGAACTGGAAGCTGCATGATTGTGAAAAGGACTGAATGGATAGCAAGGATGACACACAAGCAGCAAGGTTGGGCAAGTGTCCTTGGAGAGAGGGGACCTTAAATCTAGAACTTCTAGAATTACTGTAGCAGATATGGGCTAAATGTCCTGCACACATTTGTGGGACAAAGATTGAAGGTCATGTATTGCACTCTCTGGCCATTCCCATGGCACCACACACACGTCACAAGAAACTACCCCCCCACACACACTTTGTGTCAAGTCTTTTGGCAGGGTATGATGTAATGCTATAAATGTTGTATCTAAAGGAATCGTTCACAAATATTTTACGATACAACAGGAAAAACCTTCACTGCAAAGGAGCAGCGATGAGATGTGAATACTACATGATAATTGAAACTCTGAGATCTCAGTTTGCATAGGTTTGCAAAAATATGTACAGTAATCCGCCAGGACATGTCTCTGCAACTTTGCTCTGGTGGACCCTGCTGGAGGTAGCATCTTCCAGATTAGGGAAGCCTTGATTTGGATTGGCAGGTTCAATTTTTTTGCAGGGGAGGAACCAACTACCAAAGTGTTATGGTGATGGGAGGGGTTTTGCTAATCCATTTAGAAACTCTGGTTAAATCTCCCTGAAGTAATTTAAGTAAGGTTCAGCAGTGTCTTCAGTGCCATTGCTGGCTTGTGACCCGTCGTATGAGTTTTGGCGTTATGTTGGTGCACTGAGTTTCTAATTTTTTAGGTCACCCGTTGGAGAGTTTCTGCTGGACGGAGGAAGAACGAAGACCTGGCTCGTTGGGAACAAGCTAGTGACTGTGACAACCAGTGTGGGAAGGGGAACACGCTCACTTCTTGGTTTGGATACTGGAGATGTCCCAAAGGAGGGAGATTCTGAGTTTGGGTAATATCCTGTCTGTAGTGAGTGGGTCATTCTGAATGGTTGCTGGTTGTCCAAAGTACAATAGTAGTTTCTGCCTCCTGTCCCATTTCTCGCGGGATCCTGGCTCAGACTTCTCGCAGTTGGGCAAGTGTCTATTGCTGTTAAGGGTTTGCTTTGGTTGGTAGCCTAGTATCTGGAAAATGTACCCGTATAGGAGGGTGAGGGAGGAGAAAAGGGGTGGTTAGCTAAATGTTTGGTTGGAATTCATTGTGTGTCGGGAGGAATGTCTGACCAGGTAGCCATGTTTCGGGGCTCTGTATTTAGCATTGTTTTTTTTATTTATTTTTTTGCCTTGAAGGTCACCCTTGCCATCAGAACAAGTCAGAGAACCTCCTAAGATAGACCTGCAGGCGAGAAAGCAGGGTATCCAAACGCCCCGTCATAGAGTCCGCTCCATGTCCGGTGAGCTTAATTCATTGTCCCTTCTAAGGTTTTTAATCAGCGATATTGTGGACCGAAGGTCGCCTGAGAGCACCATATCCCTTCCTGTGTCTGGTATTGTCCTCTCTGCCACCACATTCTACACTTTCTTAAGCAGCGTTTTCTTAAATCCATTGTCAATCTGTTTTTTAAAATGCACAAGTCGGCAGCCATTTTGTTTGCTGAACTAGTTTGGATGAGCATAATGATCGAAAGTTGATGCCACTTCATGCTATTGAATTGATACGTTCAGTTCTTTATTTTCTGGTTCCGGATCACAAAATGGACGCCGCCTTTCAATGCATGAAACGTGTACATGTAAAAAGCTTGCTTGGTGTTTTACATGAAGAGCAAGTTACATACTACTTGTTCACACGCTGAATTTCTCCAGGTGGACACGGCCTACGCGCTGGGGCGGAAGGCAGCTCTTTGTCTTCCCCTGCTGGAGCAGGAAGCAGAGCAGAAAAGACTCCTCATAGGGTACAGATGAAGAAGGAGAAGGCCACGTTGGCTGATTTCGTGCCGGTGCTGACACAGGGTTGGGCTGAGGTGCTTGTACGCAGGCCGACAGGTAAACAAAGCCGCTGTTGACTTTCAAACCCTACAGCTAAATACTTCATTGGGTTAAATATTAATTTTTGCACCAGGTTTTTGGCAATTACAACTGAAGTGCAACCTGCACTTTATGCCTCTAACTTATATTACAGAAGCCGTTCTCAACTAGGTGGCATTTTGCTATTCGTCCCAGCCAAGTTCTCTTCATAAGTTTATATCTTGGAACTTCTGCTTTCGGATGCCATAATCTTAGGCATAAATCCTCCTCCTTAATGGCCACCTGAAGTGGACTGGTAGACAGACCACGAGGTGTTTAGGAAGGAGAGCATCTAAAAGCTTCATATGCACCATTGTGAAAGAATGTCCTCAGCAGATGGTGTACTAGTGGCAGGATGTTCCAGCACGATTAGAGCCTTTGTTGGCCACCACCACGTACATTGCTGGCAGGCATGCCCACAGAGAGAGGCAGGGGTTATCCTACTGGGTGGCAGTGCCACTAGATCTCAAACTCTGTCCTCATGCAGTGCAGGTTTTAATGGCCTCCTCACAGAGTTAGCTCCATCTGTGGATCTTTGAAAATGTAAAAGGTGAGAAATAGTGTACCTGCCAGGTGACCTTGAAAACATCAACTTTGTGGGGTCCTGAGGACAGAGTTTGAGAACCAGTGCCCTAGACGAATGTTTTGTAGACGAATGTGGTGAAATGCGTTACATGAGTAGACAGTCCTGCTGATTTATCCAAATTATTTTTTGAGATTTCTTTCATCCTTGTCTGGATTTAATGGGGGACACTGGGGTATAGTGCCTTCTTGTTGGAATCCCTGCCAGGGTAGAGGGGAAATATCCAGGTATGTGCATTCTGTGACCTCACCATCTCAGGAAAGAAAATACTTGAGCTCCAATACTGGCTGTGAAAGAAGGCGCCTCAGCCCAGGCTGAATTTGCTGACTCAGTGGGGGCAGTTATGGGTGAGTTCGGCCTCAGATCCTTTGCCTTATATGCCCCTGCACAGGTCATCTACCCTAGACTATGGGACAAGGTATTTGAAGGCGGTTTCTGGAACATGCAACATTTATTTTGGCTGTGTCTTTTCACTGCTCTATGCCGTGGAATCTCTACACTCACCCAACCTAGACAGTGAGGGAAGAGTGAACAGCTATAGTCCCATATCCCAGGAGCTGTAAAGTTCTGAACAAGATGAGAGGAGCGTGGCAGGGTACTGGGTTTGCTGTGTTGCAGAGGAGCTGCTTGCTGCTCCCAAAATAAGGTTACAGCGTCTATCGTTTCCTACCTGGAAGCGGCACCAGGTAGGAAGGGTGAATGTCTGAAGGGATGGCTTTTGCAAGAAACTTATAATGCTCCTGCCACCGCGCTCCACAGTCCGATATGTCCCCTATGAATGAGAACATATTCTGGTTATGGATTTAGGATTGCAGGTGTTGGAGTATTTGCCAACATGAGAACCTGCAGAGTCCATTCTTATAACACTCATTTGAAGAATTGCATGTTCGATAAGGAGTCCATAGGTAAAGAGTTTATATGCTGAGGTTTTTTGTTTTGTCATTGTCCCCGTTAACCTCCTTTTTATTTTTGAGACCTTCAGAAATGATCCATAGATTAAGGTTAGAACAAGACTATTGGCCTGTACCATCTTTGTCTTCATTCTGCACTTGGATCTTCTGCTCCTCAGGCAATACCAGCTGGCTGATGAGCTTGGAAAACCCGCTCAGCCCCTTCTCTTCAGACATCAACAACATGCCCCTCCAAGAACTGTCTAATGCCCTGATGGCAGCTGAGAGGTTTAAAGAGCATAGAGAGACGGCTCTGTACAAGTCCTTGTCCATGCCTTCCTCCACGCTGAGCCCTGCCGCAAGCAAACCTACACTGCTCCAGAGATCGAACACCGGTAAGTGACGGACAACTCTATCTCTCAGGAACAAACTCTGCTTCCATGATGTTCTCCACCTCACGGTTACACTACACTTCTGAATAATGTGTCTGTTGCTCAGCCTGTTCCATATCTATACCTTCTGTTTCTTTCCTCTGGTTCTACAACCTGCCAGTGATTGCTATTCCGTGTTGAGGATTGCTCATGGGGCGTCTTTGTCCTACGCAATTGAAGGTAGCCATTTGAGGGCTAAACCAATGCAGCCTAGCAATTGACTAGTAAACAAAGGCTTCATGAGTATTGATCATGTACGATGACTATGGACCCTGAGCCGCCTTGGTGATGTTCTCACCGGCTATCTTGTGTAGGATACATTATCATGATTGGTTAAGCGCCTAAAATGGCTGTCTTAACACTCTGTGTTTCGACTTCTTCAAGAGTCTTTGGCTAAAGCTCATTGTCAGACAAGTGGACGAGTGTCACAGAACGAGAGGGTCAATGCTGTACATTTTCTCTGTGGGTGGCTTTGGTGGCTGGAGATATAAATCACTGCTCCGACAGTATGACCTAGTCACAGGAACATCTTGCAATCTGCTCTTCCTCTCCCATTACAGTGGCTTCTATCTCTCTCGCCTCCCAGTCCAGTGGTCAAGGGAAGCTGCTTAGGAGCATTTCCTGGGCAGGTATATATAGCGCATCAGGGACCATGCAGAATCATGTTTGACCCATTGGCATATGCCTGTTTTTTAACAAGCTTGTAGTCTATTTTTTGTGCGTGATTGCGTCTTCGTTTAATTTTTTTTCTGTTTGTTTTTGCTTTTATTTTGTATGCGTTCAGTCTTTTATTTCTATTTTTTTTTTTTTGGTTTCTTATATATAATTTTTTATTTATTAATTTTTTTGATTATTTTTTTTTTTTTCGATTTGTTTAGTTATTTTTCATTTGTACTACCAAATTGTTTTATTTACTGTGCACTTTCTTGCTAATAAGAAAACCAACAAGGAACCGTGTTTGTGGCATGACCTACTACATAACTGGCTGGTATGTCCTAACTTATTGAGCTCTCTGCAGAACGGAACGCTATAAATGCTTTGTGTACCCCCCACACGGATTGCATGTTACTGTATCTTATCGAACAGCCACACTCGTCTCTGCTCAGACCACAAGGGTACCACACCACTGTCATGTGTGGCGCTATCACTAACCCGGTATTACTCTAAAGACTTCTGTTCCCGCTGCCTGTCCCGCCTGCTGTTAAATGTTTGTTTGAAGCTGGTTGATTCCATTTCTATTTAATGCTGACCAGAACCACACACAGATTGCACTAATATCCTCTTCATTTAAATCAGTTATGTGTTCAGACTTTAATAAATGTTGACCAGATTAGACTTGAAATCCAGTATTCCTGTTAGTAGTGAGATTTTTGTACTTGGGGGGGGGGGGCTTGCTTTTGCTTTCTTCAATGGCCTTGTCACATTTGTGAGTTCATCAATATGTAAGGAGTTGCTTAATGTTGAAGTATCATATTTTGGAAACATTTGGTCCCTTTTGCATATTGTGATTCTGGAAACCTTTTTCATAGAAGTGTACGTTTTATTCTTTTAGGTTCTTTAATTTTGAAAAATTAGACTTTTATTACTGGTCTCTAGACCTTGAAGCATCACCTTGAAGTATGGATTGAAAAAAAAGTGATACTTCCTCATTAACCAATAAATAATTGTCTCTTTTATATTCTGTCCGTCCTCTCTGGTTAATAAAATATAAAACCCCGCTGTGTCTCATAATAAATCCTATTTGACAGAATCCTCAGTTGTGCCAGAAGAGGGCGCCCAGCTAGATGGTGAAGCAGAGAACGCCTCTCCAGGTGGATCTCAAGAGCTTGATGACTTTGAAGCAGTGGCTAATGAGCCCACCAGTGAAGACAAGAAGAATCCTGGTATTAGCAGGGTACGTACGGTTTGGGAATTAATCACAGACATAAATTATTTTCCTGGCCCTTTCAGATTTTAAAATCTCTGATTTTTATTTTGCCACCCTAGTCATCTTCCACCTCCAGTCAAGAAGAGTCTGCAGCCCAACAGTCAGATCTGGAACTTGGTGGAATTCCTATTGAAGGATCTTCACGTGAAATTCCTTTTCAACCCTCACAGACCCTTAGCAAGTCCAGTTCATCCCCTGAACTTCAAACCTTGCAGGAGCTTCCCAGAGAACCGGATGCCAAAGAAATTATAGTTGGTCCACCATTAGAACCGCAACCTGTCCCGCAGAGCCTTGACCTAGAACCGCCTACCGCACAGAAGAGACCCGAAGAAGGCGGTCCTGCTGTAGCCACACCTAAACCAGAAGTAGGATCCAGGTTGGAACCAGGAGCATCACCGCAACCTCTCCAGTCACCAAGTGGACATCGTCCAAGAGGCCACACCATCTCTGACTCTGAACCATCCAGACGGGGGAGAAGGATAAATGTTGATGCTTTTAAGAACAGCACCAAAGCCACAAAGGCTGATAAAGTGCCAGGAATAGACCCAAGGTACAGTACAGGTTTTTTTTTGGTACTTCTTTACTTTCACGGCGCCAGCATGGCGCCGCGCGTCAGAGTCCCCTTGCGGGGCTCGCTTCGCTCGCCCACGCTGCAGGCTCGGTGGCTCGCCACGCTAATTAAAATCAACTCCATGCCAACATGGATAGTGGAGGTATGAACTATCCATGTTGGCATGGTGTTAACTTTGTTTATTTTACTTAGTTTGTGGCGAGCATAACCCGGAAGTAGCGCGGCGCCATGCTGGCGCCGTGAAAGTAAAGAAGTGCCTTTTTTTTTAGTCTTTGTAAGAATGCCAAGCCCATGTGGAGGCAGAAGCTGCTATGTCCCCTCTCGTCCACTGTGGCTTTTGATGGGGGGTGGAGTGGGAGTGATCACAATGGAGCAGGGACACAATACTGTATCGTGCCAAATAGTAATGGCCATGAGCTACTACAAACGTTTCCTTCAAAGGACATGGAAACCAAACACCGTTAATGTTCACAGTTGTCTTGCTCTTCTTCCCACCGTTGTTCTTTCCATTATAGGTGGGTTGTATGGTTAAAGTGGAATTATCAATGTCTTACTGGTCCCATTTCTTTCTTAATATTCTTTTGCTTGCAGCTTCGTGTTCTTGCAGTTGTACCACTCTCCATTCTTTGGTGACGAGTCCAATAGGCCTATACTGGTCCCCAATACCCAGGTCAGTGACAAAGGGCCTCTGAGACTCCAAATCGGTCATTAATAGATTTTAAATGTCTGTCTGCAAATCGAAACAGAAGAAATAAAAAATTGAAACTAGAAAGTGTTTTGCATGTTGCTGTGGTGTATTCGGCCTTTTGTACCATTCTTGCGTATTAGTATTTAAGGCCTACCATCCACCATGTCACTAGTTACAGGGATGGTATAAAAAAAAAAAAATTAGACCAAATTCGGGAAAAAATATTTGTTGAAGATATCGCTACAAACAATTTCAATTCTTCAAAATAAGACCCTTGTGAGTTGTCACACTTCTTCCATTGAGTTGCCCACACTTGGAAGACGCCCTGGAAGTCCTTTTTACCGGAACGTCCTTCATGCAGCAAGTTGAAGCCGCTTTGACCTCTGCTGTGGTCCCATGGTGGTGTCCTTTTTGAGGGCTGTCTTCACTCGGGGGGAACAGGAACAAGTCAACCGGGGGCAGATCAGACTGTAGGGAGCTGGGGAAGCGTTGCGATATCATTCCGAGCCAGGTAGTCGTTGACTACGAAGCTGGTTTGGCTTGGTGCATTGTCACGAAACAGCAGCTTGTGATAGGCTTTCACTCCTGAACACTTTCTGGATCATGGCTGACGTCTCCATAGCCGAATTTCCTAGTCCCACACAGACTTTAATGGCGTAGCGCCGTTCGATGGCTTCAACCGAGCCTAGGGACAGGGGTCCACTTAAACCACGAAACGAACCGCACAGAAGCTCGTAGGCGACTGACGCTCAGTGCGTGTTGAAGCTGACTTTCCCTTCCATAGAACCCACCTGGAGCATCCGTGCTGCGACGTACAGTCGCTTTAAAAAAAAAATCGGTCTCATTACTTTTTATACAAACCCTGTAGGTGTTCTTTGCCCCTCTTTGTGCCCCCCCCACCACCACCACACACTCACACACACACACACTCACACACATATCGTTGTCCCCTATTTGCACTTTAAACTTTTCAGTATTATATCTATGTCTGTAGACTGTCCTTTCCTTCATGTTCCCCGTGATGGGAGACTTATCTGTGTGCCTTCTGGGTTGTTTTCATTTTATAGACCTTTGAACGGACTATGAAGCTTCTAGATCAGATCCCGTGCTATGACACACACAAGATAGGTGTTTTGTATGTTGGAGAAGGGCAGGTAAGTGTCCATCAGATATTTGTACATTTTAAGTTCATGTATAGAGTTTGTTGCTGAAACCTGTGAGTGTCTGTCATTGTATTTGTCTGGACCACAGTCTGACACTGCGACCTTGCAGTGACCTCGCCATGCCGCATTGACCACTAGAAGTGTTGGTTCACTGGACACCATTTGTGATTGTGTAGAATGTTTGCACAGTGCGAATAATGGAGCACACAGGAAGGAGTCGCTCTGGGGTGAGAGTGGGAAAATGTTGGGGGTGCTGTTAAAGTGAAAACGTTATCTCCGGGCCAAAATTCTTCCTGGGCGAGATTACAATGTTCCAATAAAATTATATACATCTGAAGTACCACCACTGACCACCAGAGGCCACTCGGCGGACCAGATTACCCCATTGTGTGCTAAATGATGTCATAAGAGAAAGTGAAAGCAATTTTTGAAGGGACACTGATCTGTTTCAAGCTTGCTGGACATGGAGAGAGGGAGCTGTGAAAAAAGATTGGAGGTAGGAGCAGATGGGGACTGAGGGTGGGGTGGGTAGTTAAAACTGTCACAGCTCAAAGTGAAAGTAAAAACGGTCACAGCTCAAAGTGAAAGTAAAAACGGTCACAGCTCAAACTGGAAGTACATTGCAGAAGCCGTCGTTTTGACAGGCTTTTAACTAGTATTAAACATAATTAACAGCACAGTAAGTGTATTAGGTCGCAGTACTAAATTATATCCTCTGGAGAGCGGACCCAGCCCAGTGTGCAGGTGAAGTCTAGAGATGGGTGAATCCTGCTGCTAGTATAGTTAGGTACCAGGTGGTATTCTTAAAGCTATGTTGGATTTGCTGCCTGGCTATCAATGGGGAGAGAGGTAATATATGATTCCCATAGTGAGAAAAACTTCCACCATGTTTTTCTTTATTTATCATTGTTTCCACCCAGTCTATATGGAAAAGAATGACCGTTTTGTTAAAAACAATGGTATTTTGGGTTCTGTGCTGTATGGCCAACCATGCAAAGTAGTTTTCCTTCCCGCGGCATTTAGAGCCGATAGCAATTTCTTGCATTGTAAAGTTATTCTGAGGGTTGGATTGAAGATTCGCACAGATCACCATTACGGGGTAAAGGGAATGTAATTAGCGAGTTTAGTTTCCGCATATCTGCGTACCAGGCGCCTAAAGTATTTAACTATGGGACGTGACCAAAGACATAGGTGACCCCTTGTGCAGGAATGGTTATGCGCTGTTCCCGTAAAAAAAAATATATATATATATATATATATATATATATATATATATATATATATATATATATATATATATATATATATATATATATATATATATATATATATATATATATATATATATATATATATATATATATATATATATAGATATAAATGCGCTATACAGATGTAGCCCTCCTCATTTAGCCTGTTAATAGGATTAAGTGAGTAATAGGATTTCTCTGCTCTGCTAATCCCCTACTGTATTGTTCTATGTATTGTATTGCTGCTGAGAACAATAGGATAGGCATGGTGAGCCACGAGCTAAGGAACAAAGTTGACAGGGGCTCCAACTATTAAGGAAACGTTCATTGTACATACTGTACTTGCATAGAGCATTTTCCTAGAGAATACAAGCGCTCTTTGTAATATTGGTATTGTTAAATTGGGAAAGTGGACATGCCTCCAGTTATTTGGTAATGATCTATATATGATATATTAGTTTGTGTAAACCCCTCCCCTCCCCCGACAACAGGTTACATTTCTAAATAATACAAAGGGCAGTCCGGTTTTTACCACTGACGCGGTTATAAAATCTTCTATATAACTTTCCATTAATCAACTTTGCCTTGGCTGCCTTACAGCTGTCTGCCCTACACACAGTATGTATCTGCCTGTTTGTACAGCCGGCACATATAGAGGCCTCTATCCTCGTTCTTTCATCTGAGGAACATGACCAGAATTAAACACTTTATCCCCTCTGAAGATCTGCCAAAAGTCATACATCCATTTGTATCCTCTTGATTGGATTACTGCAATGCCTTCTACCCTGGTCTCCCAGCAAAAGAGCCGCACCGATAACAGCCTGGCAGCTGTGTTATGTACCAGCTGTAAACTAACCAGCCCCGTTCTAGCCACATTACTCCCATTCTCTACCTCCTTCACTGGCTGCCCATAAAATGGTGAATCATCTTCAAGATCAACTTGCTGAGTTTCAAAGCCCAACATGAGCAAGGCCCGAGGTACCTGCAGCAGCTTCTGATTCCATACTGTCCCACCCGATTACTGCGGTCTGTAGATGAAGGACATTTAGCAGTACCTAGGGTCTCCCATAATTCATCTGGTGGTCAAGCTTTTGGCCATGCAGCTCCGACTCTATGGCACTCACTTCCCCGCACACTCTAGAATGCTTCAAAACAGACTCAAGACTTTCCTGTTTACTCAAGCATTTCCTTCATTCCCTTAAGTATTGTTTATGAAAAGCTTTTCTGTACTTCATTGTTCCTGTACTGTACTACATTCATTCTATCTGTTAAGCCCCTTGAGTCCGATTGGAGAAATAGCGCTATATAAATACAATTATTATTTTTATTACTTACACTATATTCTGTTTGATAGATTGGCGATGAGCGGGCGATCCTGTCCAATGAGCATGGTTCCTACAGATACACGCAGTTCCTGACTGGCTTGGGAAAGCTGATTGAGCTGAAAGAAACTCAACCCGACAAGATCTTCCTGGGAGGACTGGGTGGTTGTGGAGATGACGGTCAGTTCACCTACTGCTGGCATGACGATATCATGCAAGGTATGTAGCTTTACCAATGAGGACTGTTGCTCAGGTCCCTTCTACCATGTGTTTGCATTAGTAGTTCCTCCACCAGTGGTGGCCATTAGTTTCCTTCTCCTGAGTGACCTGCAAGCCTTCTGCTACTTTGGCAGCAGATACCGGTGATGGTCTTACTTGGGAGTCTGGATGTTTTGTTGGGCCCTTGGTCCAATCACTGATGAGTTGTACAGGGTGTTTTTATTACGTTACGTCGCCAATGACTCCCTCTTCCGATGTCTTCTGCAGTCATCTTCCAGATCACCACCCTGATGCCCAACAATGAGATAGACCCTTACCGCTGCAACAAGAAGAGGCACGTCGGCAACAACTTTGTGAACATCGTGTACAACGATTCAGGAGAGCACTATAAGCTGGGCACCCTCAAGGTCTGTTCCTCACCCTCACTCACACTCAGCACCCAACTGCTGGGAAGAATGTAACGTCTGATTGCTTTTCTCCAGGGTCAGTTCAACTTCGTGGATGTGAACATTCAGCCCTTGGACTGTGAAAGCAACTTGGTGACGCTGCAGTGTCGGAAAGGTACAGTTAGGTTCTTTGGTCAGTGCACAGTGCCATATGCATTATAACCCATGCAGTGTGTACTTCCTTGGGTAACACAAGAGCGGCGTCTTCGCTGGACCACCCACCACCGCTGCAGAGATCTGTAACCACGGTGATGTCCTCCTCACACACCACCACCATCAATCCTGCATCCCTCTATAGGTCTTGTTAATGTGTTCTGCTTCTCTTTCAGATATGGAAGGTCTTGTTGATATCTCTGTGGCCAAAATTGTGTCTGATAAAAACCTGCCATTCCTGGCCCGTCAGATGGCGCTGCACTCAAATGTAAGGGTGCTGCTTATGTTTGTGTTGTAAATATCGGGGATTTACCTACAGGTACCTACTGTACATGTAATCTACTCATTGCAGAGGCAGGCACTTGTGTTATGGCCTAATTTCCAGCCTACTCAGTAATGAGGCATGAGGCACTGTATCGTCTCTAGTAAGCTCATTCTGGGCCAGATGTACTAAGCTTGAAAAGAGTGATAACTCACCAGCCAATCAGCTGCTAACTGCCGTGTCACATGCTGTGCTTGAAAAATGACAGGTAGGAGCTGATTGGATGGTGGTTTATTACTCTCCATTTATCACTTTTTCAAGGCTTAGTACATATTGCCCTAACGTCTGCATGGGCTGTGAGTGACTGAAGACCACACCCACTTATTTATTACGTTATTTGGGTACTTGTGTGTTATCACGGCGCCCATGCCATATCGCTTGCGATTTGCATACAATGCGATTTAGCACACCACCACAAGCCACGTCACCCTGAAGCGTGGCGAGGGGACGCAGTATGCATCCTCCCGACCTGTTCATACTCCCACTCGGCAAGGAGTTGATTTTATAAAGTGTGATGAGCACACCGAGCCCCCAACGTTTAAAACGAGCCTGAAGCGTGGCGAGTGCATGCAGATTATTTGACATGTATTCCGCATCCCCTCGCGGGGCTTGCCAAGCTTCGGGCTTGTTTTACACGTCTGCTCGCTGCACTCTCCAAGCTTTGGGCTCGGTGCGCTCGCCACACTTTACTAAATCAACAACTCCATGCCGACGTGGATAGTGGGGGTATGAACAGGTAGGGAGGACGCGTACCGTTTCCGCTCGCCACGCTTCGGGCCAACGTGGATAGTGGTGGTGTGCTAAATCGCATTGTATGCAAATCGTATACGATATTTGCATACAATGCGATCCGCGGGCATGGGTGCCATGATAATACACAATTACCGTTATTTGCATAGAACCAGCATATTCTGTTATGCTTTACAGTTGGGAACAAAACCGTAATAACGTAAGTCTGAGCGATAACAGACCAACCGGGATGGGGTGGATGTATGAAGTGGAAGAAGTTGCCGATAGCAACCAAACGGCTTTTACCTGTCCTTCCAACTAGCACAGTATCAGATGACTATTTTGATATGAGCGACTTCTCCAATTTATCTCTATATGTAAGAGGGAAATGAATGAAACCTACTGTATGTGCACAAGGCAGGCCGTGTTCCCATTCCTGTGTGCACATAGTAGGATGTGTAGTAGTAATGCTGGTCACACAGAGCTCCTGCAGCTTATTTATATATTTACAGTGTCTTATATAGCGCAGCAGATTCCGTTAGTGTCTTACATAGCGCAGCAGATTCCGTTACAGTGTCTTACATAGCGCAGCAGATTCCGTTAGTGTCTTACATAGCGCAGCAGATTCCGTTACAGTGTCTTATATAGCGCAGCAGATTCCGTTAGTGTCTTACATAGCGCGGCAGATTCCGTTACAGTGTCTTATATAGCGCAGCAGATTCCGTTACAGTGTCTTACATAGCGCAGCAGATCCCGTTAGTGTCTTACATAGCGCAGCAGATTCCGTTAGTGTCTTACATAGCGCAGCAGATTCCGTTAGTGTCTTATATAGCGCAGCAGATTCCGTTAGTGTCTTACATAGCGCAGCAGATCCCGTTAGTGTCTTATATAGCGCAGCAGATTCCGTTACAGCGTCTTATATAGCGCAGCAGATTCCATTACAGCGTCTTATATAGCACAGCAGATTCTGTTAGTGTCTTATATAGTGCAGCAGATTCCGTTAGTGTCATATATATCGCAGCAGATTCCGTTAGTGTCTTACATAGCGCAGCAGATTCCGTTACAGTGTCTTATATAGCGCAGCAGATTCCGTTAGTGTCTTACATAGCGCGGCAGATTCCGTTACAGTGTCTTATATAGCGCAGCAGATTCCGTTACAGTGTCTTACATAGCGCAGCAGATCCCGTTAGTGTCTTACATAGCGCAGCAGATTCCGTTAGTGTCTTACATAGCGCAGCAGATTCCGTTAGTGTCTTATATAGCGCAGCAGATTCCGTTAGTGTCTTACATAGCGCAGCAGATCCCGTTAGTGTCTTATATAGCGCAGCAGATTCCGTTACAGCGTCTTATATAGCGCAGCAGATTCCATTACAGCGTCTTATATAGCACAGCAGATTCTGTTAGTGTCTTATATAGTGCAGCAGATTCCGTTAGTGTCATATATATCGCAGCAGATTCCGTTAGTGTCTTACATAGCGCAGCAGATTCCGTTACAGTGTCTTATATAGCGCAGCAGATTCCGTTACAGTGTCTTATATAGCGCAGCAGATTCCGTTACAGCGTCTTATATAGCGCAGCAGATTCTGTTACAGGTACTTATATAGCGCAGCAGATTCTGTTACAGGTACTTATATAGTGCAGCAGATTCCGTTAGTGTCATATATATCGCAGCAGATTCCGTTAGTGTCTTACATAGCGCAGCAGATTCCGTTACAGCGTCTTATATAGCGCAGCAGATTCTGTTGTACTTTACAATAGTAGACAGTGATAAAACAAACTGGGTAACAGACAGAATTGGAGGTAGGAGGGCCCTGTTGCAAGCTTACAATCTATAGGGATATAGGAGGGAAGCACAAGGACAGGCACCAGTAATAGCATAGCTTGTAGGTCCAGAAGGGAAGCTATATAATACATAAGTGCCTCAGAGGGTTATGTGTGTGTGGTACATATATATGATAGGCTTGCCTGAAGAGGTGAGTTTTCAGGGAACGCTTGAAAGTTTGGAGGCCAGTGGAGAGTCTTACTGTGCGTGTGAAAATCGAGCTTATACCAAGGTGGTTTGGTAAGATAGGGTATGGGGAACCACATGTATCAGCAATAGTGAGACAGTACAGCAAGCCCAGGATACATGGGTAATGGTCCTGCATTGCTGTGTTGTATGGTTATAACGTGGTGTCTTCCATTGTCTCTGCATTGCTTAGATGGCCTCTCAGGTCCACCACAGCAGATCGAATCCCACAGATATCTATCCCTCCAAGTGGATTGCAAGGCTGCGACACATCAAGAAGATCAGACCCAAGGTACATGAAGTCTACTTATATTACTTGTACAGCTCACCTTTCATTAGCCTACCTTGTGTACCCCTAAGCTCTGCCCAGAGCCCTTCTGTCACCCTTATCTATCCATGGGTGTTTAGGGATGAATCGGTAGAATTAGGGTATACTCTAGCAATGTGTGGTCATTATGACCTCATTGGGGGCCTGGCATCATTGCAGGTGTACACAGGAATCTGAGGATGCATCAATGACTCCATAGGCAGTGAGGTGGCAGATGTGCTTCTCTCTATGGCAGCTCGCAGCCAACAGAGGGGTAGCAAAACCTAGAACAGCATAGAACAGTGGTTCAACACTCCAGTCCCCAAGACGATCAGCAGATCAGATGAGGCGGCAGTAGGTGGCATCTCAAGAAACCTCCCACGGCTTTTGCATTCACAGCGTACAAAGATGCAGTAGGGCTGCAAACAGCGCCCACCTCTGAATCCGCACCTACATCGCTGCTGCTCCAATTCTCTTGTCCTGGTGTCCATGCTGGGCTGGCATTGAGTGAAATGGTAACAGAAATAAGGAGGTTTTTTTTTGTTCCTTATCCTACGTTCTGGGACCCTCTCCAGTCTAGAAGAGGAATAATATGGCAGCACAAAAAATTTTTAGGGTGTAAAGGATCTTGTGCAGCATGTTAAGTGCCTGCGTCTCTTCAGTTGAATGTCTTCTAACCTACGCGTTTTGTGATGAATTACTTCTTGTATCCCTTGTCCAGATCCAGGAGGAGCTGTTGGAAATGAGCGCGAACATGCCCTATCCCATGCACAACCTCTCAAACAGACCGCCCCAGCAGAACCCGCCGTCTGCCGGCACCTCTTTCGAAACCGGGCAGCGGACGCGGCTCATATCCGCTGTGGATGATTTCACTGAATTTGCGTGAATCTTGGAACACTGAGATACACGGGACTGATGGAAAGGTACGCCATTTGGCACCCGATGGCGGAACGTGTCTGCCGAACCACAGACTACTAAATGCCGAACACTAAAACTTCCTGCCGCAGGGACGTACAGTATGTAGCAGCTTTTTAAGAGACTCAAAACTTAAATTATTTTCAGTACTGGAATGAAATCCTAATTTATTGACTTCACCCATGATGTGCGTGCAATTGGTACAGCCAGAACATAGACTGAGGGATCCGCTTGTGCGATCATTAGCCGATCCGGAAGGTGCCATTGTTGCTTATGAATTCTTGTTTTGTGCACAATTACAAATAAAACTGTAAAAAAAAAAAAATTCTCTGCATATTGCAACCAGGAGAGGGGATAAAGTTGTTCTATCTTTGTTTTGGACACATTTATTCACTGTGTGCACTTAGTGACGTAAAACATTGATTTATGCTGGTCCTGACAGCTGCTAGCAAATGTATTACATGATGTACCTTTTTTAAGTGTAAGTTTCTTCTTCGAGTTCCACGGTCCCACAGGGTGAAATTGGGGTTGTAGGCGGTTCAGAGGACCGTGGCACCAATCAGCAAAGCTTTCAGGTTTCCCAGGATGCATAGCTCCTCTCCCATATAACCCCGCCTCCATGCCTAACTCATCCGTTTTTTGTTGGTGCCTTCAGGAAGCTGGGGCACCTTTTTTTTTCAGCAGGGATTGCCTCAAGGTGCCCATACACGTTACAATTATTGTATACACTATCACATCTCAGTTATGAGAGGAGATCTCGTACAAAAGGTATGTGCAGCACCTACTTTTTGTACGAGATCTCATCACAAAACCGAGATGAGATGCGATATTGTATACAATAATTGTAACATGTATGGGGCACCTTTAGGCAATCCCAAAGAAGCTGTTTTTTTTGTTTTACACTGTGCAGCGTTACCGCTGCTGGGCTGCCTGCACCGTCAGTCACACTGACTACAGCGTGGCGGCTCCATCTCTTTGCCAGCGCCGAAACTCCCCCACCACCCTGGTCAAGAGGTGTGTGCGGCGAGGTGGAGGCCGACGCCTAGCACCGCCGGACACCGGTAACCTCAGACAGCGTGGTCGGAGCACAGGGACAGGTAAGGCTCTCTGTGAGAGCACTACATCGCTGTCCTGCTGTGCGCCAGGGAGACGGGCCGCAGCAGCTAGCGTGAAAACTGCTGCTTGCGGCAGGGACTCCACTAGACCACCAGGGCATTGAGCATAGGCTCGGTGTAATCACTCATTTTGCATAGAAACATAGAATGTGATGGCAGATAAGAACCACTTGGCCCATCTAGTCTGCCCCTTTTTTAAACATGTTACCTCAAACCATATTTGATCCTTATTGCTTTGTAAGGATATCAATATGACTATCCCAAGTTTGAGGACCCATGCTCTAGGTCAGTGGTAGCCAACCCTAGCCCTCGAGAGCTACCAACAGTTCACATTTTCCAGACAACCTAGCTGCTGCACAGCTGCACTTATTAATCACTGACACATTTTATAAGATACACAGATGGAGCTAATTAGCTCACTTGTGATTCTGAGGAGACCTGCAAAACATGCACTGTTGGTAGCTCTCAAGGACTAGGGTTGGCTACCCCAGCTCTAGGTGATTGAAAACCCTGATCTTCTCTCAGAGACACTTGCAGCCAGACTCAGCATGCAGCAGCAAGTCTCCTGGAGTGCGAGTACAGTCTCCCCTGTAAAACCGTCCACAAACTGTGAATGCTTTTACGGGCACCCAAATCCCACTGGTTCTTTGGGGCTTAGTGGTTGATAGGGATGCAGTGGCATCCAGTAGATTTGTCCCAGCTATTATTCTGTATATGTGACTTGTGCTAGTCTGTTTTTTCAGGCACACGCACATCGTTACCAAAGATTTCTCTTAAGATCCCATGTGCGTTCCTATGGATCTTTTGTTAAATCTTCTGATCTTACATGCTGCATGAAAGATCAGAAGATTTAGCAAAAGATCCAAGGGAGCACGCATAGGACCAATATCGGCCGATTATCGGGAAACATTGGATGATATAGCAGCTGATTTTATCGAAAATCGGCCAAAAAAATCGTTCTAGTGTGTGGGCACCTTTTAGAGGTTTATCCTCTTTGGTCACTTACTGCTGTGTTATCACTCTAGGTTTTCCTATTTAGGCTACACCTTGTTTGTCTGTTATCAACATAACTGCTAAACGGGGGCGTTTTCGGACAGAGTCTCCCTTGCTCAAATGTAAAGGCCCCCACACACTAGAACGATTTTTTGTCCGATTTCCGACCGATATATTATCTATAAAAATCGCCTGATATATCGGACAAAAAAATCATTCTAGTGTGTCTTCCCATGTTACACAACTTGTTAAACCATCTGTCCTCCCTGTTACCACAGGATCTTCTGTAAATGATCCTGCAGATACAGTAGGCCAGGGGTCCCCAATCTTTTTCCAATCACGGCACCCTAGAGTATCAGAATTTTTCCACGGCACCCCTAGGCCCCAAAAAATATATATCAAATGAAGTAGATTGTGTTTATATGTGCTTCTTAGGTTCAGTTATGTGGTAAAGGGCAGGATTTGGTTCTGATTGTACACATTTTATGATTGGTAGCCACCAGCACTGGTTTTGTCCAGAAATAATTGATCATAAATAATTTGAATTGGTCCTGGATGACCAACCCAAGGCACCCCAGGGAGCCTAGGCGCACAGTTTGGGAACCACTGCAGTAGGCACTTAGAGCACTCTCTTAAAGCCATCTTTTATCTCACAGGTGCGGTCCAAAGACCTACTGTGGCTGCGACCTGGGCCGCAGAGACTATTCTGCCAGGCATTGCCTTTGCTGCAAGGACTCCAGCATCAGACATCTGCAAACTCTGTATTGGCATGTCATATCCTGTGGCTACGGCCCTGGAAGGCTGACCTAGAGTCTAGAAATTCTACCCTTTAAGGGAGATGTTTTGTTTATGGAAGAGTTCAATAAAATTGTAGCCTCGCTGGCAGCGGCTAAGACTGCATGCCTTCCCTCAGAGACCGAAAACTACACCTTTTCAGTCCTTTCGTCCCCAAGGTAAAGCGAGAGGTCAATCATTTCCTCGCACCTCAACCACTGCCAGGCCAAACAAGCCTGGGCCACTAGACAACCCCCAGTCAAGCCAGATATACCTGCAGCATGATGGGGCGGGCCTCCCCCAGGGGCAGGCTTCTACAATTCATACAACTGTGTTAGTCGTGTCAAGGGGATGCTCCATTTTGTTCAAAAGAACACACACACACACACACACTTCTTTTGTACAGGCCTCCCTCACAATCTGCAAAAAGTGGAACAATTATTGCAAATATTGTCCTCCCTGTTGCAGACTCAGGTTATTCTACCAGTCCCTCAACACCAGCGAGGGATAGGTTTTTACTCCACCCTGTTTCTAGTCCCAAAACCAAACGGGACTTATAGGCCCATACTAAATTTGAAGGCACGCAACAAATTTGTCAGGGTGACAAAATTCTGCATGGAAACCCTGAGGACAATAGTTCTAGCATTAGAACTGGGGGATTACATGGTCTCCCTGGATGTACTGGATGCATATCTACATGTACCCATACTTCCTTCATACCAGATTTCGCCAGTTTGCGATTCTGTCCCGCCATTTTCAATTCCAAGCCCTTCCATTTGGCTTGGCCACTGCCCCTTGGGTGTAACACCAAGGTAATGGTGGCATATCTGTATCTCCAGGGGATCAGAGTATTTCCCTACCTGGACGATTTGCTCCTTGTACCAAAGTCACCGGTACTGCTATTAGCACATTTACAAACAACGATTGCTGTTCTCCAAAAACACGGTTGGCTCCTCAATTGGGAGAAGTCCTCACTCACTCCATCAAGTCAGATGTGGCACCTGGGTTCTTGTCTAGACTAACTGACATAGAGATCTCTCTGCAACGTGGTCATCTGTTCATACCTTTACAAAGTTCTATGCATTTGACATGTTCGCCTCCCTGGATGCTTCCTTTGGTCGTCGGGTCCTTCTGACACCTCAGGCGGGTACCCTCCCTTAAGTACTGCTTTTGAACATCCCCAATGTCACCCTGTGGGACCATGAAACCCGAAGAAAACAGAAGTGATCGTAGATCTACCTTAGGTTAACTCTTTCTTCGAGGTTCATGGTACCCACAGGGCACCCACCCTTAATTAAACCTGAGGTACTCCTTTGTGATACACAAATTGTGACTTCCATGACCTTAGTCAGGTCTGCCTTCACTCTATGTATGTGTGAGTGCACTGGCATGTCCTTTTCTATCTTCTGCCTTCTCCACTTCCTGCTATTGGCTGGCTAATAAACTGATGAGCTAGGCATGGAGGCGGGATTATATTGGAGAGGAGCTGTGCATCCTGGGAAACCTGAAAGCTTTGCTGATTGGTGCCACGGTCTTCTGAACCACCCACAACCCCAATGTCACCATGTGGGTACCATGAACCTCGAAGAAAGAACGTTACCATAACTCTTGTTTTTACCTCAGCACAGAGGCCTCCAAGTAATGCAGTATTCCCAGCCCCACCCTACTGAGGAAGCCATCTTGTACACATGCCTGAACGTCTTTTACAATCTACTGCCACTTGCTCACAGTATTTCGGCTCACCAGGTGGATGCTTCCATGGCAGTGGCATAACTCCCAAAGACATTGGAAGCATCGGATGCAGCTGTGAGTGGGGCGCCAAGAAAAAAGAATGAAGAGGCTGACGAACTAGGACCGATCTTTCTACTCATTTCATAGTTTTGCTACAGTCATTGCTGACTGAAAACCCTTTAGCAGTCCCCTTGAGCTGAAGAGTCTTGGGATGTGTGTTAACATCTGTGTGTGTAGTGCGCTACAGCTCTGCTGTTGGGGTCCTTATATGATGAAAGAAAGGAGAGCAGAAGTTGTTTTTAAGGAGATGCACTAATTATAATAAAACGTTTAGGGGATTATCATTGCTTGGACAGTGAAAGATGGCAGAAGCTGTTAGTTGGTACACGATCTTTCTCCATTTTCTAACACAGCCTGTAACATGTAGAAGCTGATTGGCTGGTAGTCTCTCACAATTTTTTTTTTTTTTTTTGCTTCTTTATGCAAATACGACATAACCTTCCCAGTCGCACACCTGTGCGGATGACTGTGCAGTGATTGAGGTCTACAGTCCGTGTCTGTACCTGGTGTGTTTTCATATTCTTCCATCAGACGCACCATGCGTAATTGCTTCAGTTGTATTCCAGGAGCATATTATATCAGAGAATGGCTTTCGGTGTGAGCAGTTCTCTGTTTGAGTCTGCAGCCTCTTAAGAGACAGAAGATGGGCGATGTCCCTGTGTCGGCTTAACCACCTCCCAGTTACCGCCAGAGACACTTTATTCGCCAGAAAGGCATCTGAGATTGTGCACCTCACAATCAGGACCCTAATTTCTCCATTTTGAAGCTTAGAGTTGGCTTACCCTGTCCTGACACCCACGCCATGCTTTATATTGACCGTTTGTGCCACTTAAAATTTTTAACAATTTTTTTCTGCATTGATTGGAGAGGTTTATGTGGAAACTCCCAGTGTTTTACTTTCTTGACTAAACTTTTTTAATACTAAGCTTTCACTGTGTTGGTAGTAATGTCTCTCCCGGCTGCCGCAATAAGCCAGGTTTACCTGCCTCCCATGAGCCTTTAGTTGGCCGTTCTGTCACCGAATAACTAGTTCAGTAATTAGAAGATACATTTGGTACCAACGACGGCTCATTAGTTGGTAAACCTTCTTTGACTCCTGGACGCTACAAGCAGGGCCAGTTTGTTTTAGCTACCCACCACTGGCCGCGCAGGCTAGACTCCAGGATTGTATTGACACTCCCCAGACCGTTCAGATTAATGGAATGTAAGTTTTTTGTATTGTCCCTTATGTATGGAAAAAGGCCACCATCACAAATGTCACCACCTGCAGCTGGTCCATGTGGGACCTTTTGTAAGAACAGATTCAGTGGCCTCAATCACTATGGTAAACATCCACCTGCTGTGTTCTAGGGACACACTGCCAGTCAATGATAGTTGCACTTTAGAGAGGCAGTTGGCAATGAGGTTCCGGATATGGCTGTTGTGAATGGCCTCCTACCAGATGTGGTTACGGGAATCCGTTCTCGAAATTGCATGAGGCTTGTAGGAGATCAGAACAAGCAGAAAGCGTGACAATTCAGGACATGGACATGTAATCAGGGAAGGTGTATGTTCTCCTGCCCAACCACTCTCCAGGCTGGTCTATACAATCTCAAAACACCTGCATGGCCAACTTCAGGCTTATTAGCAATGGTAGGTGGCATTGCACCGGCGATATGGAAGATATACAAAGAGTGTGTAGTGTCATTAGCCACAGTCTGCTACTTGGTGGTGGAGGAGGAGGAGCCAGGTAGTTACTCTCCATCAGATGTTACAGATGAAGGCAGCATAGAATTGTATGTGAAAAAAATGGTGATCAGCCTGCATTGGGTTAGATGTATATATATATTTATAAACAGGATACTGTCTGAATATATTGCATACGGCCGTTTAGTAAATTAGGAATCACAATTCGAATGAATGATGACTCCTAGTCGTATTCTTTCCATGGCATTTGCATTTGTAAATACGAATAGGCGTATTTTCGGCATACTAAAAGCAGGAAATACGAATACGCCTAAAATAGGTGTATTTAGTTATACGAATATGTCTATTTTAGGCGTATTTTGCTTATTAAATTTCCCCCTTTGTGTAATATCTCTTGGTATCTCCTACGCATGGTTGAGGGTGATCCTCCAATCTCTGTTTGATCATGGCGGGAGAAGGTGTGAGAGAACCAAGCCTACCAAGTTCACCGCAATTCTTATACTTGCTGATCTGGTCATTCTTGTGGGCCTATCTGTGGGACCATATGGTAACAGTCCATTGTAATTATTTATGTTGAGCTTTCTTAACTATGAATGTGGCTTTATTATATTGTTTTATGTTCATTGTCTTCATTCTATTCATTTATCCATTGCTTTAATATAAAAAAGGTTTCCCAGAACAACCTGTGCCTCCTACACCCCTCCCAAGGGCCACGTGCCTCCTACACCCCTCCCAAGGGCCACGTGCCTCCTACACCCCTCCCAAGGGCCACGTGACTCCTCACACCCCTCCCAAGGGCCACGTGACTCCTCACACCCCTCCCAAGGGCCACGTGACTCCTCACACCCCTCCCAAGGGCCACGTGACTCCTCACACCCCTCCCAAGGGCCACGTGACTCCTCACACCCCTCCCAAGGGCCATGGGTCTCCTCACACCCCTCCCAAGGGCCACGGGTCTCCTCACACCCCTTTCCAAGGGCCATGGGTCTCCTCACACCCCTCCCAAGGGCCACGGGTCTCCTCACACCCCTCCCAAGGGCCACGGGTCTCCTCACACCCCTCCTCCTCCCCAGGGCCATGGGTCTCCTCACACCCCTCCTCCTCCCCAGGGCCACGTGTCTCTTCCCTCCCCAGAGCAATGTGTTCCCCTACTAGACTTTGTAGATGAGGGGTTTCCCCTTGCAGAGAAGAAAAAAGCACACAGCCGATAAAATATGCAGTCATTTTTATTCAGTGACTTTGTCTTGCAAGTTGCTTTTTGAGCATTTTTACAAACATAAGGCAATAGTGATGAATGCCGCCGGGCCAATCAGACCGCTCTGTGCCACTACCTGCATACAGCAATGAGCCAACACAGAACCTATCTGTTCACTAGGGGGCAGTGAGGTCACTACACCCAAGAGAATTGATAGGCTGCAATATCTTCATTTACTGCTTCAGCATACACAAAATGGCTGCCGCCACTGCATGCAGACAACAGAAAGAAAGGTCTTTTACCTCCCAGGCAATAAATAATCTCTAACATATAACGGACCATACAAAGGAGAGCGAAGCATACAGTCTCTGCTCCTGCACACAGCGTGGTGACTTACTGCTGGCAGGTGAGTGGAAATGCAGCCACCATGTTAGCGGCCTTTGTCTCTTACACAGCCTAATTGCTAATTCATACTTGTAAACTTGAAGAATGTTTGGTTCCCTGGTAATGATATTGGAGGGCCTGCTTACAGGGACAGGCGTTGTATTGGAATGTTAACATCTATCAGTCTGGACTATTATTATTGCATTGTTGGGGTGGGGTGGGGTGGGGGGGGGGGTGGGAGGCATTTTGCATTATTTATGGAAATCTCACTTTATAAGCTTGGCTCATTAATAAAAATCCAAAACAAGAAGTTTAATCTCCTTTCCAGAGAACTGGTGCGGCTTCTTTTCAGCTTATAGGGCGGCTGTATTAAGCCTGAGGAAGCGATAACAAGCCAGCCAATCAGCTTCTGTAGTTTTTCAAACCCAGACTGTAACATGTTAGTTAGGAGCTGACTGGCTGGTGCGTTATCACCTTCAACTTTATCACTTCGCCAAACTTAATAAATCCGCCCCTCTTCTATCAACAAAGTGCCAATAACTGTGATCAATGCTCTGCTACCATGCCAGCCAGCTGCGGAGCAGTGACAGAATATTAGGGGGTTTTCCATTTGTATATTAAATCTTCTATTTATTATTCTATTACTTTGCTGGTCGCAGAGCTCACCTATAGGCAGGACCTAAGCCAATAAACAGAAATAGTCACAGCAATGTGTGATTTCCTGTCAGAAAATATTGTCTGGCTAATATACTGGGGCCCTGCCGTCCCACCATCACCCCCCACCCACCCACCCACCCCAAACATGTAATTGCATTATTACTGTTGCAACTGATCTGAATAGAAGGAAATTGATAGTAACTGGGAAACATCCAGAAATAAACAACATCAATATCTAAAATATATTAAATAAGCAGCTCAGAAATGTTTATATGGACTTTGCATTATTAAAACTACAGCTTCCTCCTGTCTATTCCATAAATCGTTGAAGGAAATTTCAGTCTTTATTGGGTTATATGGCGCAAAAATCCCCCTAAGTCTCGAGATCGGTCCCATGGTAACGGGCGGCCACCCAAATTGTAGTTGTACTAGTGTCATCTAGAAGTACCCTACCCTTGCATTTCCTGGGTCCCAGCCAGGAGAAAGGTTTAATCATCTGGGGAGGGGGGTTGTTAATCAATTAACCATTTTGCCAGGGACTTGTCTAATTTGTAATAACTAATCCAGTAACAGGAGACTCTGTAAGAGATTTATCAATCTTGGAGAGAGAAAAGTACCAGCCAATCGGTTTCTAACCTAGAGCCAGATTCTCTAAGCTTCAAAAGTGATCAAATGGAGAGGGATAAACAGCCAGCCAATCAGCTCCTACCTGCCATGTCATAGACTGTGTTTGAAAAATGTCAGGCAGGAGTTGATTGGCTGGCTGTTTATCACTCTCTTTTTATCACTTTTGAAGCTTAGAGAATCTGGCCCTCAAGCTGGGTACACGATAGATGTATGTAATCGTGGGCAGGGGGACCCTGCATCAGCAAGTGCATACACACTCGTCATGGGAACAATGGGTGTGGCCACCCAGAAGACATTGCGGCTGCGGAAACCAACAACTGTTACATGCCAAACGATCCAGGCGAAATGTCCAGAAACAACATATCGGGCCCAGATTGCTCTAGTGAATACCCAGCTTTAGTAGAAGCAAAAATTAACACGTAGGACTTGGTCTTTCTCCAAGATTTGATAAATCTCCCCCTAATACCATTCTCTTGAACAGATGTAGATACCCTAATATTGTCTTCCGCATTGATCATGTAGAGATGTAAGGAAGACTGCTCAATGTTAGCTTTGCGCTTACGTTAACACTGTACAAAAGGCTATATTACAACTGAGGCAAATAGTGTTGCTGGCCATATTGTGAGTGGAACATACAGTCATCCATTTTACTAAGAAGTAGTGGCATCACTGAAGCCTTATGTCACTAGTTCCTATGGACAGCGATCCACCCACAAAATGGCTGCCTTGAGTTTGTCAAGACTTCTCTACATAAGTGGACATGAGACAGGAGGAGCCAGTTCCCCTAATGCAGGGGTGGCCAAACCTGTCCTCAAGATCTACCAACAGTCAATGTTTTTCAGGCAACCTGTGGATCTATAGTAGGAATGAATGCAGCAGGTTTGACAATGTGACAGTTAGTAACGACTACACCTGTGCACCAGCTAGGTGATCTGGAAAACGTGGACCCGTTGGTAGATCTCGGGGACCGGTTTGGCCATCTCTGCCCTAATGCAATGCTTTTACAGGCTACACATTTTAAGCCAATATGCAGATTCCATATTCAGATATAATACATATAAATACAGACAAGAGCACAAAATACATAATTTAAATACCTCTAATGATAATAGTGCTCCGTACCTTTATCTGCACGATTGCATCATTGATTACAACGCTATGAAAATATAGCAAATATTACAAAAATATACATATTATTTTTTTTTTTTTTTAGAAAAGAAGGGGGGGGGTTACCTGTACCTGTGTGTGAATTTGCCCCACAGGTTTGCAAAAACAGAAATTTTAGAGAGCGGTGTAAAAATTCAAACCATCTCACTGTTGTGAGAATTGACCATACAATAGATTTTTCATTCATAGGAGTGGATGACAGAAGGACCCGGAAAGTTCTTTGCAACGCAAGGCGGCCTAATTCAGAAACGGTTTTGTTCCACAATGTTACCTAACCCAAAATGTCATTTATCCCTTGACTTTGACGTGGATTTAAGCTTTTAAAATGGCTATGAAAGCAGTTTGGTTGTGTGGTTGAGGTAAAATGTGGTTTCTAAATTATTCACCCTCCAGCCGTGAAAAACTGAACCCCAGCGAGCCCTATGCCAACCACCCCCTGCAAACATAGGATAATAAAGGAATTTATTTGCTAATAAAATAAAAACATCCTTCTTTCTACCTGGCCTTACAATGCAAACTGTTTGAATTAAGTGCAGCCAACTTTAAGTGCTATAATGCAGTATCAACAAGTATGTAATCCCTTTAGTCTGCTAGGAAAATGGCTGACTCACTTCACTCAGCTAAACTCCAAAAACAGAGTGATGGTTTTGGGAAGTGGGAGGCATCGGGCTAATAGAATTACCTCAGAAAATGGTTGTACTTGTTACTATTGTATGCTTCTGGCCTAGTAAGAAGTGGGCAAAGTAGTTATTAAAGTGCGTGGCGCTCCATGCAATCTGCGGAATCCAAAAATAAAAACTAACATAGGTGGTAACATATTTACATTCAGAAATAGAAAACTATGCCACATCCCTAGAAGGATACTATAAGGCACTTCATTAACGTAACCTCCATATTAACTGTGGGCGCCATGGCTTCCATTAGCATCTAATTGAAAATGACATGCTGAAAAAAGCAGCAAAAGACAGTCTAGTCCGCTCACGGGTTGTATCTTCAAAAAGGAAAATGGTTGTTAAACCTAACACCGTCAGACATAGAGGCATCCATTTTGTGGCCTGAAGTAATAGTCATGAAAGTAAAGCCTATTTGTTCGTTAGGCAAAAAGTAGCGTGGCTTGTGTCTAAGAGCGGTTACTGGTTCTTAGCGCGTTCATAGGCTGTTTTATCATTAATACAGCTTCAGGCCACAACATGGCTGCCTCTGATGCATATACTACAGCAACCATTTTAAGTAATAAGTAGTATTCCCACCTTATAATATACTCAGACAGCTGGAAGTTCCATTTGGTAACACCTACCATCATCCATTCTGCTATTCCCATACTTCTACCAAGTTCCTTCACCCATATGTACAGTACTAATCTAAGCACTAAATTATTCATGCCAAAGGAACGTTGATAGTTCTTCTGTACATATTGTTTGAGCTTCATAACTTAAGAGGTTGAAGATATGTCATGTAAACTCAGATGCAAACCATAGTACAATGCAGCCATTTGACAATCTACCCACATTACAAGTCCATCTATAAACATGCTTCCACCTCAAAAATGTTTAAGTTCCCTAAGTGCATAGTGAGGGCTATTTCATACCTCACGTTCCAAGATCATGGTTAATCCCAGCCAAGTAGGTTTCACTTCCCTTTGTTCCTGGCAACACACAATGGGGGTATTACATCTCCACAGTACTAAAAGGAAGCAAGGACTGCTGTAATACCCCTCAGGAATGACCAGCACATCCTTTCAAAGCACCATTAATTTGTTGCAAGGAGCTTCTCCTGAAGATGACTGGACACCAAAATACTTCTTCGGCCTTGCCAATTACTTCCCTGGTGTCCTTCCAAACACTATTAGCAGCTCCTTGTAACTCAGTGTTTCCCAGCTCCAATCTCTGTAGTGATCGTCAATAGGACAGGTTTCCGAGACAGCCAGCTGTCTATAAATCAGAGTGCGAGCCACCAGGGCTCATTATACAACGATAAACCTAGAACCACCGGGGCACTAGGACACAGATTCGGTATAAGCCACCAGGGCTTATATATGTAAAGCTTTCAAACCAACTAGTACCTACTGAGTGACGTGGCTAAAACGTAAGGAGCCACCAGGGCCCCAGAGCTTTAGAACCAAGACAGAGTCCAGAATGAACTGTTGTTCGTTGCCGTAGCTTGGAAACACCAACAAAAAGGAAATGGTTCCATGGCACAACCGCCCATCAACAGGCACACATGCCAAGAGAGCTATTCATAAGTACGCAATGGATCCCAAGAGATTTCCAGATAGCAGAAACAATACCCGGAGATATACTTGAAGATTATCATAATACTTCTCGAGAGGTGCAAACAGAGCCTCCTTGAGCGCTCACCAATTTAGAGGAGACCGTGAATTGTAGATCCACACAGACCCTGATTGCTAACTAACGCTGGGATGAACTCTGTTGTGGGACCGGACTGACTTCCTCCTTTTGCTCTGTGATAGTTGCATAGGGATGAGGGCAGGCTCTTCTGCCACCACCTTGTCCACAGTAATGACCTTGCTTGCTGAAGTGCTCTCTACTAATACCTGAGATACTGTGGAAGGCCGCAGAGTGTGTGAAGAGCTCTTGGCCAGCCGGTTCTGAGACGCAGATTTAGAACGTCTGCCGTGTGATGGGATGGAACTCTGGTGGAGCCCCTGAGTTACTTGGCGAAGGGGTCTCGTGCTTGGACTATTCCCGTGTTGCCGCCTGCTCTTGGTGACCCTTGTCTGCACATCTTCTAGGCTGCGTTCGATTTGATAAACTTCCTCCGTGGCGTGGTTGACTATGTCAAACTGTGACAGCAAGGTTTCCAGAACAGGCAGCAATCGCTGAATATTGGCTTCCACCTCTGCTCTCTCCCTGGTGCTCCCAGCGCTCAGAGTGTCCAACTGGCTGGAGATGGTGGAGAAGGAGGAGGAGGAAGAGGTGTCTGAAGCTGCACTTGGGGTGGAGCCTCGCAGTGACTTGGAGTCACTAGAGGAACGTGAAGGAAGGGGCTCCATACCTTCAAATCGCACCTTGTGCCGGAACTGGACAGGGAAGGGAAAGAAAAGAAAAAGTGACGAGATCTGAACTAATAATACATCTTCCTCTGTAGTTATATACAAACTGAGCATTGGTAACTCATTTACTAATAGTATTAATTACCTCTTTGACTTTGCTGACTCCTATCCATATCCGAAGCCTCCTGAGAAACAGCTCCACCATCTCGTAATCCTGGGGCTCAAATGCCGGTCGGAACATGTCCAGCCGCACCTGATGGTAACTCTTTATTAACATGGCTGCAAAGAACCTCATCATTATCCAAACCTCCAGGAACAGGTAGCTCATGAAGTAGAGGTGGTGCACATAGGAGGAGTACTGGGACGGGGCTTTCAGACTAATGGCGCCACGAGACACAAAGAACAGAGATAGGATGCTGGAGCCAAAGCTGTGATATCTCTCCCAGGACGTGGAAAAAAGCTGGACGGGAACATATAAAGAAAAAAAGCGTATTAAACATACTGTAAGTATCATACTACTGAAATACGAGGCATACTGCATTAAGTGAGGTTGTATCATTACGTAATCATGCCAGGCATCAATATAGACTACCGATAAAGCATTTCAGCGTGAATCACCCCACCCGTGACTGGGTACGCAGATGGCCATTCCGGTACGAGGTTTCCTAGGCAACTCCTCACATTTCTTGTCACCCTCCACTTCTAGATGGCGCAAGTAGGTTCTAATAGTGTTACTTACCAAAAAGCCCAGCTGAGCATAGACCAGCAGGAGCCCCAGTACTGCCCCAGATGCAGCGCACAGATCCGTCACACACATGCTCAGCGTCTTCCCAAACACTGACCACTCTCTGATAAAGCGCAGCTGTTGTGCAGCCTGCAGGAAACACAATGGGGATAATGGGAAACTAAAATGATTGGACGGAATTCACAGAACATCATTTTATTCAGCCATAGTACCCACAGGCAGTTGTTTAGAAACTCAGGGAAGTATTTATTCATAGAAGGTTCTATCATTTTACTTGTACTTTAGACATGTTTCCATTCATTTGATTTTTCAACCTTTATTAAACTTTTTTTTGGCTTCTTGGAAGGAGGAGATTCGGGCTGTGCTCTGATCGGTCATCTCTGCGGTCACAGAAAACTGGGATCAGGCATCTGCAAATGCCTAGCTCCATAGGAGAGCTGAATCAACTCCTCTGGACCAGTTTGAGTCCCGATTTCCATGGCAACACTAATGCGGAAATGCTGTTTTTGGCACAGGGAACACAGGGCTCTATGTGCATAGTTCTTGCCCCCACATTGGGAGGGAGGAGCATGACATTCTGCATATTATTTATCTAATTAGCATAATAATGCAATGACTCCTCCCTTATGCCACACCTCCTTCCAATAGGCATAGCAAATGTATATATAATAAGCGATAGAGAAGTAGTACAGGTCGAGTATCCCGTATCCGAATATCCGTTATCCAAATTATTCCGAAATACGGACATTCCAGAAAGTGAAAAAAAAAAAATTTTTTGCTAAAAACTCACTGGGGACATATGTAACAGCATCACTGGGGACATGATATGTAACTGGCACTATATATGTGCAAGACAATGATTGCTTGGCATTCAAATTCAGTGCTGAGATAGTACACACATTTTGTTTCACGTTTTGAAACCTTGTTTTTTGAACAATTAAAATATGTTTGTGTGTATTTTATGTGGTAATAAAATATATTTGTGTGTATATTATGTGTTTATACAGCATAAATGCAAGATACTTCAAAATACATCATTGAAATATTAAAATATTCCGAAATACGGAATAATCCGTTATCCAAAATTCTCCTGGTCCCGAGCATTTTGGATACGGGATACTCAACCTGTATATAAAAATGCAAGTTTGGACAGAGCAGGGCATCTCTATGGAGGGCTATCATTGCAGTTAACTTACCTTGACAGTAAGGAGGAAGAGCAGGGATGCAGAGAGACCGTGGAAGGCGTTACCCAAAAAGGCCACGTGGTGCAGGTTGATAAAGGCACCTTTATCATTCATGTAAGTGTTCCAAAGCTGGTCAGCAAGACTGCCTCGGCTGAGGTAGACGACCACGGTGCAGACTGCAAGCACAGTCATCAACCACTGGACATAGTTCCAGAAGTGGTTGAAGTAAAGCAGCCCCTCCTTCCTGATGGCCAGGCACTCCGCCAGCACGAAATACACAACGAACATCATCAGGAAGACCTGGAAACAGAGGACACGAGATCAGACATGACACATACCAGCCCAGAGGGTGTCTACACACACTAGACTCACCATCATGATGAGGAGGAGGAGCTGGTTACCGCTGCTCAACCGCAGTAGGGGAAAGGCTCGGATCTCCACAGATGGCAGCATTCTACCGGCCAGGGGGAATTCCAGTAGCAGCGTAACAGAAGAGTACAGGTCAACACCGGGGCTGTACAGCGAGAACTCTACAAACAGCGCCCGTGTCCTGCAGGGGCAAAGGCAGTCTGATTACCGCTGCACTATTTAGGAAATACTTAAACTTGGCAACAGAAACAGAGATGAAGAAGAAGACAGCTTACAGGGTGTCGATCCAGTGATCTTGTTGGAGGTTCCTCAAGATGGCCTCATTTTCCTCCAGACTAGAACCCAGTTGTTGAACGTATCCAGAGCTGTCATAGAAGGCCAGAGATCCCCAGTACCAGGCCCTACAAGCAAACCATGGACAGGACGTTGACTAAAGGTGGTAGGCTGGGAACTTATGGCCGCGCTGCCGTAAGATGCTCAGAAGCTGTTTAAATAAGGTGCAGACATCCCAAATTTTATATGTGAGGAAGAGTCACATAGTGCTGCCTACCTTGTACTATTGGGAGGGCAATGCAACCATGCCTGGGAAGAGGAGACAGGGCTGCTTATCCAACCAACTCCATAGTCTGCATCGTCAAAGACCACAGACTCCTCCGCACAGATCCCCCGGATGGTGAGCGAGGGGAGGCCACATGCTAGTGAGAGATACAGCGCAGGTCAACCACGGTTTTTATTCGGTAGTTTCAGACACAGATATTTGGGGTCAGAGAAATATCATTACAGATCTACCCACGGGTGTATATTTACTAAGGTTTACAGAAGTGGAGATTTTGTCTATAAAAAGCAATGAAGTTCTATAATCTTCTAGAAGGTGCTAGATAAAGATAAAGTAAAATATCATTGATTGATAAGGGCAACATCACCACTATCTATAAACTGGATGAATATCATTTTCAATGAATAGTAATTTTAACTATGCACATTACGTCCAAGTGAAATCAAAATGGTGGAATAACCAGTCTATACAAAACATGAAGACTATGAACAACCAATTAATTAAAGTCCTATTTTTTTTTTTTTTAAACATTGTAAATGGAACCCACCCCATTAATGGTACAAAGGTATGGTATAAGGTCCCCGATCTCAAATAAGGGCAAATAAGCTAAAATAACAACATACAAAAATCATCATAAAAAACAACATACAAACATACAACATGAAGCATTCATGTCTAGGGCATAGAAAGAAATCTGCACCTTTATTTTCCCGAACTTGGCGTAAACGAACGGACCCCAGCAAATTACTGTAGCTGCCGCGCTGGTTGTTATTTAAATATGGCAGCAAAACTTCTGATGTCCAGGCCCAAAAGTCCTCACACCTATAAAAAAAACCAATGGGTGCGATAGATGTTATCCAAGCGACAATGAGCACCAATTCTTTGCTATTTTGCAAATAACTTTAATGTGTACCCACCCATTACTTGTACACAGAAGTGGCAGCCATTTTGTGAGCTTAACCACTAACAATGGAAATGTATCCTATCCATCTACTAACATCACGAGGCATACGGGAGGCAGTCATTTTATGAGCATATACAATAACCAAGGAAGCCTAGCCTATCCATCTACTAACATCACTGAGGCATGGGGGTGGTGAGGCGGACATTTTGTAAGCGTATACAATAATAAGGAAAACATAGTCTATCCATCTACTAACATCACTGAGACATAGGGGAGGTGGACATTTTGTAAGCCTCGTGGCTCTGCAATATCGCCAGTTCGTGATGATAGGCATGATACTCATTTTGTTTAGCCTTGTTGATGTGTTCATTGATCCAAGTAATAGAAAGCCTTAATTAAGGTAGGATAATTATGTCTGGACGGTACCTTCTGATGTGCAGGAATCTCTGTCCCCCCAGCTCTTGCTTGACGGAGCGCTGAAGCAGGTAGGCACTGGAGTTGACAGATGGGTCACCGTAGTTTGTGAGGAGAACTACCAGAAAGAACAGCATGTACACCACAAGGTTCTGTAGGAATACACGCCAAGACCACACGTGTCAGAAGCTCAGAACTTGGACTGACTGATGCCCGATGCCTTACAGAAAGCAGCAGTCACTCACCTTCAGCATCCTGTGCAGCAGCTTCACCTTGCGTGCCTCCTCTCTGGCCTGGAACAAAGCAAATCCCTGCGGGGGTCGTACTTTGGTGATCCTCTCAGAGACCTGTTCCACCAGTGGGCATTCCACAAGAGTGTCCTCTTCCTCTGGGTGCAAACGCTTCACCACCAAAGCAAAGTACACTGCTTCTGCCAGGACCTGGACATAGAACATGCAAAAGCCCTGTGAGAGGTGAACTCAGGAAGGGGGTGGGGGGGACATTATGTTCGGAACTAGGGTGTGCAATCCAAAGTCCCCCAGCCCCCATCCCTTCAGACTACACCTAACGGTACCCCATCTTCCCAGGCTCCTCTTGGGCTACTTCCAAGATTGACAATGCACCTGTTCTTGTAACTGCCTCACCACAGAATCTGCTTCATTGTGGTTCAAGGAGCTGCAGTGCTGTAAGCATGGGTGCAGGCACGCCGGCCAGTCCGGGTAAAATGGAGAGGGCGGGGCCTCCGGGAGGGGGCATGGCCACTTCCCCATGAAAAAAATATTGTCGAGAGTGAAAGAGATGACAGGCTGCAGCTGTCTCTCTCCTCAGATCAGCACACGGCACTGAGCAGCGTGTGCTGAGCTGCGGAGAGAGGCTGTGCTGCAGCCTGTAATCTCTCTACCCACTGCCTGGCACTCTGGAACAGGGAAGGTGGGAGTGGGATCTGGAGCTCTCCATCCCCAGGTAAAAAAGTACCCGCCCCCTCTTGACGCCACTGGCTATAGGGAACATATATATATAGTAATTATTATTACTGCAAATGAACACAGAAAACTGAAGTGACTGTTTGCTGTTAGCAGGGTGGGACCAGAGCACTGAGAGGCTAATTCAAGTTTGGAAGTAAAGCAAAAACACAAGCCATGTTGTCATGCAAGGGAAGCAAATGCACGTATATTTTTCTGTGCAAGGTAAAAAAAATGGCTGCTTTGGCATGTAGCCCGCACATCTTTAATTTTATATTCTAATTTAGATTTCAGTTTGAACAAATCTAATCCTCTCTGCACAGGTTACATCTGCCCCCCTGCAGTACAGCATGCTTTGTCCAGTTGCTTGCTTGCAGGGATCAGTAACTTGACTGGGGCAGATGTGAGGCGCTGTGTGGAGAAGTTACGATTCCCTCACACACTGACTTCAGTCACCTTCAATGGCTCCAGAAGAAAGAAGGAGCAGAGGAAGCTGAATATCCCTGAGATGAGCCACATCAGACCCACGCTGGAGGTGAAGCCCACGCCAATCCACACCGACACCACAAAACAGCAAAGGAGCAGGAAGCAGCTGAGCGCGTGAGCCACCCGGGTGCACCAAGATGGCAGCATCGGCCTGCGTCTCTGGAAGGCATCAGTGATAACTGTCCGAGCAAAGACAAAACACCACAGTGGTTACTCTATACATACTGGTCACTTATTCAGTGCATATGAGGTAGTGTTTATGTAAAACAGCCATTCGCAGCCAGTGCCTGCGAATACACGCTAGGAATGGGTGGCGGCCAAGCCACCATTCGCAAGGCAGGGTTTGGTGGACTCACAAGGCTTCGAATTCTCAGCCTTACGAATCAACCCCCCTAAGTGTAAATTTCTTAAATGGTTCTAGTCATTGATGGGCAATCTGTCTAACGTGCGGTGCGTCTCACCTGTCCTGGTTGACTTGACGGATTTGCTGACGTCCCTAGGCGGCCCGGTCAGGGCCTGTCCTTTTTCATTCAGTTTATCCAGCATTATGGTTTCTGTTTTGTCTCCAAAAGGGTTCGATCTGCCAAAAGCACCAACAGCATAAAAGAATTTAGTAACAATCCTACATAATATACAGTTATAGAAAGGTTCTGTAACGTGTGATGGCCAGGCAGCGAATCAGCACACAGCCCTGTACATGTACTGGCGGCATCACCGAGGTGACCCCATGTGTCCACTTACAGGTCGGACAGGAGATCGGTGTCTGTCTGGGAGATCCTCCTGAGTTCTGGGGGAAGAGACATGCTGCTGACGCCATCTGTATGAAAGGTCAGAATGAAACAGATCACGCTACAATAATTAGAAATATCGCAGGGTATTTACCACAAATCCACGGTTATATGTTAAAGCTTCTTATGGAGACCACAGAATTATACAGTAAATAACCGGACTGGTTTCTTGAGGGCTTCTTTAACCCTTTCAAGTTAAATGTCTAGTCAGGCTCAACCAGGGCCGGACTGGGACCAGAAATCGGCCCTGGCATTTTGAGCACACAGGCCCACCTGTAGCAGACGGGACCCTTGTGCGACAAAGCCGCGCTGTGAAAAGGGGGCGTGGCCTCATCGCAACAACAAAAAACACAAAAAGGAGGCATTACACATTATGGAACACACTGTAATGCCCATTACACAAAATGCTGCACACAGTAATGACCATTACACAAAATGCTGCACACCCTGATGCCCATTACACAAAATGCTGCACACCGTAATGCCCATTACACAAAATGCTGCACACCCTGATGCCCATTACACAAAATGCTGCACACCTTAATGCCCATTACACAAAATGCTGCACACCGTGATGCCCATTACACAAAATGCTGCACACAGTAATGACCATTACACAAAATGCTGCACACCATAATGCCCATTACACAAAATGCTGCACACCGTAATGCCCATTACACAAAATGCTGCACACCCTGATGCCCATTACACAAAATGCTGCACACCTTAATGCCCATTACACAAAATGCTACACACCATTATGCCCATTACACAAAATGCTGCACACCATAGTGCCCATTACACAAAATGCTGCACACCATAATGCCCATTACACAAAATGCTGCACACCGTGATGCCCATTACACAAAATGCTGCACACCATAATGCCCATTACACAAAATGCTGCACGCCGTGATGCCTATTACACAAAATGCTGCACACCGTGATGCCCATTACACAAAATGCTACACACCATAATGCCCATTACACAAAATGCTGCACACCATGATGCCCATCACACAAAATGATGCACACCGCAATGCCCATCACACAAAATGATGCACACCGTAATGCCCATCACACAAAATTATGCACACCGTAATGCCCATCACACAAAATGATGCACACCGTAATGCCCATCACACAAAATGATGCACACCGTAATGCCCATTACACAAAATGGCTCCCTGTGGGTTAACTTTCCCTCTAAGTGCTGTTGTTAGGCTTTGAGAAGGGTCTTTGTCAAACATATGTAGGGATGTGCAGTAATGTAATAAACTGCTCACCTGTCCCCTGTGCTTCACATGTCACTCCAGGCGCTGGTCGATATAAGGGTGTGTGGAATCTGGGGGTGTGACAGGCACCAGGGATGTAAACCGCTGCAGGTCGTCTGGAGCACTAGCTGGCAGACTGCCATCGGCGCCTGTAGCCCCGGACGGTGGACGCCTGCTTCTTCTGTCAGGCGGCAGACAGGAGCTACTGGTCCGCCCCAGACCTTGGCTTAATGTGGAGGAAAGCTCAGGAGCTGTCAGGCGGCCATGAGCTATGCCGCACACTCTCCAGAGTGGGGCGCCGGGCCTCATCTATAAATTTAGGTCCCGGCTTAGGGAAGGAGGCAGGCCGCAACATGACAGAAGTACCCTCCTGGCTCCCGGCTCCGCGTCAATTACCCCTCCCGGTGTGGTAAGTGGAGCAGGAGTGGGATCACTAGTGGGGCTGGTTTTCATCCTTCCCAGGGGTCTGAAAATGAATTAAAGGCCGCTAGAAGCAGAAGCTCAGGCAAAATCCCTCTGCTCCCGTTGGCCGCCAAGCCACGTCCCCAAGAGGCATCTTCTGCTGTTAACTGGCTGCACAAACTCGGCCCTCTGGCATTTTCCAGAAGTGCCAGATGGCCAGTCCGGCCCTGGGCTCAACAGTCCTAGCGCTAATGGTGAAGCCACTTTAAAATAAGAACATTAATATTGTTCAACATTCAATGTAGACCATTTTGAATAAAAAAAAAATACAATTAATTTAAACCACTGTTTGAATTGCAAAAAAAAAAATTAACATAAAAATTTGGACTGCAAAGGGTTAAGACCTTGTATAGATATTATGCTCTTACCTGAGGCAATGAACTGTTGAGGCAACGACTGAGGGAGTCCTAGCACCACACTGTCGTCCTCGCTGGGGTGAGAGCTGGCATCTAGCCCGTGGCAGCTGGATCGGTGCCTCTCCAGCTTTTGAATAGTGTTTCCCATGATGGACGGGTCACTGAGAAGGTCTGGCCAGCTGAGCATCCCTTCATTGGCATTCCATTGGATAAAGCTGCACACAGGCCAAAGGTCAGAAGAAGCATGGTGATCTCTAACGTTGCTGATGCCAATGATTGCTTATAATTAATATTTATTGGACACCGTTAAGGCAAACGATAGATTAAAGAACTCCGGATATCGACTAGCAGATATCTTACGGTATCTAATAAAACCATGTGTGACACTGATCATTATCATGTAATGTTATACAGATGGGATAAATCACTCACCTCTTTGTATCATCCACAGGGATTTCTGTTTTGGTTTGGTCATAAAATGTCTGAGAATGCAAAACATATACATATAAACACAAAATAAATATATATAAAAAAACAACTATATACATAAAAGAAACACAAACATATATATATATATATATATATAAAAAGAAAAAAATGTGCATATAAAAGAAACAAATAAAAAGAAACAAATAAATCCATAAAATAAACACAAATATATACATAAAAAGAAAGAAAAATATACATAAAAAGAAACACAAATGTACATATAAAAGAAGCAAATAAATACATCAAAATAAATGCACAAATATACATAAAAAGAAACAGAAAAATGTACAAAAAAGAAACACACACGTACAAAAAAGAAACATACATAGATATATACATATGAAACACAAACATATATACATAATAAAGCACACAAACACATACATAAAAAGAAACAAACATATACACTGAAAAAGGAAGAGACACATACAGAAAAAAATGCAAATATATACATTAAATTAACACATACATTGAAAAAGGAAAACAACACACATACATAAATACCTAAACATATGCTTAAAAAGAAGTAGGAGTGGCTTGGTGGAAAAGAGGCACGTGGCTCTTAGGGGAGTTAGCGAAATAGACACTAGATGGCAGCAAAAATGTTAAATCCATGTAGATGTGCTTTGTTCCTCGTCCCCACTGAGCCGCTCATACATAAACACTGACAAACAATTAGTTTATTGTAAGTCACTAATAGTCCAAATGAAAATGGCAAAAGAGGAAAAGCCAATTCTAATCAAAAAAGTGCTGAAGTTTAATACATCTAGTATGGAAATGTGCTGGACTACTTTGTTAGAGATTGCCAGGAAAGTAAATCTTACAGGAGGGCAAACTGTATTTTTAAGTTGTCTTAAGGATGTTGCTGGCTGCTATAAGATTGCCAGAAAAATCAACAACAAGTTAATATTTATTTGGACAGATATTCCATCCTCACCTCGCCATGGATTCCTGTGTACGTCATGAAGGAACTCTCCATCATCATCGTGTCCAAGTAATTATCAATTTCCAAAGAGTGCTGGTCAAAGTATGTGAGAGAGGGCCTGACACAAGTCTGTGGGGGAACAATAACACGGTTACAGTCTGCAGCACAACAGTCATGGCAGTGTGTCTCCATTATCACCCAGCCCAGTGCGGTCACCTTGCTTCGAGCACGTCTGAACAAGAAGAGAACAAACAGGTAGATGGGATACACCAAGATGCTGGTCACGAGTCCGACAGCCACGGAGTCTACACTGAGAGGGACCACCTGGGACACTGCTCCTCCCCTGAAAGAATGGTACGGTTTGCCTTAGCCTTCTATACAACGTGCATAGCAATGTGGGCTTTAGATATTTGCAATGTCACTGAATTCCAACTCAGACCACAAAAAAAAAAAAGATCTGGTTTCAGTGTGTGCTTTGCTTGATAGTTTCACATTTTTGTTCTACTATAAAATAAAAAGGAAGTGAAACCATTTATGCGGCAGGCAGAAACATAAGCACGCTCACCCATAATTCCGATCTCCCACCACACCGTACCACACAGCGTTAGCGCAGAGGAAAAGAAATATAAGGACTGCGCAGCAGGTGGCCCTCTGGACACGGGTGAAGCGGCTGCGAGGAGGACGATCCCACATGGAGAGCCACACATGCTTCTCTGATATGCCTCTCTGCAATTCCGCCATGAAGATGCGGGTGAATCTCTTCAGCTCGGTCTCACCTGAAAGGGAAGGGAAAACATTTCTATGGACTCACAGACACAGCCCAGGAGATCATACGGTCCAGGCACAAAGCGAGGAACACTCACTGGCAGCGAAGATCTCCTTCTCCACCCGACGCCCACTCTCCTCCTGACCCACAGACAGCCAGTCGTTGACCAGGAAGAAGAAATTCTTACTGCTCTGCAGATCTCGAATGATAACGTGCTGCACATACCAAGATGGGCTGAGACCTGCCACAAACAGACAATTACATTTCACAGTCAGGAGAATTTCGCTCATTGTCTGGTTTGGGACTCGAACCCCGTTCACCAGCAAGTCTCTCAATGCCTCTGCTGGCTGCAAAGCAAATTCCATCTCCCAGTATGGGAAGACCACAGAGTTTTAGATTCACAGCAACTTATAAACCAGGACGTGTTAAAGACCAGGATGCTTACAGAAACTCATGATCACAGCTCTAGTACAAAACAAGTAGTTTCCACATCTGCCAGCAGGTGGCAGCATGTGGCTTTGAGCTGGTTGCAGAGATATCATCCAGACCTGTGGATCCCATAGCCTACTTCTCAATGCCAGAAGCATGTTTTCCAAAGAGGGATCACACAGGTTATATAACAAGCCTATATGGAGCCAAATGTACTTGGCGGCAAGTTTTGGAAAGTGACGACACTGCGTGGACTTGGCAGTCAAATAAAACGGCAATTGTTCTGATGACTAAAACCGCCCTACATCTGCCCTAATAAACATTGCTGTTTTAAATCCTCTTACTTACCGATATATCGTCATTTTCAAAAACCCGCAACCAAATACTTATAGACTATAAGGAATTAGTGAGGCACTAATGTGTATTCCTGATTGGAGATACAGAGTTTCGACCAGCAACTGATTACATAGAGGAGAAATGTTTTCCTCATTTATAGACTGACCACCAGCACGTGTCTATAGTCCCCAGTTAACGCTCTCCTGTCTCTACCTTTGTTGTCGTGCCACAGGCGGATCTTCCAAACGTTCCCCAAGCTCTTCTCAGTGGCAATCTGGAAGATGTCCACGCTGTTTCTGCGGAAGGTATTCTCCCCATCTAGGTGTCTGTGGCCACTTTTATTGTCCACGCCGTACAGACTGATCCCGACGTGAGCTGTGGTACCTGGTAATGGGGAGTGAGGACAATCATTGTCTGTTCATTACTGTATTACGGGTAAGGTAGATTTATGTATTCCCTCTCACCAGATCCCCGGCCCCATCCTGTCTTCACCAGGACCTCGTACTTAAAGAATCCGGCCTTGCCGCAGAATGGAATAACTCCAGCCTTGTTCACGTCCAGTAGGTCCAGCTTGTGGACAATAATGGAGGCCACAGAGTAGGTGGCGAAGCATACGGCACAGGTCAGCAGGACAATGTAGTTAATACCAAGCGGAGGAGGCTGCAAAGATAGAAATGTACAGTTACTTTCTGCTGCAATCAGTGTCCAGCATCTCATCTAGCACCCAGTGACCAGCATGTATTATCAATGCCTGTTATCCACTTATATAGTACACAATGGCCAGCATGTATTATTACTGCCTGTTGTCCATTTCTGTAGTACACAATGTCCAGCATCTATTATCACTGCCTGCTGACCACTCATCTAGCACCCAGTGACCAGCATCTATTATCACTGCCTGCTTGACCACTCATCTAGCACCCAGTGACCAGCATCTATTATCACTGCCTGCTGACCACTCATCTAGCACCCAGTGACCAGCATCTATTATCACTGCCTGCTTGACCACTCATCTAGCACCCAGTGACCAGCATCTATTATCACTGCCTGCTTGACCACTCATCTAGCACCCTGTGACCAGCATCTATTATCACTGCCTGCTGACCACTCATCTAGCACCCAGTGACCAGCATCTATTATCGTGACCAGCATCTATTATCACTGCCTGCTTGACCACTCATCTAGCACCCAGTGACCAGCATCTATTATCACTACCTGCTTGACCACTCATCTAGCACCCAGTGACCAGCATCTATTATCGTGACCAGCATCTATTATCACTGCCTGCTTGACCACTCATCTAGCACCCAGTGACCAGCATCTATTATCACTACCTGTTTGACCACTCATCTAGCACCCAGTGACCAGCATCTATTATCACTGCCTATTGACCACTTCTGTTATATCCTTTGTAATATCAAGATGACTTTGGGCTATCCGTCCAGTCAGTTGACTTCTTGCATACAGGACAGTCTGAATGCAGAAACACTGAGTAAGTAAGCTTATTTACCATTGGGCTTTATATAGGACATTACAGCAGATCCCTTAGTTTGTAAAAATAAAAAAAAATGCCTCCCATTTCCACATTCCAGGTTTTACTTACAGGATGAATAAAGTTGACCGAATGAGGAGGGACAAACAGGCTCGCACCAAATGCAGTGAGATGTTGGGTTAAACACACAGCCTGGTCCGGTCGGGTGTCCTCCAGCGGTACAACGCCCTCTGTCTTCCACCTCATGTCATTGCCATCAAAGTACTGGCAGAGGGAGGTGTATAGTCCCACCGTCACGTCCACAGGTGACCACCTGTAGTGGTTAGTGATGTTCAGGTAGTAGAATCGGGTCACGTTTCCATCCCTAGCACAGAAAATACATTTGTTTTTATATAGCTCTTGTCAGATTAACAAATAAAACTATGTACGTGAACTAGCCACGCACAACACATTCGCACCATTGTCTTCCTCTGCTGACCACTTACGTGGGAGCTATAAAGAACGTGTACAATTTGTGATCATCTCCGGCAAAGGCCTCTGCCCTGATCTGCTTCATGTCGCTGTAGTTGTACTGGTTGGGGTGACCGCTTTCATGCAGATAAACCGAGATGTACGGGTCATGCTCGTCGCTTGTGTAACGTGCTAAACAGAAACAGGGACAAAAGCAGTTTAACTACCAAAAACTCCCAAAAATATTCTACGTGGCTTACACATTATTCAGTAAGGTAACCCACTCACCATCCTGGACCTGATAAGTAATTTGGATATGGAGCCCAGCGTTTTCATTACTGCTCTCTGCTCTGATGTCCACTTTTACCGAACGCAAGCTGTCAATGGAAGTCACGCCAGCCGTGATGTTCCCAACGCCGCTGCTATTGGCCACACTCACCGTTATGGCCTTTTCCGAGTCCAAGCTCTCAACAGGGATCTGGCTCCCGTTACTAGTCTGGAATTCCATGGACGCTACCTTGGTGGACACCGTGTAATTGCTGATGAAGCCGAAGGGATACGGGTTAGAGTCTACTTGGAACATGACCTGAATGATGTCCGTCAGGTCAGGGAAGGTGCTGTTAAATCCTTGCGGGATGAAGAACTGGCAGCCCGTCCTGTTGCTGTAGCAGAGAAGGTTGAGAGGATCCGACCGTTTGCCCCTAGCCAGGATTTCCCCTCCCTGCAAGGTAAGAGGCTCCTCATTCAGAACCCTGGACTTCATCATAATACGCATGAGGTCGGAGGAGAGGTTGTAAGCCTCCGAGGCCACCATCTCAGTGTTAAGGCCACTACACAGCTTGCCATCCCGGTGAACAGAGCTCTTGGTATTGACAAGATGGATTACATCGCCTGTAAGAGACACTGGGTTATCACTAAACAATCATTCAAAAGAATATATACAGAACATAAAATCTAGGAACTAAATATAATTATTCAAAAGTCTAAAATCACATATGGTGTTCCCAGCATTTTATTTGCAGGGACTATACCAATACAAAGCATTGATGATCTTCATCAGGTAATACGGAGGTACCCGTGAATCGTAGCTAGCTGCCTCGGCAGGCTGAGGTGTGGTATAAAAGATCAAGAATGTCTAGGTAGACCATCAATAAGTCAAAAACAACCAGTTGACAGTCAATAAATAGGTCAACAGGGTACAAAGGTCCACATTCCATTGGTTGACAAGTCTTTTTGGCCAACTCTTGTATATTCCATGTTATGTGACCACCATCAGTACCAATGTCTACCCTTGTGGGCTTACTTCCCTCTATTCTGAGTCTCTCAACCACAGGCAACTATTCCCACTAGATGTCCACGTGGATAGTAAAATCAAGAAAATGTTTCGTACCTACCGACCTAATGAATGCTGGCCATATAATGTCAATCTTTTGACGGTTGACCAATAAATTGTCTATCTATAATCAGGTTAGTGGCAGAACAAAGTCGGTAATGGGGCAGTAGCCAGGACAATGTAGATGTAATTCTGGGGTGACAATGGGAGGAGCTTAGAATTGAAAGCTACAGTATAGTTTAGGTGTCAACTCCTCCAGCCTAACTGCAATCTTATGGTCCATTGTCCCCCTGAATTGCTGAATGAGAAACCATCTATGCATCACTTAAACCACAAATGTGATTGGCCAGAATGGACATAGATCTGGCCACTCGGCCCTTGAGACAAGCAGACCAAGGTGCCCATATAGTCACCATTAATTTGTGTGGTGAAGAGGAGAGATCAGCCTTATATGAGGAACTGTAATTCACGCTAGAGTCCCAACTCCGTAAGTATAGCAGTACAAAAAATAACCTATGAGGGTTAATGCCAAAATTCAAAGAGTTATTGGTATAATTAGGATAGCACTATGTTATTAAGTAATACATTAATAAAAATGTATTATAACAATCATGATCAATAGCAGCAACATTAGCCCGGAAAACAGACGTCTCCAGATGCGACTGCCCCTAAACCAGTCCATCACAGTCTACAAGGACGGCCCAGCTCTGTAAGGACTTACCCATGATGTTCAGGATGTTGTCTGCGATAGTGGTGGGGGTCATCATTCCTTGCGTCGTCTCATTCTGCAGAATGGACATCATGGCCTCCAGTTTGATGAGAGTTTGCCGCTGACAAAAGGCACATGCTAATTCTTTGCTGGCCACCTTTAGATGGGCGAGAAGACAATTCATGGTCATTATCGGGGGTTTTGTTTGAGAGGCGACACTTCAATCTGCAGCCTTAGAAAGAAAGCATACAGGAGGCCGAACATGGAGGCACCGCCGCGAGAGAAGATCCAGCTTCACACGGAGGAGCACAGTACAAGTCACTATACTTTCCACAGAAAGCACTGACAAACTGAGATGAAATTCCCAGGAACAACAAATCCAAACCATTCGCTTTACACCAAATACTGTACACAGCGAGGCAGCAGTCATTTTATATACTGAACCAAAGTTCATGAGAACTGGTCCCATCAATTTAGAGGGACCCCCAGCAGACATGAAGTAGACTTTGTGCTATAGTCAATGTCCATTACATTGATGAACTGAATTCTCATAAATAATGATTATTGCGCTAAATTACTGTACACTTAATTCCCAGCATTCCCTGTTCGCTAGCGCTCCTTACCGTACACTGTGCTAACACGGCCGTGATCTGGCGTATATCGTCCACCGTGTTTACTTTCAGCGATATAAGAGCATCTGTTATATTCTTGCGTACCATACCCAGGTCCAAGTCGCTGGCATCTTCTTGTTGGCCACTAACCTGTTCATACTGACAGCAAAAAGGGCGGAGTTAGCAGAACGATAAATATAAAATACATGAAATATTCAATAAGACTGGGGGCACCGGCACTGCTACTAGAATAGAGTAGCATCTAAAAGGGATATGCAAAGAGGAAATCCTAACCTCTGAAAAATATATCTATATGTGGTTTCCAATAAGTCACTTCTCTTCCTCTTTGTAACATGCGCCCACATTTCTCCTCCACATCGACACAAGCCCACAATACTTATGTATTTGCGCATCATTGGTGTTAAAAGTGGGCGGGGAAATATTTTTGATGAATGTAGCGGTCGGGTGAAGCTTTCATTGGGTGAATGAAAAGAATAGGATTCTTTACCTCATTGAGAACGGTGATGAGAGCCAACGAGTATTCCGCCACATGCTGGGGGTCTCCCTGCTTCAGCAAGCCCTGTAGGGCGGTCTTAGTGAGGTTGTGCAGCCAATGTGCCAGGGTTGGGAATCCATTGGGGACGGCAGGCATAGACACTACCAGAGTACTGTATGTATGGAAACAAGTAAAAAACAATCGAATCACGGATGGTGTAATGGTTAGCATTACTGCCTCACAGCGCTGAGCTCATGGGTTCTATCCCCACGATGGCCCGAACTGTGCGGTGTTTGTATATTCTACCCATAATTGAGTGGGTTTCCTCCGGGTACTCCGGTTTCCTCCCACAATCCAAAAATACACTGGTAGGCTAATTGGCTCCAAACAAACGAACCCTAGAATGTCTGCATGTGCGTGTACATGTGGTAGGGAATATAGATTGTAAGCTCCACTGGGGCAGGGAATGATGTGAATTCTGTGTAAAGCGCCGCGGAATATGTGTGCGCTATATAAGAAACTGTTAAAAAATAAATTATACCCGCTTTACTTATTAACATAAGAATGGCTAATAAATAAAGTTGATGTAACACCATATAATACACCTGGATGTAGTACTTATGATTAAAATTATTTGATAAAAACTAAGAAATGTACTCCATGTAAATAAATGCTCTGACCAATCAGAAGTCTCCCATTGAAGAATTGCAACTCATCATTGTAAAACTGGTGATGTGTGGGTTCCACAAGACCTCGATAGGTCCCACAGTAACAAAGGAAACTTTCAGTGCAGCCATGTTTACATGGATTGCTGTCAAATGTCAGCAACAATGTATCTCAGTTTTCAAGAGACAATTTCAGGCGATTTATAGTAACTGGCAAAGTCTTAAGTGGATTTACCCTTTAAGGCAACCTTTCCATTCCCCCCAATGTGAATACCACCTATTTTTAAATACAAAGGAAAGTTGACTTGATTCACTTACTGGTTAAAGGCCACTGCGGTGGCCCCCTGCTGGTCTTGCACCAGTACGGAGAGCTCCACAGAGTAGTTGGACTGATGGTATCCCGCTGGCAGGAAGGTGCTGTGCTCTGACTGAATGCCTTTGTAAACCCAGAAGTCATCGCAGTGCCCGGGCCGGCAGCGTTTGGCTCTCAGAATGAAGACGAGGGACACCCCATCTTCTGTGTCCCTCCACCCTGCAAGAAGAGACCATTAGGGTTGAAGTACACAGGATCTGCAGCCACGGACCCTGTCGTTTTCATAATGGCTTTGTATTGTGTGTTCTTGCACTATGTATTGTGTATTGGCTACATAAGGGACTGACCTGTGCAATTAAAGTGGACTGGCGTGATCAGTGCATGTATGGTCCCATTAGGATGGATTACACAGGATCCTCCAGAAGGTGGGCTATTGGGGAGCAGATCGATCGAGGCAAACCCTTCTTCATCCATGGAAGGGTCAACGACATGAAGCGTAAAGGTGTACCCCTCTCCGTCTCTCAGTACCCCCTGCCTGAGCACTAGGTTCATCCCTCGGTCTCCGGTAGTTGTGGTGCTCTCATTGAGTATTAAGGTCTTGTTGCTGAAGCTCTGAGCTTTCCACCTCTGTCAAGACAAGATTCAAACTAGAAACAGAGACCGACAAATTCCATCTTGCTCTCCATTTAGAGCACATGGCTAATTGTGCTAACATTTCAAGTGCACAGAAAGCCAACTTGCTCCAAGGGCACAGCGAGCCAACCAATGCCAAGGGCACATTGAGTCAACCTGCACCAAGCACACAGTGAGCCAACCTACGCCAAGGGCACAGCGAGCCAACCTGCACCAAGCACACAGCGAGCCAACCTATGCCAAGGGTACAGCAGGCCAACCTGTACCAAGCACACGGCGAGCCAACCAACGCCAAGGGCACAGTGAGCCAACCTGCACCAAGCACAGTGTGAGCCAACCTATGCCAAGGGCACAGTGAGCCAACCTATGCCAAGGGCACAGTGAGCCAACCTACCCCAAGGGCACAGCGAGCCAACATGCACCAAACACACAGCGAGCCAACCTATACCAAGGGCACAGCGAGCCAACCTGCACCAAGCACACAGCGAGCCAACCTACGCCAAGGGCACAGTGTGCCAACCTGCACCAAGCACACAGCGAGCCAACCTACGCCAAGGGCACAGTGAGCCAACCTACACCAAGGCTACAGCGGGCCAACCTGCACCAAGCACACAGCGAGCCAACCTACGCCAAGGGCACAGTGTGCCAAACACAACCCAAACTGACCTGCACCAAGCACACAGCAAGTGTTCTCTTACCCCAGTCCTGGCATCATTGTGACAGTTGGTACAGGATCCTTCCAGATAAATATAGGAGCTGGCGCTCACTTCATACACAGACTGCGCCTTACATGATACGCACTTCAGCGATATGATCGGTACGCTACCCCTTTTAATTAACACCTATTACAAAAAAAATAGACAGGGAAGGTTAAGCTTCTGAAGAAGTGAAAGGCGAAACGCATCAGCGTATATGAATAATGTACGTTCAACTGACGGTACAAAAGGAAAATGAACTTGAGCATTTAATTAACTGGAAAGCAAATAAAACTGTTATCCAAGGAAGAGGACAATGAACAGTGAGATTACTTTTCATTTTCATTAATCACCTGGAACTTTAGGATGGATGCTACAAGAGATTACTCGTAATGACGACACTGTCTCCGCAGGGTAATATATCTTGGATTAGCATTGAGACAGGTAAAAGATCCCAAAGGTTGACAGTGTCTATGTCTACAGTCAAAAGATTTACCACTATTGGTCAACAGGCAGAAGGTCGACACATAACAAAGCAAAACAACAGAAATTGGAAGCAGCGCTCACAGTAAATTATTGAGAGTGAATCAATTAATAAAAGTTAAAACATTTATTAAATCATGTATAGATATACATTTTTCTCATAAAATTCATGTGCATATACACATTTAAAGAGCAAAAGATAGTGATCACATTAAAACATGAAAAAATATTTGAGTAAAAAAAGGGGGGGAAAAATTGGGTTATTGTGAAAAACCACAATTGGTGACCAGATCTCACGTGTGTGTATGGGTCCCGGATTGGAAATTGGAGGAAAGAGTGGTTGAAGAAGTCCTGCACTGTCCACACAGTGGTTATTCCCACAAGATGGATGGAATCCAAAGTGACGGCAATTTGTAATCCTCTGGGCACAGCGAGGGAGTGGCTGATGTTTGGTAGCCTACCTTCGACCTCGTGGCCTGGAATGTCCAGTGAGGTGCAATTGAGCCGGATAATTCCAATTGTTGAAGCAGTGGTCAGATGAATTAGCAGGTATGTCCTCCAGAGGGTTCCCAAGATCTGGCACCAGCAACACCAACGCGTTTCGCTGATCCAACGCCAGCTTTGTCAAGGCCTTGACAAAGCTGGCGTTGGATCAGCGAAACGCGTTGGTGTTGCTGGTGCCAGATCTTGGGAACCCTCTGGAGGACATACCTGCTAATTCATCTGACCACTGCTTCAACAATTGGAATTATCCGGCTCAATTGCACCTCACTGGACATTCCAGGCCACGAGGTCGAAGGTAGGCTACCAAACATCAGCCACTCCCTCGCTGTGCCCAGAGGATTACAAATTGCCGTCACTTTGGATTCCATCCATCTTGTGGGAATAACCACTGTGTGGACAGTGCAGGACTTCTTCAACCACTCTTTCCTCCAATTTCCAATCCGGGACCCATACACACACGTGAGATCTGGTCACCAATTGTGGTTTTTCACAATAACCCAATTTTTCCCCCCCTTTTTTTACTCAAATATTTTTTCATGTTTTAATGTGATCACTATCTTTTGCTCTTTAAATGTGTATATGCACATGAATTTTATGAGAAAAATGTATATCTATACATGATTTAATAAATGTTTTAACTTTTATTAATTGATTCACTCTCAATAATTTACTGTGAGCGCTGCTTCCAATTTCTGTTGTTTTGCTTTTTTCCAATTGTGGGGACTGACCCTCCCCTTGAAGCAGCTGCCCCAATTGACCAAACCACTCATACCACGCGCTCCCGGAGCCCACACCCTCAGTGTGGACCCTCTTGTTGTACGACACATAACAAAGCTTGATATGGTCAAAAAGGGTGACACAAGCGAAATGTGGACATGGAAAAGGTCAACATGGAAAAAGGTTGACGTGTTTTTCAGGATTTAAAAAAAAAATGCAGTACACTAATATGGTATCCATGTCGACATAGACACCCTCCAAAAAAGAAAAAAAAAAAACATGTCGACCTTTTCTCATGTTGAACTTTTTATGTTGACCTTTTCCTTGCATCAATCTTTTGACCATGTCAACTCAATGCATGCCGACTTTTTTCATGTGTTTCGACCTTCTTCCTGTCATCCAATAGTGGTTGACCTAGACACCGTCGACCTTATAACCAACACCCCCCAAAAATAGGTGTGCTTTATACCAGTGTTCCTTAGATATATCAATCTCTTTATGGACTTTCTCTTGGCCTCTTTTCTATACCCTTGAACATTAGAGCACATTCCCCTCCCCCCTTGCACGCTACAGTTGATGGTGACAAAGATGTTATGCTGGTGGCTGAAGAGGACGCGGAATGTACCATTCGTTACTGACCGTTTGATTGGTGGACTCTGCCATCCGGCCAGGTTTGCTGACGGACAGAAAAAATGTGTACTCAGCATCCACTCGTAGCTTCGACTTGTTTATAAGCATTTCACCCAAATCGGACGTTACCATCGAATCGCAAGTAGTACTTTCCAAATTCTGAAAGGCAAATAGAAACAGACGGCTTTCTTCATCATACATGCCCAAAGTTTTTCATATAAATATTACAATCACCACCATACTAGCACAGCTTTAAATCAACGAACATGTCAACTATGTAGGCAGCCATTTTATGGGCTGGACCAAAAGTGTCATTTGTGCCTTCATTTTGGGATTCACAAATTGCCTCAGGGGTGTTACTAGTTTCTATTGACAGATTACATGTAAATCATGGTCTGCTACGTCCCTGGTTCCTTGTGTATGGATAGGTTAGATTCTAAAGGGCACTGTCTGCCTCAGCTTTATGTAGGCCAGGCATGGACAGCTGTTGTGAAATTACAAGTCCCAGCATGCTTCGCCACAGTTTTGCTATAAGGGATTGCCAGGCCTGAGGTAAGTCATGGGTAAAGCAAGAAACATTTTCCACTTTTATTCCCTTTTGTACAGATGGAGCCTTCCTCAACTAGCCTCCTCTAGATAGCCATGGCTCACCAAGGCCTATTGTATTCAGCTGCAATACAATAGAACAATACAGTAGCGGATTAGCAGAGGATTAAGCCGACAGCTCTGACTCACTTAATCCTATTAAAGGTCTAGATGAGGATGGCTCCATCTATATCTCATTGGAAACATATAAATCAAACTCCCCAATTTAAGGAACAGTTTGATATATGAGGGGAAACTAATTATTACTATTCTATATTCCATTGGTACCATGGAGAACAGTTTACTGTAAAAAACACCACCATGACATACTATGAACATAGTTGGGCAACGCGTGATAAAAGCAATGCTCTCACCTTTGTAAATGTTATACAAGACCATCTGTATATCAGGCGGGTTTGCTCCTCTTCTTCTAGGTTCGGATCATAAGACTTTTTTCCATCCAATATTAAATCCCGACTACTAGACCAAACCCTATAGGATCCACCATCAATAATGGGCACCAACTTGCTTGGCATCATGGTAACATTGGCGAAGCTGCTTCTAGACAGGGGTGTGTCACCAAAAGACACGGAGAACACAAAGCAGTAGTCTCCAATATCTAGAGCTAGCTTGGGTATCACCAGCTGGGGCCTACTCATATCGACACTTTGAAGATGAACGTTGTCTGAGTGGTGATAGTGGAGGCAGCTGGAAGCTCTATATATCTCCCACAGGTGTTCCGTTTTATAACTGATGCACTTGCGCAGGTTAATCTTAGCCTCAATATAATTCTTTTGGGATCTCCTCATAATCACTTGAGCAGGCAGCTCCAGCTGCACCTCTGGTTCCTCACACTCCAGGATCCGGGTGGTCACAGTCATTTCATCAATCAAAAAGCTGATCAGGTTAGAGGCGTTGACCTTCACTAGGAAGTCCCCCGCTGTTTGGTAAGTATGATTGGCAGCTGCAGTGTAAGTCAACAAAGCAGGAGTGTTGTCCCCGAATGTCCACTCAAACCTAACATCCAGAGGACTTGGAAACACAAGAGCAGTAAATGTGACACTTCTGTTGACAAAAGTATTGACCGGTGTCAACTTAACACCAACAATCCGATCTTGAACTCTTATAACTTTTGAGATGTTCTGACTACCCAAAGCATTCGATGCACACAAGTGGATTTTAAGGATACCAGGAGCCACTGGGGTGTATGTCACATTTCTGCCCGCCAAACTAATTGCATCATGCCCCTGCAAATCAAAATGCCAGTTGTAGGCAACCAGTGAACCATTGCTGACCTCTGCTCTGAAGCTCTTCTCAATCTTGGCTGGTATGGCGGCCTCGCAGCAGTTCAGAATTTCTAAATTCTTGATGGCTTCAAGCACAGAGATCATCACCGTGTCCCGTTCTTCACTCACCTGATTGTGTGCCACTACTGTCACAGGGTAGCCACCAATTTTTGTGAATTCATGCGTGTAACTGCTGCCATTAAGTAAAATAGAGAAGTCTCCATTTATTGTCAACTCATAGCTTACAGAAGAACCAGCTAGCAAACTCACGTTAAAGACGACTATCTGTCCAGGTTCCACCACCATCTTGCTTACCAGCAGCTTTAAACCATGTATTTTGTCTTGCACGGTGATGTTTTTGTGGGCAATTTCCCAGCTCACGTCATTTGATGCATTGAGGCTGATGGTGAAAAACCCAGACTCGTTAAAGAATGCAACAACCGAATTTCCTTCACCACCTGGGATGTTCCAGGTCCAAGACACATTTGTGCCATGTTGAACACTACCATTGAGGTCAAGGTCAGTTCCTGTGGATACATAATCTTCTTTGTGATGTTGGCTTGTAATGGACAACCCTTGAATTGGTTCTTGAACAAATATAGTAATTGTTGAGTTGACCAAGTCTAGGGTGTTGTTGGCAACCACAAACACTTGCTTTGGATTAGGGCTTTGGAAATTATAGAGGATATAGGAATTATAAGTAAACCAAACCACACCTTCCAAATACCAAGTGTACATCACCGCAGACCCGCTACTCAAACTCATGCTAATGTTGACTGTGGTGTTAACTGCAGCTGGGTTAGGATATGCAAAGAGCTGGGCTTCTCCAATCTTCTCCACAAACGTCACACTTATGCGGATGCTTGCATTTCCCAACATATTGACAGCCTTCAGGGCAATGGTGTAGGTCTCTGGCTGCAGACTGGTGAACTGGTAGGTCTTTCCCACGCCACTCTGAACAACACTGTAATTCTTCATGATGAGCCAACTGTATGAGATGTTGGTCCCATCCTTCACGGTGGCCTGTAGAGGTAGACTTTTGTTGGTTGGGTAACAGCAATCGTTGACCAGTTCACCAGTCACAATCTGAAGCCCTTCAATCACTTGCAAGACATAAATAATAATGCTCTCCTGCAAGGAACCAAGCTCATTCTCAGCCGTCACGATCACGTTAAACGTCCCAATGGAGCGGAAAGTGTACGAAATTGTTGAGTTGCAAAATATAGGCGAGCACCGGTCGCACAGTATCCATGAGTAACGGACAGCCTCGCCAACTTGGAGGAAAGCGAAGAAGGTGACGGAGCCATTTAAAGGAACTACTGTCCTGGTGGCATTCATAGTCAGACCTTGCATCTTGGTCTTGACAGTGACATTCGTTTGTGTTTTACTGCTACTTATGTTATTAAAGCTATTTAGGTGGATGGTAAACGTTCCCATGGTGGTATATACATGAGCGACTGACTGTCCTTCATCAGTCGTGCCATCGCCAAAATCCCAATGATGTGTGACTTTCGTCCCATTTCCTACAGCTTTGAATACATACATCTGATCTAGCTCAATAACAGCTGTACCATTGTGTTCAATTTTGATTGTTCCAATTGGTTCCTGGACATCAACAAAAGCGCTGCCATTGTGGAAAGACACGTTGTTGAACACCGACACAGTGACTTGGTAGACACCGGGAAATTTGTAGGTGAAGCTCACTTCTGTCCCTCCATGATATTTTGAGCCGTTAGTCCCAAAATCCCATATGTATCGATACTGATAAGGAGGGAAGACCATGGCTTCAAAGTGACTCTCATTGCCCAGGCTGATACTCTGTAGAGCAGGTAACAAGGTAACATTGACTATTTCTGGTTCTATACAAATATTGGTATAGTAGTATGCTTTGTTCACTTGGCTAGAGAGGATGAGGGAAAGAGGAAATATGCCACTGGCTGAAAAGTCATATTCCACCGATGGGGCACCATGGACGGTGATACTTGAGGAACCATTGCCAAAGGTCCAGTTAAAAATATAGTTTTCATAGTCTCCCGTAACATATGCAGTCAGAGTGACATTTGCACTTTCCAGAATACAAATAGAGGGCTCGATTTTAAGAACTTGCAAGACATATACATGGACCTGTAAGATCTCCGATAAGGAGTTCACTGGATTGCTTGCGGTGACATTGACAGTGTAGTTTCCATCTTTACAATACGTGTAGTTGATCCTTGGCTCACTGACCTCTTGGATATTGCCATCACCCATGTTAAAATGCCAGTTGATATTGTCCCCGGTTTCCACCGAAGCATTAATAAATGTCTGCAAACCTCTCTCAGTTGGTTCATCCGAAGACGCGACCAAACCAGTAATCTCTTCGTAGACATGAATGGTCTTCATGGTCCATATTTCATTGATGCTATTCATAGCATGAACACTAACATTGTATGTCCCTTTGCTGTCATAGGTGTGGTTGACCGCAGGCTCACTGCTGTTAGGCTGGAAAGAACCGTCACCTAAGTCCCAAGAGTAGATGACGCCAAATCCCGACGGTTCAGCTGCAACTTGGAAAATGACCGGTCTTCCGCTGACCAAGATTTCCGCATCAGTTCCAATAGTAAGATTGGTCAAGTAGCTTTGAACTTGCAGAGGGAGCATCTTAGACATGTTCTCATATTGGTTGAATACTGTCAGTGTCATGGTATACGCTCCTGCGGAAAACATACAAATACAGAAATGAATACAACAAACGGACACATAGAAAACAATTGCCAAACATCTACAACACAATGAAAAGTATAATAACACCTTATGTGTAAAGCAAAGCTACTATAGGCAGACATATAGCAAACATTGTAGGACGATAAAGTGGAGAGAAAAAGTACCAGCTCTTGTCATTTTTCTAGCACAGATAGTAACACTGGGGGGTGGGTGTGTATTAAAGTGACCCAAAGTGGGATCGCGTCAAGATGCACTTCCCGGCGCTTGGCAGTATTTATATATAGATTCAGACAAATTCTGTTTTCATATATACGGGTTTGTACAGCTGCAGCATACACTTCTGTGGGCCTGTCACGACTCACACAAAAAAAGAGAAATTAGGGGGGGGCGGGGTTGAAGTGAATTGCGCTGCTGATTTGAAAAATTAAATGGAACACACTGATTGGCTGAATGAAAATGAATGCTGGACACACTGTTGTATTTTTAAATTTTATATGATAAAGTAGAAAATTAGCAATACATATACATACATTTAATGAAGATAAAACAAGTTTATATAAAAAATAATAAAAATAAAAAAGACAATACTAAAATTAGCTATTGAATTGGGATCCCGGTAAATATGTAACAATACTATTGGGCTATTAGCAGCAGACTTTCAACGACGTGGTTTGTTTCAATATAATGATACAGTCAATTGCAGAGGTATCACTTTTATAATGAAAATTGATATCATCGACCTTACTCTATATAAAATCAGATTATATATGACTTGGATATCTTTTCCCACTTTTCATTCGTGCTAGAACCACCACATCAGAGAGCGACACCCCAGGCAGGAAATAAGAACTGCACATGTTTTGAAAGGTACTACAATGAACACTAAAGATCTCCTGGTATCTCCTTTGGGGGGGGGTTCCATTTGATTTGACACGTGTCATTTTTTGATAAATCACATGTAAAGGACTCATGGGGAGTGGTCGGTAGGTAATACAGGCTGCGGCGAATGAGTAGCCACTCATTGGCTGACAGCAAAAGTGATGGCGTCTTACCCGATTCCTGGTATACGTGGGTGGTGTTGTGCTCGATCAGCACCATGTGAATGGCCGGATCAGGAACAAAGAACGAATGGTTGTACGGAGGCTTAAAAATGTAATCCCGCTGCGTGCCATCGCCAAACGTCCATCTGAGGACAAAGGAAGAGTCTCATTACCTATATGATGCTGCACAGAATGCTACTTTAGGTTGGGAAAAAAATGTAAGATTAAATTACCGAAACGTCGCGTCAACGGCGGAGTCAATGAGTATACTAGCGGAAAGCTCCAGCAAAGCATTCTGGGTTACAAAGCTGGGGGCACCAGACAATTCCAGGTCCCGCATAGGGTTCATCTTCTCTACCGTGACATTGTAGCTGACGGAGGCGTTGCTGACGTGGTTGGAGGCGGTGAGCTACGAAGCGCAAGGGAACTTTGTTAGAAAGTGTGGAGCAGATGGTAGGAGGAGAAAAACAATCTGAACGGTATAATAATGAATACATAAATGTACACAAATAGATAAAAGGGCTGATGGGGGGGAACGGATGGCCGGTGTTACTGTCATGTGGTCATGGCATAACAAATAAATGTTGCAGCATGGGAATTATTTACCGTAAGCTTGTAAACATCTGCAGTTTGGTAGATGACGTTGAAGACAATGTTGTAGTAGGTAAAAGATGAGCGGTCGTCCACGGTCCACTTAAATACCACATCTGATCCGGCGTCCACTGATGCCTCATTTTTCTACAAGAGAGACACAAGTCTCATAGTTAGTACACGTGACACCGGGCAGCAAGCAGGTGACAAGTGACATATCACTGCCTACGATATCATGGGCAGTTATGGTATACGAATATAAGCACATGCATGAAATACACACATGCCCCACCAAGTAATACACAAAGCATTCAAAGAGCTTTGAAACAGTGTTTCTACAAACTGCTGACAGATGCTTAGCACAAGGAAACATCACCTATGTAAGCATCACTGATTGTGTAGCAACGGACACTACAAAGCTCTCTGTATTGTATGATAGTATCTAGGATGTCCTCTATATTGTACGCCAGCCACCACAATGATCTATGTAAAACATGGCAGTGACTAAGATGCCTTCCTTATTGTATGGCAGCTAAAAGCTCTCTGTATTGTATGGTAATCGGTGGGCCTATTTTTAAGTGGAGGCCTGGAGCTGCAGCTTCATCAGCCCCATTGTTAATTTGGCCCTGCACAAGTGTATTGCAGAGGGCATAAATAAAGCAAAATAAAAAGTGCTCTCTGTATTGTATGGCAGTCACTAAGATGCCATCTATATTATACAGCAGTCAATAGGATGCTTTGTTCACTGTATGTCCATAACTAGGATGCTCTATGTCAGCGGTTCTCAAACTGTGGGTCCTGACCCCAAAGTGGGTCACGACCTTCTCAGCATGGGGTCACGACTCCATGTTGCTGACCGTCAGGCTGATGACTTTTCTAATCTCAGTCAGTGATTCAAGGGGTGACATTCTATGGGATGAGATAAAATCGCGTTTTTTTAATCGCACCACTTCGCACTTTTTCAAATCGCAAGATTGGGCCGTTTTTCGCATATTTAATGAGATGCGAAAAACGGGCCAAATAGTGCGAATAGGTGCGAGGTGGTGCGATGTCTTTAGTCCTGAAAATGTGCGATTTTCATGTCTGAAAATCGCACGTTTGCAGGAAAGCGCAAACTAAAAAAAAAAAAAACGAGCACGGGGTCCCCCGCCAGAGCATAACCAGCCCCGGGCTCATTGAGCCGGTGCTGGTGACATAAAATCAGGGTCCCCGACAAATAGGAGTCCCCTTGATTTAATGAAACCAGCACCAGGCTCAAGGTCCGGCGCTGGTTCCCAAAATACGGGGGACAAAATGACTAGGAGTCCCCCCGTATTTTAAGAACCAGCACCGGACCCAACCAGCCAGCAGGGTAATGCCACAGCCGGGGGACACTTATTATATAAGGTCCCGCGGCCAAAGCATTATCCCTGTGGCTGGTCAGCATGGGCAGGGGTCCTTGGGAAGTGGGGACCCCCCCAATGAAGGGCCCCCCCCCCCCTCCAGGACTTACCAGCCCATGCTGAAAGTCCGGGGCTGTCCCCGATGCCCCTGGGCGGTGGGCATCGGGTTGATGGATTGTGTAAAAAAAAGAAGATAAACTATTGTTTTCTACTGGCGAACTATGAGTCCCAGTAAGCCTACCCCGCATGCTGGGACTTGGAGAACCACAAGTCCCAGCATGCGGGGCATTAAAGGGCCCGCTGGCACTTGTAGTTCTACAGTACAAAAAATTGTTAAATAAAACACACTGACACCCTGAAAAATAAAAGTTTAATACATACACAGCCCACACACACTGGGGCAGATTTATTAAGCTTGGAGAAGAGATAAACTGGAGATAAAGCGGAGAAAAGGTAAAAGGCGATAACGCATCAGCCAATCAACTCCCAACTGTCTTTTTCAAACACAGTTGATTGGCTGTGCTTTATCTCCTTTTGCCTTTTCTCCGCTTTATCTCCAGTTTATCTCTTCTCCAAGCTTAATAAATCTGCCCCACTGATACTTACCTACCTTGAGCCCGTAGGTCGGTCCCTGGATCCTGGGTCCGGGCTCCGGGGCAGAAGAGTCCGGTTCCGGGGCCTTGGTCCTGGTTCCGGGGCTGGTCCGGGGTCCAGGATCCGATGAAGTCCACGGAAGGAAATCCTACTCACCTGGTCCCCGGCGACGACATCGGCATCCTCTCCGGCAGACGCGCTGCTCCCGGCTGCTGTGGTACCCGCTCTCGGACTGAAGAGGCGCAGAGATGTTCATCTTCCGCGCCTCTTCTCAGAATGATTCCATTGGCCGGCTAGCGGCCAATCAGGAGCCGAGAAAGTCGAATCATCCGGAGGAAAGGCACGGAAGATGAAAATCTCTTCGCCTCTTCAGTCCGAGAGCGGGTACCACAGCAGCCGGGAGCAGCGCGTCTGCCGGAGAGGATGCCGATGTCGTCGCCGGGGACCAGGTGAGTAGGATTTCCTTCCTCAGGTACCCCTGTGGACTTCATCGGATCCTGGACCCCGGACCAGCCCCGGAACCCCAGGACAAGCCCCGGAACCAGGACCAAGGCCCCGGACTCTTCTGCCCTGGAGCCCCGGAACCCCAGGACCAGCCCCGGAACCAGGACCAAGGCCCCGGAACCGGACTCTTCTGCCCTGGAGCCCGGACCCAGGATCCAGGGACCGACCTACGGGCTCAAGGTAGGTAAGTATCAGTGTGTGTGGGCTGTGTATGTATTAAACTTTTATTTTTCAGGGTGTCAGTGTGTTTTATTTAACTATTTTTTGTACTGTAGAACTACAAGTGCCAGCGGGCCCTTTAATGCCCCGCATGCTGGGACTTGTGGTTCTCTAAGTCCCAGCATGCGGGGTAGGCTTGCTGGGACTCATAGTTCGCCAGTAGAAAACAATAGTTTATCTTTTTTTTACACAATCCATCAGCCCGATGCCCACCGCCCAGGGGCATCGGGGACAGCCCCGGACTTTCAGCATGGGCTGGTAAGTCCTGGAGGGGGGGGACCCCTTCATGGGGGGGGTCCCCAGGACCCCTGCCCATGCTGACCAGCCACAGGGATGATGCTTTGGCCGCGGGACCTTATATAATAAGTGTCCCCCGGCTGTGGCATTACCCTGCTGGCTGGTTGGGTCCGGTGCTGGTTCTTAAAATACGGGGGACCCCTAGTCATTTTGTCCCCCGTATTTTGGGAACCAGCGCCGGACCTTGAGCCTGGTGCTGGTTTCATTAAATCAAGGGGACCCCTATTTGTCGGGGACCCTGATTTTATGTCACCAGCACCGGCTCAATGAGCCCAGGGCTGGTTATGCTCTGGAGGGGGACCCCGCGCTCGTTTTTTATTTTTTATTTTAACTGTTTATTTATTTATTTTCACCAGAAACCTGCACAGAACATTGCGATCTGTGCAGGTTTCTGGCTAATTCGCCCATCAGAACCTGGTCTGATTTTTGGGCGAATTATAGTCACACTTTATACAAATCGCATACCATTAAATATGCGATTTGTATACTTTTCCATGTGAAAACATCTGGATGCGATGTGCTGCGAAAAGCAGCCATTGCATTTCCAGTGTGTCCAACTTGTTGGCAAAAATCGCATTTTTTTCACATTTTCGGAGCTCATTAAATATGCGAATATGGAAAAAAATGCGATTTCGGCCGTTTTTGCGGAATAATTTGCAAAAGTCTAAAAATCTCATCCCATAGAATGTCACCCAAGGAGTCTGAAAAATCTGTTGAGTGGTCTGTTATGTTAGACTCCTCCCATCACTCTGTGCCTCCACAATGCTGCCATGTATGTGCTGTCTGCTGACTACATATGATGTGATGGGTTATGGTATATTAGACTCCTCCCATCACTCTGTGCCTCCACAATGCTGCCATGTTTGTGCTGTCTGCTGACTACACGTGATGTGATGGGTTATGGTATATCAGACTCCTCCCATCACTCTGTGCCTCCACAATGCTGCCATGTATGTGCTGTCTGCTGACTACACATGTGATGTGATGGGTTATGGTATATCAGACTCCTCCCATCACTCTGTGCCTCCACAATGCTGCCATGTATGTGCTGCCTGCTGACTACACGTGTGATGTGATGGGTTATGGTATATCAGACTCCTCCCATCACTCTGTGCCTCCACAATGCTGCCATGTATGTGCTGTCTGCTGACTACACATGTGATGTGACAGGTTATGGTATATCAGACTCCTCCCATCACTCTGTGCCTCCACAATGCTGCCATGTTTGTGCTGTCTGCTGACTACACATGTGATGTGATGACCTTCTGCAGTAACTTGCTGGGGTCCTGTCATTATTTTTATTGTCTGATGGGGTCCCAGAGCAAAATAGTTTGAGAACCCCTGCTCTATGTATTGGACCATCTCTGGGATGCTCTTTGTATTGCTTATGTGTCCCTAAAATGCCTGTTGTTGTACCTCCATGTCTATTGTTGTATTCCATCTACTGTGCATTGACCGCTTATCGCCAGTATGCTAGTGTCTGTGCTTACTATTACAGGTCGAGTATACGGATATCCGAACATCATAGGTTTTCAAAATATTGTGGGTTTCCCCCGACGCACACAGTTACCACGGCAGCCATTGGGTTCCTCTTCAGAGGCATCCCCGATTCAAATGATGCGGGTGAGCCGGTGATATTATCATGTCACCCACGCACTTGCGCAATGCATTCTTGGGACCGGGGATACCTCTGAAGACAAATGAGATGGCCCCTGTGGATGTCATGGACATTAGGGGATCGCCAGGGGGACCAGGTGAGTATATAGAAAAAAAAAAATTGTGGTCCTGAGCATTTCGGATATGGTCCCCAACAGACTCTAGGAGTAAAACACAAAACACACGGATGGGATGATAGCACCGGTTCTGTAGTTTATACATTATGGGCCTGATTCTAGGTCACTCGCAGCTCTGTATAATGTTGCAAACTGCACCACAGTCGGACAGATCTTGGCCTGTCTCTCTGTGTGTGAATTTGGCCATTTTGAACCTTTAGGTACATGCATATTTCTCATGCACTATCCCCCACCCCCCAACATACAATGTCACTTTTCAGGAAGAATAATGTGTTGGTTAATAGTTTATAGCCTGGCAGTTTCATTGCTGCCCAGTGAGAACGTCACCGTCACTTATGTAATACTGTAACGTGATCACAACAACACGTAGGCTCGCTGACATTATAACGGATGATTAATCACTCATTCAAGGCCTTCGGACAATCCATGAAATGCTGCACTGACCTCTGTAATGAGATTTCCCAGACAATAATCTCAGGTGTTTAACTGCAGGACGGAACATAGCCGCAACAATGATTCGAAGCAATTAATCTCATGAAATTGAATCAAAGAGACTCGAATTTGCCGGTGTTATCTCAGACATAAAACAATTATTTGTTTTATGTCTAAAACACGATAAAACACTAGGCTTTGCCTTTCTCCGTCTCCACCCCTCCCCTACCCATGCGTTCACACAAGGGGTGGGATGTACTAAGGGAAAAATGTGGTAAAACCAACATTTTCAGATGTACTTAGACCCGGCCGCTGTGTTTTTGCCACCTATGCGCTTCTTAACACCGGCAGCCGCAACCCGCAATAGACGCCGACCCCACTCCCCGGCATACATCCGTCAAACTCCTACTCCCCCTAGCAACACAGCCGGAGGTTCTTCCGGCTGCAGGAGGGAGGAGGAGGCACCCAGGACACCAAGAGGGAGAGCCCAGGGACGTGACGGAAACACTTCCCACACAGCAGTGTTAGTGTTAGTTCATATGCAGTAGCATCGCTGTGGCGGTGCAGCAATGTATTTTAATGCATCAAACCAAGGGGGTCTAAGCAGAACATCGGAACGGGGCCAAATTTGTCTCCTTCTGAGTAAGCCTGAATCAGGCTGCATGTTTTATGAATGTTTTTAGAGCCCTTCACCTGTTAGGTTCCATCTACTAGAGAGTCGGCTGTGTGCGCCAGCTGTATCTGCAGAACAGACCCTCAGACCTACATTATTGATCCATATAGAAAACCAACGCCAATCTGATATTGCAGCTCGATACACGTGCAAGTTACAGTAACTGAATTCTGCACGCCATGAATTTCACATTCAGCCAAACAAGCAATCGTTCACATGCTCTGAGCTGAATTATTTGTGTTGTTTACTGTAACTGCAATTCCGGGATGTGGATTCTAACATGAGGGCACCACATGTAGAGACCGCTCTGAGAAACCGGAGATGATGGGAGACAGGAAAATACTGCACCGGCGGCTTGGCAGCGAGGAACTGGCTGCGGTTTCTGCACCAGATGCATTAAAATAGCACAGGGCTCCACTAGACGTTTCAGCGGTACAGCTTCTGCCTGCACAGCAAAGCCATATACCAGCATAGGCTCATACGTATTTAACAATTTGCCCCTGGTTATGATTATCGCTGTCCAAAAATTCCCAGAACAAAAAATGAATGAATACGGTTCCTGGACCGATAATACTTAATTTCCAGGTCTATGAGCCCGGGTTCAACTCTACTAGCAAAGCAACCACATGTGCAGAGAGACATGTTTGGGTGGGGTATTTTCAAACTGAAATCTAAATTGCGGTGTCAAAATAAAGCAATCTAACATCTGTGGGATACATGCAAAAGCAGCCAGTATTTACCCTGCACAGAAACCATATAAATGTAATTTGTAATACTTGCATAGCAACATGGTTTGTTGCAGACACAAAATCTGGCTTTATATATGAAGCCTTGGAGGGAGATAACGGCAGACATAAAGTACCAGCCAATCAGCTCCCAACTGCTATGTTACAGGCTGTGTTTGAAAAATGACAGGAGCTGATTGGCTGGTATTTCATCTCTGTCCACCTTTAGTCTGTACCTAAGAGGGAGATGCATCAAACTTTCTAAAAAGGACAGTTGAAGACATTGCCCATTGCAAGAAATCAAATTCCACCTATCATTTTGTAGAATGTAATAAATAAAAGAATGCTGGATTCTGATTGGGTGCACTGGTCAACTTTTTCCCTTGCCATCTTTAAAATATCTGATACCTCTCCCCCAAAGAACCCAAATTCTTTTTCATTTTTTTTTTTAAATAATATGAAGTTACAATCATTTGCCAGCCTGTAATCGCTACCTAGCAACCGTCTAACTGCTATTTAAAAGTACATCTTACCACACGAGTGTTCACCAGCACTCTCTCCTGTGGGTAAGGATTGATGCTCAGACCTCTGATGGCTTCCTCCATTTTTACCAGAATGGATATGTTCTGCATGCTCACTGCGTTTTCTGCGGTTATTACAATCTCCACAACTCCTTTACCAAGCCCGCTTAGGTGGATCTCCGCGTACGAGACCTCATCATTCTCCGAAGTGCACTCTTTGCTCAGTGCAGCCAATGCTGGCGGACACCTACGCTCAAAGGCCCAGCTCTGGTTGCCGCCTAGCCAAGAGGCGGTGGCACTGGAGCCGGAGAGGATCCTGAGGAGCACCACAGTGTGGTTGCTATTAATGTAATGGATCTTGTCTTGCGGCACGGGGTGGATGACACTCAGGTTGGAAATTGGTGACACCACAGAGAAGTTACAAGACAGAGTAGCTTCAAATATCTGGTTGGTTAAGTTTGCCGTGACTGTGTAGGTCCCGGGATGGCGCAGGCCCGGGTTTGGCTGACGGCTGTAGATAGGGGCCATTTCCTCTGTGGTGCCAATGACTCTGATGGGGCACGATGTCCCCTCATCCCATTCTTCCTGGCAAGACCAGTTTTCAGCTGTGCTGTTGCCCACCGCTTGACCAAGGAGATCCCCAGGGATACAATTCAACCAACTCGGCTGGTGAAAACAGCGGAAGGACTGGGAGGAGTGGCAGTGCAGAAACTTCTTACGCGGGGCATCGTGTTGGACAACAATGAGGAAACCCGGGAGCATCCGAACTCTTAGATCCTTGAAAGAGGTCTAAAAAAGAATAAATACACAACTCGATTATAGGACTATGCAGAGGGGTACTGTACGGTCATTCTGGTTAATTTCCCTTATATCTCCACCAAGGCAGTGCCCCAGTTCTTGGCTTATTAGCTATACATTTCCAAATAACTGATCCCCTATGTGCTAAATCCCATATTATATAACCAAAAAATGGGACATGGGTTAAATCTTGGACCAACCAAAGAAGCCATAATTACCCAGTACTGTGTTGCGTTTCCTGGCGGGATTCTAAAGCGATAGTCCTTCAGTAGGGTGAAGTTAGGGAGGCTGTTATTGAACTGGCCTGGCTGTAAGACCTCGGAGAACGTAGACTCATTGAAAGGAAGACATCCACTATCTACCGGTGAGCTGCTGTTTGTGTAATTAGAGGAGCCCATCTCTCTCTCACACCCGGGAAGGCTGGTGGGGGGAGCGGTTGTGCTTGCAACCGGACAATCTAAAGACCAACAAAAACAGCATTAATAAACAACTACTTAAAATAGGAAAAAGCAAGAACACGAAAGTAAGACGCGGAAGGAGTAGTAGGCTACTCCGGATCCTTAAGCCTACTTTAACAAAGTTAAAATAAATTTGCTAAAAGTTTTGGTATCCCTACAAAGTAACAAATGGTCTCTCCCTTTGGAATTCTTAAAAAAAAAAAAAACCTTGCAAATAAATCAATTCGATTCCAAATAAAACCGAGAAATATTTTCTTGTTTATATGCCGTCTCCGTAGCGACCAAATATTTTAGTCGGTTCTCCAATCCTCTAGCTGCTTTGTGTCGGGAAAAAAGCTGCTTGTTTTTTAAAAAAGTCAGGAGGATAAAAGAACGAGAGCCAAAGATTTTATCTTCTGGCCATGAAGAGCAGGTGCTTGACATGCAAAAGCTGGAGAGAGAAGCAATGAAACGTAATGGGCCGTGCGGGAATTTTGCAAGTCTGCCTGTATTTTTAAAGTTGGTTTAGCCACGTGAATGATTGCCGCTTTAAAAATACTATTAAATACTATTAAATTGCACTCTTGGGATTTCTGTAAAGACGATCCTCTGGGTCCTACTGTAGATTTTTGCACAGACTCTTATGAGACGTTACGCTTGATCTCGGATTCTTACCGATCTCGTTGGTTGGTTTGTAGACCTGGAACCTAATTTGGACCGGTTGTTCCACCTCCACGGTGACAAATTCTAGAGCGGATAAATACACTTCCTTTCTAAATCTGAAACCGGGGTAAATTAGTACCTGACACAAAATAAAAAGAGGGAGAACAGATTAGGAATGAGAAAAGACAGAACATATGATACAGGATATAGCCATCAATAAATACACTGAGAACTCTGTGCAGCCTCTCCATACATAGGACGAGATGTACTAAGCTTTCAAAGGGATAAAGAGGAGAGGGATAAAGTACCAACCAATCAGCTCCTAACTGCCATGTTACGGTGTAGGGTAGATTTATGAAGCAGTGACAAGGGAGGAGGAGCCAGAGGAGAAGGGGCCAATGGCAACCAATCAGAACTGAAGTAACATCTATAATTTGCATGACATAAAATTATACAGAGCAGCTGATTGGTTGCCACGGGCCTATACAGAGCAGCTGATTGGTTGCCATGGGCCACTTCTCCTCTGGCTCACTTCTCCTCCGTTATCACTGCTTCATACATCTAGCCCTGAGTTTGAAAAATGACAGCTACAAACTGGTTGGTTGGAACTTTATCGTTGTCCACATTATCTCTCTCCAATTCCATAAGGAGATAAGGAACCCAGTGATAGAACGACACACAATACTCCATTACTTTAGAATTGTCCAAAACAAAACTTAGGCGCACATTTGTTAAGCCCAATGAAGTGATAAAGTGGCCATTGATAACGCAGCAGCTCCTGTTAATTTTTAAACCCAGCCTATAACATTACAGTTCGGAGATGATTGGCTGCTGCATCACCACCTTCCACTTTATCACTTCACCAGGCTTGATAAATCTGCCCCCTATTTCCCTGCGGATAATAGGGGGCATTATTAGGGACTTATTACAAGACAGGACACCGCACAAATGAGCAGGATGCCTAAGAGACAAGGCAACTATGTGTAAGTACCCCACCTTTATGTTCTATATATGAGGCCTCCCAGGCTGCGAATCATCTCCTTATACCTCCTATACACACCTCCACCTCTCCGTCAGGAAACTCCTCTTCAATTCTCATCAAATCTTGTAGGGGCCAATTTGTGTCGAACACCAGAGATCCTGCCACAATGTATTCTGCGTTCAGAGAGAGGGCTGGAACAAGTACAACACGATTACCCACAAGGGGAAACCAAAAAGTAAAAAACCCAATAAAAACAGCAAAAGTCACACATTAATCAGCTGCTATTGGTTTATACATCTAACACTGGTCTTAATTGTCCGTTATGGTGCATTAATAGGGAGCAATGCTCCTGGAACACAGTATGATGTGAGTGGCACGTACCTTGTGGTTTATATTCGCAGACATAGCTGTGTTTTGCGCTGCACAGGTCTGTGTTACACACTCCGTTGGGCCCCATTTTCACACAGCGGTCCTCCTGGGACGGCTCCGGCTGGCCAGGGAGCCAGTTCTGGCAACTGTCCAGGTCAAAGCGCTTCCCTGCGGGGAGAGACTCTGCACTTCTGGTGTCGTTGAAACCGATCCACACCTCCACGCCACTATTGAGGGAACAAGGGGAGGCCGGGATCAATCCCAACAAACAGAAACATACGCAGTATGTACGTCTTATATGGCAGAAGCCAGGTGTCTACATGAAGGGTATGAAATAGCAATCTCCTGGGGGCAAATACACTGGATACAGGAGTGTCAGTACTCATTATTTATTTATGTACCACAAGCCAATCAGCCCCCAACTGCCAGCGTTCAAACAACCTGTGACGGGGCAGTTGGGGGCTGATTCACTGGTGGGTTATCACTCTCCATTGTATCACTTTTCAAGCTTAGTATATCTGGCAGTATCAGTTTATGTGAACAAATGTAAATAATTGGTATAGGTACAAAAAAAAATAGGTGAGATGTATTAAATCGGAAAATGTCACTTACCTGTGTGCCCCCCCCCCCCCCCGGCTCTCCCCCATTTCTACCTGGTCCCCTTAAGATCGAGTACAACATATTGCTTTTGTCTGTGAAGCAGTTTTTAGTAAGGCTAGCAAAAATATTCTGTACATCGAGTATTCTTTTATCATGAAAAATTTCTTTAACAGTTCAAAAAGGTATTTATAAGTATGGCAGAAGGAAGACACAAAGGGACCCGAAACACTAGGCAATAATTGAAGTAATTAGTGCAACATTATTTTGCATAGGTGTATGAAAAGGTTTAAAAGAATTTCTTTAATAGTATATTGTAAAACTAAGCACTACACACAGACAAACACTGACATAACCAAAAAAGATACATTTAACATAAAACACTTAATGAGCTTATATTGGCAATGGCACTCACGTAAATGGGACCTATAGAAAAACGTTTCTCCTAGGGAGAAACACTCCCCTAAAAGGGCAGTGATTGTATTCGTACAGGGGTCTCAGTCCCTGATTTGAATGCCTTTCCAAATTCAGCTCTGGTATTGACAATTTTAGGATAGGGATCAGTTTAGTCACAAAAAGAAGAAGAATACATAGATATATAGCTCCTTAGATCTGAGGTGACAGTATAAATTAGTCTATCCAGCCCCACAAGGCTTTGCTTACTCTGGGTGTCCAAAGTGACGACACACTGTTCAAATACAGACAGCCTGTGTCGATTCTGTCACGACACCACTACAGGTCATATAAAGAACTGTCTTTTGTGAATAACTGCTGTGTCCAAGTCCCTGTTACTTGTCATTCTGTATATATCTGTATGGTCTAGAAATAATGTACTTATACAAATGGTAGCGTACATCAACTTGTACAGTACTCTACCATTTGTATAAGTACATTATTTCTAGACCATACAGATATATACAGAATGACAAGTAACAGGGACTTGGACACAGCAGTTATTCACAAAAGACAGTTCTTTATATGACCTGTAGTGGTGTCGTGACAGAATCGACACAGGCTGTCTGTATTTGAACAGTGTGTCGTCACTTTGGACACCCAGAGTAAGCAAAGCCTTGTGGGGCTGGATAGACTAATTTATACTGTCACCTCAGATCTAAGGAGCTATATATCTATGTATTCTTCTTCTTTTTGTGACTAAACTGATCCCTATCCTAAAATTGTCAATACCAGAGCTGAATTTGGAAAGGCATTCAAATCAGGGACTGAGACCCCTGTACGAATACAATCACTGCCCTTTTAGGGGAGTGTTTCTCCCTAGGAGAAACATTTTTCTATAGGTCCCATTTACGTGAGTGCCATTGCCAATATAAGCTCATTAAGTGTTTTATGTTAAATGTATCTTTTTTGGTTATGTCAGTGTTTGTCTGTGTGTAGTGCTTAGTTTTACAATATACTATTAAAGAAATTCTTTTAAACCTTTTCATACACCTATGCAAAATAATGTTGCACTAATTACTTCAATTATTGCCTAGTGTTTCGGGTCCCTTTGTGTCTTCCTTCTGCCATACTTATAAATACCTTTTTGAACTGTTAAAGAAATTTTTCATGATAAGAGTGCCCCGACAAAAAGAGAGTCTTTCCCTTCTTTCTCCTAAAATACTTTCCATACTCTCTAGGGAGCACCTCCACAACCTCTATTCAGTGAAAGGACGCTAGAACTACTAGCCCAGTAAATTCATTTTAGTACTGTGGATATTGTATACCTTTTGTTGTTACTCAAAATCTACATTAACCTGTGCACTGGTCCACTCCCACACATCCCTTTCCCCTCAAAAGTAACATCGAGTATTCTGTAAGCTCCAGACTTTAATATATTTATTTTTAATGTGAACATAAATGTTCATTGCCCCCCCCCAAAAAAATATAATTGCGTACTTGCGGCCCAGATGCTGATAAGTGGTGTACTTGCAGCACAGATGCTGATAAGTGGTGTACTTGCAGCACAGATGCTGATAAGTGGTGTACTTGCAGCACAGATGCCTATAACTAGCATATTTGCAGTACAGATGCCTATACTAGAACTAGCGAATTTGTAGCACAGATGCCTACAACTGGCATATTTGCAGCACAGATGCTGATAAGTGGTGTATTTGCAGCACAGATGCTGATAAGTGGTGTATTTGCAGCACAGATGCTGATAAGTGGTGTATTTGCAGCACAGATGCTGATAAGTGGTGTATTTGCAGCACAGATGCTGATAAGTGGTGTATTTGCAGCACAGATGCTGATAAGTGGTGTATTTGCAGCACAGATGCTGATAAGTGGTGTATTTGCAGCACAGATGCTGATAAGTGGTGTATTTGCAGCACAGATGCTGATAAGTGGTGTATTTGCCGCACAGATGCCTTTAACTAGCATATTTGCTGCTCTCTATTTGCTCCACATCTGGTTGTGCTAGTGGGAAGGAGAAGTACAGCTCTCCCAGCATTTGGCTTAGGGAATGTCCACAACTCCAGTCTGCATATGTGTCTCCTCTCCCAGCATCCTACGCTGCCAAGGACAGACCGGCTGAAACGAGCTGCTGTCAGGGCCCCCGAGAGGAGATGGGGGAGGATTGCACACAGCTGCTGTAGGGATATATGTATATACAGGAGCCCGTGCCAGGAGCTGGCTGCCTGCTTGGGAGGAAATTACACATTGATCTCTCCTTCTGCTCCAAAGATGGAGCAAATAATGCACAAAACGCCCTGGGCACAGGATTTGTTTGCTCGCGGAACCCCCAGCCCCTCTTTCCTAAAAATGGCAGAAAATAACATTTTGTTATGTACTTTTTCCCAATCATCTGTGTCCCGCTTGCTATTATTGCTAGATAGATTGCTTTAGCTTTCTAATGGATGTCTGTGCTTTTCAGTCATGCATTTATAATATTAGGCAATGCCATTTATACAGGTACAACTTTGCTCAGTGGAACTCCCTGAAATACATGTGTCCAGAAAGAATATAGAAAAGAGGACTTTTGGTACATTCCTTCAAATACATTTCTCTTAATAAATCTAGTGGACACTGGTGCCCCTTCTACAACTCTTACCCTGATTTCAACTTTAAAATGCCCATAGGAGACAGGAACAAACACCTGACCAAGAACAATACTCCAACAAGACAGACTACAGAGGGTGGGAATGAAGTGCCCCAAAGTATTAAAAGGAACAGATTAGTGGTGAGGACCAAAAATCCTCTATTCTCTAACATCCTTTTTAGTAAATACGGGTAGACAATTTGGACATTCCTAAGAGCCACATCTTGGCCTAGAGCTGGAATCACAATCTCCTGGACGAATCGATAGAAGACCTTTGGTTAAATATAAGGATTACTACAAGAGACCAGGCCATTGTGACGAGAGGTCATGAACAGGAGCTACACGAAAAGGCCAAAAATTCCAAAAAGCCACCTGGCAGAAAAAATGGGCAGTAGATACAAAACCTTTAAGGTCAACAAAATCAGTGCCATGGTATTCAAAGGTTCAAAGATGGTTTCCTACTGATTAGTAGAAACCCTTGAAGGACAAGGGTTTTAAACACCATGTCGTCAAAGCCAACTGTGCCAAGTTCTGATGGAAAAATGGGTACTCTTTACTTAGAAGGGCGCCCACGATTTTGATCGTGGGCATCGTTAGTAAAAAATCTCGGGCATCTCGGGGATTGAATGCACTAAAAAATCGGGTGCGATCAACCGACGAGATGGCCGAGATTTCCCATAGGGAACAATGTTAAATGTCTCAATTGACCCAATTTTCCTCTTCAATGCCTCAATTGACCCGATTTTTCCATAGGAAACAATGTTAAATGGGCCACAGAGGCCAAATAGGCACCCTGAAGTGTATAATGGCCACCCGAATTGTTAACGCCACCCCACGATCAACGTCAACCCGATGCGTGGCGAGCGCAGCGAGCCCGCGAGGGGCGGCGGTACGTGTCCTACGACCTTTTCATACCCCCACTATCCACGTCGGCGTGGAGTTGAGAATAGAAAGTGTGGCGAGCGCAGCGAGCCACCGAGCCCGAAGCGTGGCGAGCGCAGCGAGCCCCGCGAGGGTACGCGGACAGCTGTGAAGCCCGCGAGGGGACGCGGATACTTGTGAAGGTATCCGCGTCCCCTCGCGGGGCTCGCTGCGCTCGCCACGCTTCGGGCTCGGTGGCTCGCTGCGCTCGCCACACTTTCTATTCTCAACTCCACGCCGACGTGGATAGTGGGGGTATGAAAAGGTCGTAGGACGCGTACCGCCGCCCCTCGCGGGCTCGCTGCGCTCGCCACGCTTCGGGTTGACGTTGATCGTGGGGTGGCGTTAACAATTCGGGTGCCCATTATTCACTTCAGGGTGCCTATTTGGCCTCTGTGGCCCATTTAACATTGTTTCCTATGGAAAAATTGGGTCAATTGAGGCATTGAACAGGAAAATCGGGTCAATTGAGAAATTTAACATTGTTCCCTATGGGAAATCTCGGGCATCTCGTCGGTTGATCGCACCCGATTTTTTAGTGCATTCAATCCCCGAGATGCCCGAGATGGGCGCCCTTCTAAGTAAAGAGTACCGAAAAATGTGCCCTGACTAAGAAGATCTGCTTGTATGGGTGATTGTGAAGGAGGTCCCGCATCCAAGCTGAGAACGTCAGCATACCACAAATGTTTTGGTCAATCCGGGGCAGACAGAATGGCTGGAAATGTGTTTCAGAGACGTGCAGACCCCATCGTTCCAAAGTTTGGTCAAACACATTGTGATGAGAACACCTTCCAGGATGAATCTTTCTATGGCTTAGGGCCTTGTGTGTCCCTCCTTGGTGGCTGATGTATGCCATGGCCATTCCATTGTCTGAATCGGAAAGCCTCTTCCAGATAGAAATATGCAATTACACATGTTTTATATGAATGGAGTAAAATAACTCGTACTGCTCCATGGAAATGGTGATTATACAAAGTGCCTCCATCATGAACTTAGCAACACTCAGATGTAAGTTGAAATTCAGGATGGATCAAAAAGACAAGTCCACCCACAACAATAAATGAAGTTGAGGCCAGAATGGTGAAATGCATGGTCTCAGCCAATGGAAATCTTTACGGGCCAAAGAGGACTATGATATAAGCTTGTTCAACTATGCCGCTCGCCAACCGACCTGAGAGCCATTCACTGTTTATGGACGCAAGCAGATGGTCCTCAACCATAGACTGGTCCAGGTGGGCACATGCGTCATCATGAAGCTGCTTTTCAACAAACTTGTTCACTGGACATCTGCACCACCAGGACTACTTACGCCTCTTTTGGCATCCACGAGAACAAGGGGAATAATGCCTGAGTGGTTGTCTGAGTGTCTTCTCTGACAAATGAAAGGACCAAAACCACTGTCCTCTTGGTTTCATGGGCTTTACAGGAAGGAAATAATTATCATCTCCTGCTGCAAAATAAGAAAAGGCTTACAGCCCAAAAGAAAATGGCGCCCACTCCCTGGAAATAAGAAGACATCTATGGTGTTCTGCAGAATGGGATGTAGAAGGGTAGGCGTCAGCATACAAACCATAGCTGCCAACCCTCCTGTATTCTGCAGGAGACTCCCTCATTAGTCTAGCAATCTCCATCATGTCACTTACCCCACATTACACTGTTACATCATAGTTACCTCCCCTCCTGCATTCTGCAGGAGACTCCCTGACATAGCAGCAATCTCCCTCTCTCCTTCATTAGTCTAGCAATCTCCATCATGTCACCTAGCCCACATTACACTGTTACATCATAGTTACCTCCCCTCCTGCATTCTGCAGGAGACTCCCTGACATAGCAGCAATCTCCCTCTATCCCTCATTAGTCTAGCAATCTCCCTCATGTCACCTAGCCCACATTACACTCTTACATTTTTGGGGAGAAAAAGGAAGTTTTTTTAAAAGTAGGCAAGTATGATACAAACAACTTTCAGTTTGCATTTGGCCAGCTCCTGGAACAGCGCCCTCTATACCCCGCAGTCCAGGAGACACCTGACTTATCTCCCAACTCAATGCATTCCTGTGGGAACATTTTCATGGACGTGTATGTATAACAGTGGCGGCTTCTTATTACAGTACCTAGTAACGCGCGTCTCCAGAAACTTCTGCAGTTCGTAGCTGCTCACAATCGCCATGTCCCCGTTTCCAAGTTCCTGGCACGTCCTCTGAGCCTCAAACCAGGCAGCTTTCTGAGATACCAGCTGGTAACAGTGGTTATTAGGAGGGTACACCACACATCCAACCGGGCACGCGGGGGAAACTGCGGGATGATACAAGGAGTGATTCAGCCAATAGGAAACGGCACAATATTCAGTCAGAGTTCAAACTGCCTTCAATGCTCCAACTCAAAGAACTACATGTCCCATCATGCCTTGCTCTGCTGCTTGAAGCCTCACTGATCAAAAAGCTGGTCTACAGCTTTTTGTGGGCTATGGGTCATAGGGTTGAGAGGAATTAGGTCGAAAAACAATAGATCGGCACACTATTGTATTATAACTATCCACTTGGATAGTAAAGTATGAAAAAAAAACGTGAAAAACTCATGTCAACCATTTACATTTCGATTCTATTACACGTGTTGACCTTTTTTTCGTGCCTCAACCTACGATCCATCGACCAATAGCGGTTGGTCTTTTGACTGTCAACCTACCGACCACATCCCACTTTGTGGAGACGCAACTGCTGACATTTCTTTTTCTCTATTCATTTTCCCCCAGTTAAATAAATGTGCCCCAGCAGTCCAGGTTTTTGGGTTATACTTGTTTATGCAAAGTATAATTAAACTGACTGAGCTACTAATGAAGTCGCCTGCGCCTAAGCAAGGATATTCTTCAAACCTGGACTGTTGATGGGGACTGACTGGACTAGCGTATTCACACAGAGGGGAATTTCAGCAATGTGAGGTCGGAAGGGGAAGAACTGGCATGTTTAGCATTGCTTTTTTAACCTTATCTTCAGGAAGTCTGTAGGTTAGGGGAGTATTTCTACCGTTCTATATCCCATCAGGGGCTCTTTAATATCGAACACAAGGAGGACATACAGTATATAGCAAACTTAACAGTTGCTGGAAAAACATTGCACATTTTTGGCTATCCAATTAGATCAGTCTCTGCCCCATGGAGGGACTGTAAAGCGCTGTGGAATATGTGTGCGCTATATAAGAAACTGTTACTCAATAAAATAAATAATAAAATTGATTAAGCCTGATGAAGTGATAAAGTGGCCGGTGACAACGCTGCAGCCAATAAGCTCCACGCTTACACACAGTTTTTGTTTGAAAAACTACAGTTAGGAGTTTACTGGCTGGCGCGTTATCACCTTCCACTTTATCACTTCACCAGGCTTAATACATCTGCCCCTCTAATCAACCAGCCAATCAACTCCTGACTGTCATTTTTGTAACATAGCTGATTGGCTAGTGCAACTTTATCACTTCACCAGGTGTAATACATCTTCACCTATGTTTATTAAGGACCTAATTGGTCCATGTTGTTCATAGGATAGAAATAAGTCACTTAACCCCCTTAATTAACAAGCAAACGTTTAATGTACAATTATTAAACAATGGATCTCTGCCAGATTGATTTCTTGTAGTATAACAAACATAGGGCGGGATGTACTTGTAGTATAACAAACATAGGGCGGGATGTATTAATATACATCGCGGCTGTCCGCCGCATATGTACTAACATACCCTGTTTCCCTGATAATAAGACCTACCCCAATAATAAGCCCTACCCTTATTTCTGGACAACGGTCCAAAATAAGCCCTACCCCGAAAATAAGCCCTAGCTTAATCCCCATTTTGCCCAGTCCCTGAGCTAAACTTCCAGCTCCGCTAAACCCCCCCACCCACATGAAATGGATGCTGCTGCTACGGTAGCAGCCCTGGTACCGCTGAAGCCTCTGCTCGCATCAGCGGTCCCAGGGATGCATTGTGCATGTGACGTCACTGCGCACCTCAAGGACTGAGTGGCGTCTGTTCACAGACGGGAGGGGAGTGACTGAGCGGCGGCGGAGGAAAGGCTGAGTGGCTGAAAAATGCAGAAGGAAAGGAAATCGGCAGGTGTGCTTAAAGTATAAGGAGATTGAGGGGCATGATGTAGCTAAAAGAAGGACTGAGGAGCTAAAATAAGCCCTACCCCAAAAATAAGCCCTTTGGTGTTTTTGGACTGGAAAAAAAAATAAGACAGTGTCTTATTATCGGGGAAACACGGTATGCGTCTGGCATCGCGATGCGGTGACGGAGCGCCCCCGCCGCGATACCTGTACTCTGGTGTGAGGGGGGGCTCCGTCACCTCCCTGCCGCCTGGCTCTCCTCTCACGCCGGGGACAGCTAAGCAGGCTGTCCCCGGCGCCTCCTCCTCCCCCCTAAAGCTGGAAGGACGTCCGGCTGTGTTACTAGGGGGAGGAAGGGCTTATCTTCCGGGTCCAGGAGGACCTGGACCAGGTAACCCAGAGGAATTGGAGAGGGGGGTCGGCGGGTTTGCGCCGGAGGCGTCAGGCGGCGAAAAGAAGCCCATAGGCTTCTATAGGGTATCGCCACCCAAAACTGGAATAATCAGTTTAACTTTCATATGCACTTTACGTGAAACCTGGGGTAAAATGGAAACAATGACTCATTAAACCATTAAATGACCAGCAGGAAGCTGAAACGGTAGCTCACCTGCGTCTCCGCTCTCAGACGTCATAGCATGCTGAACCGCCACCTCCGTCCCGCCTCTCACCATCACACGGACGTCCACCGTTTCATTGGTCCTCAGCAGAGGCGGGCATGTGATTTCCATATCCTCCGGTAACCCCACCACTCTCAGCTCGTCGTGCACGAGGAGATCTCTGCGGCCCAGTCGTAGAGTCACAGTCACGTTATAAATCCCAGGCTGAGCATACCGGTGAGTGACGTTCACCTCACTAGTGCTGAAAATCTGGTTGTTCCCCAAGTCCCAGACCAGAGGAGTAACCGGCACTGGAGCAATAACCTGTAACTGTACAGCCTCGCCGAGTTCATAGGCTTCTCTGGAGATGTATAAAGAGGTGAACGACTGAGTACTGGCAACATCCCGGATCACAGATAGGCCACAGTCATACAGGACCGGCGGTTCATCGCATAGAACCTGACATTGAAGAGACCCGTTGGAGGAGGCGGTGTCACCACACAGGCAGCCATACTCAGCGCCCAGAGCCCAGTGGCTGTAGAGTTCCGCAAAGCACTGGGCACTGCAGGATTCATTACTGGGATGAGCAAGGGAGATGGATGTGAACGCCAAGGTGGATTCATCGTCAGTAGACAGATTGCTGGGGCAGTAGACTAGATCGCCTCCTGCAATGGAGATAGAAGTTAAGGTTCCGGCAGGGGAGGTTACAGAGGAGGAGCTGCGGCACAGTTCAAAATTTAAATAAGGGAGCCCCACCCACTTCCACCAACCGCCATTCCAAACTGACTCACTGGCATAGGCGTGCGCAGCACATTTTATTAGGGGGTGCACCACCTATTGTGCATGTCTAACACATCTAACACCACCAATCAGACGTGTCTACCATCATCTATTGGCACTCACTACAATATAACAGTCTCTCAGCCACAACATAATCTCGTGCCTATTTCAGTCAGTTTTTAATCTTCTTATTACTCCCTGTAACAGTTCATGCAAATAAAGTCAAAAACATAATATGGATGACGCAGGTATGTAGTGATATGACAATGGTCTAGTACAATTAACAATGCAAAACACACATAATTGATTGATGCTTCTTTTAATAGAATACATTTCTAAAAAGCAAAAGTCTTTGGTAAAATGTATTGCTGGTTGCTAGCGGCAGGGAGGTGTTTATAAGGGCGGGCACAGCATTAGGGGGTGCCTGTGCACCCCTAACACTCCTATGCGCACACCTATGCTCACTGGCAGTGGGTGTTGGTCCCCTATTTGAAATTTGAACTATAATGCAGCCGCCACTCAGTTACAATCTACAGCTCGCTACACTAGTAAAACTGTAGGAAATACATACAGACTGTATATATGACACTTAAAATTGTTGACTGGTGGTGGCACATTCACAGACGCACTCTATTCTCCTTTTGCGCCTTTCCTCTCTTTTCTCCCACTAACAGGGGGGACATATAGAGGTGCTGCCGCTACTTTTATAGCGCAGGGCAGTGGTTCCCAAACTGTGCGCCTAGGCTCCCTGGGGTGCCTCGGAGCACTTGCAGGGGTGCCTCAAGTTGGTGGCCTAGAACCATTTCAAATTATTTATGGTCAGTGATTGTGGCTTCCAATTACAAAATATGTGGGTAAACAAAAGTGAATCATGCTGCTCATGTTTTATCACAACTTATTTAATTTAATACATTTTTTTTTTTAATTCTCAGTAACAAACTTTTGGCCATGGGGTGCCGTGAAAAATATTCTGATACTGTAGGGTGCCATGATTCAAAAAGTTTGGGAACCACTGGCGCAGGGAAAGGGTTATTAACATGCAAGATACAACCATTGCAAAGGGACAAAAAGAGAATTCTGAAAAGGTTCTTCCACGTAAAAAGTTTTTTGTTTTATACTTATGTGGATCAGGATTTAACATCCTTGTTATACATTTCCCCTAAATATTTTTGTGGAAATGGTAAAATACCGGTTGTTGGAAAATGACCCAATGCAGAATGCCTGGAGGTAGTGACCTGGAAGTACAAAATGTGAAAGAGGTGTAGCTAATGGATGGGGTGTGGTTAACGATGTTAAGACTTCCAATAACGTTGATCCAATAATGGCTTCGGTATATGTACACAGAATCCCGCCCACGAGTGACCCCGCACAGTAGACCGATGTAGACGGAGAAGTCTTCTATGATGATTCTATAGGTTTATTATTGCCATTACTCACCACAAGTGGACTTGGAGAATGACACATTGAGTAGCTGCTGGCCCGAGGCCACGGCAGGCCGGTCGCAGAGGGTGGAATCCCACTGCTCGATTCTGACCCCATTATCGGCAGCCCAGCGAGGGAGCCAGGACAGGCGGCAGTCACACAGCCATGGGTTGTCACTCAGGTATCTGCGGATGAATTCGTAGAAGTCAGTTCAATTAAGACCTATAGGGCTATTTCACACACTCCGGCTCCTGCGGAGCGAAAACCCGCACGGCCAGGAAGCTCTGCCGCACTCAGTAGTTTAGAATGGTGGGGATGGCCACAGCCCGGCAGCCGTCCCTTTCAGTGGTGGGATCCGGCTGCAACAGTGTCCATTAACAACTACTGTGCACGGCACGGCTTTTGGCCGATCGGGATTTCGCCGCCCGGCAGGAGCCGGAGCATGTGAAATAGCCCATATTGTTTTTATATATCTGGTTACAACTTAACCCAGCAGCTGGCCCATCAGTGGCGTAACTATAGCACCGCAGCCCCCGCGGTCGCGGGGGGGGGGGGGGGCGCTGTGCATATGGGGGCGCCGGGGGGGCTGCGGTGCTATAGTAATCCCCCCGCCCCCCATCCCCCACATGCTTACCTGTCCGCGCGTCCCGGCTCCCCTCCTGGCTTCAATCAATGCTATGGAGACGGACCACGATAAAATGGCCGCCCCATGAAGCAGACTGTTCTCTGAAACTGTCTGCGGTATGGGGGCGGCCATTTTATCGTGGTCCGTCTGCATCGAATTTATTGAAGCCAGGAGGGGAGCCGGGACGCGCGGACAGGTAAACATGCGGCAATGGGGGTAGGGGGCACGGGGGGCAGGCACGGATGGCCGGACGGGCGGGGAGCGCCCCCCCATTAACGGCGTGGGAGGGGGTGCCCCAAACAAAGCTACGCCTCTGTGGCCCATGTCCGCTAAACAGTGTAATAATACCTACAACTCATTTTTGAGGTATGTAAAAGTTCCAGAGAAATGTATCAAATGCAATTTTATCAATTTTATCTTCCCTGGACTTCCATTTGGCCGTAATGGGGTGGGAGGAGTTTTGTTATCCCTTTGAGTGCCAATGTTGCTGTAAGAGATGTGCAAAATATCCTCAGATGACTTTAGGAATAAAGTCATCTGAGGGTGGACTACACAGATCAGAACAGATTCCAGTGATGGCTACCCTTGACACTCCAGCTGTTGTTGAACTACACATCCCAGCATGCCCTGCTACAGTTTTACTATTTGTCCATGCTAAAACTGATGCAGGGCATGCTGGGATGCGTAGTTCAACAACAGCTGGAGTGTCAAGGTTAGCCATCACTGGATTAGTCAGGCATGGATTTCCACTTACAGTTCTGTTAGATTCTGTAGCTGTTCAAACAGTCCTTTGTGCAGGGTCTCAATGCTGTTGTTCCGGAGATCTCTGGGAAAAAAAACAGAAATATTCCATTAGCTATTGTAGAATGTTGTTTATAGCGCACTGCTCCCTTGTATACCGCACACAAAACTTACTAGGGACTTATTTTATTGATATACAAGGTGTAGTAGGGTACATAGGAAAACAGGATCAACTTAATACAAGGCTCATAGATAAACTCACAGGTTAATATACATATTAAAACTAATAATTGTGTGATTTTCAAATACGGTTTCTATATTCCCTTCATTTACTAGACATTAACGAAATGAATTAAATAGACAGGGCCCTTGAAATCCTCCGATAAAACCCAGGATTCAGCGCCACAACAATAATTCCCCTTTTACACAAGAAAAATGGAGGAACTCACCCAGGAATATGGTCCCTGGATCATGCAGGGACATTCCCAGGTTGGCCCCTTTCATACCAGCCTAGTCCCTGCATTTTATGGTGTGAGGGGGCAGGCAGCGGGAGACGGGGTGAGTGGGCTGATGCTGGCGGGGCCGGACAGATATTGGGTCAGGGTGGAACTATGCCCATTAGTCACCCAGCGGCGGGAGACCGCAGGAGATGCATGACGTTACTGCTGGCAGCGACTCAGCACTCTCCACCAGGCCTGGTGCCGCACTCTCCACCAGCAGCTACAGGAATTAACCCCCCCCCCCCCCCCCTTACCGTAACCGGTCCCGCCTTTGGCCTTACCTCCTGAACCAGCACCCCCACACAGACTGGATCCCCCGGGTCCAGCACCATGGCTACCGCCGTCTCCCAGACTCCACAAACCGCCTCTGGTGAGTAGAAGCCGGGTTGGCCCCTTTCACACCAGCCATTAACCCAAGCTGGTCGCGGGGGCAACCCTGCTAAATCCTGACAAATTTACCCGGGAATTTGGCCCGGGCCTAACCCAGGAATTTAGGCTGGTGTGAAAGGGGTATTAGGCACCCGCTATACCCACATTACCTATTTACCTAAAAGTGACCTAATTATTATAAACGGATGTATAAATTACACTCAGATTTCTCATACAATAAGGCAGGGGTATTCAACATGCGTCCCTTCAGCTGCTATGGAACTACACATCCCAGCATGCCCTGCCACAGTTTTAGCTTTAAGGCGGCTCGGAGGCTGCGAAAAACAAAGTGGGTGCCGCGGAAAATGAGCATCTGATCAGAGCAACAACAGAACTAGCTCCAGTAGATGCCAATTACTATAAACAGCCAGCAGGGGGCATGTGCAAAATACGAATCAGCCCCAACATGTCGGAAATCCCGGCCTCCCGCCTATTCCATCCAAACGATTTTTGGGATTGGCGAGTAGGAGATTTTTAACAGGCTGAAATTCCCAATTCTGAGACGAAGCGCTGATCATTGATGTACGCCAATTCCCTTATAGGGCCACACTAGCGGAACGTGGATTCTGCTCCCAGCCTATGGGGGTTATAAACTGGTTGCTATCGGCAACACCAGAACTTGATTGCTCCGATTTAGGGAATTTGAGAAAAGTAACACAGAAAGCAATTAAATCAAGGGCGTAAGAACACGGAAACCGGAGGGTGGCGAGTGACCGTAGCAATAATCCACCATTACCAGTAAACGATGGTGAGGGTAATCCACATTCTAGAGATAAACATGTTTTTGATCTGTGTGTGATATACGAGTCTGAGCTCATGTGTCACAGCACATGCCGGTTACACCATTGCCGCGGCCTGCGAGGCGGAGAGGGTGGGACAGCGCTGGAAGTGTGCTGTCAGTGAGCGAGCTCCCGGGAGAGCCTGTTGGACTATTGATAAAATGCGAGTTGTGTAAACTTTCCCACGGATGCAGCGATGGCGGTGAGCTCATGTGCTGGCCATGAATCAGAAAATCCCAAAAATAGCTTAAAGACAATAACCTACCCCCTGCATTCCGCTTAACCCCCAGTGTACATGATGCTGTTAACAACCTGCACGCCGCGGGCACTCGGGAAGCCGTAGGATGATTAGACTCTCAGGGAACACAGTGATGGAGGAGAATTCGCAACATTACATGTCGCACAAGGAATCACTGTGCACCAACACATCCTGATTTCTATCCATGTCCATTGCAAATTAACCTCACGTATACCGGTGCCTTATATCAGGGTTGCCTACCTGACCCTCTCCTTAAGGGAGGAAATGCTCTGCTCCTGGACTTCCCTGGTACTGTAGGATTGCCATCACCTGTGGGGAGCTAGGTAATAGATAAGAAAGGTGTTTCACCACAGGTGATGGCAATCCTACATTACCAGGGAAGTCCAGGAACAGAGCATTTTCCCCCTGAAGGAGAGGGTCAGGTAGGCAACCCTGCCATATTTATAGTCCCCGAGGGCGTGGCAGGACTTGTAAACAGTCATCGGGTCAACATGAGAATGAGGACATGGTCGATCGGTCAACATGCAGCATGTCGGGATGCACAGTATGCTGACAGTGACTTTGTCGGCATTCTTATCTATCTGGATGATATGTGTACATGATGAACTGTCGATAAACCATCCTTGGCGGTCTAGCGGTCTTCTTTCTCCTGGTGGCAACGGTTGCTCAATTGTGTTTTTACTGGTACAGGCAGGGCCGGATTTGTGCCTAGGCCCGTGAGGCACCGGCCTCAGGGCGGCACCAATTAAGGGCGGCAGGCAGGCTGACATTCTGTTAAATAGCAGCATGGCAGAGCGGGTGGGCAGCGGCGAGTGACGAGTGCCGCTGCTGCAGACATGAATTATCATATGTCGGCGGCAGCGTCGCTCGTCACCCGCCACTGCCCACCCACTCTGCCATGCACATTACATCACCGCTTAGTGGCTGGGTCCGACGGTCCCCCTGCGCATCCAGAAATGGCTCAGGCTCACTGCTGCCGGCGCCCGCCCATTGGCTACTCTACACACACACAGTCTATTGGCTGCTGTGTATCCAGCAGCTGAGCTGATCGGTATGAAGCAGTGATAAGGGAGGAGAAGTGAGCCAGAGGAGAAGTGGCCCATGGCAACCAATCAGCACTGAAGTAATATCTATAATTTGCATAATTTAAATGATACAGAGCAGCTGATTGGTTGACATGGGCCACTTCTCCTCCCTTATCATTGCTTCAGTACATTTACCTCTAAGTTCTCATTGCCCCACATCTTCCTCCACACCCCCACTGCCAAGACCGCCCACTAAAAGCTATAAATGCACAGTTTGACTCCTACAGGCCACCATACTAACAGGTTGGACCAGGGGGGATAGTGCGGCTTCTATATAACCACATGTAGAAGTTTCCAACGCTCAGGGCCATCCATCCACGCAGCTGCGAGTTGCCTCCTTCCAGACCATTATGCACAAGGGATTGCTGACATCATATATACAAAACACGAACATTAAATGAAGTAGTAATTTCAAACCATCAAAATGATGTCTTTAGAGAACCCAGGCAACAAATGGCTCGCCTGGTAATTTATGTATAAACCAAAATGCTAATAGCTATAGTATTTCTGGCTTTAATAAAGAATATCATAAAACTATTCTGACATATTATATATCAAAGAGTGCGTTACAGAGCTAAATAATATCCATGAGCCAAATGCAGCTTAAACTCAATATAAAGCACATCCGGAATAAAAAAAATACATGGGTTTTTTCACATAAAATACAGGCAGGATAGAAGAACAAGATTCGTATTTACCATTTTCATTTGCTTATATATCATAGACTTTAGATTTTGGACTACCATGGTAACCACAGTCATATGGTACATAAAGAGCAGGGAGGCTTTGGAACATCCTCCTGAGCTCTATCTGCACTGTAACATCCTCCCCTTGGAATCACAGGACATGCTGAGAGCGATGTGATGGTGTCTGGCTACCATTTTTGTTGCCAATGGGTGGGATATATGTCCAGGATTGGATACATCCTGCCACTTATTAGGTATATACCGGAATTAGTTAGACATGCGATTAAAATGAAAAAGAGCAGCTCTCCCGGAAAAAGCGTCGGTACTTGTGTATTATGACGGCGCCCACTATCTAAAATCAACTCCACGCCGACGTGTATAGAGGGGGTATGAAAAGGTCGGAGGACGCGTACCGCCGCCCCTCGCGGGCTCGCTACGCTTCGGGTTGGCGTTGATAGTGGGGGTGGCGTTAACAATGGGGGTGCATTTAACATTGCAAATCACATCGCATCGCATGCCACTTGCTGGCATGCGTTGCTATGCAATATTTAATTGTACAATCAGGGGCATTTTCCCGAAAATCACATCGCATAGTACCTGGGGGTGTGCAAGGATGGAATAACATGCAAATCATAAGGAAATGGCCGAAAATCTGCAAAAAATCGGCCGAAAATCGGACGCAAAATCGCATCGCAGATCAAATCGGCCAAAAATCGGCAGAAAATCGGCCGATAAATCGGATGCGATATCGGATGCGATTTGGATCAAATCGGGTGCCGTTATAATACACAAGTACCAAAGCGTCCTTCACAATAAAACTACCAGCTTTAGGACCCAGGAGAACTTCTGTGCATGCGCAGTAGAGCAACGGGTACCATGGGGTAGGGATCCGATCTCTATCAGCGGGAAGCCCATAAGCTTCCATGGGGTAGTGCCACATAAAGATGGCGCTATCTACCATCTCCGAGCGCCTTCAGAAATTGCTGCCACGATTCCATCCTGGTAAGGGTTAACGGTTGGTACGTGAAGTCTGCAGAACTTCTGATTTGCATCAACTTGTGGGAACAGAAGGAGGGAAACGGCGAAGGAATCGGAGAACACGGCGTTCCCAGAGTGCGGAAATAAGAAACATGCTGTGACTGAGGAAGACGGAGCGCCGCTAATCACATAATGGCGACACCCTACAGGGTGAATAATACACCAGCAATAGGCAAGTCTCGCCGTGGGGGTTATTCGGGTTGATTTGCAAAATGGTGGCCTGGCCGCCACTCATTTGCAGCGTGTGTTCGCCGACCATCAAATTATGTTGAAGGCACACGCACATCTAAGGTTGCTCAGAGCATTCTGAGGGAAGTGGGGGGTGGGCAATTATAAACTCGCTCATAAAAAATAGATAAGGTATCCGGATGGCTGACAGTCAATGTCTAGATCGACGGTCAATAGGTCGACACACTTGTAGTTGACCTGGTCAAAAGGAGGACCCAAGCAATAGGTTGGCATGGCAATGATTGGACTTTTTCATACGTTACCATCCACATGGAACAGCCCAAAGCAAGGTGAGTGAAGCAGTACAGTAATTTGGGCTCCAAGTGCTTAGGTGTCGACACAAAAAAAAACCTAAAAGTATGTAGATTTTTCAGGTGTTGACCTTCTGCATGACCTAAACATTGTCCAGTGGCGGCTTCAGGGCTGGGGCTGCAGCACAGTTATAGGCGCTCCCCCTATTTGAACTTTGAACTGTGCTGCAGCCGCTCCTCTGGAGCCTCCCCTGACATGGTCTGTGAGCTATACCCTACTTTACTTGGGCTTGGATTAATATACACAATTCTAGAGAGGAGATGTATTAAATCCTAAAGAGAGATAAAGTGGCGACAGATAAAGTACAGCGCCGCCCACAATCAGCTCCTAACTGTCATTTTTAAAATACAGCCTGTAACATGCCAGAAGCTGATTGGTAAGTACTTTATTTCTCTACAAGCTTTGCAACATCCCCCTCCCCCCTCCCCTCAGACAGCGGAGTATCATTGATGAAGTTTAGTGGTCCTATCCCTTTATATAACCCTTATCAATAAACCTTTGCCATCAGTCATTAGTAGCAGGGTACGGAGCAGAGACAAGTAACGGAGGGGCAGGAAGCTATACATACCAGGCCTATTGATTAGATGTCAAAGCAATCAATAAAACAATCATTTAGACTTAACGTTGAACATTAAGCACATTCCTAATGTAAATAATTAACTATCAAGTGGACATGTCACGAACATACAGTATATTGAAACGCTATCCAAAATATATTATTATTATTATTATTTTTGGTACTTATATGTTTGTTGGGCGCCCACTAAGCTATTTGCTTAGTTTTACGCGTCCGCTCGCCACGCTTTGGGCTCGGTGGCTTGCCACACTATAAAAAATGAACTCCATGCCAACATGGATAGTGGGGGTATGAGCGAACTAACTATAGTGGGCGCCCAACTAACATAGGAGTACCTTATATTTTGCTTAGTAGTGTAGGAAGTGCACTGGCTGCTGCGGTTTGCCAGCTCCTGTCACGTGACTAAAAAAATGGTACTTGTTTCCTAGCACGGCCACATATCTTATGGATCGTGTACCTTTAGTTAAGGTACACGATCCATAAGATGGACCCGATTTCCTTTGAAATCAGGTCCATTTGGCCGGCTAGGACAAAATATCGGGGGCATCGCGTCGGTCGGGACCGTTAACAATGGTCCCGACGCGACCGACGCGATGCCCGCGATTTCCCCATAGGCTTCAATGTTAAAAAATATTTTAACATTGAAATCGTGTCGGGAAAGGTAAAATATCGGGGGCATCGCGTCGGTCGGGACCATTAACATAGGTCCCGACGCGATGCCCCCGATTTTTACATAGGCTTCAATGTTAAAAGATTTTTTAACATTGAAATCCTGAAAAAATGTGAAAAATGTGAAATGGGCCAATATGACCCATTTCACATTTTAGATGTCCCCGTCGTCACCCCACGATAGACGCCAACCCGAAGCGTGGCGAGCGCAGCGAGCCCGCGAGGGGCGGCGGTGCGCGTCCTCCGACCTTTTCATTCCCCTACTATCCACGTCGGCGTGGAGTTGAGAATAGAATAGTGTGGCGAGCGCAGCGAGCCACCGAGCCCGAAGCGTGGCGAGCGCAGCGAGCCCCGCGAGGGGACGCGGATACCTTCACAGTTATACGCGTCCCCTCGCGGGCTTCACAGGTGTCCGTGGCGACGCGGACACCTGTGAAGTCCGCGAAGGGACGCGTTTACCTGTGAAGGTATCCGCGGGGCTCGCTGCGCTCGCCACGCTTCGGGCGCGGTGGCTCGCTGCGCTTGCCACACTATTCTATTCTCAACTCCACGCCGACGTGGATAGTAGGGGAATGAAAAGGTCGGAGGACGCGCACCGCCGCCCCTCGCGGGCTCGCTGCGCTCGCCACGCTTCGGGTTGGCGTCTATCGTGGGGTGACGACGGGGACATCTAAAATGTGAAATGGGTCATATTGGCCCATTTCACATTTTTCACATTTTTTCAGGATTTCAATGTTAAAAAATCGGGTCCAAAATCGGTCGGTCGCGACGATCGCATCGCATGCGATGCGATCGACCCGATTTTTCCGACACGACCACCCCGATGTAAATCGGTGTGGCCGTGCTAGGAAACAAGTACCAAAAAAATAACAGGAGCTGATTGGCTGGAACATTGGGGCAGATGTATTAAGCCTGGAGAAGAGATAAACTAGAGATAAAGTGGAAGGAGATAACGCACCAGCCAATCAGCTGCGTTTGAAATATGACAGTTGGGAGTTGATTGGCCGGTGCATTATCTCCTTACGCTTTATCTCCAGTTTATCTCTTCGCCAGGCTTAATACATCTGCCCCACTGTTCCTCAAACGCAACATGCTTTATCATTCACAACAAGTTTTTGTATTTACTGATAAAGGAGCCTCTAACTTTTTATAGCTGCATGTGGCGCGCCTCATGAGCAGAGAATCATTTTGGATTTTTTCTGGATTGGATTACAACATAAGGTCCTAGTAAGACCTCTCTCCATTGCATCAGGTGACAGCATAGCAGCATTATTTGCGCCTTTGTCTTTTATAAAGTCACGCAGCGCTGAATGTCGGTGGTGATTTCATGGGTTAACTCTTAACAATATGGCTGCCAGTGCGATTTGTGAGCGATGGGTACCCCAGAATATTCCAATCAACCGGGCATACAATCGATCTTTTCTGCTTTTGGGTCTGATCCCGTATGCAGCGTTGTCACAAATGCAGGGATCTGTATTAGGCGTCTCACTGGCGGTGTCTCAGATCCGCCGGTTCAGCATAAAGACACAACTATCAGATCGTTTGAGGAACCAAGGTTCAAGCCAGAGCCATATTCACTACACACGGGATCGCAGTCCCAATCTGTGACGCGCCCTCGAAACAGTTGCAACACACCTGCATTTGAGACATTAGCACCATTAACACCCTCAAACTTTCCATCTGTCAATCCTCTCTGAAACCACCTTCGCTGCATCCAACATCGATATTGAGTCCATCACTGAATCAGACACTTGCGGTTGTAGATGCTCAAGAACACATAGAAGGTCCATAAAGAGGCAGCAAATCATCGATGTTTCCCAAGTAGTTAAAATGACAATTATAAGACCAAACAGATATGACTAAACTAAATGAAGAAATATGCCGTTCTGGTGGGAGGAAAATGTTATATTGTTCACGGGTGTCAAGGATGGACAGTGGCCAAGTATAATCAGAGTACTGCTCAGCGCCCCTCATAAATCACCTCACAGCACCACTGCGTACACACAGTGCCACAATGACAAAGATCGGAGGGAAAAGACCAATGCAGATTGGACTATTAATTAGGTCATGTTTTACAGTATCGCCACACACGGTATGGTGCAGTGACGTGATGCCACACAAAGCTTAACGTCTGCACAGCTTTAAACATGTGGTAGTTTCTGAAGGAACATGGGGCACACTTCATGTGATCTCATCCGCCCGGCCCAAGCAGACAGGGGCACACCCAGCATTTCTATGGGCACGCCCACCGTTTTTGTGGAACCCAATGTCCATCCCCTGGCTGCCATTCATTTTCCAGGTCTCCGCACAGAATCACAAATGACCTAATAAGCTCCACCTGTGGATATTTGAAACCATGTGTCTGAATAATGAGTGCACCTGTAAGGTGACCTGGAAAACGTGCACCGTTGCGGGTTCTTGTGGACCAGGGTTGGGAACACTATACATCAGTGGTAGCAACCTCCAGTCCTCGAGAGCAACCAACAGTTCACATTTTCCAGACAACCTAGCTGCTGCAAAGGTGCATTCATTACTCACTGGCACATTATAAAAGATCCACAGGTGGAGCTAATTACTTCACTTGTGATCCTGTGAGGAGATCTGGAAAACATTAACTGTTGGTAGCTCTCGAGCACAGGAGTTGGCTACCCCAGCTATACATAAAGGAAAATAATATTGTCAGTCATCTAGGAGGTAGACACGACTAGTGCTCATTCTAAAACCCCGTACCTTTCAAAACACGTGCAGTTCCTCTAAATGCCTGAGGTGTCGCTCTCTGCTGTGGTACATCTAGCACATTATGGTCTGTATATAAGTATAGAGATACAGACCATAATGGGTACTTATGTAGTATCTGGGCTGCCGATTTTTTTATTGTATGCCTTAAGTTAAGGCATACAATCAGATGCGATGCGATGCGATATCGCATCGCATCGCATCGCATCGCATCCGATATCGGATGCGATGACCCGATTTTTCCATAGGAATCAATGTTAAAATGATTCCTATGGAAAAATGGGTCCTTTTCATACCCCTACTATCCAAGTGGGCATGGAGTTGGATATAAACCTGTGGCGAGCGTAGCGAGCCACCGAGCCCGAAGCGTGGCGAGCGAAGCGAGCCCCGCGAGGGGACGGTATTCGTCCCCTCGCGGGGCTCGCTTCGCTCGCCACGCTTCGGGCTCGGTGGCTCGCTACGCTCGCCACAGGTTTATATCCAACTCCATGCCCACTTGGATAGTAGGGGTATGAAAAGGACCCATTTTTCCCATTGAATTCCATGTTAAAATGGACTCAGTCCATTTTAACATTGATTCCTATGGAAAAATCGGGTCATCGCATCGCATCGCATCGAATCGCATGGTCGCATGCGATGCGATGCGATCTCCCGATCCGACCCGATTTAGAAATCGGCAGCCCAGATACTACATAAGTACCCCATAATGTTTTGGAAGTTCCCAAAGCAGGGAGCGACACACAGGCAGGAAAGAGGAACAGAACGTGTTTTTAAAGGTGCAGGGTTCTAGAACGAACACTATACTATAAAATCCCAGTATCTGGGGTATCTAGGAAGCCTCACGTGGGCTGTAGACTGCTCGATGCGGAACACACATCCACCGAGTCGTTCCTGTCTGCAGCGCACAAATTGCTGCCGGATTCTTCTGCCACTTTTCCAGCTCCGTAGGAGACCATGCCAGTTGGTTGCAAAGGCGTACACGGTGCTCGGAACACGTCTTGGCTCACGCGAGGGGGATATTATTTTATCCATTCCTACCTCTGTTTATTCAGCTGGAATCTGACATTAACCCTGTTTTGAACATGGAGCAATCTGCCAAACCAGGCGCCGATGACGCAGTTGGCATCACCAGTGGATTCTGGCTGCCTGTGGCACCAAAACCCCGCTCTGCCCAAAAAATGCCAATGATCATAAGCAAATATGTGATCGGCAGTCAGCTTTCTGTAAGTTTACCAGGATCAGTGACACCCAGGATATAACAAGATACAAAAGAGAAATTTGTGACACCTATCGCCGGGTGACGCTAGTGTTACCACTCACAGCACAGCCGCAACGTCAGTATGAGGGACAATGGTAAATAACGGCGGTATATTCATACAGTATGGATCACTGCAGAAAGTAGCATTGCTAAATGGATTATAATTATATATGGTAACAAATACAGTATTATATACTTAAACTGAATATGATCTTCATACTTATGTCCTATACCAGTGGTTCCCAACCTTTTTTTGTCTCCCGTACCCCTTGATTAGGCTTTTTATTTATGAGTACCCCCTCGTGAAATTTTCAGGGGCGTGGCCTAAAAAGGGGTGTGGCTTAACAGGGGCAAGTCATACTGGCAATGACGAGAAAAAAAAAAAAGTGCAACCACTTGACCACTATATAAGCTCAGCCCATTCTGCGGACAGCATATAAAATAACAGAACCTTGTCAAATCTCTATTACTGAAGCAACAGACATTCCAACGGATCACGTTAGCCTTCCAATAGTGCCAGATACACATATGCCCCCAAAAGTGCCAGATACACATATGCTCCAATGGTGCCAGGTATGCCCGCACAGTGCCAGAAACGGGAATGCCACCACGGTGCCAGGTATGACCCCATGGTACTGGGTATGTGCCCACAGTGCCAACAATGCCCCTACAGTGCCAGCAACAAGTATACCCCCATAGTGCCAGCAACAAGTATGCCCCACAGTGCCAGCATTGCCCCACAGTGCCAGTAACAAGTATGCCCCACAGTGCCAGCAACAAGTATGCCCCACAGTGCCATCAATGCCCCACAGTGCCATCAATGCCCCACAGTGCCAGCAATGCCCCACAATGCCAGTAACAAGTATGCCCCCACAGTGCCAACAATGCCCCACAGTGCCAGCAATGCCCCACAATGCCAGTAACAAGTATGCCCCCACAGTGCCAACAATGCCCCACAGTGCCAGCAATGCCCCACAATGCTAGTAACAAGTATGCCCCCACAGTGCCAACAATGCCCCACAGTGCCAGCAATGCCCCACAGTGCCAGTAACAAGTATGCCCCACGCCTGAGAAAAGACAAAATCCCTCCCCCCTACCCCCTCTCCCCTTGGCCACAGCAGAAGCACATAGTCAGCAAAATTTGTTACTTACATAAATGTAGGCTGAGCTGGCTCCAGGCTACCAAGCAGCGTGTGGAGTGGGTCTGCTGGCTGTCCTGCGCATAACCGCGCGGGTACCTCCCTCCTCTGTCCCCTGCTTGGCTAGTCTGGATCAGAGGAAGGGGGAGGCACTACCCGGCAGTCACCACTCGCATGTCGCACACACAGTGCGACATGCAAATAGCTCCGCCTCCACGCCGGGTTCACTCTGCTATGAGTGGTCTCCCCACTCCGCTCCTTCATTTCAGCCGCGCAGACCAGTCCCCGCCCTGTGCGCCGCTCGGCGCTCACAGACAGTCACAGCCGCCTGTCAGTCTACATATCAATGTGACAGGCGGCTGTGACTGAGCGCCGAGCGGGGCACATAATAAAACACAGTCTCCCTGCACGGCCGCCATTACAGGCCGGGCCGCGGCATACCCCCCAGCGCGTGGACGCGTACCCCCAGGGGTACGCGTACCACAGGTTGGGAACCGCTGTCCTATACGATCATCGCACTTTCAGAACTGGTCTTTGGACATAAGAGGAGTCTTTGATTTTATTATTATTATTATTATTATTACATTTTATTTATCAGATATGATGGACAGGAGGGTTATCTACGGTGCATCTACCTTACAGCCTGTGTTAGTTGCCGGCTCCTACCGGTCACGCTCTGCAATCCCAGTCATGGGTGCTGCTCCCCGTCTGCCGGTTCAGGCTGTCAATCACCGCCGGGTAGTAAGGCTGCGGCCGGGTCCTCTTCTCTGCTGCCTGCTGTCTGTCCCAGCCCAGGGGGTAGGCGCCGCACACTTCTTCCAGCAGCTCCTGCACAGCCGGGTGTCGGGTGTCCGCTGCGGGTCACGCTCCTGCACTGCCGGGTCAGGTAGGCGCCCAGCTGCTCCCTGCACTGCCGGGTACTTGAGGTTCCAGGAGCGGCTCACACTGGGGAGGTTGGCGGCACCTCAGCTCTCCCTCTCAGCACCCGATCCGCCACTCTCCTACACAAGGTCCTGTCTGGCGCCGTCAATCAGTCTGGGGTCAGGGTCAGGCGGGACGCTGCAGCGGATCTGACAGCGCTACCTCTTCCTGTCCCGCCCCCTGTCCATCCCCGCCGGAGCCTGTGCACTCCAGCCTGCAGTCGGCTCGCTGGCCAGAGCAGCAGCTGTATAAGCACCTGACATCGCAAGGCGACCCGCCTGGTGTACATACTAAGCTTGTGGGAGACAGTGCCGTTCAGCATTAAATGACCAACACTACCAACTACTATTGGTCACTTCACATTTTGCAGTGAGAAAGGGATCCATTTGCTTACTTCATTTGGGAGGACTCATCCATCATCGCCCACACTGCAATTGTGCTTTGGGGAAAAATCCCTATAAATTGCGTGACTGAAACACCGGTCCAATTCCAGCAACCAAACCGTCCAATCAGGACTTGGTAACTATAAGTTACAATCGTACCACTATGCAATTGCATTGAAATGGCTTTTTAACATTTAATTGTGGTTTTGCATGCATGTAAAGTTATTGTTTTATGCTTTTGTTATTTGTTTATTGTCTGTTAAATTATTTTAGTGTACAGAAGGCGCCCACTGGTCCTTTTTCTCTGTAAAGTTTTCCCCTGTCCATAACGCTGGGTCCCTGCTTCCTCTGGTGAGTAGGTTGCCTAGCAACCTGTTAGCACTGGTCTACTGCGGGGTACTGGGGCCCCGGCCACCACAGGGTACACCTCCAGGTTGGGGTACCACATGAGAACTTTATAGATAGGTGGTATGTCTAATGGGTGGTCCGGTGCACCCCCGGACCACCCCTTAGATTCGCCTATGGGCAGCGGGTAAAGGAGGGATGAGGGACAGACGGTGGGCAGCTGAGTGGGAGCAGGAGCCACACTTTAACAGGGGGAGAGCCGCATGCGGCTTGAGAGCCACGGGTTGGCCACTCCTGCTATAGATGGTCGCTAAGTAGGAGAGAGCTGTAATTGAAGTGTGGGATGTGAGAACAGGAGGGAAGAGGACCCTGTGCTCCAAAGAGCTTACACTCTAGAGCAGGGCTGGGCAACACCGGCCCTCCAGATGTTGAGAAACTACACATCCCAGCATGCCTTGCATCAGTTTCAGCATGGCCACATAGCAAAACTAATGCAAAGCATCCTGGGATGTGTAGTTCCTCAACATCTGGAGGGCCGCAATTGCCCAGCCCTGCTCTAGAGGAAGGGGGAGACCAGTTACATGAGGTGCAGGCAAGGAGGACTGAAGGCAGGAAGTGGCAGGGATGGCCAAGACATGAGGCGGTAGGTACGGTGAGTGGCCTGATGTCTAGGCTATGCGGGAGGATACTCTTTGATGAAGAGGTGGGTTTTCAGTGCCCATTTGGAAAGAGTCTAGTTAAGCGAGGGAGCTTGTTCCAGTGAAGGGACATCACAGGCAAAATCTTGGATATGCGCATGAGATGCAGTGACCAAGGTAGCGGAGAGGCTACGTCACTGGCCGACCAGAGGACAGGAGGGAGTGTGTAGGGAAACCAGGTTGGAGATGTAGGGAGCATTGGCATTAGAGAGGGCCTTGTATGTGAGGATGAGGAGTTAGACAAGGATTCTCTAGGGGAATGGGAGCCATAGCAGATTCTCTTGAATGGGCTTAGCAGCAGGAGAGGAAGATAAATCTGGCTGCGGAATTGAGGACAGACCGGAGGGAGGGGGGGTTAGCTGGTAGCGCAGGAGGCCAGTGAGGAGACTGGTGCAGTAGACGAGCCGTGAGATGACTAGTGACTGGATGAGTTTTGATGCACTCGGAGAGGAATGGCCTGATGCAAGCTAGGTTGGGTAGCTGGAACTGACAAGAATGATCCAGAAATTGGACGTTGGGGGCAAAGGGAAAGGAGAAATTTTGAATGACACCCAGGTAGCAGAGTGGGGATGGAGATATTGGGTGGTGGAGGGTGGAGACTTTGGACGGAGGAGAGATGATGAGTTTAGTTTTGTCCATGTTAAGATCTAGGAGGAGATGGTAGAAAAGCAGCTGGATACCCGAGAGAGGACAGGGTAGAGCTCACTAGAGGAGAGGTATGGTTGCAGGTCATCAGCATAGAGGTGGTATTGAAGGCCAAAAGAGATTATAATTGCACCCAGGGTAGAGGTATACAAGGGACCCTAGGATGGAACCTTGGGGGATCCAGACAGGGAGGTTGGAAGGGGGTGAGGTGGAGCAAGAGGGAGACCCGGAGAAGAAGTAATTAGCGAGGTAAGAAGCAAACCAGGCCAGAACAGAACATAGGGCCTTATTCTGGTTCACTCCTTCTGGCAAATTCTTACCCCACTGCAGGTGGGGTAGATGTGACTTGTGCATAGAGAGTTAGATTTGGTTGGGGTTTTACTTCAAAGTAAGATCTACATTGCAGTGTAAAAATAAAGCAGTCAGCATTTTCCCTGTACAGAAACAAAATAACTCACTCAGCATATGGTCTCACAAGGGGTCTGAGGATCTCATCTCGGTACCTAATGGCAGTCAGGATACCTCTGGCGAGCACATTGAGGGCTGTGTGGCCCCCCAAAGAAATGCCACAACACACCATTACTGACCCACTGCCAAACCGGTCGTGCTAGAGGATGTTGCAGGCAGCAGAACGCTCTCCTTGGTGTCTCCAGACTATGTCACGTCTGTCACATGCTCAGTGTGAACCTGCTTTCATCTGTGAAGAGCACAGGGCGCCAGTGGCGAACTTGCCAATCTTGGTGTTCTCTGGCAAATGCCAAACGTCCTGCATGGTGTTGGGCTATAAGCAGAACCCCCACCTGCGGATGTTGGGCCCTCATACCACCCTCATGGAGTCTGTTTCTGACAGTTTGAGTGGGCTCTGGCAGTGTTCCTCCTTGCACAAAGGCGGAGGTAGCGATCTTTCTGCTGGGTTGTTGCCCTCCTAAGGCCTTCTCCACGTCTCCTGATGTAGTGACCTCCCTCCTGGTAGCGCCTTCATTCTCTGGACACTACGTTGACAGACACAGCAAACCTTCTTGCCACAGCTCGCATTGATGTGCCATCCTGGATGAGCTGCACTACCTGAGCCACTTGTGTGGGTTGTAGACTCCGTCTCATGCTACCACTAGAGTGAAAGCACCGCCAGCTTTCAAAAGTGACCAAAACATCAGCCAGAAAGCGTAGGAGCTGAGAAGTGGTCTGGGGTCACCACCTGCAGAACAACTCCTTTATTGGGGGGTGTCTTGCTAATTGCCTATAAATTCCACCTGTTGTCTATTCTATTTGCACAACAGCATGTGATTATCAATCAGTGTTGCTTCCTAAGTGGACAGTTTGATTTCACAGAAGTGTGATTGACTTGGAGTTACATTGTGTTGTTTAAGTGTTCCCTTTATTTTTTGAGCAGTGTATATTATGTATGCTATATGAACTAAAAGGTACATAGAAAAAGTGCCGGAAGTCCACCAAAGCTCAGTTGCCAACAGCGCACTAATTCTCCTCATCCACCAGAAACTGGAACGCGTTTCAAGCCATCACAACATCTTGTACACACCGCAGGCTGGACCCATGTTGGTGGTGGGTCTTACCACTGTCGTCGCTTTAAGGTGACAATCTCCAAGTGCGGTAATCTAGCTCTCCCTGGGATTTTAATAGAACCCAGACCCATTTATACTGCACCGGTATCCAGGTCCGATCCTGGTAGCTACCAGGACCAGATTGGTTCTTTTTCAAGGAACTGTTCCACCGAGTTGCCATCTGGGTAGACCCGGCAATAACCCGAGTTTTTGCGGCAGTGGAAAAAGTGTATTAGACGACACTTAGGTTTTTCTGCTTGCCGTAGCAGAGTGGTGATGAGACGGAATAAGACGGAATAGAGATTGGACATCAGAGAGACAGATGTTGTGTCACAACCCATGCTAAATTAATATCCCTTTTATGGTGATGGCGAGGATTACAGAAGATCCTCTTCCACTCTCACTTGGGTCTTGCAGCTAATTTACCTCTCCCAGAACACATTTCAGGCTAAGCTGTTCCTCTCATTACTGTCTTGGACAAATTCCATTCATCAAAAGTGGCTTGAAAAAAAATAAATCCTTTTTTTGGTCTGAAACGAAGCAGGCTGTGCCCGCCAATGACATAATACAATCTGACATCACCCTTGGCTCCTGTCTGTGAGTCTGTTAACCCTTTCAGGAGTCTCGTATTTTGCAAGCACCAAAAGGGTAAGAATGCCTGTAAAAGGGGTAAGAGAGTCACAAAGGATCAATCAATCTAGGGCATCTTTCTATTCTGGCACAAGAGCATAAAGTGTACTTGTCCTTTACGTGAGGTTCCAGGTGCCGCCTACCTTCGACATGTCAGTAGCTGCTCTCAAATTGACAGGCTGAATATATAAATTCAGCCCACATGATTGGCCATCATTGTAGTGTCCAGTTTAACAACTTTGTCCAAGCATGGTGGAGAGTTTCTTCAAGAATATTTCTTAAGAGTCCAAGAATACGGTTTATGGCTGCGATCTGTTCTACCTACGGCTCAGCAAAGAAGTGGCAAATTCTACGGGGGGGGGGGGGACATGAGTGGGTTCATTTTTTTTACGTCTGGCAATGTTATATTGAAACTTCGCTTCTCTCTGTGCTGAGCATTATTATGCTCCAGTAAGCGAAGGACAGCGAGGTAAAGGTTAGCATTCTAAATAGGAAGCCAGGCGTTGCTAATCGCAACCAATCAGAATCTAGCACATATTCTAGATCAGTGGTTCCCAATCTCAAAGAGTACACTCTATTAACCCATTGAGTGGTATGCCCGGAAAATTTCCAGGCATACCACTTTTTGCATTAAGAGCCCGCCAGTGGTGCTCTACTGGAGCTCCACTGGCGCACTACCTTTAGGGGTCCCCCCGTCACCCCCCCACCCCCTCCACTCTGGCGATTGTACGCCGCTGGAGCTCCCCTGCCGCCAGCCGCCAATCACTATTTGTATCAGTGACGTAGGCGGCAGGCTCGGGGATGGTCGGCGCGGTTCGGGGGAACTCGGGAGAGTTCAGGCACCCGAGTCCTCCCGAACCGCCATGAAACATTCCCGAACCTGCCGCCCGTGTCATAACTGGCAGGGGGAAGCGGCGGCAGGGGAGCTAGCTCCGGCGTACTAACGCCGGAGCAGAGGTGAGGGGGGGCGGGGAGCGGCAGCTTCCCACTATCTGTGGTGGGTTTTGCTGGGGCAGGACAAAGCATATACAGTCAGCCGGAGGGTGACTATGGACAGATACAGCAAACTGACTGTAGTCGCGTACACCGTCTTTATAGCAGTTTCCCGTATCTGTCCATAGTCACCCTGCCGGCAGACTGTAGACGCTTTCCCCCGTCTTTATAGCAGTTTGCCATATCTGTCCATAGTCACCCTGCCGGCTGACTGTAGACTCTTTCCCCCGTTTTTATCGCAGTTTGCCGTATCTGTCCATCTGTCCATAGTCACCCTGCCGGCTGACTGTAAACGCGTACCCCGACTTTTGTTTAGGTTCTGTACTCATGCTTTTTTGTTTTGGTATGCCCTTAACCCAGCCCATTATGATAATTTTGTTTATATATATCGTGTCAATAGCCCAAATCGAGAGAGTGTGTACGGTGGTACAATCTTTTTCTTGCGACTGTTTGGATGGGAGTACATTAGACAAATTGTACAGGTGTGTACGCGCCTATCGGCTGTTGTTTGTGGATGGTCCGTCGCGTCTATGGTCGGTCGAACGGTCGCAAGAAAACAGGTATTGTATATATGTGTACCCAGCTTAAGAACAGGTTATGTTTTCCAGGTCATCCGGCAGGTACACTGTTTACCAACGACTGGCAAAATAGTCCTGACTCCACGATCCACACCGGGATTGGGGAATCTGGATTATTAAGCATGTTTAATATTCCCGACGCCACGGACAGGGGGATGGGGAATTGGCTCGATAAACAGCTGCTGTATGGACATATACTTGTCTGGGTTTCATGCTTAACATAAGGGGTTAATTATGCCTGATTGCAAAGCCGCTTTTATTCAAATGGACAAAACCATGCTGCACTGCAGGTGGTGCAGATGTAACATGTGCAGAGAGTTAGATTTAGTGAGGTTGTGTTCAAACTAAAATCTAAATTGCAGTGTGAAAATAAAGCAGCCAATATTTACCCTGCACAGAAACAAAATAACTCACCCAAATCTAACTCTCTCTGCACATGTTACATCTGCCCCACCTGCAGTGCACATGTTACATCTGCCCCATCTGCAGTGCAGCATGGTTTTGTCCATTTCAGAAAAAACAGCTTTGTGATCACTAAAGCAAGGTAGACACTGGGCGATATATTGTCAATGATATGGATGATATCGATATCATTGAAGATATCTCATATTTATATTATTAAGTGTGTAAGTCAATATCGGTGATGGTGCAGCATAATGATCCCGAAATGGGCACGAGCTGCCGTATCGCTGCAACCATGAGCGTGGCTGCATCTGTATGTAAAATTTATTTCACTTTTATTAATTTATTTGCAGTGTGATGGGGGAAATGTGTGTTTTTTTGTCTAGATTATTATAAATTTTCAGGGGTGAGGGCTAAATCTGAGAGCTAGCTCTCCCCACTTTCAGCTGACACCACTTTTACTTCTTAAACGGGGGCGGAGGCCATTGCACGCTCCGCTTCAAAAAGCAGAAAGGAAGCTCTGAGGTTTGTGCAGAGGAAAATGTTCCAACTCCAGAGATCTGGAGGAAACTTTGTGTCATAAAAGGTACCTTGTGCTAGACTGGTAACCCTTTCCCTGCTGGATAAGAAGACTGGTAACCCTTTCCCCGCTGGATAAGCAGACTGGTAACCCTTTCCCCGCTGGATAAGCAGACTGGTAACCCTTTCCCCGCTGGATAAGAAGACTGGTAACCCCCTTCCCTGCTGGATAACCCCTTTCCTACCGGATAAATGATAAATGTTGTCCAATGGGAATATCCTTATTATTTTTGTTTTTAAAGAGATACAATAATTAATAAAAGCAGTAAGAAAGTAGTATTAGTTTATTATAGTTCATCCCGACTGTGGGACTTTCCAATTGGCACATATTATGGATTCTGGAGACTGCAAATATCACAGTTTTAAAGAAGCCAAAACAGGTTCTCCCTTCTACCGGGCATTACAAATAATTCCGTAACAGGTTCTCCCTTCTACCAATCTGTACGGATAATTCCAGAACAGGTTGTCCCTCCTACCGGGCTTTACGGATAATTCCAGAACAGGTTCTACCTCCTACCGGGCTTTACAGATAAATCCGTAACAGGTTCTCCCTCCTACCGGGCTTTACAGATAAATCCGTAACAGGTTCTCCCTCCTACCGGGCTTTACGGATAATTCCAGAACAGGTTCTCCCTTCTACCGGTCATTACGGATAATTCCAGAACAGGTTCTCCCTCCTACCGGGCTTTACAGATAATTCCGTAACAGGTTCTCCCTCCTACCAGTCTTTACGGATAATTCCGTTAACAGGTTCTTCCTCCTACCGGTCATTACGGATAATTCCAGAACAGGTTCTCCCTTCTACCGGTCATTACGGATAATTCCAGAACAGGTTCTCCCTTCTACCGGTCATTACGGATAATTCCAGAACAGGTTCTCCCTTCTACCGGGCTTTACAGATAATTCCGTTACAGGTTCTCCCTCCTACCGGGCTTTACGGAGAATTCCGTAACAGGTTCTCCCTCCTACCAGTCTTTACGGATAATTCCGTAACAGGTTCTCCCTCCTACCGGTCATTACGGATAATTCCAGAACAGGTTCTCCCTCCTACCGGGCTTTACGAATAATTCCAGAACAGGTACTCCCTCCTACCGGGCTTTACAGATAATTCCGTAACAGGTTCTCCCTCCTACCGGGCTTTACAGATAATTCCGTAACAGGTTCTCCCTCCTACCGGGCTTTACTGATAATTCCGTAACAGGTTCTCCCTCCTACCGTGCATTACGGATAATTCCAGAACAGGTTCTCCCTCCTACCGGGCTTTACGAATAATTCCAGAACAGGTTCTCCCTCCTACCGGGCTTTACAGATAATTCCGTAACAGGTTCTCCCTCCTACCAGTCTTTACGGATAATTCCGTAACAGGTTCTCCCTCCTACCGGGCTTTACTGATAATTCCGTAACAGGTTCTCCCTCCTACCGGTCATTACGGATAATTCCAGAACAGGTTCTCCCTCCTACCGGGCTTTACGAATAATTCCAGAACAGGTTCTCCCTCCTACCGGGCTTTACAGATAATTCCGTAACAGGTTCTCCCTCCTACCGGGCTTTACAGATAATTCCGTAACAGGTTCTCCCTCCTACCGGGCTTTACTGATAATTCCGTAACAGGTTCTCCCTCCTACCGTGCATTACGGATAATTCCAGAACAGGTTCTCCCTCCTACCGGGCTTTACGAATAATTCCAGAACAGGTTCTCCCTCCTACCGGGCTTTACAGATAATTCCGTAACAGGTTCTCCCTCCTACCGGGCTTTACTGATAATTCCGTAACAGGTTCTCCCTCCTACCGGGCATTACAAATAATTCCAGAACAGGTTCTCCCTCCTACCAGGCTTTATGAATAATTCCAGAACAGGTTCTCCCTCCTACCGGTCTTTACAGATAATTCCGTAACAGGTTCTCCCTCCTACCGGGCATTACAAATAATTCCAGAACAGGTTCTCCCTCCTACCAGGCTTTATGAATAATTCCAGAACAGGTTCTCCCTCCTACCGGTCTTTACAGATAATTCCAGAACAGGTTCTCCCTTCTACTGGGCAGTTTTATCTAATTTATTCCAACGTGTGTTTAATTCACAAGCTGGGTGAAAGTCTTACCTGTAATGATTGGGTATGAGTCATTGGGTCGATAACTGAAGGTTGACTTGGCTTAGGATGACACCTGAAATAGTCAACATGGCTAAGTATGACCGTGTTGGAAGGTCAACTCAAGCATTAGGTCAACAATGGGATGGTTGACATGAGTTTTTCACTTTTTTTGTCCCGAATGTCAACATGGTTCTATCTATGTGTACCGCGTCCCCTCGCATGGCTCGCTATGTGAAAGCATTCTTACTTTGCAGCATTTTTTCCACACCTGCCTTACACTTTTGGGTGTGGTATAGGGTTCCAACAGTCGGGATCCCGACTTGCCGGACTCAGACAGCGTGGCGAGCATAACAAAGCCCCTTGCGGGCACGGTGGCTCACTACGCTCGCCAGTTATTCTATTCTCCCTCGATGGGGGTTGTGGACCCCCACGAGGAAGAATAGCCGGTGGCCACCGGGAACCCATCTGTCAGTGCTTTAACAGTCGGGATCCCGACGTCGGGTAAATGACTGTCGGGATCCTGTCCGGCACCCTTACACTTTGGCACAGTACTGTATATTGGAGTATATTCAGGTTGTATTTCATACGCAATTCAACCTGCATTATGCCCGATGTTTGGGTTCTGACCGTGTCAACGCCTCTGCCTGATTGACTGGCAGATGCATTCCCGGGGAGGGGCAGGAATGGTCGGCGTTTACAGAAACGGGGGCACGTCCGAGAAAAGGACTGCGCCACAAGGCTGCCGTTGCAGAGGAACATCGCAACTGATGTTCTCTATGTTCCTCTAAACTTAGACCGCACCACAGTTCAATGTAAACGCAAATGTAGACAGGGGGTGGTATGACAAGCTGCTGCGATCTGAGCAGAATAAGGACCGTATTTTGTTTTCTTTTAGAGAAAAGTTTGGGGAACAGAACATTTTTTCTCCATTAATAGCAGTCACCAAACATGAGGACTATGGGGGTCGCAGAGAAGAGATAAGAAAACTCATTGGAAACAGACTTTTCACTATAAAGAGAGAGAAATCAGAAGCTTTGCAGCAGGTCTTGGACTTCCTTGGGTCGTACGGTTTCCCTGGTCTCGGTGAGAGATGGCTGAAGTGTAATAATACCCACAATCTTCCCATTGTGCTGTCGGGGATTTGTTCCGTGCTGTGATGATGCTTTATGTATACTCAGACAGATGTGTTTTCTGCACCAAGGCAACCTAATATGGTCACACACACACACACACACACACTCGCGCACCAGACCGCCCTGGGCGATTCCAGTGTTTGGGAAGCTGGGGCTGTTCTATTATTGGCAATTGTTGTGTAATATTTGGCATTCCTCTAAGAAGATTAAGCTGCTCCTCTATATCTGGCACTGAACGATCAACAGGCATATGTTGTCAGGACAGGCTGGGATTTGTAGTTCAGGTCTGTACAGACTGCCTACGCAGCGTACGGCACAGATCTTTCCACATTAGCTCACTCTCTCTCCAATTTTATTTTTAGACTGAGCTCCTCCCTTCTGCTCCTATGTGTCCATAACCAAGCAAAGATTCTTGTTCTGGGATTATATCCGTACAGCTTAAAGCAGCAATAATATTGTCTCACAGTTCCAAGGACTGTGATTCTACCCGTAGCGGGTGATTAAATTGCTGGAGGTGGCCGAGACGTATATCCAAAACAGGTAACTCCGCAAATCTTTTTTTCCCCCCACAGAAGAAATTCCGTATAAGTGCACCACCAGGACATTGCGGCGATGTCATGCCACGTGCAGTGTCAGCGAGTACCCTGGTAAAAACAGTGCGCAGAGAGGCTTTGGAAAGCCCCTCAGAGATCTTCTCAGTTACACCCTCACATGACCATGGAGGCTGCCTAATCACTGAGAAGGTGCCAACGCATTCTGGATTTGCCAAGTTTGTGAGTGACTGGCAGCCATACCTGCCAACTTCCAGAGAGATTTTGTAAGGGACACAAATAATTTGTAGGAGGAAAAACTGTACATCCGTTGGGGCTTGTATGAGCAACAGGTATTAAATCATGTAAAATCAATAATCAATTAAAATAAAGGCAACCACAAACTTGACCCTTTAGGAACCAAAAACTACGTTCCAAGAAAATACTGATGTTTAGTTTTCCCTTTGGGTAATATCAAGCATACACCTCAGTTGTATAATGCTTTCTCCTGCAGGGCCAGCACCAGAATGGAGCATTATACAACTGAGGTGTATACTTGATATTACCCAAAGGGAGTAAGTACCTCTGGAGAGGTTATGCCCCTGACGAAGTCATTTACTGACGAAACGCGTTGGTTATTTCTGCTATGCAATTCTGATTGAAGAACTATCAGCTGTTTGATTTGGAAGAACCTTTTCAATAAACATACTTGGATGACCTCTTCCTCTGCTTCATTCAATGTTGGACTGTAGAATATACTATATACTTCTAGGAATTCTAGTGGTTAGTGTAGTAGAGTGTATTATACTTACCTATATACATATTTATAGCGGTTTCTGGAATATTGTGGTTTAATATAGATGTAGCCCCTGTCATCTTTGGCCAGGGCTCGCCAGAGCCTCCCCTCTGGCGAGTGCCGGCAAACAGGGGCTACACTGAACTGGGTCGCACGTGCGTCCCAATCCTCTGTTGGCGGGCCAGCGGCATCCTGCCCGTCTCCGCTTTAGGGAGACGGGCAGGGTTAGGGGGGGGATCGGGCAGCGAGGGGGACCGGCGGGGACCCGGGGCAAGCTCCGTTGCCACGGGGCACGCAAGCATCTCGTGCGCACGCCCCCTGGCGGGAGCCGTGGCTGGCGAAAGTATCGGCAGCCCCTGCAAAGATGAGGCTAGCTTCATCTTTATATCTGTGTGTAATGGACGGAAAGGATCTATTATCGAAAAAATACAAACAAGAGGTAGAAATGAATACAGCATTGCCAAATGTGAAAACCAGGCCTGTAGCATAGGGTGTAATATCTCCTAACCTGTTTTCCTTTCCTGGTCTTCCTTATTACATTGCATGTCTGGAAGATATTACACTGATCCTTACAATGCTTCCTAAAATGTTGGCAAGAGTTTGCCATAATCTGCTAATGGGATGTTTACGTTGTGATTACGCACAACATGTGCAAGACTAGACTGTTAATGCTGCTTTTATACTCTATTTATAAACCCACGCTGTCTGACAATACCTCATTTGGAACATGGGGCCTATTTCAGCATGCATCGCTAATTAGAGAAAACAGAGTTGACTGCGAACAACAAAACGCCGCCCAGTAAGAAAATATTAGCACCCCTTGCGAAATTGCAACTGCATCGCAAATCGTGGACTAAGGAGCAATTCAAGTGTTGCTCCATTCTGGCGCACCCATACACCACCACTGACAGTATTGCTCTGCAGATTCCTCAGTTTGATGGGCTGGTAACTAGTTTATGTATAATGATGAGTATACAGTTATCAATCTAAGGTGTGACAATAACAGATGAACTGGAAAACCGGCTAAATCGCACAAAACACAAGGCATGTTTAATGCTGGTCACCAACACAGCCAAATCAGCCATGCTGCAGTCCAACATTTTAAATGCAGCATTAACGGTTTCGACCACCAAAGCGGGAAACCCACAAACCACTGATGTTTTTTAATCCTGGTTCAGGCACTAGTGACTGAAAGGTGCTGTTACCAGCGGATGGGTGTTACCAAGCACTTCCTGCACACCCCCATCATATTACAATACTGAGAGATACCTACAGGGGACTGAGAAATAATCAAACCACCAGTACTCCGTGACCTCCTCAATTTGATGTAAATAAAACTACATACTCATTAACCCTTTATGACCCCATTGAATGTTTCCGGTGTATCCCACAGAGAAGAGGAATGAGGCACCCAAAAATATGGTTTGGCCATTTTCATATTTGTTACATAAAAACTTTGTAGCTCACACACTAAAACATTGCGATTCAGTCTAATTTGATATTACATTTACAGTAAATGGACATTGGAACGGTAATAACAATAAATGGTTTAAAATGGACAAAGGGTTTAAAGGATTAACATGGATCCAGACCAGAAAACAGCTGCATCCATCATTGGTGGAGTTAGAGAATAACAACAGCAGCAAGCCGAGTATTGTATGAGAAGATTTCCAGGAAGGACAGTAGGTGGCACTGTATTTTAAATTGATGTCACTGTTGAAGCTTCAAAATGCTCTCACATTTCAATCCTGTCTGTTGTGTAAAATTTTACAAACTGTCCCTGTGCTCTAATGTTAAAGCAAATAAACATAGGCCTATTCTGCAACTGCGGCTATGCAAAGCATCCACAAAGCCGCTCATCTGATGGTAATACAAGCAGATGAGCGGCTTTCCCGGCAATGATGCAGGAGCGCGCATCACCGTTCGCCGCCGGGCCATACACACTGGGTGGCTTTGAGCTGAAAGCCACTCAAACTTGTTGTTTTGAGTGGCTTTCAGCTTAAAATCGCCCAGTGTATATAGGCCTTTAGATATATTTTAAAGAAGAATTTATTTATTTTTTACAAAAAAAAGTCAATCAAAAGTGTATTTCAAACACATAGGCCCTTATTCAGATCTGATTGCAGTACAAATTTGTTTGGAAAATGGGCAAAACCATGTGCACTGCAGGTTGGGCAGAAGTAACATGTGCAGAGAGAATTAAATTTGGGTGGGGTGTGTTGAAACGGAAATCTAAATTGCAGTGTAAAAATAATGCAGCTAGTATTTACCCTGCACAGAAACAAAATAACTCACACAAATCTAACTCTTTCTTCACATGTTACATCTGCCCCACCTGCAGTGCACATGGCTTTGCCCATTTTCCAAACACATTTGTACTGCAATCAGATCTGAATAAGTATAGTGTAGCCAGGAATTTTCTGGTCTGAACCAAATGTCAACATAACAATAGACTGGAAACAGGTGACATCACTGAGACAAATGCCTCTTGCCTCAGTGATGTCACTAGTTCCCAACTAATGGATAGGCTGCAGTCTTGTTATTTTGTATCCATTTCTACCCATGGACTGTTGGTACAAATCAGGGGCGTGGGCAGAAACCCTGTTCCTGTAACAAATTACTTACATTCACGTCATCCATTTAAAAACAGATGTTCAGGAAATCGAGCGATGAATTTAAATCTAATCTGGGCCTTTTCCCAATTTCTAAGAAGGGAGCACTTTAGTAAAATATAACAACATGTGCCCTGGAACTGAAAGCTGCAGAAAGTGAGATTATAGATAAACAAATAATCTACAAACTATTAGCATAACAAATTAAAATAATAAAAAAAATGTAAATTTTTCTATATAGGCAAAAAAAAAAATAGATACACTGATATCACGCCATAAATGGTTTTGTTTTTCAGTTGCATCTAGAGAAAGAGAGAAGATCTTGTAGCCATTGCTCAAGCCTTGCTAGAAGATATGGTTCAATAAAAGACAGTCTACGTAAGCCAGGCGTGTCCAAACTATGACCCTCCAGCTGTTATGAAACTAAAAGTCCCATCATGCCTTGCCACAGTTTTGCTGTTAGGGAAAGCTAAAACTATGGCAAGGCATGCTGGGATGTGTAGTTTCACAGCTAGAGGGCCACAGTTTGGACATGCCCGACTTAAGCCTTCTGCAGAAGCACTTATTCAACTTTAGTGAGAGTATGCACCCCCTCCCTAAATTAGCTACGGCTACTAATGGAAACTGTGTTCCAGTTGTGGTTTTCCCGAGGCCCACGTTAAATGTGCCAGCTATGACTCCGAAGCGTTTTGGAGTATGGAGAGGCGGTGTCTGGAGGGTGCGTAGGTGGCATCACTTAACCCATTCCTACAAGTGAGGTTAAATTACAATATTGGAATTATTTCCACAGGAGGACAACACTTGAAAACCAGCCACGTAAAAAGGAAATCCGTATTTATGAGACCTGGCAAGAAATGGCCGAAATTCAACAAAATGTTCAGACACAAAGTCGCCTGCATTTGCCTCTTAAAACCCTTTGCCGTGTTGTTTTTGAGGCCCGCTGCGGTTACAACTGGCACTGTGGTGTGTCGGGCTTAGTAGCGTGGCGGTCTCGCTAGTGGTAGCGCACTCTCATCTATGCGGATAGAGCCAACCTAATTTCACTATCTCTGTGATGTAGTTAACTTTTTAATGGGACAAAAGCAGACTAGATGGGCCAAGAGGTTCTTATCTGCTGTCAAATTCTAGGTTTCCATGAGGTGCCTGTTTTGTGAAGGCAACACACCGTCGTGATGATTTGCAGTAAACGGATACTGGACCTCTGGAAAGTATATGATATGATGCAGCCTCTAATTAAATTAATTATGCTGATCTCCCCTGCTACAAATAGAGAGGAATCGCTCAAAAAGGTGACCGTCAGATTTGATGGGTTCATGCAGGACCCTGAGGAGTATAGTGAAGGTGGAAAAGTACTCACCTAAGTACTATTTAAATACTTTAATCAAATAGATTTTGAGGAGTAAAATCCCTTTAATGCACATACAGATCTGATTCAATAACTTTGATATCATGCAAGTAGCCAAGCATCCTATCACAATCTTCTTCTTAATATCATCATCTCCCATTCTCAATACAGAGACATTGAAATAGAAACTCAGCACTGTCTACACCAGTGTTTTTCAACCACTGTGCTGTGTTACACTAGTGTGCCTTGAGCTGTTCTCAAGTGTGCCCCCAGATCTAGAGATGCCCAAACCAGTTTACAGCTACCACCAGTTCAACTGTTATTTACTGGTCTCTTTTCATGTAAAGGCCCAATGTATTTTATTTTTGTTATCTGTGGGGACCAGTGTTAATTTTATTTTTATTTTTTTTATATGGGGGCCAATAGTTTTTTTTTTTTTTCCTGAGGAGGCCAATGTGTTTTGCCCTGTGGGGATCTCATGGTGTGCCTTGGCAAATTTAAAATCTTATTTAGTGTGCCTCAAGGTAAAAATGAAAAATCACTGGTCTACAATGATAACGTTAGACAGCTGACGACTTTAGTTACACACCTACTTACTGACTGTTGTATATTCCCCTCTGAGAAAGAAGGTCCTAGTGGCGGCTTCTGTGTGCATCGCGTTAACGCAGCCCTGCCTCCGCTACCCTATCCTGCCATGGTGAACTGGCCAAGCAGGACAAGATTAGCCAGAAAGCCGTCACCAAGCCCCCAGATTTGCCAATTCAATTGTCTGCTCTCCAGAAAGAGTAAGAGAAAAACCCTGAAATTCCGTAGTCTTTTGGGCATCCCGAGAAAGTAGGTGAGTATGGAAACTGAGTGACCCTAACCTTTCTTCAGTGGGCCTGCTACCTTCAACTATGGAGTCAGCCACAGTTGTGGGAGGAACAAATAGTCAATTCACCAGGAACTTGTGGTTGAGAAATCGGTGGTGCACTTGTGGTTGGATCAGCGTGGACCAGACAGATGAGTAGGGGTCTTAAAATATTAAAGTTTTTCCATTTGGAAGGTTGAGCAGATAACTCCTCACCTGGAGCTTATATGAGACCCGTATCGTCTCCTCCATGAATTTAGCAAGGCCATATATGAATATTCTTAATTTCTTTTTAGTAATACAAGGGAATATAACAAAACAACCTGCCAAAGCACCAGCTATTGTTTGGGAAGGGGGGGAAGTGTTGTAATATGGTGAAAGGGTTTCTTGAAACTGATGTAAAGACCCAAAGACCACAGTTGTGTACTTGGGAAGACAACATCCGTTCCACAGCTGAGCGAAGAGCATCATCCATTGATCCAGATCTAGCTGTCCCGGAAGACCCTCAGCTGGAATAATGAACAGTCTGGGATAGGCCTGGAGCAGTGAGGAATAAACATCTGCAAATTCCAGACACATTGGGTAAGAGATCAGATCCTCTCCTTCACAAGTGGCTCGGAAAGCTAAAAACACGGAAGCCTAGGTATATCAGCGAGAAAAGTCAGCCGTGTCCTGGAGGGGACCACCTAGGCATTAGTGCACCACCAACCTCTCCATCAATGACACAACCATAACCTCTGCCGTGGACTATGCTTATAGAGGAAAATTTATTGTACTTATTTCCTAGCACGGCGCCACCGATTTTGATTGTATTGATCGGGTCGGAAAAATCGCGTTGATCGCATGCCAACCAAATCGCATGCGATGCGACCGACCCGATTTTTACATTGGAATCAGCAGCAGCGAGCCCCGCACATAACTTCACAGGTATACGCGTCCGCTCGCCACGCTTCGGGCTCGGTGGCTCGCCACACTATATAAAATCAAGTCCACGCCAACGTGGATAGTGGGGGTATGAAAAGGTCGGAGGACGCGTACCGCTGCGCTCGCCACGCTTCGGGTTGGTGTCAATAGTGGGGTGGCGTTAACAATAGGGGGACATTAACCATACTTTCTAACCCTATACAATGAGAAATGGGCCATATTGGCCCATTTCCCATTGTTCCCTATGTAAAATCGGGTTGCTCAACCCGATTTTAACTTTAAAAATAATTTAACATTATTCTCTATGGGAAAATCGGGTTGATCGCGTCGGTTGCGTCGCGGCCCATTATAATGGCCCGCGATGGACCCGATCAATGCGATTTTGTCTTTCACCGGCAAATACACTGGTGATTGACATAAAATCGGGTCCATTGGGTTGATTGCATGCCTTAAGTACCTTAAACTTAAGGCATGCGATCAACCCGACGGGCGCCGTGCTAGGAAACAAGTACCAAATTTATTCCCACCAGTAATTATATAAAAAAAACAGAAAGAAATGCATTCTGCTGTATGATGCAGACATGAATAAGAATGGGTGTGGTTTATTTCACCGACAGTCGGGATTCCGACAGTCATTACTCAGACGTCGGAATTCCGACTGCACAGCGGGGGGAGCACAATGAAGCCCCTTGCGGGCACGCTGCGCTCGCCACGCTGCGGGCACGGTGGCGAGCTAGGCTCGCCACCTATTTTATTCTCCCTCTATGGGAGTCGTGGACCCCCACGAGGGAGCAGTCGGGATTCCGACGTCGGAGTAATGACTGTCGGAATCCCAACTGTCGGGGAGCCGTCCGGCACCCATAAGAATAAACCCCTGGGCCTTTATAATGGATCCTCATTTCTGGATTTGAAGGCGGACATATTCCAGGATGTTTATGTGCATTGCACCTCCTTATAAAATCGTGAAGGCATGAGGTATTTTCCCCATTCTATACCTTTTTACCGCTGCTCTGCTAAACTGCCAAACCTTGGGATCTGTCAGAAATAGTACATCTGTTGGCGGTCCTGTATCAATATTGATTCATTCCATAAAATTTTCGAAAGTGGCCAGGAGCAAATTTAAATGCTTTGTCGCGTACAGATGCCCTCGCTCCCTGTCGGAGTACCAGCAGTCGGGATTCCGATGTCAGTCTACTGACCATCGGAATCCCGGCTGTTGGCAATGCATACCACACCCCTATGGATAGAAAGATTACCAGTGGAGTACCCCCCAGTGAATTGTACTTGGACGAGTGCTCTTGTTTGTGACCTTACAGATGGTATTGAAGGGAAAGTATGATGATTGAATGATTGAAAGAATGATTGATGACCTAGGTAGACTCGATAAAGGGTCCAGAACGTGGAGACTTCAGATTAATGCTAAAAAATACACAAGTCTCAAAAACCCAAAGGCTAAATATAGTATCAAGGGTGCTATAATGTGAACTTCTGAGGAAGAAAGGTACTTAGGAGGGGTAGGGGTCATAGGGTCACATGATGGAGGTTGACCACTAAAGATTAACAGGGTTTAGGACGACACAAGCGTTAGGTCGACAATTTAAAGGTCGACATGCGGTTTTCCACATTTTCTTCCCCTGGCACTATGTGTGATTCTGGTTCACTTGCAAAAGCAAACTCTCTCTCTAATGGACAAAACCATGCTGCTCTGCAGGTGGGGCAGATGTAACATGTGCAGAGAGAGTTACATTTGGGTTAGTTATTTTGTTTCTGCGCAGGGTAAATACTGGCTGCTTTATTTTTACACTGCAATATAGATATCAGTTTGAACACCACCACCCAAATGGAACTCTCTCTGCACATGTTACATCTGCCCCCCCCCCCCCTGCAGTGCAGCATCGTTTTGTGAATTAGAAAGGGAATTTGCTTTTTGCAAGTGAACCAGAATCAGGCCCTGTGCGCAGCGTTCGACATGTGAGGGGATGCCATTCACTTATACGGTGTCCATGTCAAGCTATTCACTGTTGACCAATAGTGGTCACCTATTCACCTAAGGATCCGCCCCCGACATTGTACGTTCCTATCTCCCGGGCACTGTACACAGGTGAATTCCCTCAAACACAGGAATTGCTCCCTATCTATTTATCATTAAAACATTTTTGTTATTGCAGATACAAGAAACACAAAATAGCTGTGACATTGGTCAGGTATATATTATACATTAATATACACTATTTATATTGACTAGAAGGGGTCTCCATATTCCCATTTCCTCTGTGTAGGCCTGAGTCCCCTAGGGCATCAAATGCCAGCAAAATCAGCCCCCCTTCAGATTTGTACGGGATGGGGCCTTAGACCTCCCAACACTGGACCCACCCAAACCAACACACACATCTGATCGTTACTTGGCTCCCAAAACTAAGCCCACACATTTCAGGACTTGAATATTTTCTCTGCATCACAAATGGGGGTGGAGCCAACATGATGTCATCATGCCACAACACCTCCAAACCACACATCTTTCCGCCGGCCACTATACCCTTGAGGAGGTGGGCAGCAAAGTAGCTAAGTATGCCCCACACTGCACCCAGAACCATACACTTTATATAGACTGGTTCCAGTTACTGACTGGTTTTCCATAGGATCAGAATCCCCATAAAACGTCAGCTGGGTGATTATAGCTTTAATGCAATCAGATGACTTCGGACATCGATCAATAGTGGAAAATGTCGGATCTGCAGTAGTGGAACTGAAGACGTTCTTTTACGCCTGGAGCCTCTAATTAATCAGCATGTAACCAAAGTCTTACAACTCAAGTATTAGGTTTTGGTGTAGGAAGGGGAATTGGGGCATCTCCCAAGAGTATTCGTGTTTCGTACCACTGAGTGGAACGGGAACATTTGTGAGTTTTTAGGTCCACAGAAAGTGAGTCTATAAAACCTTCCCATATTCGGAAGAATTTCTCAGTACGGTCCTCCTTTTGGAAGTATGTTTCCAGCCATTCCATATGAAACCTATGGAAGAGTTTTTCCCTGAACAACGGAATTGTAGGAGGCTCCGTGTGGATCCACTGGTGTAGAATACACTTGCGAGCTACCGCAGAGATTATTAACATTAGTTTTCTACTATCCCGTAGGATCGTTGTGTTGGAGGGGAAATTCCCAATATCACCCATTCTGCTGTGGTGGAGAATTTACACACTTTTTTCCAAAATCGGCTAATAAGTGGGCAATCCCACATGGAATGTATAAATTAATTTGAGCTTCCACATTTTGGGCATGTATCACTTTCAGGAATACCCGTGACATATCGCCTATACGGAGAGAGATTTCAATAAATGATCCATAGTAAATTGGGGAAAGGTTCGTAGCCATGTGGCCGGACTTGTGCAATTAGTTGTCTGGTCAATAGGTTCGTGTAGGATTCGGTAGTAAGAAGATATTGCCTGTCTGCCAGGCGTAGGCTTCAATAAAAGTGTATCTAGTGTGTTTGTTGGTCCGATCCTGTGGTGAAAATTGTCTGAGAACAGAGCTGGCGTAATGTTGGGCCTGATAGATTAACAATGCTTGTGAAAGGGGAAGGGAATATTTGCTAGTTCTTGTACTTTCAATGGGGCCGTAGCTGTGTTGTTGACTAATGTTTTTAGGTGTGATATACCCTTTGATCTCCATTAGAGGAAGGACTGTGATGTCTGGTGGCCATTTTGAAATTCTGGGTTTGCTACCAACGGTAAATATAAGGAATAATGGCTATTCAATCCCCATTTGTGTCTGGTATGGTGCCATAATAACCATGGGGGTCATGAGAAGAGGGTTATGTAATACCAAATCTGAAAGTTTCTGCTTGTGACTATGCAAAAATGATAGTAGATGTTGATCGGGTATAGCATTGATCAATATCTGGGTTTGTATGATTGAACGTGTTATGTATCCAGTCCCTGATGTATCTGTAGACACTAGCATGGGTATATTTTTTCCGGTTTCACTCCGCCGTTGAATACGGGGTTTTTGGAGCTTTTGCAAAATAAATTTTTCATCTACAACAACAACAACAACATCTGCAATGGATCTAGGAGCTTTGGGAAGGTTCTCATTTTTAATAGATGAATGCGTCCTAAGTAGGATAGCATGAGGCGCTTCCACTTATCCATCTCCTCCTGAGTAGATTTTAGAGATGTTGAGTCTATAGCGATCATGTATGATTTTTGGGGTATGTGTTCCGAGGTATTTAATTGCATGGGAGGTCCCGCGTATTTGGTAGTTTTTAGTACAGTGAGGATGATATTGGGGTCCCAGGATTAACTCTTGTGATTTTATCTTGGTCAATAGAAAATCCCAAGACCGATCCAAATTCACTTATTTAATATAATATAGGAGAGAGCGGGGTCTTGGGATCCGATATATACAAGAGTAGATCATCTGCAAAGGCCATGACTTTAGTATTGCACTGTCCCATGTGTATGCTGCGGAAGGCAGGCAAAGACTGAAGAAGTCTTAAAAGGGGTCTAGCGCTATATTGAAAAGGAGGAGAGAAATCGGGATCTCGAAGATCTTCAGTAAATGCTTCAGGGAGATATTATCGAATGCTTTCTCAGTGTCGAGGCTGAGAAGCATTGTAGGTGCACCCTGTGAATTTTGTGGAGTCGCGGGCCGGGAGCTCATTTAAAACACGTCCTCCGCAGAGCTAGGCCCACCGGAACTTCTCTGCTTTGCATTTTATTGACAATCATCCGCATTGAGAATGAACGGTCGCTTCAAGATTACTTCATAAGACAATGTCAATGTAACCTTTAATTATTGTAACTGCTTGAATTCGCTTTTCTTTTTTGGTTTCTTCAAAGTTATTGATGTTCATCACCTAAGCCATGTCTAAATGTACATGACACATGATTGTTTGTTAAAAAAAAAGCAAAGCAAAACATGTCAAATGCATAGAGATTGCAGATACGCTCAATCTGAAACTCGGATATTTGCTGGATCTACCACCAGCTGTGACCACAGACCTGCAAGGTAGGTGCTCATATACAGATCTCTGCCAGAGTCTGTGGGGGCGATATGGGGAAACCATCCTGGACCCCAAAAACTGGCCTCGGAGATAGTAGGGCCATACAGAAGGCTCCCGGAGACTTTTAAAAGGTTTCCCACTTTTTATTAGTGGTGGAAAAATGATAGTAAGCGGGAAGGGGGGGGGGAGACATAATTTGAAGGCTTTTACACCACCGCCCATCTGTCCCACACAATTTATAACCCCATGTACCTGTCCAACATCATTACACCTCCACTTACCTGTCCCGCATCATTTACACCCCCTTCTACCTGTACAACATTATTTGTCCCGACATTTGCACATGATGATAAAGATTGTCCCAATCTTTTCACCTGCTCAGGGGGATGCACTCCAAAAACTGCGGATTTTATATGCAAGAGCAACGAAAATCTGTAACCGAATTACAAATGAAATTCACGGTGCGTGTTTTCTGTGCAAACGGCTCTCAGAACCCAACTTGCACCCAATTGAATTGACATACATGTGTGCGTACGTGAGTGGCCAGATCAGACCTTACAGTGGAACAACAGCGGGTAATACGGTAGCCCGGCCACATTTACCCGTACAAGATGCCGATTAGGACCAATGGGCTTTTAGACTCCATACGCTATATTTGGAGCGTATAAGGCCCTTAAACAGCCCGGGAACGCAGCTGGTGTTGGCATAAGAACGTCCAGCATCAGAATTTTACTTCTCTCTCATTTAAAACCGTCCAGAATTTTATGGTGATCACTCTGAGAAATCCGGATCACAATAGTGCACAGCTGAAGGCTCAAGGACAAAGGTGAACAGAGCAGAGACAGAGCGTAAACTGAACCGTTGCTGTCACATGCAGGGAATCACAACACATCACAAATGATTAACTCCCCCCCACCTCACTTCAACTCTGCTGGATATACTAACCTGCACAGAGAAACAGTGAGAAGATCAGTACAATGTAAGGGCATGTGTCTTCCCCTCAGAAACTATTGAGGAGATTTATCAAAGTTTAGAGAGAGACAATGGGCGGGATTCTCTAACAACCAGCGCAGCACATCATCGGCACTCGCAGAGTTAATAACCGCATATCCAGTAACATATGCGGTTATTAACGCCAAGGCGATGACCGGCGATGTGCAGCGGGTGCCCCCTCCCTCCCTGCACCCTTACCCGCTGTGTGGGTGCTCCGTTTCCTCCTCCCTGCACCCAGAAGCGGTGCAGGGAGGAGGAGGTCACTGGTCCGGGCAGCACAGCAGGAGGCTGCCCGGACACAGGTGAGGGAGGGCATTGCGGATCGGCGGGGGGCGCGCGGGGGACGCGAAGGGACTCCCATAGGCTTCCATGGGGTTACGCCATCTAGAACTGGCGTAACCCCCCGCGGCGAAGCCCCGGCGGTGGGGCTTTGCTGCATATGGAAATGCGGTAAAAACACCGAAAACTGGGTTTTTACGGCATTTTCCGTTTGGAGAATCTCGCCCAATGTAGTAGCCAATTCACTCCTCACTGACATGTTAGAGACTGTGGGCCAGATTCTCTAAGCTTCAAAAGTGATAAACAGCCAGCCAATCAGCTCCTACCTGCCATGTCACAGACTGTGTTTGAAATATGTCAGGTAGGAGCTGATTTGCTGGCTGTTTATCACTCTCCATTTTATCACTTTTGAAGCTTAGAGAATCTGGCCTGTGCTTGAAAATTTACATAATGGAGAGAAGTAATGCGATGGCGGGCTGATTACAACCCTCTGCCAGCAAGGAAAAGACACTAACAGTAGCGCTACTGTTAGTGTATTTATCTGGTCTTTAAGGGATTGGTTATCCCCTATAGTTAGCAGCTGGAATTGATTTAATTTTTGGGTTCTTAGCGCTCAGTACTTGTTGTCCTCTGCCGGCATCGCAGCGTTGTGGCACATCGCACCCTTCACAAACAATGGGATTGACCCCCATTGTACTTTTAGTAAAACCTGATTTTTCCGCTCAAGAAAACATATGAACATCTAAGATTGTCATCCTTACGGTATTTACGGTTCCGTTTGTCAAAATAAAAGTAAAACAGCCGGCACCTCAGAGTTCAAACTAATCTGCGCACACCACATAAAGATAATGGAACAGCGCCTCCAGTGGTAAGAAAGGCAAATAGCATTACACAATTGGGTTCAGAGCACCTCACAAACTACACTGTACCACACACACGCTCAGTGAGCTTTGCAGTAAATACATTATATTAGGCTATAAGGACATACAGCACATGTTTATGATGTGTATTAACCTACCAAACCATAGTCATAAAAAAGGTCATTGTGACCTAAAGGCAACAATACTACACCTACTGAAAACATAAACGTCTGACAAGGTTCTGGAATAATACCGGCCGCACTGCCACCATCAGCTTATGGGAAATAGCCCCCGGGCAGGTAACATTCTACCTCAGTGGTAACCAATCTGCAACCACTGTTTTCTGTTGTGGTTCTTCTAGCACACGTTGGTCTGTATCGTTGGTCTGTATTTTAGCACAGATATGCATACCAGACCTGTGCCAGAAACACCACAGCAAAATGACACCCTAGGGAGGGAACAGGAACACGCCTCTCACATAAACAAATTAAATATTTTTAAAACATATCTATATTATTTGGTTTAGTTAATCAATTGTAGAATACAATGAAGTACATGACAGGTGCAAGAGGATTGAAGATGATGATCTAAAGCAGGGATGGGGAACCTTTGGTCCTCCAGCTGTTGCTGAACTACATATTCCAGCATGCACTGCTACAGTTTTGCTATTTGGCCATGCAAAAACTGTAGCAAAGCATTCTGGGATGCGCAGTTCAACAACAGCTGGAGGGACAGTAATATACTTGTTTTGCGGTTAACATCCTAAAACATTCTGATTGACTACAGGTTGTTTCAGCCCCTCTTATTTTGCCCTATCTATTTGCATCTCCCATAATGGAGAGCAGTTGCAGACAAGGCACACGCAACTAATAACAGGGTACAAAAATGGTGTGTCATGCCACTTACAGTAGTGTTCATTCTAGCATCCGACATCTTTTAAAACCCATGCAGTTCCTCTTCCCTGCCTGGGGTGTCGCTGTCTGCTGTAATACTTGTAACACAGTGTGGTCTGAATATCAGCACTGATATGCAAACCAAACCTTTGCTTGAAACACCACAGTAGACAGTGACACCCCAGGCAGGGAACAGGAACTGCATGGGTTTTAAAAGATGGCGGGTTCTAGAATGAACACTATTACCGTAATAAGCTAGCGGGAGTAACGAGATCCAATTTACCAAAATGCATGTGTTGAGTCAAGATATACATATTTCTCCCACTGTACGACCCCTCTATGGAAAAGGCTAACTGCTCCTTACCTCTATGAGGTGAAGTACCGACGGTGACCACTAGAGGCCACTCGACGGACCCAATTACTCCTTTGTGTGCCAAAACAAGTCATAACTGAAAGTGAAAGCAATTTTTGCAGGAAAACTGATCTGTATCAAACTTGCTGAAGAGAGAGAGCTGCGAAGACAGCGATTGGAGGTAGGAGCAGATAGGGACTGGGGTGGGGGTGGAGAGTTTGTGGGCTAAAAACTGTCACAGCTCAAAGTGAAAGTAAAAACTGTCACCACTCAAAGTAAAAGTACATTTTGACCGGCTTTTAACTAGTTCAGTAAATATTGGACGAAAAAAATAAAATAAATAAAAAAATCGGACTTTCAGGTTTGCAATAACAATTCTACATTTGCTCCAACACTGGCCAAAAATTCAACATTTTTCCGGGCAGCTGACAGCAGTTGTGCAGTCCCACACACAGTTAATAGAAAAGGGCCCCAGCGTGATAGGCTGCACAGAGTGGCTGGCGCAGGGCGCACAGATGGTTCCGGCTGCACAGCGCACAACAGAGGGCCAGTGTTCCGTCCAGGCTCAGTGCACCTGGGGGAGTCAGAGAACCGATCAACCTTTTTCCTGCTCAACTATCTGGCCTGGGAGATTCTCTGAGGGGTATTCTGCATCCCATGCCACGATGAATCAGAACTCGTGACTCAGAGATGACTCCCACCACTGCACCAGCCAGAACCTAACACAATAAACGTGACAAAATCGCAGTGTTCACATAAACAAATACACTGGTATTTATTAACGGAATGTGCAGAATTACAGAAAAAAAAAAAAAGGATTCTATCCAAATTCAGGAGCAGCGGACAATAATATACACATGAGAGGACACGATTCCACCCTAGATATCACCAACAGTTAATGAACCTTCTGCCTTATCCTGCTTCTCCCGCTGCCACACCTTGGGACGAGAACACTCAAGACGATTAAAGCCAAAAGTCTGGGCAAGGAATGCGATTTTTGGAGTGGTCAGTATTTAGAATCACGTATTCCCCTGTGACCTGTGGGAAGATCCCACGTTTACAGCCAGCAAGCCCATACGGCCTCTATGTAATCGCAGGGAACGGAAGCCTGACCACACGGCACAGACACCTGGTTACGCCTCACCTGATACATTCGTTTTCCCAAGCTCATGAAATGTTTCGGAACGTCGTCGTCAGGCAACGTTTGTCCTAGCAGCTGGGAAAGTCATTATTGGGGCTTTGATGTTTTCTCATGTTTGGGTGGCTTCCCCCAGTGCTCCAAAGACGCTCTATCAAAGCCGTCCTCTCCCTGCTGACGGCGCCGGGCAGGGGGAAAGCCGCTCAGTGTGTATGCACTGAGCAGCTTTCCCCCCAGCGATGAACGCAATCATCACTGTCCATACAGGGCATAGTCGGCCAGTGTGTATGGACCTTAAGTTTTCCCAGGTAGCGAGACCCTGATCCAAGCCCTGGCACAGCATAGATCAGCCTCTTACAGGTGCAGGAACTAATTAGCCTGATCTCAGGCTCAAGGCATAAACACCCACAATATAACTCATCAATGGGGTCCTCCCTTCTCTCTCACATCCACACCCCGGGAACCCTTATGTGGCTTTTGCAACAACAAAAAAAACACGCCCAAAAGTTTTCAACAGAGCAACTACAAACATGATTGATGGATGGATGGATCTATAGATCACTTACATCTAAATTCCAAACAGCATTGAAATGAGAACTGTACGGATTTTGATTTGGAAAATACAAAAAACAAACAAAAGTTTGCTCTAGTTCACCTTGGTCAAAAATACTTATGGGGAGATTCTCTAAACTAAAAATGCGGTAAAAACCCCGTTATCGGCCATGTGGGGTTGACCTATACATCTAGGATACCCCACTCTATATAAAGTACTATATTGATAACCCATTATAGGGTCACCAATGAGGACGTACCGTACTTCATAACAGACAAGTGTAAGCTCAGCAGCCGAGTGTGAGACACTCTTGGCACCATTAATAGATGCATGGTATATATTCTGGATCTGATCCGTTCTCTCCACCCCGCTCCGCGCATGAACCACAGACTGGGAGATGAAGGTTAATTCGATAGTAATTAGCAGCTTAGGTCTGTAAGCCAAGAATCCTAATACAGGGCAGAAATTGGTTGACTGGGAAAATAAAGAAAAATGAGCGTTAAGCAGAATTTGATACATGTCCGTACAACGCCGGCCTGTTCCATCCTCCCTCTTCCGATCGACACTCCCTAAATTTACAAATTGACACATTCTGGGCTGCCGATGGGAAATTTAACGAGGCAACAGGACAGGGATGGAATGGTGGAGACCTCGCAGTCAGACCACAAAGAAAATAAGAACATAATATATGAAATTGAAGTGAAAGCTTAGTTGGTAAAGGAGGCAAAATCTCTACCAGCCACAGTCCCCGGCTGCTGGAACACTGTGCGGAAGGGGACGTGGTTACACAGGCCAGCGGGAAAGGCTTCTCATTGGTTCATGTCTCCCATGTAACCAATGAGAAGTTTGCTCTCATTTACGAAGCTGATTACAGTGGTTAAAACCAAATGGATCATAAATATCTACATTGCTAGAACTTAGAACAGGATGGTGCATTTTTTTTTTGTAATCCTCTCTAAGTGGGAGATGTAGCAAGGCTTGGAGAGAGTACCAGGAATAAGTTCCTGTCAATTTTTAAACACAGCCTGTAACATGGCACATGTACTTAATAACTCTCCCCTGCAGCCTGTATAATGACACAGGGGAGGATTTAATTGGCAATTACCAGCACCGGAGTAATTCAACTAGCATCCATACCCCAAGCGACAGTCCTCGCAGACAGACGAAGGACCGTGGAAATTTTTGCGGCAAATAGCCCCAGGTGTCCCCCTTAGGTTCAGTACATCCCGGTGTAAATCAGTAAGGGTGGAAAGACTGAATAAGCAAAGCATGTCCAAACTGCGGCCCTCCAGCTGTTGTGAAACTATACATCCCAGCATGCCTTGTCACAGTTTTGCTATTAGGGAATGCTAAAACTATGGCAAGGCATGCTGGGATGTGTAGTTTCACAACAGCTGGAGGGCCGCAGTTTGGACATGCCTAGAATAAGCTCTCACAAATGGGTTTAGCCACAGTACATCAGGCCTGATTCATACCTGTTAGCTGTCATTTTTGCCATTTGATAAAAAGATGCTGCACTGTAGGTGGGGCAGATGTAACATGTGCTGAGAGAGTTAGATTAGCTTAGCCAGGAACTGTGCCTGAAGCATGGCGAGCACAGCAAGTCATGCCAGGGGACGCGGTACACTTTGATGTTGTCCATGTTGACATTCGAGACACAAATCCTGTGAAAAACGCACGTCGACCTAACACTTGTGTCAACCTATTTCAGTCGTCGACCTAAGCTTCTATATTTCACTGCAATTCAGATCTCAGTTTGAACACACCCCACCCAAATCTAACTCTCTCTGCGCTTGTTACATCTGGCCCACCTGCAGTGCAGCATGGTTTTGTTCATCTGCAACCAGATGGGTGTTTTGCCTTTGCAGCACCATTGTTTAGGATGTAAATATAAAAATAAAAAAAATGCATACATCAAAGGTTCCTAAAAGTAGTCCCATTTTTTGTGGGGTGGGGACACCCTCTCCCCAAACAGTACAGTAGCAGGAGCTGTGGGGGCCAAGTCCACCATCCAACGTCTAAACAGCAATACTGCCAGCCATCACCACAAATAACTGTTCGGCTATTGTACGCTCCTATATCTGTAGAATCAGACACTTTTACATAACCATCGCCCAGTGTTCTGTTACATAAGTCTGTAAGCCGCGCTGAGTGGATGTAAGGAGGATTGCACGCATGTTATTCAGCAAATTGGCAAGTCCTTCCAAAACGGCCTCCAAAATATCTCTGAATTTATAGCCCCAACACATCTTCTTTTCCCAATTGCCGTGGCCAAAATACAGGCGAAACTTCCTTTACGGGCAGGATTAAGAACCAGTTCACATATCATCATTTCCAAACTAGATATCACAGCAAAAACAGGACAATTCCTATACATAGGCAGATGCTCCGTTACATACCAATCACGTACATACAAACCAAGCAATTGGTCAAGAGGTTCAGCTGTTGTGCAAACCAACACCAGTGGACAAAAAAAAAAAAAAACAGTATTTTAATGGGGTAAATTTACTTCTAAAAAAAATGAAAAGAGGTTTCCCCACAGCAACCAATCAGATTCAATCATTTCTCTATAGCATCCTAGATAATGACAGAGAGAAAATGATTGGTTACTAATATCTATGGAATGGCATAGAGAGCAACAAAGCATCAAACTAGGTAGACTGTGGACTAGAGGTGAGGGTAAAGGAAGTTCATGGCCCGATATATTAAGCTCGGAGAAGTGATAAAGTGTCTGGTACTTTATCACCAGCCAAGCAGCTCCTAGCTCCTCTGTTACAGGCTGGGTGTGAAAAATGACAGTTAGGGGCTGATTGATAAAGTACCAGCCACATTATCAATTCCCTGGGCTTATAAATGTGCCCCTTGCTGTCTCTAGACAGGCAATTGGAGGGGGACCACATGGAGGGATAGGCGGCCAGTACTCAGGGGTGCCGGATGACCTCAGATTGTCAGAATCCCGACTTACAGGGGCTATTCTCCCTCGTGGGGGTCCATGACGGGCAGGCAAACAGAGGATTCAGAGCCGCCGAACGGGGCTAGGGAACAAGAGACCAGGTTAATTGGAAGCAAGCACTTGGCTAGGTAGGTACCTGAGGAGGGAGGGCCCTGCCTTGAGAACTTACAGGAGGAGGAGGGATGAGCTTCTAAGCAGGCCTGGCCAACCTGTGGCTCTCCAGATGTTGTCAAACTACAAATCCTATCATGCCTTGCCACAGTTTTGCTATAAGGGAGTGTTAAAACTGTGACAAAGCATGCTGGGACTTGTAGTTTCACAACAACTGGAGAGCCACAGGTTGGCCTCTCCTTATCTAGAGAGTGAGCTGGTAGAAGAGAAGAGAGAAGACATAGGAGGCTTTGATGAAATGAGAGCTCTGAGTAAAGGTTTGAAGTGGACAGGGAAAGTCTGCCATGGGACAAAGACACACGGGGCTACATCACCGCGACAGAGACGCACGGGGCTACATCACCACGACAGAGACGCACAGGGCTACATCACCGCGACACAGACGCACGGGGCTACATCACCGCGACACAGACGCACGGGGCTACATCACCGCGACACAGACGCACGGGGCTACAGCACCGCGACACAGACGCACGGGGCTACATCACCGCGACACAGACGCACGGGGCTACATCACCGCGACAGAGACACACGGTGCTACATCACCGCGACACAGACGCACGGGGCTACAGCACCGCGACACAGACGCACGGGGCTACATCACCGCGACATAGACGCACGGGGCTACATCACCGCGACAGAGACACACGGGGCTACATCACCGCGACATAGACGCACGGGGCTACATCACCGCGACAGAGACACACGGGGCTACATCACCGCGACAGAGACACACGGGGCTACATCACCGCGACACAGACGCACGGGGCTACAGCACCGCGACACAGACGCACGGGGCTACATCACCGCGACACAGACGCACGGGGCTACATCACCGCGACAGAGACACACGGGGCTACATCACCGCGACAGAGACGCACGGGGCTACATCACCGCGACACAGACGCACGGGGCTACAGCACCGCGACACAGACGCACGGGGCTACAGCACCGCGACATAGACGCACGGGGCTACATCACCGCGACAGAGACACACGGGGCTACATCACCGCGACACAGACGCACGGGGCTACATCACCGCGACACAGACGCACGGGGCTACATCACCGCGACAAAAGAAACTTCACAATAATTTTATAAAACTGCAAGCACCAAGGAAATGCGTGTGTTATGTGTTACATAAGTTTTACTGGGGAGATGTACCAAACCTTGGCGAGTGATAAAGTTGAGAAGTTGCCCACAGCAACAAATCCATTTATTTTATACTGTGTTAAACAAATAACAGTTGATGGTTGCTATTGGCAACTTCAGCACTTTATCCCTCCCCAAGGATTAATACATGTCCCCTCACTGTGTGTGTGTGTGTGTGGACCACAGGCAGGCTGCTCTATGTGACCACCCCATGGAAAGGCCTCACTCCCGGCTGGAACGGTCGCAGCTGGGAGATCCTCAGTCCATATCCCTTCAGTGCACACTTCCACATAGCTCACATTCCTCCTCCCGGTTACCATGGCGAGAACTCCACGGGATAAAACCGTCACAGGTTTTTTTTTTTTTTTTTTTTAAAGGACTCAACGTACAAATCAGAGATGGGCACCTGAGAACATGACGGCCCATACAATGAGGATGGTTCACCTTACTGACAGCGGCAGGCCCGCGGCATTCCAGCAGTCACTGGTGGTGTTACTCTGCATGGCATACAAGATGGAACTCATAGCGAAAAATAAATCTAGAACATGATTTACAACAGTGGTTCCCAAACTGTGTGCTGTGGCTCCCTGGGGTGACTTGGGACACCGGCAGAGGTGCATTGGGTTGGTGGCCCAAGACCAACTCCAATTATTTATGGACAAAACCAGTTCTGGTGTCTGGCATTATATGTGTACAAACAGAACCACATATAAACACAATTCATTTCATATATATTTTTTTTTGGCCTAGAGGTGAAAAAACTCTTTAGGGTGACGGTATTTAAAATTTTTGTTTGTTCTTTTTTTGGGGGGTAAATCAACCTAGAGATTAGAAAAACATGGTTATGTCATATAGATCTGTGGGGAGGTGGGAGGGGGGTGGTAAGGGGGCACAATTTTTTGGCGAATAGGTTTGCATCGGAGCAACTCCTTGTGGCACACAGCATTGGACAGGAAATTCCAGAAGGATGGAAAACGTCATATACAGTACAGCGCCTCGCTACCACCCTGTCATCCCAGTAATCGCTACTCATATGTCCTGACCGCCCGCTGTATAAAAGCAACAAGTACTATAACAACAACAATAATAATAATACAAATAAATAAAAAATATTAACAAAAATAAATGTAAATAAAGTAATAAGAAATATAAATAAATTACTTATAAATAATAAATAGAAATAATATATATTATAATAATCATATAAAAGTAATAATAAATATAATAACAATAATAAATAATAATGAGCACATTAGCTCCTTAATGAGTCTCAGAACTAATTGGAAACTAATATAAACTAAGTTACAAGTATCAAAAAAGTTTGCCCAACTTTGCAAAGTACGATAAAAGTTTGGTAATGACTCCCGGGGACCCCTGAGGGCACTTATTGGGGGGTATAGAGTAGAGGGGGGCTTCTGGTGTACTCACAGCACGGTGACATTGGCAGGGACAGTCTCCAGCTGCAGCAGCCCCGCACCCGAGCAGTTCACCAGGCACGAGTCGTTGGCACACGAGCAGTTGCCCGGGCAGGGCTGGCACCATCCCGAGTCTGCCCCCGATCCGAGCCCCAGCAGGAGCCCAGCGGCGAGGAAGAAGAGGGGGCAGAGCTGCAGTCCCAGGGTAAGGGGGGAGGCGCCATCTTTTCTTAGGGCTTCAGCCTGGCCATTTCCAAAATGCATAGCTCACTCACATCGCATAGGATCCCCTGTTGCCCCCCCACACAGCATGCAGCAGCTCAGACTCCCCTCACACACAGTCCCCGCGGCTGTCCTAGGCTGCTGGGAGCACTCTCATCCTCCCAGGGAGCTGTCTCTTGTCTGGGTCCTTGCAGCCTGCTCTGTCTCTCCTATAGGAACGGAGGGAGGGAGCTTGCGGTACCCAGCTTGGGGCGCTAGGTGGCGCCGGAGAGGATGGATCGCTTTGGCGTACTGACAATTCCGCCAGGGAACGCTAGGTGGCGCTGTGGATAAATCGACCTTTGTTCCACTTGTAACACACAATAATTAATAAGAAAAAATTAAATAAAGTGGCTGTATTCAGACCTATGTGAATTGAAGTTTCTGATCGGATACAAATAGAAATAGAGCGTACACACAGTTTGATTTCGTTTCGAGTTAGATATGGACTATTCCACCTGCTCTAAAGTTTTTTCTACTCCTTTTAGATTTCCACTATTTTCTGTTCTGTTTTCATTCGATGTGCTATTAGATCAACATTGGATTCAGGCAAGAGATGGACATCGAAACGAATGCTGCAGAGAAAACATAAGATTTCCACTATCTACTATTAGATTTCCACTATATAGCATACCTCCCAACTGTCCCGCTTATCGCCGGAATGCATACCTCCCAACAGTCCGGATTTTATCGGGACAGTCCCGATTGTCAGGGCCTGTCCCGCTGTCCCACCCGCGGGCGGCAGTGTCCCGCGGTGTGGGGGGGCTGTTGGGAGTCCCCTCTGTCAGCTGCTAAGCAGCGGGGAATAAACGCTGTGCGCATGCGCACAGCGTCTATTCCCGCAGCCAGGGGGCTGGGGGCATGGCTAGAGGCTCACAGAGCCTCTGGGTCATGCCCCCATAGCGGCAAAATGGGGGCGTGGCCTCGCGGGGAGCCATGAGTATAGGCCACGCCCCCAAATTAGGCCACACCCCCGAAAATTTCAACACGCCTCCGGCGCGCAACAGCAGCGTCCCGACTGCTGACCTGCCAAAGTTGGGAGGTATGGGAATGTCACATTATTTTGGGATGTTCCCGCATCCCACCCGGGGTCGGCAGTGTCCCACGGGGGGGGGTTGGGTGTCCCCCCTTGTGACAAATTAATAGATGCTGTGCACATGCGCAGTGTCTATACCTGTAGCCAGAGGGGCTGGGGGCATAGGAGCATTGGCATGCCCCCACAGCGGGGAAAACGGGGCGTGGACTTATGGTAGTGCCGTGCATATAGGCCACACCTCCTTCCCGCTAGGGGCCCCCCCTAGGTATAATATAGTATGATATAGTCTTGGCTGCCAAGACTTTTTTTCTATTCAATTTACACTACACGGGAGCACGCATTGGAATCGAATGTAGACAGACCATTCGATGCCCATTCGATTTTCTATTTGATTTTGCTTCTATAAGCAAAATCAAATAGAAAAATAGTGAATATTTTACCGTGTCTATGCTCTGATAGACAGACAGACAGACAGACAGACAGACAGACAGACAGACAGATAGATAGATAGATAGATAGATAGATAGATAGATAGATGGATAGATAGATAATTATTATTTTTATTATTATTGTGTTACATTAAACCCATTCCTGGTCCATTTCAATTATTCATTCATTTTTTTGTAAGCTGTGGCGTGTCCGTGCATTTATTCCTGTGTTTACCAGTTACCTTTTTTGTTGTTTTTGCTTTCTATGGCAAAAAAAAATAAAATACTGCTGACATGAAAATGAATCAAACGCCGCCCATTTACCTGCTATGGTGGTACTACCAGTCATCCCCGTTCCCCAGTCTCTAGTTTAGTGGGAGGAATATGACAGACTGGGACACAGGGTAGGTATAACACACAGCGGCGTAACTATAGCACCACAGCCCCCGCCACCGCGGGGGGGCGCTGTGCATGTGGTGGCGCCGGGGGCTGCGGTGCTATAGTTACACCCCCCAATCCCCCGCAGACTTACCTACCTCGCTGGTCCCGGCGGCTCCGTTCTTCTGCTGAGGACCACCACAAAATGGCCGCCCCCATATAGCACACAGTTCTCTGAAACTGTCTGCTGTATGGGGGCGGCCATTTTGTGGTGGTCCTCAGCAGAAGAAGAACGAAGCTGCCGGGACCAGCGCGATAGGTAAGGCTGCAGGGGATTGGGGGGGGGGTTGCATGGGCGGCGGGGGATTGGGGGTGTTTGGCGGGGCGGTAGGGGGGGGCGCCCCCCCCCCTAAACTTAGTTACGCCACTGATTACACAACACATAAATAATAAGGGTCTGCAGGTGAGCCTTGGTTTTATGTTTTTACCGGACTGAGTACAAGGTTTTACACCTTTATTTTTTATTAGGCCCATTTTATTATTTATTTATTTTAGTGATGATTTGATGAATAGTGATGTGGTCAAAGTTGCCATGTGATATTACCGCCACATCGACACAATGGGGGAAATTTACTAACATGGGAACTCTACTTCGCATGTGATGTTGCTATGGGCAACCAATCAGATCCTGTGTACTATATTTTAGAGGGTGCTAAATAAATGAGAAGTAGATTCTGATTGGTTGGCCATAGCAACACGACATATGTAGTAGAATACAGATCTCAGTAAAGATCCCCCAATGGGTCTGATTCAGACCGGATCTCATGGCTGGGAATTTGCACAGCGATCAAGTCCTGCAAATGTTTCTATTCGCTGGCCGTAGACACAGTGATTGGCAGGGAGTGGGGGCGGGAACAGAACATTTCACGGGAGGGTGTGTGATGTCAGTAGCAGGCCGGGTGTGCCTGTATTCATCGCAGCCGCTGAGTAAGTCCTGGGCTATGCGGCGGTTGCTGCGATGAGTGGTCAGGCCGGGTAGCAGGCCGGGTGTGCCTGTATTCATCGCAGCCGCTGAGTAAGTCCCGGGCTATGCGGCGGTGGCTGCGATGAGTGGTCAGGCCGGGTAGCAGGCCGGGTGTGCCTGTATTCATCGCAGCCGCTGAGTAAGTCCTGGGCTATGCGGCGGTGGCTGCGATGAGTGGTCAGGCCGGGTAGCAGGCCGGGTGTGCCTGTATTCATCGCAGCCGCTGAGTAAGTCCTGGGCTATGCGGCGGTGGCTGCGATGAGTGGTCAGGCCGGGTAGCAGGCCGGGTGTGCCTGTATTCATCGCAGCCGCTGAGTAAGTCCTGGGCTATGCGGCGGTGGCTGCGATGAGTGGTCAGGCCGGGTAGCAGGCCGGGTGTGCCTGTATTCATCGCAGCCGCTGAGTAAGTCCTGGGCTATGCGGCGGTGGCTGCGATGAGTGGTCAGGCCGGGTGTGCCTGTATTCATCGCAGCCGCTGAGTAAGTCCCGGGCTATGCGGCGGTGGCTGCGATGAGTGGTCAGGCCGGGTAGAAGGCCGGGTGTGCCTGTATTCATCGCAGCCGCTGAGTAAGTCCTGGTCTATGCGGCGGTGGCTGCGATGAGTGGTCAGGCCGGGTAGCAGGCCGGGTGTGCCTGTATTCATCGCAGCCGCTGAGTAAGTCCTGGGCTATGCGGCGGTGGCTGCGATGAGTGGTCAGGCCGGGTAGCAGGCCGGGTGTGCCTGTATTCATCGCAGCCGCTGAGTAAGTCCCGGGCTATGCGGCGGTGGCTGCGATGAGTGGTCAGGCCGGGTAGCAGGCCGGGTGTGCCTGTATTCATCGCAGCCGCTGAGTAAGTCCCGGGCTATGCGGCGGTGGCTGCGATGAGTGGTCAGGCCGGGTGTGCCTGTATTCATCGCAGCCGCTGAGTAAGTCCTGGGCTATGCGGCGGTGGCTGCGATGAGTGGTCAGGCCGGGTGTGCCTGTATTCATCGCAGCCGCTGAGTAAGTCCTGGGCTATGCGGCGGTGGCTGCGATGAGTGGTCAGGCCGGGTAGCAGGCCGGGTGTGCCTGTATTCATCGCAGCCACTGAGTAAGTCCTGGGCTATGCGGCGGTGGCTGCGATGAGTGGTGCACAGTGTAATATCAATCGATGGCGGGCAACTTCCGATGGGATCTGGCGATATTTGCTCGGGTGCGAATGGAGGTGCAGCCGGACACATCCATTCACACTGCGAGCTCATTCATTCCCAGGGCGGGACTTCACTGGAGGGGGCGGAGGCTAAACTGATCGCAGGCTGAGGGGATTTGCGGCCGTGCGATCCGGTCTGAATCAGGCTCAATATACCACACCCAAATACCGATATACAGAAAACGTGCACCTTCTGCGTACAACAGGCGCGTCCTATAAATCCATTATAACAGTAGCCTTTCAGAGAGGAGGGTTCTACAATAATAAACATTAAGGGATAACTTTACTGAGATGGGATGTTGCCCGTAGCAACCAATCCGATTCTATCTATTATCTTGTAGAAGGTGTTAAATAAATAAGAAGTAGACTCCCTCCAGGCCCCCTGGAAAGGTGGTAAAGCCGCCCAAACCCCCCAAATCTTCCTGGCCGCAGCAGTAAATTACAGCAATTCACATCTTTTCAAGGGGGGGGGGGAGCTAAAGATACAAATTGTGTCATTTAGCCCCGCCCCCTCATCGAGGAACCCGCAAATTGAAGACGTCTACATCAGGCCCCGCCCCCTGAAGTGCTGCTGACAGTCTCCTCTCCAGGCTTCTCCCAGAGAGGAGACTGTAAAAGTAGGCAGCTCTGCCATTTTTGGATGTACTACATAAATGACAGCCATTATCTGATTGGCTGCTAGGAACAGCCCCATCCCTTATCTTATTGAGAAGTTGATAAATCTTTTCTTAACCAGACTGGGGTTTACTGTCTAACAACTCAGCGCTTCTGTATATGCCCGAAACGTAACGGGACTCACGGGTCCAAATAGACAACAAACTTAGCTGTAGTACTCACTCCCAGGTAGCGGTAGCCAAGGGAAACAGGATACTAGCCTGGATAAAAGAGGTATAGAGGCTGAGGGTGACACAGTGATATTACCGCTGTATAATACTGCTTTTACACAATAATCCCAGATCAGACCAGGGAATTTGATCCAAGGTCAATCCGCGTCTGACCCGGCTTCAGACACATTTCCACTGCACTGCTACCCGGGATATTGCCGTATCAGCCCCGCTCACACTGAACCCAAGTAAGCCCCTCCTTTTCCTATGGATGTCATTAGAAATGGCCCTTTTAAGGGCTGACAAGGATAAGGTCACAAACGAGGGTGGTGGGGGCTGCTGGGGACATCATTGCATCAAGCATTGCAGCAATGATGGGTGACGGATTAGCTGTGTCTATCCCTGGGTTCCAGCTTTCACTTGACGTCAGCCTCTGCCCCGTGTTCGGTGATCAGCTGCGGAAATAAAAGTTTAAACTGACTTTTATTTTTGAAGGGGAGAAAAATGATTTGATGGTCGTGACCATCAAATGACATCTCTCCTCTTCATCCGCAGACGAGGGGATGTGTTCTCGTACACATCATGCTAGCAAGTGGATGTGAGCAAAGGGGGAGGGGGCTAGGTGGTGTTCGATAGGATAATGGGCGGTGCTGGACCCGTGAACTACAAATGGAACATTTCCTTCCGGAGTGGGATGTGCAGGTCAGTGAGGTGGGGGCCACTCCAACAAGTGATGCAGCAGGCTATGATGCGGATCATATGACAGTGCTGAGATCATCCGGGCCACCATTGCAACAAACCACCCCCTCGCATGCAAATGCACTGATTCGCAGGGGGGGGGGGGATTTGCTCATGCAGCAGGTGGGCAGTGTCTGAATGAGGCCCTGTGTCAATAAGGCAGCTTAACAGACCAGGGATGTACTGTAGGCTGAATTTGGAAGTTTTTGGAAATGGGTAAAATCCTTAAAAACTCCAAGTCCGCCCAGCATACTGCACGGCTGATCGTTATTACATCAGGCCCAAGGTGTTCAGGATATTCCAGCTACCGATCCAGCCTGGTCTGTTCAGCAAGCTGGACAAGGTTTGGGCAAAAATCAGATGAAAACATTTCTAACAAATGCAAATAAAAATTTGGACATAAAAAAAAAAAAAAAACAGCCATTCAGCTATAACAGGCAAATTACGGTATACTGTAAATTCAGGAGAGTTTTTGGCAGTGTAGTAGGGGTGGTGTTACTGCTATGGGGCATGGTTAGTTGGCCACCTTTATTCCAGGGATTCTGGATTTTAGTAGCAGTGCTAGGGGTGTAGCTATCGGGCCCTCTATATTGGTTTGCAAAAGAAGTGGTAGGGGCGTAGGGAGTTGTGCCTCTACTGAATTGGTCAGATCCATATTCAGGGCAAGCTGGAGCATGTGGAGCATGTGGCAGGAGATGCATATACCTACAAGCAAATCTGAGCTCCAAAAATACCATTTTTCTTTCCTGCATGTCCATTAATTGGGACAGAAAAAGACTGCTGCGTCTGTTTTTTTGTTTTTTTAAAAACCTCTCCAATTGAGCATCCTTCTATAGCTGCATATCAGAGTCCAATTCCCACAGGACAAATGGAGGAGAAAGCTCTTGCTGCTTGGTCTTTTCTTTCTTGGTGGCACATTGGGCCTTATTCTGATCGGTGCGGCCCGATCAGAATATGCGGCCGCAACCGTGCAGGCGAATCCCCTCCTTCCATACGGATCGCCACCTGCCGTCCGTACGCGGATATGTGGCGATCCGCATGAAATTGGACGGGGATACGCCTCCTCCGTCTTGGGAGCTGCCCCTGCATTCGATGGTCGCCGAACATCGAATGCAGGGCCGCACGCTCCACCAGGTCCCGCAACACAAGACCACACGGACACTTGTCCGTGTGAAATCATGTATGGGGGCGGGCAGCTGACATCCGGCGATGTCAGATGCCCGCCCCGTACCCACGCGTCACGGCCTCATTACCATGCATACGCCCCGCGTTTGCATGGGAACGCCCATGAAACGCGGGGCGTATGCATAGGGTAATGAGGCTAAGTAGACCCTCACGCCCCTCTACGCCCCCTGTGCGGCGTATAAAGAATCCGTGCGGCGAAATCGCCTGCACATGCGCAGAGTGACCTCTGCACATGCGCAGACGATCAACATCGGCGGTCCGTCCGCATGCGGGAATATCCGCACCGATCAGAATAAGGGCCATTGTGAACTGTAATTGGGAAAAACAAAGAACACGGCTAATAAAAAGCATATATAAAAATAGCAGAGGTTTTTGCATACATGTGCTTGTGGCCTTCTCCCACCTGCACACTAGTGGTATTATGATATTCTGGGATGAACTCAGATTTAACCCTCGCTCTGACTGGCAGGTCTGCATGGTATTGATTACAGCCTGTATTGTGCTTCTGTGGCTGAGATGGTGAAGCCACAGCAGCACCTTGACTCTATTACTATTCTCTGAGTCTGCTGGCACTTGCGGATGTCTTAGACTTCGCCACTAATAGCCGCCTTTCCAGGGCAGACTAGCTCCATCCCGTTCTCAGATGCCACCTGGTCTTTTTTGGTGACATAAAGTCCCAACTGAGTCAGGATACTAGTAATAGGGTACACGGACTAGACAACACAAAGATAAACTAGGCTCTGCACCTGAACATAAACTAGAGCATGCAACTGTTACGGTTGCCGCCTGGGCACTGGATGTAACTACTGGAGGCTGGAGATCAGGCGTGAGCCCGTAGCCGGGACCGCTGGTTAGGACGGCCACAGCGAAACCTACACTGACTCTATTGAGTCCCCCGGGCAGATGACAAACCCCTGCGAACACTAGACTTCACCTGTGGCCGCCGCATTCGAAGGAGCGAGTTAGGCCCGATCCAACCCCGATGCAGCCAGGTCTTAGGGACAGACAAAGGGTGAGCGATTGTCAGGGGGTTACTCAAGAGGATGATCTGACTAACGGGCCTAACTAAGTAAGACCGCCTATCTGCCGGCACCTGGCCAATGAAGGGAGAGCGACCCAGTCACAGGCACAAGAGACAGACTCGAGAATCTCCAAACAATGGGTATAACACAGCACAGCGAATCCCCAAAGCAACCCAATACAGAATGGGGAGCCCTGCGTAACAAGGAACTGGAATGCAGGGCAGAGGGTAACAGAGAAATGTACACTGGAAACCATCAGAGAAATAGGCAGGCTAAGCCCATGGCGGGGCGAAGTCCAGAACCCCCAACTTAAACTACGGGCTGAGCAGCCCCGAAAACGAAAGAAATCGGCAAGCCGCCGAGTAATAAGCAAGATAATACCAGACTCTGCTGGGGCACTTACGTAACCCAGGGAAAGAAGGTAACAGTGGATCAGGGCCAGGCACGGAAGCAGAGCCGCAGACGTAATGGGACCCAGAATGACACGAAGGAACTGGGAGCTGAGCTGCAGAGGATATATCCTGAGATCCAAACAGGAGACCGGAACCAGGGACCAGGTAGCGAAGCTGAGAGCTGACAGAGCGTTCCCTGCACAGGAAGCAGGAACTAAACACTGGTAACAGGAAGCTATCACTGGCAGAGTATTGCAGGAGAGCCTGCCCTATAAAGGGCTCAAGTGATTAATTACACCTGGTGGAGATCCAGGCAGCTCCCAAGCTTTGTGCTTAACAAGCTAATTACCTCACAGCCTTGTGAATAATTGCTCACAGAATATTGAGCTGATGTGGCACAGACCTGCCACTGGAGGCCACCAGTGAGTCAAATGCTGAACACAAACTGAACAGAAAACCAAAGCAGACTGAATCATGCATCCAGATTCCCAACAGCAACCTTGTAGACAAGGACTGAACACGGGATTTGAGGCCCTTACCACTACACTGCGAATCTGTCGCAATAAACCAAACAAGAACTATAACCAAGGTAGTGTGGATAGGTCTGCAACCTAACCCCCTATGCGGCACCATCGCAAGGCTGGACCAATGTCTCTGGCATCTGCCGTGAGACAAACAAACAAGAAGCACAAACAAGGCAAGTTAGCATGCGGTAAGGCCTGTACCCTAACTGCCTCTGTCACGGGACAAGACCTATGGCTCCAACTGGCGCCGTGAGAATGCCAATGGCAGATAGTAATGAAAGGTGTTGCTATGTCCTCCACAATACCTCTGTGCAGAAGCTGGAGGCAATGGTTCTCTGACACAGGCAGGATCTTACAGGATACATGGCAGGTATGCTTACTGGAATACACAGACACAGGCTGGGAGCAATCTAGGACACAGCACTGAGGTCCTAGATACACAGGCTGGAATACACTGGACTCTGGAATAATCTCAGACAGGAGTTTGCTAGGAATCTCTGGGACAATATACTGTAAATCACTAGGAACAAGGAGTATAACAGAAGTATAACTGGCAGGGTTCAGTGCTTAGAGCACATCTATTTACCGAGTGGCTTAGCAGCCACACCCACGACAGACTAAGGCATGCATGGAAACAAGACAAGGTGGATCAACCAAAACGTGGAGTGCTGATCCCGTGAGTACATAGAACAGGGTTGCCGACTTTAGAAAGCTCCTCTCCGGGAGAAGCCCGGAGAGGAGACTTTTCAACAGGAGTTTAAATGTGACATCATTAAGCCCCGCCCCCATACCGGAAAGTGCCTCGATTTGCAGATCCCAGCGGAGGGGGCGGGGCTAAATGATGCGATGATGACACTTTAGCCCTGCCCCCTCTCCGGAGATCAGCAGACAAGGTAATTTAAACGCCACGGTCGGGAGGGGGGAAGCCGCAATTAGGAGGGGGGAAGCGAGGGTTCCCCAGAATCCAAGAGTGTTGACCACCTTTCCGGGGGGCGGGGAGGGTGACCCGATTTTCGGGACCCTCCCGGCCATTCCGGGAGGGTAGGCAACCCTGACATAGAACATGAATAACAGTTGTGGTGGCTGCAGTCGCAGCCCATGACAAGCGGTACTCTGTGGTGCTGTATGGTGACAAGCAGGTGTGTGATGGAGCAGCCTGTGGTGCTGCAGGCGATGTGCTGGAGCAGAAACATGCAGCAAACATCATTTTCTCCCCAATGTGCGCAGTCTGCGGGACACTGACTGATGCCATCAGCCACCAGTGCCCCAGAAGCTCCAATCAGCGCATGTTTTGAAATGCCAGGTCAATTATCCAGGGATGGGACTGTTCACACTGCCCCTGGACCCAGGAGCATGCCGGATTCAACCGGCAAGCTTCACATGTAGGATTGCCGGGGCTTCAACCTGGTTTATTTTTCAAGGGAGCGTTTACAAGTCCCAGGTTAACCTGGCAATATCCCGGGAAATAAGTTTGGTCTAAAAGGGGTTTTAGCTGCTTTCTGACTAATCAAGTTTTGCAATTCTATAATGGGTTTCCCACTAAAGAACCAATGAGTTTTCCATTAGCTTGATTTACTTATTACTTATTATACTTTTTATTATTATTATTATTATTATTGTTATTATTATTAATAAGAATAAGAATAAGAAGAAATAAATGTCTGCACCATTTATGCCAATGAAACCATTGCAATCTGGAGTAAATCCGCTAGGGGGTGCTGTTGCTGCATGAGACATCCTGTCCACCCTACATTTGATGCTAGTGGTAAGGCAATGCTTTGTCTGCAGTAGATCTGTTAGGAATGTCATTTTCAGCACATGCTGAATATATTTTCGGTGTTATAATTTGTATGGAGAATGCACGTTCCTCACATAAGCTTTATGCACCTGTATCTCTCATCATGTGAATATATTAGACTTTTGGAGTGATTGATGTGTTGTTTCTGCTCATTTAGTAAATGGAACAAAAAAAAGCTGCAATTATAAAATCCTCTGTACATGTCTTATAGATGTTCCTTGATTTCAGCTCAAATTTGTTTTAATTCCCACATAAAAGCCGCTCTTAGCACGGAAAATAAATGGTTCCAGTTCCTTGTATACATTAGAGCTGCTCCTGGCGATAGAATTGGCATCCGCTGCCGTTCACCAGCCTCAAGAAGGGGGCACGTGTGCGCAAGATGCTCGCGCGACCCGTTCTGACTGAGCCAGCCGCCGCCCTCTGCCGCCTCCCGCAGCTCCCCCGTCCTCCCCTGTATCTGCCCACACCCCCCCCCCCCCAACCCTGCCCATCTCCCTGAAGCAGAGATGGGCAGGGAATCAGTATGAGACGTTTGCGTGTCCCCATCAGATGGGGCACCTCTCCGCCAGCCTGCGCCAGCTCAGGGCATCCGGCGATTCCCTGAGCTGGCTGAGAGGCGCTACATCTGTACAAGAGTTTTTGTAATGACATTGACACACAGGTCAGGTTAAGGCCTGTTCGCACAGGGCCGAATCCGGCCGCCGTGCGAACAGATCTGTGTCCGGAATTGGGAGGCACCCCTCAGTTTATCACAAGCTAAGGAGGACTCTGAAGCATCCTGGCTAAACTTGCTATGAATGTCAGAAGTTGAACTCCGGGGACGCCACCTCCACACTTTCACCTGAGGTTCTGAAAAGTCGGTATTGTTGTGTGGGTGGTGGTGGAAGCCCTAAGCTGACATTTCGGCCGGGGTGCCGAAATACCTTGCACTGGACTTGACTGGCTGGTGAAGGTATTTCGGCAACCATAGAACCTGTGTAATTCATGTCTGTCCAAGGACAGCATTATACGTCTAAATAAACACTTCAGCTATTGGATCTGTATTCTAGTACAGTGTTTCCTAAACTCAGTCAGGGGTGACTGGGTTCTACCAACAGTCCATGATTTCCAGACTGCACGGGTGCAGTCATTACTAACTGTCCCATTTCCCAGGCCACCTAGCTGGTGCACAGGAGCAGTCACTACTAACTGTCACATTTCCCAGATCACCTAGCTGGTGCATGGGTGCAGTCATTACTAACTGTCACATTTCCCAGATCACCTACCTGGTGCACAGGTGCAGTCATTACTAACGGTCACATTTCCCAGAATACCTAGCTGGTGCACAGGTGCAGTCATTACTAACTGTCCCATTTCCCAGGCCACCTAGCTGGTGCACAGGTGCAGTCACTACTAACTGTCACATTTCCCAGATCACCTAGCTGGTGCATGGGTGCAGTCATTACTAACTGTCACATTTCCCAGATCACCTACCTGGTGCACAGGTGCAGTCATTACTAACGGTCACATTTCCCAGAATACCTAGCTGGTGCACAGGTGTAGTCATTACTAACTGTCCCATTTCCCAGGCCACCTAGCTGGTGCACAGGTGCAGTCACTACTAACTGTCACATTTCCCAGATCACCTAGCTGGTGCATAGGTGCATTCACTACTAACTGTCACATTTCCCAGATCACCTAGCTGATACATAGGTGCAGTCATTACTAACGGTCACATTTTCCAGACTACCTAGCTGGTGCACAGGTGCAGTCATTACTAATGGTCACATTTCCCAGACCACCTAGCGGGTGAACAGGTGCAGTCATTACTATTGGTCACATTTCCCAGATCACCAAGCTGATGCACAGGTGCAGTCATTACTAACTGTCACATTTCCCAGAATACCTAGCTGGTGCACAGGTGTAGTCATTACTAACTGTCACATTTCCCAGATCACCTAGCTGGTGCATAGGTGCAGTCACTACTAACTGTCACATTTCCCAGATCACCTAGCTGGTGCATAGGTGCATTCACTACTAACTGTCACATTTCCCAGATCACCTAGCTGATACATAGGTGCAGTCATTACTAACGATCACATTTTCCAATACTACCTAGCTGGTGCACAGGTGCAGTCATTACTAATGGTCACATTTCCCAGACCACCTAGCGGGTGAACAGGTGCAGTCATTACTATTGGTCACATTTCCCAGATCACCAAGCTGATGCACAGGTGCAGTCATTACTAACTGTCACATTTCCCAGAATACCTAGCTGGTGCACAGGTGTAGTCATTACTAACTGTCACATTTCCCAGATCACCTAGCTGGTGCATAGGTGCAGTCACTACTAACTGTCACATTTCCCAGATCACCTAGCTGGTGCATAGGTGCATTCACTACTAACTGTCACATTTCCCAGATCACCTAGCTGATACATAGGTGCAGTCATTACTAACGGTCACATTTTCCAGACTACCTAGCTGGTGCACAGGTGCAGTCATTACTAATGGTCACATTTCCCAGACCACCTAGCGGGTGAACAGGTGCAGTCATTACTATTGGTCACATTTCCCAGATCACCAAGCTGATGCACAGGTGCAGTCATTACTAACTGTCACATTTCCCAGAATACCTAGCTGGTGCACAGGTGTAGTCATTACTAACTGTCACATTTCCCAGATCACCTAGCTGGTGCATAGGTGCAGTCACTACTAACTGTCACATTTCCCAGATCACCTAGCTGATACACAGGTGCAGTCATTACAAACGGTCACATTTTCCAGACTACCTAGCTGGTGCACAGGTACAGTCATTACTAATGGTCACATTTCCCAGACCACCTATCGGGTGCACAGGTGCAGTCATTACTATTGGTCACATTTCCCAGATCACCAAGCTGATGCACAGGTGCAGTCATTACTAATGGTCACATCTTCCAGACCACCTAGCTGGTGCACAGGTGCAGTCATTACCAACAGTAACATTTCCCAGAGCACCTAGCTGGTGCACAGGTGCAGTCATTACTAACTGTCACATTTTCAGACATATGCTGCATTCATTCCTAAGTGACACATTCTACAGAGGACTGGTTTGGCCACCCCTGACCTAGATCGTAGAACTGCTCATCCTATTATATAAATTGATGCCGATCCATGGCATTACATAGGAAATGATTGTAAGAGCTGATTTCTTGTAGTTGTTGTATCTTGGGGGATGTGAAATGAAGCACAACAAGTAGCATACAATAAATTCATTTGCAGTCCAGCCGCTTTATTTTGCCCCCAGCCGCTCTTACCTATACAGTCAGACTACACATGTAGGTAATCGTGAAAACAGTCTATATACAGGCCCTTATTCTGGTTCACTCGCAAAGGCAAATTCCTTCTTAGATGGACAAAACCATATAGACTGCAGGTGGGGCAGATGTAACATGTGCAGCGAGAGTTAGATTTGGGTGAGTTATTTTGTTTCTGTGCAGGGTAAATACTGACTGCTTTATTTTTACACTGCAATATAGATCTCACTTTGAAGTAAAACCCCACCCAAATCTAACTCTCTCTGCACAAGTTACATCTGCCCCTCCTGCAGTGCACATGGTTTTGTCCATTTGAGAAGGAATTTGCCTTTGCGAGTGAACCAGAATAAGGGCCCCACAGTTTGCAGTCTGCCACAAAGGTGGAGCATTGTACCTAGCACACAATCTCTTCTGTGCCAAATGTTTTACAAACATCAGAATATCCCATCCCGAGCCAGAGTCCAACCTCTACCCAGACAGATAGACAGACTGGCTCCCATAGGGCCACATGCCCTGATTTCCCAGGTGTGCTGCACTCATCGGTCAGTTGCTGGCACAAGGACACGCTGCTATAGCTACAGCAGACAGCCTTTGTGGTGGTTGTGCATATGCAGAATGGACCCTACATGGTGACAGATGATTTAGGTGTGATGGGATCAGGGTCCATCAGAAATAGACTAATACCCCTTTCACACCAGCCAAATTTCCCTTTCACACCACGACAAGCGCTGGTGTGAAAGGTTCCCGGGCCAAAATCCCGGCAAAAATTTCAACCTTCCTATGGAGCATGGTTGTTCCCGGGTTTAACCCGGGACCTGGCCGTTGTGAAAGGGCTAGGGGGTGCTTACCCACGTTGCCGGTCCTTGGTGCACCCTCACTGCTGCCAGAGAGCTGCGTCATCTGCACTCGCCATCTGACCTGCTGTCATCTGCGTCCGCCGCCTGTGTGGATCACCGGCCCGCATCGAGGACCAGCAACCGGGGTGAGTAATTGCTGCCATCCCGCCACCTGCCTGTGGGCGCCATCCTCCAGAGTATGGCTGTAACCCACTCTACCCCACAGGGGAAGCTCTTCCTTTCATTCTCCCTCTCATGCATTGCTTCCTTCTAGTGTGACCTTTGGGATTGTTAATGGGAGACTCCAATGCTGCCTTAGGCAGAGTGCGGTGGTTTTGCCTGGTTGGTTTGAGCCCCGTTTTACACCCAAATCCTGGATCTGACCCGGTATTTGTAACACGGTTCCAAGCCAAGTTGGATCTGGGATTTGCACCATTTACACTGCGGTGCCAACCCAATGTGTAAATGGGGGCAGAGCTAGGAGATAACATCATCTTCAAGCTCCGGGACCGCCGTTCAACCACGCCGGGGCCCCAGAACGCCGCGCTTGGGGGAAGCCCAACACCAAGGTAAGCTGTTGGGCTACCCCCAGCCTCTGTGCACCCCCCTAGCCCCCATCCGAGAGGTGAATGGATGCCGCACACAAACATCCATTCCCCTCCTCCCTGCCTCCACTGCTGTCTGCAAAGTACAGCAGACAACAGCAGAGGCTGCATTAGCCCCTCACCCAACCTCCATACTGACCACTGGGCGCTGTAGTCAGGAGGTTGGGCTCCACATTTCTGTAAACAGGAGCCAGGTCTGATGACCCGGCGTATCCATTTAGACTGCCCAGGTCCTACCTGTGTTCCAAGCTGGTCAGCACCTGGGTACAAGTCCTGTGTAAATGGACACGGGTTGACCCCGCACAAACAAAGGGGTATTAATGAATAATAACGTATTATCTTCATATTCTCTGTTTATCTTTCAAATCCCTTCTGGGATTACTTGGACAGTCCGGTAATTAAAACCAGCGTCTGGAGGAGTGGCGTTCCGGGACTAGGTGGTAAGTGTAACCCTACCTTCTTTAAGATCAATAAAATACATTTTTATTTTTTCATATGTAATGACAAACAGATCCCAATACAGTATATGTAAGTACATAGAGTACACATAATGAACCCACACCTTCTACATGCTCTGTTATACAGTGTAGAATTACAGAAATGATCTGACAGCAATACATGTTTGCATTTGCAAATGGGAGGTTCAAGTGAGAAGGTCAGAGACAGATTAGACGAGACACACACCTAATCTGTTTGAAGAGACAGAGACAGTACTGGGTAACTGGAGCTTTGGGCTGGTCGGGGGAACCTGCTGGGACAGAAGGAAGCTTAAAAAAAAAATGAATTTTTCATAAATCAAAAATGTTCTCAATTTTGGGGATGAACAACACTGAAGGAGATTGGTGACTACCCTTAGCTGCACCAATGGGGAGATGCCTCAATCTCCAAATAAGTACAAATCGCATCTACCTATCATTACATCTACCTGCATGCACCTCTGGCCTTGACATCCAACCAGGAGGAACAGAGGACACGGATACTCTGATACTCTGAAACTTCGGTGTTAGTTACTACATTCATTTGCACAATGTTCCACTTTACCACCTGACATGGCAAACATCTTTAAATCGGAGGTGACAATAGATATCATTACCTATTGCATTGGACTATAGCCATAGTTGCCTACCCTCCTGCATTCTGCAGGAGTCTCCCTGAAATAGCAGCAATCTCCCTCTCTCCCTGATCAGTCTAGCAATCTCCCTCATGTCACCTAGCCCACATTACAGTGTTACATTTTTGGGAAAAAAGTAATGAGAGACAGATACATTTACATTGAATCATCAGCGCCATTTCCCAGCACTTTACCAAGTATAGTAGCTCTTACTAACTGCTCTGGGGCTCATCTACATTTGGATATAAGCCATTTTAAAAGATTCTAGGTGCCACGTTCACAATCTCTTTTCACAATCTCTCCATATATGGAAGTAGACACGCCCCTTTGGGTGGAGCATGTCACGCCCCCTTAATGGGGCGCGGTGTAAACTACCAACTATAATCTCCCTGAAACTCGTTTTCAAAAGTAGGCAAGTATGACTATAGCATTATCAACTCCCATCCCCCACCCCTACCCAAGTGTGCACTAAGGGGATGATTTATCGATAATCGCCTTAAATTATGTGGATATTGTCGTTTACCTGTGAATTATACCCTATTCACACCGCCAGAAGAACATGGGTTACGGCAAACCAAGTTTGCAGCTCGTGTTAAATGGTTAACCCGGGGCCAGTGACCCAGAAATCCCTGAAGGGCCCGGATTACAGGGCAGTGTGGATGGGTCAACCCAGGTCACTTTCAAACCCTATGAGAGCCGTCTCACCTGCGCCTGTAGATGATGTCATCTCCAAGTGCCAGCAGAAGAGAACCCTCATCAATATCCCAAATCCAGCCTGCGGTTTGAACGGGGTTTAAGTCACTGAGATAACATCATGAAACCCGTGTTCTCTGACCTGTGCATGACTCGGGATTGTGATGGGAAAGGGGTATAACTATATCCTGCGCTCAGTTGTGTAGGGAAGGACACCGCAGTCCCCAGTTATCTCAGTGGGGCCCGAAGTCTTCTCTAAACTTTGCTGTAGATGGTGTTACATACGTTACTAGGGGATATGGTCATTGGGTCGGACCTATTAATGTTGACAGGCCTTAGGTCGACACCGGAAATAGGTCGAGTTAAGGTTGACAGGGTCAGAAGGTTCGACACAAGCATTAGGTCAACAATAGGAAGGTCGAGACTCGACAGTCAAAAGGTTGACATGAGTTTTCACTTTTTTTTTTTTTGAGCCGACATGTGCCGACAGGCGGTATTTCATGCCCTACCATCCATTACGGTGTGGTGGGAGAATATAATAGTGTGCCGAGCGCAGTGAGCCATCCAAAGGGACGTGGTACACTTAGACAGTGTTCATGTCGACCATGTTGACATTCAGGACAAAAAAAAAAGCTTCAAAAACTCATGTCGTCTTTTTGACCCCATTTGATCCCATTGTCAGTCTAATGCTTGTGTCGACCTTAGCCATGTTGACCTAAGGACAGTTGTAGACCCAATACAGGTCATCCTGGGCTTCAGCACACTTCAAAATTCAAATAAGGTAGCCACACCCACTGCCACCAACTGCCATTCCAAACTGACTCCATTTCAGTGGGTGTGGCTCCCTTTTTTAATTTTAAACTGTGCTGCAGCCCCAGCCCTGGATCTGCCACTGGTTATAAGGAATGATGCGGTGAATAACATTTATAAAACCAGTGTGGTTGTTTAAGACTGTGATTCAAACCTGCGCGTTTAGGTCCAATTTCGGCCTCCGTCCCTGATGGTGTGGGACTGCATACGATTGATTAACAGGCAGGGGGCTTTCAGGGTGGACACCCGTCGTTTCAAGAGCATGCCCACAAAAACAGTGGGCGCGCCCATAGAAACGCTGAGCGGGCCCCAGGGAACCGTGCAGCATAAAAGTATGTATCCTGTACATCTTATTTTACATCTGTCGCTGTTGATCCAACCACAAAACTGTAATAAGAGAAAATCCCATCAAAGATGAAATTAGAAATGATGGGCAGTTACGAGAAGAAAAGAATTCTGTGCTGTCTTTATACGTATCAGTCATTGTGTTCTGATCTGGCCAGTATCCCTCATCCATAGATAATGCTCAGACACTTTGATGCATCGTTATTAAAGTCTTTATTTAATAGCGGAGCTAGGAGGGGATACTCAAGATAAGGACATCTGTCTGCAAGATGTATTACCAACCGTCACGCTTACAGCAGATAACGCTGAGCGAATTTAGTTCACATCCAGTAAACGCCACACGGAAGCCTAAGTGGATAGGGAAAAAAACGCATTTGTCAAATACAAAGATATATCATGTGCAGAGGACCAGTAGGATATTCTCTAACCCCCAGTGTTGCTTAACTCATTCCAAAGCTCTTCTCAAGTCTTTACATTGTACTCTATATCCCTTATGTGATTGGACCGATCAAACTGTACATAAAATGCACATACACAAATCCCCAGACCATATTTGTATTAGTATGACTGTTGTGATTGGACAGGGGAGGGAGTGATGTCAGGCACAGCCAACCAATGAGGTGGACAGACTGAAAGAGCATTCAATGAGCTGTAAAATTCAATACAGGTGTAACCATGTGGACCAAAGGGAAGCCACAAGATCTCTTCTTTTGGACAAAGCCACTTGTCCCTATTCTGTGGCCATTGAATGTTCCAATTACTTTGTTGGGGTCCCAAAAGCAGAGCCCCGTTTTCCCAGTTACAATCTAGTTGTACTACTACAGCTCGGTTCCCAAGTCCTCATCTATTGGGTCTCTGTTGTGTACTTACATTTTTCTAATCCAGACAGGATCATTTTAGGTTCGATATGAGATGGTGAGGAGAGGAACCTGCACTTTTCATGCTTTGCGCATGTCATGAACCTGACTTGGTTCACAGTTATTTCCTGAGGTTTCTATGCCTGTCTGTTTCCTAGCTGCTGCTGTTGCAGCTGCTCTGCATTCTCAGTGATTAAAACTCCAGTGAGGCTCCCTGAGTTCAGCACCAGTCACTTGATCCAGGTAACTCAAGGCATACTTCCTGGTTCTGTCTGCTGCTGCAAGCTGCAGACAATCAAGCAATCACCTGGAGGAATATAAACCCGGCTTCCCAGAGTCCTCCTTGCCTTGAACAAATGTTAATTCTGCTTCCTGTGTGGTTACCCCAGAGACAGAGAGTTTCAAGGCTCCTGGCTATCCAGTCTCCAGCGATACCATATCCAAGTGTCCTGCTGCTACTTACCTGGTTCCGTTCATCTCCAGAGACTCCTGCTAATTCCATCCCTGCGGTCAAGTATCAGGTGTCTCGCTGAGCACCTCTCTGGCTCTTAAGCCAGTTACCAATATCAGTGACTTTTACCATCTTGTCCTGATCCTGTCGACAGTCCCCGTCAACACCTGGGTTGGCTCACAGTTATTGTGCTCCATAGAGACTATTACATCTCTGTCGACATCCCTGACGTCTATCAGTTGCTGTCTCCAAATATTATCGCATGTTCCCCTGTTGTCGACATCCCGTGTTGACTATATACTAAAGTACCTCCAGAGACTCTGTTACACTTTCCTGGTTATCTACATCGTGTACTGACGACTCCCAGGTCGTCACCTCCGGCTCCCAGGCCATCCTGCAGCTCCCAGGCTGCCAACGGTCATCACCGGCTCCCAGGCTGTCTCGCAGCTCCCAGGCTGCCAACTATCACCTCCAGCTCCCAGTCCATCCCACAGCTCTCGGGCTGTCTACTATCATCCCCGGCTCTTAGGCCGTCTCCAAAGACATTCTCTCATATCTCCTGTGTCCTCACTCCCAGCCTACGTCCAGAGGACCAGGGCAGGGGGCCGCGACCTGCTTGTCAGACGCAGCCAAGTCCATAGTTCCTTGCAGGACTCCCTGGTGAATACCGCTGGCAAGTAAGACTCCGCGCCCCTGCTTCTGGTCTCCGCCAACCCTCTGGTTCGCTGTGCCCGGGTCCCCAGTGCATGTCATATATCAAGCCTCCTATATTCTGCTGCCCAGCGCCCTCCACTGGTCCACCACGGTCACAGCCGGGAACACAAGAAACCCCGGTGCTGACAGCGCACATGAAAGAGCATTTACATGGGAGATGTCCAAGCATAATTCTTAAAACTGTAAATGGATAAATCAGTGTTGACCAGAAGGGATACATCCAGTGATATTAAAAGAGTAAGGTGTGCTGGTAGCACCATTAACAGAATTATTCAACCAGTCACTAGATACAGGTGCAATTCCAGAGGACTGCAAAAGACTAAATGTGATACCACTGCACAAAAGTGGAAGCAGGAAAAAACGGCAGCTGTACTTTATTAATAGTGCTTTTACGTTTTAAAATGGTTTCCGGTTCTCCTGCATAATGAGAAGTGGGCACCCGTTCAAGCCAAATGTATTAACCCTCCCTTGCCTATAACGAGAGCCGTTATATACAGCGTCCACGGCTCTCCTTATCGGCGCCCCCGGCAGCACTGCGCATGCGCATTTAAAAAGAAAAAAACTCTCTCCACCCAACCGGTTCTCTGGGCATGTGTGAGATCTCGCTATTATCACTAGATCTTGAGTGCAGCCCAGAGCCAGCAGAGTTAGCGTTGTCCCTGTAGTAGGGATAGGACTACGCTAGCCAGGGGCTGTTAATGCATCGCCCCCGCCTCTAATTGCTGGGGGGGATTGCAGGGGAAAGCCCCGCCGAGCGTTACTTTGCGGGCTGTCTCTGTGAATACATTTAAAAAAGCATAATCCCCCGTTAACTAGCATTAAGTGCAGATATGCACTTACCGCTAGTTGATGCATTTGCCCCAAAGTGAGTAACTAAAAACCGAGGGCCGCATTTACCAATCCATATTTGCAGCTAAATCCGTTTGCAGCTAAATCCGTCCTCCTGTACCACCGCCGGCCGCCTTCCCTATAGGTTTCTATGGGGATGCAAAGCTGCCCGATGTATCAACATAGGGTAGTGGTTCACATCCCTGAGATATCGCCATTTTGACATGGCGGTAGCCCATTGTAGCCTACGGGCTACACACCGCACTGTTGCCAGGGCAGTGCGGTCAGCAGGGTCGGCGGGGGGGGGGTCAGCGCTAACTGCTCATGTGCAGTCCCCACAGCTTCCGGCTCAGCCCGCCGTTGGGATTGCATTTTACAATATGATCCTTGGTGGTAATATTCTGCCCAGATCGCATTGTAAATGCGATCAATGATAAATGGGCCCCTGAGTGAGCCTTACATTGGTATTTGTGAAAGTATTGGAACACTATTAAAATAAAGAGTTGTGGAATATCTTAAATCAAACAATCTACAGAATCCCAAACAGCATGGATTTACTGGGGGAGGGGGGGGGGATAATGCCAATCAAATCTTATTTACTCTTTTGACACGTGATTAAATTAACTGATCAAGGTGACAGGGCCGTTTCTAGACAATTTTGCTCCCAGGGCGAAGAAGAAAAAATGCGTCCCCCCCTCCCCAGAATATGGTAGTGAATAAATTGCGCGCGCCGAAATAGGGGTGGGGCTTACCAAAACGGTGTGGCTTAATGTTAAAAAGAAGTGTGGTCTAGCAGGAAAACAATAACCTTACATCTCACTTTTGCAACCTGCATGACCAGACATTGGTTACTGCAGGAATTGTCATTGTCCTTCCGCACTTAAGTTGGCGGGCTGAAAATATAAAGGCCCACACAGTGACCTAGTACACCTCACAGATCAAGGCCAAACAATGACAGACTACTTAAATCATTATACACTGTTTATCCATGATGCCAATTACACATTACGCCACACATCATGATGACAATTACATATTACGCCGCACACCATGATGACAATTACATATTACGCCGCACACCATGATGCCAATTACACATTACGCCGCACAGCGTGATGACAAATACATATTAGGCCGCACACCATGATGACAATTACATATTACGCTGCACACCGTGATGACAATTACATATTACGCTGCACACCGTGATGACAATTACATATTACGCGGCACACCGTGATGACAATTACATATTACGCTGCACACCGTGATGACAATTACGCATTATACCGCACACCATGATGCCCATTAGACCCCACACCGTGATGGCAATTACACAATACTCCCCACACACCGTAATGCCCATTACACATTATGCCCCACACGCCGCTGCCACACAACTGATGCCGATTACTAGTGCCAGATATGCCCCCCACAGTGTCAGATATGCCACACATATATGCCTCCATAGTGCTAGGTATGCCCCCCAGCGCCAGATATGCTCCCACAGTGACACACATATATACCCCCACAGTGCCACATATATGCCCCCAGTGCCACACATATATGCCCCCACAGTGCCACATATATGCCCCCACAGTGCCACATATATGCCCCCACAATGCCACACATATATGCCCCCACAGTGCCACATATATGCCCCCACAGTGCCACATATATGGGCAGTGACAAACATGCCCCCACATTGCCAGACATATATGCCCCAACAGTGCCAGAGATATATGCCCCCCCCCAGTGCCACACATATATACCCCAACAGTGCTACATATGCCCCCACAGTGCCACATATATGCCAAGTGACAACATGCCCCCACAGTGCCAGACATATATACCCCAACAGTGTCAGACATATATGCCCCCCAGTGCCACACATATATACCCCAACAGTGACACATATGCCCACAGTGCCACATATATGCCCCCACAGTGCCACATATATGCCCCCACAGTGCCACATATATGCCCCCACAGTGCCACATATATGCCCAGTGACAGACATGCCCCCACAGTGCCAGACATATATGCGCCCCCAGTGCCAGACATATATGTGCCCCCAGTGCCAGAACATATTATCCCAGCAGCAGCACAACTCACTGTTGTTGTTGCTGCTGCCGGGGAGAGCAGAGTCCAGGTCTCCGGGTCCCCCGCCGCCTCCATCGCCGCTGCTGCTTCCCAGGGGAGGAAAGGGGAGGGGAGCGCATCACGCAGCGCGTCTCTCCTTCCCCTTCACTTCACTATGTCCCAGACTCTGTGATTGTGCTGACAGACAATCATATCTCGCGGGCTGGCTCCTGATTGGCAGATATGCCACACATATATGCCTCCATAGTGCTAGGTATGCCCCCCAGCGCCAGATATGCTCCCACAGTGACACACATATATACCCCCACAGTGCCACATATATGCCCCCAGTGCCACACATATATGCCCCCACAGTGCCACATATATGCCCCCACAGTGCCACATATATGCCCCCACAATGCCACACATATATGCCCCCACAGTGCCACATATATGCCCCCACAGTGCCACATATATGGGCAGTGACAAACATGCCCCCACATTGCCAGACATATATGCCCCAACAGTGCCAGAGATATATGCCCCCCCCCCAGTGCCACACATATATACCCCAACAGTGCTACATATGCCCCCACAGTGCCACATATATGCCAAGTGACAACATGCCCCCACAGAGCCAGACATATATACCCCAACAGTGTCAGACATATATGCCCCCCAGTGCCACACATATATACCCCAACAGTGACACATATGCCCACAGTGCCACATATATGCCCCCACAGTGCCACATATATGCCCCCACAGTGCCACATATATGCCCCCACAGTGCCACATATATGCCCAGTGACAGACATGCCCCCACAGTGCCAGACATATATGCGCCCCCAGTGCCAGACATATATGTGCCCCCAGTGCCAGACATATATGTGCCCCCAGTGCCAGAACATATTATCCCAGCAGCAGCACAACTCACTGTTGTTGTTGCTGCTGCCGGGGAGAGCAGAGTCCAGGTCTCCGGGTCCCCCGCCGCCTCCATCGCCGCTGCTGCTTCCCAGGGGAGGAAAGGGGAGGGGAGCGCATCACGCAGCGCGTCTCTCCTTCCCCTTCACTTCACTATGTCCCAGACTCTGTGATTGTGCTGACAGACAATCATATCTCGCGGGCTGGCTCCTGATTGGCTGCCGGCCCGCGAGCTCTGGCAGTGAGTGACATAGTCAGGGGAAGAAGAGACGCGTGATGCGCTCCCCTCCCCTCCGAACGGAACGATATCTGCTGTGGCGGGGCACGGTTAGAAGAGGAGGAAGGGGGGAGCTGCCAGGCGCCCCTGCTATTTAACAGAGGCGGACAAGCCGTGCGGCGCCCGGGGCAGCTGCACGGCTTGTCCGCCTCTAGAAACGGCCCTGCAAGGTGAAGCCATAGATGCAACATATCAAGACGTTAGTAAGGCATTTGACACTGTCCCACACTAAAGACTAAAGACTGCTTAATAAACTCCAAAGAGTGGGATTGGATTATAAAACCGCTAAATGCATAAGAACCTGGCTGCATAAACAAATACTTGTAGTAAAAGTCAGTGGTGTAGCGAGGTGCCACGGCGCCGGGAGCAAGGGCATGTTCCTAGAGACACCTGCGTATTTCTTAGCACTCCCACTTAACAGACGGTTGCCACCCCCAGACGCCTTCTTCCTGTCAGTAACCTTTGAGTGGCGTGCAAATAGAAATAGCCGCAGGACTTCATCGCAGGATGAGAACCATACGCATGTGCAGTGCATCGATAATTGTCCGCTGTGTGAATTTGCAGCTGTGCGATCACATACCTCCCAACTTGTGTCCGGATGAAATAGGGACACGCGCCCGAAAAGGGGGCAGGGCGTATGCAAATGAGGGTGTGGCTTATGCTAATTAGCCGCGACCTTATTTTTATACGAGAATAGACGCTGTGCGCATGCGCACAGCGTCTATTCTACTACATTGGGGGGTCTCCCAACTGCCACCCCCCGCAGCGGGACAATGCCTGCCGCGGGTGGGACGTCGGGACAGGACCCGAAAATCGGGACTGTCCCGACGGAATCGTGACAGTTGGGAGGTATGCGATCAGGTCTGAATCAGGCCCTTTGAGAAGTGCTCTTCAGTATCAATGCTGGTGACATTGCAGATGGTATAGAAGGGGAAGTATGCCATTTTGCATATGACACAAACATATGCAACAGGGTAGACACACCGGGAAGAGTGAAACAAATGATGGATGATCTAGGTAGATTAGAGCAGCGGTTCTCAAACTGTGGGTCCCGACCTTCTTGGTATGAGGTCGGGACTCCATGTTGCTGACCATCAGACCGATGACTTTTCTAATCTCAGTCAGTGATTCAAGGAGTCTGATAGATCTGTTGAACTGTCTGTTATGTTAGACTCCTCCCATCACTCTGTGCCTCCACAATGCTGCCATGTATGTGCTGTCTGCTGACTACACGTGTGATGTGATGGGTTATGGTATATCAGACTCCTCCCATCACTCTGTGCCTCCACAATGCTGCCATGTATGTGCTGTCTGCTGACTACACGTGTGATGTGATGGGTTATGGTATATCAGACTCCTCCCATCACTCTGTGCCTCCACAATGCTGCCATGTATGTGCTGTCTGCTGACTACACGTGTGATGTGATAGGTTATGGTATATTAGACTCCTCCCATCACTCTGTGCCTCCACAATGCTGCCATGTATGTGCTGTCTGCTGACTACACGTGTGATGTGATGGGTTATGGTATATCAGACTCCTCCCATCACTCTGTGCCTCCACAATGCTGCCATGTATGTGCTGTCTGCTGACTACACGTGTGATGTGATGGGTTATGGTATATCAGACTCCTCCCATCACTCTGTGCCTCCACAATGCTGCCATGTATGTGCTGTCTGCTGACTACACGTGTGATGTGATAGGTTATGGTATATTAGACTCCTCCCATCACTCTGTGCCTCCACAATGCTGCCATGTATGTGCTGTCTGCTGACTACACGTGTGATGTGATAGGTTATGGTATATTAGACTCCTCCCATCACTCTGTGCCTCCACAATGCTGCCATGTATGTGCTGTCTGCTGACTACACGTGTGATGTGATGGATTATGGTATATCAGACTCCTCCCATCACTCTGTGCCTCCACAATGCTGCCATGTATGTGCTGTCTGCTGACTACACATGTGATGTGATGGGTTATGGTATATTAGACTCCTCCCATCACTCTGTGCCTCCACAATGCTGCCATGTATGTGCTGTCTGCTGACTACACATGTGATGTGATGGGTTATGGTATATCAGACTCCTCCCATCACTCTGTGCCTCCACAATGCTGCCATGTATGTGCTGTCTGCTGACTACACGTGTGATGTGATAGGTTATGGTATATTAGACTCCTCCCATCACTCTGTGCCTCCACAATGCTGCCATGTATGTGCTGTCTGCTGACTACACGTGTGATGTGATGGATTATGGTATATCAGACTCCTCCCATCACTCTGTGCCTCCACAATGCTGCCATGTATGTGCTGTCTGCTGACTACACATGTGATGTGATGGGTTATGGTATATTAGACTCCTCCCATCACTCTGTGCCTCCACAATGCTGCCATGTATGTGCTGTCTAGTGACTACACATGTGATGTGATGGGTTATGGCATGGGTCTTCAACCTGTGGCCCTCCAGATGTTGTGAAACTACATGTTCCAACATGCATTGCCACATTTTTTCCTATAAGAGCATGCCAAAACTGTCAGGGCATGCTGGGACATGTAGTTGCACAACATCTGGAGGGCCACAGGTTGAAGACCTGTGGGTTATGGTATATCAGACTCCTCCCATCACTCTGTGCCTCCACAATGCTGCCATGTATGTGCTGTCTGCTGACTACACGTTATGTGATGGGTTATGGCAGGGGTAGGCAAGTAATTTTTGATGGAGTCCGGAAGTTTGAAATGATTTTGGTCGAGGTCCATACGGGCACAATGCTGGCAATACAATGACAATGCTGGCAATACGGGCACAATGCTGGCAATACGGGCACAATGCTGGCAATACGGGCACAATGCTGGCAATACAATGACAATGCTGGCAATACTGGCACAATGCTGGCAATACAATGACAATACTGGCAATACGGGCACAATGCTGGCAATATGGGCACAATGCTGGCAATACAATGGCAATGCTGCCAATACGGGCACAATGCTGCCAATATGGGCACAATGCTGCCAATACAATGACAATGCTGCCAATACAATGACAATGCTGGCAATACAGGCACAATGCTGGCAATGCGGGGACAATGCTGGCAATATGGGCACAATGCTGGCAATACGGGCACAATGCTGGCAATACAATGACAATGCTGGAAATACAATGACAATGCTGGCAATACGGGCACAATGCTGGCAATACGGGCACAATGCTGGCAATACAATGACAATGCGGGCACAATGCTGGCAATGCGGGCACAATGCTGGCAATACGGGCACAATGCTGGCAATACAATGACAATACTGGAAATACGGGCACAATGCTGGCAATGTGGGCACAATGCTGGCAATACGGCACAATGCTGGCAATACAATGACAATGCTGGCAATACAATGACAATGCTGGCAATGTGGGCACAATGCTGGCAATACGGCACAATGCTGGCAATACAATGACAATGCTGGCAATACGGGCACAATGAAGGCACATTCTGCTCACCTTTTTAAAAATGCAAACTCTGCATACTGTACTTAGGGGACGGGCAGGCCGCAACCCGCAGAGGCACTTAAAAGTGCCTCCCGGCTCTGCTGCCTGCACCCCTCTCCAGAGTCTGGACTCTCTCCTCTCTCTCCAGGGACAGCCCTTGCTCGACAGCCCCTGCTCAGGCGTGGGGTGTGGCGTCAGGCAGCTCCTTCACTTAGCGGGCGGGAGGGCAGGCAGCTCCTTCATTCAGTGGGCGGGAGGGAGGGCGGTCGGGCAGCTCCTTCACTTGGCTGGCTGGCTGGCTGGCGGGCGGGAGGGAGGGCGACGGGCGGACGGGCTTGGCGCGCGCGGCGTCTCCAGATGCTCACGCTGGCCGCGTCTTCAGCCCCCGCCCACGTGAGGCGCCGCGATAGGACGCTCGCTCGTCAGGGGAAGGAGACGTCATGTCTCACTTCCCCTGGCATATTTACAGAATTACTGAGAGGTCCGGAGCTCTGGCTTCTGCGGTCCGGAGATGGACCGCGGTCCGCCAGTTGCCGGTCCCTGGGTTATGGTATATTAGACTCCTCCCATCACTCTGTGCCTCCACAATGCTGCCATGTATGTGCTGTCTGCTGACTACACATGTGATGTGATGGGTTATGGTATATAAGACTCCTCCCATCACTCTGTGCCTCCACAATGCTGCCATGTATGTGCTGTCTGCTGACTACACATGTGATGTGATGGGTTATGGTATATCAGACTCCTCCCATCACTCTGTGCCTCCACAATGCTGCCATGTATGTGCTGTCTAGTGACTACACGTTATGTGATGGGTTATGGTATATTAGACTCCTCCCATCACTCTGTGCCTCCACAATGCTGCCATGTATGTGCTGTCTGCTGACTACACATGTGATGTGATGGGTTATGGTATATTAGACTCCTCCCATCACTCTGTGCCTCCACAATGCTGCCATGTATGTGCTGTCTGCTGACTACACATGTGATGTGATGGGTTATGGTATATCAGACTCCTCCCATCACTCTGTGCCTCCACAATGCTGCCATGTATGTGCTGTCTGCTGACTACACATGTGATGTGACAGGTTATGGTATATCAGACTCCTCCCATCACTCTGTGCCCCCACAATGCTGCCATGTATGTGCTGTCTGCTGACCACAGATGTGATGTGATGGGTTGTGGTATATTACACTCCTCCCATCACTCTGTGCCTCCACAATGCTGCCATGTATGTGCTGTCTGCGGACTACACGTGTGATGTGGTGGGTTATGGTATATTAGACGCCTCCCATCACTATGTGCCTCCACAATGCTGCCATGTATGTGCTGTCTGCAGACTACACGTGTTATGTGGTGACCTTCTGCAGTAACTTGCTGGGGTCCTGTCATTATTTTTATTGTCTGATGGGGTCCCAGAGCAAAATAGTTTGAGGACCACTGGATTAGAGGAATGGTCAAGAAAGTGGAGACTACAGATTAATGCTAGAAAATGCAAAATAATGCACATGGGTCTCAAAAAGACTAAATATAGTATCAAGGGCGCTATAATAGAAACTACTGAGGAAGAGAGGGATCTAGGAGTCACTATTTCAGGTGACAAAGGAAGCAAAACTTTTTTTAAGTATATAAGTGAAAGGAGAAAATCAAATTGAGGAATAATAAGACTGCGGACAGACACTGAGAATTTGGTGGAGGGAGACAAGGCAATTGCAGATCATCTAAATAATTACTTGGTACTTCTTTACTTTCACGGCGCCAGCATGGCGCCGCGCGTCAGAGTCCCCTTGCGGGGCTCGCTTCGCTCGCCCACGCTGCGGGCTTGGTGGCTCGCTATGCTCGCCACGCTTATTAAAATCAACTCCATGCCAACATGGATAGTGGAGGTATGAACTATCCATGTTGGCATGGCGTTAACTTCGTTTATTTTACTTAGTTTGTGGCGAGCGTAACCCGGAAGTAGCGCGGCGCCATGCTGGCGCCGTGAAAGTAAAGAAGTACCAATTACTTTTGCTCCGCATTTCCTATAGAAGGAGAAGGGAAGGGACCACAGTTAAGTTGCAAGGACAGTCATAAAAATAAGGTAGATGGAAGTACATTTACTAGGGAGAAAGTCCTAACAGAACTTTCAAGACTGAAAGTGGATAAATCAATGGGGCCAGACGGAATGCATCTAAGTATACTAAAAGAACTAAAAGTTGTGTTGGTAGCGCCATTAACAGATTTATTCAACCAGTCACTAGTTCCAGAGGACTGGAGAAGAGCAAATGTAGTTCCACTGCACAAAAGTGGAAGCAAAGAAGAAGCAAGTAACTACAGACCAGTGAGCCTTACATCAGTAGTAGGGGAATTAATGGAAACACTATTAAAAGAAAGAATAGTGGAATATCTTAAATTAAACAATTTACAGGATCTAAAACAGCATGGTTTTACTGCAGGGAGATCATACCAAACAAATATTATTGACTTTTTTTACTCCATGACCAAAATACTAGAAGGGAGGGCTGTAGATGTGGCATATCTAGACTTTAGTAAGGCATTTGGCACTGTCCCACATCGCAGGCTGCTAAATAAACTTGAAAGTGTGGGATTGGATTATAAAACAGTTAAATGAATAAAAACCTGGTTGCAGGATAGGAAACAGACAGTTGTAGTAAATGGAGTGCATTCTATGGAGGGACATGTTACCAGTGGAGTACCCCAGGGATCTGTACTTGGACCAGTGCTCTTTAATATCTTTGTTAGTGTCATTGCAACTGGTATTGAAGGGAAAGTATGCCTTTTGCAGATGACACAAAGATATGCAACAGAGTAGACACACCAGGAGGGGTAAATCAAATGACTAATGATCGAGGTAAACTTGAGAATTGGTCGAGGTAAACTTGAGAATTGGTCAAGAGCATGGCAACTACAGTTTAATGCAAAAAAAATGCAAAATTATGGACTTGGGACTCAAAAATCCAAAGGCTCAATATAGTATCAAGGGTACTATAATGGAAACTACTGAGGAGGAAAGAGATCTAGGAGTCACTATTTCAAGTGACTTTAAGGCAGGAAAGCAATGTAGCAAAGCAATGAGGAAGTCAGATGCTTGGTTGCATAGGGAGAGGAATTAGTAGCAGAAAAAAAGATGTAATAATGCCACTTTATAGGTCATTGGTACCGCCTCATCTGGAATACTGTCTCCAGTTCTGGAGACCATATCTTCAGAAGGATATAAATACATTGGAGAGTGTACAAAGAAGGGCAACTAAAATGGTGCATGGCCTACATCACAAAACTTACCTGGAAAGACTAAAAGTTCGTTCGGTATAGGTCATTGGTACGACCTCATCTAGAATACTGTGTCCAGTTCTGTATAGGTCACTGGTACGACCTCATCTAGAATACTGTGCCCAGTTCTGTATAGGTCATTGGTATGGCCTCATCTAGAATACTGTGTCCAGTTCTGTATAGGTCACTGGTACGACCTCATCTAGAATACTGTGTCCAGTTCTGTATAGGTCACTGGTACGACCTAATCTAGAGTACTGTGTCCAGTTCTGTATAGGTCATTTGTACGACCTCATGTAGAATACTGTGCCCAGTTCTTTATAGGTCATTGGTATGGCCTCATCTAGAATACTGTGTCCAGTTCTGTATAGGTCACTGGTACGGCCTCATCTAGAATACTGTGTCCAGTTCTGTATACAGTAGGTCATTGGTACGACTTCATCTAGAATACTGTGTCCAGTTCTGTATAGGTCATTGGTACGGCCTCATCTAGAATACTGTGCCTAGTTCTGTATAGGTCACTGGTACGACCTCATCTAGAGTACTGTGTCCAGTTCTGTATAGGTCATTGGTACGACCTCATCTAGAATACTGTGCCCAGTTCTGCATAGGTCATTGGTACGGCCTAATCTAGAGTACTGTGTCCAGTTCTGTATTGGTCATTGGTACGACCTCATGTAGAATACTGTGCCCAGTTCTGTAAAGGTCATTGGTATGGCCTCATCTAGAATACTGTGTCCAGTTCTGTATAGGTCACTGGTACGACCTAATCTAGAGTACTGTGTCCAGTTCTGTATAGTTCATTGGTACGACCTCATGTAGAATACTGTACCCAGTTCTGTACAGGTCATTGGTATGGCCTCATCTAGAATACTGTGTCCAGTTCTGTATAGGTCACTGGTACGGCCTCATCTAGAATACTGTGTCCAGTTCTGTATAGGTCATTGGTACGACTTCATCTAGAATACTGTGTCCAGTTCTGTATACAGTAGGTCATTGGTACGACTTCATCTAGAATACTGTGTCCAGTTCTGTATAGGTCATTGGTACGGCCTCATCTAGAATACTGTGCCCACTTCTGTATAGGTCACTGGTACGACCTCATCTAGAGTACTGTGTCCAGGTCTGTATAGGTCATTGGTACGACCTCATCTAGAATACTGTGCCCAGTTCTGCATAGGTCATTGGTACGGCCTCATCTAGAAAACTGTGTCCAGTTCTGTATAGGTCACTGGTACGACCTCATCTAGAATACTGTGTCCAGTTCTGTATAGGTCACTGGTACGACCTAATCTAGAGTACTGTGTCCAGTTCTGTATAGGTCATTGGTACGACCTCATGTAGAATACTGTGCCCAGTTCTGTATAGGTCATTAGTATGGCCTCATCTAGAATACTGTGTCCAGTTCTGTATAGGTCACTGGTACGACCTCATCTAGAATACTGTGTCCAGTTCTGTATAGGTCACTGGTACGACCTAATCTAGAGTACTGTGTCCAGTTCTGTATAGGTCATTGGTACGACCTCATGTAGAATACTGCGCCCAGTTCTGCATAGGTCACTGGTACGGCCTCATCTAGAATACTGTGTCCAGTTCTGTATAGGTCATTGGTACGACTTCATCTAGAATACTGTGTCCAGTTCTGTATAGGTCATTGGTACAGCCTCATCTAGAATACTGTGTCCAGTTCTGTATAGGTCACTGGTACGGCCTCATCTAGAATACTGTGTCCAGTTCTGTATAGGTCATTGGTACGACTTCATCTAGAATACTGTGCCCAGTTCTGTATAGGTCACTGGTACGACCTCATCTAGAGTACTGTGTCCAGTTCTGTATAGGTCATTGGTACGACCTCATCTAGAATACTGTGCCCAGTTCTGCATAGGTCATTGGTACGGCCTCATCTAGAATACTGTGTCCAGTTCTGTATAGGTCACTGGTACGATCTCATCTAGAATTCTGTGTCCAGTTCTGTATAGGTCACTGGTACGACCTAATCTAGAGTACTGTGTCAGTTCTGTATAGGTCATTGGTACGACCTCATGTAGAATACTGTTCCCAGTTCTGTATAGGTCATTGGTATGGCCTCATCTAGAATACTGTGCCCAGTTCTGTATAGGTCACTGGTACGACCTCATCTAGAGTAATGTGTCCAGTTCTGTGTAGGTCATTGGTACAGCCTCATCTAGCATACTGTGTCCAGTTCTGTATAGGTCATTGGTACAGCCTCATCTAGCATACTGTGTCCAGTTCTGTATAGGTCATTGGTACAGTCTCATCTAGAATACTGTATTGTTACTCACAGTGGCGTAACTATCTATTTTGCGCCCCCCCGCCGCTAAATTTTGGGCGCCCCCACTCAGCCTCCCCTCGGCTTCCCCCCCATGCCCGTACCTGCCTGGCCGCATCTGCGGTCACGGTCCCGTCTCTCCCAGCGCGCCGGCTCCTGCTGCTATAATGAAAAGTGACTCTTAGAAAATGGCTGCCCCCATACTGCAGACAGAAAACTGTCTGCAGTACGGGGGCAGCCATTTTCTAAGTGTCCGTTTTCATTATAGCAGCAGGAGCCGGCGCGCCGGGAGAGACAGGACCGTGACGGCACAGCAGCAGGTACCAGCAGAGACAGCACAGCAGCGGGTAACTATAGCCCCGCAGACCCCCGGCGCCCAAACTTTCTCTGCACCTCCCCGCCACTGCGGGGGCTGCGGAGCTATAGTTACGCTACTGGTTACTCAGCAGAAATAAATTATATTATTCAGCCAATTAGAGCCATAGACACATGTACCACAGCAGGTATAAGGACACAACGTACATCATACACAGCATTCTACATATTATAACACACTAGTACAGTGGTCAGGGAACTTGGTCCTCATTACCCCACACAGCGCATGTTTTGCAGGTCTCCTCACCGTGGAGGTTATTCTGATCGGAGCGGCCAAACGTGCGTACGTTCGCCATTACCGCACGCTAGCCGTACGCGGCCGTTAGGGTTAGGTCCACCCACAAATCAGCCGCTTACGTACGGGCAGAAATACCGTAGAAGGGGAGTGGCGTACAAATGAGCGTACGGCAACGTACGCGGACGGCCCAGCCCTTACACTCCGACAACTGGCGTACAACTGAGCGTACAGCGCCGTTTACGGACGTCTTTCGTCCGTCTTCCCAACGACTTCTTGCGGAGATCTGAGCGTACGCCAGCTTGCACGGACGGGTCCCTATTGTTTTCAATGGAAAACTCAGCTTATGTCACCACTCGTGAGAGTGAGCGTACGTCCGTGCACGCTGGCATACCCTTCACATATATGGACCTGCAAATCTTGCCTCTCAACTACTAATCTGACAATTGATTAATTAATCTATTTGTTATTCAATTATTGTTTTCTATTAACTCAATTGTCTACCTTAATAAAGACCTAATAAAACTACATTTGAACCCACATTACATGTATATTTGTTATGTTCTAATGTGGCATTTTAATCACTATCTATGTGTCCCCATATTGCTGTTACTTTTAAATCAAGTTATGTTGGTGTTTCTGTATATGTACTAAATTATGTCCGTAATTACTTTGTACAAAATGTGTAACATGTATACCTACCCTGATGTTATGTGTGATGTTTTAATCGAACAACATTAAACATTCATGCATTTTCACTATGTGTTATTTTACTCAAAAACACACACATTCACACATCAATCATTACCCCTCACCTCAAATTACAAGTATAACTTACAGTACACATCTGTATGTACCTACCCTTACAAGCCCTCTAACATATTTATTAGTAAAAACACAGGCAATTTCGAACTGTAATGAAACTTTTATTTTCTACAAAAATAATAAGGGGGGGGGATAAAAAAAAAATTAAAGGCGGGCCTCCAGAAGGCCAAAAAGGAGCTGGAGGTACAGGAGGGTGATCATGATCTCCCGCATGAGGACTGCCACCTCCTCCTGGTGCTGTTCAGTGTCTGTAATGAAGGGATAAAACAAAAAATTAATATATAACATACACAAATGTTTGTTGTATTTGTACATAATAAAAAGTTCAGAGTTATGTGTGAAGGCCACATACATTTAGAAACTACATTGAAGATGGGTCTGCTGTAAACACAGTACTAAAAAATAATATGTTAACACACACATACTGTACATAGTAAATAACATTAATTCAATTACTCCTTCATCAATTGTTGTGGCTTAAGCACTCCTTAGTATTTTAAATTTAGGACATTGCTGTACAAATTATAGGCCTACAGCTATGTTTGTAAAGCATGCATCCGCATGGCCTCACATACTATTACCAAAACAATCTCTACATTTAAGTTGCACCAGTGGCAGATTAAGCCTTTGGGGGGCCCGGGGTACTTTAGAGCGGGGGGCCCCCTTGCACTTGTCATTACTGGCCGCACACTGCATGGGCGAATATTATACTGTCAAAACACAGAGTAAAGGCAGAATAAACTTGGTCAATGGTTACCTGCAGGGGATATATATATATATATATATATATATATATATATATATATACACACACCACATGAAAAGCCTGTGTTTGTCCCTCTGCCCCTTACTCTGGAGGAGACCTCACAGTCCTAGTGCTGCCTCTGATTAAAAACCCTCCTATGACTAAGCTGCTGCTGCTGTTCTCCATGGACCTGAGAAGCATGTAATGAGCTCCACCAATCAGAGCTCAGCACAAACTTCTCAGCCTCTGTCCTCTGGTGCAAAGTGTCATGGGACTTAGTCAACTCCCAGAAATGCACTGCAAACTTGTGCAATCAGTGTGCCTTGGCTCCCGATGCTCAGCACCATAAATCATTGTCACATTGGCAGATAGGTGAAGCTGCAGCACTACCCCACCCATGCACAAAACATTTAGCTAAAAAAAAAAAAAACATAACTTAAACATTTTATTTTTAAAAAATACATGACAACCACAGGGGGCCCCTAGCTAGAGGGGGGCCCAGGGGCACTGACCCCTTGCGCCTCCATTATAATCCGGCCCTGTGTTGCACATCATGCTGGGAACTGGAGTTACCCAACACCTGGAGCCACATAACTACCACACCACTAATGTCGGATATCTCATTGGATGTACTGTTATGTCAATTATTCAAGGGGTGAGGCATGGCCACACTCAAAAAAACCACCAAGGGGAGCCTTGTTCCTGGAGAAGGACAGGACACACCTCATGGTCGGCCTGCAGTGATATGTTGCAACTAATGTTGATGTTGGATACACATATGTGGTTGTTGTGATTGTTTATGTGTAGAAATGTGTAGGTCAACATTAGACACATTATTTACTTACGGCTACTTGAGCCATCCTGGTCGCCGCTGGTTGGCTGTGCAGTGGTTGGGGGGGTCAGGAGCAAGGGGGATGGTCCTGGAGTTTGGACCGAGGTAGTGGGTGTGAGTGGGGAGTGGAGAGGTTTGGGGGTGGGTGGTGGAGAGGTGTAGGGGGGTAGGAAATGGGGTGGGGGTTGGGGAGGGGGGGGGTTGTGGAGGGGGTGGGGGTTGTGGAGGTGGTGGGGGTTGTGGAGGGGGAAGGGGATGGGGAAATTGTGTGGGTCCAAGCTGCACCCAGTGTCTCCAGTGTTGGGGAGGGGGAGGGGGTGTGGGTTGGGGAGGGGGTTGTGGAGGGGGTGGGGGTTGTGGAGGGGGTGGGGGTTGTGGAGGGGGAAGGGGATGGGGAAATTGTGTGGGTCCAAGCTGCACCCAGTGTCTCCTCTTCTTCCTCCTCCTCTTCTTCCTCCTCCTCTTCTTCCTCCTCCTCCTCTTCCTCCTCCTCTTTCTTCTCCTCCTCCTCCTCCTCCTCTTCCTCCTCCTCTTCTTCCTCCTTCTCCTCTTCCTCCTCCTCTTCTTCCTCCTCCTCCTCTTCCTCCTCCAGGGCTGCCTGGTCCCGGGCTGCCTGCTCCCGGGCTTCCATGCGTGCCCTTGCCCGTACTGAAATGTTCATGTTGATGGCATAGAAATCGAAGATTGGGTTTCATAAAAAAGGGGGAAAGAAAAATTCACATTAGTCATGCTCATAACCTTCAAAATTATCATTGCTGTGATATTTCAGACATTTATCATGCAAACTATTTGATATCCTACACCCAAAAACTGATCAACTACTTAAACCCCCCCTATACACCCCCTATACACCCATATACACCCATATACCCCCCATATACACCCATATACACCCATATACACCCATATACCCCCCATATACACCCATATACACCCCCATATACACCCATATACACCCATATACCCCCATATACACCCATATACACCCCCATATACACCCATATACACCCATATACCCCCCATATACACCCATATACCCCCCATATACACCCATATACCCCCCATATACACCCATATACCCCCCATATACACCCATATACACCCCCATATACACCCATATACCCCCCATATACACCCATATACACCCCATATACACCCATATACACCCCCATATACATCCCCATACTCAGCAACATATTTATAAAAAGTACACAAAACATTGCTAAAAAACGCTGACATACTAGTAATCAAAACTTACATCGGGCAATATGGCGGCGAAGGCTGCTCAGCAAAACTGGCTGCCGCCGGCGCAGGTCTGACCAGCGCCGCTCAACCTGCCCCAGGCTTCTGCGGACGCCGGTCGTCGAGAAGATCAGGCGGCGGGCAGCAGTATACGCCCGCCGCTTGTCCACATTCCTTACATATGGGCCCCTGGGCCCCAGGTGACGGTCCATAACGTCGACCAGGGCCAACAGCTCGGGGGTGGAAAAGGGCCTAGCTCGAGTAGACGTCATAGTGGCAATGGCGCAGTTATTAATTGCAGGTACATATATCACTTTTGGTGCTTGCTGATTGGTCGAAAAAATTGTTTGTTTGGTATTAACTTTATTAATCCCTCTTACATTAACAAACTGGATGCGAATAGAAACTTACGCGGACCGTTCCGATATACACACACCACAACCAACAGCATGCATTCAATGAAGAGAGAAGTACTGTATTTACAGTGTGCGGAAAATAATACACGCAACCCTCTACTTATAACTACGCTGCTTAAAGGGGGCACGATACACCGATATCCATGGAGAGTACTGTATTTACAGTGTGCGGAAAATAATACACGCAACCCTCTAGTCATAACTACGCTGCTTAAAGGGCCACAATGCGACATGTTGCTGTATGACAATGTCATACACATTACATATGTAAGGAAAGCATTGTAACGTGATGTTTTGAAATGTGACTCACAAGGCATACACGAACTCCAACAGATACCAGCTGACAACACTCATCATTGGAATGACAGGTGCACACATTTCACGATGTAGCCCACAATGCTCCACAACCTGTGTATATGCATATACAGGTGATTGATCAGGTGCGTTGAGACCTGCGTAATTTAAGCGGGAATTATCGGCGGCAAATATCGGCGTAAATTTGCATCTACCTTGCGGGAAAAAATATACGCCCCCTTGTTCATGGCGGGAGATTAACATATAAATATTCAGTCAGATGCAGCCCACAATTGCTGCAAACATGTCTGACTCAGACGATTCTGCAGCTGAGGACGCTCTGCAGAGAGCTACAGCACAATCCCTGCTTGATGCACTGAACAAGAGGGAACAGGAGCGGAGAAGGAGGGCCCAAGAGAGGAGTAGCCTGCAAGATCAAGCAGGCCCCTCAGTAACAGTCCCTGGTGAACCTCCACCAGCTCCACAAGGGCCAAGCAACCAGCCAGAACAAGAGGTTGCATCTCTCCAAACAGGTGTGACCCAGCAGGTGCATGGTGAGAGAACTGGGGCCACCAGAAAACGTGCTGCAACATCTAGGGTGATGACTGAGCAGGATACCACCACCAGAAAGAGAAACCCTGCATTTGTAGAGGCCGAAATGCGAATTCTAGTGCCCAGGGCACGCGAATGGATTGAATAGGCAACCAGGAAGCCGGGTGCCAGTGCAAGGAGAAACCTTTGGGACAAGATCACAGAGGAAGTGAACCAGGTGGCACCAGTGGTCAGAACTTGGGACGCGGTGAAGAAAAGGTTAGTGTGTTTGTCAGGGCAATTTTTCAGCAGTCTCCAGCAGGAACTGAGGCCCTTATTCTAGTTCACTCTTTCTGCCCAAATATTTCTTAGATGGACAAAACCATGTGCACTGCAGGTGAGGCAGGTGTTACTTGTGCAGAGATAATCAGATTTGGGTGGGGTTTTACACCTGCCTCACCTGCAGTGCACATGGTTTTGTCCATCAAAGAAATATTTGGGCAGAAAGAGTGAACTAGAATAAGGGCCTCAGTTCCTGCTGGAGACTGCTGAAAAATTGCCCTGGTCTTTGTCCCCCTGATGTCATATGTGTGTACATATGTTACATGTATGTTTTGAGACTAATAGAAAGGTGTGTTTGTAGATAGTGCTACACTTCAATGTCACATGTGAACACAACCATGTCTAATAACCCACATTGATATATGAAACATGCACCATTGGTGTGATGTGAGGTTATGGGCACAGTTCTGCTCATGTGAAGTATGTGATGGGACAAGAGAAAGTGTGTTTTTGAAAGAGTTGTTGTAACATGTTCCATATGATGCTACTGAAACAAGAATGAGCAAACTGTGCACATGTAGCTGGTGAGAAACTACACATCCCAGTATGCCATTCCATAGTTAAATTACTCCATAATAACCACATTGTCAAGCTATGGTGGAATGTGTAGTTTCACACCAGGTGGAGGTGCCTAATTTGGCCATGGATGATGTCATTTCTACATAGTGATGTATGTATGTGCATTTAGTGGCCTAATGAATGAGATGAGACACTGAAATGCCTCCTAATTAAGACATGAATGTGTGTGTGGGACACATATGGCAAAAAAACATAAGATCACCCACACTAGGAAATGTCACGTAGCTAGGGGTACCACATAGTCCCTTTAATTCCGGACACATATTAATTACACAGGTTCTGTGGCTGGCTGACTTCAAGACTCCACTTCACCTAATTTTAAACTGCCACAGAACCTGTGTAAGTAACATGTGTCCGGAATTAAAGGGACTAGGTGGTAACCCTACACGTAGCACAGTGGTGCACTTATCTCATGGTGATATTTGTATTTTTAAACTTGTAGGTGGACTGACTTCAAAAGTACACTGAAGAGGAAGATGACTGACCGGTACAACCACAGCATGTCCACCGGGAGAGGTCCTATGCCTGACCATTTGGAGTATACCCCCCTGAAGCTGGACTCCTGTGACGTGATTGATGTGGGGGAGATCAGGGGGATCTCCAATATGGACAGTGAGCTCCCGGCGGAGGTCTTTGCTGCTGCTTTTGATGGTAAGTCACAGTAATGCATTGTATTTAGAAAGATATTTTTTATTGCGTATGTGATGGTGACATTGTTTTCAATTCTTATCCTAGCAGAAGCAGAAAGCCAGGATGTACCGGCAGCATCTTCCTCTGCAGAGCCACAGGTGGAGCAAGTGGTCCAGCCTCCACCAAGACGTCGCCCCCAGCCCCAGCCACAGGAGACATGGAATGAGAGCCTGTTGGTGACGCTGGACAGGATCGAGCAGCAAGGGGTGGATGCTGCGATCCGTCAGCAGTAGGTGGCGGATTTTCTGGCGGAGTGGAAGGCCACAAACCAGCTGCAGGTTGAGGCCTTGAACCGCATTAATGAAACTCTGGCGGCTGGCATAGTAAGCATTGGCCAACACCTCAGCCGCCAGAATGAACTTCTTGCGGAGCAGCTGTCCACCGCCAGGTCCCTAAGGGACAATCCCCCATCTGCTGCCCCACCCCAAGCTGCTCCCCAACCTTCCACCTCGGCTGACCCTCCTGTGTCGACTAGGGGAAGACGCCGAAAGCCAGCTGAGCCAAAGGCCCCTGTCCCCAAGGCCCCATCTAAAAGGGGCAAAAAAGGGCCCAAATGAGACCTGGTTCACTTCCTCTGTGGTTGGAGGCCAAAGGTTTAAATTGCACTGGACATCCGCTTCCTGAGTTGGCCATCGATCCATTTGCGTGCCATGGGCATGAAAGTTCGTATTTTGACCTCTACAAATGCAGGATATTTTTTTTTGGTGGTGTGTATCTTGCTTAGTATTCACCCTGGTTGTTGCAGTACATATTCTGGTGTCCCCATTTCTTTCACCATTGCATTTGCAGGGTAACACATGTTTGGAGATATGCAACATCTTGTTCTGGCTGTTTTATTATTTGTGTGTCTATTTTATTTGTTTATTTGATTTCTCACATTAAAGTGTCAAGCTGTGATGCTGAACAGCAAATAAATTTATTTTACAAATTAAATCTAAATTGTGGTATGTGTCATTTCTTGTGTGAAACAAATACTAGATTTATGTGTACTTACTGACCAGGGTATTTTTGAACATTTGTTGAAGTGTGGTCGAAGTTTCCCATGTGTAACCCTCTCCATGGCCATTCCCATGTTCCTATCCAACTTTTCCCTGCTAATTAGTTTGTGTCAGCACATGTGCAGAGCAACTTAATAGGTGAGAAAGCAGTTTGTGTGCAGGTGAGGTAGCTCCTACAGTAGTAGGTAAAAGCAGGTCCAGAACAATGCTTTCCTCATGGAGTGGGTGAGGCAGACAAACAAGGGTGAAAAGGTACATTTGTGTAGGAATGCATATGTGTCCTCCCTAAAAAAAGATGTGTGAATGGGCCAAACATGATAAATTAGCTTGTGAACAAACATGCATAACTTTTTAAATATATATGATTTGACAGTGTCATAAGCAGATGTAGGAATCCTTTGTTAGAGAGATGAGAGTGCAATAATGTGATTGGTGGCATCTTACATCCAGAGTGTAGTCAAATCCAAATCATAGCAGATGAGATAGTGGTACAGGTCATTATTTTGGGTACTATACAAAGATTGTGTGGAAAATAGTGGTCATGGGCTTCAAACATTGCTGAAACATCCTTTGTAGGTGTTAGATGTGGTTTATGTTATTGTATCCTAAATACAAAACCTATGTTAGTATTAGAGTGAACACGTTGACACATGTCGACTTGTGTAGATTGAGTGTGCTACTGCGTAAAGTCTATGAAAGCACGTAGTGAATGTGTCTAACTGTTTAGCAAATACCTACCTTAGCGTATAAAAAGATTCTTACCTTAAATTAAACAAACCTTTAAATGTGGAGAAGTATAGAAACATAAGCTTCCAATGTGTTTGCGTGCTGTATGTGTGGCTTGCAGGCAGTGAAATCATGGTTTGGACTTAATAGACTGCAGCATTGCTTATTACATTCAGGTGTATGTGTTTGAGTAGTAATCAGCGTTAATTAGCCAACTCAGGCGCACGCTGGCATGCGGTATCTGTAGGGGTGGTTTGAGCTGGCGGTTGGCGGCCGCCTGTTTGGTGTCCGAAATTAACGGTGCCTTAGTCGATCGTGCGGTAGTAGCACCGCTCATTTTTGGTGCACACCCCCGTGTACGCCCATATTTACGCCCATTTTCCCTCATTATTTCGGCCGCTCCCATCAACACGCCCCTATGCCGCCCCATTACCCGTACACTCGCGTACAGGTTTTTTCGCACGTTGAGAGCCCGGCCGTAAGCGTTGTGGAGTGTTCGCGCCGGCGCATTAGCGTATCTGCACATGCGCAGATCATGAAAAACCCCGGGACGTACGCGTACGGCCCGGCCGCTCCAACCAGAATAAGGCCCTGAATCACAAGTGAAATAATTAACTCAACCTGCGGACCTTATAAAATGTGTCTGTGAGTAATTAGTACACCTGTGAACCTGCTGGCTTACCAGCAAAACATGCACTGTGTGGGGTAATGAGGACCGAGTTCCCTGACCACTGCACTAGTAATATTCATTATATCCTGATTACTTTTTTTTACTGAAGCCGAAACGTAGAAGTTCAGCAGTGGTTCATATTTTTTCAAGACTGTGAGTGCCGCCTGCTCCGTACAACGATATATATATATATAAAGAAAGAAGAAGCAGTACTGGACTGATCAGTACTGCTTCTTCTTTCTTTGTACAAGACCCTTGAGGTTGCATAAAGTATAGGATGCAGACCAGATGGTCCAAGTGGTTTTTATCTGCCGTCACATTCTATTGGCCAAATATAATAGTCTCTGAGTTTGGCGTCCATGAAGGATGCCAGGCTAACTCAGAGGTTTTGTTAAAGGGGCGATCATTTAAAAAGCAAAACCATACCCTGTAAATGATTGGCCATTTAAAAAAATCTCAGAGTTCATGCTTTATGTCTGTAGTGCTGGCCACCTCCGATAGACTCCAGAGGTGCTGTAAGTATAATTACAGTACATGGGTGAAGCGTGTGTGGTGTGAGCAACCTTATACCAGGGGGTCCTGCACCCGTTTTAGATACAGGTTGAGTATCCCTTATCCGAAATGCTCGGGACCACGAGCATTCCGGATAAGGGAATATTCCGGTTTTTGGAATATTTTTTTTTTTAGTCATACTTACCTGCCCCTGGTGGGTCCCCGATGGTCCCTCGATGTCCATGGAGTCCTCCGGCGTCCACAGCAGGCCACCAGCACCGTCTCCGGCGTCTCCAACGGTCCCAGGAGTGCTTTGCGCAAGTTCCCAGGCGCGCCGGTGACGTCACCGGCGCGCACTCGCGTAAAGCACTCCTGGGACCGCTGGAGACGCCGGAGAGGATGCTGAAAGCCTGCCGTGGACGCCGGAGGACTTGGTAAGTATTAAAAGAGGGTTAGGGGGGGGGGAAATTTTTTTTTTGAATTATTCCAAAAAAACACGGTTTTTGGAATAATTCGGATACGGGATGCCCGGATACGGGATACCCGACCTGTATGCCAATGCCTCTGAAGGATAATGTGCACCTAGCATGCAGTTAGTGAGGCAAATTTCAATGGTGCAACTGACGGTTGCGTGTGAAGTCACAGATGTACAATTGGCAACAGAACCAGATAGGAAGGCTGCACAATTACTGTCACAGCCCAAGCAGATGCTTCCTTGTTGGCTAGTCACAACTGCCAGTGCTGTGCTGTACCACTTAGATACAGGTGCAATTCCAGAGGATTTCAAAACCGCAAATGTGATACCACTGCACAAAAGTGGAAGCAGGAAAAAGGGGCAGATGTATTAATAGTGCTTTTACCTTTTAAAAATAATGGTTCCCGCTTCTCCTACATAACGAGGAGAAGTGGGCACCCGTTACAGCAAAATGTAGTAACCCCCCCCCCCCCGCTAGTAAGGCTGCACAATTACGGTCACAGCCCATGCGGCTGCTTCCTTGTTGGCTAAAACACAACTGAGAGTGCTGTGCTGACTCATACTCTGAAGATGTGCAGGGACGATGGGTGGAGTAGTCAAAAAAGTGTTGTGTTCACAGCACTGCAAAGCCTTACAAAGAAGAATTGTACATTTGTGGGGAAATCTTACACATCATGTCCCAGTGTTGATCTAAATGAAATGACAAGATGTAAATTAAATGCAGTGTATATAAGTCAGTACCGAGCACGGCTCTAATCATATAGCCATTTGCAATTCAACATTATTAGCTTGCAGGTTTATGGAAAATCTGTGATATGCTGTGCGAACAGGGTGATGGAATAAGTCTAAAGAATCCATTCACACGTTCCATGCTGCTCAACACAAAGGCACACTGACAATATATAATAAATGTGGGGATTTGGAACCTGAGCAGCGAGACTAAAGAGAAGTTAATGCTGAGCGGCTTAACAACTTTAATGTGTGAGCTAGCATTAGCACCGGTGTGAAGTGAAATCAGGAAGTTATTGTGCGGCTTATTAAATGACAGGGGGCCAGATGCGCTAAGCTTCAAAAGTGATAAAATGGAGAGTGATAAACAACCAACCAATCAGCTCCTGCCTGGCATTTTTCAAATACAGTCCATGACATGGCAGGTAGGAGCTGATTGGTTGGTTTTCACTCTTCATTTGATTACTTTTGAAGCTTAGTGCATCTGGCCCAGGCAGTGGTGTAGCTAGGTGCCACGGTGCCTGGAGCAAGGGCATGTTTTGCATCCACCCCGGCCTAACATTATACCACACACCGTAATCCCATTGCACATTTTAGCAAACTTTGTAATACCCATTACACATAAAGCCACATGCCGTAATGCCAATTACACATAAGGCCACACATGATGCCCATTGCATACTATATAACAAACTGTAATGCCCATTACACATCTGACACATAAGTGCCACTTACCAACATGCTCATTGATAGAAACGTCATGCTCGATGCCAGGGGCTTCATGCTCAATGCCAAGGGGGACTGAAATAGCCTGTTGCCAAGGGGGACTGAAATAGCTTGTTGCCAAGGGGGACTGAAAAAGCTTGTTGCCAAGGGGGACTGAAATAGCTCATTGCCAATGGGGACTGAAATAGCTCGTTGCCAAGGGGGACTAACATTGCTCGTTGCCAAGGGGGACTAAATAGCTCATTGCCAAGGGGGACTAAAAAGCTTGTTGCTAAGGGGGAATGCAGCCCGCACCCCCATCCGCTCCCTGCTCTGCCCGGCTAAGCTGCCCTGTCCACCGCTATTTTCAATTAAGTCTCCCACTGGACCGCTAGCCAATAGGCGCTTGCGGTCCAGCAGCTATCAATGCTGCTTCTGATTGGCTGCTGGACCGCAAACACCTATTGGCTAGCGGTCCAGTGGGAGACTTAATAGCGGCGGACAGGGCAGCTGAGCTTAGCCGGGCAGAGCAGGGAGCGGGCTGCACAACTGCGGCGCCCTTTGCTCTCTCGGCGTCTGGAGCTTGTGCGCCACCAGCTCCGCCCTCCCCACGCCCTTCGGCCCAGGGTGTAATTGGGGGGGGGGGGGGGCTGGTGAACACCACTGCTTAGCTCTGCAGAACAGCCGGTGATTACTGGATAGATGCTGTGCGCATGCCATACTGTCATACAGTGCCCTTCTCATATTGCGGCACACTATAGTGCTTCCATTTCATATCGTTCATTATAGTGCCCTCCCCACTACAATGAGCAGATCAGATTATGACACATTACAGTGGCCCCTGTTCATATTGTACATTACAGTGTCCCCTGTTCATATTGTACCACATTACAGTGGCCCCTGTTCATATTGCACTAGAACACTCGGACACCACTGCGCATACACAGATCTATGGAAAAATGGTGCAGCGGCCATTTTACCAGAGATTTCTGCAGCGCTGCTGTATCCGCTGCTAGATTTGCACCCCTGACTTTATACCCTGTGCCCAGGCCCCCTAAGAGTTTGGCCCTGTAGCAATGGCACCTCTTATAGTTACACCCATGGCCCCCACGTGTTAGGTGCCCTGGGGCAATTTAATCCGGCTGTGACGCAAATGAAGGCCTCGACCCCTTTAAGCGCCCCTTTGTTTAGGACATATAATATACTCTACAACGCCTCCCTGCCTGTGCTTCTGCTGTATGTATATATACTGTATTTATAGCTTCTGCCAGCCACATTGCAGATGGGAATGCACACTATCAATCCCATGGAAGTGCCTCACGCCTCACTGATGTTTCTAGGAAATTGCTTTGTGGCGGCTTCCACTGTGCGCGGGTAACCGGTTAAGCCTAATGTAATTAAACAGTAATACAATCTATATTGCTCCCTCAGTACTGCACAATAAGGGGACACACGGTATTTCCCACACAACAGAGTGCAGGACAACAATGCTATCACCCACATACACAGACATATGGATGAGCAGATATTGCTGGTGGCTTTATTGAGGGTGGGAATGAGACTGAGCACTGAGCCTGCTAAATAGTTTATTACAGAAAATGGTCCTATATTCAGTAGTGCTGAGGCACACCAATATTAGAGGGGGTTAGGGTAGGGGGACAGGGACAGGGGTGCACTGACAGAATGACAGAGGGTTATTTGCTTTGGGAAGGGGAGGGGATGATGTAGCAGTAACATCTGTCCCTGCTTATTAGCATAGCCCCGCCTCTGGCAGACGCTGGTAGGCTCCTTGCCCGGGATTGTCCGTTCGCGGTCGCGGGGATTGGTCGCTTCGGGTGCCAGTTACGTGACGGACCGCGCCCCTTCCCTGGGCTGCCTGTCACCACTGTTGCCTTAGAGGTGAGCACCGGGCGTCACCGTGACGGCAGGAGGGAGAGCAGCGGCGGCGGGCGGATCACCGGCACTGACACCCATCCCAGGACTGGGCACCTGTCGGCAACAGGAGGAACTTCTCTCCAGGGGGGCAATGCTAGGGAGGGAGGGGGCAGAATATGGCTGTAAGAATCTGTAACAGGGGCACAGTGCAGGGTTACGGGGTACAGTAGTGTGACACTGTACAGGACAGAATACAGGGGGTAGTTGCAAGAATACAGTATTTGGTGCCGGCATAAAGGGGCACTATTAGGTGCAAAGTTAGGGGTGTGGGGGTACAGCAGTTGGTACAGAGTTAGGGGTATGGGTACAGTAGTAGGTGCAGAGTTAGGGGGTACAGGTACAGTAGTGGGTGCAGGGGTAACAGTATAGTAGTAGGTGCAGAGTTGGGGGTTCAGGTACAGTAGTGGGTGCAGTGGTAGAGGGGTAACAGTACTAGGTGCAGAGCTAAGGGGTACAGTAGTGGTGTAACAGTACAGTACTAGGTGCAGAGTTGGGGGGTTTGGGTACAGTAGTGGGTGCAGAGTTGGGGGGTACAGGTACAGTACTAGGTGCAGAGTTGGGGGGTACAGGCACAGTAGTGGGTGCAGGGGTAGAGGGGTTACAGTACTAGGTGCAGAGTTGGGGGTTTTGGGTACAGTAGTAGGTGCAGGGTTGGGGGGTACAGGTACAGTAGTAGGTGCAAAGTTGGGGGTACAAGTACAGTAGTAAGTGCTGAGGTAGAGGGTAACAGTACAGTAGTAGGTGCAGAGTTGGGGGGGGGTACAGTAGTAGGTGCAAAGTTGGGGGTACAAGTACAGCAGTAAGTGCTGGGGTAGAGGGGTAACAGTACAGTAGTAGGTGCAGAGTCGGGGGGTTTCAGTACAGTAGTGGGTGCAGGGGTAGTGGTGTAACATTACAATACAGTAGTAGGTGCAGAGTTGGGGGGTACAGGTACAGTAGTAGGTGCAGGGGTAGTGGTGTAACAGTACAATACAGTAGTAGGTGCAGAGTTGGGGGGTACAGGTACAGTAGTAGGTGCCAGGTACAGTAGTGGGTGCAGGGGTAGTGGTGTAACAGTACAATACAGTAGTAGGTGCAGAGTTTGGGGGTACAGGTACAGTAGTAGGTGCCAGGTACAGTAGTGGGTGCAGGGGTAGTGGTGTAACAGTACAATACAGTAGTAGGTGCAGAGTTGGGGGGTACAGGTACAGTAGTAGGTGCCAGGTACAGTAGTGGGTGCAGGGGTAGTGGTGTAACAGTACAATACAGTAGTAGGTGCAGAGTTAGGGGGTACAAGTACAGTAGTAAGTGCTGGGGTAGAGGGGTAACACTACAGTAGTAGGTGCAGTGTTAAGGGGTTTGGTTACAGTAGTGGGTGGTCAGGGGTTGGGGGGAGGGAAACAGTGCAATAGTAGGTGTAAGAGGTAAGGGTACAGTAGTGGGTATAGGGTTTAGAGGTAAAGGTAAGGTATTGTGGTGGTACCTTATTGGGTGCAGGGGTTAGCAGAGTAAGCACACAGTAATGATGGCAGGGTAATAAGGGTAACTGTACTGGGTGCATAGTTAGGACGTAAGGAAGTATTAGTGGGTGCAGGATCAGGTTGGTGAGGACACAGTATTTGGTGCAGGGTCAGGTCAGGACACAGTGGGTGCAGGGTTAGGGGTATAAGCATACAGTAGTGAGTGCAGGGTTGGGGTAAGGACATAGTATTCAGTGCAGGGTCAGGTCAGGACACAGTGAGGGGTAAGGGCACAGTATTCAGTGCAGGGTCAGTGGGGGTAAGGTGAGAGGGTTAGGGGCCTATGGCTGCATTGTGAGGGTCAGGGTACCACAGTGCTATGACAGTAGTATGAGTGGGGAATATTGGGGTGCTGGGGAGAAGGAGCAGGTGTAAGGCGTTATTGGCTGATAGTCTAACTTGGGTAGACAGGAGAGGTCACTGGAGTGCAGGAGAATACAGAGCAGGGCGAGAGCAACAGTGACTGACAGCGATCAGAGAACAGGAAGAATAGGCGACAAAGAAGAGAGACTGCTGGGAGCAAAGAGCTCACTAGAGAACAGATTGCAGCCAGAACAGGTTGCAGGGAGCGAGAGAGAGAGAGAGAGAGAGCGGATAAAGAGACTGGCACTGGGGAGAGCGTGAGGGAGCACAGTGAGTGACAGGGATACAGAGGGAGGCAGGGACCACAGAGAAGGAGCACACAGGCAGGAGGTATCTGAAATAAATCAGAGCACTGAGGGAACAGGGAGAGCCAGCGACATCTCAGGTGGTCCAGCGGGCGAGGGACTGGGGGACACCAGACACACAGCAGCAGGATACTGCACAGAGAGCAGGACTGAGTGCTGCCTGGGTAGACCTGTTATTGCCCAGAGACTGCTTGGACACCAGAAGGCTCCGTGTGCTGCTGTGAGATAGCTGGGACACACATACATTGGGCAGAGTTCCCCTGTGGCCATATGGTAGCTGGGACACCTGCCGATCAGGGAGTGCAGCGCTGGCTCTGTAGCTGTACAGGCTCCTGATCCAGTGCAAAGGGTCCGGATCCGGCTGTCTAGGAGTACCAGCACCTCATCCAGCCCAGAGCGGAGTTACAGGGACCGGGAGAAGAGAGATGCTGTGCCAGCTGCACTAGTCCTGCCACCCCATCCTCTTCCCAGTCAGCGTCACACTGTGGCATAACATATTGGCTGACCAGACTCTGGCCCTGGTGACATCCCGTATCATAGACGCCTACTGGTCACACCATGTCCAGGAAGAAGAGCCAGAAGAGTAAGAGCAGCAGCTCGCCCGCTTCCTGCAGCATACCACCCACCAAGGATAATGGCAAGGTGGGCAGCAGCGAGTCCCATAGCAATGGCATGGTGATATCCGGGCGCCCGTCCCTCAGCAACAGCGGAGAGTTCTATGACATCGCTTTTAAGGTGAGACTTTATATTCCTTTATATCAGTGGCAGTCACTCATGAATTAAAGTTCCTGTACCCCCTTCCCAAATCTGCACCCCAAACTCTGACTTTTGTTTATTTTATAGTACTTATATATGATTGATCACAGATATCGGTCCAGATCAGTCATATTGGGGTATCTCAGAATTGTGTGGGGACGTCACTTCACCCCGGTGATGTACACGGTAACCCCCTGTGCTTCACATCTCTGTTCTGTCACCCTGCGGGTGTCCCTGTCACCCCACGGGTGTGAGAAAAAAACAACACATTGATTCCCCAGCACACGGAATGCTATCAGGAACCGCATGGTAGTAGGAGTCAGAGATGTTGGTTACATATAATTGCAAATACATGGGTAAGCCACCAAGCTGCTCGTCAAGGCTTCTCTGAGTATTGGGGGGTTCCTATTATATCTAGGTGTGGGGTGCGGCACCCTAACATTCCCCTTAAGCCAGAATGCCCACAGCAGCATACCAGGGAGAAAACTAAAGTGTTAATAAGTGTAAGGAAGCCGGAGCTATACCCTGGGCATACCTATTACCCCTGTGCGTACCTGTCAACCCCGGGCATACCTATTACCCCTGTGCGTACCTGTCAACCCTGGGCATACCTATTACCCCTGTGTGTACCTGTCAACCCTGGGCATATCTATTACCCCTGTGCGTAGTACCTGCCCCCCCTCTGGGCATACCTATTACCCCTGTGTATACCTGCCAACCTCGGACATACCTATTACCCCTGTGCGTACCTGCCAACCCCGGGCATACCTATTACCCCTGTGCGTACCTGCCAACCCCGGGGATACCTATTACCCCTGTGCATACCTGCCAACCCCGGGCATACCTATTACCCCTGTGCGTACCTGCCAACCCCGGGGATACCTATTACCCCTGTGCTTACCTGCCAACCCTGGGCATACCTATTACCCCTGTGCGTACCTGCCAACCCCGGGCATACCTATTACCCCTGTGTGTAGTACCTGCCCCCCCTCTGGGCATACCTATTACCCCCTGTGCTTACCTGCCAACCCTGGGCATACCTATTACCCCTGTGCTTACCTGCCAACCCTGGGCATACCTATTACCCCTGTGCGTACCTGCCAACCCCGGCATACTATTACCCCTGTGCGTAGTACCTGCCCCCCCTCTGGGCATACCTATTACCCATGTGCATACCTGCCAACCCCGGGCATACCTATTACCCCTGTGCATACCTGCCAACCCTGGGCATACCTATTACCCCTGTGCGTACCTGCCAACCCCGGGCATACCTATTAACCCTGTGCGTAGTACCTGCCCCCCCTCTGGGCATACCTATTACCCCTGTGCATACCTGTCAACCCCGGGCATACCTATTACCCCTGTGCGTAGTACCTGCCCCCCCTCTGGGCATACCTATTACCCCTGTGCGTAGTACCCGCCAACCCCGGGCATACCTATTACCCCTGTGCGTAGTACCTGCCACCCCTGGGCATACCTATTACCCCTGTGCGTACCTGTCAACCCCAGGCATACCTACAGTATTACCCCTTTGCGTACCTGCCAACCCCCTGGCGTACCTGCCACCCCGGGCATACCTATTACTCCTGTGCGTACCTGCCAACCCTGGGCATTCCTATTACACCTGTGCGTACCTAACAACCCCCTGGCTTACCTGCCACCCCCGGGCACCCTATTACCCCTGTGCGTACCTGACAACCCCCTGGCATACCTGCCACCCCCGGGCTTACCTATCACCCCTGTGCGTACCTGCCAACCCCCGGGCTTATCTGCCACCTTCCGGGCATGCCTGCCACCCGGGATTTCCTGCTACCCTACAGACATACCTATTACCCATGTGCATACCAGCCAACCACTGGGCGTACCAGCTGCCACCCCCAGGCATACCTGCCACCCCCGGGCATACCTATTCTCCCTGGGTGTACCTGCCACCCGCCGGACATACCGATCGTCCCCCCATATGTAGCTGCCACCCCCCGGGAATACCTATCACCCCCTGTATGTACCTGTCACCCTCAGCATAACTGTCTCCTCCAGCCAAACCTATTTCCCCTATGCGTACCTGTCCTGACCCCTGTGCATACTTTCCTGTACTCCTGATATTTATATCAGTCACTGCATCTTTCGTAGCTGTGATCGTTACATCATTCATCGATTAGGGAGAGTTGTCCTACTGAGTTATTTATATGTCCAGGGGGCTCGGAGTTTGTGGGGCCTCTGAAGTTTGCCTGAATGGTATCACCTGTAAGAATGAATGTGATGTGGACTTGGAGGTGATTTATAAAGATCACTGTGGTTCTTTATTGACAACCACGGCGATGTGCTTACAGCGCTGCAGGCTTATTGTACCACCTTGTAAATACAAGAGATATTCATCTAAAATCATTTTTCTTTAAATCATAATGCTCTGGAGTCGGAGTCCGGACAGACAGTCACAAGTCTACAAAATAGGTCTGTAAAATATATACAGGTTGAGTATCCCTTATCCAAAATGCTCAGGACCAGAATACGGATTATTCTGTATTTCAGAATATTTTTATATTTCAATTATGTATCTTGAGGTATCCTGCATTTATGTTGTACAAACACATGAAATACACACAAATATGTTTTACAGTATTTGTGCATAAAACAAAACCTATATATATATATATATATATATGAGGACAAGAAAAACTACCCCTTCAATGCGCTAGAATTTGTAAATAGAGATGGGCAGCAACTAGGTGAGTCCCCTCTGTTCCAGTTTGGTCCAGTGCAAGGTGGCTGTGAGATTTGCTCAAGGAACTTGTGGATTCATTAGATTCATCTTGAACCCGTTCCTCCCCCTTTTTTCGCATAAAAGGGCACCACCTGGAAATTGAAGATCACACTACATCATATAGGATTTAAGACCTTATAAGGACTTATACACTGTATATGAAGTCAGAATTCTGAAGGCTCATTGTTACACTTCTTAGCTGAGTTTGGATAAAAATTAACCCCTGAGGAAGTCGCCTGGTCGACGAAACGCGTTGGGTTTTTTCCTCAAACTGACTGAATTTGAATATACAGATGAAAAATGTTTTATTGTAACTTTTAAACCATTTGTATTAAATGTTTCTGTAATAGAACTGCCACTGTGTTCTATCATTGATCTGGTGGAGGATACTTTAACTTAGGGCGCACTGGGTCAATTCTTTTGTTCCATATATATATATATATATATATATATATATATATATATATATATATATATATATATATATATATATATATATATATATATATATAAAATCTCAGAAGTAGATGGACAATATGCATGTCAGAACATGTCACAATATTTTACTGTACACGGTACACAATGCAACACTTTCTACTGTCTTTTGCGGTTTACCAGTTGTATAATGAAGTATATTGCAGAGTTGCCGGTACTGTAATTCGGTGACAGCTCAGTGCTGCAGGCACCCGCTTATTTTTAAAAAAGCATTTCAGGGAGATTATGAAACAACAACAGCTACCAGTGCGGTGATAAAGTGGGCGTACACTGCCAGGGAGGCGTGTCACAAACGTGACTTACATTCAAGTATAAATGAGCCACTTAGCAGTTCTTGGAAACTTTAAAGTGTCCATGGGAAATATTATTTGAAAATGTACGTAGCCATAGGGATCTATGAAGGGGGTATACAATTACCTGTGGTAATTTACCTCAGGTAACCAATTAGCCTTGAATATCCGGCGCAAGTTGCGGCTTGTCTGATATTCTTTCACCTTCCTCGGGCAGGTGAAACAAACCCCCCGAAAGCAGCCCTGTCTTTGTGCCTAAACAGGGCTGCGGCCCGGGAAAATTCACAGTGAATTATTAGGGAAAATTAAAAAATTTGCACCTAATTGTGTGTTATTACCAATGCAGAGAAATTACATCATTTGAATGTTTGTGAGGTAAAGTGGCAAGGTACAATTAGGGAGATTTGGCAAGTATGGATGCAGGTTTTTTAAATGTGTAATCTTATACAGTATATACCTTATCACATTCGTCCCCAAAGAAAAGGGACTTGCCATAGTCTAGATGAAATAGTAAATTAGGTGCTACATGTTTTTGTAGGTTAAATTAAGCATAAAAGCTTGTGTACATTAAAGAACACACGTAAATCAAATTGACACAACTGTTGTGTCCTGAATGTTGGCTCAGTTACTGTATGTATTGAACTGAATTGTGCTTGGACCGAAGATGCTGGATGCAGGGTTGGAACCGGCTGTGCTGGATGCTGGGCTGGGACCAGCTGTGCTTGCATCGACGATGCTGAATGCAGGGTTGAGACCAGCTGTGGAGTAACAGCTGTACTGGATGCCGGGCTGGGACCAGCTGTTCTTGGACCGGCTGTGCTGGATGATGAGCTGGGACCGGCTGTGCTTGGATCAGCTACCTTGGACTGGCTGTGCTTGGACTGGCTGTGCTGGTTGCCGTACTGGGACCGGCTGTGCTGGATGCCAGGCTGGGACGGGCCTTGCTGGATGCCAGGATGGGACCAGCTGTGCTGGGCGGGGCGGGGACCGGCTGTTCAGGATGCCGGGGTGAGACCAGCTGTGCTGGATGCTGAGCAGGGACAGGCTGTGCTGGATGCCGGGATGGGACCGGCTGTGCTGGATGCCGGGCTGGGACCGGCTGTGCTAGATGCCAGGCTGGGATGGGCCTTGCTGGATGCCAGGATGGGACCAGCTGTGCTGGATGCTGGGCGGGGACCGGCTGTGCTGGATGCCCGGATGGGACCGCCTGTTCGCGATGCCGGGATGGGACCAGCTGTGCTGGATGCTGGGCGGGGACTGGCTGTGCTGGTTGCTGGGCTGGGACCGGCTGTGCTAGATGCCAGGCTGGGACTGACTGTGCTGGATGCCAGGCTGGGACGGGCCGTGCTGGATGCCAGGATGGGACCGGCTGTGCTGGATGCTGAGCAGGGACAGGCTGTGCTGGATGCCAGGATGGGACCAGCTGTGCTGGATGCTGAGCAGGGACAGGCTGTGCTGGATGCCGGGATGGGACCAGCTGTGCTGGATGCCGGGCTGGGACCGGCTGTGCTGGATGCCAGGCTGGGATGGGCCTTGCTGGATGCCAGGATGGGACCAGCTGTGCTGGATGCTGGGCGGGGACCAGCTGTGCTGGATGCCCAGATGGGACCACCTGTTCGCGATGCCGGGATGGGACCAGCTGTGCTGGATGCTGGGCGGGGACTGGCTGTGCTGGTTGCTGTGCTGGGACCGGCTGTGCTGGATTTCAGGCTGGGACTGACTGTGCTGGATGTCAGGCTGGGACGGGCCGTGCTGGATGCCAGGATGGGACCGGCTGTGCTGGATGCCAGGATGGGACCGGCTGTGCTGGATGCTGGACAGGGACCGGCTGTGCTGGATGCTGGGCTGGGACCGGCTGTGCTGGATGCTGGGCGGGGACCAACTGTGCTGGATCCTGGGCGGGGACTGTCTGTACTGGATGTCGGGCTGGGACCCTCCTCCTCATTGTACCGCCTTAGCAACACCGCATGCACAATCACCATTGCGCATATCCCTGAATCAGGACATTAATCCGTTACACTTTCCCAGGCCTGTTTCTGTGTATGGGAGCTACCTCAGCATATCAATAAGTGCATAATAATATATCTGGTAACGCCACAGCCATCCTGAAGAAGCCGCCTGACTTTTCCTTCTGTCAGGAGCAATAGATTGGATTATGGAGATTGATAAATCATTGCATGTCATGTAGGCCTTTATTAGACAGGGAGTAATGATTCCCCTGTGCAGACCTGTTCACAGACATACGTATGAAATTATGCGGGAATATTCTAAGTTCCCTCATTTTATCTCTTGAAATTTTTCATGGCGACGTGGGACCAAGAAAGCTTTTTATATTCTATAGATAAGTGGGATTTTTTTTTTTTATATATATATTTTTCAGAGATGATCGTGCCATCTGAAAAGCTTTCCTGGTGCATTAAATGCTATTGGGATTTCAGAAAGAAGACGGCTCTTTGAATTCGAAAATAATTTTTCTCGTTGAAAGAAGAAAAAAATGATGTCAGCCTGGATTTCAGCGGCAAACTCGTTATTTTGTTTTCAGGCTGAAAACATTTGCGGCCCAAGGGATCGGGGAAAACCAGCCATGAAATGTGTTACTGGTCTCGATGGCAAGAGATAGTTGAAATAAGTTTTGGACTTTTTGTTAAAATCAAACTTTATAAGGTTTTGCGTATTAGTGAGCAGATAAGAGTTAGAAGTACATTTACTAAAGCTTCTAAAAAATGAAAAGAGGTTATATTGCCCCAATAGGGTTCTGTCTGTCATTTTCTCGGATACAATAGAAAAATGTTGTCGTGGCCAAGGTGCCGCTTTATATGCTGCAAAATGGGGCAAAATAACGTTGCCTTTGGGGGGGTGCCTCATTAGCAGCCCCGGCTCCCCAGAATATGCAGGGAATACAGTCCAGGGATCAAGCAGGGACCTTCCCGGGTTGGTCCCTTTCTCACCAGTCTAGTCCCTGCATTTTCTGGTGTGAGGGGGGGATAGACAGCGCTGGGAGGTTGCCTATGTGCAGCAGCGGGCCCGGACAGTGGGGATCTGGGCAGCGGCGGCTGGGAGATTGTAGTGCTATTTGCCGGATGGCGGAGCGGGAAGCGCTGCTGAATTTGAAAACATTTTTAAAAGACTGGCCGGATGCTGATTGGCTGAGCGTGTCAGGTCAGTCTTTTCAATATGTTTTCAATTTCAGCAGCACTTCCCTCCCCGTAAATAGCACTACAAGCTCCCAGCCGGCGCTGCTGGATCCCCACTGCCTGGACACCGCTGCCCGTCACCCTCTGTGCGGACCCCACTGCCCGCCACCCGCTGCCCAGGTCAGTAGCTTTCACACCAGCTGGTCGCAGGAGCAACCCTGCTAGCAATTTTTTATTGGAATTTGTTCTGGGAACCTTTCACACCTGCGCTAGTCGTGGGTTGTTCCTGGGGCCAACCCGGGAATTTTGGCTGGTGTGAAAGGGGTATAACAAGCTAGTCCCAGTTCCTTGACACCTGCATCCCCATCCTCTTGGCGGCTATTTAAAGCAAAATTGACACTTTTTAGGGCTAAGGTGGGTATTCAGTCCTGCCCGATATTTCCGATTAGTTAAAAATATGTATTAGGACCTATTCAACCCGAGCCCACAAATAGCGGACAGCTTTATTTTTACACTTACAGTTCAGATTTCAGTTTGAACACACCCCACCCGCATCTAACTCCCTGCACGCGTTACCTCTGCCCCACCTGCAGTGCAGCATATTTAGCATTACTTAATCATATGAATCTGTCCCTAAGCTCACAACCGGTCTCTCTCCGGCATATAATAGGAAGCCCCTGAGGCTGATTGCTCTGCGTGATGCTTATCTCCGTGTACCGTGCCCGCAGGTCACATGTGTGCACATTCATGTATGACCTGCTATCTCTGTCCGCGTGTTGTGGGGGCCAGCGTCTGCGGCCTATGCTGTAGCAGCGGGGGGTAGGGTGCTGCAGACGTAGGTGTGCATTTAATGCGCAGTATACTTTGCACTAAGCTGCTGCTGTTTTTCTGGTGTGTTTACTCCGGTTTATCTTCTGTTTCTGGTTCTAGAACCAGGATTGAGGTTGTCCAATAGTCGTCTTACATCGGGGATTAATGTGTGCTAGGTACCTGTGAGGGGGGGCTCAGAACTTTTTTTCATTGTTTTCCTCTTGATGGTTCTCTGTACTAGATGCAAAGCAATGTCAGAAGTTTATTTGCCATTTGATGTTGCCCATAGCAACCAATCTACTTCTTGTTTATTTTGCACCTTCTGAATGATAATAGATAAAATCTGATCGGTTGCCCGTGGCAACATCTCATGTTCCATCTTAGTAAATAAACCCCTCATAGAGACCCTGGGGTAACTCACTAACAGTATAAGGGCCTTATTTTGGTTGCTTTGCTCCCCCGCGCATTTGCACGGGGGATCGATTTTTTTGGTTCTGCGCATGTGCACATGCTGGGTGGAAGTGGGCGCGGCTAACGGCTAGTTCACTGTCCCGTTCGCACCTACCAGTGAGGGCGGGGGGGTGTAGGGCGGCGGTGACGGGCTGCACACATGGAAACGCCCAGCTTTTCATGGGTGTTTCCATGAAAACGCTGGGCGTTCCTATGGAGATTAGGCAGTGACGCGGCTGCCGGGGGCGGGCAGCTGATGTCACCGGATGTCAGCTGTCCGCCCTGTTCCCGCAGACACCAGACCTTCCAAATCATTCGATGTTCCGCGACCATCGAATGATTTGGCCCCCGCACCCAAGGCTGCAAATGGATGTGTATGCAAAATATCCATTTGCAGCCGTATGGGCAACATTGGTGAGCGAGGGGGGGGGGGGGGGGTGGGGGCGGACGGCTGTGCGAGCAGCGGGCCTGCGTTTAATCCACATGCAAAGCTGCGAAATTCGCAGCGTTGTGTGTGGACCAGAATAAAGTCCTAAAATGCTTATTTATTTAATTATGTGAGCAATACGTCCAAGTTAATTACTATTATTATCCTTTAATTATACAGCGCTACAAGGGATCCACAGCGCCCAGTTACAGAGTATATAAATAAGCAATATAACATATCTCCCAACATGACCCTCTCCAGGAGGGACACACTGCTCTGCTCCTGGACTTCCCCCTGAATGAATAACTGCCATCACCTGTGATGAAAAACCCCTTTCCTATCAATTACCCTGTTCAGCACAGGTGCTGGCAATCATACATCCAGAGGAAAGTGCAGGAGCAGAGCATTGTGTCCCTCCTGGTGAGAGTCATGTTGGGAGGTATGATCTAATGACTTATTTAGGGGTTAATGTTGAGTACAGAAGCCTCAGGTGTAGGCCTAGTATCCCTATAGAGCTCTATGGGCATGTCAATATTAGATCATTTCCACAAATTACCATCTCCATAGTATTGGTGTCTCTTACCCAAGGCATGGTGACCGGATGCTCCGCTGGATCCCCCTTATTATTATTATTATTATTATTACCGTATTTCTTTTTCCTCATTATTCTTAATATTAATACTGATATTTATACAGAGCCTACCTTGTAATCGTCATCAACCCTGTCTCACTGACTGTGAGATCAATTGGGAGCACCTGGAGGAAACCCATGCAAACACTGGAACAACATACAAACTACACACAGACAGAGACCCATGATCCCAGTGCTGTGATGTAGGTGTGCTAAACATTGTGCTATATACGTTCTACATGATCTTACCTATATAGGGAACAGCCATGTGTATATATATATATATATATATATAGCGTGGGAATGAGGGCGGCACTCTCAGTCTTGTTTGATGCAGATAAAAAAGCCTTTATTATCCGACGGCGTTTCAGGCTGACACCCGTTATCAAGGATATATATATTAGTATATCCTTGATAACGGGTGTCAGCCCGAAACGCCGTCGGATAATAAAGGCTTTTTTATCTGCATCAAACAAGACTGAGAGTGCCGCCCTCATTCCCACGCTACATATTGGACCGAATATCCTGGAGAAGGCACCGCAGCACCATTTTTCTGAGACAGCGAGTGCCGGACCACACATCCTGATATATATATATATATATATATATATATATATATATATTCCTAGTAAGCCCACTCAAAGCAAACGCTTTGAAAGCTAGTCTGCTACCTTCTGTGTGTGTGCAGGTGTGAGAAAGAGATGTGGTTTCACTCTCTGCCAGCAGATGGCAGTGTTTCAGAGACTGAAGGACACTATCTATAGAATAGATAATACATGTCAAATGGGTGTTATTCTGGTTGTCACACTCGCACGCGAGTGCAATGTTTTTTAAAATGTGCATGCACTATGTTCACCGGGCACGCGCGGGGGGGGGGGCATGGGGCAGCGGGCCGGGGGATTCGTCCTTGGGAATGCCCAGTGTTTCATGGGCGTTCCCACGAAAACGCTGGGCGTGCCCATGGAAATCACCTGGTTTCCCCCCGGAGTCCCCAGATGTCTGGGGACTCCGGGTGGGCGTATCGGCGAGCACCGTCTGGGGGACTTCGCAGCCTTGCGAATCAACCAGAATAAGGGCCATGATCTTACCTGCAGCCATAAGATCGCACAGAACTGTTCCATCTCCTCAGTAGTGTGGCGGGTGTAGCGGCTGACCTCAGTCACAGCGTGCGGACAGAGATGGTCTGATGCTGATGTATCTTTTACGCCTAGCATGGTGCGGGTGTAAGTTCCGATACTGATAATGACAGCTACGGCTGATACCGTTACAGATTTTTAAGTGTACACAGCTGGATTCCTGCATTAGCATAATATAGTAATTAGACATCTGCGGCCAGATGGAACAGCAACTGCTAATGCATCCGCCTGAATCAGCCACCACTGCTAGGCCGCACGTTACAGGAAGTCACCTGTACAAAGGAGTTCCGTCCATTCTTATACTGAGAGGACAATGGCTACAGTTGTAGCCATTCAGTGATTCATTGACATGAGCTAATTAATGAGGTCAGGTGCATGTATTTTATATATGACTCTACACGAGCTGTGTTGGGGATATGCTTATTGCAGTACACTCGCTTGCTGGTTTCTTTGAGCAAACAGAGCACAACGCAGAAGCTACACAGGTCCAACCCGCCTGATCTCACCCCTTGTAGCTACATAGGGCCTGATTCAAGTCTGTAAGCAAGACTGCGATTTTTGCAGATGGGCAAAACCATGCTGCACTGCAGGTGGGGCAGATGTAACATGTGCAGAGAGTTAGATGTGGGGGGAGTTATTTTGTTTCTGTGCAGGGTAAATACTGGCTGCTTTATTCTTACACTGCAATTTAAATTTCAGTTTGAACACCCCCCCCCACCCAAATCTAACTCTCTCTGCACATGTAACATCTACCCCACCTGCAGTGCAACATGGTTTTGTCCATCTGCAAAAATTGCAGCCTTACTATCAGGTGTGACGGAGGCCCATAAGCCAGTCATCGGTCTGATTATTGTTGGTAAGTTTAGCAGGTATAGGGCATGAATGGACCCCATTTTCTCAAAAATCCCATGTTACTTATCATCTATATATATATATATATATATATATATATATATATATATATATATATATGTAGAAAAAGCCAGAGAAGCGCACAGATGAGCGGTATAAAAGTATCACTTTACTATAATAAAATAGCTCACATACATGTAAGTTTAGAACAATATGTAGGCAGAAAACCTGCAATTCTTAGCCCGGGCGACAGAAGTCCAGCAACAGCATGATGTGATAACACCAGACCGGTGTAGGAACTTGCTGCCGGGACCAGACAGATCTGAGAAAGTTAGCAGCGTCAGCGGGATGTCAGCGTCAGCCAAGGATCCGCCTCAACGCGTTTCGTCAGGGTATGACTTCGTCGACGAAGTCATACCCTGACGAAACGCGTTGGGGCGGATCCTCAGATCTGTCTGGTCCCGGCTGCAAGTTCCTACACCGGTCTGGTGTTATCACATCGTGCTGTTGCTGGACTTCTGTCGCCCGGGCTAAGAATTGCAGGTTTTCTGCCTACATATTTTTCTAAACTTACATGTATGTGAGCTATTTTATTATAGTAAAGTGATACTTTTATACCGCTCATCTGTGCGCTTCTCTGGCTTTTTCTACATGTCTCCCTGCGTGGGTTATGGTGATTCCCACAACTGAGTAAAGCTGCACTACATGTGATACTAATCTACGGACGGATCTACCTAAATACTGGAACTTTCTTGCGCAAATATTGGAAACTACTGTATGTATATATATATATATATATATATATATATATATATGTCTATTGTCCGTGAGTCTCCGAAACACTGCCATCTGCTGACAAAGAGTGAAATCCATTTTTTTCTCACACACGCACAAACACAGTAGGTAGCAGACTAGCTTTCGAAGCTTTTGCTTTGAGCGGTCTTACTATTAGTACATATAATTCCATATTTACTCCTTTGTTCTGCGCACAGCGGAGTAGTCGGCATCACTACCCGCTGGTGCACTCTCCTCTCTGAACCCTAACAGGAACTTTTCCCCCAATTGTCCAGCCTCAATGCGAGCACCATCACACCTTTTATACAGGACAGGGGAGGGTGCTGCCCACAGTGGCCAATCCAATTTTAGCTATCATGTTATAGATTGTACTGGATCAAGGAGAGCTAAAATGGGTACTTGTGTAATAGCACGGCGCCCGTTACGTAGTTAGCGTAGCGGCCCTGTCAGAATCATCGCAGTGTTTGCTCGGCCAGCGTAGTTAGCGTAGTCAGTCAGAAGTAGCGTAGTGTTCCCCCTAGCGAAGTAAGCGTAGTCAGCGTCCCTGTCAGAAGTAGCGTAGTGTTCCCGCTAGCGAAGTAAGCGCAGTCAGCGTCCCTGTCAGAAGTAGCGTAGTGTTCCCGCTAGCGAAGTAAGCGTAGTCAGCGTCCCTGTCCGAAGTAGCTTAGTGTTCCCGCTAGCGAAGTAAGCGTAGTCAGCGTCCCTGTCAGAAGTAGCGCAGTGTTCCCGCTAGCGAAGTAAGCGTAGTCAGCGTCCCTGTCAGAAGTAGCATAGTGTTCCCGCTAGCGAAGTAAGCGTAGTCAGCGTCCCTGTCAGAAGTAGCGTAATGTTCCCGCTAGCGAAATAAGCGCAGTCAGCGTCCCTGTCAGAAGTAGCGTAGTGTTCCCGCTAGCGAAATAAGCGCAGTCAGCGTCCCTGTCAGAAGTAGCGCAGTGTTCCCGCTAGCGAAGTAAGCGTAGTCAGCGTCCCTGTCAGAAGTAGTGTAGTGTTCCGGCTAGAGAAGTAAGCGTAGTCAGCGTCCCTCTCAGAAGTAGCATAGTGTTCCCGCTAGCGAAGTAAGCGTAGTCAGCGTCCCTGTCCGAAGTAGCTTAGTGTTCCTGCTAGCGAAGTAAGCGCAGTCAGCGTCCCTGTCAGAAGTAGTGTAGTGTTCCGGCTAGCGAAGTAAGCGTAGTCAGCGTCCCTGTCCGAAGTAGCTTAGTGTTCCCGCTAGCGAAGTAAGCGCAGTCAGCGTCCCTGTCAGAAGTAGCGTAGTGTTCCGGCTAGCGAAGTAAGCGTAGTCAGCGTCCCTGTCAGAAGTAGCGCAGTGTTCCCACTAGCGAAGTAAGCGTAGTCAGCGTCCCTGTCAGAAGTAGTGTAGTGTTCCGGCTAGCGAAGTAAGCGTAGTCAGCGTCCCTGTCAGAAGTAGCGTAGTGTTCCGGCTAGCGAAGTAAGCGTAGTCAGCGTCCCTGTCCGAAGTAGCTTAGTGTTCCCGCTAGCGAAGTAAGCGCAGTCAGCGTCCCTGTCAGAAGTAGCGTAGTGTTCCCGCTAGCGAAGTAAGCGTAGTCAGCGTCCCTGTCAGAAGTAGCGTAGTGTTCCCGCTAGCGAAGTAAGCATAGTCAGCGTCCCTGTCAGAAGTAGCGTAGTGTTCCCGCTAGCGAAGTAAGCGTAGTCAGCGTCCCTGTCAGAAGTAGTGTAGTGTTCCGGCTAGCGAAGTAAGCGTAGTCAGCGTCCCTGTCAGAAGTAGCGCAGTGTTCCCACTAGCGAAGTAAGCGTAGTCAGCGTCCCTGTCAGAAGTAGCGTAGTGTTCCCACTAGCGAAGTAAGCGTAGTCAGGGTCCCTGTCCGAAGTAGCTTAGTGTTCCCGCTAGCGAAGTAAGCGTAGTCAGCGTCCCTGTCAGAAGTAGCGCAGTGTTCCCGCTAGCGAAGTAAGCGTAGTCAGCGTCCCTGTCAGAAGTAGCATAGTGTTCCCGCTAGCGAAGTAAGCGTAGTCAGCGTCCCTGTCAGAAGTAGCGTAATGTTCCCGCCAGCGAAGTAAGCGCAGTCAGCGTCCCTGTCAGAAGTAGCGTAGTGTTCCCGCTAGCGAAGTAAGCGTAGTCAGCGTCCCTGTCAGAAGTAGCGCAGTGTTCCCGCTAGCGAAGTAAGCGTAGTCAGCGTCCCTGTCAGAAGTAGTGTAGTGTTCCGGCTAGAGAAGTAAGCGTAGTCAGCGTCCCTCTCAGAAGTAGCATAGTGTTCCCGCTAGCGAAGTAAGCGTAGTCAGCGTCCCTGTCCGAAGTAGCTTAGTGTTCCTGCTAGCGAAGTAAGCGCAGTCAGCGTCCCTGTCAGAAGTAGTGTAGTGTTCCGGCTAGCGAAGTAAGCGTAGTCAGCGTCCCTGTCCGAAGTAGCTTAGTGTTCCCGCTAGCGAAGTAAGCGCAGTCAGCGTCCCTGTCAGAAGTAGCGTAGTGTTCCGACTAGCGAAGTAAGCGTAGTCAGCGTCCCTGTCAGAAGTAGCGCAGTGTTCCCACTAGCGAAGTAAGCGTAGTCAGCGTCCCTGTCAGAAGTAGTGTAGTGTCCTGGCTAGCGAAGTAAGCGTAGTCAGCGTCCCTGTCAGAAGTAGCGTAGTGTTCCGGCTAGCGAAGTAAGCGTAGTCAGCGTCCCTGTCCGAAGTAGCTTAGTGTTCCCGCTAGCGAAGTAAGCGCAGTCAGCGTCCCTGTCAGAAGTAGCGTAGTGTTCCCACTAGCGAAGTAAGTGTAGTCAGCGTCCCTGTCAGAAGTAGCGTAGTGTTCCCGCTAGCGAAGTAAGCGTAGTCAGCGTCCCTGTCAGAAGTAGCGTAGTGTTCCCGCTAGCGAAGTAAGCGTAGTCAGCGTCCCTGTCAGAAGTAGTGTAGTGTTCCGGCTAGCGAAGTAAGCATAGTCAGCGTCCCTGTCAGAAGTAGCGCAGTGTTCCCACTAGCGAAGTAAGCGTAGTCAGCGTCCCTGTCAGAAGTAGCGTAGTGTTCCCGCTAGCGAAGTAAGCGCAGTCAGCGTCCCTGTCAGAAGTAGCTTAGTGTTCCCGCTAGCGAAGTAAGCGTAGTCAGCGTCCCTGTCAGAAGTAGCGTAGTGTTCCCGCTAGCGAAGTAAGCGTAGTCAGCGTCCCTGTCAGAAGTAGCGTAGTGTTCCCGCTAGCGAAGTAAGCGTACTCAGCGTCCCTGTCAGAAGTAGCGTAGTGTTCCCGCGGCCAGCGTAGTTAGTGTCCCTGTCAGATATGTGTATCTGAAACACCCCCACTATCCACGCCAGCCCGAAGCGTGGCGAGCACCCCCCCGACCTGTTCATACCCCCCACTATCCACGTCAGCATGGTGTTGATTTTATAAAGTGTGCCGAGCGCAGCGAGCCACCGAACTCGAAGCGTGGCAAAAGGATGCGGAATACATGTAAAGTTATCCGCATCCGCTCGCCACACTTTATAAAATTGACTCCATGCCGATGTGGATAGTGGGGGTATGAACAGGTCGGGGGGACGCGTCTCAGACAGTTGGAGCGCCTCTCCGCCTGCGCCTGCATGATTCCCTCTCCGCTGGCGTCCGCCAGTGCAGGGGATCTGGTGGCTACCAGCGCTATGTGAGAGGAGCTTACTAGGCTTGCCATGGACGCCAGGGACAGAGCCATGGACGCCGGGGGGACAGAGCCGGGCTGCCTCGGAGTCACTACGCTAAGTACGCTAGGAAGCCATTGCTGAAAACCGGGCATAGCCGGGCGCCGTAATATTACATAAGAACCCGAAAATGTAATTGGTTGTTACAGGCAACGTCTGCCCTTATCCTCTTTAGGTCAAACGGTCGACATGAGTTTTTCATGATTTTTTTTTATACTGACTTGTTCCTACTTTACTGTCCCTGTGGACTTAGAGTGTGAATACCGCAGCGACGGGTCATGTTAAACTTCTGACCATATCAACCTAATGCATGGCGACCCTTTTCACGTGTTGACCTATTGTTACGCCGCTGCCGCGTTTCTGGCCGGGACCCGCAGATTTACTTGTCTGCGGTCCCGGCTCTCCTCCTGGCTCCTTCGGCTATTAAAAACTGACCTTCAAAACAATGTCTGCCCCCATACTGCAGACAGTTTTTAAGGATGCTAGAGGAGGCGGCGGCAACTTTACTTGGGAGGGCCCTGCCAAAATTTTCGGCGGGGGGTGCAAAATTACTAGTTACACCACTGCTGTCGACCTAGATACTGTAGGACTCATTACCAAGACCCTCCTCTTTAGAAGGTGTGATTTTCCTTCTATGGCTGAAGGGCCTAGTTACCAGCTTCTTCCATCTCCCCTGTGGAATTGCGCACAGAGAGGTTGGAGCCATGATGACGCAGTTTGCTGAGAATCCCACCCTCATGCTCCCTGTCACTAGGGAAGGGGGCTGGATACAAATTGGAAGGTCAGTGGGGACACCCCTAAGTTTGAGGGTGTCCTGGAGGGGATACGGTCATTGGGTCACCAGCAAGTTGTTAGACAGTCATTAGGTTGACACGTGTTGACGTGAGTCTAGGTCGGCAGGGTCATTAGACCGACAGGGTCATTAGGCCGACAGTCAAAAGGTCAACATGGGGTTTTTAACCCATGTCGACCTAACGACCCTGTCAACATAGCCCATTTTGACCTAGACTCATGTCGACCTTCCTGCATGTCGACCTAGACACATGTCGACCTAAATGTATGTCGACCCAATAGTGTCGACCTAATGACTATCTAACAACTTGCTGGTGACCAGCTGATCCACACCCGTCCCGGTGCTCTAGCATGGGTGTACTGGGTGATGCTTTAGGTGTGCGGAGCTCAGGTTTAGCTCTGTGAGGATGTGCGCCGGTTGCTTATTTGTAATCTCAGAAGGTCGCTGTGTGTTCCAAGGAGCAATTCTCACTGATTTACACCACTTCACACTTGTTAGATCTTCATATACAGGAGGAAGGACGGCACAGACGTGCGCGCCCTGACTCATCCGTCATGCTGGTAGTATCCAGCATCCTCCTTCTGCTATACATATCCAACACACAGCACTCGCCATCTGAATGTGTCAGCCTACAGTATGCACTCAGGCTGCGCTGCCCCCTGCAGTGTACCCAACACCTAGATGCCATGGAGACAATTTATTGAGAATGCGGCCTTCTAGGAAATAGTCACCTTGTTGCTGCATAGGAGCCCAGGTACAGAAAAGCAGATAAAAGGATGATCTTTATTTAATAGCCACTCTTTTTTTTCTATGTCAGGCATGTCCAACCTGCGGCTATTGTGAAACTACACGTCCCAGCATGCCTTGCCACAGTTTTGCTATTAGGATATGCTAAAACTATGGCAAGGCATGCTGGGATTTGTCGTTTCACAACAGCTGGAGGGCCGCAGGTTGCACATGATCTACGGCAGTGGTAGCCAACCCAAGCCCTCGAGAGCTACAAACAGTTCACATTTTCCAGACAACCTAGCTGCTGCACAGCTGCACTCAATAATCAGTGACACATTTTAAAAGATACACAGATGGAGCTAATTAGCTCACTTGTGATTCTGTGAGGAGACCTGCAAAACATGCATTGTTGGTAGCTCTCGAGGACTAGGGTTGGCTACCTCAGATCTACAGTATATGAAACAGACCAAGGCTTTAGGGTTAGGCAGTGGAGGCTTAGGTGTGAGTAGTAGAGGGGTAGGGTTAGGCTGCAGCAGCAGAGGGTTAGGTTGTGGCAGTGGAGGGTGGGTTAGGGTTAAGCGGCAGAAGGAGAGGGTTAGGTTATGGCAGTAGAGGGTTAGGTTGCATTAGTGGAGGGTTAGGCAGCAGCAGGGAAGGGTTAGGCTGAAGTATTGGAGGGTTAGGCGGCAGGAGGGAAGGGTTTGGCTGAAGTAGTGGAGGTTAGGCAGCAGGAGGGAAGGGTTAGGCTGAAGTAGTGGAGGGTTAGGCATCAGGAGGGAAGGGTTAGGCTGAAGTAGTGGAAGGTTAGGCAGCAGGAGGGAAGGGTTAGGCTGAAGTAGTGGAAGGTTAGGCGGCAGGAGGGAAGGGTTAGGCTGAAGTAGTGGAGGGTTAGGCGGCAGGAGGGAAGGGTTAGGCTGAAGTAGTGGAGGGTTAGGCAACAGGAGGGAAGGGTTAGGTGGCAGTGGAGGGTTAGGCAGTAGGAGGGAAAGGTTAGGCTGAAGTAGTGGAAGGTTAGGCGGCAGGAGGGAAAGGTTAGGCTGAAGTAGTGGAGGTTAGGCAGCAGGAGGGAAGGGTTAGGCTGAAGTAGTGGAGGTTAGGCAGCAGGAGGGAAGGGTTAGGCTGAAGTAGTGGAAGGTTAGGCGGCAGGAGGGAAGGGTTAGGCTGAAGTAGTGGAGGTTAGGCGGCAGGAGGGAAGGGTTAGGCTGAAGTAGTGGAGGGTTAGGCAGCAGGAGGGAAAGGTTAGGCTGAAGTAGTGGAAGGTTAGGCGGCAGGAGGGAAGGGTTAGGCGGCAGGAGGGAAAGGTTAGGCGGCAGTAGGGAAGGGTTAGGCTGAAGTAGTGGAGGTTAGGCAGCAGGAGGGAAGGGTTAGGCTGAAGTAGTGGAGATTAGGCAGCAGCAGGGAAGGGTTAGGCTGAAGTAGTGGAGGTTAGGCAGCAGGAGGGAAAGGTTAGGCTGAAGTAGTAGGCTGAAGTAGTGGAAGGTTAGGCGGCAGGAGGGAAGGGTTAGGCTGAAGTAGTGGAAGGTTAGGCGGCAGGAGGGAAGGGTTAGGCTGAAGTAGTGGAAGGTTAGGCGGCAGGAGGGAAGGGTTAGGCTGAAGTAGTGGAAGGTTAGGCGGCAGGAGGGAAGGGTTAGGCTGAAGTAGTGGAAGGTTAGGCGGCAGGAGGGAAGGGTTAGGCTGAAGTAGTGGAGGTTAGGCAGCAGGAGGGAAGGGTTAGGCTGAAGTAGTGGAGGTTAGGCAGCAGGAGGGAAAGGTTAGGCTGAAGTAGTAGGCTGAAGTAGTGGAAGGTTAGGCGGCAGGAGGGAAGGGTTAGGCTGAAGTAGTGGAGGTTAGGCGGCAGGAGGGAAGGGTTATGCTGAAGTAGTGGAAGGTTAGGCAGCAGGAGGGAAGGGTTAGGCTGAAGTAGTGGAAGGTTAGGCGGCAGGAGGGAAGGGTTAGGCTGAAGTAGTGGAAGGTTAGGCGGCAGGAGGGAAGGGTTAGGCTGAAGTAGTGGAAGGTTAGGCGGCAGGAGGGAAGGGTTAGGCTGAAGTAGTGGAAGGTTAGGCGGCAGGAGGGAAGGGTTAGGCTGAAGTAGTGGAAGGTTAGGCGGCAGGAGGGAAGGGTTAGGCTGAAGTAGTGGAAGGTTAGGCGGCAGGAGGGAAGGGTTAGGCTGAAGTAGTGGAAGGTTAGGCGGCAGGAGGGAAGGGTTAGGCTGAAGTAGTGGAAGGTTAGGCGGCAGGAGGGAAGGGTTAGGCTGAAGTAGTGGAGGTTAGGCGGCAGGAGGGAAGGGTTAGGCTGAAGTAGTGGAAGGTTAGGCGGCAGGAGGGAAGGGTTAGGCTGAAGTAGTGGAAGGTTAGGCGGCAGGAGGGAAGGGTTAGGCTGAAGTAGTGGAAGGTTAGGCGGCAGGAGGGAAGGGTTAGGCTGAAGTAGTGGAAGGTTAGGCGGCAGGAGGGAAGGGTTAGGCTGAAGTAGTGGAAGGTTAGGCGGCAGGAGGGAAGGGTTAGGCTGAAGTAGTGGAAGGTTAGGCGGCAGGAGGAAAGGGTTAGGCTGAAGTAGTGGAAGGTTAGGCGGCAGGAGGGAAGGGTTAGGCTGAAGTAGTGGAAGGTTAGGCGGCAGGAGGGAAGGGTTAGGCTGAAGTAGTGGAAGGTTAGGCGGCAGGAGGGAAGGGTTAGGCTGAAGTAGTGGAAGGTTAGGCGGCAGGAGGGAAGGGTTAGGCTGAAGTAGTGGAAGGTTAGGCGGCAGGAGGGAAGGGTTAGGCGGCAGGAGGGAAAGGTTAGGCGGCAGGAGGGAAGGGTTAGGCTGAAGTAGTGGAGGTTAGGCAGCAGCAGGGAAGGGTTAGGCTGAAGTAGTGGAGATTAGGCAGCAGCAGGGAAGGGTTAGGCTGAAGTAGTGGAGGTTAGGCAGCAGGAGGGAAAGGTTAGGCTGAAGTAGTAGGCTGAAGTAGTGGAAGGTTAGGCGGCAGGAGGGAAGGGTTAGGCTGAAGTAGTGGAGGTTAGGCGGCAGGAGGGAAGGGTTAGGCTGAAGTAGTGGAAGGTTAGGCGGCAGGAGGGAAGGGTTAGGCTGAAGTAGTGGAGGTTAGGCAGCAGGAGGGAAGGGTTAGGCTGAAGTAGTGGAGGTTAGGCAGCAGGAGGGAAAGGTTAGGCTGAAGTAGTAGGCTGAAGTAGTGGAAGGTTAGGCGGCAGGAGGGAAGGGTTAGGCTGAAGTAGTGGAGGTTAGGCGGCAGGAGGGAAGGGTTATGCTGAAGTAGTGGAAGGTTAGGCAGCAGGAGGGAAGGGTTAGGCTGAAGTAGTGGAAGGTTAGGCGGCAGGAGGGAAGGGTTAGGCTGAAGTAGTGGAAGGTTAGGCGGCAGGAGGGAAGGGTTAGGCTGAAGTAGTGGAAGGTTAGGCGGCAGGAGGGAAGGGTTAGGCTGAAGTAGTGGAAGGTTAGGCGGCAGGAGGGAAGGGTTAGGCTGAAGTAGTGGAAGGTTAGGCGGCAGGAGGGAAGGGTTAGGCTGAAGTAGTGGAAGGTTAGGCGGCAGGAGGGAAGGGTTAGGCTGAAGTAGTGGAAGGTTAGGCGGCAGGAGGGAAGGGTTAGGCTGAAGTAGTGGAAGGTTAGGCGGCAGGAGGGAAGGGTTAGGCTGAAGTAGTGGAGGTTAGGCGGCAGGAGGGAAGGGTTAGGCTGAAGTAGTGGAAGGTTAGGCGGCAGGAGGGAAGGGTTAGGCTGAAGTAGTGGAAGGTTAGGCGGCAGGAGGGAAGGGTTAGGCTGAAGTAGTGGAAGGTTAGGCGGCAGGAGGGAAGGGTTAGGCTGAAGTAGTGGAAGGTTAGGCGGCAGGAGGGAAGGGTTAGGCTGAAGTAGTGGAAGGTTAGGCGGCAGGAGGGAAGGGTTAGGCTGAAGTAGTGGAAGGTTAGGCGGCAGGAGGAAAGGGTTAGGCTGAAGTAGTGGAAGGTTAGGCGGCAGGAGGGAAGGGTTAGGCTGAAGTAGTGGAAGGTTAGGCGGCAGGAGGGAAGGGTTAGGCTGAAGTAGTGGAAGGTTAGGCGGCAGGAGGGAAGGGTTAGGCTGAAGTAGTGGAAGGTTAGGCGGCAGGAGGGAAGGGTTAGGCTGAAGTAGTGGAAGGTTAGGCGGCAGGAGGGAAGGGTTAGGCGGCAGGAGGGAAAGGTTAGGCGGCAGGAGGGAAGGGTTAGGCTGAAGTAGTGGAGGTTAGGCAGCAGCAGGGAAGGGTTAGGCTGAAGTAGTGGAGATTAGGCAGCAGCAGGGAAGGGTTAGGCTGAAGTAGTGGAGGTTAGGCAGCAGGAGGGAAAGGTTAGGCTGAAGTAGTAGGCTGAAGTAGTGGAAGGTTAGGCGGCAGGAGGGAAGGGTTAGGCTGAAGTAGTGGAGGTTAGGCGGCAGGAGGGAAGGGTTAGGCTGAAGTAGTGGAAGGTTAGGCGGCAGGAGGGAAGGGTTAGGCTTAAGTAGTGGAAGGTTAGGCGGCAGGAGGGAAGGGTTAGGCTGAAGTAGTGGAAGGTTAGGCGGCAGGAGGGAAGGGTTAGGCTGAAGTAGTGGAAGGTTAGGCGGCAGGAGGGAAGGGTTAGGCACTATGCTATTGCTACAGTTAGGGGTTAGGCATTCTCCCCGCAGGAACAGTCCTCATCAGTTTACCGCCAGGCGTGGAAGACACTGCTGCAGGTGCTGGACCACAACTAGACCACCAGGAACATTCTTTCGGATTGATAATACTATCTGAGTAACGGCTGCGACAGCCGCCATGTTGTTACTGCATAGCCTCCATCTGTGAATCAGGCCCATTGAACGTGACTCACTTAGGTGCATGGAAGTTCCTGAGAATCTATATTATAGTTTGCCTGTCTTGCTTTAACGACGCCGTCTTCTTCTAGCGCCCCAACAGACACAATCCTAGTTTATTGCTGCCCGTGCTGTGCGTAGCTGAGAGATGCACTTTAACTGCCAGCTTTGTTCTGAGGCCGTGCAGCAAACTAACAGAAAACTCACATTCGCTTTATATTGTCCTTCAGAGGTTCCTTACTGCTACCCGGCCTGCGTTCTTCCTTATATGTTATTCTGCTCACTGCCGCGCTGTAATGGGACAATCACTCATCTCTCCTTAAAGTGTGAGTTCTATAACTGGCCTCTGGGACACTGCTGCTGCTCCTTGTATACTAAGCCGAACCTGCAGTTTCCAGAAATAGACGAGAAAGCTACGACGGAGAAACCGTGCGGGGAGAATGTACCAAATAAATAAGGGTCGCTTGTATTCGTCGGGGTCTCCGTTAGGGGAATGTGTGCATAAGGCTTGGACGAATTAAACAAATTAAAAGTATATTATTAGAAATAATGTTTTGTAAACCGTACAAGCCTTTGTGGAGATCTGTGCAGGGTATGGCCCTTATTCTGGTTCACTCGCAAAGGCAAATTCCTTCTCAAATGGACAAACCATGGGCCTTATTCATATCTGATCGCAGTACAATTTTGTTTGGAAAATGGGCAAAACCATGTGCACTGCAGGTGGGGCAGATGTAACATGTATAGAGAGTTAAATTGGGGTGGGGTGTGTTGAAACTGAAATCTAAATTGCAGTGTAAAAATAATGCAGCCAGTATTTACCCTGCACAGAAACAAAATAACTAACCGAAATGTAACGCTCTCTATACATGTTACATCTACCCCACCTGCACTGCAGGTGGGGTAGATGTAACATGGGGGGCAGATGTAACATGTGCAGATTTGGGTGGGTTATTTTGTTTCTGTGCAGGGAAAATACTGACTGCTTATTTTTACACTGCAATATAGATCTCACTTTGAAGTAAAACCCCACCCAAATCTAACTCTCTCTGCACAAGTTACATCTGCCCCCCTGCAGTGCACATGGTTTTGTCCATTTGAGAAGGAATTTGCCTTTGCGAGTGAATCAGAATAAGGGCCTATGTATAAATCGCTTGGAGCTGCATTTATCAAACAATATTTGCAGCTTAATCCCCTAAAACACCCATTTTGGGTGGTTAGCCGCAAATATTAAGTATCACCGTAATGTAACAAAGGGGGACTGCAGCGGGAATCTCCAATCTCTGCTGTGATCCCTCCTGCACTGCCGGCCGCCTCCCCCATAGGTTTCTATGGGGGATGAGAATTTGCCCGATTTGTTAACATCGGGCAGCCCGGTTTCGCATCCATGGACTACCGACATTCTGAGATGGCGACAGCCCATTGTAGCCTTTGGGCTACGGATCGCACTGCTGCCGGGGCAGTGCGGTCAGCGGGGGATGATACAGCCCACCATTAGGGTCGCATTTTACAATGCGATCCTGGGCATTAATATTCTGCCCAGATTGCATTGTAAATGCGATCAATGAATGATAAATGGGCCTCTTGGTCTGTATTCGGTAAAGGGTGTATTATATTATTTATAATCAGTGAGTTGTGATGTCAGCAGTTTGCACAATAATTCAGGGTCTGACTAGTGTTTGTAGGCGATGACAATATTTATGCAGTGAGATTTTGAATGCAGTGATGGCAGGAAGGGACCACTTAGGGCAAGTGACGGAGAGAAGACCCAAGGAACCCTGGGATTCTGGGATTGAAAAAAATACCCCCGGATTGGCATCCCTACTGAGGACTGTGAGATGGTTCTGGTGGGCAGCAGATTCACTTGCAAGTCCTCAAGCTGGGTACTCACTTGAGGGACTGTGATGGGTATTTGATCCGACACCAAATGAGTCCAGATTCTATGAACACAATAGAATGGGTATTATGAAAGAGGGAACAAACATGTTCTGTCCTCCATTAGCGTCAACAAAGTAGCTGGCAATAGCGCTAGGTGCTGAACTTCAGATCTAGCGCCCGCAGGAGCGCGCAATTACCTGTACACACTGAGCGGTGTCGGCGATTGGTCCTTAGGAAACGGCAGATTGGCCCGGAATTTCTATGTACCCGGCTTTATCTTCAGTCGTCGTAGCTGTCCAGATGGGACGATTGGATCAGAATATACTTCTTTATTTAGCACTTTCTAGAAGATAATAGATACAATCTGATTGGTTGCCCATAGCAACAGCCCGTCTTCAGTAGACCGTTCCTCCTGTAGCTGGGACTTGTAGTAACACATCAGCTGTATAGATTCTGCCACTCAGTACCTTGATGTATGTTTTCCTTGCGTTACCCTTCAGTCTTGTGCTGTTACATATGATCACTAGGATCCCGGGGGATGGTAATGTCTAATTGTGGAGGATAGAATGTCATTGTGGCCCCCAAACATAATGCCGCACATGGTAATTCCTCTCAAACCTGAAAGCACAGATTTGATATTACAAATACAATGATGGCCCTACGGACTATACAGTATGATGCGATTTGGCCATCTGCGGGGTCCCCTGATGCCTCACACACACCAGCTGTTGCTCAGCTCCCCCCCCCCCCCCCCGCACGTTTCCGCTGGTAGCTGTGTTCTATCAGTATTTGTTGTCAGAGCCGTAACCATGGCTGCACGAGTGTGGCCCACCTGCAGGGCGCAAGGGCAAGAGGTCTTCACAATATGACCTTGTCACTGTCAACCAATAGTGGTTGACCTAATCAATCGACCTAGACAGTGGATACCGACGGATACCGTCATATATGCTAAGCAGCCCTGCACCACAAGGCATCTTGTGAGTGAGAATGGATGTAATTAATATGAGGCAATAAGAACAGAGAGTGCATTCTGGAATCCACCCAATTCTCAGCACAAAGGCTGCGTATCTCTGCTCTTTGGGGTGCAGTCTTCAGACATTGCTGATGGAGATTGCTGTAGCAGCTGGGGCCCCGAAGCAGCTTGGCAGAACCTAGCTCCGGGCAGTAGTATGTCGGAGACAAGACGCCGTCATAGGAATAATTGATCTCTATCTGGAAGACTCAGTTATTTCCCCTGTAGTGTCGTTTAATCAGCTGCAACTTAGGCAGAAAGTTCAGGGTGACCTCCATCCGGATTCCCTCATTCATTTGCTGTTGGTAACGCGGGCTGATGCTGCAGGTCAATAAACCGGTGCAGCTGGGTCAAGCAGCAGCTGAGACTGAACAGCACAGTCCTTTATTTTCCTCACCAGAATGGCAGCTTGTACGGCCACCTAAGCGCCACTCCCCATACATACAGACGCCCGAACAGGTTGCAGTTTGGGGGGAATTGGTTCAGACATCCAAAAATTACACAGATTTCCAATTCCAATTTAAAAAAAAATATAAAAAAATATTGAGGTTGCCGAACAGATCCAAACTTGTTTGAGCCACAGCGACAAAGGCCCTTCTGGTTCACTCGCAAAAAGGCATATTCCTTCCCAAATGGACAAAACCCTGTGCACTGCAGGTGGGGCAGATGTAACTTGTGCAGAGAGAATTAGATTTGGGTGCGGTTTTACTTCAAAGTGAGATCTATATTGCAGTGTAAAAATAAAGCAGTCAGTATTTTCCCTGCACAGAAACAAAATAACTCACCCAAATCTAACTCTGTCTGCACATGTTACATCTGCCCCACCTGCAGTGCACATGGTTCTGCCCATTTGAGAAGGAATTCGCCTTTGCGAGTGAACCAGAATAAAGGCCAAAGGCTAAGCCAGTCCACATACGTTCCGGCCAGTCCCCACTACAATTATACATACTTTTACATTAATGCTAAATATCATTTGCTTGTATTTCACAGATAAATAGAAACCCGCAATGATTTTAATATAGTCAAAAATCAAAACTCAAACAATTTGAAATGAGCCCTTTATGATTTTGCCGAAAAACATTTTATTTAACTTAGTATAGTATAGTATTCCAAGCTGGTATAACATATCTGAGTTTCTCTTTTTATACACAGATAAGTCTATATACTAACAGGGAAAGACCCCGGTTCTCTCTGGAATGTTATTCCATACTATAGTACTTCTACCTATCTATGATGGCTACTGTCCACACAGAGATTTGTTGCCTACCTCTGCCAAAAGCTGCAAATGTAATAAGTTCCGGCGCAACGTTCCTTCTCTGGCCCATCCTCGCCAACTCCATCTTGCCCTGAATGTAGGCGTGGTCAGCAGATCAGATTGGGCTTCGGGGGGTGTGTGTGTGGGGCTTGTTTTTACTCCATTCTGGGGTACTGTTACCATACCAGGTATGTTTCTGGAGTGTGGCAGGGAACAGGGGTATTTGGAGGACGCTGGAGCAAAGTTGGGTGGGTACATACAAACTACACACAATCTACACACATGGGGCTGATTCAGACCCTTTTTGTTATGGGCGAATTTGCGTTATGGAGCAAAGGGCTTTGTCGAGTTTCACAGTCACTGAGCTGTTCGCTCAGTCAGTAAGTGGAGGGAAGGGATGGGTGTGGCTATGCCTGCTCGGAGAGGGGGGGAGGGGGAGCTGACGTCAGTGCCCACCCCCAATTCGGAGGACAGCAGCCATCTGAAAAGTAGGTATTGACTTTCTTTTCAGATTGAAGGCTGGAAAAGTCATCCTCCTCTTTGCAGCCGTATGCAGATGGGAGTGCTATTGAAGATGGGATGTTGCCCATAGCAACCAATTTTTTTTTGTTTAGCACCTTTTAAAAGATACTGTAATAGATCTAACCTGATCTAACTGTACCCGTGTGCCTTTGCTGGCGGCTTAGATTACCTGCTGTCACACAGCCACATTGACCTGAGCATGTGAACAGCTGAAGCGGCGCTGCCCTAGATACAGGAACACAAGCACCGTGATTTTATCCTGCCGCCAACGGAATTACTGTGAAACCAGCATTTTACCCTGGTAGTTATGTTTCATGCAGCCCCTTTTACACTGCGCTTATATCTAATAACAGTATACAGTACACCTCCTTCCTCTGCTCGGGACATCGGCTCCTACATACCCGAGCGTACAGCCAAATATAACCAGCCTGATCCAGAGTTAATAGCAAATCCTAAAAAAAAAACAACAACAAAGAGTCCCAGCAATTTGTAACATGTTACATTGCAAGGTGCCCTGTGTACATCCTTGCACCCATACAAGCGAGGACTGAGATGCCCACTTTTAGCACCAGTATACACTGTATTACCGCCTGGTGCATCCTTATATGTCACCTCCTCCAGCCCCATGTCAGATGCACGTTCTCAGTTTTACCGCGGCCTCCTATGCTTGGGGCTGAGCCCCCGTGTACACAGCTGCTTGCATCGATACGCCTGCAACACCCGATCCCGTACACAGTTACAATGGTTCCAGCATCTTGACAGCCGTCATGCTGTGCGACCAAAGGCTTACTCAGAAGGTCAATGTTTGACCGATGTACATCCGATGTTTGCCTTCCTGTGGTTCAGAGGTGCCGCAGGTGATCATCTTAGTACAACTGAGGGCAGCTTTAATATTTGCATCATTTCGCACAGCTGTACGCATTTGAGGTGCCCATACACTAGGGCGACTTCTCCGATGGGAGAAGTCACCTGCGTTGAGCCTTGCAGGAACCTCCCGGGCGGTAGGACTGCATAGGAAACACCGTATGCAGTTCTTTTGCATAAGATGTATCCCAGCCATGCCAGCGGAAAGGCTTGGCGATGCCATATGTCTTTCGCGCACACCGTGCGATCTTCAGGCTCCAATGGGATGCTCATGGGACCGTGTATTTTATCGGACCTGGGGGGGTTATTCTGGTTGATTCGCAAGGCTATGAATTTGCAGACTTGCGAGTCCACCAAACACCGCCTTGCGAATGGTGGCCGCCACCCATTCGCAAGGGCGTTTTCCTCGCAGGGCCTAGGGAGATCTACCCACATCATTCGATGGTCACCCATCGGTGGATGGACATCCGGTGATGTCAGCGGCCCCCCCCCCCCGCACCCCTGTCATCGGGGCATTTGCATAAGGACGCCCAGCATTTTCATGGGAACGCCCATGAATCGCTGGGCATTCCCATATGCAAATGGCCCAACCCGCCCCCCCACGCCCCTTTCCAGCCCCTACTTGGGTGCGCGCGCCCGGCAAACACCCGGTTTGCCATGGCCACACACACCTGCCGTTTGCACATGCGCAGAAATGCGTCTACACACGTGCAGATGCACAACCATCAGACCCCTTGTGAATGAAGGGGTCCGAACGAACGGAAATGAATAAGGTCCTTGATGTCAAAAACATGCAATTTGGACACTTTCCATCCAATTTATCGCTGCAATCAAATAGAAAAAGTGACCAATTACCATGAATATGCAATAGTGTATGGGCACCTTTACAGCTGCGGTGGCGTGTGTGTAGATCTCTGAATCTGACCCTTTAAATCTGCAGCATGGTTCCCCCAGGGCGCAAACTGTTCCTCTTTTGCTCCTTTTTTTCCTACTATATCTAAATCGGAATGAAGGTCTCCATTTAAGTTGACAGTAACCATATTGCAGCACCTGGTCAGTGGCGGCAGTGGGGATTATAAGGTTGGTATTCTCAAGCACAGGGATTTCCGGAGTTTTCTTGCAGTCGGTTAAATTAGAATATTAAGGGATAGTTTAAAATAAGCTTACTACTTACCTCTAATTAATCCTAATTTCTGTCTTTGCATTAAAGAAATGTATTGGTCAGCATATATAAAAGTTAGAACGAGCGCTCTTGCGCACTTTATTTGCTTACAGACGGTTATTTTTAATGATCTTTTACTAAAACATAATAACTTTTCATTTGCTGAGACAGGTCCCATATGAATACCGTGTTAGGAGGCCGCTCTGTGATTTTTTCTTGCAGTGAAATTAGCTTTTTCTCTGCGGTTTATACTTAAATGAGCCGGTAGGGATATTTTTGATTGTGGTTTAACCGCTGACAGTACCAGGCCCTTTTGACCTTGGGAACATTATACAGGTGTCTGTGTAACTTTATTGGGTTGTTTAGACTGCTTGATGGAGATTTTTGTAGGACCGTTCTCATCTTTGGGCCCTAAAATATCACCGCTGCCTTTCTTATGCTCCCGGTAATGCAATAAAAGTTGTAAAAACGTCACCAAGGCTTGTGTAAAGCTTTCATGGGTGTAACCCAATTTTCCAGGCAATGTATATGAAATAACCTTTAGACAGGCTTTACCAGGGATCAATGGGAATGTAATGGTGTGGCGCTCTTTACTTTCAGTGCAATTTTCACTAGGGACCCCTGCAGAGGATTAAAGGTTTCACCACACTAGTCTCCAAGTACCCACCAGACGGGGCCAGAACAGCGATTCCCAACCTTTTTTCTCTCCCGTACCCCTTGATTAGTGTACCCCCTCTAAATATGAAATATCCACAGTACTTACAAGTGGTAGTGAGCGGTATGCATGCCCTTATATTAAGAAGTAGCGGAGGAGTAGTGTGCGGTCAGGAATCGGGTCCCCCTGTGTCTGGCCGCTGGCTGTGTACTGTCTCCGGGGTTCCCGATAACGCCTGTAGCGTTAATGCCGCTGCTTCCTCCACACGTGTCAGCGCGGTGCAGATGATCGCTGGTGTCTGAGGGCAGCGCGGGTACCTCCCAGTTTATTGCTGCTCGGGCAAAAGCACAAGGAGACGCTGATGACGCTACAGACGGAACCCGAAGTGACATAACCGGGTTCATCTCCACTGCCATCGGGAGACTTTATTGTCAAGCACCCCCAACCAGTCTGCAGAGTACCCCAAGTGGTACACGTACCTCAGATTGGGAACCACTGGGCTGGAAGGAAAGGGTTTCATGGTGGAGGGGCACGGACGGGGGTCAAAGTACAAGAAAATGATATACTGTATCTGGAAGCACGGAGGAATGAGATACCAGGGGGGGGGGTGTGTGTGTGGAATGTGGGGGATGGGGCGGTAATTCTTTGACCATATTGTCTGTAATAATTTAGCAGATGTAACAGTTGTGCAGAGACTTTGTAGAGTCACAGAGGGCATGAGCACACAACAAAACCGCAAATGCTCAGATATGAAATACAGGTCTGCCCAGCCCAGGTACGGTGGGCGAGGTGCATGAGTGGGCGTGTCTATGAAGTACAGGTCTGCCCAGCCCAGGTACGGTGGGCGAGGTGCATGAGTGGGCGAGTCTATGAAGTACAGGTCTGCCCAGCCCAGGTACGGTGGGCGAGGTGCGGGAGTGGGCGTGTCTATGAAATACAGGTCTGCCCAGCCCAGGTACGGTGGGCGAGGTGCGTGAGTGGGCGTGTCTATGAAGTACAGGTCTGCCCAGCCCAGGTACGGTGGGCGAGGTGCGGGAGTGGGCGTGTCTATGAAATACACGTCTGCCCAGCCCAGGTACGGTGGGTGAGGTGCGTGAGTGGGCGTGTCTATGAAATACAGGTCTGTCCAGCCCAGGTACGGTGGGCGAGGTGCGGGAGTGGGCGTGTCTATGAAATACAGGTCTGCCCAGCCCAGGTACGGTGGGCGAGGTGCGGGAGTGGGCGTGTCTATGAAATACAGGTCTGTCCAGCCCAGGTACGGTGGGCGAGGTGCGGGAGTGGGCGTGTCTACACTGCTTACCAAGATGCTGCATGGCTAAGCGTGCATTGCAGGAGACCTCTAGAGTTGCCCAGGTAATCTGTTCCCACTCCCCCATTCTTGGTGCACCTGTGAACTGTGACCCTGGCTCAGGTAGCCTGAACTTCCACTGCAGATCACTTTGGTACAGTATTATTAATACTGTACCAAAGTATTACCCCCCATTGGCATATCTATCATGGGTGCAAGGTGTATGGTTTACACCATGTCTCAAGTCAAGGGGGGCCCCGCAGCCTGCACCCATATAATAATACTTACCTCTTTGGAGTCCCGTGTTGCAGCATAAATCACCAGGAAAATGGAGCAGTGGACAATTCCTGGGGATTTGGGCATACACAGTAGAGAAGTCACAGGGAAAATGGCATGTGCACCATTTTTTCAGAGACCCGCGTATACAGTACATTGTATAATATGGCTCATTTGCCCTGCCAGAGAGGAGGGGGCGGGTACAGAGCCTGCACATAAGACCTGTCCAATCTTAAACCCCCATGTATTACCCCCAAACCACTAATATACCTCCCAACTATTCTAAATCACAGACCTTGAAAAGTGTGGTGCTATTGTGAAATGGGCCTGGTTACACCTGACATGGACATAATGGCGAGGGCCTGGGCTTGGTTTGAGTACTAGAATAATACATGTGCACATGTACGCAATGCCGTTTAGTCAATGCACAGTAAATGATATCCAGCTCGCTGCTGGATCTTACGTACACCCAGACACATGACAATAATGTGCTGTCCTGTGTTTCCAGGTGATGCTGGTGGGAGATTCTGGAGTAGGGAAGACGTGTCTGCTCGTCAGATTCAAGGACGGGGCCTTCCTGGCCGGCAGCTTCATCTCAACCGTCGGGATTGACTTTCGGGTAAGACACGATGTGGCAATCCTAACAACTGCTATTATAGTGTCAAAGCATAAGACAGGTCAGGACTTGGGAAAGCCTTTCTAGCAGAATTAAATGATGAGATTTATCAATAGGATCTGTCGCTATAACGACTGCAATATGGCGCCAATGGCTGAAACCTATGTAATATTATTTGGCGCTCTGGAACCCCTGTGACGCCTTATTAGTAAAAGCTATGGCTGTGTGAGTGCCGCCTGTGTCTCCCATACCTGCAGTGTGCAGCTTGGGTTCTTCCAGGGTCCTAGAGGCTGGCATGTTTCCTGGTTGCTCCTGGGCATCTGAGAAAGAAGCTGTCAGTAGAGAACCCAGGGAGACCTGTGATATTGGAAGGCTGCAGATTGACCATACAATGCACAAAGTAATACGCTGTACGATCCTTCGATGGATCACAATGGTTTTTAAAATAAAAAAAAAACATTTCTCCTCCAATGTTGGGAACCTTCCTGTGTTTCTATACACTCAGGAATATGAGGATGCTGCTGGGGGATGGTTCAGTGTTCCTCGTTCTGCCAGCTTCTGCCAATTACACCAACCAATAAACCAGACTCGAGGTGTTTTGCTTAGTCATAGAGGGAGATCGTGCTTTGTGTGTGTGTGTGTGTACATGTGTGCCTGGGGCCGCCAGTTACCAGCTAATGATCACACGTCAGCAGCACTGATGAATAAATCATTGTGACTGCCAGGATGAGCGCGGTGTCTGTCCTTTAGAACCGTCACGTGTAGGTTATTTTACTACGTTTCACCAAAGATGCAACATTTACACCTTAGAACTCTAGGACAGCGGTTTCCAACCATTTTTCTCTCCCGCACCCCTTGATTACACATTTGATTTATGAGTACCCCCTCCTCTCAATTTGCAATATCCACAGTACTTATGAGTGGAGTGGAAGTGAGCGGTATGTGTGTCCTTATATTAGGGAGTAGCAGAGGAGTAGTGTGCGGTCAGGAATCGTATCCCTCTGTGTCTGGATGCTGGCTGTGTACTTTCTACAGGACGCCCACTAACACATGTAGGAGTAATGCCGCTGCTTCCTGCCCCGTGTCAGCGTGGGGCAGCTGATCGCTGATGTCTGAGGTCAGCTTGGGCAGCTCCCAGTGGATTGCTGGTTGGGAGACGCTGATGGCGCTGAAGACAGAACCGGAAGTGACACAACGTGAATTATCTCCACGGCAACAAACCCCCAACCAGTCTGTAGCATACCCCCTGGGGTACATGTGTCCCAGGTTGGGAACCACTGCTCTAAGGGGTACATTTATTAAGATGGGAGTTCTGTTGAAGATGGGATGTTGCAGCCAATCAAATTCTACCTAATATCTTGTAGAATGTGCTTAATAAATAAGCAGTAGATTCTGATTGGTTGCCTTGGGCAACATCACATTTTCAATTGAACTCCCAGCTTTGAACTTGAACCTTAGGAATGTTAGGGACCCATTTAATGAGGTCACCTGGCTGTGGTAGGGGGCCCATATGTTTGGCATCTTTGCGTGCAACTCTTCCTGGTAAAATCCATATAATTTACAATTCAGATGCACAAGCAGCTTCTGCTGAGTACAATATATGCTTAATGCCTATATTCTGTGTGCAACTGCTGCTTTAGCTACATACGAAATGCTTCGTTACAGTGACTTCCCGTAAACTCTGTGATGTAGCATTCTGTATGCAGATACAGCTGTGGCCATGCACAGATTATATGCACGCTGCATATCATTTTAATCATCAGAAGCTGCTGTGTCTTATTCAAACCATTTTGCGAATAAGAGTCATTGCAATGGAAAAAGCCAACCCAAAATAATCACTTACCTATTATATGTATTTAAGTGTATATGAGAGTACTCAAGCTGCACCTGCCATAGGGCCTGTACACCAGGCTGGTGACATTAGCATAAAAAAGGAAGTTGGATCTGCAGAAAAAGACACGGACTGATCAGAATCGGTGTGTTTGGCAGAAATGGATGCAAGGAGGGCTGCAGCCCCCCCCCCCTCTCCAACTGAGGAGCCTATGTGATCCGCACACCCATCGCCTATTACATAAAGTCATTGTTTAGTGCTGTTCCTCTAGTGTCCTTTATTCTGTATTCTACCTGCGTCTTGTCCTGCGCTCTCTGCTTTAATCTGTTCGAAATTATTTTTTTCTTCAAACATTCAACACGACTAGACATATACTCAATATTTTCTCATCAGAAATCTGAAGCAAACTATCACACTGAATAAATGCATCATACATCTTGTATGTGTTTTCTAGATAGATGAATAGGTCAGTATCATTTTACACTTGTGTCTTTATTGATAGGAGGAAAAGAAGCGTGTCACTGAAAGATAAATCTGTGAGATGTATATAATACAGCATATATACTGTTTACTAGAATAAGTTGCAAAGTACAACAGTGACATGTTGACCCCAGTGACTAGGGATGGGAAGTTAGGAGCTCAGCTGGAGGAAGTCATTTGTATTTACTAAGCAGTGCTTTTGAAAGCTTCTCTGTCTTTGGCAGATTTTCTGAGCCATTATGTAAACAGTGTATTGGAATGGTGTCAAACTCATGTACCTCCAGCTGTTATGGAACTATACATCCCAGAATGCACTGCCACAGTTTTAGTAATAAAAAAAAAAACCTCTGTTCCTACACCATTACTTCTTTAAAAAAAAAAAAAGCCTATTGCAAGGGAATCTCTGGTGTTATTCCACATTGTTGTTGGTTGTGGTTTTTATCTAAAGGCCCCCTTCCACTAGTGTAATTTGGGCCCTTTTCATCGAATTCTGAGGCATTGGCAAAATCGCATCCGATGCGCTGTCCCATGTTCATCGGATCAGAGATCATCATTGCTGCACCAAGGATCCAATGGTGCCCATACAGCGTGCGTTGCGATGCGATATGGGCAGTACAAAAAGTGTGTGCAGCACATACTGTACTTTTTGTACTGTGCGGTGCCCACGGGAGTGTGCATTGCATCGCATTCCACGCTGCTATCGCAGCATGTATGGGCACCTTAAGTCGAATAGCAAGGGAATCGCACCGTGTGTACACACTAAAAGTCATGTGCTCTTTACATACAATTCATGCTATCTGCATTATGCTGTGTACACACGGTGAGATTTGACATTCGATTTGGTACTTGTGGAGTATCACGGCTCCCATCGTATGGCATCGTATGCCATATGTAGTGGCATACGATGGCATACGATGCAATGCGATGTTTTACCGATTTTTGAGCATTTTTGCTCAAAAATCGTATGCCATCGCATTACATCGTATGCCATATGTAGTGGCATACGATGGCATACGATGCGATACGATGTTTTACCGATTTTTGAGCATTTTAGCTCAAAAATCGTATGCGATCGCATCGGATGCCATACGATGGCATCCGATGCGATGCGATGGCATACGATTTTGCACTGAAATGCATCAGAATGCATTGAAATGTGTATTAAAGTAGTGAAATGCCCCCAAATGCCATTTTTCATAGTGCACCACCCCCACTATCAACGTCAACCCGAAGCATGGCGAGCGCAGCGAGCCCGCGAGGGGCGGCGGTACGCGAGGGGCGGCGGTACGCGTCCTACGACCTTTTCATACCCCCACTATCCACGTCGGCGTGGAGTTGAGAATAGAATAGTGTGGCGAGCGCAGCGAGCCACCGAGCCCGAAGCGTGGCGAGCCCCGCGAGGGGACGCGGATACCTGTGAAGCCCGCGAGGGGACGCGTATAGCTGTGAAGGTATCCGCGTCCGCTCGCCACGCTTCGGGCTCGGTGGCTCGCTGCGCTCGCCACACTATTCTATTCTCAACTCCACGCCGACGTGGATAGTGGGGGTATGAAAAGGTCGTAGGACGCGTACCGCCGCCCCTCGCGGGCTCGCTGCGCTCGCCACGCTTCGGGTTGACGTTGATAGTGGGGGAGGTGCACTATGAAAAATGGCATTTGGGGGCATTTCACAAGTTTAATACACATTTCAATGCATTCTGATGCATTTCAATGCAAAATCGGGTGCGATCGCATCGCATCGCATGCGATTTGATCGCATGCGATGCGATGCGATTTTTAGCATACGATCTGCATACGATGCAGGTCGTGGGAGCCGTGATACTCCACAAGTACCTTCGATTTTGACTATATAGTCAAAATCGCATGCAGATCGTATGCAGATCACACAGGTTTTTTACCTTGGGATCCTGATGCGCGCTCCCATGGCAGCACAAATCGAAACCCAGATAGACAAGGCAGCAATGACTAGTGTGCCGGACGGCTCACCAACAGTCGGGATTCCGACTGCTCCCTCGTGGGGGTCCATGACCCCCATAGATGGATAATAAAATAGGTGGCGAGCGCAGCGAGCCACCGTTCCCGCAGAGTGACGAGCGCAGCGAGCCCGCAAGGGGCTTCATTTCGCTCCCCTCGCTGTGTAGTTGGGATTCCGACGTCGGGCTAATTACTGTCGGAATCCCAACTGTCGGTGTGTTAGACCACACCCCAATGACTACATAGTGCAAATCTAATGCAGATTGTATGAATTGTATGTAAATAGCACAGAGGTAGCAAAGATTGCAAAGCACTCAAATCTTACGTCGAATAGCATGAGAATCTCACCGTGTGTACACACCATTAGATTTGGACTATATAGTCATTGCTGCCCTGTCTATCTGGGTTTCGATCTGTGCTGTCCCGGGAGCGCGCATCGGGATCGCAAGGTAAAAAACCTGTGCGATCTGCATAAGCTTTTGACTCTATAGTGAAAATCTAATGTCAAATTCACCGTGTGTACACAGCATTAGAAAGCATCTACTCATCCTGCGGACAAGATTATTGTATATATGTGATCAAGATTGCTTCACAATTGTTTGTAAAATAAGGGGCGTTAACAGCAAATGAGTTAGCACAATGCCGCGTACCCAACCAATCGTCCTGAGTTTGGAATACCCCCTGCAGGGAGAGTCCCCGTAATTTATTTCCATCATAAACAGGCGAGCTGTAAATGAATTGGATGCAGGATTAAATCTCCTCTCTGTGTGATTTATCTGTTTATTATTCAAGTCCCATTTAAATATATCAATCACTGTGTCACTTTCTGGTAATTGTGACCTGCCTACTTATATTGTGTTCCAGTGGGTGTACTTGCTTCCCGTGTACCAGCAGTTGTTATGATGTGGTGGAAGCAAGAATTAACCGGTAGCCGCCAACTTTGATGATTTCATCTCTGCCTGTGGTCACCGCTTCGATACCCAACCATGGCCTTATCTGTGTGACTTTGTATGTCCCCCCCCATGTTTTCTTCCCTGACAATGTTCACAGCATTTATTTAGTCAGGGCTTTACAACATTCACATAAGATCTATGTGTCCAGTCGGAGCATTGGAACATTCCTAGGGCTAGATCCACATGTGCAGACAGAGCATTATAATGTTCATACAACATGGGGTGTTCACAAGACTAGTCTAATGCTGGGTACACACCAGGACGACTAGGGCCCGATCCCCACAATCTAGATCCAATTCCGATCAATTGGATGTAGATTGTGTGCTGATTGGGCCCTTTTCTGACCTGGTGTGGACCGATACCGATCCGATGCGCGGTCCCGCGGGTCGGTCGGTCGTTATTGAGATCCTACCTGCTGCAGGTAGGATCTCAATGACGACCATACAGCCGGGTGCGGGTCGCCATCGGATCGGACCCGCTCACGGTGCACATCAGAGAATTAGAGTGTTCATATTACTAGTCTAATATTGTCCAATCAGAGCATTATAATGGTCACAGTGATAGACCAATATGTGTTCAATCAGAGCATTAGGATGTTCACAGGGATAGGCCAATATGTGTCAAGAATATACACCTGAATGATGTGTTGTACAAAATATCACCGACCATTATACTCTCACTCTATGTAATATAGTTAAGCGCCTTGTCTCTCGCAGTGAGCTTGCACATACTATATACAAATGACCCAGCTGGTTGGGTGAATAGCCGGTCTCCCTATTGGCATATTCTGCAGGGCTGATTGCTATGCCTGCTCACACCCCTGGTACATTGTGGTCGGTGAACACTGTTTCAGGCTGATGAACGTGTTGAAGATCAGCTCAGCACCACGGACAGCTCTCCGGAGACTCTCTCTCTGCTTCATCATTACCAGCCCCTGATTAGGTTTTTATACACATCATTTGTATCAATTAACAGTGTAATTACTTTTCAGTCCTGCATGTCTCAGATGAACATGTGCTATGGGAACGCTGACTGCCAGGCACTTCTCCGAGCAGGAATTTCTCAGATGAGAGTTTAATGTTTTCATGGTGTTCTAGAGCCGCACGCTGAATTGTCTGGAGGAAAGGTCCCATAACTTTGTTTTTCATAGCCCTTAAAACCACGCAGGCATAGAATAAACGCAACTGATTAAAGCGATAGTCAGGAGGAAGTTTTCTTTTGTTATTCCTTTTCAATTTATTGTGCGCCGGTCAGTCTGTTCTCTGCAAAAGCTTTGCAGCAGCTAGATTTCGCTTGGTGGCATGTGTCCCTCTAGGTCAGGGATCCTTAGACCCTCCAGCTGTTGTTGAACTGCACATTCCAGCATGCCCTGCTACAGTTTTGCTATTTGGCCATGCTGAAACTGTTGCAAGGCATGCTGGGATGTGTAGTTCAACAACAGATGGAGGGCCGATCCCTGCTCCAGGTAATCATGTCATTGGTCTCCCCCCAGGACCTATGGACAACTGTTTAATAGATAACATTCCTTTGGGCAGATACCAAGAGTTGTGTGGCCTGTTCTCCCATGTAAATAGCCCAGATTTATTTCATTACAGACCCGCAATCCACCTGGGAGAAGCAGCTGAGCTTATTCCTTCTACAGTTCAAAGACTGGAGGTTAATTATGTCTCTCTTGCCCTTACGTTTGCATTGCAATGTGTATGTGGTCTTCTGTCTGTTGCGGTCCAGGGATCGGTGGTCTAACCTAGTGGTCCGTACAATCTGCAGCAGGGGCTACCTTAAACCATAGGTGCCTTTAAAAAAAGTAATACGGAGATATAAAAAAAAAAATGAGGATGTGCAGAATTAATTAAGCGTTCTCTCTGTGCGTAGACTGAAATACGCATTTGCACAGGGGTGATGACGCGCCCCTTCGCAGTACAAGTTTCCATCTTCTATGTGATTCACTGCGTTACTCATCCATAGCTTATAATAGCTCAAACTGCGCAATGAACAGATGCGGAAATATTGTCAGTTTTAGGTCTCGTCCCTGTATTGTTCTTATCCCAGTACCTGTAGCCGTAGGCTAGAAATGATTTCATTAGCGAGATACTGTAGCAATAGAAATATAATCTGCAGTAAAAAAAAAGCACCTAAGATACTGATCACTCACTGGGTAGGGGTTTGTAGCCTCCCTCCCCACCACCTACCCCACAGAGGGCCAGATGCACTGAGCTTCAAAAGTGATAAAATGCAGAGTGATAAACAGCCAGCCAATCAGCTCCTGTCTGACATTTTTCAAACACAGCCTGTGACATGGCAGGTAGGAGCTGATTGGCTGTTTATTTCTCTCCATTTTATCATTTTTGAAACTTAGTGCATCTGGCCCAGAGTGTGACAGAGAGTGGAGACATGAGTGGGGAGACAAAGCCTGAGCCTCTTCTATATTGATTGCTCTCCTGGGTGAACTGAGGCCAGTGTGTGGCTCATTAGGTCGGCAACATAAAAAAATGTTGACACAAGCAAAATGTAAAGAAAGCTCGTCACAGAACAAGGTTGCCGAGTTTTTCACAGCTTTTTTGGTCCTCTGTCGACATGGACCCCCAATTCGTGTAACACGTCCCCTCGCATGGCTCGCTTTCCTCGGCACACTACTATAGTCTCCCTCCATGCCGACATGGATGGAGAAGTAAGAAAAAGTCAGTCTAAAATAATAAAAATCATGAAAAACTCATGCTGATCTTCAAACGTGTCAGCCACACATGCTTGTGTCAACCTTTTGACAATGTCAGCAGTTTTCATGTGTCAACCTGTCGTTCTAGAAACCATCGACCTATCAATGAGATGTGGAGGCTGCTGTATACGCTACCTAATGTCAGTGAATTGCCTCTACGACAAGGGTATCCGGTCCATAGATAAAAATATATAGGTCAACACCATATGGCCGACACGATTAAGGTCGACAGGTAGAGCAGCGCTCTTTCGCCTGCACCAACCATCGATCGATCTTTCTCCCCTTCGGAAGTAAGTCAGCGGAAACAGATTTTTATTTCCGCCGATGTTCACCGAAAAGGTGACGGGCGCTGACGTCGTGCCCACGTACAGTATCAACCGCCCACCCCAAGCAGGCCCAACCAGTGTTTTCGTGGGGACACCTGTAAAACTCTAGGCTTTCCCCTGCTCCGGCCCGGTGTCTGCTGCCGCCGGCCCCATTGAAGCGAACGGCCTGACCATTGTGAAACTCGCCAAAGCCATTTGCCCCCCAGGGACTGCACATGAGCAAATATACGCCCTGTCTGATCAAAGCAGAACCAATATGGAAAGGAAAATGGGGTGGGGTAGCGAGTGTTCCATAGACACAAGGAATGAAAGACAACAGTGGAAGCAGCTGATCCAATCAGAGATGATTTACGATGCTTCACCCAGCTGCCGCGGCACATTGTCTCGCTACGTTATCACAGAAGGTACGGACAGGCTCTCCTGTGCAGCTGGGACATTGCAGGATGCATGCTCCATCATAACCACATCAGAAAAAGCTTACAATGTAAATGGCCTTGCAGAGCATTTAAATACTGTACTTTAAAACCTTGATATACTGTAAGTAGGTTTTGCGGCACATTTATATACAGCGGATGAAAAATGACAGCTGCTAAACTGGGGTTAGGTAGACTCTTCTCAACGGAACAGTTTCCATTTTTAGCATCAATAAAATTACAGCGATTGTCCTTTTAAACATCTTTATCGGCAGCAAAAAACAACAGCGCCACCAATGGTTGTCAGCAGGTACTGCATCTTGTAGTTACATTTACAGTGGGTTCTAAAACCCTACATAGATGTTTTTATAGAGCAGTAAATTCATCTTTTTCTTTCATTTGGTGATTTTAAAGTGAAAATACAGCGAGGTCCTGATTCTGGGCTTAATTCAGGTGCGGTCGCTGGTCAGCGGATTCGCATGCGCGCGCCTGATTATCGAAAGGAAATTTGTGTGGATCGTAAACGCAATCTCCTTGCAATTTGAGTGACAGGAAGCCGGCGTTTGGTGGTGGTAACCTTTGTGTGCTAAAATATGTCTTAACAGAAAGTGAATGCAATTTTTGCAGGGAAACTGATCTGTTTCAAACTTGATGGATATGGAGAGAGGGAGCTGAGAAGACAGAGATTGGAGGTAGGAGCAGCTACTCAGCAGTAGTGTAGTGATCAGCTCTGAATAACGCGTTTCGGGTGTAGTTTAGTGAGCGCGCATTTACCGATTCATCCCATTTCTTAAGAAGCCATCTTTCTCTTATCTAACAGCAGTATTTATTCGGTTTTCTGTGTTCCTTGCTGAGCTTATTATATGATCAGGATATTAATTAACAAAGGAGAAGTGTATGCTGCAGCCAGATGTGGTCTCACCACATTAAAGGACGTAGACTCCTTTCTCGAGGGGACTCGCAGCCAGAAGGTTTTCTAGTTAGTTACAGCCTTTGTTAATTGGAAGACGTCTGAACACCGATGATCACAGGACTCAGCCCTTTCTTGCTAAAAAAAAGATGAGAACTGAAACTTTGCAGGTGCTATCATTCTCCCCCACCCCCATCATTTATAACACCATGCTGCCATGAATAAATGGATATTCACAGCCAGTAAGCATCTGAGCTTAATCGTATTCAGAATGACCGGCGATGGTCTCTGTGATCAGCCATCAGTAATCTGCTGGGCCAATCAGTTATCTATCCAGTGAACGATGTAGCCTCTTACGTCACCCTCCTTGTTTGGACTGGGTTGGACTGTTGGCCAGAATACCCAAGCTGTGATACAGAGCAATCTGTGCATTCTCCTACTGTAGGTTCTCTATCACTCGTGCTCAGCTTGTATCCTGTGACCATCAACTTACACCCATCAGGACCGCCATACAGGTGTGATGCGCTGACTGCAGGGATACAGGGGAAGCGCTGTCTGGGGGGATACAGGGAAAGCTCTGACCGAGGGGATACAGGGAAAGCTCTGACTGCGGGGATACAGGGGAAGCTCTGACTGCAGGGATACAGGGGAAGCGCTGACTGCGGGGATACAGGGGAAGCACTGACTGCGGGGATACAGGGGAAGCTCTGACTGCGGGGATACAGGGGAAGCGCTGACTGCAGGGATACAGGGGAAGCTCTGACTGCGGGGATACAGGGGAAGCGCTGACTGCGGGGATACAGGGGAAGCTCTGACTGTAGATACAGGGGAAGCTCTGACTGCAGGGATACAGGGGAAGCTCTGACTGCGGGGATACAGGGGAAGCTCTGACTGTGAGGATACAGGGGAAGCGCTGACTGCAGGGATACAGGGGAAGCTCTGACTGTGAGGATACAGGGGAAGCGCTGTCTGGGGGGATACAGGGGAAGCTCTGACTGCAGGGATACAGGGGAAGCTCTGACTGTGAGGATACAGGGGAAGCACTGACTGCGGGGATACAGAGGAAGCTCTGACTGCGGGGATACAGGGGAAGCGCTGTCTGGGGGGGATACAGGGGAAGCTCTGACTGCGGGGATACAGGGGAAGCTCTGACTGCGGGGATACAGGGGAAGCTCTGACTGCGGGGATTCAGGGGAAGCTCTGACTTTGGGGATACAGGGGAAGCACTGACTGCGGGGATACAGGGGAAGCTCTGACTGCGGAGATACAGGGGAAGCGCTGACTGCGGGGATACAGGGGAAGCGCTGTCTGGGGGGATACAGGGGAAGCTCTGACTGCGGGGATACAGGGGAAGCGCTGTCTGGGGGGGATACAGGGAAAGCTCTGACTGCGGGGATACAGGGGAAGCTCTGACTGCGGGGATACAGGGGAAGCTCTGACTGCGGAGATACAGGGGAAGCGCTGACTGCGGGGATACAGGGGAAGCACTGACTGCGGGGATACAGGGGAAGCGCTGACTGCGTGGATACAGGGGAAGCTCTGACTGTAGATACAGGGGAAGCACTGACTGCGGGGATTCAGGGGAAGCTCTGACTGCGGGGATACAGGGGAAGCTCTGACTGTGAGGATACAGGGGAAGTGCTGTCTGGGGGGATACAGGGGAAGCACTGACTGCGGGGATACAGGGGAAGCTCTGACTGCGGGGATACAGAGGAAGCTCTGACTGCGGGGATACAGGGGAAGCGCTGTCTGGGGGGGATACAGGGGAAGCTCTGACTGCGGGGATACAGGGGAAGCTCTGACTGCGGGGATTCAGGGGAAGCTCTGACTTTGGGGATACAGGGGAAGCTCTGACTGCGGGGATTCAGGGGAAGCTCTGACTTTGGGGATACAGGGGAAGCTCTGACTGTAGATACAGGGGAAGCACTGACTGCAGGGATACAGGGGAAGCTCTGACTGCGGGGATTCAGGGGAAGCTCTGACTGCGGGGATACAGGGGAAGCACTGACTGCGGGGATACAGGGGAAGCTCTGACTGCGGAGATACAGGGGAAGCGCTGACTGCGGGGATACAGGGGAAGCTCTGACTGTAGATACAGGGGAAGCACTGACTGCGGGGATTCAGGGGAAGCTCTGACTGTAGATTCAGGGGAAGCTCTGACCGTGGGGATACAAGGAATGCACTGACTGCGCGGATACAGGGGAAGCTCTGACTGCGGGGATACAGGAGACGCACTGACTGGGGGGATACAGGGGAAGCTCTGACTGCGGGGATACAGGGGAAGCTCTGACTGCGGGGATACAGGAGACGCACTGACTGGGGGGATACAGGGGAAGCTCTGACTGCGGGGATACAGGGGAAGCTCTGACTGCGGGGATACAGGGGAAGCTCTGACTGCGGGGATACAGGGGAAGCTCTGACTGCGGGGATACAGGGGAAGCTCTGACTGCGGGGATATAGGGGAAGCTCTGACTGCACGGATACAGGGGAAGCTCTGACTGCGGGGATACAGGGGAAGCTCTGACTGCGGGGATACAGGGGAAGCTCTGACCGGGGGAATACAGGGGAAGTTCTGACTGCGGGGATACAGGGGAAGCTCTGACTGCGTGGATACAGGGGAAGCGCTGTCTGGGGGGATACAGGGGAAGCTCTGACTGTGTAGATACAGGGGACGCACTGACTGGGTGGATACAGGGAACGCACTGATGAAGTGTTATTTGTGAGCAATATAAAGCACACAGACGCCTCTTGTTTTATTATTTAGTCATAATGTAATCACTGTTAATGATTTACTAGCCTGGAGATTTCCCTCAGGGCTTGTTGAGATAAACGGTTAATTAGCGCTTAGAGAAAATTTGCTGATGCCATTATGCAGATGGAACATGACGTGAAGTAATCACAGATATCATGCAGGTACCAGAACCATTGGTTCCATTGCCTGAGAACCTCTATTGTTCCGTCACAGAACATCGGAACCCCCTAGCCAGCCCCAACGCCTGGTATATGGAAGGCACACTTGGCATATGTGACTGGAGCTTCTCCAGAAGTACATACAGAGCGGGCATGACTGATCTAACTGCCGGGTATAGCTGCTGCTTTGCCAGACAAGTTAGTGTCCTCTCACTGGCTGCCAACACCGTCTGTCTGTAAACACTCAGAAATCTCGTAGGGATCCACTAATCCGTGACTTTTCTGATCTCATTGACTTAATCGTTTCTGCTTCATTATTCCCACATAACAAGCCATGGGCCGGAGCTCTAGAACCCTGGCGACTGTTTATTGATTCCAGAAATGAATTTATCAGCTGTGATTAATGGGTGAGAAGGGACAGGCTGATCCCTCATGACAAAAACTGCGGGGAACGCAGGAATGTCAGCAGGAAGCGAAACGGCCGCCATGACACCATATTATGGGGTTTATTCTAGTTCATTCTTTCTGACAAAATCCTTCTTAGATGGACAAAACTATGTGCTCTGCAGGGGGGCAGATGTAACATGTGCAGAGAGAATTAGATTTGGGTGGGGTATTTTGTTTCTGTGCAGGGAAAATACTGACTGCATGATTTTACACTTCAATATAGATCTCACTTTGAAGAAAAACCCCACCCAAATCTAATTCTCTCTGCACAAGTTACATCTGCCCCACCTGCAGTGCACATGGTTTTGTCCATCTAAGAAGGATTTTGTCAGAAAGAATGGACTAGAATAACCCCCTATATTCCATTATAATCATCTTGATAAACATGATCAGTTCATCTCTCAATCACTCCTCGGTGCAGTATGTAGACGACATTTCGGTGCATGACTAGTGTAGTGGAAGAAGCTGCTGTTAAAAGGCAAAGTGATAAAGTAGCAGATTTATTAAGCCTGGTGAAGTGATAAAGTGGAACGCACCAGCCAATCGGCTACTTACTGTCAAGTAACAGGCTGGGTTTGAAAATGTCGGTTTGTTCACGGTATCAGATTGGCCTGCAGGTATGGCAGATGGCAAATGACGCACAGGAGCATTCGACGGTATATAAACACCGGACAATGGTCCTTATTGTGGTCCGTTCGCATGAACCAGAATATTTGCAGAGGCTCTGATGGTGGGCGTATGCACAGGGTCATTTCTGGGCATGTGTATACATACGCCTAGTGCGCCCGGCTACGGAGAACATGGTATTTGCTGGGCGCATGCACCCAAGTGTGCGGGGAGCGTGGGGCCGTGTCCCGGGCCATTTACATATGGGTACCCAGCGTTTCATGGCCTTTCCCATGACAACACTGGGCATTCTCATGCAAATGCCCCGATGACGCTGGTGTGGGGGGCGGCCAGGCAGGCCCTGCGAGGGAATCGCCTTTGCGAATGGATGGCGGCCAGGCCACCATTTTTTGTTCCGTCTGAGGGATGTTTAATCATAGCTGTGACCATGCATTGATATATGCTGATTTTTGCTAGTTTCTGATGCCTAAAATTACCCCGTCAAAGTCTCTGCCTTTCACCCCATTTATGCAGTTCATCACCCTCATGTAACCAGCACCCATCAGTGTGCTGCAGAGCAGCGGCCATTTTCTTGTAGATCACTTTTTTGCACCTTCCTAGTCTAGGTATCAGGGAGATTGACACTATTTTAGGAAATCTAGAAATATCAAGAGATATTCGGCAAGTATGAGTTAGGGCTACATATTATATGCAGACGCTATATAATAGATTCTATTGTGATGACTGATATAGCCATGGGGAAACCATAACTAGAGAGGTTAGTGTCTGAGTCAAGAAGGAACACTGCGCCTTCCTTGCCCTCATTAGCAACCAAGCTAACTTATAAAACTCATTATCCCTCTACCTTCTCTAGCTTTGTGTTCTGGGCAGTTCCCCTCTCACACAGCTCTTGTTATTGCCCTCCATAGAAGGGGTGCATGAAGTGACACAAAATGCTTGCCAAGGGGGAAAAGCAGCTATTAAAATGGCTGCTTTAATGATTGTGTATGAGTCTGTTGTTTCACTAGGAACCCATATAAGCAAGCACGTACTTTTGCTAGTTACGTGAAACTAATGACATCGTCATAACAACACAGTGGCAGCCATTTTGTTTGATAAAACTACATACATAGAAATGGAGCCTGCAATCAGTGATATCACTGTGGCGCAAGGCAGTCATTTTGTTATAATTGTTATACATTTATGTGGCTACATGTTAACTAGCAACCAGTGACATCACTTTTTCACATTGGTGGCAGCCATTTTGCTCTAGGCCCCTATACATGTCGTTACACCTTAACTAGGAACCAGTGACATCACTATTTCACAGTGCCATTTTATTTGTAGCCACCTAAACATATATTAGTGTCATTGCATTGGTGGCAGCCATGTTGTTGTAGACAACTATACATATAATAATGTCGCTACATGTTAACCATGAACCAGTGATATCACTTTCATATTGGTGGCAGCCATTCTGCTGTAGGCACCTAGGCATATATTACTGTTGTTGCACATTGACTAGGAACCAGTGACATAATTTCCTCACAATGGTGGCAGCCATGTTGCTATAGGCACCTACTGTATACATATATTACTGTTGCTAGGAACCAGTGACATCACTTTATTTCAGTTATGATTTCACTAGTAGTAATTATGTGTGTGTGTTTGTGTGTGTGTATATATATATATATATATATATATATATATATATATATATATGTGTGTGTGTAATACTACAATGTAAATTGCAGCGCAGTCAACTAGTTTTACACTGCAACCCAAAGTTACGTACTGTACCTTCGGGAGTCACTAACTGTCTACGCTTCGCCCATCTGATCATTTACTGCCCCTTTCCTCATTGTGCCTTGTAAATTATGCTGTCGCTGAAAACGCCATTAGTCACAGCTTTCTGTTGTGCTGTGAAATCTCTATAACCTCAGCTGCCTGATGAGGACATTTAACTCAGAAGCAGGAAATTCTTTGCAAATGAAAACCTTTCTTGAAAGGCAATGGATTCTGTGGCCGGGCATAATAAGGCCTTGATGGGGGACATTTATCAGAATCTTTCTGTAGGCAGCGGAAGAGAATGTGCTGTCACTCACAGCACAACCAGACAGTTGCCTTTCACTAGAACTACGCAGTCAAATTTCAGATATTGGTCTATAGAAGGTAATAATTAAAAGGCAAGAAAAGTACCCTGCCAACACCTGTAAAAGTGTTTTTATGGCGGTCGTAGTTCACGTTCTGCTGGGATAGTAACGTGTGTAAACATTAAATATTGAGTCAGATGTAAGTCTTGATTTAGGATGGAAAAATGTTCAGAGCAGCCATCTACTAAGTCCTTTGTTGTGTCCAGAGCATTGCCTATTGGTTGGGCAGCTGTCCAATCAGAGGATCTGGAATTCTACCTTTTTTCTGCATTTTCCAGGAGGATAGATCTCATAGATCTGCTGTTTGTGTGGTAAACCAGGGTGTGATTGGTCATATTTACCTTGACAGTAGGTGGCTCTGCTGCTCAGTACATCTATAGCAGCCACGACAGAGAGGCAAGGGTTCCCCAGACAGACACTAATAAATGCGGGGAGGGTTTTGCTCTAATGGACATTGAAATATAAGACGGAAAAAGATACGGTTGTCCATACTGCAAAATAATTCAGATATTTTAAACATTTTAACTGTGATACAGTATGCAATAAATGTCAACTCATACAACTAAACTATATTTTAGTGCACTACTCAGGAGGTTAACTAACAGTAAACCTCTGTGGAGGTTTTTAATGCCCTTAATAATACATTTTCACAGTACTAAACACATTCTCTCTACACGTTTTTGTGTCCCTTTTGTTTCCCCGCTGCTCAGCCTTACACACGTTGGTCTATGAGATCCGATTCAGACCTGCTCTCCAATGGGGGGGGGGGGGGGGCGCTGCAGATTTTTTTACTCTCCAGTGGGGGGGGGCGTCACATGGTGATTGGCAGTCAGGGAGCGTTCCGGTTTGGACATCCGGTGTTTCTTGGGCGTGCCCTCAAAAACGGTGCAGCGCTCTTAAAAACAATGCTGGGCCCCAGGGAAGGGAACATGGCATTCCCCGGCCTGCTGCCATCTTTCTAGTCTAAACACTGCACATTGACCCTCCGCTTCACGCCTCAGCAGAAACTCCTCCCCAAGTATGTCCTGACACGGCTATAGCTTCCTCCCATTGGCTCATAGGAGTTGTAGCCTATCACAGCTGGTGGAGTTTTTCCTGTAAGGTCTCCAACACTGTCATGCTGCTATTGGCCAATGGTCCCAGGATTTCCTGCAGCGGCCATTTAAGTACCTCTGCAAGTCGCAATCAGGTATTATCGGTTTTACTTGTGTCGGAGATAACATTGCCATACTGCCCCTGTTCTAATGGAGACAAATGAAGACAAAATACCGCAGGGTCACAGTATAATTAACACCCGCCTGAATTTTTCATAAGCACCCCTTATCAAAGCAGTAACCTGGCAGTTCTAATTAAAATCAACCAGAGAATCTCTTGGAGTCATTAGTCACATGCTAGGGTTCTAAAACTCCTCTGAATGACAGTGTATAAACTTTCTTACACATTGTATATTCATATTGGGTGAGATGTACTAAGCCTTGAAAAGTGATAAAATTGTGAGTGATAAACCACCAATCAGCCCCTCACTGTCATTTTAGACACATCCTGTGACGTGACAGTTGACTGGCTGGCACTTTATCACTTTTCAAGCTGGCCAATTGTGTTCTGTCTCCTGAAATCAGAAGGTCCTAGTTGATTGGTGGGACCATATTAACAATGGGGCCGAATTGGACTACAGCTATACTATACCACACCCCACATAAATATAGGTCTGTCGTTATGACAGCAGGGAGATTGCTGACTGACTACAGTCTTAAGGTGGCAATACATCTACAGATCGATTGTCAGATTGGGTTGGTTGGAACAAAATCCTGGTAATGGATGAGAGCAAATGACAGTTGACCATTTGCTTTGAAATGCTGGAAAACTGCCAAAGACTGTCACTCATCCATTACCAGGGTTTTGTTCTAACCAGCCCAATCTGACAATCGATCTGTAGATGTATGGCCACCTTTATGCTAGGTACATACCAGAACGATCATGATCGTGAGCAGATCGTGAGGCGATAGTACGATCTGTTGGAGCACACAATCTGCATACGGTCCGATCACAATCTGTATCCAGTTGAATGGATCTTTTACAGATCCGGACTGCAGCAGGTAGGATCTCCAAAACGACCAGCAGGGACGCGCATCGGATCGGATTCGAATCTAAAACATGCCCAATTTACATACAATCGGTCGAGATTGCCTCAAAATTGGGGGGAATTGATGCCAAATCGTTCTGTATGTACCCTACTGTACATTAGTGAACACTATCTGTGATCTTTCTGGTCACATCTATATATGTAACAGTCTAAATACTCCTCACCTCTGTTGTGAGGTACCGCCAGGGACCACTAGAGGCCACTCAACGGACCAAATTACTCCTTAACAGAAAGTGAAAGCAAAATGATCTGTTGTTTGTAGGGATGGCCATCGTTGCCATTGCCATCGATGGTTGCCATCGATAGTGCTAAACTATTCAATGGATGACCATCAATATTTTTACATACATCCATTGTGTTTGACTGATTTCCCTATGGACCAATCAAAACATGGGGGCTGGACTTCGTGGGTGTGGAGTGCGGAGCTATGCTCCGTGTCCCAGCACTTTGAAGAAGTAAAAAAAGCAAAACATTGTTTTGCTGTGCCATCGATGGAGGGAAACCATCTGGTTCTCCCCCATCGATGGCGAAAGTATTCAACATCGGCCATAAACCATCGATGAGTTCAAATCATCAATGGTCGATGGCCATCCCTAGTTGTTTCAAACCGCCATTTTTATGGGCTTTTAACTAGTTACATTACCTGTGGCCCTGCTGTTCTCTAATAAATAGACCACGGAATACAGGTAACTAAGCATAACTGAAAACCACCAAACCTTGGAGGCTGTTGCTAAAGCTACACCAAGTGCCAAAAAAGATCCCTGAAACGCCTTTTCTGTTGCGGCAGATGGCGAAACCCCCAGCAAGCGCTGTGTAGGATCATGTTACCTCCAGGCGTACGCTGCCTTCTGTTTCAGGTTTACCTTAGAGAGAGAAACACGAAGCAGCTGAGACTTATTGGTTTCTAATTAAAAGAAACACAGTCACATCTTAAGCGTTGCAGTGGGCAGGATGAGAACGCCGTTTGTATGATTGCATTCTGACACTGAGTGCAGCAAGGGACGGATGTGGGGAAAACTGGCACACAGGTAACAACCAATCACAGTCCCAGTTACATTGTTCTTGTGCGGTTTAAAAAATGACATCACACTTATTTGTGCATGTTTGCTAAAGTAATATTCTTCTGTTGCATCATTGGAGTTGATAGGGCTATGGTGGCATTGTCTACTACATAATACTTTCCACAATGCAGAGAGCCACAGGGCCACATGAAGAGTTGACCTTAAACGCATTTTGCAGGGTTCCCCCTCAGAAATGTGCTTTATTCATATTAAGCATGCAGACTGAATCATATTTCCCTGTTGTAATAATTAATGAGGCAGAACAGTGAGTGAGTCTTACGATAACCGTGGGTGTACGGATGGGGTAATGGTTGGTATTACTGCCTCACAGCACTGAGGTCAAGGGTTCAATACCCACCATGGCCCTAACTGTGTGGAGTTTGTATATTCTCCCTGTACTTGCATGGGTTTCCTTCAGGTACTCCAGGTTCCTCCCATATTCCCAAAATATACTGGTAGGTTAATTGGCTTCAACAAGCTTAACCCTAGAATGTCTGTGTGTGCATGTACATGTGGTAGGGAACATAGATTGTAAGCTCCACTGGGGCAGGGACTGATGTGATGTTCTAATATTCTCTGTAACGCCCTGCGGAATGTGTGTGCGCTATATAAGAGATACTACCAAAAATCGTGTGGCCCTCTGCCCCCAGCTGGGCTGCCCACTTAGTTAGATAAAGATGGCACCCTTGTCCCTAGCACCTACTGGGCCAGATTCTCTAAGCTTCAAAAGTGATAAAATGGAGAGTGATAAACAGCCAGCCAATCCGCTCCTACCTGCCATGTCACAGGCTGTGTTTGAAATATGTCAGGCAGGAGCTGATTGGCTGGCTGTTTATCACTCTCCATTTTATCACTTTTGAAGCTTAGAGAATCTGGCTCACTGTCTGCTATCTCTCCAATTGTCTAGAGCAGTGGTTCCCAACCTGGGGTACTAGTACCCCTGGGGGTACTCTGCATACCAGTTGGGGGTACTTGAAAATGATATTGGTAATGGCGGAAGATGAAAAAAAGTATTTCGATGGCAGAAGAAGACCCACTGCCATGGAGAAGAACCATGTTGTGTCACTTACGGTTCTGTCTTCAGCGTCATCAGTGTCTCCTGGTGCTTTTGCCTGACCAGCAATCCACTGGGAGCTACCCGTGCTGCCCTCAGACATCAGTGATCATCTGCCCTGCACTGACACTGGTGGAAGAAGCAGTGGCATTAATCCTACAGGTGTAAGTGGGAACCCTGGAGACAATACACAGCCAGCGGCCAGACACGGGAGGGCACGATTATCCTGTCCGCTACTCCTTAATATAAGGACATGCATAAGGATACGCGTACCGCTCACTTCCTCTCCACTCATAAGTACTGTCTATATTTAAAATTGAGAGGAGGTACTCTTCAATAAAAAGCCTATTCAAGGGGTACGGGACAGAAAAAAGGCTGGGAACCACTGGTCTAGAGAATAAAGTATCCGGTAATATCAGAATGAGGGCAGCGCAGAGTGTTTCAGCTGGTGAATGGGAACTGTCTTTTTTGTTCCCCTGTTAATATGTTTCAATGACTACAGCTCATGATTATATATATGCAAAGGGTCACCAGTGTCAACAGTCCTCAGTTTGACATAGACAAAAGATTAACTCAAGCAAAAGGTCGACTCACGATAAAGTCAACATAACCTTCCCGTATCCCTTACTAAATTATGATAAAGTCCAAAGAAAGAAAATACTTCCCCAAATAAACCCTCATGTCGACCTTTTCATGTGTCGACAATTACCACACCATTGCCTGTGTCAACATTTCACATTGTGAATGTCAACCCTATGGTGTTGACGTTTTCACTGTCAACCTAGGCACTGAGGACCCATCGGCATACCATGCAAAGAGCACTGGTCACATTGCAACAGCCTTATGCCCAGCACTATATGTGCAGTGTGTACTAAGGGGGTTATTCAGTCATGATCACTGCTGTGTTGCATATGATTGCGATCAGATTGCCGCCGCCCAGGCAGTGAATTCCCGCCCCAGTCAAGGCTGCAAATATAGCTTACGAAAACTTTCACCGATCGGCGGCCAGCTGCAAATCCATTTGCCTGTCTGCGTTATGCCAGTATCAAACATGGCTGGTTTCAGGCAAATATAGATCCAGATAATGCAATAAAAAGCCCGTTGATCTTCGCATACGTCCCAGAATCTACTCGTTGGGTCTGAAAACATTGCAGCCTGTAGGCGACGCGTTTCTCCAAGGAACGTCTGCAGTAATGCGTCTTATCGGGCAACACTAACATAGGTAACTTCTATGTGTTTCCTTCTCACTTGTTTTAAGGATATGAATCCTCTGCACAAATTATTCCAAAGGGTGTGGGTGTGTGAGCGATGGGGGGAGTGTTAAATTATTTTGTCTTTCCATAAATCGAAAGAAGAAGAAGAAAAATGATGACTGCCGTAGTGTAGCGTCTGTGCTCCAATTCATTTGTAGCTTAATGCTCTTCAGACATCGCTGGAGGACACCAGCTGTGCTCAGTTTCCCTTTTATGATTTGATACCTTGCAGAGAACAACTCTCATGTTTAAAGATAAAAGCCAGGAATGTGACTGTGTGTTAGCGATGCTTCCCTCACTCATTATTGAGGCAGGATTACAAGGTTTGTGGCGTCCAACGCTCTGTGCTTGTCCATAGAACACCCATTTTCGATGCGAGAGGGAGTGTCCTTGGGCAGTGGTCTTGTTGCCGGTCGTACTTCCCTACTCTAACAGAGGGCCTTATTCAGACCCGCACCCGCTAAGCAGCATTCTTTCACTGCTTAGCGAGCAGGAAACCTTGCCCGCCGGGCGAGTGAACGCCCGCCGCCACCGCCGAACGAATGTCCGAGCTGGCATGTGCCCACGCGCTTACACATCCATTCGCATGTGGGCGTACGGGCAAAGTCCCATCATGCCTTGCCACAGTTTTGCTATTAGAGAAAAGGCATGCTGGGATGTGTAGTTTCACAACAGCTGGAGGGCCACAGTTTGGCCCTGCCTGGTTTAGACTGACTTTTATTTGCCTCGAAAATGGCCAAGAACGAGGCATCATGTGACGTCAGCCTCCTGCTCCGTGCAGGCTTTGCCAGGCCTGCGTTTGCATGAGTACGCCCAGCAGTTTTCTAGGCACGCCCACTGTTTTTGTGGGCACGCCCATGAAACGCTGGACGTCCCCATGTGACAGCCTCTGCCCGCCCACTACCGGCGACTGTCATGGTGGCCAAAGGCGTTCGCACATCGGGTCTGCACATGCGTATATTCGCCGATATGCATGCACAGAACCGAAACATAGGTCCCCACAGCGAATTTGCAGGGGACCTAGTAAACCTGAATCAGGCCCAGAGTACCCATGAAAGTCCTGAACTTCATGGGGGCGCTCTCAAGTCCAGTTGTAACAGCACCCATCACGCACAAAGTACCGATGCGCAGGACCTGTTTTAGATCCTGTGGCACATGACGGAGGTTGGCATCAGGCTGAGAAGGAGGCATTGGCGTGTGGCGTGTTGCCACCATTTAGGGGGTTGGCGGAGGCCAGAGATCACAGTTGTTGGATGGAGATTCCCTGAACTTTGCGTCGGGCTGCTTGGTCCTGGAAGCAGCCCGGTACGAGGCTGCCTCCCAGGATCATTACTGCAGCAGGAAGCGGACATGACTGTTTGACATGATACTGTAGCCAGTGCCAGATTAAGGTCTAACTGGAGCTGAAAATGATCAAGGGCCTATTATGCGCAATAATAGGGGTTGCGGCCAGCACCTAATAATGTGGGAGGTGTGACCAGTGTTCTGGTTGGGTGGTCTGCTCATGGGTGTGTCTCTATTTGTGTAAATACTTTCAACTAATTATATATATGCCTGGAAAAGGCAGGGGGCTGGCATAGGAAAAATGCAAAGGGTTTAGTATAGGGTGTAAAATGGTTGCTGCAGATATACTTACCTTCCAGTGGCGGCTGCAGACTTTGTATGTGGCCTGGCGTTGGAGTCCTTGTCCCTACCTACCTGATGCAAGCAAGCGTCTACGAGTGTAACCGCTCCTACTGCTCAGTGTGTAAGACCACTGTATATGCTGTTGTCCAGCGGTTTTTGAACCGCCTGTTGCGGTACGTTATAACCGCCTGTTTTTATGCAAGGCTAAAATTGCTTTTTACAAAATAAATGTCTTTGATATACTGCACTATGGAGCGCTCTAATTTATTTTTCTATATATATATATATATATATATATATATATATTATATATATATATATATATTACAAATTCCGACACTCACAGGATGCAGGGAGATGTATTGCCGGGTGCCCTCCGAAGGTGCACCCGCAGGATGCCGATGCCCCTAAGATACTTGCGGGGTGAGGCGGCATTCCAGTCATAAAAAAACACTGAAAGCCAAAACTTGGTAGAAAACATTTCAGCACCTTTTATGTGGTCACATAAGTTTACCACACCATATACCCCTTATACAAATCATGCAACACAATAGTAACCCCCTTATACTGTACTTGCCTCTTACAAATTATGCCAGATAAAATGAGCCAAAATTCACACTATGGCACACGGATTGAGTCAAAAATCACTTTATGCCACACAGATTAAGGAAAAATTCACATTTTGCCACATGGATTGAGCCAAAAGACACACTATACCAAACAAAATGAGCAAAAATTCACAATATGCTTCATAAGCTATAGTTTCGGAACCAACTGACCCATTTATATGTATCATATTGAAGAACTTTTGAGTGGGCTTCGAGTGATTTTGGTCTCGTGAAACTGGGCCATTTTGTTCCAGAGAAATCTGCCCTCAAACAACATGAACAGCCATTAAATTACATTTCAGAAATGAAAAAATTGGTTTACCCGCAATATCTCTGGAACCAATGAACCCATATGGACGAGCCTGGTATCAGATTAAAGGCCCAGCGATTTGAGTTTGACTGAGATCAACCATGAGCTTCTGTAATGCCTTAGGGGGAAGTGACAGCCGTTGGAACCGGGTGGGGGTTGGAATTGGCGGGTGCCATGTTATCCTATGAGGAAAACGTTCCAGTTTTGCCCGGCGGTATCTCTGGTTCCCGGGGGGCTAGCGACGCGGGGCCGGGCTCGTCGGAAATCCCTGGCCCTCAGCTACAAAATGGGCCTATTTGGAAAGTGGGCCTGGAGCTACAGTTCCATCAGGCCCTGACTGTAGCATCACCATACAGCGCTACTGCGACTCCGACCACACCTCAGACTCCAGAGAAAACGGACCTGTCTCCTAGATCTACCAAGATGTCGGCAGCGCAGAGTGTCATTGACACAATTTACAGTTGTCAGGTCCGCGAATCACGACACTGCACTGTGGGAACTTCGATGCACCCATGTGACCTTATCACCCAACTTTTCTATAAAACATTCGGTAATAGAGGTTGAGTCACAATGATGCTGAATTGCAGACTGGAGATTTATGCTGCAGATTTTGTTTATGCGATGTGAAATATTAATGTGTGATGTCTGTTATTTGTGATGAGCCGTCCTGATGGGGCGATGCCTAGCTCAGTTATATAATATAATGTTTGCGAGAGTATAATTTATACCATTGGAGGCTTTTATGTAACAATGCAGGAACCTGATTATCCATCATCTCCATATTCAGCCCAGAGGCTCCGTGTACCAGCTGTCTTACTGCCGGCGTTTTTAGCATCTCGCTAACTTTCCCTATAATAAACTCTTGTATCTACGCAGTGTTTTGTGTAGAGAGGTAAGCATGGGCTTGGAGCCTGTGGTGGTTCATCTATCTTACCTGCAAGTACATCAAGGCCAATTATACCGTGTGTTCTGTTTTTAAAAGGTTGCAGAGAGAAAATGTGTTTTCTCTGAACTTATTTACTCCACTGTACCGTACATGCTGTGCTTAAAGGACACTACATGTATAAAGCGCTTACAGTGGTTCTCAAACACTCAGACGCAACCATTGGAAACTTTCAGAAGCTCCCCATGCTAGATGCATGGTCTTCATTAGATTACAGCCTCCAGTGTGAGATGTACTGCGTCTGAGGGGGAAACCACTGTACAGACACACTTCATGACAGTCCCATAACATGCCCGTAGTAACAGACCATCCCTGTACGCCTGCTAAGCCACCTCCCGGTCACCACTCATGTGCGACCGTGACATTTCTGAGGCTGTGCATCTCCCGTACATGTCAATGAGAACTGTGACTCTGTGCATACACAATGGTGACAAATTGCTCAACTGTGTCTGAAGTCGGCAGTGCGTCCAATCAGAATCATCACCAGTAGGTGCAACTTTCAAGTCTTACCTAAACCTGGTGCAAAATGTTTCATCAAAAGTTGCCTCAATTCTGTGGGAAGTGCCCCCTAAAAGAAATATAGCTCAGCAGTATATGAGGTTAGAATAGGACAATCCTCTAATCTCTCCTGAACTAATATGTGAAATCTCATGACCTGTCTCTCCAGGTACAAGTGTAGGATACACATTTAACCCATGTTCTGTCTATTCGTGCAACTGTAGAAGACACTCAACTAATGACCTGTCTCTACAAGTGAAAGTGTAGGAGACACTCAACTCATGACCTGTCTCTCCAAGTGCAAGTGTAGGAGACACTCAACTCATGTCCTGTTTCTCCAAGAGCAGTTGTAGAAGACACTCAGCTAATGTCCTGTCTCTCCAAGTGCAAGAGCAGGAGACACTCAACTCATGACCTGTCTCTCCAAGTGCAAGAGACACTCAACTATATTACCTGTCTCTCCAAGTGCAAGTGTAGAAGACACTCTACTAATGACCTGTTTGTCCAAGTGCAAGAGTAGAAGACACTTAACTCATGTCCTGTCTCTCCAAGTGCAAGTGTAGGAGACACTCAACTCATGACCCGTCTCTTCAAGTGCAAGTGTAGGAGACACTCAGCTAATGACCTGTTTGTCCAAGTGCAAGTGCAGGAGTCCCTAAACTAATGACCTGTCTGTCCAAGTGCAAGTGTAGGAGACCCTCATCTCATGTCCTCTCTCTCACAGTGCAAGTGTAAGAGATGCTCAGCTGAGGACCTGTTTTTCTAAGTGCAAGTGTAGTAGACACGAAACTCTTGTCCTGTCTCTCCAAGTGCAGGAAGAAATGTCACCCTCACAGCTGACAGATGTCTAATCGGAGCAACAATTGAATTGCTCCCTTTGTGCCCCCTAGTGGTAGCCATGGAACAAAACAATTGAATAGCCCCATATTGTAAGCTCCACTGGGGCAGAGACTGATGTGAATAGCCAAATATTCTCTGTAAAGTGCAGTGGAAAAAGAGTGAATGTGAAGAAAATAACGATACGTGGATCTTACCTTCTGGCCATTCAGAAGGGAAGATCCAAATTTACTATTTTGGTTTTCTTTAATAGAGGTGGTCTGTTCATGGATGGATTTGTGCAAGGAAGCCTCTGGAAGTTGTGGGTTTTCAGTAAAGTAGGTGGCAATGGGAATGTTCAGCAGGAATACTGTAAGGGAAGTGGGGTGGGGGTTCTGCGCAATGAGCATGGAGTGTAATCATACATTGAGCTTTGTCGTGTCACCTTGTTCTAATACCGCAATTGGGGACTTTGGATGCTCGGTTCGAGAGCTGCACTTCCCTTGTTCTCTTGGTGAGATTTTCCCCTGTAAATATATTTTTTCCTCTTTCTTCTACAAACCACAACATTGACCTAGTGACCCTTCATCATTGCGTTGGCTAGTCACTGCTGATTGCTTATAAGACGTACAGTATAACCTCAGTGTCCGGGTAACAGTGCTCATCCCGTGCTTCGGCTTGTAAAACAAATAGTTCTGCTAAAGTGGAAATGACGGATGGCATTACCCTGCTGCGTGGCCTTGGCAGTGCTGGTGCTGGCAGTCTGGGATTTCTCTTATACCGTCCCTAACATAATGTAATAGGAGAGAATAGGAGGAAGTAATGATACTTGTTCTGTGGCCAAGTCCGTAGCACTCGCTGTGGATAACAATAGGCGGATACAGTATATGGAATTTCAGCATAGACATTGGACCAGGGACCAGAAGCTCCAATAACCTGTTTCAACTGTATAACAGTTTCAAAATACACATGACCTAAGCACAAGCTGCAATAATAATACAGGATGAGTATCCCTTATCCAGATATCTTGTTAGCCAAATTATTCTGCTATCCCCAGTAATGCTAAAAGCAGCACTTCTGGGGACATCTGTAACTGGCATTACTAGTGACATGATATGTAACTGGCACTACTGGGGACATCTGTAACTGGCACTACTGGTGACATGATATGTAACTGGCACTACTGGTGACATGATATGCAACTGGCACTACTGGTGACATGATATGTAACTGGCACTACTGGGGACATGATATGTAACTGGCACTACTGGTGACATGATATGTAACTGGCATTACTAGTGACATGATATGTAACTGGCACTACTGGTGGCATGATATGTAACTGGCACTACTGAGGACATGATTTGTAACTGGCACTGCTGGTGACATGATATGTAACTGGCACTACTGGGGACATCTGTAACTGGCACTGCTGGCGACATCTGTAACTGGCACTACTGGGGACATAATATGTAACTTGCACTACTTGGGACATGATATGTAACTGGCACTACTGTGGACATAAAATGTAACTGGCACTACCGGGGACATGATATGTAACTGGCACTACTGGGGACATGATATGAAACTGGCACTACTGTGGACATATGTAACTGGCAGTACTTGGGACATCTGTAACTGGCACTACTTGGGGCATCTGTAACTGGCACTGCTGGGGACATGCTATGTAACAGGCACTACTGGAGACATCTGTAACTGGCACTACTGGGGACATTATATGTAACTGGCACTACTGGTGACATCTGTAACTGGCACTCCTGGGGACATGGTATGTAACTGGTATTACTGGTGGCAGGATATGTAACTTCCACTACTGAGGACATGATTTGTAACTGGCACTACTGGTGACATGATATGCAACTGGCACTACTGGGGACATCTATAACTGGCACTACTTCAGATATGATATGTAACTGGCACTACTGGGGACATCTGTAATTGGCACTGCTGGTGACATCTGCAACTGGCACTACTGGGGACATAATATTTAACTGGCACTACAGGGGTATCTGTAACTGGCACTATTGGGACATAATATGTAACTGGAAATACTGGGGACATGATATGAAACTGGCAATACTGAGGACATCTAACTGGCACTACTTGGGCATATGTAACTGGCACTACTTGGGACATCTGTAACTGACATTACTGGGGACATGATATGTAACTGGCACTATTTGGGACATCTGTAACTGGCACTCCTGGGGACATGATATGTAACTCGCACTACTGGGGACATCGATAACTGACACTGGTTCCCCTTTTGACCATGTCGATCTAATGCATGTCGACCTAGAAACTGTCAACCAAATGACGGCATACCTGCTGGCAAAGCATAAAGTGATAGGTAACGGTGACACATGCCTGTAAGGAATAAAAGTTGTAATATTTATTGCTAGTGACAAATGTCTGATTTTGGTTTGATGACATGTTATCATCAGTTAGATGCAGAATTGTATTTCTTTAAGGACATTAAAATGGCCGTATCACTGTCACACAAGTGCAAATAGATATAAGGGACTACAGAGTGTTGCAGCTATTGTCATCTCTGTATGAATTAGGAACTATGGGTGAGATTTAATAGGATGAGATATTCAGAAAGTGAGAGATTTTGGAAGAAATCTCCAATTTTTTTTAAAGCGGCAATCATTTACACTGCAAAACCAATTTGGTTTTGAAGTGTAAATAATTGCTGCTTTAAAAAAACTGGAGATTTCTTCCCAAATCTCTCACTTTCTGAATCTCTCATCCTATTAAATCTCACCCATGATGTCACTTATTGTGTGACATCACCAGTTTGAGGATTGAGACTGGCGAATCAAGAATCACTTAATAATGGCTCTGAGGCACCTCCCTCCAGCTACTTTTCAGGGTGTGTGGCCTAATTACAGGGGTGTGGCCTAATTGTGGGAGGCGTGGCCATATACCCTTAAAATAAAATCCAGAAAAAAATAGTACTTTAAACACCTCCCTGGTCACACTGCATCTCAGCACACAGAAACATGTGTTGGGTGTAGAAGAACTGCTGTTGCCGCCAGGTAATAGGGGCCCCACTGTGCCCCTCACAGTTAATTAATATCCCCCTCTCTCACCGCCACACTTGCCATGTGGTCACCAGGAAGGCCCTATAAAATGTTGGTGTTGCGGTACCTGCGTGCCACAGCAAAGCCCACACGTCATTCCCACTCTGAGGACTATCCTGAGAGGGAATGAAAGAAGTGGACAAGTATTATGTCCAGTAGGATATTCTGCTCATTTAGGAAATCCAACTCATGATTACCATAGCATCTATGCAAACACTTCTCAGACCCTTATATAGTAATGCTGCATTGCAACAAGGACCTTATTCTGGTCTGTTCGTACCTTAGTCCGCAAGGGGTCTGATGTTTTGCATCTGCACATGCGCAGGGTCTGCGCATGTATAGACGCAGGGTGCGTGCGTCCATGGCGGACAACCTGTTTCCTGGGTGCACGCACCCATCCTTACGGGCAGAGGGCGGCGGGGCGATCCATCAGCATATGGGAATGGCAAGCGTTCCATGGATGTTCCTAAGAGAACGCTGGGCTAATGGGCCGATGACGCGGGTTTCGGGGGGGCAGGCAGCTGACATTACCGAATGTCAGCTGCCCGCCCACTTCCCTCAGAATGTGCACGCCGATGTAAGGTTGCTCTGAGTGTGTTCCCACGGAGGCTGCGAATGGCTGTTTATGTAAAACACCCATCCGCATGCCGTGTGTATCAGTAGCCTAACAATAACATTTGCGCCCCCCTGCCGGGACAATTTCGGCGCCCTCCCCAGTTAAAAGACAAGACCCCCCTGTGCGGTGTGGGGGTACCTGTGTTCAGGGAGAGGACCCTGCAATGCTGAGTATGACGTTGCCGGGGTCCCTGCAGTGACCTGGAAACAACGCGCTATCTGCGGCGCGGGAAACGCTTCTGACTTTGAAAACACTGGCCGCACGCTGATTGGTTGAGATTCAGCCAATCAGCGTGCGCCCAGTGTTTTCAAAGTCTGAAGCGCTTCCCACGCCGCCGCACGGCGGATAGCGCGTTATTTCCAGGTCACTGCAGGGACCCCGGCAACGTCATACTCAGCGCCGCGGGGACCTCCAGGCTCTCCCTGACCGCAGGTACACCGGTGCCGCACGGACCCCCCTGCTCGCTCCTCGCTGCACCCACAAGGAGGGAAGAGCTGGGGGAGTAACGATAGCGCCCGAAGACCCCCCCCCCGGCGCCTCCCCGCCGTTGCGGGGGTTGCGGCTCTATAGTCATGTCACTGGTGCATATGTACACGCCGCGTGAATGGTGGACCGGCGTACCTCCATTCGCAAGGTGGGATCTGGTTGACTCGCAAGATTGCGAATTTGCACCCGAGGGAGGCAACCAGAATAACCCCCTTAGTTCACATGCATGCTGTCTGTCAGGCAAACATGACAGGCGTGTTCTATGCATGTGACGGTATTGCAGCGAAGCAACTTTATGTTATATCCTGTGTGTCTGGATTACCCTGTCTGATCCTATAACTGCTACAAATGCACAGTCTCTTTCCTCTCCACCATGCAGGAATAGTTAGCGGGTGTCACTGCATCACTTATCACTTCATTATGTAGTAAGACCAGGCAGCCGCCGCTGATGGAGAACTTATTTGCATTTCGAAGCCTTTGGCAATAACATGACTGGGAGCCGGAGGAGAGGGAAGAGCGAGGCAGACAGGAAGCCATGTTTGATTTGTAATAGCTGTCGCTTTTATTGTTCAGAGTTAATGTTAGATGTAAAACCCATAGGACCCCAAACACAGTAATAAGTAAGACCCCAGCCGGAAGGAAGGCAGGATAAGTAAATGCGTTGCAGAAGGATTATTAGGCAAGAGATATAATGAAGGTGGATGAATATTTTACTATTTATTAGTATTTATTTTATAAGCAAACATCAACGTTCTGTCACTCACCTTCCCTCTAACTAACTACATTCTCATCTATCTGCTACTGTATGTGCTTTATGTCCTTGCTCTGCTGTATCCGTCCCTCTTCCTGTTCTATCATTTGTGTTTACTTCATTGACCTGCTTCAGCCTTTTAACATTCTGTTCATGTCTATCAAGTTGGTTCTATCCTTCCCATATCTTATTCCTTTTGTATGAACAGTATTTCAATCTTGTCAACTTCATTCTCACTGTCATCTTCTTTTATCTCTCATTATAACTGTCTGCTCTGCTCATTTCCTTCTGTCGCTAACTGCTCCTCTTACTGCCTTCTCCACTCATTTCCTTATGTCGCTAACTGATCCTCTTACTGCCTTCTCTGCTCATTTCCTTCTGTCACTAACCGCTCCTCTTACTGCCTTCTCCGCTCATTTCCTTCTGTCACAAAATGCTCCTCTTGCTGCCTTCTCTGCTTATTTCCTTCTGTCGCTAACCGCTCCTCTTACTGCCTTCTCCGCTCATTTCCTTCTGTCACAAAATGCTCCTCTTGCTGCCTTCTCTGCTCATTTCCTTCTGTCGCTAACCGCTCCTCTTACTGCCTTCTCCGCTCATTTCCTTCTGTCACAAAATGCTCCTCTTACTGCCTTCTCCTCTCATTTCCTTCTATCGCTAACCGCTCCTCATATTGCCTTCTCTGCTCATTTCCTACGGTCACAAAATGCTCCTCTTACTAGCTGCTCCGCTCATTTCCTTCTGGTGCTATCCGCTTCTCCTTCTGTTTGCTCAGCTCATTTCCTTCTATTGCTAACTGCTCTTCTTACTGCCTTCTCTGCTCATTTCCTTATGTCATTAACTGCTTCTCTTACTGCCTTCTCCACTCATTTCTTTCTGTCACTAACTGCTCCTCTTACTGCCTTCTCCGCTCATTTCCTTCTGTCGCTATCCGCTTCTCCTTCTGTTTGCTCCGCTCATTTCCTTCTGTTGCTTCTGTCACTTACCGGTCCTCTTATTGTCTGTTCAGGTCATTTCCTTCTATCGCTAACCACTTCTCTTACTGCCTGCTCCACTCATTTCCTCCTGTCACTAACCGCTCCTTTTACTGCCTACTCCACTCATTTCCTTCTTTCACTATTCGCTTCTCTTACTAGCTGCTCTGCTCATTTCCTTCTGTCACTAACCGCTCCTCTTACTGGCTACTCCGCTCATTTCCTTCTGTTGCTAACTTCTCCTCATACTGTTTGCTCTCCTCATTTCCTTCTGTCACTAACCTCTCCTCTTACTGGCTGCTCCACTCATTCCCTTCTGTCAATAACCGCTCCTCTTACTGTCTGCTCTGCTCATTTCCTTCTGTCACTAACTGTTCCTCTTACTGCCTGCTCCACTCATTTCCTTCTATCACTAACCACTCCTCTTACTGGCTACTCCGGTAATTTCCTTCTGTCGCTAACTGCTTCTCTTACTGCCTTCTCCGCTCATTTCCTTCTGTCACTAACCGCTTCTCTTACTGTCTGCTCCGCTCATTTCCTCATGTTACTATCTGCTCCTCTTACGGTCTGCTCCGATCATTCCTTATGTCACTATCCGCTCCTCATACTGTCTGCTCCGCTCATTCCCCTATTCACTATCTGCTCCTCTTGCTGTCTGCTCTGCTAATTTCCTTCTATGACTATCCACTTTTCTCACTTACTGCTCCGCTCAATTCCTTCTGTCACTAACTGCTCATCTTACTGTCTGCTCTGCTCATGTCCTGCTGTCACTAACTGCTCCTCTTATTGAGGAACTCTTAATGAAACCTTTTCTACATGAAGAAGCCATCTATATACTGTGTGTGTGTGTGTGTGTGTGTGTGTGTATATATATATATATATATATATATATATATATATATCTATCCAAGGAAAGAAGCCAGGGCACTCACCGCATTTCATTTGCAAAAAGTTTTTTAATCCTTAAAGTGGCTGCAGTGGCACACATATCATTGGTTTATTAGCACCATCCTTACTATGGGCGTTATTCCGGTTCACTCTTAGAGGCAAATTCCTTCTCAAATGGACAAAACCAAGTGCACTGCAGGTGGGGCAGATGTTACTTGTGCAGAGAGAATTAGATTTGGGTGGGGTTTTACTTCAAAGTGAGATCTATATTGCAGTGTAAAAATAAAGCAGTCAGTATTTTCCCTGCACAGAAACAAAATAACTCACCCAAATCTAATTATCTCTGCACATGTTACATCTGCCCCACCTGCAGCACACATGATTTTGTCCATTTGAGAAGGAATTTGCCTCTAAGAGTGAACCAGAATAAGGCCCTATGTTTCCTGTTACTGCAATGTATAACCAGCATATATATATGCACATCACAATACGTTCTTATCACTTTTATGATGCTGTTCTATTCCCCGGCTCTTCTTGTAAATCTCTGGAAAAATGCTTGCAAAATACAAAAGGGCAGCCATGTTGTTGTAAAACTTCATTAGTTACCATAGTGATAATAATCCGCTTTCATTGCTTTAGTAGTTTTTGACAAGTTGCAGCTGAGATTGCCCTGACAGAGTGATTGTTTACAGAGTGATTGTTTGCTGTTCCTTTGCTGTCCTTGGAAAATGCTAAAAATACGCTTCTGGGAAACAATAGCAGCCATTTTGTCTGAAACCATCTGCAGTTGCCTTGGTGACAGTAATCCTCTTGGATTGCTGGAGCTTCTGACAGTTTGCAGCTCTGATAGCCCTTGTGTCATTTGGCCCCAGTAGCACTATATAACATATGGTATCCCTTTATCTAAGTGACTCATGGTTCCGTCCTGCGACTCTCATCATGCCCCCACTTACTGGTGGTCTTCCTGATGGCCAATAACCATCTGCACAGTGTTTTTTAATAGGTTGTTATTCTCTAGCCAGAAGGCCCACAATTAATTACTGTGTCATGTGTTGCAAATCTCATCGAAGCCAATGGAATTTGCTTTTTATTTTCAAAGATGCTACCTTGTACACCGACAGTGACTGACAGATGTCCTAATTAACATTGGACACTACTCCGTTTTTACACCCCATGTTACGCACTTGCCGTCGCCCCAGGAACTAAAATATTTTGATAGCAGCATTACTGTCTCCTATTATTTCGTTCTCTTGTAGCCTCTTCTCCCCGTAATATGGAGAATGGTTGACATCCGTTACAGCGTTCTCAGTACCCTGGCATCTAATTGCAGCTTTGATGTTTCCTTTGTGATCCCTGAAATAAGTGCTTGGATTCAGAATCAGGAGTCCTTTCCTTCCTCTGAGTGATGGCTCTGACTCTTCTCTTCCACCGTTTGTAGAAAGCAAAATATTTTTTTCCTAATTCTTGACACCCGCTGACATCGCACTGCCTAATTAATGAGTCGAAGGCTCGTGACACAGTTACTCCCCATAAGTAGGTGCAATGCTGCCCATACATAATTAATAGGACAGCAGACAGCCAAAGTCTGCAGCTACAAATAAAACAGGGCTTGATTATTGCACGTATCACAGAGAGTGGAAGAGATAAAGGGCCTTATTCTGGTTCAATTGCAAAAGCAATTATTTATTTTTTTACAAACATCAACAAAAAACATTTGTTGCCAGGGGCCCCCACCAGCCTTAATCCGGCCCTGGGCAGATGTAACATGTGCAGAGAGAGTTAGAATTGGGTGGGGTTTGTATTTATTTACTATTGATTTATTAACAGTTTCTTATATAGCGCAGCATATTCCGTTGCGCTGTACAAAGGAGACAGTGATACAACAAACAGGGTATTTACAGACAGTCAAAAGGTAGGAGGGCCCTGCTCGCAAGCTTACAATCTATAGGGAAAAAGGGATTGATACATAAGGATAGATACTGTAATCTTTATTGCATCGATTCCACCAGAATGCAAGGTTCTGTGACTGGTTCTGGAATTTGATAAGCTTGCCTGAAGAGATGAGTTTTTAGGGAACGCTTATAGGTTTGGAGACTGGAGGAGAGTCTTACTGTGCTTGGGAGGGCATTCCACAGCCCGAAGAAAGTCCTGCAGTCGGGAATGGGAGCGAGTAATGAGTGTGGATGAGAGACGCAGATCTCGGGAGGAGCGTAGAGGTCGTGTTGGATGATATTTTGAGATAAGAGAAGAGATGTATGTTGGTGTAGTTTGGTTTATGGCTTTGTGTGTAAGTAAAAGAATTTTGTATTGAATACGGTAGAATACAGGTAACCAATGAAGTGACTGACAGAGTAGCTTTGCAGACCATGAACGTCTGGCTAGGAAGATTAGCCTCGCAGCTGTATTCATAATGGACTGTAGTGGTGAGAGTCTGTATTGGGGAAGGCCAAAAAGGAGACTGTTCAATAATCAATGCGTGAGATGATGAGAGCATGGATTACTTCAAACTGATATCTATATTGCAGTGTAAAAATAAAGCAGCCAGTATTAACCCTGCACAGAAACAAAATAACACCTAAATGTAACTCTCTCTGCACATATTACATCTGCCCCACCTGCAGAGCAGCATGGTTTTGTCCATTAGAGAGAGAATTTGCTTTTGCAAGTGAACCAGAATCAGGCCCAAAGCCATGTCTAAGCAATCAGGATAGCATAGCAGTCCCGCAGTGCAGAGCTCCAGAAATCAGACCAGACGCCGGGCTGCTGAGTGCTGTGTTTGGCAGATCATAAAAAGTGAGGAAAAGGTCAGATTTTACATATGCAGAATGTCAGATAGCCCTGCGGATGGGGGAGATTCCGCTTGGGGCTGGTGCAGAGTTTTATCCACATGAGGATAATGGGGGTTATTCTAGTCCATTCTTTCTGACAAAATCCTTCTTAGATGGACAAAACCATGTGCACTGCAGGTGGGGCAGATGTAACTTGTGCAGAGAGAATTAGATTTGGGTGGGGGTTTTTCTTCAAAGTGAGATCTATATTGAAGTGTAAAATCATGCAGTCAGTATTTTCCCTGCACAGAAACAAAATAACTCACCCAAATCTAATTCTCTCTGCACAAGTTACATCTGCCCCCCTGCAGTGCACATGGTTTTGGCCATCTAAGAAGGATTTTGTCAGAAAGAATGAACTAGAATAAACCCCAATGTGACCAGGCCAGGTTTAAGAGCAGCAGCAGCAGCAGCAGGAACATTAGATCCATCCAGTTTTCTAACTGATGTGATCAGTGTTGGCTGATTATCAGCACCTGTGGCTTTCATAGATAAGTGTTTTCAGGGCAGGAGGTCATTGCTCCTGATGGTGTAATAGCTGCCCAGGTGATAGGCCAGGGTGCGGGCTACAGTAGTGACGACTGGAACATTGGGGGTTATTCTAGTTCATTCTTTCTGACAAAATCCTTCTTAGATGGACAAAACCATGTGCCCTGCAGGTGGGGCAGATGTAACTTGTGCAGAGAGAATTAGATTTGGGTGGGGTTTTTCTTCAAAGTGAGATCTATATTGCAGTGTAAAATAAAGCAGTCAGTATTTTCCCTGCACAGAAACAAAATAACTCACCCAAATCTAATTCTATCTGCACATGTTACATCTGCCCCCCTGCAGTGCACATGGTTTTGTCCATCTAAGAAGGATTTTGTCAGAAAGAATGAACTAGAATAAACCCCATTGTGAGGAGTTTGTACTATGCTGTGACACCTGGATGCTGCAATGCTGTAATCGTGCTTGCCTAAGCTGTTTACCTGGTATGCTGTTTACATGCTACAATATAAAGATATTTGAGGCCGGGATGTATCAACGCTTACAATTGCGCTGACATCCCATTTCCCTCGCTTAATGTATTAATAAAGTTTTGCAGTTTTGAAAAAAAAACCTCAGCCGGTTTCAAGTATCGCAGAGTTTCCGGCGTGGCTAACATTTGCATTGTGTTCAATGCAAGGTAATGCGCTGTGGAATGTATTAACATTCGTAGCACGGTGATCAGCCCTGGTTTTGTTCGCCATGTCTTTGTGGCGTTATACACTCTTGTGCCATATTAAAATTAAATATATAAGGTCATTTTATTGTTTTGTCCCATATAATATATTGTTGGGTCGGAGGAGTTGGGAGAGGGTAAGGTGGGAGGCGCAAGATGGTGGGATGGGAGGCACTTTGGGTGGAGGTGGGAGGCACCAGAGGGTGGGATGGGAGAGGCAGTTTTGGTGGAGGTGGGAGGCACCAGAGGGCGAGGTGGGAGGCACTTATGATGGTGGGATAGGAGAGCCAGTTTTGGTGGAGGAATAAGCAGCAGGGAATAAGGATTGCGCATGTCAGGAAAGATGAGACCGTAACTGCGCATTTGTTATATAAATTCAAATAAAAAATGTGTAAAAAAAGATGATATTTCCTATATAAGGTAACATTAAGAGGGAAATTTACTAAAGGAAATTTGTAAAAAAAAATAGGCGTATTTGTATCCAGAAATACACTTATTTTTTACATAAATACGGCAATACGTATTCGAAAATACGGCAATACGTATTCGTATTCAATATGAATACGAATTGCCGTATTTTCGGGATAGTAAATGTCAAAAATAAGTGTATTTCTGGATACAAATACACCTATTTTTTACAAATTTCCTTTAGTAAATTTCCCCCTAAAGATCATTATGATGAATAAATGTTTTCGCTTGCCAATTTTCACACCTATTTTGACAAATTCACTTGGCACTCAAAGGGTTAATACAGTATGGAGTAAATTTCCCAAAGCCTCTAAAATATGTAAAGAGGTGATGTTACTCTCATCATCCCCATCGAGGACGCTGGGCGTTGTATGCACCACACAGGTGGACTTTGCAGGCTGTTATAGACTGTAAACCCAACAGAAGCCAAGAATCAATATGAACTTAATGTAGACAAGCGTGGTGATTGATTCATTTCTTATTAGCCCATCTTAGGCCCTTATTCTGGTTGGTGCGGTCGAGCCGCATATGCGGCTCCGACCGCACCAGACGAATCCCCGCCCACCATACGGTTCGCCACGGCCGTCCGTACACGGACGGCTGGCGAACCGCACGAAAATGGTGGAGGCGTACGCCTCCACCATGCTGGGAGCTGCCCCCTGCATTCGATGGTCGACGACCATCGAAGGCAGGACCGCACGCCGCGGCAGCTCCCGCAAGCTGAGACCACACGGACAATCGTCCGTGTGGTAGCTTGTATGGGGGCTGAAAGCTGACATCCGGCGACGTCAGCTTTCCGCCCCCATGAGTGGCGTCATGCCCTCATTACCATGCGTACGCCCCGCGTTTGCATGGGAACGCCCATGAAACGCAGGGCGTACACATAGGGAAATGAGGGGATGAAGCCCCTCACGCCCCTATACGCCCCCTTTGCGGCGTCTAAATTTTTAACACGGAGAATTCCCCTGCACATGCGCAGAGTGACCTCTGCGCATGTGCAGAGAGAAAACATCGGCGGTACGGCCGCACGCGGGCCGTACCGAGCCGATTAGAATAAGGGCCTTAGTGAGGTTTCGATCCTGAGCAATGAGGCTCGGAACAATGTTGGTGAGATATATCGATAAGAGCGTTTTCTGCGTAAGCCATTTCATCGCACGGCTTCAGAACACTTATTCTGTCCTTCAGATTAATGCTGGTCAAAGCAGGACGCAAGTGATTGATAATGTCAATTAGTTACTGACTGCTTATAAAAGTCCAGTTAAAATGGTTCCAGCTGTTCTCATCAAATGAATAACTGTGTTTAAATGTTCAGCCCCCGACTTCTAACGATTCGTTCCTCAGAAAACGTTAATAATGAAGCTTTTCTTGCACCTACAGCCCTCTATGGGGTGTGGATCATTAGGTCACCAGCAGCGGCGACTCTTACCTTATTGGGGGAGGGGGGCTGCCTCTGGCCGCAGCGTGGGTGCCGCGATTCAGGCAAAATGACAGGGGGGCACGTGAGTGGGTGACCCCCCCTAAATCCGCCCATGGATGGTAGGGCATGAAATACCGCACATGTCGGCTCAAAAACTATGTAAAAAAACCCATGTCGACCTTTTGACTTTCGACCTAATGACCCTGTCGACCTAACCCATGTCGACCTAGACGCATGTCGACCGAAATGCATGTCAACCTTATGACTATCGACCAACATGCTGGTGACCCAATGACCGTATCCCCCTCTATGATCGGAGAGATCGATCCTGGTTGTGGTAGTGCACGCTAAGCACAGGAGGAGTGTGTAACACCTCCCCATGCTGACCAAGGGGCGGAACTAGGGCGATGCAGATGGTGCCAACCTGGGTAGGGGGCGCTGTTAATTATCTGTTTAATTACTTTCACTTGTCGCTTCCCTTCTCTTTGAGGCCCAGCATCTCTCGGTTGCCCCAATCTTCTGCCCCCACCCCTGCTGTTGCTAATACCTATACAACATTCATTAACCTTACTTGAGAACTTTTTGTTATTAATTCACACTGTTCATTATTATCAAGATGCTGACATACCCAGGATTCAAACCTATCGTCTGTGGCACTGCAGTCAGGCACTGGTCATGAGCTATATGACCTTGCACCGAAATCTTCTCCAGGGGAGTCTCCAGAGGTGGGGCTGCAACGCAGTTCAAAATTAAAATAGCAGAGGCACAGCAACTGCCACCAACTGCCATTCCAAACGGACTCACTGGCAGTTGGGTTTTTCTTCCCTATTTAAATTTTGGACTGTGCTGCAGCGTCACAGTGAAGGTGGTCCCTCTCAGCTCTGGGCCCCATAGCAGCATATTCCCTCTGCACCTATGGTAGTTACACCCCTGTGTAACTGTGTAACCTATGTAACTGTGACAGGGAAGGTGGCCCCTCTCAGCTCTGGGCCCCATAGCAGCATACTCCCCCTACACCTATGGTAGTTACATCCCTGTGTATAACATCTGTGACTGTGACTGGGAAGGTGGCCCCTCTCTACTCTGGGGCCCATAACAGCTGCACTTCCTGCGCCTATGGTAGTAAAGCCTTTGACTGTGACCCTGCAAATCCTGGCACTTTACAGTCCCCATCCACTCACTGTTCCATCCCACCATGGTACCGCTGCATACTTACCCTGGCCTGAATGGCGGTGGCAACAATTAGTGCCTGCGGCTCCCCGCTGCGCATGTCAGTGACAGGACAGACTTAGCCGGTCATTATATAGATTCTACTTCTAGTGAACTGCCAGCAGGATGCACAGGCCAATTCCATAATGCTGGGTAATCAGTTGTCCACGCCCCAGAATGTTACTCGGCCATTCTGTATAGAAGGACTCCGTCTATTGTAAGCGCTGTCTCAGAGAGAAATGTACTGTTCTGTATTCAGACAGCCAGAGCGCTAATGCCGCTAGCTAGAATTATTCCAGTGTTGGACAAAGGACATTAAGAGATCATTGGTCACAGCCGGTTTCTTGTTTGTTCAGCCAGCGGTTACCGCATCGCAACCGGTACACAAATATCCAAAGGCAGAAAGCAAAAGAGTAATTGAAAATTCTGGCCAGTGTAATGCATACAAATGCCAACAGCCAATCAAATCTGCCTTCACTGCAAAAAATAACTAGGAAGTAAATAAGTTTTCCACAGAGCAGAGGCAATAGCCAAATGCATAGGCGTATAGGGGGCTGAGGTGTGGGCCTACCTATCATTAACTCCCCCGCACCAGTGTTAGCAATTATTAGGTTTTCTTTCCTCTTACTGCTTACCAAGGTGATATAAAAGGTAATTTATCGCCTCCATTAACACAATACAGCAAAGGCTAAGTAGTGAGGGCAATAAAGTTAATACCAGTGGGGGGATAGCAGGTTAATGACACATACACTGTATGGATGTAGCAGCCATTTTTGGAGGGACATTTCAGCAGATTTCATATGGACCGATCAGACCCATTGGAATCTGCAGGGACAATGCGCCACAAAAGCTCTGGCTCCCCCCAAGCCCCCGCTTTGAGTTGCAGTGGCATTGTTAAGCCACTGACTGAGAATATGCTGCAAAGTATGTGTTTGCCTATCAGTGGAGTCACCTACCCATAGAACACCCGGGGCGAGATGTAATAGGGAGCGATTTTTAGTCATATTATAAAATCACACTTTTTTTAAAAAACTCGCAAATGTAATAAGGGGCGATTTTTTTTTTTTTGGGACAAAATCGGAATTTGCATGCGATTTAGCTCGAATTTTAGTAACGAAAATGTGCGATTTTTTTAGACATGTGCGATTTCTTTAAACATAAAAGTGAGGTATTTACTAGTAAAAAAAAAAAAATATGTGGGATCCACCCTCCTTAGCATAACCAGCCCCGGGCTCATTAAGCTGGACCTGGTTCCAAAAATATGGGGGACAAAAAGCGTAGGCCCCCCCCCCCCTTCCCGTATTTCTGAAACCAACCCCGGACTCTTGGACCGTTTTTGGTTCAAAAAATTGTTTTTACAGGTGAACTACATGTCCAAGGGGGGCCATTAATCCCCTGAATGCTGGGAATTGTGGTTTGCCAAGTCCCAGCATGCAGGGGTGGCCTGCTGGGACTTGTAGTTCGACTGTAAAAAGCAATGTTTTTTTTTATTCAATTTTACACTTATCAGCCTGGCGTCCACAGCCCTGGATGGGTAAAGCCTGGAGGGGGGACACCCCTTTATTGAAGGGGTCCCCACACCCCCAGTTACCCCGTCCAAGGCTGACCAGCCACGGTGCGCATGGTACGGTTGTGGGATTTTACATAAAAAGTGTCCTCTGGCTGTGGCATGACACTGTGGGCTGTTGGAGCCCCTAATGAGATGGGGTGTGGTATAGGTTTCCGACATTCGGGTTGGAGGTTGCATATCTCTGCAGACTCTGGGTCCTAGTGCCAGGATTGTAGGCACCTTTGCTCCCCTCCCAACATATTTTGCGAATCCCCCCAACAATTGCAATAGTGAATGCAACTATGTCACCTCTGAATCAGACTCTCTGGACGGTGGGCTCTAGTGATGAGGTCCCTGTCACCATCTACATCCATGCATGTGTTGTCCTCCTGTCGGTTCGCTGCCGTGCGATATGTCGGTGCTGTATACAAAGAACAAAATTACAGCACCATAATTTGGAATCAGCCCACACAGCCTCCGCTGTACATCCAGCATCTGGCCTTGAAGCAGCCTCTGAAAAGCTTGGCCTTCAAACAAAGCTGAAAGCTGCATTGTAAAGCTGACGAGGTCACAACAATTACCAGCCCTGGCTGCTCAGCGCCATTGAAAGTATTGAATCCGTATTCTCGCTCTCTCTGATTTTTTTGGTAATAATTGCTGCTTTTATTCTCCTTTTCATTGTATTCTAATTTCCACGAAACTACATTAACCCGTAAGTAACGACTCTGACTGCCAGTCTCATGCTAATCCAATGACAGTAAGAATAGCTGTATATAACCACAATATATACACGATCGGCCATAACGTTACAACCGCTGGCAGGTGAAGTGAATAACATTAATGATACCGTTACGCTGGCACCTGCCAGGGGGTGCCATATACAGATGGAGCCCCTGCCATCCTTGGCCGGGGATCTCCAGACCCTCCCCACTGGTGAGCGCCGGCGACAGGGGCTTCACTGAACTGGGTCGCGCGTGCGTCTCACACGCACGTGCGTCCCAGTCTCTCGGCGGGGATGCTGCGTGTCCCTGCCCTCTCCGCTTCAGGGAGACGGGCAGGGTTAGGGGGCGCTCGGGGTGGTGAGGCCGACGGGGACCGGAGGAAGGCTCCGTTGCCTAGGGGTGCGCGAGCGTCTCGTGCGCGCGTGCCCCCTGGTGGGGCTGGCGTTAGAAACGCCAGCCCTGCAATGATGAAGCCAGCCCCATCTGTATCATACAAGTCCGAGACTTGGGGGCCACCTTGCAAATAACAGGGCTTAGAGGATCTGTTGCCCTTGTCTTGGAGTCAGACAGCACAGGACACCATCAGAGTAGGGGGGATGCAACCATTGGCAGACAGTTAAAATGTCAAACTGCCGACACAGAAAAAAATTAATTTAGTCGACATGCCTTTTTTTTTTTTTTTATATATTCTTTATTTTAATTTTTCAATGAAATTAAAGACAGTACATTACGTTTTGACACAGTTCAATGTACAGGTGACAAGAAGTATCAACAGCAATTCAAATATTATAACATGTTATGGAAACCGGTGTGGAAACTAAGATAGAATCCTTGTACTGCGTCTTTTGAAATATTGATACATATATAACTAAGAAAACACAAAAAAAAAAAGGGGGGGGGGGGCTGGGGGGAGGGAAAGTAAGACTGGGGCGGGGGGAGGGGTGTACTCTTGCAGGATAGCTGATCATTCAGTCATATCTGGGGTATTCAGCTGCCTAGTACAGTGCGGCTGAAAGTTGCGCGTTATTAGGGTGCTACAGGGTCACAGGGTACATAGCTTTTATACGTGTCTGTGAATTTAAAATTAATCCAATTTAGCCATGTGGCTTGATAGTCGGATTGTTTTTCCAGTGCTGAATAGTATATATCTTCCATGGTCCTATAGAATTCTATCCTCTGAAACCATTCCCAAATCCCTGGGGGGTCTACTGATTTCCAGTGGACTGGTACTACTGCTCTTGCTGCGTTGTTAAGATGTTTAAGCAAGGATTGTTTGTATTTTGTTATGGGAACGGGGGTATGGGAGAGCAACCAGAAGTCAATGTTGTCGGGAGCCGGAAACCCCAGAATTTCCGAGGAAATTTGAATGACTTTATCCCAGAAGACCTTGATCCGAGGGCAATCCCACCATATGTGCACTAATGTGCCCCTGTCTTTTTCGCAGCGCCAGCAGAGAGGGGAGACTGAAGGGAAGATCTTGTGTATTAAAGGTGGGCATCGATACCACCTGGTGAATAGCTTGTATTGCGTTTCCACAACCTCTAAACTCGTTGAGCAGCGGGCCATGGTCTCGCAGTGTTTAGACCAGTTTATTTTTATTCCCCGAGGGGAGAGGTCCGAGTCCCATGCCGCATAAAATGAGGGGGCTTCACTTGTATGACTGTAAAGGACAATCTTATAAATTGCTGATATAACATGTATGGGTTCCGAGGTGTGGGAACACAATGCCTCGAATGGCGTGAGTTCTTTTGCTAGTTGGGCGGGATTCCTTTTTGAGTTGGTAAAGTGCCGGATCTGTAAATAGAACCAGTGGTCTGCTGTGGGCAGTTTATTGGCTATTCTAAGGTCACTGAAGGATATGAGCTGGCCCCCCGATACTAAGTTCGCTATTCTGGTCAGTCCGGCTGCTCGCCATCTATTGGCTATGCTTCCGGCCCTTCCCGGTGTAAATTCTGGATTATTTATAAAGGGGAGTAATAGGGAATCTTTTGAGGAGAGGCCTAGTTTGTATCTCATTGCTCTCCATATCGACAGTGTGGGTCCCACCGTTAGGTGTGGGGAACGTACGACGTTCGAAAGCCATGGGACGGTTTGTAGGCACAGTCCTGAAGAGTGACCCTCCAAATCTACCCACTGCTTCCCTGATGTTTCCGTCCGCGTCCAGTCTAGAATTCTGTGGAGGATCGTGGCTTGGTGATATGCAGATATCATAGGGAGTTGTTGGCCTCCCTGGGATCTTCTGCGAAACAGGTAGCAGTGTTTAAATCTGGGTTTCTTGCCCCCCCATACGAAGTTGCTAATCGCTTTTTGGGTTTCTGTTAAGAACTGTGGGGGGAGTTTTAGAGGGATCGTCTGGAATAGGTATAAGAGCCTAGGTAGTATGTTCATTTTAACAATATTTATTCGGCCTAGCCAGGAAAACTTCTGTGTCAACCACTGTGCCATTTCTCTCCGTATATTCTGTAGTAAGGGGGTATGGTTAAGAGTTACTGTGGTTTGTAGTGAGGAGGGGATATGTATGCCTAAGTATTTGATATGTGTCGGGTGCCATGTAAAGGGGAATGTGTGTTTTAGCGAGGAGGCTAGATTGACGGGGAGAGAGACGTTTAGTGCCATGGACTTTGTATAATTTATTTTGAAATTTGAAAGTGTGCCAAAGCGTGTAAATTCTTTCATGAGGTTAGGTAGTGATACTATGGGGTTTGTGATCACTGCTAGGAGATCATCCGCGAACAACGCTAGTCTATGATCTGTACTGCCCACTGTCAGTCCCTTGATATCAGGGTTTGACCTAATGGCCCTAGCTAGGGCTTCCATACAAAGTACGAATATCAATGGTGACAGCGGGCATCCCTGTCTTGTGCCGTTTGATATGGTTATTGGGTCAGATAGCAGGCCATTTACTCTTACTTGTGCTGAAGGGCACCGGTAGAGCACAAGTATCTTTTGTAGGAACATTTCGCTTATGCCTAAGTGTCGTAGAGTCGCCTCCATAAAAGCCCAGTCCACTCGGTCGAAGGCTTTTTCCGCGTCCGTGGAAAGGAGCATAGTAGGGGTCCCGGTGGACTGGGCGTGTGCAATCAGATCAATAACTCTGATAGTATTGTCCCTTGCTTCCCTTCCACGGACAAAGCCCACCTGGTCTGGGTGTATCACCTTTGGCATCAAAGGGGCTAAGCGATTGGATAGTAATTTTGCATATAATTTGATGTCGACATTTAATAAAGAAATGGGTCGATAGCTGGATGGTAAGGCTGGGTCTTTACCCTCTTTTGGGAGGACTGTAATGTGTGCGCCTAGGGACTGGGTGGAGAATGGGGAGGCTGGGGAGACTGCATTGCAGGCGTGTAGTAGGAGAGGAATAAGTTTATCCTGAAACGCCTTATAGTACGTTACCGTAAAGCCATCGGGTCCCGGGCTTTTACCGGAAGGGGTGGTCTTTAATGCCGTTAGTAGTTCAGGCTCTGTGAAGGGGTCGTTCAATGCGGACGTTATATCTGTTGATAGAGTGGGGAAATTTATCTCCTCTAGGTATTTCTTCACATCTTGCTCATGCATTGATGGGTCGCAAGGGGGGTTACTAGATTTTAAGTTATATAGCGTCGTGTAGTAACTGTGGAATATTTCCGCCATTTTAGCATCAGAGGCATGCAAGACACCTGTGGAGTCCTTCATTTCCCTAATATACGTCATGGATCTTTGGGCTCGTAGGGCTCTAGCAAGCAGTTTACCAGGCTTATTTCCCCACCTATGGTACTTGTGGCGGCAGCAGCGAAATGCTCTACGGGTGCCTTCGCTCAGCAGGCTATTTAAAGCAGACCTTGCTTCTTGTAATTCTACTAGTATTTCTGGAGTCAGGTAGGATTTGTGTATCAGCTCTAATTTCTTAATTTTATCCAGCAAGGCCTCCCTGTTTTTTGCTTTTGTCTTTTTCATATGTGAGCCTAGTTGGATGCATTTACCTCTAATAACGCATTTGTGCGCTTCCCAAATGGTTACCGGTGACACCTCTTCTATATTGTTATGGATTATGTATTCATCAATGGTTTCTGCTATCTGTGTCCGACAGGCATCGTCTCTTAGGAGCTGCTCGTTGAAGCGCCATCTCCATTGGTGTATTGGTGGATGGTTAAGGGACAGGGTAAGGATTACAGGGGCATGATCTGAACTCGCTATCTGGCCTATGGAGGCCTCGACTACAAGATCTAAGGATTTATGACCTATACACAGATAATCAATACGGGAGTATGAGTTGTGCGGGTGTGAATAAAAAGTGTAGTCTTTATCTGTGGGGTGAGCCAGGCGCCAGGTGTCTATCAACTGGAAATCGTGTAATAGAGCTTTAAATCTTCTTGTTTCCTTCTGCGAAGATCTATTAGACGTGTTTGTGGTGTCCACTTCTGGTTCTAATGCCCAATTAAAGTCGCCTCCCACCACCAGTACCCCCTCAAGGTCTCCTTCTATTTGTTCCATAGCTTCTCTGAAAAAGCGTATTTGGCCTTTGTTGGGGAGGTATAGGTTAACAAATGTAAAAATCTGATGAGCAATGGTCGCCTTAATCATTAAGCCCCTACCATCTCCTATCGGCGTCTCTTTTACCTCAGATAAACGTATATTTTTAGCAAATAAAATTGCTACACCTTTGGATTTGGTCTCAGAGAAATCATTAAAGTATCCCACTGGGAAGTGTTTGGAGAACAATCTCGGGGCCGCGCCTTTCCTAAAATGGGTCTCTTGTAAAAAGATCACATCTGCCCTATCTGTGTGCATCATGTGAATGATTTTGGATCTCTTCTCTGGTATATTGAGGCCCTTTACATTTAGGGATATCACTTTTAAGTCAGCCATTCATTATTAGTAGTATCCTTATTGTCTTATGTCGCTGCTTCCTGCTGAGTAGGTGTCGATGGGAGGGGGGGACAGGGTAGACACAAGAGGAAATGAGAGGGTGAGAGAAGGTGAATATCACATGTTGCTGAAAAAACTTAATGAACATATTAGAACAAACAATCTCTGCGTCTATAGACCTGGGGAACCCAAAAAGGCCCATAGTCTACAAATTTACAGCAGAGCAAGGGGGTAGAGGGGAACTAGAGTAAGCCACCTTTTAAATATATAAATAGGCAGAATTAGAAAAGTGCTAACATGCACCCGCCCGGGGGCCTGAAAATTCTAGTATTATATATTGGTATTAATCAAACAAACATATACTAGGACCATTCTAACTGTAACCAAGGTCCTATGTGTAAAATATGACCTCTTCCTGACGTATGGAAACATTGTATTACTTTTAGTAACTGCAACATATAAGAAAATAAACTGATATTCACGTGGCTGGGGTAGCGGTAATTGGTCGCTTCGGCTGCTGGTGTAACTGTTGGTCTTCTCTTCCAGAGGTTGGGCCGCCGGTTGCGCCTGCCCGTAGTCTCTTGTCGGACCTTGGGACAGTCTGCCATCGTTCCCTGCGTGGCAGGGGTGTAACGGAAAGTTCAGATGGATCTAACCAGTTAGGTAGAGCCGGGGGTGATATTCCCAGAGTATTGCAGAAGTCTTCAACGTCCGTCGGGTCATACAGGGTTAGTAGCGATCCTTTGAAGTTCACTTGAATACTTAGTGGAAAACCCCAGCGGAATTTGATCTCACGTTTCTTGAGTTCATCTGTGAGTGGTCGGAGAAGTCGTCTTTGCTGTAAGGTGGACCATGATAGGTCTTGGAAGATTTGGAGCTTGTGACCCTCAAAGTCCACATCTGGATTGCGTCTCGCCGCTCTAAGAATCTCTTCCTTTTCCTGAAAATAGTGTAACCTGCAGATCACGTCTCGTGGTTTTTCTGTCGGGGACCCTTTGGGTCGTAGGGCCCGGTGCGCTCTATCAAATAGTATCTGGTAGCTAGGATCAGATCCTAGGAGACTATTGAACACCTTGGTGAGAGCAGGTTCTATGGAGTGGGGCGCCACATCCTCTGGGAGGCCCCTTATTCTCAGATTGTTCCTTCTCCCACGATTGTCCAAATCGTCTAGTCTGCGGCTCATTTCCATTAGTGAGCGGGATTGGCGCGAGACGAGATCATGGAGGTCAGAGAATTTCGAGTCTGCTTCTTCACTTTGTTCTTCTAGCATAACCACCCTGTTCGCAATCTGTTTGATATCAGATTTGATAGTGGAGATGTGGGTTTGCATGGACTCTTCTAGTCTCTTTTCTGTAGTCAGCAAGTCTTGCTGCATCTCTTGGCGATTCGGCAATGATTGCAATTTGGCAAGGATAGCTGTCATATCTGGGGTCCCTCCAGCGGTTTTTGATTTGTGGGAGGGGGAGTTTGCCGCCATGGTTTTTTCTATGGTGTCTTCAGGTCGTGAGGGGGATGATGGTGCAGAGGAGGCCGATTCAGATACAGGGGTGCCGAACAAGGAGCGGAATGCGGCCACTTGAGATGATCTAGCAGAGATGGTCACCTGAGATCTAGAGCGGCGGCGTTTAGTCATGTGGTCTTGTATGCAGAGCAGCCATTGGCGGTGGGTCTCGGGCGGTGCGGTAAGGTGTAGGTAGCTTAACACATAGTCCCCTCAGCGAGGCCTGGTTAGGGCATTATATGTCCAGGTGTGGCTGTATCACATCTGGGAGACTTAAGATAATCAATACTTTGAGCGCTTCTCTTTAGTGACTCATGGCATATTTCAGGGCACCTGGCCCCTATAGCTGGGCCCCCTGGGTGTCCTCCCCCAGATCTATGTGGCTAGGAAATGAGGTTATGTGTTGCAGAGAGCAGGGCTCTGTAGCCAGACACTTGTGGGTGAGGTGTTCAGTCCCTTTTGTATGATGACTGTATGGGATATTAGGCAGTGTGTCTCAGCTTGCAGGTCTGTATGGCTGCTGTGATTAGTGTCACAGCTTCTTGTACAGAACACACTTTTGTCTAGTTTGGTGTACAATATTTGTAGATGGGGGCACAGGGAGAGTCGCACCTCATCAAGCCCCAGGAGGTAGGAATAAATAGTCTGCAGCAGGTCCCGTTCACCTCAGGACATGTTCAGGGGTCATCAATTATGCGTGCTGCGCAGGGAGGACAGGTCTGGGAGATCTAGGGGTTAATGGGGCCGTGTGATCTGACCTCGTGTGTGCAGGTCTCTGGGGAATGTTCCCCTCACTATGTCAGCGGCGGTGCAGCGGCGGGCGCTTGCCGCTCCGTCCCCGCTGTGTATTTGTCACTCACTCAGCAGTTGGTGCCTGTGGTCTCCTGTCAGGAGGCGATGAGCCCTCGGTGGGAGACCCGCCTCTCTCCGTCTCCGTCCGGCGCTGCTCGTGGTCCCGGCGTGTGGCGGGTGTCACTCCTGACCCTCCGGGGTCTGTGTGCAGGTGGGCTGTTATGCGGTGAGCCGCGAACCGGCTCCCGCTCGTGGTATGTGCCGCGTCCCGCGCCTGTGTGGGCAATCGATGTTCCGCCTCTCTGCCGAAATTTAGGTCCCGGCTCCGGCCTCTCGACCAGGCCGCAACCCGCAGGAGCACTTAAAAGTGCACCCCTGCTCCGCGGCGCAGGTCAACGGTGGTCGGGACACAGGCTGGTAGGGTGGGAGTAAGGTGAGGGGGTAAGGATATTAGAATTTGTTAGGGAAAAAGGTGAAATTAGTTGGCCGATTAGGGAGCTCTAGTAATGTGCGTCTAGCCAGGAAGCTCACCAGGCCACGCCCGACATGCCTTTTTTATGATTTTTTTTCTTTGACTTGTTCTTACTTTGTGATCCAAGTGGCCATAGCGATAGATTATTATAGTGTGCCAAGCGCAGCAAGGCACCATGCCCGAAGCATGGCGAGCGCTGCAAGCCATGCGAGGGGATGCGGTACTCTTATACGGTGCCCATGTCACCCAATGTCGACACAGACACCCAAAAAAAACACATGTCAATGTTTTGACATGTCAACGTTTTAAAATAGGGGCATTTTGACCTTGTCAGCATTTTGGTCATGCCGGCATTCTGAATGTCGGCACTTGTGTATGCTTGCACATTCCCTCATACGAGGCTGCACGTAGGACGGAACGGAGATGGTGGAAAAGGGGGCGGGTGCTGACATCATCCACCCGCCCCAAGCTGGGCGTTCCCCTGCTAATGCCCCGCCCACCCCCAGACCTCCCTTCTCGGAGCAAATCGCATTCGCAAACCCCAACCATTGGGAATGGGGCCAAATTCAGACCTCAGCGATCAATTCTGAATCCGGGCCAGAAATTTCTACCAGGTGAACGTGATAACACACTCAAACTTATATAGCAACACAGTACAGTGCAGCCAATCAGAACGTTGTCCAAGTAAGAGCTGCAATCTGATTGGACTCTTTGATTTACCAACAAATAAAGCACACCCTGCACACGATTATTTTATAGGCCTCGTGCTGTTAAATGAACCCTCTGGTGTTACTGCGTGACACTGGAAAGGGAACAGGTTAAAGTCCCTCTCGTCCTTGTTCGTTTGCCAGTCACTCGTCTCACTAACCCCTCATCTCTGTTTGCAGCTCTGCTTGCGTACATGTTTCTACGGCAACCACTTTGCTTTTCTCTCCCCCCCCCCCTTCCATAATATATCCTAGTAAAAAGCTTCAATACAGTTGCTCTCAATCTGAAAGCTTGTAAACATGCACTATCCTACCGCGTTACAAATAAAACCAGGAGAAGCAGCGACGGCAGGCTCTTATCCCGTGTCTTCAGCCTCCCGATAGTCTGCCGTAAGGCTGTAAATGCATCTTGAATAACTAAAAACTGCACAGGACATCAATTTTTAGAAGCCATAAATAAAATACACCAACAAGTCGAGATAACGCTTCTAACGGGAGACAGAAGGCAAACATAGAATACGTGGAAAGTCGGTACTCAGTGATCTACTGCAATAAATACATAGAAAAGGACGGTGGAAAATGAGCGAGCGGCAGGTTGCACATGTAGGACAGTATCTGGGGACAGCGGGCCTGATTCGGTCATGTGTACAAACAAAATGACTGGAAGGAAGGGGCGGTGACAGACAGCATTTACGAAGTCACCCGAGAATTAATCAGATGACTTTTTGCAATCTGAACGGGTCTGAAATGGTAGTTAGGACCCAGGCTACAGTGAGCACAAGCTGGTCCCGCTCTGTGCATATCTAATAAACAGCACCCAGTGCAGTGAATATTTAATGAGCGGGTCCCTGCCCCCTGCATATGGAATGAGTGGGACCTGCTCATTCCATATGCAGGGGGTGGGGACACGCTCATTAAAAATTCACTGCACGGAGCGGCTCCTGCTCAAACCAAACTATAACACAAATTAAACTATACTACAAGTGTTTTCTATGGGTGAAACGGTTTAAGGTGAAAGGTACAAAAATTGGTAATTAAATGGTAATATACCATTTACAACATGCGATGTGAAAGGGGTTTAACTTGCTTTGACCAGCTTTAAGAAACATTTTAAATACCGGGTCTAAGCAGGTTTTGCGGTGTGAAAGCAGCAAATCATCAGCACCATTTCCCAGCACTAGAGCAGCCCATACACGCTGCGATGCGGGCTGTGCGTTATGTGCTTTGAGGTGCGCACTCCCGCGGCAACTCATCGCACAGTACAAAAAGTATTGTACTTAGTTTTCAAAGTTTTGTACTAAGTACAAAAAGTATACTTTTTGTACTTAGTTTTCATCACATTGCATTGCATGCACAACGCATGCACAGGCAATGCAATGTGATTCGTGCTAGTTAAGCACCGAACGCACGCCCGTATCGCAGCGTGTATGGCCAGCATAACTGCTTTGGGGCTCATCAAATCTGGATATAAGTCATTTTAAATTACACACCCACATTTCTAGGTGCCACGTTCACAATCTCTTTTCACAATCTCTCTATATATGGAACTAAACACTCCCTTTGGATTGGGCACTTTGCAAAATTCTATTACCAACTATAATCTCCCTGAAACTAGTTTTCAAAAGTAGGCAAGTATGGATTAGTTCCTTCCATACACTGTGAGAGGCATCCTGACTTTTATTCCACATGATGAAATACATATTTTAGTATCATATACATCTAGTTAAAAGCCTGTCAAAATGATGGCTTGTGCAATATACTTTCACTCTGAACTGTGAGTTTTTACTTTCACATTGAACTTTACAAAGGAGTAAATTGGTCCACCGAGTGGCCTCTAGTGGTCACTGGCAGTACTTCACCTTATAAAGGTGAGGAGTAGTTATATATGACAAAAAGAATAAAAAGGGTGCCCAATAGTGTAGTATTGTCAAATCGACAGAGAATTTTAATGAATAAAAGTGAAATATATCACTAGTACTTTGTGCGTACCATAAAAGTCCTCAGTGGTGGACTTAAAACCACATGGTGTTAAAAACAATCCACACTGGCAAATGCAGGAACAGATAAGCTTTAGACCACGGTTCACTCACGGCTACGACAGCAAAATTATCTGCCGCTAGCGGCGCTTCCCAAGTTGACTCCAGCGGTCAGCACGGCGGCTTGTGTCAGCTCACGTCTCCTGCTTCCAGAATAGCGTCAGTCAGTCAGGCCACGGCCCTACGTGTTTCGTCATGAACTTCGTCAGTGGGGTGGCCTGACTGATGCAAAGTGTGGATTGTTTTTAACACCATGTGGTTTTAAGTCCACCACTGATGACTTTGATGGTACGCACAACACATCCTAGATCCGAATGTATTATATATTCTTATTAAATACTTTGTTCTTTACATAGTTGAATGTGCTGACAACAAAATCACACAAAAATGATCATTGGAAATCAAATTGCACCAGCATACTGTCTCACAAGGGGTCTGAGACAGTCAGGCTACCTCTGGCGAGCACATGGAGGGCTGTGCGGCCTCCCACACCATTACTGACCCACTGCCAAACCGGTCATGCTGGAGGATGTTGTAGGCAACAGAACGTTCTCCTTGGCGTCTCCAGACTCTGTCACGTGCTCAGTGTGAACCTGATTCATCTGTGAAGAGCACAGGGGGCCAGTGGCGAATTTCCCAATCTTGGTGTTCTCTGGCAAATGCCAAACGTCCTGCAAGGTGTTGGGCTGTAAACACAACCCCCACCTGTGGACGTTGGGTGCTCATACCACCCTCATGGAGTCAGCAAACCTTCTTGCCACAGCTCGCATTGATGTGCCATCCTGGATGAGCTACACTACCTGAGCCACTTGTGTGGGTTGTAGACTCCGTCTCATGCTACCACTAGAGTGACAGCACCGCCAGCTTTCAAATGTGACCAAAACATCAGCCAGAAAGCATAGGAGCTGAGCAGTGGTCTGTGGTCACCACCTGCAGAACACTCCTTTATTGGGGGGTGTCTTGCTAATCGCCTATAATTTCCACCTGTTGTCTATTCCATTTGCACAACAGCATGCAAAATTGTCAATCAGTGTTGCTTCCTAAGTGGACAGTTTGATTTCACAGAAGAGTGATTGACTTGGAGTTACATTGTGTTGTTTAAGTGTTCTTTTTATGTTTTTGAGCGGTGTATATATATATATATATATACATATATACATGTATCATGTCCTGATAATCTTATTAAATCTGAATGTAATAGTGCAGTGTTATTAGGTATGATTTTGCTGTTTGTTGTGTTCCTTTGGGATTCTTGCCGTGATCCCAAAGTGGAACGTGCTGATGTGTTTATTTTGACATTTACACCTCTTGACTAATGAATTGGTTATTAGGTTACACCTGTGTACAGATGGAGTCACACATTCATCCCGACAGTGCGCCTAGACGTGGGTTTTGTCGCGCATCAGTGGGAGCGACTATTTTTTAATCATTGATTTTATGTATACATGCAAGTGTATATACATGTATGTATGTATGTACGTATACATACATGATACACACTTTATACATTCCCTCAGTTCCTAGGGTTCCATTCCTGTGTGTTTTTCTTGTGTTCCGATAAGTTCTACAGAAAAGAAGTGATAATCAGAATCATTTCTCATGACTTAACAAGGTTTTCTCGATGACACTTCAAATGATGTCCCTAACATTCTGTCCTGCACCAAAAGAGTCCAAACATGGTTGGAACAAGCTGTTTCTATATGGGGGTTCTTGTTCTGTTGCGGTGCACCTGAATGAGAAGCTTATATTACACAGAAGCCCCCGTGACCGTGTCTTTTTAATATGGGAACTAATATTTATGATAAATTCAAAGACAAACTGGTTCAAACAATTTCTTTCAGCTCCCATGCATGAGGTTGGTAATATTGGACAGATATAAAATAATTGGGTTGGTATTTAAATATAAATAGTGCAGTACATGGATTCTGCCTGGTATTTCTTGGTTTCTTAATTATGAAAAATTCAGTGTATTGTGAGACCAGCGTTTGAAAGCCAATAAAATCACTTTTTCAGCCAAGAGTGAATGTTTCTTATGTGATATCTGGTGGGGTCTGACTTATCTGCCGCTGGTATACTCTGATAGTGTGAGATCCTGTCATATCTGGTGGGGTCTGACTCACCGGCCACTGTCATACTCTGATCGTGTGAGATCCTGTGATATCTGGTGGGGTCTGATTCACTGCGCACTGGCATACTCTGATAGTGTGAGATCCTGTCATATCTGGTGGGGTCTGACTCACCAGCCACTGTCATACTCTGATAGTGTGAGATCCTCTGATATCTGGTGGGGTCTGACTCACCGGGCACTGGCATACTCTGATAGTGGGAGATCCTGTCATATCTGGTGGGGTCTGACTCACCAGCCACTGTCATACTCTGATAGTGTGAGATCCTCTGATATCTGGTGGGGTCTGACTCACCGGGCACTGGCATACTCTGATAGTGTGAGATCCTGTGATATCTGGTGGGGTCTGACTCAACGGGCACTGGCATACACTGATAATGTGAGATCCTGTAATATCTGGTGGGTTTTGACTCACCGGGCACTGTCATACTCTGATAGTGGGAGATCCTGTCATATCTGGTGGGGACTGACTCACTGGGCACTGGCATACTCTGATGGTGTGAGATACTGTGATATCTGGTGGGGACTGACTCACCGGACATTGGCATACTCTGATCTCTGATAGTGTGAGATCCTGTCATATCTGGTGGGAACTGACTCACTGGGCACTGGCATACTCTGATGGTGTGAGATACTGTGATATCTGGTGGGGTCTGACTCACCGGGCACTGTCATACTCTAATAGTGGGAGATCCTGTCATATCTGGTGGAGTCTGACTGATCAGCCACTTTCATACTCTGATAGTGTGAGATCCTGGGATATCTGGTGGAGTCTGACTCACCGAGCACTGGCATACTCTGATAGTGTGAGATCATATGATATCTGGTGTGGTCTGACTGATCATCCACCGGCATAATCTGATAGTGTGAGATCCTGTCATATCTGGTGGGGACTGACTCACTGGGCACTGGCATACTCTGATAGTGTGAGATACTGTGATATCTCTTGGGGTCATACTCACCGGCCACTAGTATACTCTTTTAGTGTGAGATCCTGTGATATCTGGTGGGGTCTGACTCATCGGCCACTGGTATACTCTGATGGTGTGAGATCCTGTGATATCTGATGGGGCCTGACTCACCGGCTACTGGTATACTCTGTGTAATGAATCAGGACCGTACTTTGACATTAGGGAACAATAATCAACTTCTGGTTTTTGTTTTTTAGATTTAAATTTGAACTTCTTCCGAATTGTTTGCCAAGCCTGCTATATTCCTGACAGGATTTACGTAGATTGTGGGTACGAGATGCCATGCCACCTGCTAATGCTGGCATTAGGCTTTCAATTAATTGTGATTTATGTAGTTTCATAGGAAAACCGAAAAAACTATATCATGTTCAACTTTTTGTGTATTCTAATTGAGATGAAAAAGACAGCTGACTAATTAGTGTGTGTGTGTGTGCTGATTTCTTCCTCACCATAAAAAAATGGCTATTGGATTAATTCTTGGGGGCAGGCTCTAAGCTCTGAGAACACTGGTAAATTATGAGGTAAAGAAATTGAGGTTCTATGCACAATTTGTGGTAAAAAATGTTGGCCCGCCTACCATGTCACCGTGACCTCATCAGGTGGGTCCCTAATATTCCTAATACCGGCATATATAAGTATCCAGGTCCTAGATATATAGGCAGCAAATGCAAAGACCCATACTAATTAAAAACAGCTAAGGGCAGACAGGTAGGTTGCTCGTCCAGGTACAATGGTCTCTTCCTTTTATTTAATCCCTGACGATATTTACGACATGCAGAAATAGCGTCAGTTTTCGCCTAGAATAGGTCAAATTAACATTTCACCTATTCAGTATTTTTCACACTCTTCTGTCGGATACATTCCAAATGTTGAAAAAGATGTGGATCGGTGAATCCACGTCTTTTTTTTGTCGTAATAGGCCAGCCAATTTGACGATATATCGGCCATTTCCGATGATGCAGATTCAACTCTTAACAAAGTCGAATCAGCAGCGGCGAGTGCTGCGGCGAAAACGGTCCTGGACGTTATTTCCGACTATCAAAAACATGTTGATAATGGCTCTTTTCTATATGGACACTACCCCCCTCTCCCCAAAAACGTCTGCCGCTTCAGTTTCTGCCCATTTGTACACTCTACTATGCACTCAGATGAAAGTGAGTGAGTGCGTTTGCTCGGCAACCAATCAGCTGACACCAAGGAAACGGCCATTTTGGGGCCACCCACGAGGCTCTGTATGCAAGATGCGGTGCACTTTAGGAGTCCGCTGTTGGGCCTGCAAGCATAATAAGCCCCTGAGTGCTTCCACCACGGAGTGAGGAAGCACTCAGACGTAATTCCTTGTATTTACTGTAATTCTGAGAATCATCTCCCGGTGAGAGGATTGAGCCATAGAAATGAACGTTAATTAGTTTGTTTTGGTCTTATAAATGCTAATGTGTAACGTTTGCAAAGCAAACATGCTTCATTAGTTATCCTTGTTAAACGCAATAAAAAAAAAATAAGGAGTTCAGTAGGAAATACAGTAATTATCATTAACAACCCCCTCGAACACAGCTCTTCTGTCAGATGCAAGAGAAACAAACACAGCGCTGTAATGATCAATAATCACCAGATACTTTTGCTATTTCCAACCCCTTATGATGACTTACATTGAACCCTTTATGCTCAGTGCGGATAACGCTGTACATCAAAGCCCCACGTCTGCGCTGAACGCGCCCGTTCTATCATAGTCTCTTATGCGTCTATATTTTGCTCCGGAAAAAACCTTGATGAATCATTCGCTGCGTAATAAACTCATGAATACATTCAGGAAATAGTTCTGTGTTTTTTTTTATATATATATAGCAAGAATTGCATTAAATGAAGCCAACGAAAGTCTATGGTGAGCCGTCATCTATTTCAGTATCCCAGATTGCTGCAGAAACAATGGCCTAATTATGCGTTGGCATCTGTGCCATAAAATAACAGGCTGTAACGCATTCCAAGAAAGTCAGGATACCCGGTGCCAGTTTTGTGGCTGGAAAATTAATTAACGGGATAACAAGTAATGAGGAACAATGTGCAAACAAAAATATATAGGTGTCGAAGGGGTCTGATGTATCAAGCTTCAAAAGTGATAAAATGGAGAGTGGTAAACCGCCAGCCAATCAGCTCCTACCTGTCATGTTATACCCCATTCACACCAGAAATGCAGGGACAAACCCGGGAATTCAGTTCCCGGGACAAGCAGGGATATTCCTGGGTTTCGGACCCATTTTCACACCAGAAATGTCCCTGCATTTTCTGGTGTGAGAAGGGGGCGGTAAGGAGGCCGGCAGGAGGTGGGGAGGAGGCAGGATGGCGGTGGGATGGCGGCGGAGGTGGGGAGAATACTCACCCCGGTTGCTGGTCCTCCGTGCAGGCCAGGGATCCACACAGGCGGCGGTGCAAATGACGGGACAGGCTGCGGATGAAGATGACGCAGCTCTCTGGCGTCCTCACTGCCGCTGGAGAGCTGCGTCATCATCATCCACCGGCTGTCCCGTCATTTGCGCCCGCCGCCTGCATTAATTCCCGTCGGACAGGACACGGAGGACACGGCAACCTGGGTAAGTATACCCTGTACCTTTCACACCAGCCAGGTCCCCGGGTTGAACCCGGGAACAACCCTGGTACCTAGCTGGGTTAAAATTTGCCCGGGATTTTGTCCTGGGAACCTTTCACACCAGCGCTAGTACCGGGTTGTTCCCGGACTCAACCTGGGAATTTAGGCTGGTGTGAATGGGGTATAACAGGCCTGGTTTGAAAAATGGCAGGTAGGAGCTGATTGGCTGTTTTTTTTATCACTCTCCATTTTATCACTTTTTGAAGCTTGATACATCTGTCCCTTAGTGATAAATATGTATAGAGCGGATCCACATTATGGGACAGATGCACTAAGCTTCAAAAGTGATAAAATGGAGAGTAATAAACAACCAGCCAATCAGATCCTACCTGACATTTTCCAAACACAGTCTGTGACATGACAGGCAGGAGCTGATTGGCTGGCTGTTTATCACTCTCCATTTTAACACATTTTGAAGCTTAGTGCATCTGGCCTTATATCTGCTTTGCGTGTGATCTATGATCATGCAATTCACTTATACGGTTTCCATGTCGACATTGACACAAAACCAACGCATGTCGACCTTGTGGCTGTCAACTATGCCCATGTCAACCTTAAGCATACCTCCCAGCATGCCCCTCTCCAGGAGGGACACAATGCTCTGTTTCTGGACTTCCCCCTGATTGTATGATTACCACAGGGTTGCCGATTTATAAATGCTCCTCTCCGGGAGAAGCCCGGAGAGGAGACTTTCCTTACCCGATCGGGGGGCGGGGCCTGACTGTGACGTCATTAAGCCCCGCCCCCATGACGAGAAACAGGCAAAATGACTGATCTCTATGGAGGGGGCGGGGCTAAAATGACGCGATTGTGTCATTTTAGCCCCTCCCCCTCCTCTGAGACCCGCGGATTGCGGCATTTAAATGCCGCGATTCGGGGGGCTCAGGGGGGTCCACCAGATTCCGGGAGGGTTGCCCACCCTTCCGGGGGGCCGGGAGGAGGACCCGATTTTCGGGAGACTCCCGGGAATTCCGGGAGGGTCGGCAACCCTGGATTACCATCACTTGTGTTGAACCTAGTTAATTGATAAGAAAGGTGTTTCACCACAGGTGATGCAATCCTAAATTTAGAGGGAAGGCCGGAAACAGCACATTCTGTCCCTCCTGGAGAGGGTCATGTTGGGAGGTATGCTTAAGCGTGTGTCGCCCTTCTGTCAATGTCGACCCTTGGTATGTCGACCGTTTCAAGGTGCCTACCTAGGCACTGTCTATCTCTAATACCATAACCATTCGTTCAATAGCAAAGCAGAAGCAGAGCCCCAAAGTCAGGAACTGTTCTCCCAGTGCTCTAGAATCCTCAGGCAGCCGTTTCCTGCTGCCACCATGTTCCGCGATGCTTCCCCTGTGGAGCTAGGTAGCCGGCCCACAGAGGGTGTAATGCTGCAGGGATGGTAGTTACCTGGAGAGGAAGCGAGGACTTCCTGTGCTACCAGGCGGAGCTGGTAATCACCTCTCCAGCCAGATGGAGGCACCAGCAGCAATTAGCTCCCGGTAGGAGACTTCACCAATGTGAAATGTTCTTGAGGAAAGGACAAGAGAAGACTACTTGGGCTTATGCAGCTGACATGTGAGCTGGGTCTGCCATAACCTAACCATAGTACAGTACCACGAGTACTGGCACTGAGAAACAAACCAGCATTATATTACTTTTCATTGTTTCAGTCATGAACAGATGTGACGTACTGCAGCAGCAATAAGACATTGAGGTTCGCAGGGATCGAGTGATCCAAACCGATGGATGTGTTGGTAACTTTACTCCACCCTCTCTATATTATAATAAATCACCGACAGGCAGCAGAAGGCCATGGACTGATAGCTATACAGTGGGAGGAACAACAACTCCCAGCAGCACAGAGTATATCAGGAGATGAGTGAGACAGGCATGCATGTAACAGTTGCAGTTACCCAATATGAGGAGGGAAATAAAGAAGCAAGAGACCACAGATTGGACCTTATAATGGCATACCTCCCAACTGCCCCACTGCGGGCAGGACAGCCCCACCTTGCCATCCCACTAACAGGTCGCAGCAGAGTCCTGTGATGGGAGAAGTCCTGGGGAAAAACACTCGGGAAGCTGCCACATCCCCTACCTGCGGGACCGCAGGGGGGATGTGGATGCGGAACGAGCGGGGTCTCCGGCAGCACAGAGCAGCAAAGCGATGTTCTAGTTAAACTATTGTTGAAGGATTGTAGTGTCAAACGCGCCTACTGTATATGGAGTTTAAACAAAAATACAGAACAGAATTTTGACACCAAAGTAAGTAATATTTAAAGCAGGCATCACCAAACTGCGGCCCTCCAGCTATTGTGAAACTACACGTCCCATCATGCCTTGCCACAGTTTTTCTATTAGGGATTGCTAAAACAATGGCAACAATTTGGCCATTCCCGATTTAACGCAACAATAGCAACAATAGCCTGGATGGACCATTTGGCCTGGTTACAAATCTTCCCAGGGTTACGTCAGTGACCGAAATGTCGCACAAGAACACACACGTTCTCCATAAACGCATTAATTTTGCTGTAGGATTTGTTGCGTTTGATTTATTGGGGTTAGGTATGAGTTACTCAACAATGGCTTGCCTTGAGGTAAATAGATCCCCCTATACCCGTATATTGACAGTTTCTTACTTTATTGATATTGCAGTGAAAGCCAGGATATAGCGCACATTAACCTGAGCCATGACCCTTCATGTAAATCCTCCCAGATGGTAAACTATCGATCCCACCATCTACCGGCAATGTGGCACAGACTGAGCTTAACGTTTACCCTGTAGGTACCAAACTGGGGCCGTCCCCCCCAACAACATAATGATAAAGGGCCTAATTCAGACTTGATCGCTGCTGTGCGAATTTTCACAACGGGTGATTATCAATAGACGAAAGTCCCGTAGAACAGATGCGCGAGGCCGTGCTGCAGTAAAATCCTGCTACTTTTTTCTTCGCGAGCTGCTCCCAAGGGGATTGACAGGAAGTCAACCGGGGACGGGGGCAGTAACCGGATGCTTCATGGGAGTGTAAAGATAAACGCAGGCGTGCCAAAAAAACCACTGGGAGAGTCCGGGAAGACATGGTATCAAGATATCAGTAGGGCGATTATGAGAATGAGCTGTTTTATCCCAAGCAGCAGCAATTATTAAAGGGTATCCAGGTACCCCAAGTTGGTGGCGACAATATGCACCTTTCTTATAGCGAATTAACCCAGAAATTTTCCAGGGCGCAGCTGCGCTGTCCCAGAAAATTTCCGGGCATACCACTATGCTGCAGTAGGTGTGTGCCAGTGGTACCTCCAGCTGTGTAACACTGGCGCACCACCTCTAGCCCCCTCCCCCCTTCTTCTCCCCCCCCCCCCCTATCACCTCTGCTCCGGTGATCATACGCCGGAGCTCCCCTGACCCCTGCCGCTTCCCCAGGCACCAGCCGCCATTCACTTTACCGCAGTGAGGAAGGCGGCAGGCTTGGGGATGTTCGGGGAGGCTCGAGGGGACTCGGGAGCGCTCAGGCTCTCAGGTGTCTGGGAAAACACAGGTATACTCAAGTGTTTTAGGGGAGGGTGTGTGACGTCAGCTCCAGGCCCGGATGTCCCCGTATTCATCGCAGCATCCAAGTAAGTCATGGGTTACGCGGCACTTGCGATGACTGGTGACCAGTGGAAAAATCATTTGATGCTGAGCGGCTTGCAACATTTTCGTTCAGCTGCAACTCCTTCGCTAGCCGTACACATCTACTCGGAAGACGAGAGTTCAATCTAGCGGGCGGCGTTTACGTGTTCATTAGCCACTGCAAATCTTCTGTGCGATCAGGTCTGAATTAGGCCCATGGCCATAATCTAGCGACATCCACACACACACACACACACACACGTTCACCTTTATCTTTTTAGTAGAGATGCAATAGAAGCAGGCGGAAGGGTGCCCCCTAGGGGAGACCGGGCATTCTGTAGTCCCTCAGTATCTATGGAAGAGGGAAGTGGGAGTTGAGAGCGGTCTCATTAAGCCAATCCAATCAACAGGCTCGGTAATGAAATAGAAGATGGATTAGGAAGTAGATACTCGCTGTGGAATTACAACAAGACCTCGATCACATCCGGAACGGATGCAGGAAGAATACAAATGAACCGGATGCTCCGACACATCCCTCTGAAATACTGAAACCCCGACAGGGCACGGGGAGAGACGGGGAATACTGGAGACGCTGGAAGCGGCAGATTAACATTTCAGATTGGTTTAAATAATTGGGACAAGTCCTAATCAGCAATGAGCCCATTGGCACACGTTTATGCCGGGTCACACGTGTTTGTACACACGTGTCCTGTTTTTGTTTACATGTGTACATATGAACAGGAGCCTTAAACAAGATGTTCTGAACGTAGCGTTTGATTCGCAGGGATTTGTTCAGGGACGCATACGCCGAGTGTACAGCGCATGAGTAAATTTTTTGCCGTTTTTGCATATTTACGTCCTATTCTGAGTCTGACACAACTTGGCTGGATCAGTCTTCCTGTGAAAAAGGGCGTTTAAGGGCGAGAACTGGGTAGTGGCAAAGGGATGACACGTGACCATGTGACGTTTATCCAAAGCTCTGTGCGATTCCTAGCCACGTGTACGCGACCAAATCCGCAGTGTGTTCAACATCAACAATCAGGGATCGATTGGTTAATTGGCAAAATCCAGCATGTGAAATACCCCTGACACGCCAGCTGTCTGATGTGTCAGCACAATAAGCGTATTTTATCGACACAATCATTAGGTCGACATGAGGAAGGTCAACAGACAAAAGAGCTAGGAGCTGGGACATTGAGAGCCAGGAGCAGGCGGGATGTCAAACACCTGAGATTTTGTCAGATTTATCGTCCCTACCCGTCTGAATCAGTTTAAATCGGACCAAATCTCACTAGTGTATGGGGGCCTTAACATCGCTCCTAGGATAAGATCTGTTAATTCAAAGAGGACCGATGCCTGTTACAGTTTGTGTCGTACTGCTCTAGAACCATTATTATGTCACAGGCCGCCATGTTTCAGCTCCTTCCTGAACTGCGTTCTACCTGTGTCTATGCAGAACCACTGATTGATCGTCCACGTGAGCCAAGTATCACAGCATTGTACAAAGCAGTAATTGGGTTAAATGCGCCTATGGAGAAACTTAACCCTTCCTTTACCCGGAACGTTGTGTGCCCATGAACCTTCTACGCCGCTGGCTGTATAGACCTGGAAATTAGGATTTGATTTGTTGTGCAATTAGACAATCAAATAATGAAATCCCACGCGCACAAGTGGTCGGCTGTCTGCTGGCACGCAGAGAAGGGAGAAAATACGACTCTATTATAACAGGACATTGCAATAAATTACAGCGCTACATAACTCCCAGCGGAAACTGCCACCCTGTGTAATAATAGGTCACACTCATATGAATAACTGCACCCCCCACGGGATTTAATTATCGCCATTTCCTCGTGATGGAAGCCGGTAGCGGGCAGGGGGCCTCACCTCTGACAGGAAGATGCAGAATACAAAGCAATAGGCTGGAGCCCAGGAACGTGTAAAGGAAATCTAGACAGCCGCAGCGCCGGGCCCTCAATCATAGCGCAGACTATGGGGGCTCATTCACAACTCTCTGCACGTCTCTGAAATGTACCGTATGCGCACTGCGTGGGCCATTCGTAGCGGCACTCCATTCTGTCAGATCTCTGTATGCGACAGCAGTGATTTAACCCATTGTGTGCTAACGCTGCTGTGAGAGATGGGTAAACTATCCTCTAAAAACGCCAGGGCCGGAGTCGAGGGATATGAATCACTTTAGTTCGTGCCGGAAAATGATCTGAAGTAGGGTGGCCAATCGGGGATCGGTATCCCAGGATTTGGCCCCCAATTGGAGTTTCCAATCCCGGGATTTCGGGATTAGAGTGCGCATGCGCAGTCTAATTCCGGGCAGCGTCTGAGCACTCGCTCACTGCGCAGCGTGACGAGGTCAGAGGTCACGCTGCGCAGGGCACAGCCGTACAGCCCGCATTAGCCAGCAGTCCGCCCGCCCACCCAGCCTTCCTGGCTCCCAGCCACCCAGCCTACCAACCCAGCTGCAACCCAGCCAGCATCCCTACTGCCCGCCCACTCAGCATACTTGGCTCCCGGCTGCACCCAGCTCCAAGCCACCAAATCAGCCTGCCGCCCACTCCGCAAATGTAAGTAAGTAGTGGGCGGCCAGGGCGTTTATTATTATTAGGGATGCCAATCCCAGGAATCCCGGGATTGGGTATTTTTCAATCCTGAATCCCTGGATTGAAAAATGCCCCGGGGTTGGCTTCCCTAATCTGAAGTAAATTCATTGAAGTTTAGTTAAATTTTGCCCCCCCCAGCAAAAGATTCGCTGTAAGCGGAGCTGGCATTTTCAGCAGATATTCTGCACATCCCTCACAGCAACATTGGCTGTTAAAAAGTTAACCAGGTTGCAACTGGTCATTATGGCGTAAACTCAGTTCAGATAGGGCGTGTTGACGGAATTGCTGGTTAAGCAGACTGAGTCATAGTATATGGCTATCGTTTGCGCCATAGTATATGGCTGCCAGTCCAAGTGTATAGATAGATAATGTCCAACGTAGGGGTGCATACAATGAAAATATACACATTTACGTCCAGATGTACGAAGCCTTGAAAAGTGAAAAAGTAGAGCGTAATAAACTACTAGTCAATCAGCTCCTAACTATCAGGCTGTGTCTGACAGTAAAGCCCCCATACACACCAGACGATACATCTGTAATTATATAAATGATATGTCATTCCTATCGTCTAGTGTGTATGTTCAGTACCGTTAACGATGCGGGATACCGCGGGTCATTAATGATGTCCTCTGTCGTCTGTGCATGCAGCTCAATCTTGACTATATGGTTAATGACTGTGCGTACGGGCTGATAATGTCACTGAGTGATTTCAATACTGTTTAATGCCTATGGGCTATACAGTATCGTTTGCCTGGGAATCGTTGATGGTATCTAGTTTGTATGCAGCTTTAGTAGATGGTTTGTTGGTAGTTTATTTTTCTCCACTTTATCACTTTTTAAAGCTAAAGGCCCATACACACTGGGTGACTGTAAAGCTGAAAGCAGCTCAAACGGCAACACTGAACGGCTTCCAGATCAAAATCACCCAGTGTGTATGGGCCTTTAGTACATCTGACCCATAGTTTGGTACTTACAAATCCAGAGTAATAATGGTTAACTTGTGTTGGAGTCGGATCATTCCGCTTTATTTTATTTATAAACATAAGCGGAATGATCCAACTATATTCTATATATATAATCTATATTCGCCATGTTTGGATTGTGGGAGGAAACCGGAGTTCCCGGAGTAAACCAACGCAAGCACGGGGAGAATATACAAACTCCACACAGTTAGGGCCATGGTGGGAATCGTACCCATGACCTCAGCGCTGTGAGGCAGTAATGCCAACCATTACACTATCCGTACTGCCTATAGAAATCATGGCATGCTAACTGAAATCTGAACTGCTGGTGTGTATCTTAATTCAGCTGAGAACTATTGTAGGTGCATTGCTCAGTTACAGAGGACCCTGCGCTATTTTGGAAGGTAATATCACACTTTGTACTTATTTACATTTTTTTCGGTGATGAATCAATTCTGTGCTTAACACCCAATTTTCGCCGGCTGGCTCCTGGTTCTATTACCTGATTTATATTAAGACTTGTTTGAAATCATACATAAACTAATTGTGTCTAGGTTAGGGGAAATGGTCATTGCGTCACCAGCATGTTGGTTGAAAGACATTAGGTCGACACCATTAGGTCAACATGCATTTAGGTTGACATGCATTTAGGTCGACATGCAGGAAAGTCAACATGACTAGGTCAACATGGGTTTTGTCGACACGGTCATTAGGTTGACACAGCATTTGGTCAACATGGGGTAGGCCAACAGTCAAAAGGTCAACATGGGGTTTTTCACTTTTTATTTTGAGCCGACATGTGCCGACAGGTGGTATTTGATGCCCTTCCATCCACTATGGCGTGGCGGGAGAACAAAATAGTTCTCCCACCGGCATGGCGAGCGCAACGAGCCATGCGAGGGGACGCGGTGCTACGTTTCAGTGTGCTGATCCTAATTTAATTTATGTTATGTGTTTGCTGCCTGGGAGAAACAACAGGCGCAGCATGTTTATCTACTGCAGGGATGAGGATCAACATCTGTTGAACTACACAACCCAGCATGCCCTGCGACAGTTCCAGCTTGGCCACATAGCAAAACTGTCACAAGGCATGCTGGGATGTGTAGTTCCCCAACAGCTGGAGGGTGGAAGGTTCCCCTTCCCTGATCTACTGTAACACTGGGCTACTGGTTCCCAAATCTAGTCCTCACCCCATCCCTAACAGGTCATGTTTATGGGTTCTTTACTCACAGGTGTGTTAAGCACCTTTTTATATTAGAAAATGAGATGCGCCCTGACAGTTAATATTCTGTATAGTGTGGAATGTGTTTTCAGGGCAGTTTCCCAAGAAGCTGTCACCAGGACAGCTTGGGGAAGAGATATCTTGGCTGTGAGTAAATTTGTGATCACAAAATCCCTCTCTGGCCTGGCTACACCATTGACGTAAGAGGGCTACGGCCACCCTCGGAGACAGGACAAGCTCAGAAATACACCAGCAATGCCGTTCTCACACAGAAACTATGGGGGCAGCTGCTGTGAACGGGAGGGGATCAGAAGACCGGGGAGATATCTCTTGCTTTTCATCTTTCTTGAATAGCATGATAATGGTCCAATGTGGAGTTAATTTATATTTCTCTACAAAGAGTCTGTCACCATTTGGTCCACTGGAAATTTAAATTTTTCTGTATTAAGAAAAATAACCTGATGAAGTCTTGTAAAGACTAAACGCGTCGGGTTATTATTGACATGCACTGTGAAATGGAATGAAGATATATTATCTATGTGAATGCTGTGCTGCAAACATCTGCCTTTTAAGGGGTGTACACGCGCTTCAATTTTGACAGATTTTCGATTCGATTTTGCTTATAGAAGCAAAATCGAATCCAAATCGAATGGTTTTTAAGATGCTTTTGATCTGCATTCGATTCGATGCACACTTCCGTTTTCTCTATATCGAAAAAAAAAATAGACTGTGCAGGCAAGGAAATATCGAATTCAATCCAGTAAATCGAATGTGTACACTGTGCCATGAATGTAAATCGAATTCGATATCGAATGCAAAAGCGCAGATTGAATGTAAAAGCAACGGCCAAATCGAAAGGGGGTGGAATAGGCGAAATCAAAAGCAAATCGAATCGAAAGTACATCGATGCGTGTGTACACACCTCTAGGAACGACTTTTTAACAAATTCATTTGGAATCTAGTTTTATTCATAGTCAGATAGATATCTATACACACACACACGCACATATACACGCTCTCTCTCTCTCTCTCTCTCTCTCTCTCTCTCTCTCTCTCTCTCTCTCTCTCTCTCATCTTTGGTGTATTACCTTCTGAAAGGAAGGCATAGATTGGAAGTGACTGTGTCCCTGCTTTAATGGTTTGGTTGTCATGGCAACTAATTAACTGTAGGTGCTTTGACAGACAAAAGGTTAATTGTCATAATGCAGGGATATATAAAAGGATGTCAGTAAGTGTTATAATTTAGAAGTAACAAATAGGTGTTGTCGTGCTCACATCCTAGTCTTCTGCCTATTCATCTGTCAAGGTCTCCCAATAACCTCAATTTACATGTACAAAGCTATATAGAAAATGTGGGGCTTGTAAATACACAGAGAGGTTACAGGCCAGCTGCACAGAACTCTCCATAGCAGATCATTCTGCGTCTTCCAAAAACCCTGTATAATATCTGCTCACCAAAATCAGGTGATTACTAGGCTTGGAAAACGGTTCTTATTTCCCCCACAGTCTCCATTTACAGGTGTAGCACTTCTCAATAAACAGGGCAATCCGGATATGATGTTATTGAAAAAAAAAAGACTCAGCTAAAAGCTCTGACTGCCTTTCACACAGCATGAAAAACCCATGTATTTCCCGTGTCGAGCCCTTTCACACAGAAGCCTGATTTATCTTGCAATATACTGTGTCATAAGAAAAGGGCAGTGTTAAAGGCACACAGCGATAAGGACATGAAAAGTGGGTGGTGAGTACTCACTGCATTGCATTAACCATGGCATGACACAAGGATATATTGTAAACAAGTTTTATTGTATTTATATACTGGTAGGTACATGTTACCTCACATGGCTGTCAGTATACTATATTTTCAATGTTTGAGTACACTGTGGCATCTTTGACTGTACCAGTTTAGGGATCTCCTCCTCCCCTCTCACTGCCAGCAGCTTTCACCGCTTGCTCCTTCCAGTGGGCCATGATGTCCTTTCTGCAGCTCCCTAATGACCTCAGAGGCCAGCCCCAGTGCCATGCCCTCCCAGCCAATCAGAGAAGCCCATCCCCACAACCAATCAGCCAGCACCCCACCAGGAGAGCCAATCAGTGCCTAACAATGTGTAATAATCCCAAAAACCCGGGTCGCACCCTTTCAGACAGCCGGCGACCCGGGTTTTTGAAATTTAGACCCGGGAAAAACCAGGTTGAAGCCCTGGTATTTTAGACCCGGGTTGACTCTTTCAGACAGAAAAAACCCCAGGTCTACCCTCCTGTACAGTGCACACAACACACAATGAGGGCAGCCATTTTTATAGGAGCTAGTGACATCACAGAGGTGTGATGCAATGTGTACCCCATGCCTTATTGATGTCACTGTTTCCTCTGGACTTGATACTGTAGGCTGGTGCAGTTTCAGCTGACAGTCGAGCAGCCCCCTACCCCTACTGGGTATAGGTGACAGAAACATCTGGTGAACACTTCAGAGCTACGACAACTAGATTGTTTCCAGCAGGGAAGGAGTTGATGGTATATTCCGCTATGTTCCCACTGCGATGGGGATTATGACAGAGGTTCTGTCAGAAACCGGCAACTTTTTCCCTTCTGACAGCTGCATTGTTGAACACCTACAGCACAACGAGACAATGCGAGTTACTATAAGGCTCACCTCCCAGTCTACACCCTGGGAATAATTAGCAACTCTCAGCTCATCTGTCAAACCTTCCAGCACAGGAGAGTATACGAGGCGCGTTCATTACTGTTCTAGAAGCTGAGAGGCAAATGTTCTGTACAACATCTCTGTGAGAATCCGGTGTATGAGAGGGGTCGCTGGAAGTACCGCCTCACAGTACTGAGGTCATGGGTTCAATTCCCTTCATTGGCCTAACTGTGCGGATATTGTATATTCACCTTCTGCTTGGGTGGGTTTCCTCTGGGTGCTCCAGTTTGCTCCCACACTCCAAAAATATACTGGTAGGATAGCTGTCTCCCAACAAAAAGGAGTCCTAGCGCGTACATGAGGTAATGAATATAGGCCCTTATTCTGGTTCACTCACAAAGGCAAATTCCTTCTCAAATGGACAAAAAAACACGTGCACAGCAGGGGGGGGGGGCAGATGTAACATGTGCAGTGAGAGTTAGACTTGGGTGAGTTATTTTAGTTATTTTGTTTCTGTGCAGGGAAAGTACTTGCTGCAATATTTTTACACTGCAATATAGATCTCACTTTGAAGTAAAACCCCACCCAAATCTCACTCTATGCACATGTTACATCTGCCCCACCTGCAGTGCACATGGTTTTGTCCAATCGAGAAGGAATTTGCCTTTGCGAGTGAACCAGAATACGGGACATAGAGTGTAAGCTCCACTACGGCAGGGACTGATGTGAAGGAGCAAATTAGGGATGTCCATCGGCCATCGATGATTCGAAATAATCGATGGTTCATGGCCGATGTCGAATACTTTTGCCATCGAAGGGGGAGAACCAGATGGTTTCCCTCTATCGATGGAACAGCAAAACGATGTTTTGCTTTTTTTTTTTTTAAAGTGCCAGGACACTGAGCATAGCTCCACCCCCGACACCGTGAAGCCCCGCCCCCATGGTTTGATTGGCCCACAGGCCAATCAATCAAACACAATGGATGACCATCAATATGTAAAACATCGATGGTCAGCCATTGCATAGTTTAGCACTATCGATGTCCAGTTGCAGAATTGCCATTGATAATTTATATTATGCAAATTATAGATGTTACTTCAGTGCTGATTGGTTGCCATGGGCACTTTCTGCGAGAGGCATTTATCTGTTTAGCCACCCCCCCAATTACCTCCAAGAAATGGCCACTGACTCAGAGTACTGTTCTGCCACTCAGAATGCAAACAGTCGCGCCGCACGCATTGTGCAACTGGGATGCGTATGCAGACAGCGGCTGGTGGCTCTGTCACTGCGTGCGGCCCTCTGCATGTGATGTGTGTGCGGTGTAAAACAACAGACCTGTCTTGCTTACTGTATGATAAATGTTATGGTTATGTCTCACCCGGTACAAAGATCCGGCATCTTGTCACCCAATTTAATGTCTGCACAAGCTGCAAAACGATGCTTCCATTTTATGTGTCCATTACTGGAAGTATGAGAAGTCTTTATATATCTGACAGAATCCTCCTTCTGCCGCTTGGAAGAAAACCTTGAAAAGCTTCTTGCGGCTCTTCCCTCTCACTCAGCGCCTCCAGCTCCGAACAAAGGAGGGAACGTAGACGAGACACTGCCTGCGCTACTCCATTAACACCTCTGAGCCAGAGAGCAGTTGTGCTGCCAGGCTGCCTGCTGGGAGATTAACCCGTCCCTACCAGGGCCGTCTCAACAACATTGTTGGTCCCGGGCATACAATGCATTTGGGGCCCCTCCATAAATAAATAATAATAATAAAATATCCCTCCTTCCATAGAGTAAATGGCTGTCAGCACTCTGATTCGTCATCAACTGCTTGGCTGCAGGTTGGCAGAGAATGCTGGACTCTGATTGGTAGCCATCCACAAATCAGCATGCTGACAGCCATTCACTGTCTGGCTGCAGGCTGGGAAGCAGGAAAATAATTCTGCCTGGTCACTCTTGTTTCTTTGTGAGTCACAATCAGAGGGACCAGGCAGCATTCACTCCCCCCTCCCAAGAAGCTGAGGAGGCAGATGCCCACAACCCAGTCTGCCTCAGCTCGGAGCACCCTGGAATTGGATATTTTCACTGGGAGATTTTACTAGGTAGCCCTCTATTTAGCTCCCTGGTGCCCTGTTCCAGCCCGCCCCTGAACACATGGTGGCATATATATATATATATATTATATATATATAATTGTAGAAAATATCGCACCAGCTTCACTTATTAAGAAATGACTGTGCCAGGTCAACTAAAAATGTAGTTGCAATTCCCCCTCAGTAGGGAGACCAGCACCGGTCCAATACAGTATATTATTAATTCATATGGTACTTGTTTCCTAGCACGGCCACAATCTTATGGATCGTGTACCTTTAAGTTAAGGTACACGATCCATAAGATGGACCCGATTTGCTTTGAAATCAGGTCCATTTTGCCGGCTAGGACACAATATCGGGGGCATCGCGTCGGTCGGGACCATTAATATTGGTCCCGACGCGACCGACGCGATGCCCCCCGATATTTCCATAGGCTTCAATGTTAAAAAATATTTTAACATTGAAATCGTGTCGGGAAAGGTAAAATATCGGGGGCATCGCGTCGGTCGGGACCATTAACATTGGTCCCGACGCGATGCCCCCGATTTTTCCATAGGCTTCAATGTTAAAATATTTTTTAACATTGTAATCGTGAGAAAATGTGAAAAATGTGAAATGGGCCAATATGACCCATTTCACATTATAGATGTCCCCGTCGTCACCCCACGATAGACGCCAACCCGAAGCGTGGCGAGCGCAGCGAGCCCGCGAGGGGCGGCGGTGCGCGTCCTCCGACCTTTTCATTCCCCTACTATCCACGTCGGCGTGGAGTTGAGAATAGAATAGTGTGGCGAGCGCAGCGAGCCACCGAGCCCGAAGCGTGGCGAGCCCCGCGAGGGGACGCGTATAACTTCACAGGTATACGCGTCCCCTCGCGGGGCTCGCTGCGCTCGCCACGCTTCGGGCTCGGTGGCTCGCTGCGCTCGCCACACTATTCTATTCTCAACTCCACGCCGACGTGGATAGTAGGGGAATGAAAAGGTCGGAGGACGCGCACCGCCGCCCCTCGCGGGCTCGCTGCGCTCGCCACGCTTCGGGTTGGCGTCTATTGTGGGGTGGGGTGTACGCCGTTAAATTTGGGGGGGTTGGGAATATTTTACATTGAATCCAATGTAAAATCGGGTCCCAGGGACCCGATTTACATTTCATTCAATGAAAAAATCGGGTCGAAAATCGGTCGGTCGCGTCGATCGCATCGCATGCGACCAAATCGCATGCGATGCGATCGACCCGATTTTTCCGACACGACCACCCCGATGTAAATCAGTGTGGCCGTGCTAGGAAACAAGTACCATTCATATTTATTGTCCAAAAAGACACTTGTTTATGCAGTCATCATGTCAGAATAAAAAAACACCAACAGGCTATACTTAGCATAATCAGGCTGCGTCTCCTCTACGGCCGTTTCGGTGCATCCAGCACCTTGGTCAAATTCTGGGACGCTATAGAACCATCAGGATTAAAGTAATCAGACACTCACACAATAAGGATAATTTATTTGGAAGAACGTAATATATCCGTGTTTGTTTATTTTATGTTTAATACTCTGTTAGTGTGTAGATTTTTCACATTATTCACATTATTTTGCGCCACTGTATCACGTTGATTCCACTTTTCTTCTTTGTTATCTTTCTGTGCTTATTATTCAGTTGTTATCAGGGCTGCCACTAGAAATTGCGGGGCCTGGGATTGATTTCTAGTCCAGGCCCCCCTACCCTCACAAACTGCCTGGCTCTGCTTGGGGGGGGGGGGTCGAGCAAAGCACAGGCTCCCCAACCCCCCTTCCGCTGTGCTGAATGAAGCCCACTTCATCCGGAGCGCAGGCTTCTTCCCCTCCCAATGCTGACTGCCTTTTAAAATATGGTGCCTAGTTGTAAGCCAATCTGGGCTCGCGGTCCAGTAGCCAATCAGAGGGGGTGCCAGTATGTGAGCTCTGATTTGCTCACAAGCCAGTGCTGCTTTTTAATTGGACGCCAGCATCCGGAGGTGAAGAAGCCTGCGCTATGGGAGCAGTGCGCTTCGTTCAGGAAGTCAGGATGGGGTGGGGTGGGTGGGGGGGGCAGAATGAGTGGCTCGGTTCCATGAGTTAAGATGCTGAAATGTGAAAACCGGTTGCGAGTACTTGTCATTGTCACTGTGGGCCTTATTCTAAAATCTAAAATCCTTCTTAGATGGACAAAACCATGTGCACTGCAGGTGGGGCAGATGTAACTTGTGCAGAGAGAATTAGATTTGGGTGGGGTTTTACTTCAAAGTGAGATCTATATTGCAGTGTATAAATGAAGCAGCCAGTATTTTCCCTGCACAGAAACAAAATAACTCACCCAAATCTAATTCTCTCTGCACATTTTACATCTGCCCCACCTGCAGTGCACATGGATTCGTCCATCTAAGAAGGATTTTGTCAGAAAGAGTGAACTAGAATAAGGCCCTGTATACCTTGAGGCAGAGTTGTATGTTCCATTTGCATTGGGGTATGACGCCGAGCCGTCCTGTGGATACAGCTGTATTCAATTATGGGCGTTTCCCTGCACAAACGGGCGTGGCAATGCCTGCTCTGGGCGGGGCAGCTGATGTCAGGGGGGGAGAGATGACATTTAGCCGGCCGGCGTTTACCTGATCAACATAAGCAGCCTAACTAACTAGTCTGAATCAGGCCCCAAGTGTCGGCAGTATGGTAGGCTGATACACACGAACCAGTTACAATATAACAGATAAACAATGTCTAGTTCGACAGTCACTAGGTCGACCAGTAATGGTCGATGGTGGCTAGGTCGACACCGTGAAATGGTCGACATAACATAGGTCGACATTGACAGAAGAACCTTAAGGTCGACATGAGCATAGTCAACATCCACAAAGTCGACATGCTTTTTTTACGTTTTTGTTTGTTGACATGAACATCGTATATAAGTGCAGGAATTTCTTCATACTCACCACTCTGCAGGATCTGCCGACATGTGTCGAAATGATGAATGTCAGAAAATATAACACACACATACGCACACGCGCACACACACACACACACACGGATGCAGTTAAAATCCCGGCGGTCGGGATCCCGGCGTTCAGAATCCTGACGCCGGAATCCCGACCGCCGAAATGCCGACACATTCTCCCTCCTGGGGTGTCCACGACACCCCTGGAGGGAGAATAAATTAGCGTGCCGAGCGTAGCGAGGCACCGGGCCCGCTGCGTGGCGAGCGCAGCGAGCCCGCAAGGGGGGGCGATCCACATCCCCCCCTTGTCGGCATTTCGGCTGTCGGGATTCCGGCGTCGGGATTCTGAACGCCGGGATCCCGACGGCCGGGATTCAATACTGAATCCCACACACACACACACACGACTTGTTTTGCCTCTGTACTGTTCCTGGATGTCCCCTAGGAACCATGAGGTCTTTGTTGCAGTGTAGTCCTCCGGTGTTCGTTTGGTGCCTGCTCCGGTACACAGGGTCCTGCCGTGTCCTGAGATGCCCTTGGCCTGAGCATCTGGGGACATTAACAGGATCATTCATTTTTGTGTATTTATAGTTTGATTCATAGTGCGTATCAGTATAATTAGGTTTATTTAGATTTCCTGTAACAACAATTACCTTGTGTCTAGAGCTGAACCTAAAAGGGAATAGGTACCGCCAGCTGAATCAAATGACTTAGGGACAGTCATGGCGCCCTTGCTATTCTTCAGCAATGGCAGGGAGCCTGTAATGGAAAACCATTAATGGTTTGAACAATAGTGACTAGATGGGGACACGTGAATGGGAAGACAGAGAAGGAGGCGGGGCTAAGCGATGCGCATTGTCAATAAAAAGGGCCACGCCTCAATCAGATCTCTGCTCGCAATGGCGTAGAAACATCAGGCCTCCATGGACCATTGGTAGCAGCCGAGTGATAGCTGATAACCAGTGGCGGCTCCAGAGGATGCGCTGTAGCATAGTTCAAAATTCAAATAGTTGAGCCACACCCACTGCATTTGGATTGGCAGTTGGTGGAAATGGGTGGGGCTCCCCATTTGAATTTTGAACTGTTCTGCAGCCCCTCCTCTCTCGAGCCTCCCCTGCTGATAACCGTATCTGGCCTGCGGTAAGGCCACCCACTTTGTGCATTGACAGTAGTAGGCACAGGAATGTGAATGTGATGACCATTTTGGCCCGGTACTCCATATTGATCATTTTATGAGATTTGGAGGAGGAGGGGGGGGGGGTTCCATCTTCCTGATTTGTTTTTCATCTTGTCCTGTCATGATTCCTGCTCAGAGTGCCCTCACGTCCAGGCTACGTGAACCCTACAGGAGCTCTCCTACCCTGGCACAGCAGGCTGTTGTCGTAACCAAGGGCAGCAGAAATAAACCGCCCTTCCACATGTTACATATTTCTGAGCAGTCCTATTTTGCTTCCCTCTGTATAGAATATGATCTGTGTTGAATTGAAAGCTACTGAAGCATGTGTTTGAGCATAATTGGAACTTAACGCAATATTGAAAAACATTTACCCATGCCTGGAGTTCGCCAATGCCTGTTCTCCTGCAATATCTCTGTTTTGAAGGGCAATTCATTTTTCTTTGTATGTGGTGTGGCTAAATCAGCATGAAATATTTATGCAGGAGCATGCAGTTTAATGTGCCCGTCTTGAATAGAAATCTAATAACTACAGTAATGTAATGGCACATCAGCAGAGGACAGGAATGTTGCTTAAGAACCAACAGGCGTATTTAATAATTGAGAACGTCGGTGCACTCAGGATACGCAGACTGGAATAAATCCATGGATATTACTCAGCACAATGACATGATGGTGGCCAAACGCTTACTACATTGAAGAAAAAAGGGCTGAAGGTAAGTTTGTAGGGTGTGTGCAGGACATGGACCACATTTCATGTCCTGTCTGCCTGTGCATAAATCTAGCTGGTCTGAATGTGCGCATCATAGCCAATCAGATCACGAGAATTAGTACAGAAGCAGCACATGACTGTATTGATTTTGTGGGATCTGTTAGTGGGGACAACAGTAAGCCACAGACTGAGAGTTATATAGTGGAATGTTCGGGGTCCTCCAGCAGCACAGAGTATATTAGGAGGTGAGTGATATGTTAGTGAGGACAGGGCTGCATGTGACAGGGGCAGTGACATGATGTGAGGAGGGGAATGGAGGCAGCAGGAAGCCACAGACTGAGAGCTATATAGTGGGAGGAGCAGGGTCCCCAGCAGCACAGATTATATCAGGAGATCAGTGATGTGTCAGTGAGGACAGGGCTGCATGTGACAGTAGCAGTGACATGATGTGAGGAGGGGAATGGAGGCAACAGGAAGCCACAGACTGAGAGCTATATAGTGGGAGGAGCAGGGTCCCCAGCAGCACAGAGTATATCAGGAGATAAGGGATGTGTCAGTGAGGATAGGGCTGCATGTGACAGGGGCAGTGACATGATGTGAGGAGGGGATGGAGGGGGCAGGAAGCCACAGACTGAGAGTTATATAGTGGGAGGAGCAGGGTCCCCAGCAGTACAGAGTATATCAGGAGATGGGTGATGTGTTAGTGAGGACAGGCTGCATGTGACATGATGTGAGGAGGGGAATGGCAGCAACAGGACGGCACAGACTGAGAGTTATATAGTGGACGGATTAGGGTCCTCCAGCAGCACAGAGTGTTCAGATCATTTGTATGATGATACAATCAGTAATTGAACTGTTTTAGAAAAAATAAGTGGTCACAGTTACATGCAATGAATGGCTTATTTGCATTGTGCAGGGCTAGCACCTTTGGGTTGGCTGTGCAGAACTGACAGTCGCCATGTCAACAGTGATGATGATCCCAGAATGCAGGTGCTGGCATGTCGGCTTGCAGAATATTATAACCGGACCAGCAGTAAGACATTCTGGGATGGCCAACATAGTCTCAGTTGATCCCATAACTATGTACCTATGGGTGTGGTTTTTGCAGATTGGGAACTTGACCATATCCATTTGGGAGTATCGGGATGTGTAACAGGCTTGTAGTATGTGGATGTGTAAGAGGCCCAGAGATGGGGCGTTTGTTACCTAGGTGGTAGTGCGGCCTTTATTGCGGTATGTTTTGATGAATCCAACAGCAGGTATTGATATGTGAAATCCTGTAATATGTATGCATTCTAACATCCATATTCCAGAGGCCCAGGACGGCTCATGCATTAATACAGGTTTGTTTACTGTAATTGCAGAAGCTGTCAGGATGATGGATGGTTGTACATTTCCATCTAATATATAGTACAGCAGCCTGCGTCCTATCTGCAGCGTCGTCTACCCCTTGTCAGTGATCTGCAGCATCTCATCCTCATCTGCTTCACAGCACAGGGGATGGGAGCACACCAAAAGTTTTACTGTGCGTTCTGTACCTGAGGCCTGGTTGGTTGTGATGTTCCAGTTATCAAGGCGGATATAATACAGGTCATTTCTCTGGCCACTGCATAATGTATTTCCATGAGCATACAGCTGCCAGAATAGCGCATTCATTTATATATATATATATATATATATATATATATATATATATATATATATATATGTGTGTGATGTAGAAACGCTGTAAGTTCTTAGAGGGTCCAAATTGTCCAATGAAAGTCCAGATACTGGTCCAAGCAGAAGTGTAGCGGTAGAGTGAGGAGGGACTAACGCGTTTCACTGCTTGCTGCAGCTTTTTCAAAGGTGGTCTAATAGGTTTGGATTCCAGATTTATATACCTTACTAGACCATGTGATTACATGCCCCGGGTATGGACAATCCCACTAATTATAGCCAAACAATGTTAAGTGCATAAAAATATGTAATAGACCAGGAGACGTACTTTTAATATATCGAGTTTAATTAATAATAAAAACGAGACGAATAAGAAGTTGAAAAGTTTGTTTATATATATATATATTATATATATGATAAAATATTATATATTTCTATATTATACATTTACATGAAAACACCTCTTAAATCACCTTTGAAAAAGCTGCAGCAAGCAGTGAAACGCGTCAGTCCCCTCCTCACTCTACCGCTACACTTATGCTTGGACCAGTATGATTGGACAATTTAGACCCTCTAAAAACTTACAGCATTTCTACCTGGCAGCCTGCTGATCCATCTGGACCCTCTGCGTTTATAGAGGAATTATTCTGTGTATGACTTGTTCACTGACAATAAGGAGTGTGCCATCTCCTACTCTCTCCATTCAGGTCATGTCCTGCTACTATTATAGGAACAAGCAGATAGTTATCATTACTACTATGCAGGGCCGGACTGGCCATCTGGCACTTCTGGCAAATGCCAGAGGGGCCGATGACCAGGTGGGCCGACTACTTTGTACAAGCTGGACTCGCGGTGGGTCCGGCGGCTCTCTCTGTGCGCCGCTGAGATCCAGAAGAGAAGGGGGCATCACACACCGATATACCACTCTCTCCTATAAGCCGGGAGAGGCAGTGCGCGCATGCACAAATGCCAGGGCCGATTCCGAGGCCGTTGCTGCTACTATGTATAAAGTGGTTACATGGATGCTTAATTTACTGTCTTTTATGGTGTTATTACATTAATTAATTTGGATTTGGACAATCCAACCCATTTATTCACTCGTTAGAGCGTTGCTTGGTTCTATAAGTTGGCGCAATACCCTGCTACTGTTCTGTCTGGTATAAGCAGGTACAGTAGGCTACTGAGCTGTCTGTGATGAGCAGGTGCAACAGTCTGCAGATCTTCATGATATAAGCAGGTGCAATAGTCTGCAGACCTTTTCTCTGATAGATGCAGGTGCAGAAGTCTTCAGTTCTCCATGATATAAGCAGGTGCGATAGTCTGCAGACATTTTCCGACATAAGCAGGTGCAGTAGTCTGCAGATCTCTCTGACCTAAGCAGGTGCAGTAGTCTGCAGATCTCTCTGACATAAGCAGGTGCAATAGTCTGCAGATCTTTTGCCTGTAGTTCCTTCTAGAACATTCCAGCACTGTTTGTTGTACAAAGGTCCTTGATGTGAAGTTGTCAGCAAGCGATCACTGTGTCGCTGCTGAGCCTTGGGCTTTGCGTTCGCATGTTCTGATGTCGTTCCTGCTTCCCCCGCGTTTCGCTAGTCTCATTTCCACACATCCATCCGTTTGTCTTGTAAACATCTTTAGGTAAAGGTCACGGACATCCTGAGCACACAACAGCTTTTCTTATGTGGCATCGTGCATTAGTCAGGAGAACATCCAGTACGCTGTATGTTTATACAGTACAAAGGGAATGTGTGGCTACAGGTGGCGCTACTTACTATATACAAACAAAGGCCTGTACAGCAATACCTACATCCTCCTTTATGGGATTGGCTGCAGGTCCCTGCTACTGATGCCGTGGTCGTCTATGCAAAGGCGAAACGCGTCTCAAAAAAACAAGGTGTCGCATATTATTAATAATAATAATAATAATAATAATAATAGCATGCAGTATATGTTTGTACTTAGGAATGTATGGGGCTATGTACAATAGGAGAAGACATCTAATGCCTGTAATATCTGCCCATGCCTGATTAACCAACAGGCTGATTAGGCTGGAGCCTAGGGCACCAGGACTGGGGGGAGGGGCACCTTGCAGGTGACAGCCGAGGAATAAATAAAGGCCTAATTTATACCATCCTTGTTAGCTATCGCCCGTCCCAATGTACTGTGAGGGGTAGCGGTCTTAGGATGACTGCCAGATGGCTGTGCCAATGTAACTTACTGCTGGAACCATTACTTTATATACATTGTGCTACAGCGCCAGCCTAAAGCCAGTCTCCTTCCCACACCACAAGCATTAGATCCTACATGCCAGTGGTATAGCCTTCCTTACATGCACATGGGCAGTATGACTGGTGAGTACCTGAGCGCCCATACACATGTGTATTAGCCTGGGGCACCTGGAAACTTTAATAAGGCCCTCTCGGTAAGTGTGTATGCACTTTCCTCTGCCGAGGTTGTACTGGGTACACAATGTCTAGCTTGGATGGTCACATCATTTTCATCAGATAGAACTGTAGCGAATGCTCTGGGTGGGGCCTGAACAGATGGCTCCCCTACGCGTTTCTCTACGCTGATAAAGATGAACAGCACAATCCTATGCACTAGATGGGGATCAGCAGAAAAATGGACACTTTAAAGGACAAGCTCTTGGGTCTAATGAGTTGTCCCCTATACTTCCTTTTGACATGCAGCGTTCTATAAATGAATCTGCGCCAGTTTAATCCAGTTCTCGCGGTTCACAGTTCCTATCTGGTAAGAGTAGTTTATTAGAGGGCTAAATATGGGTTAGGTGTTGACAATTTCATAATACCTGTGGCGTATAATATAGCACACATGACATGAGTACACATGAAGTGCCCGGGAAGCGGTTAAAGTGAAACGCGTTGTTTTCATCAGATGGCAATACCACGTAAATGCCATTTTCTTTCATTACTTTCAGAAAGTAGAGAATAAATTGTAATACTTGCAGTATTGCGTTCGCTGCTTTCCCAGTGAATGGGTGGGGAAAAAAGCTTACATTTTAATTCTGACAATTTATCTTCCCTTAATTGTAGCTGCAGGGCTAAAGGGCTTAATTCCCATGTCCCTGCCTAGGCTGAATCGACGTTCTAGCATAATGAATAACCCTCTGCAGCAGATTCCATTATTAGTCAGTGTTTTGCCGCACAGAGAACAGATAGCGGAGGCTTGAATGATGAATTCCATCTAACAAAGTCTTTGGAGCTCCCAGGAGCAAAGACAGATCAGAGGTTTTACGTTTGTGCTCTAGTGCTTAGAACTTTGAGAACGTGAAAGTCAAATGTTCCCGATGGTGAATACACCCACCAATGAATCAGAGGGAAATGTTTCACAGGAACCAAGTTTTTGTAGTGCAGTTAATTGGCAATTTTTTAAATTTTCTGAGCTGTGTTAGGATTGTGGTTTCTTTTCAACCTGGTGCCAGTATTCAGTACTTTTTTGGTAATACCCCTTTCAGACCGCACCTCGGGACCCGGGTTATTGCCATCTTGTTGCGGTGTAAAAGCGCCATTAGCAAAATTTCCGGGTCAAGTAACTCAGCATTTCAACCCAGGTCATAGCCAGGGTGCGACAAGGCATTTGCGGTCTGAAAGGGGTATAAATGTTTGTTGTGTGGAGATTAAGGTAAGATCGCCCTCTCCTGGGGTATATGGGCACTTAGCAGCCAGTAAACAACACCCCAGTCCAGGGTTTTCATGAAATCTAGCCGTAGCTAGTGTAATTGTGCAGTACAAAGCACAATACTCACAAGCCGGGATGTACTAAGACGAAAATGCGTTTTACTCCATTTTAAAATGTACTAATACCTAGCCACTGTGTCATCGCAGGGAGGGGTGGCGATACCCTATAGAAGCCTATGTGCTTCTATCGCCGCCCGCTGTCCGCCGCAGACTCCTACCCCCTCCCCGTCTTCCGTGCTGCTCCTCCTCCCCCAGCAGCATGTCACAGCTGGGGATGTCCTTCTGGCTGCAGGGGAGAGGAGGAAACGCTGGGTACCGCCGCAGAGCTCAGAAGGTGACGGAGACTCCCCGCACACCACATCACAGGTATCGCGGGGGGCCTCAGTCACCGCAACGGCGATGCTAGCCACATATGTTATTTACATATGCGCTAGCATCGCGGCAGTGACGTGGTGAGGGGTGGCGATGTATGGTAATACATCCCGCCCACAGTCAGTACTCACGTAGTCTCTCAACAGTTACTGCCAATTACCCAGGTAGTGAGACGCTGAGTAAAACCCAGACAATCTTTTATTAACCTTAACAGGTGCAAGCACCAATCAGCCTGACCTCAGGCTGAAGACTCAAAATGAACCAAATGGATGAAGCCCCTCCTACTTCTCCATCCATAACCCCAGGAACCCTTCACTGTCTTTATATTTTAAAGCCTAAAAGTCTTACCACATCTGCCCTGTATTCACAGACATCTACCTGAGTATGTAAAACATGTAGGTCAGGCCACCTCCATACCCTCCAACATTTGCACTGCAAAAATCGGTACACATGCGGAAAGGGGGCGTGGCCATGGGCAAAGGGGGGCGTGGTCACACCCCCTTTCCGAATAATGTCACGTTAAATTTCTGTGTATGCCAGCAGCCATTGCCCACTCACTGTGTGCGGCTCACTGCGTCCTGACTCCCGCCAGCCGCTGCAGGTGCTCCACAGTCCTTCTGCTCCTTGTATACTCTGCAGAGTATGCACCCGCGGAGGAGTGCGGGAGGTCCTCCTGCTCCATGGCGCCTCAGCAGAGCATGCGCCGACAGAGGAGTGCGGGAGGGTATGCGCCGGAGCCGTGTGATGTCAGCGCATCATCATATTTGTTATTTAAAATATAAACAAATGACATTTTGTGGCTCATGTAATGCATTTCCCCCGATCCATGCCGAGCGACGCTGGTAATGAATGGCTGACAGTATGTCAATAGGGAGCAGCTTACAAAGAAATATGGTGGTGGCTGAGGATGTAAAGAGAGCCACGTGGTTGTCGTGGCGATTACTCTGCATCAGACGTGGCTCTGGGGAAGTGCTGGGAAGGTCAACCGGAGGGGAAAGGGAGGGGTCATCATATACACAGAGAACAGGAGAAGCAGCTCATTGTGTGTGTGTGTGTGTGTGTGTGTGTGTGTGTGGTGTTCTCTATATCCCGACGGTCACATGGAAATGTATCATCCTGTACAGAGTGACACTTAATAGATATATACTGTATGTCCCGTTCCATCTGTATATGTCTGTGATAAAGTAGCGCATAACACAATCCCCCACCCTCATCTGTATACCCATTATTGTACCCCCCTCCCCCCTCCCCATCTGTATACCCATTATGGTGCCCCCATCCCAATCTGTATACCCATTATTGTGCCCCCCCCCATCTGTATAGCCATTATTGTGCCCTCCACCCTCATTTGTATACTCATTATTGTGCCCCCTCCCCATCTTTATACCCAGTATTGTGCCCTCCACCCTCATCTGTATACCCAGTATTGTGCCCCCCTCCCCATCTGTATACCCATTATTGTGCCCCCCTCCCCATCTGTATACCAATTATTGTGCCCCCTCCCCATCTGTATACCCATTTTTGTGCCCTCCACCCTCATCTGTATACCCATTATTGTACCCCCCCATTTATATACCCATTACTGTGCTCCCTCCCCATTTGTATACCCATTACTGTTCCTCCCTCCCCATCTATATACTCATTATTGTGCCTCCCTCCCCACCCATTAATGTGCCCTCCTCCCCATTTATATACCCATTATTGTGCCCCCTCCCCATCTGTATACCCATTACTGTGCTCCCCCTATTTATATACCCATTACTGTGCCTCCCCCCCATCTATATACCCATTATGGTGCCTCCCTCCCCATTTTTATAACCATTAGTGTGCCTCCCTCCCCATCAATATACCCATTATTGTGCCCCCCTCCCCATTTATACAGCATACCCATTAATGTGTCCTCCTCCCCATCTATATACCCATTATTGTGCTTCCCTCCCCATTTATATACTCATTATTGTGCCCCCTCCCCATCTATATACCTATTATTGTGCCCCCTCCCCATCTGTATAACCATATCTGTAACCATCTGTTACATTGTGTGCCACATGTGGATGTCACTCTTTAGTATGAGAACCACCTACTGTCAGTTTCCTAGCTGCACACCTGACCAATGAAACGCCACGTTCTTCTTCCCGGGAATGGAGCGTGTTGTAATTACTGTTTTCAGCCTTTCCTGTTGTGTTCCTTAACAATCCACACTAGTAAATTATCGCAGGAAATAGGAATATAAACTAATTTCCGTGTTTTGTAAAGGTCAATTAAGGGAGAGGCTTCCAAAATGTAACCCTACAGGGATTACAGCATTTTAGAATCTTCAAATAAATGTGGAGTAGGAAACTTTTATCATGAGAAAACGCATCTCTCTGGAGTACGCGGCCTGTCCCCTGCCAGAGAGAGGCGCGTGCCACATCCGAATACTGTCAGGTTACACGGCAACAGTAACAGAGATAAAAGTGAAATTATACCAAACGTCGGTACTTGTTTCCTAGCACGGCGCCCGTCGGGTCCCATCGCATACCATTAGTTAAGGTATGCGATGGGACCCGATCTGACCCGATATTCGGGTTTTAAGACCTTCATATACAATGTTAAAATCGCATTGCATCCCATGCCATTACATGCGATGCGACGCGATTTCATATTGTACAGCTACCCTGATGGCTGATTACTATGTTAAATGCACCCAAACACCCGATTTTTAATTGTACACCCACCTTGATGGGTAATTATTATGTCAAATCCCCCCCATTGTTAACGCCACCCCACTATCAACGCCAACCCGAAGCGTGGTGAGCGCAGCGAGCCCACGAGGGGCGGTGGTACGCGTCCACCGACCTTGTCATATCCCCACTATTCACGTCGGCGTGGAGTTGATTTTAGATAGTGTGGCAAGCGCAGCGAGCCACCGAGCCCGAAGCGTGGCGAGCCCCGCGAGGGGACGCGGAATACATGTGAAGTAATACGCATCCCCTCGCAGGGCTTGCTGCGCTCGCCACGTTCCAGGCTCGGTGGCTCGCTGCGCTCGCCACACTATATAAAGTGAACTCCACACCGACGTGGATAGTGGGGGTATGAAAAGGTCGGAGGACGCGTAACGCCGCCGCTCGCCACGCTTCAGTTTGGCGTTGACAGTGGGGTGTCGTTAACAATGGGGGGGGGGGGGCATTTGACATAATAATTACCCATCAGGGTGGGTGTACAATAAAAATTGGGTATTTGGGTGCATTTAACATAGTAATCAGCCACAAGGGTGGCTGTACAATTGAAAATCGGGTCAGATCGCATCGCATGCGATCTGGTCGCATGCGATGCGACCCGATCTGATAGACCCGATGACATAAGATTTAAATCGGTGGCGCCGTGCTAGGAAACAAGTACCCAAACGTCTGCTGAGGTAACAGTACCCAAACGTACAGAGGTAACGCCATGATGCAAACAAAATGGCTGCCTCACTGATTGCTACCCTCATATACACACTAGCAATATACATAAAGAATAGGATTGGCATAGAGGCGCGCTAAATTCTAGTATTCTGCAGGATTATATCTCTCCTGAGCATAGGAGCCAATTCTGTAGGTGCTCAAGGGCTTAAGCACCCACGGAAATTCATGCGCACCCACTGGTCGCCAGAGTCCCGCTGGCCGCTGCTGGGCCACCGTATTACTGCTGAGTGCTGATCAATCGCCGCCGCTATACAGTAAGGAGTCAGGACACTTCCGCCCTGCAGTACACGCCCCCATCCCACCATGCCCTGCGCACTCTTACGCATCCTCACGAGCCGGCGCCAATCTCCCCCTCCTTCTCCCTCCACCGTGATCACACAGCGTGTCCGGGGCAGCTGCTGCAGCAGACAGTGAGAGGAGGCAGCTTACCCCATCCCCAGCAAGCGGCATATGATCTGAATCCTCCGAGTCCTCACGGCATATTGTGCAGATCCTGTGAGTGTGACTGCTGTGGGCTTCTCTTCTCAGCGCTGCTGTATCCAACATGGCTCAGGAGCATAGGTGCCGATTTATGTTTTTGCTGGTGGGTGCTCAAGTCAAAAATATAGGGGAGTGGCTTCATGGGGAAGGGGCGTGACCACAAAATAATACCAATTTCTATAACGCAGCACAGTTGTCTCCAATATTCAAATTATTCTCTCCTCCTCTCCCTCCCCCCTCTCTCAACCCAGGCACAGTGCACTCATTACCTGTAGGAATGTGGGTACCTGTGCTCCCAGTAGATGTTTCTGGCATACACTGTGATGTCCCTGGTGAACTGAAGGAACATGTTGCACTCCCCAATATGAGGACCGCTGTATTGGGGCCACCTCTGGGGAAATATATCTGGCTGCCTATCAGTGTCAGGGTCCAGCCCTCCCTGTGCCGTCAGCATCCAGCCTGAAGGGCAGCTATGACAGACGTCAATCACCTCTGTGGCATGAGCACACACTGCAGCGTACAGAGCTGGAGCCACCACAGGCTGGTCTAACCACAGTTCCAACGTACAGTACAGTAACAGCACCACAGGAGGCAACAACCCCACAGGCTTCTATAGGTTCCGCAGCAAAACCCCGCTGGGAGGGGCTTTTATGCATTTGAAAATGCAATAAAAACTATGGTTTTTTTACAGCAATTTTTTGTACATTCCACACCCGGACTGTTTTATCCTTCTCTTTATCTGGGCCCACCAGAGAAGCAAGAGGCGGGCTTATTATGATCTGTGACAAATGCAGTGTTTCTATAGGGAGGGTTGCCGCGCAGAGGCCTGAGGCACGAGGAGTGGCTTTCATTGTTGGGGAGTGGCTTTCATTGTTGACAGATAAGGCCGCTCTCCAGACCCTTTCCCCTACACGGCTAGTGATGCGGGTGCACTGCGGCACTCAGCACCCCTAAACACAAGCAGCGCAATGTGATGTTCTCCCTGAATGTGGGCAGGGCCTCTGAGAAATCCCCCAGTCAGACCCAGAAGATACACAGAATTGCATTACAGACTATAGAATATTGCAATGTTCAGTTACATTTGATGTGGTATTAGCTTCATATATATTTATCCCCTTTGTTGGATGTTCTCAATTAGGCTGGCAAAGGAAAATGGGCGGTACTTGTGTAATATCTGGGCGCCCGATTATTTGATTGTATGTCTTAACTTAGGTGCCCACACACGCACCGATCCCGGTGTGCATTGTGGGCTTAACTAGCACACATAGCATCGCATCGTATGCCTTGTGCATACGATGTGCATGCGATGCGATGCTATGCTAAAAAAAGCTAGTACAAAAAGTATGTGCAGCACATACTTTTTGTACTGTGCGATGGGGTGCCGCGGGAGCGCGCACCCCATCGTATAGCATTGCACTGCCGGGATCGGTGCGTGTGTGGGCACCTTTAGGCATACAATCAGATGCGATGCGACGCGATTTCCGCAAAATCGCATCGCGCCCGAATCGCATGCGATGCGATCGACGCGATTTTTCATAGGATTCAATGTTAAAATGGTCCTGTTCATTTCCCCACTATACATACAGATAGTGGTAGATGCTCCAAGTGGGCATAGAGTTGACTCTATATAGCGTGAGCCCGAAGCGTGGCGAGCGCAGCGAGCCCCGCAAAGGGAACGCGGATTACTTAAAATGTATTCCGCGTCCCCTCGCGGGGCTCGCTGCGCTCGCCACACTTTAGGCTCGGTGGCTCGCTGCGCTCGCCACGCTAAAAGAATCAACTCTATGCCCACTTGGATAGTGGGGAAATGAACAGGACCATTTTAACATTGAATCCTATTGAAAATCGCGTCGATCGCATCGCATGCGATTTGGTTGCATGCGTCCCGTGTGAATGGACACAATAGTGTCCATTCACAACTAATGTGTGCGGCACGGCTCCCTGGCCGTGCGGGATTTCACCATCCGGCTGGAGCCGGAGTGTGTGAAACCAGCCTTATAAGCAGCAGATCCTTTTAAGAGTCACCCACCTACCGCTACAGAGCCCTTCCCTGGTGCACATCCGTGCAAGGACTGCTGAGACGCACCCCTGCCCCTTCTCCCATAGGCTGCCAGCTTCTGGCCAGCGGCTCAGTATGTGGGAGTAAATGTATGGATGCTTTAGCATAGTATATGTAACGCTCCTCTCAGATTCCTGTCTTCTGCTTTTGTAGAATAATGACCCTGTCCATCTACCTGTGCTCAGCTGTCAGCTGCTGTGTATGTCAGTAAGCGATAAATCCTAACTCCATTCTCCTCCTGCTCACAGCCTGTCATATACTTCCAGTTACATGCCAAGTCTATTCCCTGGGGTCAGTGCAGGTGTGAGATGACTACAACTCTAATAGCCTAGAACATGTGGAGCTGTGGGTGTCACTGCTTCCAGGTCACTGACCCCTGGTAAACGGACCCAAGCAGAGGGCTTCCCTGTATGTAGAACATCAATGCACAAAGGATCGGTTGGAGGCATCTACAATGGAATAAGGAATTGCAGATGGAATGGTTTGTACAGTGCAGTTGGCAGGCACGGCTGTCTGGCCCCTGTCCCAGTCCTTTTCCTCCGTACCCCACAGCTTAACATGTAGACCTAGACAAATCCAGGCTTTCAGTGGACAGTGTGATATGCCAAGTACTCTGACTTTTCCAAGCTGCAGTAGGTTAACCCATTTATACCAGGCAACTGGCACCTGGCACCTGGATCCTTGTCATTTTATGTAGCTTTCCACTGAGGACGGTCTTGCCTGTTTTTTTAGGAAAAGTTTGTAATATTTTTGTAATCCCTGGTGAAAGTTCTGTTTCCTGCTATAATGTAGCATATGTAAATATATAAATGCCCTAAAGGTTCTTATTTATTTATTAACAGTTTCCTTTATAGCGCAGCATATTCCGTTACAAAAGGAGACAGTGATACAACAAACAGGGTATTTACAGAGAGTCAAAAGGTAGGAGGGCCCTGCTCGCAAGCTTACAATCTAGAGGGAAGTTTACAATCTACAGAGTTTAAGCGGGGTTTTCAATGTAGGGTCACGACTGGCCCGACAGCCGTGACCCTGTCCCATTCTCGGCCCGCTCGAATGTGATTTTGCAGGCGGGATTCAATGTCCTGAACAACAAAAGTGGGAAAGCGCCAAATGATCTCTTCAACAAGAGATGACTTAAAAAGTTAATAACAGTCCATGACTTGAAATGTTGTAAAAATACTCGAAGTAATAAACGGTTTGTCCGATATCTTTTTTTGATCCTGAACTTTTCGTGCATAATACGGAAGTGACCCAACGCGTTTCGTCTTATCAATCAAGACTTCATCAGGGGTATTAGCCTACAATGAATTATAACATAATTGTACAAATGGGATTCAATGTCCTGCCTGCCGAGCGCCGAGAAGGGGGTGTGGGCACAAGAAGCGGAGAAGCTGCGGCCAGGAGCTGGACAATTCCCGGCCTTTCTCGGCAGAACGTGCCCGACTGCTTGTGAAGATCCCTGTTGAATGCTGTCAGGGAAGACAGCATTGAATACGGCCCCTCCGCCATTTCCCCTGTTGGGAATGGTGGCGGTAGATTGAATACCCCCCTTAAACTTCAAATATTTCTGCAATATTTTGGTATTGTGTAGAAATTTTTCGGAATTTCCCTCATTTAAAAGTACAGATCTATTTATCAAACGTATTGTACCGATAGAAAATGACGTTGAAATCATTATCTCAGCGGAGGGGTAAATTTTCTAAGATGGGAGCTCTATTGAAGATGGGTTGTTGCCCATAGCAACCGATCTGATTCTATCTATTATCTTCTAGAAGGTGCTAAATAAATAAGTAGAATCTGGTTGCTAAGGGAAACATCCCGTCTTCAGTAGAACTCCGATCTTAGTAAATTTACCCCAGAGTGTCTTTACCCCACACATGCGCACAGTTCTCACCAGTGTTTGAATTCCTAGTAGCCACATAAAGCAAGTGCCTAGGGGTGACGCTTGTTAGTGTGGGCGCGGCTCACTTGCAGGAGAACCCGCTCCGATCTGCCCGATCGGGTGACATAGCGCTCAGCGTGCACCCAGCTTATGCTTTATGTGCAGCTGAAGTACACGGCGTTGTCTGGGATTCAATCTTCAGTTTATAAAGTTATCAATGAGTTGGACGTAACGCAACATTTAAAAAATAATTATCAGCTTGGCCGCTCTTCCGACACGCCCATGAGGTGGCTGCACAGTGTCGGTTTTTTTTGAGGGATGACCAAAGTTTACGGTGCAGTTCAGACCAGACTTAAGACAAGGAAACTAGCGACTGCTTAGCGTGGGTTAGCAGAACTGTAGCGTTAGACTATGAATTCAAAATGGAGGAAATAATTGAAGAGGCCGCTGCAGGTGACATGGTTATGTTATATTAGGTCTGCAGGTCTAGGGCTACAGTCAAAAGGTTGACAACTCTATTGTTCGAAAGTCAAAAGGTGGACATGGCCAAAAGGTCGACAGTCAAAAGAACCACATGGGCAAAAGATCGACAATGTCGCCGTCAACTGATGATAATATCGAGCTCCATTGGCGCATTATGATACATTTCTCCCCATTCCGGACAAACAGTTGAATGTCGTGGAATAGGCTCTGGTATGTGGCAGGAATTGGCCCTTTGTAAGCTGCACTGGGGAGCACAGGAAGTTGTTGATCTATGTCCATGGCGTACATGTGCGGTTTGAGTAGAGAGGCTGCTTTTCCAGCCTCCACGATTTCCCAGATAACTGAAGAAAGAAGCGTTGTTCTCGCAAATTGCTGTAGATCAGTAAGCCCAGGGACAATATCACAGAACAGACAAAGCTTCAAAGCATTTTATATCATTACATCTTGGGCCACCTGACTGTGGTTGCCATGGCAGTACAGAATAATATATCTTTCATTACATCCTGAATATAAGCAAGAAAAATGAGTAAATTCCCAAATTCTTAGGAGAGGCTGGCACAGAGATTGCAGCTTTAAGCAGCCATGCCCGCTACTGTAATATTAGCCGTCAATTAGAAAGGGACTGGTTGCTAACTTGCCATTACAGCTGCTCCGTAATTGACAGACAGCGACGTAGCCAGAACACTTTATAAGCCGATTGATAAGTATAAGACCTGCCATTTCTATACCAACTACTGTGTTTCCCGGCAGCGTGATCCATAATAATGGCTTAGCTGATAAACAGATCAGCCGCGCTCAGCTGTTTCATTGGTTTTCTCTTCACATTTTGTGTCTCCCGCTGATGGGTCTAATCTCTCCCTCTCCCCCTCCTCTCCTTGTTGATAGAATCGCATTCATCCACGGTGATACATCTGGTTTTGTTGACTTCTCAGCCATGGCTGCCTTTCCCTTGGATGCATGACGGATTCCCAATAAACATCTCATCATACACTGTTCCATTTTCGGCACAGAGCAGATGTAAGGAACCTGTTGATTGGAGGAGACTGACAGTTTGCAGATAGTGAGCCAAGATCCATTGTCTTTTCGCGTTCTCCAACCTGCATCTGGTGCCCCACCCCTGATGTTGCCCTAATTAAAGCTTCTGTGGATAGAATGAAACTGTTGCGATCAATTGCCTTCATTACGCGGTGGCCATTTCAACAATGGAAATGTTCTGCTCTTGCTGTTCACAACCTATTTAGAATCGCAGTAACATGCTCTGTAGAATACATAAACCTTTAGGACCTGGTTCTGGGTCACACGGTGGAAAATAAAGTAAACCGCACATACGCAGAAGCAAATGTGCCAAGTCGGACTGATCTTGGCCGGATCTTTTTGTCTGGGAAAAGCGCATTTGTGGGTTTTTTAACATACAGTCTCGTAGGGGATAGCAGATACACCCCAAAAAGCACTAGAGCGTTCAGACCCTACTGCTTCCGGTGCCGCTCCCGCAGAGAGGAGGGGCCTGGCCGAGGAGGCTGCTCACAGGGCTCCTCCTCTCTTAAAACGCTCTTGCTGCCACCGCTGTCTACATTTTACTGTCCCACACCAGACGTACAGATTGGATGTAAAAATCTAAAACTTTAAAAACTTCTGCACCACCATAACACCGCAAAAAAAAAGTAAAAAATGTATTGATCTATATATATAATGTGTGCATTTAGGGTAATTGTAGTTTTTATTACCATCGCTGTAGGATTTACTGTTGAATGTAAACCGGCAATAATATGACGTGAAGAAGACACCTAGTTTTGCATTGAATGTTGTTGTATTTTCTAATTTTCTGGGTCGGAACCGCTGACATCTGTCTAGGAGATCCGCGCTTACAGAGCATTGCATGAAGGACTTGTACTGATCAGAAGGTCAGGTCTGCTTTAACAGGAGTCTCATGTAGAATTAGGAAAGTTGATGCCTTATACATATGTCATAGACTTGCAGGCTTTACCCTTGGATACGCTTGGAGAATGGCACAGAGACGGACAAGGATAAGAAGATTACAGTAATGGTGTAGCAGTATAGGACGCCTCCTGGAAATGCGCAGTAATAAGACGCATTTGTAGTCCCAGATAGACTTTTTAGGATTCATTTATTCCGAGGGTGCTGAAAGCCTGACAATAAGATGAGAATGCTACATTATCTAGCGGCTTCTGATTGGCTGATTGCGTATTTATCAGTTATACTTCTAAATAAATATATGAGTCCAGTGGCGGTTTTTACCTATAGGGTACATGACTGCAGCCCCCCCAGGTAAAATCCGCCACTGTGCACTAAATAAGTGAAGCCAGATGAAGTCTGTGAGACTGCACCGGCTTCCTATTGGAAGTACGACCTGCCAGTCACCCAAGGCAGTCCCACTGGGAGGTGTTCGCTTCCTCCGGGATGCCTCTATGGGCTGCTTCGGCTGCAGTCCATAGACTCTGCGGTATGCACATGCGTAGTACCAAGGCTGATTCTGCGCATGCGCCGGTCCCGGTGCCTGTCATCTGCAGTGTACAAGTGCCGGGACCGTGATTTAGCTTCTATGGGCTGCTGCCGACGATAATGCGCATGAGCCGGACCCTAAATATATGGTAAGAGCCGCCACTGCTGATGGCTATAAATAATTGACTGTTTATGGTTGTTAGCATCGATGGGAAGATCCTGATGTTTTCTAGCTATTGATGATGCAGAACCACCTGATGGTTCTCTTTTTTTTTTCTTTTCTTCACAAGGTGTCCGGACACCCAGACCCCAGGTTCTGATTGGCCCATGGCCTGTCAGTTAAAGACAAAAACAAAAACACCAAACCGTTTCTGACATTCAGAAGATTGAATTACGACTTTTGAATAAATGGACGATATTCCGACTGCTGGAAACGTTCCGGCAGTCGGAAATTACCATTGAATACCCCCCTTAGTGTTAGTGAGCACAACATTGAGAAATGTCTAATTAGCATACTACCCAAGTAGTCCTGTTCTTTAGAATGCCGCAGTCATACAAATACTGCATTTTATTCAATAAAAGCTTTATATTGGTTTCGATAAGTCATCGTGAAATATAATATCCCTGTACAAAGCGTTGATTGCGGGACCCATTGCGCCTTTATGGCTCACAGTGTTTTGGGCCCTTATAATACGATCTGAGTTCAGCCTTTCTGCAGACATGAGTAATGAGGCAATATATTACAGATGCAGTGCATACATCCCAGGCTTGGAACAGCTGTGACTGGGAAAAAATGGGACCGAAGCCCAATCCAACCGTGCCACAGCGAAACAGCCAAAGGAATTGGGTTTGTAATGCACAAAGGCTGCTTATTACTCCATAAACCATGTGCGGAACACAGAAAACAAGACCAGTGTTTATATCGACTTTAATAAACAAATTTGCAGAACCTCTACTTGATTGCTGCAGCAGCAACGGCGATGTCATACTCCAGACGCCAGTAGCCGCTGGCCCCGTCCTGCGCCTGAAACTGCGTTGTGTCGCTAAGCGCCTTCCCTCACAGCTTGTTCTTCCATGTAACAGTGCAGCATTGTTTCTCTCTGGGAATGATAGACTTGTACGTTAAGGTCGCGTTTAATGAGGTGCGTATTAAGGTTAATTGGAAGATTAGCAATCCACATTGCAGAAGACCCAGACTTCCTTGGGAATTAGTGTAATCACCTCTCAGGCTTGTATACTGTGTTTATAGCCTAGGGTTGAGTGTGTTGTGTCACTCCGGCAATTATGGTTTATATACCATGTAAATGTTGCTTTGCTGTGGGAATACGCGAGACAATTAAACAACCCATACTGTTATTCTGGGCTGGGAAACGTGGTTGCCTACTTCCAGTGCCACTTACACAAGCAAAGAGCCATTTTGCATCAAACACAGCCAGAGTGACAGGATGGCGGGCAAGAAACGCTCGCCATATTTGCGCTAGTTCCAGGTCTCCTGGGGTTGTCAGTGTGGTTCTTTCAGCCGGGATTGTGGTAAAGTGCAGACCAGTTACAGGCTAGAGCAGCGTTTTTCAACCACTGTGCTGTGTTACACTAGTGTGCCTTGAGCTGGTCTCAAGTGTGCCCCCAGATCTAGAGATGCCCAAACCAGTTTACAGCCACCACCAGTTCAACTGTTATTTACTGGTCTCTTCTTTTCATGTAAAGGGCCAGTGTATTTTATTTTTGTTACCTGTGGGGACCAGTGTGATTGTTTTTTTTTTTTTAATATGGGGGCCAATAGGTTTTTTTTTTTTCTGTGGGGGCCGATGTGTTTTGCCCTGTGGGGATCTCATGGTGCATCTTGGCAATTTTATAATCTTATTTAGTGTGCCGCAAGGTAAAAAGGTTGAAAATCACTGAGCTAGAGGGTGATATTTGCAACGCAGGAAGTGTATCACATTACCCATCACTGCATTGGAGCAACAAGGAGCAAATAATTAGCATGCTACCAGCAGCACTGAGTATTTAAGCCTACCTGCTACTGTATATCCATTTGTGGGCAGTTGGAATGAGAGAAGGCGGGCCAACCTGTCACCAATCAAAGCATTCATCTGAACAACGTGTTCAGATGATCTTGCGGTGGCCGCATGTTGCATACACCGAGCAGTGATATGAAGCTATTGGAAGACACATTAATGGAGTATTTAGCCAAGTGCTACGCCTGTTACCAACAGCTTATTTTTGGCTATTTGTGTGTGTGTGTCAGTGTGTGTCAGTGTGTGTCAGTGTGTGTGTGTGTGTGTGTGTGTGTGCTATTAATTGGAATGCAAGAAAAATCTTTGTAATTACAAAGGCTAAGCATCTCTCTGTCACCAAATATCTCCTTCCTTACTATTCTGTAGTAATCGTTATTATAGTGCCTTCCTTATTACTCTGTAGTAGTTATTGTTATAGCACCTTCCTTATTACTCTATAAAGGCCCATACACACTTGTAGATTTTCATTTCAAAAGACTTTGCTAAAATCTCTGATAGATTTATCTTTCACCAAAGTAGTGCGTACACACTGAGCTATTTTCTCAAAGAGCGAGAGATTTTCAGGAGTTGAAAGACTTTGCTGAAAATCTTTAATATAAAAGGCTATTTACATAATGGGCTGGGTTTGAACCCGCTGCACGGTGGAGGGGAGTGCTGCTGCAGCTCACCTGGATCCACGGTGGTGCCGTGTCGCTCCACGGTGGGGTGGGGGCTGGAGTGTGGCCGCCACAGGGGGGGGGGCTGCACGGGAGGAGTGAAGGGGGTGGATGCAGCCGACGAACTGCTCCATGAGGGGTTGCATGTGGCCACCACTCACCTGGTCACCTAGCTCAACTGCAGGGGGGGGGGGGGGGCACCTGGTTAATAATAATAGGCATTGGTGCCCAGTGTTGCCAGTGATATATGCATGCCAGCAATGCATATATTACTGGCTAATTAATAATAATAATAATAATAATAGTCATTGGTGCCCAGTGGTGCCAGTAATATACACATTGCTGGCACAGGCCAGAAATGTGTATATTACTGGCTAATTAATAATAATAAGTCATTGGTGCCCAGTGGTGCCAGTAATATACACATTGCTGGCACAGGCCAGCAATGTGTATATTACTGGCTAATTAATAATAGTCATTGGTGCCAGTAATATATACATTGCTGGACTGTGCCAGCAATGCATATATTACTGGCTTTAAACAGAAACCATTGGTGGCCAGCAGTGCTCCGTTTTGGGCAGGGGGGAGGGCGGGACCAGTAGGGTGTGTAGCTGGGCGGAGGTGTGATAAGAGGGGTGGGGCGAGTATGGTGTGTTGCCGGGCGTGCGAGCAGGACCCCGTGTAAAGCCAGCCGCCCGCAGCACAGCACAGCATAGCATCCAGCCAGATGGAGGCGGAGATGAGCGGGGCGGCGCGGCGCAGTTTGCGGACCAGGAGGGTGAGTGACAGGCGAGGGGGGAGGTGGGGGCAGCGGGGCGGTCCGCTGGGCTGAAAGTGGTTAATCTTTCAGCCCAGCAGCGTACACACCCGGCGATGATGGATGAAAAACCATCCATCATCGCCACATCTGCTGGTAAAACCAGCAGATGAACCACCTTGCTAGCGATGATGCGGGAGCACGCATCATCGCTAGTCGCCAATCTCTGGGACATACACACTAGGCGATTTTCATATGAAGATCTCTCAAAACGGCTGTTTTGAGCGATTTTCAGCTGAAAATCGGTAAGTGTGTATGGGCCTTAATAGTTATTATAGTGTTATCCTTATTACTCTGTAATAGTTATTATAGTGTTATCCTTATTACTCTGTAATAGTTATTATAGTGTTATCCTTATTACTCTGTAATAGTTATTATAGTGCCTTCCTTTAATACTCTGTAGTAATTTTTGTTATAACGTCCTCCTTATTACTATGTAGTAATTATTGTTATAGCGCCTTCCTTATTACTCTGTAGTAGTTATTGTTATAGCGCCTTCCTTATTACTCTGTAGTAATTATTGTTATAGCACCTTCCTTATTACTCTGTAGTAGTTATTGTTATAGCACCTTCCTTATTACTCTGTAGTAATTATTGTTATAGCACCTTCCTTATTACTCTGTAGTAGTTATTGTTATAGCACCTTCCTTATTACTCTGTAGTAGTTATTGTTATAGCGCCTTCCTTATTACTCTGTAGTAGTTATTGTTATAGCGCCTTCCTTATTACTCTGTAGTAGTTATTGTTATAGCGCCTTCCTTATTACTCTGTAGTAGTTATTGTTATAGCGCCTTCCTTATTACTCTGTAGTAATTATTGTTATAGCGCCTTCCTTATTACTCTGTAGTAATTATTGTTATAGCGCCTTCCTTATTACTCTGTAGTAGTTATTGTTATAGCACCTTCCTTATTACTCTGTAGTAGTTATTGTTATAGCGCCTTCCTTATTACTCTGTAGTAGTTATTGTTATAGCGCCTTCCTTATTACTCTGTAGTAGTTATTGTTATAGCGCCTTCCTTATTACTCTGTAGTAGTTATTGTTATAGCGCCTTCCTTATTACTCTGTAGTAGTTATTGTTATAGCGCCTTCCTTATTACTCTGTAGTAGTTATTGTTATAGCGCCTTCCTTATTACTCTGTAGTAGTTATTGTTATAGCGCCTTCCTTATTACTCTGTAGTAGTTATTGTTATAGCGCCTTCCTTATTACTCTGTAGTAGTTATTGTTATAGCGCCTTCCTTATTACTCTGTAGTAGTTATTGTTATAGCGCCTTCCTTATTACTCTGTAGTAGTTATTGTTATAGCGCCTTCCTTATTACTCTGTAGTAGTTATTGTTATAGCGCCTTCCTTATTACTCTGTAGTAGTTATTGTTATAGCGCCTTCCTTATTACTCTGTAGTAGTTATTGTTATAGCGCCTTCCTTATTACTCTGTAGTAGTTATTGTTATAGCGCCTTCCTTATTACTATGTAGTAGTTATTGTTATAGCGCCTTCCTTATTACTATGTAGTAGTTATTGTTATAGCGCCTTCCTTATTACTCTGTAGTAGTTATTGTTATAGCGCCTTCCTTATTATTCTGTAGTAGTTATTGTTATAGCGCCTTCCTTATTACTCTGTAGTAGTTATTGTTATAGCGCCTTCCTTATTACTCTGTAGTAGTTATTGTTATAGCACCTTCCTTATTACTCTGTAGTAGTTATTGTTATAGCACCTTCCTTATTATTCTGTAGTAGTTATTGTTATAGCACCTTCCTTATTATTCTGTAGTAGTTATTGTTATAACACCTTGCTTATTACTCTGTAGTAGTTATTGTTATAGCGCCTTCCTTATTACTCTGTAGTAGTTATTGTTATAGCGCCTTCCTTATTATTCTGTAGTAGTTATTGTTATAACACCTTCCTTATTACTCTGTAGTAGTTATTGTTATAGCACTTTCCTTATTACTATGTAGTAGTTATTGTTATAGCATTACTGTTTTGGTTAGGCAAGTAATGGTGCATTATGTCAGACATGACCATGTTTTCATCTTCTGTTTCAGAACAAAGTGTTGAATGTGGATGGTGTTAAAGTTAAGCTGCAGGTAAGAGGAATTGTATCTGCCAAGTATATTGCCCTGTCTATGCCAGTTGTCTGTTTCTTTAATACATTATACAATATATATACTGACAGCTTGGGAAGAACCATGTCCAGCAGTACAGTAAAACAATAGGTTGGTTAAGTAACTGCAGCTTGGCCAGCCACTCTACTACAAGCATCAGGCATTATATCACAGCAGGTTACAGTTGCAGCACAATACGAAGCAGTCACAGCAGGAATACAACTCCAGCCCGCAGCTATCCTTGGCACCATGACACTAACCACAACCCCCAGCCTTTCACTTGGCCAGCTTGTTCAGCATCAGGAGCCCCGACCTCTGTCCCTGGCAGAGAATTAAGCCAAGCTCTCTGGTGCTGCTGATTACCTGACTGCTGTTCCCAGCAGGATGCAAAACCTGGTCCAGACCTGCCAAACACATTACACCCAGGTTGTTAGATGATATATCCCAACTCCCTCTGTGTCTAAGAACAACCCTGGGTCCACCTACCCAGCCTTGACTCCATGACATCCTGGCACCACGTGGGCAGCGAGGGGTGTGTCCATGGTGATGACTTGTGCATGGAATAGGGTCATTCTGGTTGAGTAGGAGTCAAGGACTTTTTGACATTGCTGAGAGATGAAACACTTGCATATTTAATATTACTTGGATTTGGGAGTCTACAGAGATGCCTTCTCATCAATCAGCCCACAAAATGGCTGCCACCATCAGGTCTAGACAATGGAGCCTCTTAAATACAGTGATACCACCCTCATACACACAGCATGTCTCTATTATGGATATCTGATATGGATGTTTTAAATGCAGCTGTCTCTTAAAGTAGAGCCATTGCCTTCACACGGTGGAGGTAGCAATGTTGATTAGGAATTGTATATATAACAATGCAGCTACATTTCGCTAAGGATTTCTGGCTGCAGACATGACTACAACATGGCCGCGTCTGCAGCCAGACTTCCTCTATTAGATGTGATCCTGTCAGTGTGTGCAGACATTATGCTGTGTCTCCTTCACCTAACAGATCTGGGACACCGCTGGACAGGAGAGATTCCGCAGTGTCACCCACGCCTACTACAGAGATGCCCACGGTAAGCAAGCACACACACACACAGAAAGTACAAGTATCTGGTCACTGATATACTGTGTATACAGTTATTGTATATGTATTTGCATTTATTCACAGCTCTATATAAAATTAAAGCTTTGTAGTGCTGTCACTGTGCATGCTTACCGTGAAATTCATGCACCCTGTGTGTTCCACAACAACCCCCTCCCCCCCGCCATGTCCTATCCGTCCTGTGGCTCCACAACCTCCCAGGTCCTAGGTCCTAGGTCCAGTGGTTCCACAACACCCTTCATGTCATATCTATCCTGTGGTTACACAACACCCCTTCCACCAGGTCATATCTATCCTGTGGTTCCACAACACCCCTCCACCAGGTCATATCTATCCTGTGGTCACACAACACCCCTCCACCTGGTCATATATATGCTGTGGTTCCACAACACCCCTCAACCTGGTCATATCTATCCTGTGATTACACATCACCCCCTCCACCAGGTCATATCTATCTTGTGGTTCCACAACACCCCTCCACCAGGTCATATCTATCCTGTGGTTCCACAACACCCCACCCACCAGGTCATATCTATCCTGTGCTTCCACAACACCCCCTCCACCAGGTCATATCTATCCTGTGGTACCACAACACCCCTCCACCTGGTCATATACAGTATATCCTGTGGTTCCACAACACCCCTCCACCAGGTCATATCTATCCTGTGGTTCCACAACACCCCTCCACCAGATCATATCTATCCTGTGGTTCCACAACACCCCCTCCACCAGGTCATATCTATCCTGTGGTTTCACAACACCCCTCCACCAGATCATATCTATCCTGTGGTCACACAACACCCTTCCACCTGGTCATATATATGCTGTGGTTCCACAACACCCCTCCACCTGGTCATATCTATCCTGTGGTTCCACAACTCCCCTCCACCTGGTCATATCTATCCTGTGGTTCCTCACCAGGTCATATCTATTCTTTTGTTCCACAACACCCCCTCCACCAGGTCATATCTATCCTTTTGTCCACAACACCCCTCCACCTGGTCATATCTATTCTGTGGTTCCACAACACCCCCTCCACATGGTTATATCTATCCTGTGGTTCCACAACACCCCTCCACTTGGTCATATCTATCCTGTGGTTCCACAACACCCCTCCACCAGTTCATATATATATTGTGGTTCCAAAACATCCACTTGGAAGGTAATAGGGCCCACACACTAGATCACTTTGAAAATGCCCCTACACCGCTCCATATATAGGGTCCATAGAGATAAAGATGCGCGGCCCCGAGCCTAGCTATCGCCCATGGATTAATATCCAGCATGCTGGAAAAATCTAGTTAATTTCTGGGCAGGGCCAGTGTTCTGTCTCTGACAGATCGCTCAGCATACATCACTGAAACATCACTGTGTGCCGAGCAATCTTGCTGAGCATTCTTAACGTTCTAGTATTGCTCGGAACGCTCAGCAAATCTCTACGTGTGTAGGCACCATTACAGCGGTGTTGAGATGAGGCCAGGAATTGGTGGGGAGCCGGGAGGAGAGGAGGTGCACCTCGTCCTTGATGGCATAGATGCAGGGATATTATACAGTAGCATATAATCAATTACAGTTTCCTGGCGCATTGGAGTAAGAACTCCTCCAGTAGTCCCACCCCTTATGTGACATCACTTGATAAGCGAGCCCATAGGACACATTAAGGCCATGGCACTCTGTAGGCATATGGAGGACCTGTGAAGCCTTTTTCTGTACCGCCTTATGAAATTACCCGAGGACAGAGACGTTCTCGGTGGGTGGGGGAGTAGACGAAAGCTTTACTTGGCCGCTGATGTGACAGGAATGTCTCTCAGCCGATCCTTCCATACCATTGTTAATCCAGCCCTGGCTGCGCATCCAATGTCCTGCTCAGTCTGGACACGTGCGATTGTACTGGTCCCCATTAGTAGAAACGGCCCTTCATGTAGCGCACAGATGTTATAAAGCTTTCTATTTACACTGCATTTTAGATTTCAGCTTGAACACACCCCTCCCAAATCTAAAGGCCCATACACACTGGGCGACTTTGAGCTGAAAGTCGCTCAAAACAGCAAGTTTGAGCAGCTTTCAACTCAAAGCCGCCCAGTGTGTATGGCCCGGCGGTGGTGCGCGCTGCTACGTGCTCCCGCATCATTGCCGAGAAAGCCGCTCATTTGCTGGTATTACCAGTAGATGAGCAGCTTTGAGGACGGTTTTGCATAGCTCTAAACTATGCAACGCCGTCCTCCGCCCACTGACGGCGCCGGGCATTGGTAAATCCGCTCAGTGTGTATGCATAGTCGCCCAGTGTGTATGGACCTTTACTCTCTCTGCTTATGTTACATCTGCCCCCCCCCCCCCCCCCCCCCCGCAGTTCAGTGGAACATCTGCCCCTTCCACATCACAGCGAGAACCATGGAAAAACCCAGGTCAGGTGTCGTTTGAATGTATCCTCAACCAGGGTCTGAGCTTGGCACGCTGAGGTCTGTAAGGGTGTTTCTGGGTAATGTTAATTAATACACCTTTCCTTATCCGGAAGGAGACCTGTAGCCAACGAGAATAAATATAAGAACTGTACAGATCTAGAGAAAGATGTATTTTATTTCCAGCACTGGCTAATGAGAGGAGTAAATGTGATTAGATACACAGAGCTAACACTTGTGTGATCCGTTTATCTTGTCTCTCCGCAGCCCTGCTTCTGCTGTATGATGTCACAAATAAGAGCTCATTTGATAATATCCAGGTAAGGCTGATTGGTGTATAAAGAAGACCTGTCAGGTTTTGTGAAAAATAAACACTTGGTTACGCTCTGTGCACTGTGTAAAAAGCAGAATGACTTGCCCCCCCTCCCCCCCAGAGACAGTGTACTGTATATATCTGCGAGCATTAGCTGAATGCCGTCTTCAGAGTCTGATACAGTCCCCACACTGACTCAACCCCTGAAGATCATACCAGTGACTTTACATCCTGCACAGGATACTTAGGGATCCATTTATTAAGGATCACATATTCAATGCGATCTGTGTGGGATCTTACTTCCCAGGATCGCACTGCAATGTGCAATCCATTGGTGTTATATATAAGCAAGCACCTGCAGGGATAGGGGCTACTTGTGTGGTCAGCCAGTCCGCACTGCACAGCAGATACTTTTGAGGAGGGTTCCTACCCCCAATCTATGTAGGGATGGCCATCGACCATCGATGATTTGATGGTTTCTCTATATCAATGGCAAAAGAGAACCAATGTGTTTTTTTCAATGTGTCGGAACACGGAGCATAGCTCCGCCCACCGACACCCGGAAGCCCCGCCCCCACATTTTGAGTTTTTGGAGTTTCAGTCAATGATAATGGATAACCATCGATAGCTAAAACTATCGATGGTTATCCATCACATATTTTATGACTATCGATGGCCATCCCTTAATCTCTGTCTTTACAGCTTCTCTCTATATCCAGCATGTTTGAAACAGATCATTTTGCTTTCACTTTCTGTTAAGGAGTAGTTTGGTCTGTCGAGTGGACTCTAGTGGCCTCTGCCGGTACTTCACCTCAGAGATGAGTAGCTGTGTGTGTGTATATATATATATATATATATATATATATAAATAGAAATATAACAGTCCAATCCCCAGAAGGGAAAAACGGCACTCAGGAGATGGTATACACAGAATAAATTGTATTAAGTTACATGGGGAACGTTTTGGGGGGTTAGTACCATCTTCAGCCCCAGCATACAGGTACAACCCCGATTTTCCGGCAACCGATGGTCCGGAACCTGTTTTAATCAGGAAATGTCGGGTGCCAGGGGAAAGGTAGGAGTTTATGAGTTTTAACTGTAAAATAATCTGTAGGAGGGCAGCAGGAGGGCTTAGAGGGGAGTTGGGAGGGTATTGGACTGCGGAAGGGGAGAATCACGCTGCGAGGGGGGGGGGGAGGGGGGGGGAGGGGCGGCGCCGTGCTGCAGAGGTGAGCCTGAGATGCGCTGCGGAGGCTTGTAAGGAGGATAGAAGCTACAGGGGGTTGGGGAGGGGGGAATCGAGCTGCAGGGGTCGTGCTGCGGGGGGAGAGAGAGAAAGAGAGAGAGAGAGAGAGAAACAAGAGCACGGCACTCCAACATAATAAAGCAGAAGTTATGAAGGTTTTAACTTTTCAATATGGCTTGGATATTTTCATCAGGCCTATATATATATATATATATATATATATACACACACACGTGCACACATACACACACACACACACACACACACACTATGGAGATTATTCTGATTCACTCGGAAAGGCACATTCACTCTCTGATGGACAAAACCATGCTGCACTTCAGGTGGGGCAGATGTAACATGTGCAGATAGGGTTAGATTTGGGTTAGGGTGTACTTCAAACTGATATCTATATTGCAGCGTAAAAATAAAGCAGCCAGTATTTACCCTGCACAGAAACAATAAAACACCCAAATGTAACTCTCTCTGTATCTGTTACATCTGCCCCACCTGCAGTGCACATGGTTTTGTCCATTTGAGAGTGATTGTGCCTTTCTGATTGAATCAGAATAACCCCATATATATATATATATATATATATATATATATATATATATATATATATATATATATATATATATATATATATATATAAATATATATAACAATAGGAAAGAGGGCACTCGGGGACTCCAATGCGGTGAAAACAGTGGACTGATTTATTGAACAGTCATAAGAGTCGTCAACGTTTCGGGGTCGCCCCCGTCGTCACTGTTATTGTCCTGACGACGGGGGCGACCCCGAAACGTTGACGACTCTTATGACTGTTCAATAAATCAGTCCACTGTTTTCACCACATTGGAGTCCCCGAGTGCCCTCTTTCCTATTGTTGTATACTGGGACTGCAAGGTTCCTAACTGTAGGCACCGGGGCAGGCTACATCAGGCTATACCTAAGCCCGGGAGTGCCAGTTCCCTTGGACTATATATATATATATATATATATATATATATATATATATATATATATATATATATATATATTATATATAGTTATAAAAGTTCTTCTTCAGTTATTTCCTTGGCTGTTTATTCTCCTTACATATTTTTCCTTTCCTTGTGATAAACTGCGCGCTAGGTTACAGTATTGTCACTGGCACAGGCCGCCGGTTCTAGCTAATGCATTATAACAATAAATGATTATGGCAGCAGGGCCTGGTGCTAGAAAGGGGCTGTTAGTTTGCAGAGCTGAACGTGTGGGACTCCCTGCCAGCGAGGCTCTGCGTTCCCTGGCTCCGGGGAGAAGGCACTGCAGGGAGAGCCGCGTGTGAATAATAGTCTTTATTTAGAGCACTTAATTGCTGATATCTGCGGCTGACAGGAGCCTGCTCTGCCTCGGGGTGTTCAGCAGAGCAAAGCGCGCCGCTGTTCTCCCCCAAAATATAATAATGAGATGGTAAAAATAAGCACAAGGCAGACTCAGCACTGGTTGACATGATCCCTGTAACCCCTTTTAAGCACCTAAGGTGGCACAGACACGGTGTAATACACAAATACCAGCTCACCCTGAGGCTTGTGTTGTTATACACAGGTCAGTGCTTACAGAGAAGGCAGTGTGATACCACGTATTATATACCCCCACCCTGTACACCCATACACTTATCTATTTTATTTATATACAGTTCCTTATATAGCGCAGCAGATACCGTTGCACTTTACAATAGTAGACAGTAATAGCCAAACTGGGTAATGACAGACAGACATGGCGGTAGGAGGGCCCTGCTGCAAGCTTACAATCTATAGGGACATAGGAGGGAAACACAAGGACAGGCACCAGTAATAGCATAGCTTGTAGATCCAGAAGGGAAGCTATATAATACATAAGTGCCTCAGAGGGTTATGTGTGTGGTACTTATATATGATAGGCTTGCCTGAAGAGGTGAGTTTTCAGGGAACACTTGAAAGTTTGGAGGCTAGTGGAGAGTCTTACATAGAAACATAGAATTTGACGACAGATAAGAACCACTTGGCCCATCTAGTCTGAACCTTTTTTAAACATGTTACCTCAAACCATATTTGATCCTTATTTTTTTTTGTTAGGAAATCAATATGCTTATCCCAAGCATGTTTAAATTGTTCTACTGTATTTGCCTCTACCACCTCTGATGGGAGGATATTCCACTTATCTACTACTCTTTCTGTGAAGTAATTTTACCTCAACTTTCCCCTGAATCTTCCTCCCTCTAGTGTCAGTGCATGTCCTCGTGTTCTGATGCTCCTCTTCCTGTGCAGAAGGTCTCCTACCTGTACCTTGTTAAAGCCCTTGATATATTTGAAAGTTTCTATCATGTCCCTCCTTTCCCTTCTCTGCTCTAAACTTTACATTATTAAAACCGTTTAATAAACTAGTGGATAATGTAGTAGTTACGCTGTATTCGTTACCTTCTAAACCATTAATTTACTGATTATATCAGTCGACATACAAATCGATCACGATTAAGGCTGGTGCTGCGAATGAGACGCCGCTAATAGTTATAAAGAAATAATACATGTAGACACTGGTTATATGAAGATCACGGATCCGATCCCGTGTCATATATATTGAAGTCCAAAGTGGACACAGGCGATTACAAGATAATAAAACAATATAAACTATAGGCTTATGCAGTACAGCTTATACATGAAAAGGAAACATTATTACAAAGAGTGCAAATGCAGGTACGGCTAACATATAACAAATACAACTATAAGGAATAACAATTACCGTCAAAGGAAGCAGAGACCACAATCGGATAAGAATCCCCCCCAAGATCCTGGGAATGTGTTCTGATTAGATCACATCTGACTGCAGCGATCCTGGGTTTAGTCTTTTAAAGCAAGGGGGTGTGGGGTCACACTGGATGGTCATTGGATAAAGGAAAGGGGACTAGACATCTCTTCATTGGCTCTCAACTTCACGGGGACGTCTTCCTGTTCATGAGAGTATCGTCCGAGCCATGCGGTCCTTTGTCTTGAGCATAAGGGAAAACTAGTTTCTACTGGAATTATAGTTCATTGTTCCTTTATTTGGTGTCTTCACATATTGAATCAAGAGATAACACAGGCTAGATATCTCTAAGGTAATGTATAGTGATAGTTCACTATACTGACCTTGCGACTGTTGACAGCAATTGTAACAAGTTAAATCAAAGCTAAGTCTGGATTTACTCAGGGGTTTCACACAAACATAAAGAAACAAGAGGGGACATATCATTAAGAATTAACCATTAATGTTTCACGTCCGACCTTGGTAGTTACGTTTAAGCTACTAAGACGCAAATGGCATACTGGAATTGCGTAGAGGGCGGTCGTAATACCTTAATGGCGTAGAGGTGCAATTTCGTTTTCCACATCATATTAAGATATTTTAGTCTTTCCTGGTACGTTTTGTGATGTAGGCCATGCACCATTTTAGTTGCCCTTCTTTTTATAGTCTGTAATGTATTTATATCCTTCTGGAGATATGACCTCCAGAACTGAACACAGTACTCTAGATGAGGTCGTACCAATGACCTATACAGTGGCATTATTACTTCTTTCTTTCTACTGCTGATACCTCTCTTTATGCAACCAAGCATCTGACTTTCCTTCTTGATTGCTTTGTTACATTGTCTACCTGCCTCTAAGTCCCCTGAAATAGTGACACCTAGATCCCTCTCTTCCTCTTCTTCAGTAGTTTCCATTATAGTGCCATTTATACTATATTTAGTCTTTGGATTTTTGAGACCCAAGTGCATGATTTTGCATTTTTGGGCATTAAACTGTAGTTACCATGCTCTTGACCATTCTTCTAATCTACCTAGATCATCAATCATTTGTTTTACCCCTCCTGGTGTGTCTACTCTGTTGCATACCTTTGTGTCATCTGCAAAAAGGCACATTTTACCCTCAATTCCATTTGCAATATCACCAATAAAGATATTAAAAAGCACTGGTCCAAGTACAGATCCCTGGGGTACTCTGTGGAAGGGCATTCCATAGGGTGGGAGCAGCCCGATGAAAGTCCTGTAATGGTGAATGGGAGCTAGTGATCTGTGCAGAAGATAGACGCAAATCTTGTGCAGAGTGTAGTGGTCGGGATGGGAGATATTTTGTGATAAGTAAAGAGATATATGCTGGTGCAGTGTGGTTAATAGCTTTATATGTGAGTAGAAGTATTTTATATTGACTACGGTAAGATACAGGCAACCAATGGAGGGACTGGCAGAGCGGATCAGCAGATGCTGAGCGTCTTGCTAGGACCATCAGCCTAGCAGCAGCATTTAGAGTGGATTGTAGTGGTGAGAGTCTGTTCTTGGGAAGACCAGTTAGGAGATTATTGCAATAATCAATGCGGGATATAATGAGTGCATGGATAAGAGATTTTGTAGTGTCTTGTGTAAGATAAGGTCGTATTTTGGATATGTTTTTTAGATGCATATAACATGATTTGGAGACAGATTGAATGTGGGGAACAAAGGACAGAGTCAAGGATGACCCCTAAGCAACGAGCTTGTGGAGAAGGGTAGATTGTCAACAGTTATGGAGATTTCAGGATGGTAATGGTTCTTGGCTGGTGGGAATATAATTTATTCTGTTTTGGAAATATTGAGTTTGAGGTAGTGAGATAGACACCCAAGATGAGATGGCAGAGAGATATTCAGAGACTCGGCCCAAAACCACTGGTGAAAACTCTGGGGCTGATAGATTTGAGTATTGTCCGCATACAAGTGGTACTGAAAACCGAAAGAGCTGATTAGTTTGCCAAGCGAGGAGGTATAGATTTAGAAAAGCAGAGGACCTAAGACTGAGCCTTACGGAACTCCGACTGACAGAGGTAGTGAAGAGGAAGTAGAGTCAGAGAAGCGAACACTGAAAGAGCGATCAGATAGGTAAGATGTGAACCAGGAAAGGGCTGTATCGTTAGGACCTAGGGAGTGTAGTGTTTGTAGGAGAAAAGTCTGATCAACAGTGTCAAATGCAGCAGTAAGATCTAGAACAGTGGTTCCCAACCCTGGTCCTCAAGTACCCCCAACAGTGCATGTTTTGCAGATCTCCACACAGACTCACAAGTGTTATAATTAGCTTTATCTTTTCAAATGTGCCTGAATAATGAGTGCAGCTGCCGGGTGACCTGGAAAACGTGCACTGTTGGGGGTACTTGAGGACCAGGGTTGGGAACCACTGAGCTAGAAGAATAAATAGTGAGTAAAATCAGTAAAATCAGAGACTGAGCACAGCCTGGTGAAAACAAGGTCAAGGCAGTGGCCTTTCTCATGAGTAGAGGCATCGGACCACTGGGAGAGGCCGAGAGAGGAGGTTAGAGAGAGGAGCTAGGAAGCCTGCAGAGATTGTGGACTGTCAATAGCAATATTGAAGTCACCCAGGATGATGGTGGAGATGTCAGAGGATATGACGTGGGGGAGCCAGGCAGAGAAATCTTCCAGAAATTTAGATTTGGGAAGCCCAGGTGATAGATGGCAGCAACACGCAGAGAGAAAGGGGAACAAATCCTAATAGAGTGTGCTTCAAATGATGTAAATGTGAGTGAATGAACTGGTGGTAGAACTGAGTATGTGAAGGATTGGGACAGGACTATACCAACTCCATCTCCTTTACAGTTACCAGGCCTGGTGGTGTGAGATGGCCATCAGATTGAAGTTGTGAGAGATGAAGAGGTCGTGGATGGATGTTAATTTATTGCAAACAGAGCGTGCATTCAATAGGGCACATTTAAGTTGCTTGGTGTGTGGTGGGAGACATGTGATATTTATGAGGTTAGCTGTATTTTGTTACAGCTTGGAACCAGTAAAATCTGGGTGGGACAGGTGGTTGTGGCCTGGGGTTGATGATATGTCACCAGCTAATAAGATTAGAAAGGATAGATATATACATTCTTGCCTACCTGACTCTCTCCATGAGGGACACAATGCTCTGTTCCTGGACTTCCCTGGTAATGTATGATTGCCATCACCTGTGGTGACACATCTTTCTTATATACCTTTTACACCGCCGAAAAATCCGGGTCAGCTGCGGGTCAGACCCGGATCATCGGCGGTGTAAATGGGGTATATCCGTGTCGATTTACACGGGTCCTCTACCCAGGTCCTGACCTGGGTAGAACCCGGATAGGACCCGTGTAAATGGCGGTGTAAATGGTCCCGCTGCGGGTGCAGGCACCCGCAGCGGGTCCACAGCGTGCAGCGCTGGGGAAGATGTGCCCAGCTGCTGCGGGAGGAGGGGGGGGTCCCTGCGGCTGCTGAGGGGAGGGGGGGTACCTGTCCTGTCAGCCTGCGGTCGGAGCTCAACCGAGGGGATGATGTGCGCCGCTGCTGTACCATCCCCCGGCAGCCGGTCCCTGCGGCGAATGGACAGTCAGTGTCAGCGGTCCCTCCAGCGCATAGGAACTAGTACTAGTTCCCATGCGCCAGAGGGACCCCCGCCACTGACTGTACATTCGCCGCAGGAACTTCGCGGCTGCGGGGAGTGGTACAGCAGCGGCGCACATCATCTCCTCCGCTGAGTGAGCTCCGACCTCAGGCTGACAGGTACCCCCCTCCCCTCAGCAGCTGCAGGGACCCCCCTCCTCCCAACACTCGGGGACAGCACTCCCCATCTACCCCCTAAAAAACACTGAACCTGGGTCAGCCCTGCCTTAAATATTATATATATTATATATTTCTATAAATATATATATATATAAATATTATATATATATACATATATATATATTATATATATATATATATATATATATATATATATATATTATTTAAGGCAGGGCTGACCCAGGTTCAGTGTAAATGGTGCAGACCCAGGTCAAAGTGCTGTGTAAATGGGGTATAAAGCAGGGTCAGACCCTGGATACTCCAGCATTCAAAGACCAGGGTCCGACCTGGGTTTTTGGTGTAAAAGGGGTATTATTAATCACCTAGCTCCCCACAGGTGATGGCAATCGGATGGTGTAATGGTTAGCATAACTGCCTCACAGCACTGAGGTCATGGGTTCGATTCCCACCATGGCTCTAACTGTGCGGAGTTTGTATATTCTCCCTGTGCTTGCGTGGGTTTCCTCCGGGTACTCCTATTTCCTCCCACAACCCAAACATATTTATTTGTGTATAAATGTCTGTTACACCAGGATTGCCATTGTCAGTGATGGACCCCCATGCAGGCTGGGAGATCTCACAGTGATATTGGGCCGTGTCTCCTGGGGTGCAGGAACCCTGTAATTGCTGAGTGAACTGAGCAGGAAAGTGCTCTGGGCCACAAAGCCCATTGTTACCTGGCTGCAGCAGTGCACGGGCCTATCAGCGATGTCCTCAGCAGACTAAGGGTTAAATCACGTCCCTTGAGTTATGGCTAATTAGGGAAGCCTCTATTATTTATGGAAATGTATCCGTCTATGGGAATAAAGATTTCATTCTGTCTCTTTTCGTATTTTGTGAAAAACTTTCCTCAGTATTCTACAGAGCCGGGAAGAAAGGAATGGCCTTGGGTAGCAGCAGAATTAATGGGGCTGTGTGAAGTATGGATTGTAAGGCTGAGATGAAATCTTCTGTGTGTCTATTACTTGTAGTGTTCTCAGGACTGGCATTAGTGCACTGTGGCCGCTACGCCTGGTCCCTTGTCTCTGACCCTCTGCAGGCAGTGGGGGCTGCAATCCCAGAATCCCGTGGTGTGCAGACAGAGTCACGCGGACGGTGGCTGTAGTAAGGGCAGTCTTGGAAGCCTGATTTGCTAGCTTATGCCAATGAGAGAGTCCGTTCAACTGTATCCCAGCAGAACTTTATCAGTTCTGCTGGGATACACCCCTTTTCCCATGACCACGCCCCCTTTTCACATCTGTACTGATTTTTTATCCCAAAATGTTGGAGGGTATGTTATACTTCCTCCTCCCCTGCTATTGCAGAGCTTCTAACCATGCTCCATTGTAACACTGCTCCATGTGTGTACAGATGTGGGGGCTGGGAACTAAGTATATAAGACTAGGCTGTGTTTCCTCTCAAGGACCCACAGATGTCAGGTCTTTCATAATGCAGCATTTTGCATCTGGGAGGCTTTCAAATATTAATATACTAATTACTACAGATTTGCCTTAGCAGTGCGTTGTGCAATGCGCATCGCCTGTCGCGCTCCACTTTCTGCCTTTTAACGCTTCCACAAAATTGGGACAAATAGCACTTATGCACAATCATCGTGTCAGAGCAACATGTATTGTGGAGACGCCGAATATTATACAACGTTTTTAAATCAGCATTTAAGTGTTGCTGTCAGAAGCCATTGCTGCTCTGCGTTCCCTTGTTTTGTAGGACACCCTTCCCATTGCTTACATAAGGTACAGTGGGGCAGATGCCTTAAGCCTTAACAAGGGATAAATATAAGGGTGATAAAGAGAGATAAACGTCCAGCCAATCACCTGCTAACTGCCATGTTACAGCCTGTGTTAGAAAAAAGTCAGTAAGGAGCTGATTGGCTGGACGTTTATCTCTCCTTATCACCCTTGCATTTATCTCTTGTTAAGGCTTAATACATCTACCCCATTGTTTGCAGGGTACAGTCTGGATAAGTTGTCCGCAGTGATGTGTTTCTTATATGCTGTTACATTTCCTGTAATCTGCCTTTCTTTCTTTGCATTAGACAATAGGTCTATGGCTGTACCAATAGACAGTTCCCAGAATGATCGTCTTGGGGACAGCAATAAATCACAGATAAGGGGTAGCTGTCACCCGAAGTGATGCTCGCTCATACAGCCCTGGGTAAAAAAAAAAAAGCTTCTGCGTTCCCGTTTATCGTCTTCCCCTGCGGCCACCAGGCGCATGAAATCTGTTTTGCCGGATCTACATTGTGTTGGTGCATAGGGACAAACAGTGTCATGCTACAAGAAAACAATTTATTTTCTATTCTGCGCCTCTTATTCTGTTATGCAGTCATTGGGGCGGTTCATATAAGTTGTTCTTTACTTTTGCAGTCTTCTGTTTGCCGCACCAGCATTTCTATGAATTATTAAGGGCGGTTTATATTAGGGAGTTGTTCTCATGAACATCCCCGGAGTATGAGTACACACCTATAAATTTATCGTGAATGGGTCAGACATTTAAAAGGTCAACCACTAGTGTGTGCAGTATGTGTGTAGCCCAGGACTTACTCGTGGCTGCAATAGAAACAGGCTGATCGGGGGCAGAGCTGACATCACATGACTTCCTCTCAGACGCCTGGGCACGCCTGCATTTTCCCTGACACTCCCAGAAAAAGGCCCGGTAATCACCCCCAAACACCGGCTTCCTGTCCGTTACACTGCCGGCGGCCAGTGATAAAAAAATTAGCAGGATTGTATCGCAGGATGTCCTTGCGCATGGGCGCTATGATCTGTATGCATGTGCAGTCTATAAATGCACGGACTGCGAATTCGCCGCCATGGGATCAGGCCTGAAAGGCTACCATGTTTTTCATACAATGTTGCCCCGCATACCCCTTGCACACCGCACAAATAACCCAGGTTGATCCCGGGTCGACCCAGTTCGGCGTGCGGTGTAAAAGGGCCATGTCAAATATCCCGGGTCCAGCAACCCGGCAATCGGACCAGGAATGTCATTATTCCCGAATCGGATCCAAGTTGCTGGGCAGTGTGAACGGCTAACCCGGGTTGAGCCAGTGCTGCATCCTGGCGCACAACTCTAGTGTTAACACCAGCCCTAAGGTGCTGGAGTAAGTTTGCAAAAAAGAAATACATTGATACCCAAGCCTTCATTGTTACTATGAATATGTGAGTGATTATCAGCGGCGTACATGTGCGCACGTGTCCGCGCTTTTTGGCACTTAGGACTTATTTTAATACTATGACGTCTAATCCAATTATTAACATCTTCCATTTTGATTACTTGTAATGAAGTATTTCGTCCCTACAGGACATTGCTTCTGAGTTTCCACTATTCTTCGGACTGCCGGCTATACCTGAAAAGCAATTAGATTACTGTACCTCCATGGTCTTGCCTCCAGCCAAGTAGAACAAGCTATTAAGATCTAAGCTCCATGGCTATTAGTACAGCGTCCCGCCCTGTCTTACTCCGTACTAAAGCTTTTAATGCTCTTACAGAGAGATCGGTGGAGATGATACTGGGAACCATCGCAGTAACCCCCACGCTCAGCTGCGACCTCTCCTCTTGTAAGGATTAGGGGCCAGATGTATCAAGCTTCAAAAGTGAAAAAATGGAGAGTGATAAACAGCCAGCCATTCAGCTCCCACCTGCCATGTCACAGGCTGGGTTTGAAAAATAACAGACAGGAGCTGATTGGCTGGCTGTTTATCACTCTTCATTTTATCACTTTTTGAAGCTTGATACATCTGGCCCTAGGTGCGGGGATTCCTGGGCCTGTACCAGCGGTCGTTCCTTCCATTTACAGCTGATACAAGGTGTTCACTGATGCAGATAATCATCCACGGCATTAGCATAAGACTCCGGTGCGGCTGTGGCAAATGACGGAGCCACTTCTGCATCAGATTCATAGGGGTAAATTTACTAAAGCTTCAGTGGTGACGTTGCCCATAGCAACCAATCAAATTCTGTCTATCTTTCGACAAATATGTAAGAGATCTAGACCAGTACATAGGGCCTTATTCTGGTTGACACGCACAACGAATCTCCCCGCAGGCAAGCGAATGGATGTTTTGCATAAACATCTATTTGCAGCTTGCGTGCGGGGAGGAAATTATTCGATGGTTGCCGACCATCGAATGATTTCTCCAGTTTACGCAGATGTAAGACACCTCTCTGGCGTTCACATGGGCGCAGCCGCATGCCGCTCTCCGCCCGCAATTGCTAGGTGCGAACGGGATGGCGAACAAGCAGTTCGCCGCGTCCGGTCGCACCAAGCGGCTGCGCATGTGCGTAACAGTTTAGGCGCATGCGCAGATGCTCACCATCGCTCGCCTGAGAACACGGGGAATGAACGGAGCTGAATAAGGTCCATTATTGCTGATCATTGCACATGTGCAGCATTTATTTCACATTGCCAGGTGTGTCCTCTTCTATCAGATGTGCGGGAGACGCTAAAAGAGGGACCATTTATAATGTGGGATTGTTGTGACAATGCTGAAAGGAGGACGGGGGGGGGGGGTGAATGTTGTCCCAGGAGGATCACTTCTCATCTATATGCAAACAGTATAATGGGAAAATCATTGTTACTGATAATGTACTAACCCAGCTGTGCGAAATGCGTGCCCCCCCGCCCCCCCCTGTCACCTTCCGTACCGTGCACCACCAGGCACGTACAGAAAACCTGCAGGTGTTTGGTTAGATATGGAGAGGCAATCCTGATATTTATTTTGTTATTCTTTTCCTATATTGTTCTTTACTAACCAGTTGGATGCTGGAAACAGTGCGCGGAGGTTATACTTGATTACTGCGAGACAATAGCTTTATTCTTCTGCTTGGTGGTATAGAGTGAGAGGAGAATGGCTGATGAGGAGGTGTTGTTTGCCTGCTTCAGTCTCGCATTTCTCTGCCTGTTCATGATTCTATTATCAGAATATAAATGGTCTTGATTACAAGCACAGATTGCATTCAATTGCCACTCACGCCTAATAAGCACTGTGACATTTCAGTGAACAAGATTTCGTGTCCCCAGCCGCCGTGGCCTCCAGGGGGTGGACAACAATAATACCTATTTTGTTTTTGTGTCTCTCCCCCCCCCTTTTATTACTGTGTTCTGAGTAGTCGGATAATCCTTGCCAGACAAAAGCAAAATATTCATTTGAGAATAGAATCTTGTAATGGTGTACAAAGGGGCTGAGACACAGTACTGTAATGGCAAGCAGATGCATGATTAACCCTCTGCGGTGCTGTGGGCAAATGATAAAGTGCATACACAGCTGTCCAATATCGTCACTGGGACCCTGTTCCGTACATGCATCATCGACTGTATAGTCGAGCAGTATGCACAGATGATAGGATGTCGTTATGTTTTAGTATTAGTATCAGTTAGTTATATAGCACACACATATTCCAGAGCGCTGTACAGAGAATATTTGGCCATTCCCATCATCCCCTGCCCCAGTGGAGCTTACAATCTATATTCCCTACCACATGTACACGCGCGCACACAGACATTCTAGGGTTAAATTTGTTGGGAGCCAATTAGCCTACCAGTATATTTTCGGATTGTGGGTGAAAAACGGAGTACCCGGAGGAAACCCACGCAAGCACGGGGAGAATATACAAACTCCCGCACAGTTAGGGCCATGGTGGGAATAGAACCCATGACCTCAACAATGTGAGGCGGTAATACTAACCATTACACCGTCCATGCTCTGTTAATTATATTGAGCACACTGAACTTTTTTTTTAAACATTTCCTTCTGAGCAATATATTTTAAAATCTCGTCTGGTGTGTATTGGGCTTTACAATTCCAGATATTAATTTCTGACATTAATTAGAAACATTTAATGAAACGAGAAGGGCTCCTAATTTTGTTTAACGTGTCGGGAGTTCAGACTTTGCCCGTTTCGCCTGTACACTTGGGTCCGCTTCTGTCTGTGATTACCGCTTATTGGTTATTAAATCCAGACTGGTGCGGTAGTGGAAAAGAGCCACCGGAGGCATTTAGAAGGTTGAATGATCAGAGTGGTTACTTTTATTAATGATGCATTCATCAGAGATCAATCTGACAGCGAGACCCCATGCTGTTTCATATTGTAATAATATTAATATCAACAAAAGCAGAGGCTATTTACAATACAGTTACAGGGGAAATCTTATACCCCTTACGCATCGCAAATGCTGAGTCACATCCGGGATTTGGACATGGGTCCGTCCCTGGTGCTGTGACAAGACAAGAGGTGTGAGCATCGCCTCTCCCGGAATCCAAATCCACCCAAGTTTTCTGCATGAAGACAAACCAAAACCAGGTCCAGATCCCCCAAAGCGATCTAATCCAAACCGCATCCCGTTAGAATCTTCCAGCTGGTCAGAATTTGAATTTAAAATCTGAATTTAGTTTTTCGGATTGCAAAAATTATGATTTTAGCTATTTGTAACGATTTTTATCCATGATTATAGGTTGGTCGTGCGATGTTTTTATCGCATCGTATGCCATACAACCGATGGCATACGATGCGACGCGATTTTACACGACTGTTCGATTTAAAATTGTACAAGCACCCTAATGGGTGCTTACAATGTAAAATTCACCCCCACGCCACCCCCACTATAAACGTGAACCCGAAGCGTGGCGAGCGCAGCGAGCCCAGCGAGGGGACACGTATACCTGTGAAGTTATGCGCGTCCCCTCGCGGGGCTCGCCGCGCTCGCCACGCTTATATAAAGTCAACTCCACGCCAACGTGGATTGTGGGGGTAAGAAAAGGTCGTAGGACGCGTACCGCTGCGCTCGCCATGCTTCGGGTTCATGTTTATAGTGGGGGGTGGCGTGGGGGTGCATTTAACATTGTAAGCATCCATTAGGGTGCTTACAATTTTGAAATTGTATGCCATTGTACAACATCGCGCGATATCGCATACCATCGTATCGCTATAATACACAAGTACCTTTTTCTTAAATAGATTTTCAAACCAAACCGAATTTCGAATCTGGACTAAAAGCAAAGCATGATTATGACTTAGGACCAAATCCAAAACAGGGAGTACGTGGAAATCTCTAGGCAATCCAGGATGCTGGTAGTATATTGCGCCATAAAAGCATAACATGGGAGGGACGGGAGTGGGGGATGGCAGTCATCTTGAGTGAATTACATTGACGCGTCTGAGGGGGAGATGTATCAAACCATACAAAGGATGACCATCGACCATCGATGATTCAAAATATTGATGGTTTACGGGCCGATGTACAATGGTTTTGGGGGGGGGGGGGGGGGAACCACATGGTTTCCCTCCATCGATGTCAAGCATAAACTATTTTTTTCTTCTTTCCCCCCAAGGGGCCGGGACATGAAGCATAGCTCCGCCCCTGTGTTTTCATTAATCAGTCAAAGCAAATGAATGACTATCGATAGGTAATACATTGATGGTCATCCATTGCAAAGTATGCCACTATCCATCGATTGCACTATTGCCATCGATGGAACGGCAACAATGGCTATCCCTAAACCATACTGGATGATGTAGCAAGCAATAAATAGTGTGGAGAAGGACCAGTGGGGAATTTGCCTATAGCAACCAATTAACTTTGATGTAGAATTCATCAAATACGTTCTTTAATTGATAAGTGGAAATTAAGTGGTTTCTACGAGCAACGTCTCTATAGGTCCCCTTCTCCGCACTTTTCACTGCTTGATACGTCAAACCTCTGAGAGAGAGAGAGATAATGTTGTGATAGTGATGTTTTGATGTTTCCCATAGCAACCAATAATCTAGATAAATGAAGCGTATTCACTGTTCCAGTACGGGCTCCTTCCCCACTTCATCTCTCTGTAATGTTTGGTACATATTCCCCTGACAATGCACAGAGGCCCCAAGAGGATGCTGGGTAAGCTGGAAGGTGAGCCACACAGAGGAAGCCTGACGGGACCCTTAGGCGCACACTGACACCAGCATCCGCTCCTGCCCTGATAACATCCAGCTCCTCAAGGCTCATAGCTAAATATAACCAGACCTTTACCTGCTGTGCCTGCTGCTTACTCAGCAACTGTGGCCACAAAGGGTTGTCTCGCATGGGCCATAATACAGACGCGAGGGTAAGTCATTTCTTACATAAGCAGAAAAAGACAGGTGACAGCCAACTGCATTAGAAATCATTGCAAACGTACAAAGCCCTTTTGTTGGCAAGTTATGAATGAAATAAAAAAATAACCAATATATCCCTAAGTTAAATATATATATATGGAACCATACACTTTTTATTACTTAAGTAAAGAGTTTCTGGACTGAATTGAGTACCGCTCTTTGGGTCTGATTCAGACTTGACCGCTGCTGTGAAAATTTGCACAGCGGCCTATTTATCGATACACTGCGCATGATTTCCGGACCGCTATACGCATGTGCGACACTGTCCAGAGATGAAATCCTACTACTTTTTTCCTTCTGTAGCCGTTCGAAAGGTGATTGATACAGAGGAGGATTTTCCACAAGGCAACCTAGGCACCTGCCTTGGGCCCAACAGGTGCCAAGGGCCCCATAAAGTTATCCTGGCCGTCCAAAATGTTCTCAGAGGATCATTGCACGTCTGTCGCGTGATGTCATGACATCACATGAACCTTTGATGTTCTTTGATAGGATAAAAAAAACAAAATGGTTTCCTCCATTGTATGTGGCACAGGTAATAAGCCCACTTCCAAAAGACCTAGAGCCTGATTCAGATTTGTACTCAATGCCGATGGTCACGGAGCTGAGCATTTATCAGTAGACTGTGCACATATGAAGGTACTCTATCGATGCCGGCTGCAATCAGCAGTAAACATATAGTGCTATGGATTATTAGGTCTGAATTAGGCCCATGGAACTGACATGAATCCACAATCACTGCTCACTGAGCAGAGATATGTAGTTAAAATCAGACAGGGACTGGCGTGTGCAGCAGAGGCACCTCCATTGGTGGGGCTGCAACACAGCTCAAAATTCAAATAGGGGAGAATCACCAACTGCCAGTGAATCCGTTTGGAGTGGCAGTTGGGGGTAGTGGGTGTGGCTCCCCTATTGGAATTTTGAATCATGCTGCAGCCCCTCCTCTGCAGCCGCCACTGATGGGAAGTAACTTTGCTCCACTACAATATGCAAAAATCTTGCCCATAGCAACCAATCAGATTCTGTCCATCATTTCCTAGGATGCAGTAGAGCAGTAGATAGACAGAATCTGATTGGTTGCTATGGGCAACATCACCTCTTTTAATATTTAGAAGCTTAGTAAATGTACCGCTAACACTCTATTTACGATATCCTGATCATTTGATCGGAGGATCAGTTACATAGTTACATAGTAGGTGATGCTTAATAAAGACTTGCGTCCATCTAGTTCAGGGCTGGGCAACACCGGCCCTCCAGATGTTGATGAACTACACATCCCAGCATGCCTTGCATCAGTTTCAGCATGGCCACATAGCAAAACTAATGCAAAGCATCCTGGGATGTGTAGTTCATTAACATCTGGAGGGCCGGTGTTGCCCAGCCCTGATCTAGTTCAACCTATGTTTATAGTAGCTTATCCCTTGTTGTATAGTATGTTATGATATTTTAAAGACAGATTTTGTTACTTATTCGTACCCATGGATGTTTTTAACCAATAAATGTTTATCCAACCTTATTTTAAACATATTTATAGTGTCTGCCGACACCACTTCTCCAGGAAGAGAGTTCCAAAGTTTGACTGCTCTGACTGTAAAGGATTTTTTTCTTATAGATGAACAAAATCTTTTTTCTTCTAATCTAAACTCGTGCCCTCACGTCCTAGATTCCTTTCTAGTAGAAAAAAGGGTGTTTGACAGTCCCTTATATTGGCCCCTAATATATTTATACATGTTGAGCATATCCCCCCTTAAACATATTTTCTCTAGTGTAAATAGTCCCAAATTGTTTAATCTTTCCTCATAGTTTAAATTCTCCATTCCCCTAATAAGCTTTGTTGCTCTTCTTTGGATTTTTTCTAATTCTATGATGTCTTTTTTATAGTGCGGGCCCAGAACTACACTGCGTATTCGAGGTGCGGTCTAACCAATGCTTTGTACGGAGGCATAATTACTTTTGAATCCCTAGTTCCATGCCCCTTTTAATACATGCCAGAATTTTGTTGGCCTTTTTTGTTGCTATATTACATTGAGCACTACACCCCAGTTTGTTGTCTATTTGGACTCCTAGATCCTTTTCGAGTACTGAATTACCCAATTCATCCCCACTTAGGTTATAACTAGCACACTGGTTATGTCTCCCAAGGTGCATGACCTTGCATTTGTCCACATTGAACCTCATCTTCCACTTTTTTGGCCACTCATCTAGATTGTCAAGATCATTTTGAAGCATGGTGACATCTTCTGATGATTTAATAACTCTGCTCAGTTTTGTATCGTCCGCAAACATTGATACATTGCTGAGTAACCCTATCCCAATATCGTTAATAACGTTAAATAAAATGGGCCCAAGAACCGACCCCTGTGGCACTCCACTTAGTACTGGTGTCATATTAGATACGGCACTGTTCACGACCAATCTTTGTTCTCTATTACACAGCCAGTTCCCTACCCATCTACAGATATTTGCCCCTAATCCCAGGTCCTCCATTTTATTTAGACGACATGAGGGAGATGTTCTAAGCCTTGGAGCGGGATAAAGTGGAGAGAGATAAATTACCAGCCAATCAGCTTCTAACTGCCATGTTACAGGCTCGGGTTGAAAATGGCAGTTAGGAGCCGACTGGTTCGAACTTGACCTCTCTCTCTCGCCACTTCATCTCGACCAAATTTGAAATCTGATTCTGCATGAATTCAAACATTGGGGTTGATTAAGGATCGCTTGTAGCAATCCGAATTCATCTCCAGCCCCAATGGTCGGGGTTTGCGCACGCGCATTTCTGAGCACCGAATGGCTTCGCAAAGTTATACGTGCGAAGTTTGGCCGGGCAGCGTTAAGGACGGCGATCATTGCTTTTGCCATCGATGGCAAAAGTGCGACCGGCCATCGATAGTGTATTACTATTCAATGGATGACCATCAATGTTTTTACATATCAATGGTCATCCTCTTTTTTTCTTTGATTGGTCTGTAGGCCAATCAAAATATGGGGGTGGGGCTTCGCGGGTGTCGGGGGCGGAACTATGTTCTGTGTACGGGCCCCTTGGGGAAAAAAGCATAAAATAAACTATTCATTTACACTTGACATCGATGGTGGGAATCCATTTGGTTCTCACCCATCGATGGCAAAACTATTCGACAGGGCTTTGTGCATGTTCGATCCGATTGGGTGCGGATGAATGACACTCACTAATCATCATGGCACCGGGCACACTTTACGGTGAGCAATTTTAAGCGAAATCGGCCTTGCAAAGAGTGCGGGATAGGCTTAATTCGGGGGCCGTTTTCAGTGTTTAAATGGCACCAGAACGGCAACTCGCACCCTTCGGCCCTAATAGTATTGACCCCAAAATGTGTAAGACCACACAGCGCTCCCTTATACGATGCTGAGCCTCAGTGTGAGCGCTGTCCATGCCGATCTGAGGGAAGCGTTGGTTATGCCCTCTTGCCTCCTGATACGCTGGCGTTGGTACATTAGACTATATCTGCGTGGCTGCATATAAATGTGTCCGTACACGATGTCCTCTGGGAGACTCGCTGCTAGACACCGTCTGCTTTCCCTGAGTCCTCCCTGACCCCCCCGAGTGATCCTGAGGATATTCAGCGGACGCATGCGGGTAGCAGCATTCTCATAGCAGTAATTACTTCCAGCGAGCGGAGGCTGCGTGTGGAAGAGTGTGTGAGAGGAGAGCTGATTATGCCCCGGGGTGGTGGTGAGCGGAGCATGGACGTGGTTACAGTACGGGAGGATAGGAGATGATCCGCACTGTCTGATACTGGAACATAGCACAGGCTATTGCCTTCTCGCCTGCAGAGGAAATGGAAGGGATCGGGAGGCTTTGGGAATGGACGTTTCAGTGCTTTGCTGTTTATGTGTGAGATAGCTCCATACAAGGATATCTGATCCATACTGGTCATGGTGGTTAGCGCTAAATGGGAGAGGGAGGGAACTGAATGGGTAAGAATAACCCCCTTAATCACTGCTCTGGAGAAGCATTGCTTATTTTGTGGCCACAGAGGTAACCGAAAATACTAAGGAATCTGTTTGGTTGCTATGGGTATCTCCCATATTCAATAGAACTCCCATCTTAGTAAATTTTCCCCACATAGACTGGTACAGTAAAATATACAATTTAAAACCTTAGACATAGGAGCATGGCCATAAAATTAGAGGCTCACGGGGTGATTAGAGCTGAACCTTATTAATTGTTATCATGTACTTATGTAGCGCCAGCAGATTTCATTGTGCTTTACAATTTGGAACCAAACTGTAATAAGACAATAGAGCACTCATTGCCCCATGCGTATGGCCAGCAGAATACCCAGCACCAGGATCCATACATGTGCGTGCCTATGGATGCCCTTGGAGGTGGCAATTCTGCCATCTCCATGTATTACAAATCCGCATTATCTGTACTCCTCTACCCCAGACACTGTGACTTCCCCCACACAAGAAGTGGCGCCTGCTCTGCCAATGCCTGTGCAAGGCTGTGACAATTTGGCAGGTACTGTGGTTGGGCTGTACAGGTGCTGTTATACTGACACTTGTGAATGGCAGATACAGAATTCATGCAGGCACTCTGAGGTTAATCCACCACTTGCCCCCTGATCTGTGGAGAGAAATGACATTTACATTTTGTCAAGATCAATAGAGCGCACTAGCTGGGTGTAATTAATCATTCATATGCGCCCCTGTCTCGTGCATTTACTGTGTCTGTAATAAATAAGCAGATAGAGAAATATCACAGTGATATGATAAGAGAGTCACAGAGTGATGGAATGGAAGTGCTAGAATGACAACTGGGGATAGTGGAGGTGTTGGTATGACAGCTGGGGATAGTGGAGGTGTTAGTATGACAGCTGGGGATAGTGGAGGTGTTAGTATGACAGCTGCGGATAGTGGAGGTGTTGGTATGACAGCTGGGGATAGTGGAGGTGTTAGTATGACAGCTGGGGATAGTGGAGGTGTTGGTATGACAGCTGGGGATAGTGGAGGTGTTGGTATGACAGCTGGGGATAGTGGAGGTGTTGGTATGACAGCTGGGGATAGTGGAGGTGTTAGTATGACAGCTGGGGATAGTGGAGGTGTTAATGTGACAGCTGGAGATAGTGGAGGTGTTTGTATTACAACTGGGGATAGTGGAGGTGTTAGTATGACAGCTGGGGATAGTGGAGGTGTTGGTATGACAGCTGGGGATAGTGGAGGTGTTGGTATGACAGCTGGGGATAGTGGAGGTGTTAGTATGACAGCTGGGGATAGTGGAGGTGTTGGTATGACAGCTGGGGATAGTGGAGGTGTTGGTATGACAGCTGGGGATAGTGGAGGTGTTGGTATGACAGCTGGGGATAGTGTAGGTGTTGGTATGACAGCTGGGGATAGTGGAGGTGTTAGTATGACAGCTGGGGATAGTGGAGGTGTTGGTAAGACAGTGGGGGATAGTGGAGATATTGGTATGGCAGCTGGGGATAGTGCAGGTGTTGGTATGACAACTGGGGAGGTGTTGGTATGACAGCTGGGGATAGTGGAGATGTTAGTATTATAGCTGCGGATAGTGGAGGTCTTGGTATGACAGCTGAGGATAGTGGATGTGTTAGTATGACAACAGGGGATAGTGGAGGTGTTGGTATGGCAGCTGGGGATATTGGAGGTGTTGGTATGACAGCGGGGGATAGTGGAGATATTGGTATGGCAGCTGGGGATATTGGAGGTGTTGGTATGACAGCTGGGGATAGTGGAGATGTTAGTATGACAGCTGGGGATAGTGGAGGTGTTGGTATGACAACTGGGGAGGTGTTGGTATGACAGCTGGGGATATTGGAGATGTTATTATTATAGCTGCGGATAGTGGAGGTCTTGGTATGACAGCTGAGGATAGTGGATGTGATAGTATGACAGCTGGGGATATTGGAGATGTTGATATGACAACTGGGGATAGTGGAGGTGTTGGTATGACAGCTGGGGATATTGGAGGTGTTAGTATGACAGCTGCGGATAGTGGAGATGTTAGTATGACAGCTGCGGATAGTGGAGATGTTGGTATGACAGCTGCGGATAGTGGAGATGTTGGTATGACAACTGGGGATAGTGGAGATGTTAGTTTGACAGCTGGGGATAGTGGAGGTCTTGGTATGACAGCTGGGGATAGTGGAGATGTTAGTATGACAGCTGAGGATAGTGGATGTGATAGTATGACAGCTGGGGATATTGGAGATGTTGATATGACAACTGGGGATAGTGGAGGTGTTGGTATGACAGCTGGGGATATTGGAGGTGTTAGTATGACAGCTGCGGATAGTGGAGATGTTAGTATGACAGCTGCGGATAGTGGAGATGTTGGTATGACAGCTGCGGATAGTGGAGATGTTGGTATGACAACTGGGGATAGTTGAGATGTTAGTATGACAGCTGGGGATAGTGGAGGTCTTGGTATGACAGCTGGGGATAGTGGAGATGTTAGTATGACAGCTGGGGATAGTGGAGGTCTTGGTATGACAGCTGAGGATAGTGGAAATGTTGGTATGGCAACTTGGGATGTGAGACATGTTAGGATGATAGCTGTTAACGGTGATGATTATAAAATGAGAACTAGGGATACTGGAGCTATTGGGATTACTGTGGGGATAGTGCAGTTGTCAGGCTGTACAGAGGATATAGTAAAAATATTGTAATGGAAACAAAAAGGTTGACAGTTGGGACATTGGTGGCATTACCATCCCCCCTTCACTTCCCATTACTGAGATCAAGACAGCTAGAGGGAAAGCCACTGCGGCACCCAAGGTTGATCAGGTTTCCCAACTCTGTCAGATGGACCCCACACTGTTAATTACATTGGACGGACCTTCGGATGAGTGTCCAGATCAGTCGATGGCTTGCTAAGCACATGAGCATATGTAAGGATCTGCCTTGCCAAAACCTGATTGGCCGGAACGATCTCAGGGAACTCCATCAGCTTGAGGGCCATCTGCAGAGAAAGCAGCAACATCAATGCTGGTGTGGCTGCTATATGCACACATAAATACTGAGCCATCCTGACAATGGTACGATATGCTTCAGACCTAATCAGTGTACAGTACATTGTTCTGCAAGAAGCTGCGACACATCTCTGGTACAAGAAGTGTTTGTAGAGTTACAGAACAGGCATGTGAGTCTAGCGGGTGCGGGAAGGTGTTACATTACACTGTGTGGTGTAAATGGAATGGTTAGAGAGAGAGAGCGGCAGCCGCACCATCCAGGACCAGCCTGGTATCACACCGTAATTAGCACATCATTTTAATTAAGCACATGCTTGTGCCCTTAGCATTGTAGGGTTTTCAGGATCTTCATAACTTTGGCGCCGCTCTCGCTGTGTGTAAGCGAAGGATGAGAACTTTGGTGGCTTGAAGCCTTCATCAGGACAGAAAGGAGAATATTGGGGCTCATTCTGAGTTAGGGCCAAACCAAAAAAAAAGAAAAAAGCAGGTAACTTTGGGCGTAATTCATGTTTGTACGCAATGCACGATTATCAGGCAACAGAGCGGTTGTTGACAGTCTGCAGGTGTGCCGTGGTCCCGGTGCGGATGAGCCAAGTGCCGCCGCAATCCCGCTCACAATAAAGATTTCCGGGGCGTAGTGATTGACAGGAAATTACCGCTTAGAAGCGTTATCTGGGATGGCGGCAAAAATAATGTGATTGGACCCCTCAGGGGTTGTAACACAAAAAGAAGTTCATAGGCATTCAAGCCTGGAGTGTATCACCTGTGCATATATGGTAAGTGGCCATACCGCCGAATACAACAGTGAGGATGGGGGTTCCAAGTCCACCACTCAAGTAATGGGAAGTCCCAGAGCCAGCTCTTTAAGCAATGCATAATTGGGTAGGTGTATTAAGCCTGGAGAAGAGATAAAGGGGGTTATTCTTGTTCATTCGCATGGAGGACCGATGTTGCGTTTCTGCGCATGTGCAGCCATAGGGTGCGTGCACCCACGGCAAACTTTCGGTTCGCCGGGTGCACGCACCCTACACGGTGTGCGGGGGGCGGGGCGGCCCCATTACCATATGGGAACGCCCAGCATCACATGGGCGTTCCCATGAGAACGCTGGGCGTTCTCAAGGTAATGAGGCAGTGACGATGGTGCGGGGGGGGGGGGGGGGGGGGGGGGGGCTGGCAGCTGACATCACTGGATGATCACTCTCTAATGGACAAAACCATATGCACTGCAGGTGGGGCAGATGTAACATGTGCAGAGAGAGTTAGATGTGGGTGTGTTATTGTTTCTGTGCAGGGTAAATACTGGCTGCTTTATTTTTACACTGCAATATAGATCTCAGTTTGAAGTACAAACCTCACCCACATCTAACTCTCTCTGCACCTGTTACATCAGCCCCACCTGCAGTGCAGCATGGTTTTGTCCATCTGAGAGTGATGGTGCCTTTGCGAGTGAATCAGAATAACCCCCTAAGTCACAGTACAGGGGCATTGCAGGGGTCACGTGCTGCCATTACGGGGCGCACGTCACAGTGCTTCCGGCCTCTCGTACAGCCTCCCTTTTGCAGGACTGGTGTTTGATGCATTAAACCCCCGGGCAGGTATTATTCCGCTCCATAACACGAGGAGGATTCATAAAACCACTCCGGCTTTGGAGCAGTAATTACGGTTATGGCAGCCCTTTTATTAGGCCTCCGCCTCTTAATATATTGAGATTATGGAGCAGGAACATAACTCGCTGCAGCCCTGATAAACAGCATAAACAGTTCTGCGCTGCTAAATCTGCCGTCATGACACAGGGTCATTACTCTGTCCTATTTCTCCCAGGCAGCGGCGGTGAGAGCTGGCATAATACTGAGGTGATTCACAGCCCACGGCGGCCCTGTCACAAGCACGGTATTGCTATTTCGGGCTGGGATCGGTTGGTCTACAGCAAGTTGGTCGACAAGCATTAGGTCGACATGGTTCTAGGTCGACATGGGTTTAGGTCAACAGGTCAATAGGTCAACACAAGCAATATGGTGTTTTTCACTGTTTTTTTAACCCGAATGTCGACACAGTCGACATGTACGCAGTTTCCAATGCACCGCATCCGCTCGCTTCGTTCGCCATGCTTCGGGCACGGTACCTTGATGTGCTCGGCACACTATTTTATTCTCCCACTACGCCCTAGTGGGTGGTAGGGCATGAAATACCACCTGTCGGCACATGTCGGCTCAAAAAACAGTGAAAAACCCCATGTCCACCTTTTGACTGTCGTCCTAGACCCTGTCGAACTAATGCTTGTGTTGACCTAATGACCTGTCAACCTAAACCCATGTCGACCTATCCCCTTGTCGACATATCCCCATGTCAACCTAACAGTGTCGACCCAATGCTTGTTGACCAACTTGCTGTAGACCCAATGACCATATCCCGCTATTCCCTGGGCTGGTGTACGTAACAGGTCACACTATGGGCACAGGAGTCGGAGGGGCCTACGCTGACCATGTCCCCCTTATACATCAGTTCTTACTCCCATTATTCATGTCACTCCACACATCAGTCTGTTCTGCAATCGCACCAAACTCTGTCACTGCTATTACTGTAATCCACGCCACGCCAGGTACCAATGGGTGTTAGCTGTCATCTCTCCTCCTGGCAGGGTACAGCTCCCGTCACCTCTCCTCCTGGCAGGGTACAGCTCCCGTCACCTCTCCTCCTGGCAGGGTACAGCTCCCGTCACCTCTCCTCCTGGCAGGGTACAGCTCCAGTCACCTCTCCTCCTGGCAGGGTACAGCTCCTGTCACCTCTCCTCCTGGCAGGGTACAGCTCCAGTCACCTCTCCTCCTGGCAGGGTACAGCTCCCGTCACCTCTCCTCCTGGCAGGGTACAGCTCCCGTCACCTCTCCTCCTGGCAGGGTACAGCTCCCGTCACCTCTCCTCCTGGCAGGGTACAGCTCCAGTCACCTCTCCTCCTGGCAGGGTACAGCTCCCGTCACCTCTCCTCCTGGCAGGGTACAGCTCCCGTCACCTCTCCTCCTGGCAGGGTACAGCTCCCGTCACCTCTCCTCCTGGCAGGGTACAGCTCCCGTCACCTCTCCTCCTAGCAGGGTACAGCTACTGTCACCTCTCCTCCTGGCAGGGTACAGCTCCAGTCACCTATCCTCCTGGCAGGGTACAGCTCCCGTCACCTCTCCTCCTGGAAGGGTACAGCTCCCGTCACCTCTCCTGGCAGGGTACAGCTCCCGTCACCTCTCCTCCTGGCAGGGTACAGCTCCCGTCACCTCTCCTCCTGGCAGGGAACAGCTCCCCTCACCTCTCCTCCTGGCAGGGTACAGCTCCCGTCACCTCTCCTCCTGGCAGGGTACAGCTCCCGTCACCTCTCCTCCTGGAAGGGTACAGCTCCCGTCACCTCTCCTGGCAGGGTACAGCTCCCGTCACCTCTCCTCCTGGCAGGGTACAGCTCCCGTCACCTCTCCTCCTGGCAGGGAACAGCTCCCGTCACCTCTCCTCCTGGCAGGGTACAGCTCCCGTCACCTCTCCTCCTGGCAGGGTACAGCTCCCGTCACCTCTCCTCCTGGCAGGGTACAGCTCCCGTCACCTCTCCTCCTGGAAGGGTACAGCTCCCGTCACCTCTCCTCCTGGCAGGGTACAGCTCCCGTCACCTCTCCTCCTGGCAGGGTACAGCTCCCGTCACCTCTCCTCCTGGCAGGGAACAGCTCCCCTCACCTCTCCTCCTGGCAGGGTACAGCTACCGTCACCTCTCCTCCTGGCAGGGTACAGCTCCCGTCACCTCTCCTCCTGGCAGGGTACAGCTCCCGTCACCTCTTCTCCTGGCAGGGTAGAGCTCCCGTCACCTCTCCTCCTGGCACGGCACAGCTCCTATCACCTCTCCTCCTGGCAGGGTACAGCTCCCATCACCTCTCCTCCTGGCAGGGAACAGCTCCAGTCACCTCTTCTTCTGCCAGGGTACAGCTCCCGTTGCCACTCCTCCTGGCACGGCACAGCTCCTGTCACCTCTCCTCCTGGCACAGCACAGCTCTTGTCACCTCTCCTTCTGGCACGGCACAGCTCCTGTCACCTCTCCTCCTGGCAGGGTACAGCTCCAGTCACCTCTCCTCCTGGCAGGGTACAGCTCCTGTCACCTCTCCTCCTGGCAGGGTACAGCTCCAGTCACCTCTCCTCCTGGCACGGCACAGCTCCTGTCACCTCTCCTCCTGGCAGGGTACAGCTGCTGTCACCTCTCCTCCTGGCAGGGTACAGCTCCTGTCACCTCTCCTCCTGGCAGGGTACAGCTCCCGTCACCTCTCCTCCTGGCAGGGTACAGCTCCCGTCACCTCTCCTCCTGGCAGGGTACAGCTCCCGTCACCTCTCCTCCTGGCAGGGAACAGCTCCCCTCACCTCTCCTCCTGGCAGGGTACAGCTACCGTCACCTCTCCTCCTGGCAGGGTACAGCTCCCGTCACCTCTCCTCCTGGCAGGGTACAGCTCCCGTCACCTCTCCTCCTGGCAGGGTAGAGCTCCCGTCACCTCTCCTCCTGGCACGGCACAGCTCCTGTCACCTCTCCTCCTGGCAGGGTACAGCTCCCGTCACCTCTCCTCCTGGCAGGGAACAGCTCCAGTCACCTCTTCTTCTGCCAGGGTACAGCTCCCGTTGACACTCCTCCTGGCACGGCACAGCTCCTGTCACCTCTCCTCCTGGCACAGCACAGCTCTTGTCACCTCTCCTTCTGGCACGGCACAGCTCCTGTCACCTCTCCTCCTGGCAGGGTACAGCTCCTGTCACCTCTCCTCCTGGCAGGGTACAGCTCCTGTCACCTCTCCTCCTGGCAGGGCAGCTGAAGATGGAATTCTCACTAGTCGTTACTTATGTCCAGTATACAGTGCTGAGCCCCATGATCTGATGACCAGTATACAATGCTGAGCCCCATCATCTGATGACCAGTATACAGCACTGAGCCCCACCATCTGATGACCAGTATACAGCACTGAGCCCCACCATCTGATGACCAGCATACAATGCTGAGCGCCATGATATGATGGCCAGTATACAATGCTGAGCTCCATCATCTGATGACCAGTATACAACGCTGAGCCCCACCATCTGATGACCAGTATACAACGCTGAGCGCCATGATATGACGGCCAGTATATAACGCTGAGCGCCATCATATGATCGCAGTATATAATGCTGAGCGCCATCATATAATGGCCAGTATACAATGTAGCTCATGTAACAATGTATTACTCACCCCTGGCAGTTACATCTCATTCGCTGGACTGCTGACTTTTCCCTTCAGTGATCCCCAACAGCGAATTGGAATGTTATGAAGGTTATATGGCTGAAATTTAGCGACCCATCAGCCACCACAGCTACCGGCCCCAGAAGACAGCGTAACACAGAGGAAATACATATATCTTAAGACGGGGGTGGGATGTCTAAACTATAAGACTGGATTCTCTGAGAAACCGTCAGGCTTTCTTATTAGAGAGCGATATGATTCAATAGAAGGTTTCCTATTATTAGGTGTTTTTAATGAATAACAAGACAGTGGAACATGACTGTTCTGTGTTTTTGAGACGTATTTAGCACTTAAAAAGCATATTATCCAGCGACAGTACATCGGTCCCTGAGCCTAAATGACAGTCAATCATTCTTAAGTGCAGTAATTGGAAGAGGAGATCTGTCAAAACAAGGTCTTCAGTTTTAGAATTAAAAATGCTATTTATCATTCACCGAGACACTGCTGCCCTCTAGTGGAAGTTCACAAAGTTTCATCAAGGACTTAATGGAAACTTTACTTTTGAGCAACTCGGAGAGAATAATATTTATCTAACTACTGCGTAACTGCTGCCATCTAGTGGACTTTCAAAAAGTTTCATCAAGACACTGAGGACTTTACTAGGAAATTTACTGAAGTTGTGTACACACGGGGGCCATTTCAGCACATACTGCCAGTGATTTGTAGTGCTCTGGGCGATAAATCGCTGGCTGTGCGCTCCAGTGTGTAGCCCCTAATGGTCGCTCATGCTTCTGCGAGCAGCGGCGCTGAGCCGTAGGTCAGCGGCGGACGGACACTCATCCCTTGGCGGAGGTCAGCGGCAGACAGATTTCCCCCCCCCCCCCCGCCCCTCTCGCTGATGAAAAGGAGACACCGAGCAATGTGATTGCTGAGCAATATATATTGCTCCGTGTGTACACACCTTAAGATTGAATGAACCCATTCGGCTAATTTACAGACTGCTCAATTCACCGCTTTTATGAATGGCAAGCATGGCTAAATTCGGCTGTACGAATGAGTGGACCATTGATAGGACTCGGCTGCACATGCCCCTAGGATGTTCTATCAGATCGTCAAATTTACTGTCTTTCGTTTGAGTGAATCCAACTCAAAATACGAATGAAAATAGGGCACTTTTTCCATTCGTTTTTGCAAAATCATGCACAGATCAGCCAGTGTTATTTACACTCCACACCTCGAAAATGAGGCGTTCAGCCTCAAAATTTCGGTTTGAGTTTTGTGTGACCAATACACTTTTTTTCACCTTTTAAACCCTGTGAGTGCCGCTGTGTTTTTTTCCTGCTACGCCTCAACCCCTCGGAGGGCACCACGGTCGTTTCTACCAGCTAGAGGGAGTGACGGTCTATATATATCCATTTATTACCAGTTTCTTCTATAGCGCACACATATTCCGCAGCGCTGTACAGAGAATATTTGCACACTCACATCAGTCCCTGCCCCAGTGGAGCTTACAATCTATATTCTCTACCACATATACACACGCACACAGACCATCTAGGGTTAATTTTGTTGGGAGCCAATTAACATACCAGTGTATTTTTGGAATATATATATATATATTATCATAATAAAAGAATTCCCAGGGGGTTTAGAATTTCTAACCCCCCACCATAGGGCGCACAAATCCCACCTTTTGCGCTAAATGGTGTGGGGTGTTAAACAAATGCTCCCTTGATCTAATTTTACTAGTAGTGGAGGAGGTTGGACAGGAATTGACCAAGGTGAGAATTGAGCTTAATGATACTAAAAGGGTGGCCCATTCAGTCCTTATAGAGGATAAAACCGAAAAGTGGCTAGATAAATTAAACAGTGCTATAGAGAAATATAAAAATGATTTGATAAGCTTCAAAAGGAGAAAACTGGAAGCGGTCAACTTGGATTATAAACAACATACTGTTTATCGATGGTTGATGGGTGATAATTACAGTAAACCTAAGAGGAACTATCGACGCAGGCCAGTGTACACAGTTGACACCTGTTCGTCCCAGTCCTCCACAGATAATGACACCACAGAAACACTCCCCCCGAGTGGCAATAGGCAACCACTTTTTTTAGGCGAGCGGAGGGGTCCGCCAAGAGACCAACAGGGCAGAAACGCCCAAGGACGCCAACACGGCGGGGGGGATACAAGAAGAAAGGGAAGAGGCCAACAGAGGTAAACCCAGTAATTAATGTATCCACACATACATTGACTACTGGTGAGGAGGATCTACTTAGTATGGGATTAGGTTTTGTGCCAATCTTTACAAGGCCTAAATTTGATACAATGGTGGACCACTATAAACTAGGTCGCAAACTGCGATTAAAAGATAAGTTTAGTGACACTGAGGTAGTGGCTGGTGATACTCTGAACCAGGTTTTAAAAAAAACCCAGCGTCTATTATCCACCTACAACTAATCCTAATATAAAGGTCTTCCTCAGAATGATAGATGTGGATCTGGAAGGTAATACTGATAAAATCACCTACGATAATTTGACCGCTATCCAGAGAGAGGCAGTTCAAACGCTTAAAGACAACAAGGAAATTGTTGTGCGCCCCACTGACAAGGGGGGAGCAGTTGTCGTGATGAATTATACTGATTATCATCAGGATATTTGTGATCAGTTAAAGGACACATCTGTATATGAACGTATTCCTAGAAACCCTATGATGATGATTAAAAATAAAGTAGATACATTTGTGGGCCAAGCTGTTGCAGCAGGTTGGATTGATGCTGGGATAGCCAATTTCCTTAAAGTTGATTGCCCGATTTGTCCTATTTTATATACCTTGCCAAAAGTCCACAAAAGATTGGACAGACCCCCTGGCCGACCAATAATCTCGGCCAGGGGATCTGTACTACAACCAATGGCTCAGTTTGTGGACCAAATGTTACAACCGGTGGTGAGAGCCACATCGAGCTACATCCGGGATACCCCTGATTTTTTGATGAAAATTGATAATATAAGATTTCTTGAGGGTGATGTGATATTGGCGACCATGGATGTCTCATCCCTCTACACGGTTATACCGCATGTGGAGGGAATAGACGCAGTAAGAACCAGATTGATAAAAGCAAACCATACTGTACCTCCGATTGAGTTTATTTGCACCCTGATTGAACAAGTTCTAACTAATAACCACTTCCTATACGGTGTGAACAATTATATTCAACGTAAGGGAACGGCCATGGGCTCCAATCTAGCGCCCGTATACGCCAACATTTTTATGGCGGAATATGAAGAAAGATATATACTCATTCCATACAGTGAGAACATCATGCACTACTATCGTTTTATAGACGACATGTGGTGTGGCGTGGCGTGGCAACATGGCAACATTTGAATCAATGGTTCATGAACTCAATGAATTACAATCTCCAATCCGCTTTACACACTCAGCCAGTTCAACATCTATAGACTTTCTCGATGTAACGGTCTATAGGGATGGTACAAAGGTGGGTACAAGATTGTACAAAAAACCATCTGATCGAAATTCGTTGTTACACTACACCAGTTACCATCCAACCAACTTGAAGAATGGATTACCCATTTCACAGTTCCTGAGGGTCCTTCGTACGAACTCAGATACTGATAACACACTGATCCAAATCGAGGAAATGCAGGAGAAATTCCGAGATAGGGGCTACTCACCGCAAATAATAAAAAGCAGCTTAAGACGGGCAAAGGCAATCCACCGAAAGGAAAATGGTGAAAAATCTAAAGACCCGATAGATCGTATGATCGTCACTACTACATATGACACCAGAGCATCATCATTCAGAAGAAGTATAAAACAACATTGGGGGATAGTGGCATCTGATCCCAAATTAAAACTGAAGAAGAAACAACCGATGATAGCCTATCGCCGTGGACAGAATCTACGTGATATACTGATGAGACCAACATTGAACTTCAGTGAATCCACAGGCAACCAATGGCTAAAAACGACACGGTTGGGATGCTATAGGTGTGCTGGTTGCACAACGTGTCATTCTATGAATACTGGACAGTTCTTTAACCACCCACACAGTGGACAGAAGATTAAAATCCGACATAGGCTCAGTTGCTCCTCTGACCATGTCATTTATCTTCTAAAATGCCCGTGTGGCTTGACATACGTCGGAAAGACTATCTGCTCTTTCAAGGAGCGGATGGCGAATCATCGCTCCAACATTAGGGCAGCACTAACCACAAAGTCAAGTGATAAGCCAGTGGCTCGCCACTTTCTGGAAAAGCAGCATGCTCTTTCATCTTTAAAGAGCATAATTATTGACCAGGTCCCAGTACTCAACCGCGGGGGAGATAGAGCTAAGCTACTCCTACAGAAAGAAACAAGGTGGATATATACCTTGGACACTATTAGCCCAAAGGGCTTGAATGAATACAACTCCTTCAAATGCTTCTTATAATATAACACTTTTTTCAATTTTTTCAATTTTTCATTTTTTATAAATGTTTCCTTCCTTGATTGTAGTTTTTTGTGATGGTGCTATAACACTGACTTATACTTCTGATAGTGAGCTTAGTTACCATGGTTCCATATCACATCAAGTACCCTATATTTTGAGAAAAGAAAGGGGGTCTGAGACTAGGATGTGAATACTATGGTATACACTTAGCTTTTTTAATTGTGTGTATATGTTGTTTGTCTTTAGCGCTGATCTCTCATCACGTGTTGCCCCTATTGTGGATTACATAATATTAACCTATATACCAGAAATATCCCTTTAAGGTTATCAGAAGGGTGTATTATTATATTATATATATTTTATATATATGAGTTATACTAGTTCAGTTGACTATACCTACATGATGAATATATAGTGCATTACTGTGAGTTGTTAGCTCAACATCAAGAAAGACCAATGAGAGTAGAGGGAACACGACATGTGATCTATGTTTGGAATCACATACAGTTGTCATGGACACTTGATGCAGCGATGCGTCATTTACTATGGACGCGCACGGAAGTGTCTGCTAGTGATGACGTGTCTATGACAAGGGCACGCGTCGCACGGCAACACAGAGCGGCGTAGCCTGACAGGGAGACATGCGCTGACATAAATACACGTGGAGACGTGCTAGTGAGCGTAAGCCAATTAATATCGTTCTCTGTATTGACACGCAGGAGGGACCGCCTAGAATGGCGGCGTGCGTTCCAAATTGACTCAGCTTGATTCCGTTATATGGTGAGTATTTCTAAATTGTATACTGATTATCTATTGTGGATATAAGGTTTGGTATTGCGAGATCTGGTTATGGACATTATGAGTTTACAATATGGGGATAACCAGACGATATGGACTGATTACCCACACAGGTGTTGTGGATTTACACAATTAGGATCCCATAAATACGGGCGGCATGAGATGGGAGATCAGTTGCTCTTTTATGTGAGACTCAGGACGCCATGATTAAGGGCCTTGTTAGGTCCGAAACGTCGGCTTATCTGTTGCTGGATATGGAATAAAGAATAAGTATTGCCTTATGTGCTGCTTGGTGAGTGCCCTGATTCTTGATAACTGTGGATGGGGATCATAAGTTTGCTTATGGGACTGGCAGGAGCACCACTGGAATAATTGAACCAAACCGTGAGTGCATTGGAAACTGTCTTATATATATATATATATATATATACTTTTTTTTTTTTTTCATTAGGACCCTAAATATGGAGACTTGCTTTGCTATTTTCTCTGTTTGTGTTTGATATGTGGAATGAACACAAATATACTGGTAGGCTAATACCGCTTTCACACTGCCTAAACGTTTTTAAAAATGGTATTTTAAAACGGTATTTAAAACGGGTCTGAGCCTTGACATTGCACTAGATTACCGTTTTCCATACCATTCATATCAGTGAACCCGTTTCAAGGCAGAATATGTATTGCTGGTCTACAGATGTGGTTACGGATCAATATTGTAAAATAACAGTGGTTTTATTCATATGAACAAGTGATAAAAAAGCGCTGTATCATACAAAGAAAAGGAGTCAAAGTCTTTGAACCGGCGATGTTAAAGTGGAAGGGAGTTGTAGAGAGCTGGCGTCCCTACTCCCTACAGTGCACAGTACTCCCTGATACCTTAAGTACAGTCCAATGTCTTAGCGCTGGTCCCTCACCGAAATTGCCATCCCTCTGTGCCGCTTCCTGGCTAATATCCGTGTCTTCCTCTGAAAAACCTGCACACAGACCGGAGCTCCACAACCGAATATGCTCCGGGTGCCGTCATCATCTGGCATCCCGGGAACTAGCGGAGGCTGTTAAGAAGCTCCGGGCAGTAGTCAGGCGCCCGCCCCTCTGGGAGATCAGCGAAGCATCGCAACTTCGCAGAATCTCTGCTGACTGACTCCACGGCACCCGGCATATTAGCCAGGAAGCGGCAACGAGGGACGGAAATTTCGGCGAGGGACCAGCGCTAAGACTTTGAACTGTACTTAAGGTATCAGGGAGTACTGTGCACTGTAGGGAGTAGGGACGCCAGCTCCCTACAACTCCCTTCCACTTTAACATCACCGGTTCAAAGACTTTGACTCCTTTTCCTTTTTTTTGTATGATACAGCGCTTTTTTATAACTTGTTCATATGAATAAAACCACTGTTATTTTACAATATTGATCCGTAACCACATCTGTAGACCCGCAATACATAGTTTTGGGTACAGGCACTCATAGATTACACCTCCCAGGGCAGAATGCAGAGGACAGCCTATCACAGGTCTGTAATCTGTTTTTTTCTAAATACCATTTCAGTGCCATTCGCATTGCACAAAAAACAGCTTTGAAACATGTAGGACTCTGCTTTTTAACCGTGTTGAAATACCGGTTATCTTTAACCGGTAAATCAACTCTGGCACCTTCACACTGCAGCCTTAACCGTTTTAAAATGGAAAAAAAAACGGCAATATACCGTTTTAAAAGTGCGGTGTGAAAGGGGTATTATTGGCTCCCAATAAAAATGAACCCTAGAATGTCCGTGTGTGTGTGGGTGTACATGTAGTAGGGAATATAGAGTGTAAGCTCCACTGGGGCAGGGACTGATGTGTTCAAATATTATCTGCAGAATATGTGTGCGCGTTATATAAATAACATAATAAATAAAATGTTTTAAACAGGAAACAGGGTGCGAGGAACCTTCGCTCAGGTCTGCAGTCTGGCAATATGCCTGCCAGTCAGTGGCGTAACTAAGTTTTGGGCGCCCCCCCGCCGTTAGGGGGGGGGGGGGGGGGCGCCGCCGCCCCGCCAAGCACCCCCAATCCCCTGCAGCCTTACCTATCGCGCTGGTCCCGGCGGCTCCGTTCTTCTTCTGCTGAGGACCACCACAAAATGGCCGCCCCCATACAGCAGACAGTTTCAGAGAACTGTGTGCTATATGGGGGCGGCCATTTTGTGGTGGTCCTCAGCAGAAGAACGGAGCCGCCGGGACCAGCGAGATAGGTAAGTCTGCGGGGGATTGGGGGGGGTGTAACTATAGCACCGCAGCCCCCGGCGCCCCCACATGCACAGCGCCCCCCCCCCCCCCCCCACCCGCGGTGCTATAGTAGCCATCATGGGATATTTGTAAATCATGTGTAGCCGAGTCTGCATGTCACATTCTCGGAATGAACAAGTGTGAATATATGTAGCAGCAGCAGCAGCATCTATTTCTAATGGTAACCCTTTCACCTTTAGGCCTGGCTGACAGAGATTCACGAATATGCACAGAAGGACGTGGTCATCATGCTGCTGGGTAACAAGGTGAGGAACATACTTACCTGAGATCACACTCATACAAGGTAGGCAGAGCAGGCTGCAGGGGGAATGGGGGGGGGGGGCATAGCGCCATCTGAATGTCAACATGTAAATGGTCGGCATAGGAAATGTTCGACGTGCGTTTTCCACAGGTTTTTGGGTGTCTGTCAAAATCTGCCGACATGGACACCATATAAGGGTACCGTGACCTCTCATTGATTGCTGTGTTCCCCATGCTTTGGGCACTATTATAGTCTAACTATGCCTACTTGAATTGAGAAGAAAGAACAAGTTGGGTTAAAAAAAAACCTCATGTCGACCTTTCCATGCGTCAACCGTTTACATAGTAACATAGTACGTAATGTTGAATTAAGATTTATGTCAAGTCCAACCTCTTTTTTTTTTTTTTTTGTACATAACCTTGATGGCTAACCTTGAAACTCCAGATGTTGAACTACACATCCCATCATGCTCTGCTACATTTTTGCTATTTAGTCATGCCAAAACTGATGCAGGGCATGCTGGGATGTGTAGTTCAACAACAGCTGGAGTGTCAAGGTTAGCCATCACTGCATTATATGGTTTGGTCTTTATTTGGGATTATTGTCAATGTTGATTAAAAGACAATATCAACCTTTTTCATGTGTCGACCTATTGCCTGAAACGGGAATTCCAGTGGTTTTTACCACTCTAAAATATTAGATTACAGTGCATGTGACGAAGGGTAAAAAAACCTCATACAGCTATTTAATCAGAATGTTATATATTTCACTTGCAAAGTTATTGCTATCGCCCAGTTTAGGGATAATCATTTGTCATACAGTAACCACGCGTGACCTGGAGCGTGTACTTCTCTGTGCCGCAGGTGGATTCCACGCATGAACGGGTGGTCAAGATAGAAGATGGAGAGCGGTTGGCAAAGGTGAGATCGCGTTATATCATCTCTCCCGGATACAGGGCACCTTGAAATGTAAAATAATCAGAAGCTTCAACCTCAGCACCAGGAATCTAGTGTGTGGGTGGGATCCACGCCCCCCCCCCCCCCTTTTCGAGATTTCGGCGTCTGGATTTTGACCGTCGGGATTTCGTACCAATCCTACCCAGCATGTGCGCATGTGTACTCATTACTTTCTGACACATTTCCTAGGTCACCCAGCAGGTGCACAGGCTATAACGCACGGGGATAGCGCAGATTCCCCTGATCGCCTAGTAATAAATCTACCCCTGACACATTTCCCAAGTCACTCAGCAGGTGCACAGGTGCACTCATTACTCACGGACACATTTCCCTGATCACCCAGCAGGAGCACAGGTGCACTCATTACTCACTGACATATTTCCTAGGTCACTCAGCAGGTGCACAGGTGTACTCATTACTCACTGACACATTTCTCTGATCACCCAGCAGGAGCACAGGTGTACCCATTACTCACTGACACATTTCCAGGGCACTCAGCAGGTACACAGGTGTACTCATTACTCACTGACACATTTCCCATGTCACCCGGCAGCTGCACAGGTGCACTCATTACTCACTGACACATTTCCCAGGTCACCTAGTTGGTGCACATGTGTAGTCATTACTCACTGACACATTTCCCTGATCACCCAGCAGTTGCACAGGTGTATTCTTTAGTCACTGACCCAGTTTAAAAGCTGGCGCAAATAATTTCACTTGTCATTCAGTTCGGAGATCTGGAAAACTGAAATGGTTACGGTAGAAGCAGGTGATTTTTTGGGGGTAGAAGGGTCCCCTATGCACCACTGGGTACCAATACCCTTTTCACATTGCTATGCCGAGTCGGACACAGAGTCTCGATCCCGGGTCCGACACTTTTTCAATAAACCCAGGTTGCCCATTATACAGATGGCGACCCAGGTTTAAACCTTCTTGTAATCTGGGTCCATTTGCCGGGTTGGCCAGCCCAGGTTATTAAGTGTGGTGCTTTCAGCATCCCGGCAATTACCCAGGCTGTTATTTTGGCGATGTGAAAGGGGTATTAGAAGTGCAGTCTGAATCTTTGAAGCAAATGCACCACATGTCCAAGCCGGAGGTGATCCCCCTAAAATGTTCCAGTTTTGTCTCCATTTCCAAATTAACTGCAGCAAAAGCAGATAGTATTGTATAATGTGCAGGGCACTGACAGAATGTGATGTCTCTTGCAGGAATTCGGTGTGCCATTTATGGAGACCAGTGCCAAGATTGGCTTGAATGTGGATTTGGCATTCACAGCCATTGCCAAGTAAGTTGATGGTGGTGGAACGGGATATTCCACTTGTTCACTACCCCTTCTGTGAAGTGATTTTTTTCCTCAGATTTCCCCTGAACCTGCCTCCCCCAATGTCAGTGCCGGCCTCGTGATCTAATACATCCCTACATTTGTAGAATCTTTCCCTCCTGGACCTTGTTAATACGTTTGGTATATGTGACAGTCTCTGCCGTGTCCCCTCTTTCCCTTCCCTGCTCCAAACTATACATATTGAGTTTTTTTAGTCTTTAAGTAAGTTTTGTGCTGTAGGCCATGCACCATATTGGGGTTTCTTCTTTGTACCGTCTCAAATGTATTCATATACTTCTGGAGATATGGACTCCAGAACAGGACACAACATTCTAGATGAGGGCGTAGAATGACCTACACAGAGCTGGGCTCAGTAGATGAGGCCGTACCAATGACCTACACAGAGCTGGACACAGTATTCTAGATGAGGCCGTATCAATGACCTATACAGAACTGGGCACAGTATTCTAGATGAGGCAGTTACTAATGACCTATACAGGGGAATTATTACTTCTTTCTGCTGCGGATTACTCTCCCTATGCAGTGAAGCATCTGACTAGCCTTCCTCATTGCTTTATTACCTGCCTATAGTAATTCTACTATATTTAGCCTTGGGTTTTTGGATCCCAGGTGCATGATTTAGCTTTTTTTTTTTTTTTTTTTTAAGCATAAATATACCATTACCATATTCCAGACCATTCCTCAAGTCTACCTAAATAATTTGTTTTATACCTCTGTTTGTCTACCCTGTTGCATATCTGCCAAAAGGCATACTTTCCCTTCTATACAATCTGTCACCAAAGATTAAGAAGCCCTGGTCCAAATACAGATCCTTGCGGTATACCACTGGTAACACTTCTCCATTGGATGCATTCCGTTTACTACAACTGTTTCCTATCCTGCAACCAAGATCTTATCCATTCAACCACCCTTGGTATATAATCCCATGCTTTCGAGTTTATTTAGCAGACTGGGAGATGGAACAGTGTAAAATGCCTTATTAAAAAGTCTAGATATACAATATACACCCCCCCCCCCCCTTTATTATTTTAGTCAGTGAATAATATTTGTTTGGCATGTCCTCCCTCCAGCAAAATCCATGTTGTTTGGGATCCTGTAAGTTGTTTTAAAATATTTCACAGACCTTTAAAATGTTTCCATTATTTCCTACTACTGATAATGGATTTGTAGTTACTAGCTTCTTCCTTGATTCCACTTTTGTGCAGTGGTACAATGTTTGCTATTTTTCCAGTCCTCCAGAATTGCACCTGTAGCTAGTTTGATTCATTATGTTAAAGGTTCTACCAAACACTGTTAATTTTGACTATGTTACGATTGTACACTTTCTAGTCAAGTGTGTTTTAATTTTCTGGACTTAAGCACAAATATCCTTAAAACCTGTTCTGTACTGGAAAAGTTTAGAAAACCCTGCACTACAAGCTGTTTTGTCTTTCCAGAGAACTCAAGCACCGGTCAATGAAGCTGCCCAATGAACCAAAATTCAAACTCCACGATTACGTCAAGAAAGAAGTAAAGGGCTCCGGCTGCTGCAAGTCCTGATACCACAAGCCACCTGGAAGTATCACCAGCCTGGTATCTGTACAAAAGACTGATGAGAACATTCAGTATTTCCACAAGGGGCTGCTCCAATGCTGACAGCCCCTTACATCGTGGAAGAGCATTGTCTGTGCATGTCTGTGTTTGTATCTGTGAGGGTAGCAATCCAGTATTTAACAAAAAGGACATCTAAAAACCACAAGAGCCAAACCCTATTACACACAGTCTATGCCCTGATATAGGAAGACCACGTTGGCCTGTTGCATGTTGTAAACCGCAGAAACTCATCTTCTGAACATTGCCACTCTCAGCATGCATCAGTGTGTTTGGAAGCCATCTCCAGGCAGCGTGTAGTGCAAGGATATCTTGTTTCAAATGTACATAACTGACTGTTCTGAGGGAGAGGTCTGCAAGAACTTGAGAAACTCAATGAATGTAAATACGGGGAGTTTGCCTCACAAAATGCACTGACTATAATCAGGGACCAGTTCCTCACGCTTGCAAGAATTCTCTCGGTAAGTCAGCTTAGCACACATCTCCCGTCCATCCATAGAAGGTGTAGCTGTCCTTTTGATGTGTACATTTGTGGCTTTCAGCATTTTCTATTTCAGTTAGATGACTGCGCACCAGCGGAGTCTGGGACCCAACATAACAAGCACGGACAAGAATCACACAGACTAATGAAGTGTAGCCATCACCTAGACCAGATACAGGACTGTAGCCCATGCATTCACAATTACTACCATAACAGTGGGACAAATTTGACAGGACCACACCACGGCCATTGTACAGCAGATGTGGCTCCAAGGGATAATCTTGCTAGCATTCCCCTCCATGTAGGTTATGGTTCACACCATTCAGACCAAACTCACTGGGAGGCTGGGCTATGGCAATACTTGTCTACAGGGAGAGACTCTTGACAACCCGCCTCCCACAAAAGCCATAAGCTGGGTGCACACCTTCAGATGGATCTGTCTGGTGAGAACAAAAGTGTGACATGCGTGGGAGCACATGACAAACATCTACTCCCAAATGCCACAACATACACAAAAGTCATATAAAAGGTGTTAATGAACCATTTACCAGTGTTTGGGAGCAAATTGTTGCTTGCCCTCTGCTAAGGGAATACTATATACAGAAATCTGTAGGTGTGTACCCAGCTTTTAGTGTCACTCAGACCACTGTCCCTGCTCCCTGTCTTATAATGCTAACATTTTAAATATGGTTTAATGTAAAATTTTTGTAAGACATAAATAAAATGGTTGTGCTTAAATGGTGTCTGATAAGTTTTTATTCAGATTTACAAGACAGACGCATCATGCAGTAAGCTCCAGCAAGCAGGCTGCTCATGTCCTTGTCCGATCATAGAGTCTTCCAATCTGCCTCTTCCTGGTCTAGGAGGAAAAAAAAAAAAAAATTTAAATACAAGGTAGAAACCTTTCTGGACAGCCAGCAATGTGTAGAGCAGGTATTCCCAACCACGGTCCTCAAGGCACACCAACAGTGCAGGTTTTAGTGATATCCAGGCTTGAGCACAGGTGACTTCATTAGTACCCGAGTGATTCTGATTAATCCATCTGTGCTGAAGCCTGGATAGCACTAAAACCTGCACTAGGAGACTTTTACATGCAATAAATTGCCTGTAAAAACTCCTGGGGAGCTGCTGGAAGAGTTCATGGGAAATCCGATAAGTCACTGGTGATCAAAAGCAACTGAGATGTGCTGCTGCTGGTGTAATTCCGCTTATGTGCTGCACACAGGAACACGCATCGGGTCCAACCTCATGCCAGACACCTCTAATATTGGTCTATTATATCTGGAGAGTTCGGCCCATCTGTCAGAATTGGAACTGTGTACAGGCATCTTAAGCCCATTGGCTAGTATCACAGCAGCCAGCACATATTACAAATACGTAAGCTTATGTGCCAAGTAGTTTACACCCCCCCCCCCTGCATGGTTGCCAATTAAAAGGATCAAAAAAAGTTGAGAAAAAAAAAAAGTTGCCTGCAGTTGGGAAGAGCCTCAGACAGAGCAGATCATCAATTGCACGTAGTGCTCAGATGAGGTGTCAGAAAGTGTTATTGTATCATCACTGGCTCCAACTAAAACACCCAGCATACAACCCCCGGACAGATCCCCTCCAGGCAGTCACAATACCTTCCAGCATCTGCTACCTGAGCACCTTAGAACAATGGCTCTCACTGTCCTCAGGACCCCACAGTTCACATTTCCCAGGTCACCCACCAGGTGCACTCATTACCGATACAGTTGAAGATCCACAGGTGGAGCTAATTGTAAGCTTCATTTACATAGCGCACTCTCCAACAGGACTCAAGGCGCTTGAGTCCTCCTCAAAGAATCAAGGGAATTGTTTCACTTGATTCTGTGAGACCTGCAAAACATGCACGGTGTGGGGTCCTGAGGACAGACTGAACTTGTGCCTTAGAAACCATCAGACTGACAACGATCAAAACTGGGCACTACGTGGCACCTGCTGTATACAGGGTGTTCAATGCAACCCACTGATCCAGCCAGACTGCAGTAGGGAAAAGGTACTCAAGGGAGCAGTGGTCTTAATGCTTGCCTAGAGTGGCTGCCATTTTGGGACATTGGTGTAAGGGTAAACAGAATGATGACACCTGATTACCACGTCGCTCATATGCCTGGCTCAAAGATGGTCACTAGCAATTCTTTGGTAAATACATTCTGACAAGTAGGTTGCAGCAGGCAAGCAGTTCTCAACCTCTGGTCCCCAGTTATTCAGGCCACCCAGCAGGTACACAGGTGTATTCATTAGTAAATTAAACATTTTAGAAGACCCACAGGTGAAGCTAATGATTGCACTTTCAATTTTGTGAAGAGACCTCGAAAACCTGCATTTTGTGTGGAATCCCAGTTTGAGAACCTGCGCAATAGGCCATGGTAGCATGTTAAATAATTGCACCAACATGACCACTCATGCAGCTCCAGCAGTGTCACAGGCTGTCTGGTCAGACTCCTGCTGTACAAGCTGGTGTGTGACATGCTAGGTCAGGACTGGCCAACCTGCGGTGCTCCAGCTGTTCTGAAACCACACATCCCAACAAGCATTACCACAGTTTTAGCATTCTAATAGAGAAATGGTGGCAGGGCATGCTGGGACTTGTAGTTTCACAACAGCTGCAGAGCCATAGGTTGGCTAGCCCCATGTTAGAAGCATGGAAATATAAGACATGCGTGATAGCACAAGGAAGCAAAGCCATTACTACTTACCACTTCCTTTAGCTCCAGACAGTGCTGCAGATTTCACTTGCGGGACTGGCGTCAGCACCAGGCCACACCTGTAAAGAAACAGACCATGGTTACTAAGCATGTAGCCAGCGCCTGCTGCACGTTCCGCTTACTAATCTGCCTCAGCCTAAAGATATAAATCAGGAGCTGTTCTTACAGCCTCATACGAGGTGTCAGAATTGTAGGTACATCACAGGCAGAATTCGTACCAGCCAGTGCAAAGCAGAAGCGTACTTACCGCTCACTGAGTATCCATACAACCGTCACATGACCACAACGCCTGATATTCCACCTAGGGGGAAACAGACGTGAACATAATCGGCTTAGTGCAGCAGGATCAGGTGTGGGCTACTATAAGATACACACAAGGGAAGAATCCTACTGTTCACACTGCTGCAGCTCCCGTATAAAGTAGCTGGAAACTATGGAATGATTGGTGCCTCTGGGAAAGTGCAGTGGTGGCCATTATTTCTGATCCCACCACTTCTGGGGTAAAGAGCTCACAGGAGCCTGGCAGCATGCCATGGCTAATCAATCCTACTTTACAATGTGCACCCATGCTACATCCGACCAGTAGCAGAAACTACTGAGGTGGCAAGTGCAGACCTTATTGTGCCCATACACATCAGTTGGTCTCTTCATGCATTTGCAGCAATCAATCGCATATAAATTGCATGTTTGCCAGCAGGTTTGATGCAAGGACCATTGCCTTTCCCCCTCGGAGCCCTGATTTATGGAACGCAAAGCAAAGCCCACTTACAGATCCTAAACTAGTACACTAGTGTAACATTCAACCAGTTTAATGCACAAACACCGTAACACTGCATTAGTTGCGAGACGAAGGTACAGGACTCCCATTAAACAGTTCAAATATCGCAGTATATAAAAACTATAATTGTTGAAAACTGGGAGGCCCAATACTACAGATTCAGCAACGGGCAGATTTAACAAATAAGATCTCTCCTGACAAGTGATGAATGGTTAATCTGCTTTGACAAATTGTTAAACCAATGGTTGTAAACCCTAAGTGATGACATTTATTCCTTTTAACTGCATCTCTGGTCACTTCCCTGAAGCGACTCCCAAATTGTTCTGGGTAACCTCTTACGTACCATGTTCCTTAATCTCCAGCACAGCGCACAGGACTTTGAAGCTTAGTCTGACATCAGACACCTATATAAAGGAGACAGGTCATATTTAGTTCATAGCCAGCTTTAGATGCTGCACTTCCAGCTTACACATCTGCCTCAGCCTGAAGAGTAAATTCAGGAGCTGTGTTTACAGCCTCATACGAGGTGTCAGAATTGTAGGTACATCACAGGCAGCACCAATACTAGCCAGCACCAAGGAGACGCGCACTTACCACTCAGGGAGGATACAAGGCATCACCACAAGGTTCCGCACACCTCCTACAAAGCCACACAACACCTGGTACACACATGTTCAGCCTGGGGAAGAACAGATTATAATTAGCATACACAAAGCTACCACATGGTTACGTACTACTATAATGCTCAGTTTAAAGCATGAGGCTACAGGCCCATACATTAAAGGCCCCAAGACAATATCACAGATCCTCAAAAGGAATAATACCCCTTTCACACCGGGTTGGGCCCAGGAAGAACCTGCGACTAGCGCTGGTGTGCAAGTTTCCCTGGCCAAAATCCCAGGATTTCTACCGTGCTACGGAGCAGTGTTGTTCCTGTGTTCAACTCAGGGTCCTGGCTGGTGTGAAAGGGGTACTCACCCGGGTTGCAGGTCCAAGGTGCGTGCTCTCAGACGGGGATCCACACAGGCGGCATACAGAGATGATGCAGCTCTCCAGCGCCCTCACTGCAGCCGGTGAGCTGAGTCATCCACACCCACCGCCTGTGTGGATCCCAAGGCCTGCACTGAGGACCAGCATCCCTTGGTGAGTACTTTACCTCCTACCCACCGCCATCCCCCCCACACCAGAAAATGTAGGCACTTTTCTGGTGTGAGAAGGGTCAAACCCAGGAATGCCCCGGCACAATCCCTGGTTGGTGCTGGCATTTTCTGGTGTGAGGTATGTCACACAAGACAGCCCCCACCCCTGTCCCTTGTACCATCCAGGACATTCCCAGGTAGCATACAGATGAATGCATGTGATCCAAGCAAGGAACGCAGGATCCAAGATATCCCAGCTACAGCCCTTGGGATACCAGGTTCCAGTCCATATGGTAACACACATCATATCAGAGGTTTAGCAATTTGACACTTTCCACCCACTCCGGCCAGTGCATCAGAATCAGGTGAAAAGGGCCCAAATTGCACTAGTCGTGTATGGCCAGTTTAGGGGATAGGGATGATAGAACGGGGTTAGCAATGCATTCATTGGAAGAGGAGATCAATATGAAGTCCGCAAAATAATAAAATTAAAGGGGGCAGCCCTCAACCTGCACTACAAGTCTCAGCAATCACATCTATAGAAGCTACAAATAAGACCACGTGACTGCACTGCAGCATCATGGAGGCTGAGAGTACAGACACCGTACAGACACCATCCAAAGACCATCCACAGACCATCCACAGACCATGCACACAGACGCTTCACGGCCGCTTATAACTTACCACCTCCCCCTCAGACCACCACGCACGCACAGCAGAGGAGAAAGAGAACTAACGTGGCCGCACCCGCTTGATATAGTAGTAAGAGGCTGCGGTCCAATTGGGCCACAAACTCACGTGGTGGCAGATTAGCCAATTACAGGTTGTTTCACTCTCTCTGGCGCTTCAGTCAGTGTAGTGACTAGTGAGGTGGGGGAGCGCTCGGGGCCCCGCCCCGTGATAGCGTTGAGTGATTGGCTGTGGGGGAGATGGAGCCAAGTGATTGGCTGCCAGTTAAAGGGAGTAGGTGCTGCTGGGAGTTGTAGTTCTTAGTGTGAACCAATTAGGCGTGCATGGAGTCAGATGGACTACACGGACCAGAATGCTGTGAGGCGCTGACGAGAGGGATGTCCCGGAATGTGGCAGCGCGGTGGGGAGGGACCCTGGTGCTTTGCCTTTTACGGTAAGGGCGCTCTGGCCTGTCCTACCTCTATGGTAGGTTGCCTGAGGCGTACGTCAGCTCAGCCGTCAGGTAGTGACGTCTCCTCAGCCGGTAACGTGCGGTTGCTGCTTGCGTCACCTGCTGGAGGGACTGGGCTGCAAAGCGGAAGTTACAGCGCAGTGAGTCCTGGTTCCTGCAAGGGATACGCTGAGGTACAGTAAGAGGCTGGAGATAGGTGCCCGGGGTAACGCTGGGGCAGCGCTTAGGCGGCTGGTGTGACCGTGTGCCATGTAAGCACTAGGGGCCAGCTTCGGTGCACACGTAGGGTGCGGGACTGGGTGATACAGTTAGGGTTTCTAGGTGCACAGTTGCCATTGGGGGTGTAAGAGGTCAGGCAAACAATTGGGGCATTTTGGATGCTTAGGAGGCGGGCATGGGGGTATCCTAATGTGTGGTGGTGGGTATGGTGACACTGGGGCTCAGTGTACTGTATACTGTCCCCCGGCATGGACAGTAGAGTGCAGGGCCTGTGTTGACAGTCCTCTGTGTTGACAGTAGAGTGCCGTGCCCGTGTTGACAGTAGAGTGCTATACCCATGTTGACAGTCCCCACAGTGTTGACAGTAGAGTGCCATCCCTTGTTGACAGTCCCCACGGTGTTGACAGTAGAGTGCCATCCCATGTTGACAGTCCCCACGGTGTTGACAGTAGAGTGCCATCCCATGTTGACAGTCCCCACGGTGTTGACAGTAGAGTGCAACCCCCATGTTGACAGTCCCCCCCCGGTGTTGACAGTAGAGTGCAATCCCCATGTTGACAGTCCCCCCCCGGTGTTGACAGTAGAGTGCAATCCCCATGTTGACAGTCCCCCCCGGTGTTGACAGTAGTGCCGTGCAAATGTTGACAGTCCCCCCCGGTGTGGACAGTAGAGTGCCGTGCCCATGTTGACAGTAGAATGCTGTGCCCATGTTGACAGTCCCCGCAGTGCTGACAGTACAGTGCTGTGCCCATGTTGACAGTCCCCCGGTGTTCACAGTCGAGTGCGGCACCTGTGTTAACAGAGTGTCCCTCCTTGGTGCTGACAGCAGAGTGCGGTGCTTGTGTCACGTCCGTACATTGGCCCTTATTCAGATCTGATTGCAGTACAAATTTGTTTGGAAAATGGGCAAAACCATGTGCACTGCAGGTGGGGCAGATGTAACATGTGCAGAGAGAGTTAATTTTGGGTGGGGTGTGTTTAAACTGAAATCTAAATTGCAGTGAAAAAATAATGCAGCCAGTATTTACCCTGCACAGAAACAAAATCACTCACACAAATCTAACTCTCTCTGCACATGTTACATCTGCCCCACCAATATTCATTCTAGTATTCAGTGGGAGGTAACAATCAGAACTGATGAGGATTGTCAGGCTCTCCTTTCAGGGGCATATGCGTTTTTCCTGCTCGCTATCCCTCCTGGTTCTAGCTAAATACCCCGCATGTAGACGCTGTGGGCTTTCTAACGCTACTGCCACCACGTCCTGCACGTGGGAGTCACCAGATTCGCACTTTTACTTCCTTTATTATATTGTGAAATATTTTTACTTTACTTTGAAATAATATATGTTAAATGTTTACATGTACTCATTGTACACTAGGCGTGTTGTAAAATGTATGCAGAGTTGGGGTAATAAAGGGGGTACCCGGTTATAATGATATAAAAGGTCACAGTCTGTTATCGAACTGTTACAGGACCCATTATTATTAGTCCACTGGTTAAATAGCTGTCATTTCTGTTCCGTACCTAGAGGTCGTGTGATGTCACCCAGTGTATGTAAGGGGGCTGAGTATCCGCAAATGCTGGGGCAGCAGATTTGAAGCTGTCTGAATGTGCGGTTAATGGGGTGTTATTGGGGTGTTCCGCCAGAAGGGTAATTGCTCTGGTTTTTAGAAGCATTGTATTTGGCCACTGATAATAAAGAATGCGAGCATATATATATTTATTTATGACCAGTTATTTATATAGCGCACACATTGTGCAGCACTTAACAGAGTATAGTTGAACAGTCACATCCGTCCCTGCCCCAGTGGAGCTTACACTCTATATTCCTACCACATGTACACATTTAGTTTTGGGCTAATTTGTGTTGGGAGCCAATTAGCCTACTTATATATTTTTAGATTATGGGGGAAACTGGAGCAACCGGAGGAAACCCACGCAAGCACGGGGAGAATATACAAACTCCACACAGTTTGGGCCATGGTGGGAATGGAACCCATGACCTCAGTGCTGTGAGGCAGTAATGCTAACCATTACACCGTCCGTGCTGCCATTAGTCTGCTAGCAGAGGGTCACATGGTGTTGCATACGGTCATAAATGTCCATTATTTATTTATGTATAGTTGTTTATATAGCGCAGCATATTCCGTTGCGCTTTGCAATTGGAAACAACAGTGATTAAACAAACTGGGCAGATACAAACCGACATGGAGGTAGGAGGGCCCTGCTCGCAAGCTTACAATCTATAGGGATAATAGGAGGGATACATAAGGATAGAATCAGATTACTAGACGGTCCTGGTGGCGTGCATTTATCTCTCCGAACAGAAAGTGAAAACCATTACGGACAGGTTCGCTCAACTCCACTCACTGGACATAATGGGATCAACCCTTTCTGCCCAGAAGTAATGCGGCCTACGCAGGTGGCGATATACAGGCATTTTTCTGATCGATTTTACTTTTAATTTTTCATTTAACTAAATCGCTCAGAAAATTCCCCAACATCACTGTGTGTATGGGCCATAGCGATGCGCTATTTTCTGGCAATTTAATATCCACCATGCTGGATATTAATTGGTCGGGGCCAGTGTCCTCAATGGAGAACACTGGCCCTGACAGATCACTCCGCACACATCGCTGAGCGACATGGCATCCCTCAGAACAGTCATCTACACACATGGCTACGTGTGTAGGCCCTTTTAGTGCGGCTGCATGCTGCACGTACGGTACCCTGTGGTGGTGTGTGTAAAAAAATAAACTCTGCAAGATTGGCCCGAAGAATTGTAAATGAATATGTCCAGTATCTGTCAATGTATCTGCAAAGATATGAGTATAATGAATTGATTACATTGCTTCAGTTCTGTAATTCCCTCCATTCCTGTCTTGGCGCTGTCATAGAACGCCTCTTTCTGTTAATATTCTAGAATGTTATTTAAGAGCACCAATTAACATGAACAAATGTGTGTTTAATTTTTCTTTATCATAAATCATTGTGTGTGTGTATAAGATTTATTTTAGTGATAACCATATTCCTTGCTTTGTTTTCTTAGACTTCTATTGAGGCAACTGCCATGGCAACCACAGTCACATGATGCATTGGCAGAGAGGCTTTGGAACACCCCTCTGAGCTTTCTGTGCATTGCCTTTGCAGAGAAACCTATGTAACACCCATCATCTCATCTACAGGTAATTTGATACAATTTCTATCACATACTATTGCATGTGTCTCAATAAGCACTGCATTTTTAGGTAATGTGCAATCATGTTTATAAGCAGCTTTAAAATACAGGTACTACCCCGATTTTCCGGCACCCGTTGATCCGGAAACTTCTCTAATCCGGACACATCGGGTGCCTGCCGGAAGTAAATTTTGTTTGCTTTTTAGACATAGTGGGTACTGTGGGAGGGCTTAGAAGTAGTTGCAAGGGCAGTGGGAAGGTTTAGAGAGGTAGTGGGAGGGTATTGGGATGCAGGGGGGGGGGGGATCAGGTTGCGGGTGGGGGGGGGGGGGGGTCATGCTGATCCAATGGGATCCAATAATTGCTGCGGGAGGTGGAATGCCATGGGAGCCGGAGAGAAGCTGAGGGTGGTGTGGCGGAGGTGAGAGCCGGGCTGCGGGGATCGCGCTGCGGGGTTATGGTGCTTTAAAATAGTATCACTGATAATCCGGCAATTTCGGTAATCCAACACAGTGCTGGAACCGACGATGCCGGATAATCGGTGTTCAACCTGTAATTGATTTCTGTTGGATTTCTGTTGGAATGTGTAATGAATCTGTGATGTTATGTTACGTCTCACCATGAGTTTCTCTTAGTTTTTATGGTTCACTTTGTTAGTGGGTGCGGGGCTCTGAGGTAGGCTCTCGCTCAGTGATCATACAAATGGTTCTAATTATTAGGGGATGATGGCTGATTTAAGCCATGTGGCGATATTCAGTCAGTGGAGGTATTTCCAAAAGTTGGAATTATTGGCACTTTTTGCCTACGTTCAGCCTATTCAATCTATCCAACTGTTGGAAGCTTTTCCTGATGGCCGGATAGCTTGCGGATCGATGAAACGGCACTTATATACACTTATCACTGTGACTATATTATATTTGCTTCTGTCTGTACACACTCTATAGAGTGGCGCGGGGCGACCACACCAGCCACTGTACCAGTATATGTATACAGGCTATTTCCGTACAGTCAGCCAAAGCGTCCATTGTTGGGTATAAGAGATCAATCATATGCAATTATTGCTGCGATTATAGTCCTCTTGTTATCCACGTTTTTTACGCCAGTCACTGCACTAGTGTTTGTATACAGACCACCACGTGTAGTCACTCTAAGTGTCCAACTAGTTTGGGGGAATAGGAGATCAGAGCCTATTACAGGCTAAACCTTTTGTTTCTGTTTTTGTTTTACAAAACTTGCATACAAATCGCAATTTTTTTCTACTTGAGGGATCCTCATATGCTGCTCTTTTACGAGTGAATATTCACTCTCTTTCTCTTTTACTTAATAATTCTGCACGGCATCCCAGTATTGTACTTATAGACCTAAGTTGTTTTCCCTGCAATGTCATCCCTGACAACAGGGACTAAACTAGGAACATCTGAGGACCGCATGCCAAAACGCAATTAACCAAACTTTTTTTCAATACCCCACTATCAGGGTGTTATCGCTCACCCATTGTTCACTACAGTCATTACTGCACACAACGGGCAGCAGCATACACCAGGAATCATAGTGGCGGGTACCCTACTCACCTACTACTACTATTGGTTCTCTCATTCCCAGAGGCACCAATCTTGACTCTGCACTGGGCTATATACAACAGGGTCAGTTTGGTAACCTCTGGCAACAGCAGAAACCTTCTTTTCTCTTAATTCATCTACTTGTGATGCTCCCGGAGTCCGCTCAACTACGCATTCACTGAATACCTTTACATGCATAGGTAGCAGCCACTCTCTGAGTAAATATCCACCCCAAGTACTCTTGTTAGGGTGCATACACACTGTACAATTTTTTTGACCAATTTGGTTGAAAGACATTTCCATTGAACCCAGTGTCCTGGACTAAAGATGTTGACGAAAGATATTGACAACAGACGAAAGAAGAAAGATCTAGCTACAGTTTATAGGCTCTTTTTGAAAGATATTCAAATTGAGCTGCATGCACAGTTGACGAACAATCTTGATGAACAACTGGCGGGTATGCGCATCATCATTCGTCATTTGTTTGTTGACAATATCTTGTCAACATCTTTCGTCCAGGACACTGGGTTCAATGGAAATGTCTTTCAACCAAATTGGTCAAAAAAATTGTACAGTGTGTATTTTTTTCTCCTGTCTTAACACCAACTTTCGCAGCAACAATGTATTGATTGGATGTTACATGATTAAACCGCTACATTAGATTACTCTGTAGCATTTTGAGGCACATTGTCTGTATCACTAATGGAGATTGGTCATTAACCTTGACAGGTACTATTAAATAATATCTCCACGTCTATTTAGACCGCCAGACAACCAGGAAAGCTCATATTTTCACTGCTTTCTCACTACCAATCCTAATTACCTCCCATACAACGATTCTGAACACAAATGGGAATTCTATGTATGTTTAATGTTGTTTTGTCTCTGTCTAATGTTATTTAGGTCTCACACACAAAAAAGACATTTTTTAATAATAAAATACAGTTTTAACTGAATCATAATACTGTACTAGAAGGCTGTGCCCCCCCCCGGGAGACTTTTTCATATCCTCTCTTGGATATTTTCTTTTGGATCGTGGAAACTGGCAGCAAATTCGACAATTTAGCAGCCATTTTTCGCCAATGCGGATTCAGCGTTTTAAATAGCCGAACTTGCATTATCGAAAACGGATGCTAAATTGTTCAATTTGCGTCCTTTCCCGCCAATCCGCCCGCCACATTGAATAGGCGTGTGGTGATATTTGCACATGTGCAGATCCCACCCATCGGAGAAGGCGCTGAGAACGGACCTGAAAGATCAGGTCTGATCGGCCCATTGTCTCCAAGTTCAGCAGGAGAAAAACAGCTAGGAGTGGGGTCAGGGTGCTGACGGCTCCCACAGATATTACAATGACCCCAACAACCAGGTCTGCTTTGTAGCCACCTGAGATTCCGCACTACTGGGACGCCAGGTTTAGGGCGGGCAGACTTTGCTGGCTTGGGGGGGCGGCCCATGCTCGGGACTTGAACCTTAGTAATGTTAACGACCCACCTGATGAGGTGGCAGTAGGTCGGCCCCTCACATTTACATTACAGGTTTCAGGGATTATTAGAATTGTTCCGATTAGCAGTGTTTACCTCTTAGTATGCATTTTCTCTGTTTCTTACTGTGTGGCACTACAAGTCTCAGCATGGTAGCCCTTCTATTTATTTTTAGCATTAGGGTGTGCACCCCCATATAGTCTACAAAGGTAGCCAGATCCCAGGCAGGCACTGAACGTGTCACCATGACTACAGGACATCCACTACATCTCAGTTATTACACTGAGCTCTTTACCTGAAGTTCTATACTAAACGGCTGATTCTTGCTTGGAACAAAGCAAAAATAAAGTATTTTCACACTAGATGATCTATGATCCAATGCAAAATTATTATTATTTATGATGATTATTATTTATGATGATTTTTTTTTTTTAATGCAGGGTAAATATTGGCTACTTTTGCATGTACACTGTAGTTTATACTTGATTTTGGAAATACGTGTCCCAAATGTTATGTGTGCCCCACTGCACTGCTAGTTACCCATTTGCTTTGCTGCCTACCCCGAATTAGCCCCTATATGCAGATAGAACCGATCCCTTTGTGGGCCATTGCTTTCTGTATAAAGGCTATGCAGTTACCAGACAATTACTTATTATTTCATCATGTTATGTCTGACGTTCTCTCCCTGCCATATGCCTGATGTCGCACAAACAGAAAGGGGGAGGGGGGGGGGTATGCAATCTGGGATCACGGTTGCCTGACAGCCGTGATCCTGGCCTGTTTGCGGTCAGATCGACCTCAAAACGACAGGCGGGATTCAATGTCCCGTCTGCCGATGTGAGCAATAGCGGCGTGGCCGAGAAAATGGCCGTGGATTGTCGCTCTGTGGCCCGGATTACGATAATCCGTTATCGGCAGATCAGGCCCGACAGCTTCTGAAGTGGGGCCCTTTCTGCCGTCATCCCGCATCAATGCTGTCGTTAATGACAGCATTGAATTGGGAGCTGCCGCTTTTTCCCAAGTCGGAAATAGCGGTGGCACCCTGCATACCCCCCCTACTGTTCTTTATTTTGCCATAAATATTTTTTTAAATAAATTTATTGTATTAGAGAATTCTGCTTGCTCACGTGTATACAGGTTGAGTATCCCTTATCCGAAATGCTCGGGACCACGAGTATTTTGGATCAGGGATTTTTCAGTTTTTTTTTTTATAATTTTTTTTTAAACATACTTGTCTGTCCCTCAGCGTCCACGGTGTCCCACGGCAGGACTTCAGCATCGTCTCCAACGGTCGCAGGAGTGCATTGCGCGTGTTCCCATGCGCGTCTATGACGCCACCGGCGCGCGCACTCACGCAATGCACTCCTGGGACCGCTGGAGACCCTGGAGACGATGCTGAAGGCCTGCTGTGGACGCCAGGGGACTTGGTAAGTATAAAAAAAGTCAGGAAAAAAACCTTCTAATTATTCTAAAAAAATAGCCCAGAAACCGTGGGTCATTACCCCTGAGCGGGTGACATGACATTATGTATCATGTCACCTAGGCTGGTGACATCACATTATGAACTATAAAAATGAGCATCTCTACCCTTACCACAATTTAGTACGCTATGGAAAATGCATAAAATCAAATATTGGCTACAACAACTTAAGGAGAATAATAATATGTATTTATTGGTATTTATACATATATTCCACAGAGATGTACAGGGAATATTAGGACATTCTCCAAGGTCCCTGCCCCAGTGGCGCTTGGAACCAATTAACCAACCAGTATATTTTTGGATTGTGGGAGGAAACCGGAGTACCCGGAGGAAACCCACAAGGATGGAATAAGAGAACCCGGAGAGACAGGGTGGCGCAGGATGACTTTGCGGGATGTTTGTCCCTTCTCCTGCCCTGTGTGACGTGGGGCTTAAGGTGCTCATACAACTTACAATTGTAATATTGTATACAATATCGCATCTTATCACATCTCGGTTTTGCGATGAGATGAAATGAGATCTAGTACAAGAAGTAGGTGCAGCACTTACTTTTTGTACTAGATCACATCTCATCTCATCGCAAAACCGAGAGGCGATGAGATGCGATATTGTATACAATAATTGTAACGTGTATGAGCTCCTTTAGTATGCAAGGGGTATGGTGAACCCAGGCCCAACTTTTTTGATCATCTTTTCAAGATTTCTTATGATCTGTTTCCGGTTCTTCTTGTTCTCTTTGATCGGTTCTAACTTTTTCGAGGTGCGGTCTTTCTTTGCCTTCTCCAGCGTGTCTGCATCATCCAGAAACCTTACGGTCTTCTTGTTTTTTTTCGTAGTGTCAGTCACATCGCTGGTGTCAGTCACATCGCTGGTCTCCGTCATCTGTTCAGGAGCTGGTTTCGCCTCTAGATCAATGTCCGATTTGTCTTCAGACTTAGATTTCAGCCAAGATTTTATCCATAAATAAGTGCAGGTGACCACCATACCTGCAGCAATAATAGCAAGAAGCAGGACCCCTGCTATGTACAGTCCGATATCCTCAGTAATGTAAGGATCCTCTTTAATCAGGTCATCATCATCATAAGCAGCAGATGGCCCTGTAGTTGTCAGTATTGGTGCTCCTTTGCCAGGTTTTACTAGCAGGAACATTAGCATCAATTCGCATAAGCATGAGCAAAGCATTTTGCTTCCTTCTCCTCTGAAAACTACCTATCAAAGAGCTGAAAGTGTAACCGTCTGTGACATCATCCTGGCCTGAGCTTCCGTTTGTGACATCACTGTGACCTCAGCTGCCATCTGTGACATCATCGTGACCTCTGCTGCACTGTAATGCATTAGAGAAGCAGAAATCTGTGCAAGGGAGACACCATGGGTCATTCCGTGTCAAATAAACACACTTCTTGTAAAAATGTTACCTCACTAGCTCAGATTTTTGTTCAAACTTGGTGGAGAGAGTATATACATATGTAGTCTAAAGGTGGCCATACACACGCAGATTTATCTTAGGATCTGGCTGGTTGGAACAAAAACATGGTTCTGGATGAGAGCAAATGACAGTTGAACATTTGCTTGGAAATGCTGGAAAATTGACAAACTGTCACTCATCCATAACCATGTTTTTGTTACAACCAGGCAGATCTGAAGATAAATCTTACTAGTGTATGGGCACCTTTAGAAAGACAATATTTTATGTAAATATCTCATAAAGGTTTCTTATTATGGCTATGTAAAATAAAAAAAACGCACAACCAGTATTATTCAAATCACCATAGCAACTTCTCTAATTTGTATATAGAGATGGTAGTGGTGTCATCTTACTGTGGTTTATATGCTTTCATATGATTTATAAACCAATCGGGGGGGGGGGAATGTTTTTCCCCAAATTCAAACTGGTACTTGTGTAGTTTCATGGCGCCACCACGCGCACAGTCTGTCTCAGAAACTTGGCAGCTTGCCAGACGCTCTGTTTAACTGTGCGCGTGCCGCTCTAGCTGTTCTCAGCGCAGCGCGTGGCTGCTTTCCATATGTAAGCTACGTTATCAGCGTAGCGCCGGGCAGCAGCAGTGCGCGCTGCACAGGAGCTGACAGGTCACTGTGGTACTTGTAGTTCCACAGTGAAATAGGCAGTCCTGCACACCGCTGACAACGGGGGCATGTAAATTGGACACCCCGGCACACCGCTGACGTGCCGGGGCTTCTAAACTAGACACCCCGGCACACCGCTATCAAAGGGGGTGTCCCACATGTAGACGCTAAAATTTAGACGCTGAATCCAGACTTCCTGCAAGCCGCTAAGAAGGGGGGGTCATCTAAATTTAGACGCTTAAGCGTCTGAATTTAGTTGGGTCTAGGGGTACACTATTAAACCTGGTCACAATGACACTAGTCGACGTAACAGCTGTCGACCTTGTAAATTCCACTATCCACGCCAGCAAATACAAATTAAATATACGTATAAAAATATATCAATATTACCTAGAGGTGATTTACATAAAAAAAAAAAAAAAAAGATAAAAAATCTAGCATCGATGCATTGAAAAAATGAGGCGGTATAAAACGCTGTATCCTTGGTTGGACTATAATCAAGTAAGGCATGATCCGGTGTTGTTATATTATACGTACATAGCTGCAAGGGGTTCTGAAAATGTTAATTACCTGTCCCGGACTCGTAAGGATAATACACGTGCTGTGCTGTATATAGTGCACTCAGCTTGGAAATTACTGAAGCAACCCTTCAATGAGAAATGGGAATTGGAGGGGGGTCAACACCCATCAGGAGCGGGAAAAATGTTCTCCCAATTGGTGTCTGCATCAAGCACTAGGAGATTGTTGTGCATAGGATCAATGACTTCCACATGGAACAACTAGAAGCGTGTTTAACTTTTGGTGCACGTTACAAGCATCTCCCCCCACCCAAATGTAACTCTCCCTGCACAAGTAACATCTACCCCACCTGCAGTGCACATGTTTTTGTCCATTTGAGATGGAATTTGCCAGAAGGAGTGAACCAGAAGAACCCCCGGTGTGTACTGGGGTGTGATCCTGGTGCAATTTTTTTTACATGATTGTTTTTTGCTTCTACTGTAAAATGTGCCCTGTTCCATGGTCAGCACCCTGTCCTAAAAAATTCCTAGAATGAACACTATGGTTAAAAATGTTGGCCACTGGGGCATAGTTAATTAGAATGTACCCTTGGTTTGCAATTTGCATTTTTTTACCCTTTATCTACTACACTGGTTCCCAACCCTGGTCCTCAAGTACCCCCCACAATGCACGGTTTCCAGGTCACCCGGCAGGTGCACTCATTATTCAGACACATTTTAAAAGATCCACAGGTGGAGCTAATTATAGCACTTGTGATTCTGTGTGGAGACCTGGAAAACGTGCACTGTTGGGGGTGCTTGAGGACCAGGGTTGGGATCCACTGCTCTACTATATACAAACTCTTACCTCTTATCTTGGGCCTAGGGTGGGCAATCCCCGGGATCGGTGGGATCCCGGGATTTGGCCCCCAAAACACCGGGATTTCAATCCCGGGATTGGTGTATCCAATCCTGGGATTTCAGGATTAGACTGCGCATGCGCAGTCTAATGCCGGGCAGCGTCTGACCATTGCTCAGACGTTGCCCGACTTCCCCTGTACCCGGCAGTGTGGCCCTGCGCAGCGTGACGACGGCCGCACAGACAGGCAAGAAGTGTCCTGAACGTGCTGCTGGCTGGCTCCCGAAGACCCCGCCTACCCACCCGGCTCACGGAGAACTCTCTCGTCTCTCCCCCACCCAGCTTCCTGCCTGCTGCTGCCTACCCTCCCGGCTCCCCGCTCACCCTTCCGGCGACCCCACTGGGCAACCATGTAAGTAAACATGCGGGGCATTTTTTTTAGGGAAGCCAATCCTCTCTGGCCATTCTTTCTTGTCCCTCTCATGACCCCACCCCCCACTTCCATTAGCAGTAGGTGTCCCCCCCCCCCCCCCCCCCCAAAGTCCTTTTCTTCTCTCTCTATACGTGCTCTTTAGGTGTACTCATTGACTTCCAATATAATCGCTATGCTGATGATGAATCTACCTTTCCTCCCCTGACCTCCAACACTCCCTTCAATCGTGTCTCCAACTATCTCTTAGATGTTCCAGCCCTTTCGTAAATGTAACATGTCTGAGCTGATCATCTTCCCACCATCCCGCACTACCTCCCCTCCCGCAATCTCATTATCTGAGGGCACTACTATTTCCTATATCCCCATGTGTGCTGTCTTGGAGTAATCCTTGACTCCACATTCAGCACTTCTCACAGGGCCTGATTCTGGTTCACTTGCAAATCACATTTGATTTGCTAATGAACAAAACCATGCTACACTGCAGTAGGGGCAGATGTAACATGTGCAGAGAGAGTTAGATTTGGGTAAGTTATTTTGTTTCTGTGCAGGGTAAATATTGGCTGCTTTATTTTTATTACACTGCAATATAGATATGTTTGAAGTACAAACCCCACCCAAATCTAATGGTGTGTACACACAGTGAGTTTCCCTTGCTATGTGAGTGCTATGCAATCTTTGCTAACTCTGTGCTATTTACATACAATTCATACAATCTGCATTAGATTTGCACTATGTAGTCATTGCTGCCCTGTCTATCTGGGTTTCGATCTGTGCTGTCCCGGGAGCGCGCACCGGGATCGCAAGGTAAAAAACCTGTGCGACCTGCGTACGATTTTGACTATACAGTCAAAATCTAATAATAAGAATCTGTAACTCGGGGGGAACCACCGGCAGTTAATCAACCAGGCACATTATGAAAGGTCCATTTCATATGTGCACTATGAAAATATATACCTCATAAACATGCCGGTCGTTCCAGAGGAAGTAACCACACTATTATTTATTACATCCTATTATTAACCAGTGCGGTACAGCTCCAGAATACCATGTTCCCCTTCACACATTACCATTACTCCAATCTATCCAGCCGGGCTCTTCTTCCTCCTCACCAAATGTGCTACGGCCTCCTCCCCTCTGCAACAAGCCCTTCACTGGCTTTCCTTTCCCTTCAGGATCCAATTGAAGCCCATCGCACTCACAAAGCCCTCACCCAGCTCCTCTCCCATTTACATCTCAGACCTCCTCTCCCTTTACGCTCCTACCTGCCACCTTCACTCCGCCGATGCACACCGCCTCACCTGCCTACTGATTACTTCCTCCCACTCCTACCTCTAGGATTTTTCACGTGCTGCTCCCTATCTCTGGAATTCTCTCTCTTCTCCTCAGACTTTCCACCTCTCTACAAGGCTGTGAACACCCATCTTCCTCACCAAACCCTCTGTTCCACGATCGCTGTCTGTCCCATCTGTGACACTGCTGTCTCCCCTTCCCCTTTAGAATGTAAGCTCACACGAGCAGGGCCCTCTTCCCTCATGTGCTTTTCCTTCTCTTACGTGAACCATTTTCGATGGCACCGAATCCTGCGGTTTTGTGCCACCCTGATACTCATGTCAGTGTCCCCTGCTGATGCAGCTATGGTTATATACTCTGTACTTGCTCTTTATTGTCTTCAAATGTAAGTCACTGCTTCCTGTTTTGCTTATTCGTTTATTTACTCTGTAATTGGGCGCTGCAGATCCCTTGTGGCACCATATAAATAAAGGATAATAATGACCATTCCCCACACCCTCCTTCTCTGTCCCTTTCTGCTGTGCTACAAAGTTCCCTCAGCAATGTATAGCGCACCGTATGGTCTTTAATGTATTGCTACTTTTGCTAATGTAACGTTTCTGTTATACTTAGCAAGTTTGTGGTTTTTGAAGGCAAGTGGAATAAAAATTGCTCTTCACGCTGGTTATACAAGGCGGAAGGTCATATTGTGCTAGCGGGAACCGTACAGGAATGATCATGCCTGTGATGGGCATGTGGACTGGATGTACTGTGAGAACGAGTTTGTTGCATTGCGTGTAGCCACTTAAGTACTTGCCAAATGAGGGGGTTACCCAATAAACACTGTAAAGGCGCTGCCCGGCTCTAAACGGCGCTTATCCCGAGATTTTTCAGTAAGGCATAGCCCGGAAAATTCTTGGGATTACCAGCGAAGGGGGTAGAATGTACCCTTGTTTTGGAATTTGCATTTTTCACCTTTCATCTACTATATACAAAGTCTTACCCCTTATCTTGGGCCCTATGGAATGCCAGATCGACTTGTAACAAAGTGGTCCCCACTCATGCCCTTTTCATTTCCATGTCTATGCATGTCCTGCCTATTACTGAAATCTAGATTACACCCTCTAACGCTACTTCTCCCACTGCTCTCTCTGGTGGGGGCCTCACATTCTCACCTATACCCCCACCCAGGGGCCTCCATATTGGTGGTGTTGGAGGTTCTTTTGCCCTCTAGCTATTCCTATCAATTTATATCCCCAGAACCGACCCTTACATTCCCTTCATTTGGGGTCTGTGCTATACGCCTCTTGAAAAACTGTTAATCTTTGATTTGCTGCCATCTACCTTACCCAACAATGTCCTCCATGTTGGTCTCACTTCTCTACCCCTGTTCATTCTCTCTCTCTCTTACTCTCAGTGGAGTGCAGTGCCCATGTCGACAGTCCCCTAATGTTGACAGTACAATGTCGTGCCCATGTTGACAGTCCCCCGGTGTTGACAGTAGAGTGCGGCACCTGTGTTAACAGAGTGCCCCTCCTTGGTGCTGACAGCAGAGTGCGGTGTCCGTGACACGTCCGTACATTGTGTAAACATTCAGAGTGTGCATGCGGCACTCAGGTCTGCAAATTATTATTTTTTTTATTCTTCAGGCGCGATGCAGATAGCACCAGCCTCCGAATATTCATTCTAGTATTCAGTGGGAGGTAACAATCAGAACTGACGAGGATTGTCAGGCTCTCCTTTCAGGCGCATATGCGTCTTTCCTACTCGCTATCACTCCGGGTTCTAGCTAAATACCCCGCATGTAGACGCTGTGGGCTTTCTAGCACTGCTGCCGCCACGTCCTGCACGTGGGAGTCTCCAGATTCGCACTTTTACTTCCTTTTATTTTACTTTGAAATAATATATCTTAAACGTTTACATGTACTCATTGTATACTAGGCGTGTTGTAAAATGTATGCAGAGTTGGGGTAATAAAGGGGGGACCCGGTTATAATGATATAAAATGCAAAATAAAAGGCCAGTCTGTTATCTAACTGTTACAGGACCCATTATTATTAGTCCACTGGTTAAATAGCTGTCATTTCTGTTCCGTACCTAGAGGTCGTGTGATGTCACCCACTGTATGTAAGGGGGCTGAGTATCCACAAATGCTGGGGCAGCACATGTGAAGCTGTCTGAATGTGCGGTTAATGGGGTGTTATTGGGGTGTTCCGCCAGAAGGGTAATTGCACTGGATTTAGAAGCATTGTATTTGGCCACTGATAATAAAGAATGCGTGCATATATAATTATTTATTAACAGTTATTTATATAGCACACACATATTCCGCAGCGCTTTACAGAGTATAGTTGAACAGTCACATCAGTCCCTGCACCCAGTGGAGCTTACACTATATTCCTACCACATGTACACATTCATTTTTGTTGGGAGTATATCTGCAATAAGAATATACTTTCGCATTTGTTGCTATTGGTTACCTCTAAAACTAACCAGAATTTAGTCTTGTTATTTTGAGATTTGGAAAACAAGCCATTTTTCTGGGAAGTAGATGTATAGAATACACATTTCTTTGCTATAATTAGTGAAGGAAACAACATATTCTATATCTGTTGCTATTGGTTACTACCAGAATAACCAAAGCTAAGCATCTCTAATTTATTTAGAGGATAATTGTACCATTGAATGGTGGATATATGCTGCACATTATTACAGCATTATATTATCCACAAAACTACGTGTTTCATGTTGAGTGTGTTTTAGTATGTCCTATTTTATGCTTAAAATAAGTTGAATTACATTAAAAGCTAAGTTTTAAATAAAATTTCAAAAGTAGTGCCCCCACAAACAGAGAGTACTTTCCTTTCTCTTTTTCTAGTACTGTGTTTACTCTCAGGGGAGCACCTCCACCCGCCATTGTATTATATTGACCAATACAGCACCTTATTACTAATATTGTGGAATTTATACATATTTGTATCTTTATACATCTCTAATTGTGTTAGTAACCTGTGCACCGGTACCTTCCCACAATCCCCTTTTCCCCCCTCAAATAACATTCCTCTAATCTACCTAGATCATCAATCCATTTGTTTTACCCCTTCTGGTGTGTCTACCCTGTTGCATACCTTTGTGTCATCTGCAAAAAGGCACATTTTACCCTCAATTCCATTTGCAATATCACCAATAAAGATATTAAAAAGCACTGGTCCAAGTACAGTCAATAAGATTTGTTTGACATGATCTTCCCCCAGTAAACCCATGCTGTTTTGGATCCTGTAAATTGCTGGTTTTGAGATATTCTACAGCTCTTTATTTTAAGAGTGTTTCCATCAATTTCCCTACTACTGATGTAAGGCTTCCACTTTTGTGCAGTGGGACTACATTCTCTGTTTTCCAGTCCTCTGGGATTACTCCAGTAGCTAGTGACTGGTTGAATAATTCTGTTATTGGTTTTACCAGCTCCCCTTTAAGCTCTTTTAGTATCCTTGGATGTATCCCATCTGGCCCCATTGATTTATCCACTTTCAGTTTTGAGAGTTCTGTGAGGACTTTCTCCTCTGTAAATGTACTTGTCTCTCCCCCCTTTACCCACTGATTGGGCCATTTTCTCTTCAGCCCGTGCTTTTGCACATCTGATTACTTTCTTAGCCTCCTTCTGTCTAACAAGATACATCTTTGTCCTCTTTCTTCTGCTTCTGCTTAAATTTCTTAAAGGCCAACTTTTTTGCTTTCACAATACTTGCTACTTCTTTTGCAAACCACAGTGGCTTTCTTTTTCTTGTGTTTTTCCTAACTCTTTTGACACAAAGTTCTGTTGCTTTTAGAATTGCACTTTTTAATTTTTCCCACTTCTCCTGCACTCCTTCCAAATTCCTCCACTCTGCCAAAGAAACCCTTACAGAGTTTCCCATCTCTACAAAATCAGCCTTCCTAAAATCTAACACCTTTGTTTTTGTGTGCGATGAGTCAGTCTCTGTCTTAGGGCCATGGTGGGAATCGAACCCATGACCTCAGTGCTGTGAGGCAACAATGCTAACCATTACACCGTCCGTGCTAGCAGAGGGTCACACGGTGTTGCGTACGGTCATAAATGTCCATTTATCTCTTCAAACAGAAATTGAAAACAATTACAGACAGGTTGGCTCAACTCCATTCACTGGGGACATAATGGGATCAATCCTTTTTGCCCAGAAGTAATGGGGTCTACACACGTAGCGATATACAGGCATTTTTCTGAGCGATATAACTTCATTTAACTAAATCGCTCACAAAATTCCCGTACATCACTGTGTGTGTGTGCATGCGCGCGCGCTATGTTCTGGCAATTAAATATCCACCATGCTCAACGGAGAACATCGGCCCTGACAGATCACTCCGCACACATCGCTGAGCGATCTAGCATCCCTCAGAACAGTCATCTACACACATGGCTACGTGTGTAGGCCCTTTTAGTGCGGCTGCATGCTGCACGTACGGTACCCCGTGGTAATAAAATAATCTGCAAGATTGACCCGAAGGATTGTAAATCAATATGTCCAGTATCTGTCAATGTATCTGCAAATATATGAGTATAATGAATTGATTACATTGCTTCAGTTCTGTAATTCCCTCCATTCCTGTCTTGGCGCTGTCATAGAACGCCTCTATCTATTAATATTCTAGAGTGTTATTTAAGAGCACCAATTAACATGAACAAATGTGTTTTTAATTTAATGAACAAACTGCCATGGCAACCACAGTCACATGATGCATTGGCAGAGAGGCTTTGGAACACCCCTCTGAGCTTTCTGTGTATTGCCTTTGCAGAGAAACTGATATAACACCCATCATCTCATCTACAGGTAATTTGGCACAACTACTATCAGATACTGTTGTATGTGTCTCAGTAAGCACTGCATGTTTAGGTAATGTGCAATCATGTTTTTAAGCAGCTTTAAAATAATTGATTTCTGTTGGGATTGTGTGGTGAATCTGTGATGTTATGTTATGTTACCTCTCACCATGAGTTTCTCTTAGTTTTTATGGGTCACTTTGTTAGTGGGTGCGGGGCTCTGAGGAAGGCTCTCGCTCAGTGAAAATACATATAGTTCTAATTATTAGGGGATGACGGCTGATTTAAGCCATGTGGCGATATTCAGTCAGTGCAGGTATTTCCAAAAGTTGGAATTATTGGCACTTTTCGCCTACATTCAGCCTATTCAATCTATCCAACCGTCGGAAGCTTTTTCTGATGGCCGGATAGCTTGCGGATAAGTGAAACCGGCAGCAAAAAAGGACAATTTAGCAGCCATTTTTCGCCAATGCAGATTCAGCGTTTAAAAAGCCGAACTTGCGTTGAATAGGCTTGTGGTGATATTTACACATGTGCAGATCCCGCCCATCGGAGAAGGCGCTGAGAACGGACCTGAAAGAACAGGTCTGATCAACCCATTGTCTCCAAGTTCAGCAGGAGAAATTGTGCACAGCTAGGAGTGAGATATTACAAGCAACGGAATCTGCTGCGCTATATAGGAAACTGTAAATAAATAATGACCCCCAACAACCAGGTCTGCTATGTAGCCTCCAGAGATTCCGCACTAGTGTGACGCCAGGTTTAGGGCAGCCAGGTTTTTCTGGCTCGGGGGCGGCCCATGCTCGGGACTTGAACCTTAGTAATGTTAACGACCCACCTGATGAGGTGGCAGTAGGTCGGCCCCTCACATTTACAATACAGGTTTCAGGGATTATTAGAATTGTTCCGGTTAGCAGTGTTTACCTCTTAGTATGCATTTTCTCTGTTTCTTACTGTGTGGCACTACAAGTCTCAGCATGGTAGCCCTTCTGTTTATTTTTAGCGTTAGGGTGTGCACCCCCATATAGTCTACAAAGGTAGCCAGATCCCAGGCAGTCCCTGTGGATCATGTCACCATGACGACAGGACATCCACTACATCTCAGTTATTACAATGAGCTCTTTACCCGAAGTTCTATACTAAACGGCTGATTCTTGCTGGGAACAAAGCAAAAATAAAGTATTTTCACACTAGATGAACTATGTTCCAATGCAAGATTATTATTATTTATTATTATGATTATTATTATTTATTATGATTATTATTATGATGATTTTTTTTTTTAATGCAGGGTAAATATTGTCTACTTTTGCATGCACACTGTAGTTTATACTTGATTTTGGAAATACGTTTCTCAAATGTTATGTGTGCCCCACTGCATTGCTAGTTACCCCTTTGCTTTGCTGCCTATCCCGAATTAGCCCCTATATGCAGATAGAACCGATCCCTTTGAGGGACGATAAAACGGCCGTGGATTGTCGATCTGTGGCCCGGATCACGAAAATCCACGGCCGTTATCGGCAGATCAGGCCCGACAGCTTCTGAAGTTCTGCCGCCATCCCACATCAATGCTGTCGTTAATGACAGCATTGAATAGGGAGCCGCCGCTATTTCCCAAGTCGGAAATAGCGGCGGCACCCAGCATACCCCCCATACTGTTCTTTATTTGTCCATAAATAATTTTTTTTATTTATTTATTGTATTATTAGAGAATTCTGCTTGCTCACCTGTATACAGGTTGAGTATCCCTTATCCGAAATGCTCAGGACCAAGAGCATTTTGGATAAGGGATTTTTCATTTTTTTTTTTTTTTTTTTTAATAATTTTTTTTTAAAACATACTTACCTTTCCCTCAGCATCCACGGTGTCCCACGGCAGGACTTCAGCATCACTCCAACGGTCGCAGGAGTGCATTGCGCGTGTTCCCAGGCGCGCCGGTGACGCCACCGGCGCGCGCACTCACGCAATGCACTCCTGAGACCGCTGGAGACGCCGGAGATAATGCTGAAGGCCTGCCGTGGACGCCAGGGGACTTGGTAAGTATAAAAAAAGGTCAGAAAAAAAACATTCTAATTATTCCAAAAAATGCCTGTTTTTGGAATAATTTGCATAATAGATATACTGATACGGGATACTCAACCTGTATAATGTGTTGTTACACAAGTAACCATACAATGTAGCCCAGAAACCGTGAGTCATGTCCCCTGAGCGGGTGACATCACATTATGTATCATGTCACCTAAGCTGGTGACATCACATTAGGAACTAAAAAAATGAGCATCTCTACCCTTACCACAATTTAGTACGCTATGGAAAATGCTTAAAATCAAATATTGGCTACAACAACTTAAGGAGAATAATAATATGTATTTATTGGTATTTATACATACTGTATATTCCACAGAGATGTACAGGGAATATTGGGACATTCTCCAAGGTCCCTGCCCCAGTGGCGCTTGGAACCAATTAACCAACCAGTATATTTTTGGATTGTGGGAGGAAACCGGAGTACCCGGAGGAAACCCACAAGGATGGAATAAGAGAACCCGGAGAGACGGGGTGGCGCAGGATGACTTTGCGGGATGTTTGTCCCTTCTCCTGCCCTGTGTGACGTGGGGCTTAAGGTGCTCATAAACCTTACAATTGTAATATTGTATACAATATCGCATCTTATCACATCTCGGTTTTGCGATGAGATGAAATGAGATCTAGTACAAGAAGTAGGTGCAGCACTTACTTTTTGTACTAGATCACATCTCATCTCATCGCAAAACCGAGAGGCGATGAGATGCGATATTGTATACAATAATTGTAACGTGTATGAGCTCCTTTAGTATGCAAGAGGTATGGTGAACCCAGGCCCAACTTTTTTGATCATCTTCTTAAGATTTCTTATGATCTGTTTCCGGTTCTTCTTGTTCTCTTTGATCGGTTCTAACTTTTTCGAGGTGCGGTCTTCCTCTGCCTTCTCCAGCGTGTCTGCATCATCCAGAAACCTTACGGTCTTCTTGTTTTTTTTCATAGTGTCAGTCACATCACTGGTGTCAGTCACATCGCTGGTCTCCGTCATCTGTTCAGGAGCTGGTTTCGCCTCTAGATCAATGTCCGATTTGTCTTCAGACTTAGATTTCAGCCAAGATTTTATCCATAAATAAGTGCAGGTGACCACCATACCTGCAGCAATTATAGCAAGAAGCAGGACCCCTGCTATGTACAGTCCGATATCCTCAGTAATGTAAGGATCCTCTTTAATCAGGTCATCATCATCATAAGCAGCAGATGGCCCTGTAGTTGTCAGTATTGGTGCTCCTTTGCCAGGTGTTACTAGCAGGAACATTAGCATCAATTTGCATAAGCATGAGCAAAGCATTTTGCTTCCTTCTCCTCTGAAAACTACCTATCAAAGAGCTGAAAGTGTAACCGTCTGTGACATCATCCTGGCCTGAGCTTCCGTTTGTGACATCACTGTGACCTCAGCTGCCATCTGTGACATCATCGTGACCTCTGCTGCACTGTAATGCATCAGAGAAGCAGAAATCTGTGCAAGGGAGACACAATAGGTCATTCCGTGTCAAATAAACACACTTCTTGTAAAAATGTTACCTCACTAGCTCAGATTTTTGTTCAAACTTGGTGGAGAGAGTATATACATATGTAGTCTAAAGGTGGCCATACACACGCAGATTTATCTTCAGATCTGGCTGGTTGGAAAAAAACATGGTTCTGGATGAGAGCAAATGACAGTTGAACATAATGCTGGAAAATTGACAAACTGTCACTCATCCATAACCATGTTTTTGTTACAACCAGGCAGATCTGAAGATAAATCTTACTAGTGTATGGGCACCTTTAGAAAGACAATATTTTATGTAAATATCTCATAAAGGTTTCTTATTATGGCTATGTAAAATAAAAAAAACGCACAACCAGTATTATTCAAATCACCATAGCAACTTCTCTAATTTGTATATAGAGATGGTAGTGGTGTCATCTTACTGTGGTTTATATGCTTTCATGTGACTTATAAACCAATCGGGGGGAAAAAAAATGTTTTCCCCAAATTCAAACTGGTACTTGTGTAGTTTCATGGCGCCACCACGCGCACAGTCTGTCTAAGATACTTGGCAGCTTGCCAGACGCTCTGTTTAACTGTGCGCGTGCCGCTCTAGCTGTTCTCAGCGCAGCGCGTGGCTGCTTTCCATATGTAAGCTACGTTATCAGCGTAGCGCCGGGCAGCAGCACGCGCTGCACAGGAGCTGACAGGTCACTGTGGTACTTGTAGTTCCACAGTGAAATAGGCAGTCCTGCGCACCGCTGACAACGGGGGCATGTAAAGTGGACACCCCGGCACACCGCTGACGTGCCGGGGCTTCTAAACTAGACATCCCGGCACACCGCTATCAAAGGGGGTGTCCCCCATGTAGACGCTAAAATTTAGACGCTGAATCCAGACTTCCTGCAAGCCGCTAAGAAGGGGTGCATCTAAATTTAGATGCTAAAGCGTCTGAATTTAGTTGGGTCTAGGGGTACACTATTAAACCTGTTCACAATGACACTAGTCGACGTAACAACTGTCGACCTTGTAAATTTCACTATCCACGCCAACCCGAAGCGTGGCAAGAGCACGCGGATTACTTTACAGGTATATGCGTCCCCTCGCGGGGCTCGCTATGCTTCCGGCTCGGTGGCTCGCTGCGCTCGCCACACTTTATAAACTGAACTTCACGCTGACGTGGATAGGTGGGGTATGAAAAGGTCGTAGGACGCGTACCGCCGCCCTTCGCTGCGCTCGCCACGCTTCGGGTTGGCGTGTATAGTGGAATTTACAGGGTCGACAGTTGTTACGTCGACTAGTGTCATTGTGAGAAGGTTTAATAGTGTACCCCTAGACCCAACTAAATTCAGACGCTTTAGCGTCTAAATTTAGATGCCCCCCTTCTTAGCGGCTTCCAGGGAGTCTGGATTCAGAAGCTAAAGCGTCTAAATTGTAGCGTCTACATGTGGGACACCCCCTTTGATAGCGGTGTGCCTAGTTTAGAAGCCCCGTACGTTAGCTAAGCTGATAACATAGTTTACATATGGAAAGCAGCCACGCACTGCGCTGAGAACAGCTAGAGCGGCGTGCGCACAGTTAAACACAGAGTCTGGCAAGCTGCACGGTGGCGCCGTGAAACTACACAAGTACCTTCAAACTAAAATAGGTATTGATAGATTTGAGGGCTTCAATAGTGTAATTCTATAATCAAGTGGATTAGAAACACCTGACATTGTATTAGTCCGTCTGCAATGTCAGCTGGAGATACAGTAGTGTGACACCGCCTCAGTGGTTGTGTCATCAGGAGACCTGACGTAAGGGCAGATTTGGAGCCATTCGTACGGGTTAAAATTTGGCCTGGTTTTCAAAGTGGGGGGGTGACAGTGCATGTGAAGACTCTGGGTGACGTGTAATAGGGTGAGATTTTCTGATTTTTGCCAGTTTTGGTCAAATAAAGGCCAAATTTGCATATTTTGTGTAATTTGCACAAGTGATTTAATTCGCACATTTTGTGCTCTAAATCACACTTTTGACATGCAAAGCAAATCGCACATCACAATTTACATCCTTTACGAAGTATACAATTCACAAACCTAATAGGAATAGGGTGCAATATTTGGTAAACGTTACCAAAAATTGCAAAACAAATACAAAAAGAAAACCACCCACAGGACAATGCCCCCCGCGCTCATAGAACCGGTCCTGGTTTTACAAATTCAGGTGCCAAAAAACATAGGGGATCCCCTCCCCGTGACTTCTAAAACCTGCACCAGGCTCAAGGGCCGGTCCCGGTTCTCCCAAAATACGGGGGACAAAATTAATAGTGGTCCCATGTATTTTGAGAACCAGCACCAGGCCCAAACAGCAGGAAGGAAAATGCCGCAGCCGGGTTAAAACTATTTATACTACTTCCCCAATATTAAAGCAGAATTTTTGCGCTACTAATATATGGAAGCAGGGTCACTATGTGCTCACACAAATAAACACCAATTTTATTTTCAAAAGGAACTAAATGTATTTATTGGAATTTGCTGTCAATTATCACAATAATTGACAGCAAATATGTCACAAAAAGCAAATACAAATTAAATAAATGTATAAAAATATATCAATATCACCTAGAGGTGATTTACATAAAAAAAAAAAAAAAAAAGACAAGATAGGAAATCTAACAATCTATGCATTGAAAAAAATGAGGCGGTATAAAACGATGTCTCCTTGGTTGGACTATAATCAAGTAAGGCATTATCCGGTGTTGTTATATTATACGTACATAGTTTCAAGGGGTTCTGAAAATGTTAATTACCTGTCCCGGACTGGTAAGGATAATAAACGTGCTGTGCTGTATATAGTGCACTCAGCTTGGAAATAACTGAAGCAACTCTTCAATGAGAAATGGGAATTGGAGGGGGGTCAACACCCATCAGGAGCGGGAAAAATGTTCTCCCAATTGGTGTCTGCATCAAGCACTAGGAGATTGTTGTGCATACGATCAATGACTTCCACATGGAACAAATAGAAGCGTGTTTAACTTTTGGTGCACGTTACAAGCATCTCCCCCCACCCAAATGTAACTCTCCCTGCACAAGTAACATCTACCCCACCTGCAGTGCACATGTTTTTGTCCATTTGAGAAGGAATTTGCCAGAAGGAGTGAACCAGAAGAACCCCCGGTGTGTACTGGGTGTGATCCTGGTGCAATTTTTTTAATACATGATTGTTTTTTGCTTCTACTGTAAAATGTGCCCTGTTCCATGGTCACCACCCTGTCCTAAAAAAATCCTAGAATGAACACTATGGTTAAAAATGTTGGCCACTGGGGCATAGTTAATTAGAATGTACCCTTGGTTTGGAATTTGCATTTTTTTACCTTTCATCTACTGCACTGGTTCCCAACCCTGATCCTCAAGTACCCCCAACAGTGCAGGTGTGGAGACCTGGAAAACGTGCACTGTTGGGGGTACTTGAGGACCAGGGTTGGGAACCACTGCTCTACTATATACAAACTCTTACCTCTTATCTTGGGCCTTGGGTGGCCAATCCCCGGGATCGGGATTGGTGGGATCCCGGGATTTGGCCTCCAAAACACCAGGATTTCAATCCCGGGATTGGTGTATCCAATCCTGGGATTTCAGGATTAGACTGCGCATGCCCAGTCTAATGCCGGGCAGTGTCTGACCATTGCTCAGACGCTGCCTGACTTCCCCTGTACCCGGCAGTGTGGCCCTGCGCTGCGTGACGACGTCACGCTGCGCAGGCCGCACAGACAGCCAAGAAGTGTCCTGAACGTGCTGCTGGCTCCCAGAGACCCCGCCTACCCACCCGGCTCACGGAGAACTCTCTCGTCTCACCCCCACCCAGCTTCCTGCCTGCTGCTGCCTACCCACCCGGCTCCCCGCCCACCCTCCCGGCGACCCCACTGGGCAACCATGTAAGTAAACATGCGGGCATTTTTTTTTAGGGAAGCCAATCCTCTCTGGCCATTCTTTCTTGTCCCTCTCATGACCCCACCCCCCACTTCCATTAGCAGTAGGTGTCCCCCCAAAGTCGTTTCCTTCTCTCTCTATACGTGCTCTTTAGGTGTACTCATTGACTTCTAATATAATCTCTATGCTGATGATGAATCTACCTTTCCTCCCCTGACCTCTCCAACACTCCCTTCAATCGTGTCTCCAACTATCTCTTAGATGTTCCAGCCCTTTCGTAAATGTAACATGTCTGAGCTGATCATCTTCCCACCATCCCGCACTACCTCCCCTCCCGCAATCTCATTATCTGAGGGCACTACTATTTCCTATATCCCCAAGTGCGCTGTCTTGGAGTAATCCTTGACTCCACATTCAGCACTTCTCACAGGGCCTGATTCTGGTTCACTTGCAAATCTCATTTGATTTGCTAATGGACAAAACCATGCTACACTGCAGTAGGGGCAGATGTAACATGTGCAGAGAGAGTTAGATTTGGGTGAGTTATATTTTTACTGCAATATAGATATGTTTGAAGTACACACCCCACCCAAATCTAATGGTGTGTACACACGGTGAGTTTCCCTTGCTATGTGAGTGCTATGCAATCTTTGCTAACTCTGTACTATTTACATACAATTCATACAATCAGCATTAGATTTGCACTATGTAGTCATTGCTGCCCTGTCTATCTGGGTTTCGATCTGTGCTGTCCCGGGAGCGCGCATCGGGATCGCAAGGTTGGAAACCTGTGCGACCTGCGTACGATTTAGACTATACAGTCAAAATCTAATAATAAGAATCTGTAACTCGGGGGGGAACCACCGGCAGTTAATCAGCCAGGCACATTTATGAAAGGTCCATTTCATATGTGCACTATGAAAATATATACCTCATAAACATGCCGGTCGTTCCAGAGGAAGCAACCACACTATTATTCATTACATCCTATTATTAACCAGTGCGGTACAGCTCCAGAATACCATGTTCCCCTTCACACATTACCATTACTCCAATCTATCCAGCCGGGCTCTTCTTCCTCCTCACCAAATGTGCTACGGCCACCTCCCCTCTGCAACAAGCCCTTCATTGGCTTTCCTTTCCCTTCAGAATCCAATTAAAGCCCATCGCACTCACAAAGCCCTCACCCAGCTCCTCTCCCATTTACATCTCTGACCTCCTCTCCCTTTACGCTCCTACCTGCCACCTTCACTCCGCTGATGCTTGCCACCTCACCTGCCTACTGATTACTTCCTCCCACTCCTACCTCTAGGATTTTTCACGTGCTGCTCCCTATCTCTGGAATTCTCTCTCTTCTCCTCCTCATACTTTCCACCTCTCTACAAGGCTGTGAACACCCATCTTCCTCACCAAACCCTCTGTTCCACGATCGCTGTCTGTCCCATCTGTGACACCGCTGTCTCCCCTTCCCCTTTAGAATGTAAGCTCACACGAGCAGGGCCCTCTTCCCTCATGTGCTTTTCCTTCTCTTACGTGAACCATTTTCAATGGCACCGAATCCTGCGGTTTTGTGCCACCCTGATACTCATGTCAGTGTCCCCTGCTGATGCAGCGATGGTTATATACTCTGTACTTGCTCTTTATTGTCTTCAAATGTAAGTCACTGCTTCCTCTTTTGCTTATTTGTTTATTTACTCTGTAATTTGGCCCTGCAGATCCCTTATGGCGCCATATAAATAAATGATAATAATGACCATTCCCCACACCCTCCTTCTCTGTCCCTTTCTGCTGTGCTACAAAGTTCCCTCAGCAATGTATAGGGCACCGTATGGCCTTTAATGTATTGCTACGTATTCTAATGTAACGGTTCTGTTATACTTAGCAAGTTTGTGTTTTTTGAAGGCAAGTGGAATAATAATTGCTCTTCACGCTGGTTATACAAGGCGGAAGGTCATATTGTGCTAGCGGGAACCGTACAGGAATGATCAGCCCTGTGGTTGGCATGTGGGCTGGATGTACTGTGAGAACGAGTTTGTTGCATTGCGTGTAGCCACTTAAGTACTTGCCAAATAAGGGGGCAAACCAAAAAACACTGTAAAGGCGCTGCCCGGCTTTAAACGGCGCTAATCCCGAGATTTTTCAGTAAGGCATAGCCCGGAAAATTGTTTTGGAATTTGCATTTTTCACCTTTCATCTACTATGTACAAAGTCTTACTCCTTATCTTGGGCCCTATGGAATGCCAGATCGACTTGTAACAAAGTGGTCCCCACTCATGCCCTTTTCATTTCCATCTCTATGCATGTCCTGCCTATTACTGAAATCTAGATTACACCCTCTAATGCTACTTCTCCCACTGCTCTCTCTGGTGGGGGCCTCACAACCAGTATTATTCAAATCACCATAGCAACTTCTCTAATTTGTATATAGAGATGGTAGTGGTGTCATCTTACTGTGGTTTATATGCTTTCATATGATTTATAAACCAATAGGGAGGAAAAAAAATGTTTTCCCCAAATTCAAACTGGTACTTGTGTAGTTTCATGGCGCCACCACGCGCATGGTCTGTCTAAGAAAGTTGGCAGCTTGACAGACGCTCTGTTTAACTGTGCGCGTGCCGCTCTAGCTGTTCTCAGCGCAGCGCGTGGCTGCTTTCCATATGTAAGCTACGTTATCAGCGTAGCGCCGGGCAGCAGCAGCGCGCGCTGCACAGGAGCTGACAGGTCACTGTGGTACTTGTAGTTCCCCACTGAAATAGGCAGTCCTGCACACCGCTGACAACGGGGGCATGTAAAGTGGACACCCCGGCACACCGCTGACGTGCCGGGGCTTCTAAACTAGACACCCCGGCACACCGGTATCAAAGGGGGTGTCCCACATGTAGACGCTAAAATTTAGACGCTGAATCCAGACTCCCTGCAAGCCGCTAAGAAGGGGGGCATCTAAATTTAGACGTTAAAGCGTCTGAATTTAGTTGGGTCTAGGGGAACACTATTAAACCTGGTCACAATGACACTAGTCGACGTAACAGCTGTCGACCTTGTAAATTCCACTATCCACGCCAGCAAATACTAATTAAATATACGTATAAAAATATATCAATATTACCTAGAGGTGATTTACATAAAAAAAAAAAGATAAAAAATCTAGCATCGATGCATTGAAAAAATAAGGCGGTATAAAACGCTGTCTCCTTGGTTGGACTATAATCAAGTAAGGCATGATCCGGTGTTGTTATATTATACGTACATAGCTGCAAGGGGTTCTGAAAATGTTAATTACCTGTCCCGGACTCGTAAGGATAATAAACGTGCTGTGCTGTATATAGTGCACTCAGCTTGGAAATTACTGAAGCAACCCTTCAATGAGAAATGGGAATTGGAGGGGGGTCAACATCCATCAGGAGCGGGAAAAATGTTCTCCCAATTGGTGTCTGCATCAAGCACTAGGAGATTGTTGTGCATAGGATCAATGACTTCCACATGGAACAACTAGAAGTGTGTTTAACTTTTGGTTCACGTTACAAGCATCTCCCCCCACCCAAATGTAACTCTCCCTGCACAAGTAACATCTACCCCACCTGCAGTGCACATGTTTTTGTCCATTTGAGATGGAATTTGCCAGAAGGAGTAAACCAGAAGAACCCCCGGTGTGTACTGGGTGTGATCCTGGTGCAATTTTTTTAATACATGATTGTTTTTTGCTTCTACTGTAAAATGTGCCCTGTTCCATGGTCAGCACCCTGTCCTAAAAAATTCCTAGAATGAACACTATGGTTAAAAATGTTGGCCACTGGGGCATAGTTAATTAGAATGTACCCTTGGTTTGGAATTTGCATTTTTTTACCTTTCATCTACTACACTGGTTCCCAACCCTGGTCCTCAAGTACCCCCCACAATGCACGGTTTCCAGGTCACCCGGCAGGTGCACTCATTATTCAGACACATTTTAAAAGATCCACAGGTGGAGCTAATTATAGCACTTGTGATTCTGTGTGGAGACCTGGAAAACGTGCACTGTGGGGGGTACTTGAGGACCAGGGTTGGGAGCCACTGCTCTACTATATACAAACTCTTACCTCCTATCTTGGGCCTAGGGTGGCCAATCCCCGGGATCGGGATTGGTGGGATCCCGGGATTTGGCCCCCAAAACACCGGGATTTCAATCCCGGGATTGGTGTATCCAATCCTGGGTTTTCAGGATTAGACTGCGCATGCGCAGTCTAATGCCGGGCAGCGTCTGACCATTGCTCAGACGCTGCCTGACTTCCCCTGTACCCGGCAGTGTGGCCCTGCGCAGCGTGACGACGTCACGCTGTGCATGCCGCACAGACAGCCAAGAAGTGTCCTGAACGTGCTGCTGGCTGGCTTCCGGAGACCCCGCCTACCCACCCGGCTCACGGAGAACTCTCTCGTCTCACCCCCACCTGGCTTCCTGCCTGCTGCTGCCTACCCTCCCGGCTCCCCGCCCACCCTCCCGGCGACCCCACTGGGCAACCAGCTCCATGTAAGTAAACATGCGGGGCATTTTTTTTTTTTTTTAGGGAAGCCAATCCTCTCTGGCCATTCTTTGTTGTCTCTTCTCATGACCCCACCCCCCACTTCCATTAGCAGTAGGTGTCCCCCCCCCCCCCCCCCCAAAGTCGTTTCCTTCTCTCTCTATACGTGCTCTTTATGTGTACTCATTGACTTCCAATATAATCGCTATGCTGATGATGATTCTACCTTTCCTCCCCTGACCTCTCCAACACTTCCTTCAATCGTGTCTCCAACTATCTCTTAGATGTTCCAGCCCTTTCGTAAATGTAACATGTCTGAGCTGATCATCTTCCCACCATCCCGCACTACCTCCCCTCCCGAAATCTCATTATCTGAGGGCACTACTATTTCCTATATCCCCAAGTGCGCTGTCTTGGAGTAATCCTTGACTCCACATTCAGCACTTCTCACAGGGCCTGATTGATTTGCTAATGGACAAAACCATGCTACACTGCAGTAGGGGCAGATGTAACATGTGCAGAGAGAGTTAGATTTGGGTGAGTTATTTTGCTTCTGTGCAGGGTAAATACACACCCCACCCAAATCTAATGGTGTATACACACGGTGAGTTTCCCTTGCTATGTGAGTGCTATGCAATCTTTGCTAACTCTGTGCTATTTACATACAATTCATACAATCAGCATTAGATTTGCACTATGTAGTCATTGCTGCCCTGTCTATCTGGGTTTCGATCTGTGCTGTCCCGGGAGCGCGCATCGGGATCGCAAGGTAAAAAACCTGTGCGACCTGCGTACGATTTAGACTATACAGTCAAAGTCTAATAATAAGAATCTGTAACTCGGGGGGGAACCACCGGCAGTTAATCAGCCAGGCACATTTATGAAAGGTCCATTTCAAATGTGCACTATGAAAATATATACCTCATGCCGGTCGTTCCAGAGGAAGCAACCACACTATTATTTATTACATCCTATTATTAACCAGTGCGGTACAGCTCCAGAATACCATGTTCCCCTTCACACATTACCATTACTCCAATCTATCCAGCCGGGCTCTTCTTCCTCCTCACCAAATGTGCTACGGTCACCTCCCCTCTGCAACAAGCCTTTCACTGGCTTTCCTTTCCCTTCAGGATCCAATTGAAGCCCATCGCACTCACAAAGGCCTTACCCAGCTCCTCTCCCATTTACATCTCTGACCTCCTCTCCCTTTACGCTCCTACCTGCCACCTTCACTCCGCCGATGCACGCCGCCTCACCTGCCTACTGATTACTTCCTCCCACTCCTACCTCTAGGATTTTTCACGTGCTGCTCCCTATCTCTGGAATTCTCTCTCTTCTCAGACTTTCCACCTCTCTACAAGGCTGTGAACACCCATCTTCCTCACCAAACCCTCTGTTCTACGATCGCTGTCTGTCCCATCTGTGACACCGCTGTCTCACCTTCCCCTTTAGAATGTAAGCTCACACGAGCAGGGCCCTCTTCCCTCATGTGCTTTTCCTTCTCTTACGTGAACCATTTTTGATGGCACAGAATCCTGCGGTTTTGTGCCACCCTGATACTCATGTCCGTGTCCCCTGCTGATGCAGCTATGGTTATATACTCTGTACTTGCTCTTTTATTGTCTTCAAATGTAAGTCACTGCTTCCTGTTTTGCTTATTTGTTTATTTACTGTAATTGGGCGCTGCAGATCCCTTGTGGCGCCATATAAATAAAGGATAATAATGACCATTCCCCACACCCTCCTTCTCTGTCCCTTTCTGCTGTGCTACAAAGTTCCCTCAGCAATGTATAGCGCACCGTATGGTCTTTAATGTATTGCTATTTATTCTAATGTAACGGTTCTGTTCTACTTAGGAAATTTGTGTTTTTTGAAGGCAAGTGGAATAAAAATTGCTGTTCACTCTGGTTATACAAGGCGGAAGGTCATATTGTGCTAGCGGGAACCGTACAAGAATGATCGGGATGCAGTTAAAATCCCGGCGGTCGGGATCCCGGCGTTCAGAATCCCGACGCCGGAATCCCGACCGCCGAAATGCCGACACATTCTCCCTCCTGGGGAGAATCCCGACCGCCGGGATTCAATACTGAATCCAAATGATCAGCCCTGTGGTGGGCATGTGGGCTGGATGTACTGTGAGAACGAATTTGTTGCATTGCGTGTAACCACTTAAGTACTTGCCAAATGAGGGAGTAACCCAATAATCACTGTAAAGGCGCTGCCCGGCTCTAAACGGCGCTAATCCCGAGATTTTTCATTAAGGCATAGCCTGGAAAATTCTTGGGATTCCCAGCGAAGGGGGTAGAATGTACCCTTGTTTTGGAATTTGCATTTTTCACCTTTCATCTACTATATACAAAGTCTTACTCCTTATCTTGGGCCCTATGGAATGCCAGATCGACTTGTAACAAAGTGGTCCCCACTCATGCCCTTTTCATTTCCATCTCTATGCATGTCCTGCCTATTACTGAAATCTAGATTACACCTTCTAACGCTACTTCTCCCACTGGTCTCTCTGGTGGGGGCCTCACATTCTCACCTATACCCCCACCCAGGGGCCTCCATATTTGTGGTGTTGGGGGTCCTTTTGCCCTCTAGCTATTCCTATCAATTTATATCCCCAGAACCGACCCTTACATTCCCTTCATTTGGGGTCTGTGCTATGCGCCTCTTGAAAAACTGTTAATCTTTGATTTGCTGCCATCTACCGCACCCAACAATGTCCTCCGTGTTGGTCTCACTTCTCTACCCCTGTTCATTCTCTCTCTCTCTTACTCTCAGTGGAGTGCAATGCCCATGTCGACAGTCCCCTAATGTTGACAGCACAATGTCGTGCCCATGTTGACAGTTCAATGTCGTGCCCATGTTGACAGTCCCCCCGGTGTTGACAGTAGAGTGCGGCACCTGTGTTAACAGAGTGCCCCTCCTTGGTGCTGACAGCAGAGTGCGGTGCCCGTGACACGTCCGTACATTGTGTAAACATTCAGAGTGTGCATGCGGCACTCGGGTCTGCAAATTATTATTATTTGGATTCTTCAGGCGCGATGCAGATAGCACCAGCCTCCGAATATTCATTCTAGTATTCAGTAAGAGGTGACAATCAGAACTGACGAGGATTGTCAGGCTCTCCTTTCAGGCGCATATGCGTCTTATGATATATACCTATCCGAGGCATATGCGTCTTTCCTACTCGCCATCACTCCGGGTTCTAGCTAAATACCCCGCATGTAGACGCTGTGGGCTTTCTAGCGCTACTGCCGCCACGTCCTGCACGTGGGAGTCACCAGATTCGCACTTTTACTTCCTTTTATTTAACTTTGAAATAATATATCTTAAACGTTTACATGTACTCATTGTACACTAGGCGTGTTGTAATATGTATGCAGAGTTGGGGTAATAAAGGGGGGACCCGGTTATAATGATATAAAATGCAAAATAAAAGGTCACAGTCTGTTATCTAACTGTTACATGACCCATTATTATTATTAGTCCAGTGGTTAAATAGCTGTCATTTCTGTTCCGTACCTAGAGGTCGTGTGATGTCACCCACTGTATGTAAGGGGGCTGAGTATCCGCAAATGCTGGGGCAGCACATGTGAAGCTGTCTGAATGCGGTTAATGGGCTGTTATTGGGGTGTTCCGCCAGAAGGGTAATTGCACTGGATTTAGAAGCATTGTATTTGGCCACTGATTAATAAAGAATGCGAGCATATATAGTTATGTATTTATTTATTAACAGTTATTTATATAGCACACACATATTCCGCAGCGCTTTACAGAGTATAGTTGAACAGTCACATCCGTCCCTGTCCCAGTGGAGCTTACACTCTATATTCCTACCACACGTACACATTCATTTTTGTTGGGAGCCAAGTAACCTACAGTACTTGTATATGAGAGAATATGCAAACTCCACACAGATAGAAACATAGAATTTGACGGCAGATGAGAACCTCTTGGCACATCTAGTCTGCCCCATTTTTAAACATGTTACCTCAAACCATATTTGATCCTTATTTTTTTGTAAGGATGTCAATATGCCTATTCCAAGCATGTTTAATTTCTACTACTGTATTCGCCTCTACCACCTCTGATGGGAGGCTATTCCACTTATCTACTACTCTTTCTGTGAAGTAATTCTTCCTCATATTTCCCCTGAATCTTCCACCCTCTAGTTTCAGTGCATGTCCTCGTGTTCTGCTGCTCCTCTTCCTGTGAAGAATGTCTCCCACCTGTACCTTGTTAAAACCCTTGATATATTTGAAAGTTTCTATCATGTCCCCCCTTTCCCTTCTCTGCTCTAAAGTATACATATTAAGATCTTTTAGTCTTTCCTGGTACGTTTTGTGATGTAGACCATGCACCATTTTAGTTGCCCTTCTTTGTACAGTCTCTAATGTATTTATATCCTTCTGGAGATATGGCCTCCAGAACTGAACACAATACTCTAGGTGAGGTCGTACCAATGACCTATACAGTGGCATTATTACTTCTTTCTTCCTACTGCTGATACCTCTCCCTATGCAACCAAGCATCTGACTTGCCTTATTCATTGCTTTGTTACATTGCCTACCTGCTTTTAAGTCCCCTGAAATAGTGACCCCTAGATCCCTCTCTTCCTCAGTAGTTTTCATTTATACTATATTTACTATGCCATTTATACTATATTGAGTCTTTGGATTTTTGCAACCCAAGTGCATGATTTTGCATTTTTTGGCATTAAACTGTAGTTGCCATGCTCTTGACCATTCCTCTAATCTACCTAGATAATCAATAATTTGTTTACCCCCTTTTGGTGTGTCTACCCTGTTGCAAAACTTTTTTGTCATCTGCAAAAAGGCACATTTTAACCTCAATTCCATTTGCAATATCACCAATAAAGATATTAAAAAGCACTGATCCTAACAATGGAGTTAGGGCCATGGTGGGAATCGAACCCATGACCTCAGTGCTGTCAGGCAGCAATGCCAACCATTACACCGTCCGTGCTAGCAGAGGGTCACGCGGTGTTGCGTACGGTCATAAATGTCCATTTATCTCTTCGAACAGAAATTGAAAACAATTACGGACAGGTTCGCTCAACTCCACTCACTTGGGACATAATGGGATCAATCCTTTTTGCCCAGAAGTAATGGGGTCTACACACGTAGCGATATACAGGCATTTTTCTGAGCGATTTTACTTCATTTCACTAAATCGCTCAGAAAATTCTGAACATCAATGTGTGTGTGTGTGTGTGTGTGTGTGTGTGCGCGCGCGCGCGCTATGTTCTGGCAAATTAAATATCCACCATGCTCAACGGAGAACACTGGCCCTGACAGATCACTCCGCACACATCGCTGAGCGATCTAGCATGCCCCAGAACAGTCATCTACACACATGGCTACGTGTGTAGGCCCTTTTAGTGCGGCTGCATGCTGCACGTACGGTACCCTGTGGTGGTGTGTGTTAAAAAAAAATAAACGGTACTCGTTTCCTAGCACCGCACCCATCGCATACCATAAGGCATACGATGGTATGCGATGCGATGCGATGCTAGCCGATGTTATACAATTTTAAATTGTATACCATCGAATTGTATGCCATATACAATTAAATTGTATAAGCACCCTAATGGGTGTTTTCAATGTTAAATGTGCCCCCTATAAGATAAATAATTGTATAAAGCCGAACTTGCATTGAATAGGCGTGTGGTGATATTGTGCAGATCCTGCCCATCGGAGAAGGCACTGAGAACAGACCTGAAAGCTCGGGTCTGATTGGCTCATTGTCTCCAAGTTCAGCAGGAGAAATTGTGCACAGCTAGTAGTGGGGTCAGGGTGCTGACGGCTCCCACAGATATTACAAGCAACGGAATCTGTACTTGTTTCCTAGCACCTCGCCCACGATATTAAGTCGTACGACATATAATCGTATCGCATGCCATACACCCGATGCAATTTAAAATTGTATAAGCCCCAATACGATTTTTAATTGTATAAGCACCCTAATTACAATGTTAAATGCACCCCCACGCCACATCCACTATGAACGCCAACCCGAACCGTGGCGAGGGGCGGCACTACACGTCCTCCGACCTTTTCATACCCCCACTATCCACGTTGGCGTGGAGTTGATTTTATATAGTGTGGCGAGCGCAGCGATCCACCGAGCCCGAAGCGTGGCGAGCGGACGCGTATTACTTTACATGTATTCCGCAGGGCTCGCAATGCTTCAGGCTCGCTGCGCTCGCCACACTATCTAAAATCAACTCCACGCCGACGTGGATAGTGGGGGTATGAAAAGGTCGGAGGACGTGTACCGCCGCCCCTCGCGGGCTCGCTGCGCTCCCACGCTTTGGGTTGACATTGATAGTGGGGGTGCCGTTGAGGGTGCTTTTAACATATAGGGGCACATTTAACATTGAAAACACCCATTAGGGTGCTTATACAATTTTAAATCGCATACCATTGTATATGCCATACAATGGCATACAATGCGATGGTATACAATTTAAAATTGTATACCATCGGCTGCCATCGCGTAATATCGCATTGCATACCATCGTATGCCTTATGGTCTGCGATGCGATGGGCGCCGTGCTAGGAAACAAGTACCACGGAATCTGCTGAGCTAAAAAAAAACCTGTAAATAAATAATGACCCCCTACAACCAGGTCTGCTCTGTATCCTCCAGAGATTCCGCACTAGTGTGACGCCAGGTTTTCCTGGCTCGGGGGGCGGCCCATGCTCGGGACTTGAACCTTAGTAAAGTTAACGACCCACCTGATGAGGTTGCATTGGGTCGGCCCCTCACATTTACATTACAGGTTTCAGGGATTATTAGAATTATTCCGATTAGCAGTGTTTACCTCTTAGTATGCATTTTCTCTGTTTCTTACTGTGTGGCACTAAAAGTCTCAGCATGGTAGCCCCTCTATTTATTTTTAGCATTAGGGTGTGCACCCCCATATAGTCTACAAAGGTAGCCAGATCCCAGGCAGGCACTGAACGTGTCACCATGACGACAGGACATCCACTACATCTCAGTTATTACACTGAGCTCTTCCCCTGAAGTTCTATACTAAACGGCTGATTCTTGCTGGGAACAAAGCAAAAATAAAGTATTTTCACACTAGATGAACTACGTTCCAATGCAAGATTATTATTATTTATTATGATTATTATTTATGATTTTTTTTTTTCGTGCAGGGTAAATATTGGCTACTTTTGCATGTACACTGCAGTTTATACTTGATTTTGGAAATACGTGTCCCAAATGTTATGTGTGCCCCACTGCACTGCTAGTTACCCATTTGCTTTGCTGCCTACCCCAAATTAGCCCATATACAGTATGCAGATAGAACCGATCCCTTTGTGGGCCATTGCTTTCTGAATAAAGGCTATGCAGTTACCAGACCATTACTTATTATTTCATCATGTTATGTCTGACGTTCTCTCCCTGCCATTCGCCTGATGTCGCACAAACAGAAATGGGAGGTATGCAATCTGGGATCACGGCTGTCAGTCCCCGTCGACAGCCGTGATCCTGGCCCGTTAGCGGTCAGATCGACCTCATAACGACAGACTGAATTCAATGTCCCATCTGCCGATGTGCTCAATAGCGGCGTGGCCGTTGATCTGTCGATCTGTGGCCTGGATCACGATAATCCACGGCTGTTATCGTCAGATCAGGCCCGACAGCTTCTGAAGTCGGGCCCGTTTTGCCGTCATCCTGCATCAATGCTGTCGTTAATGACAGCATTGAATAGGGAGCTGCCGCTATTTCCCAAGTCGGAAATAGCGGCGGCACCCTGCATACCCCCCTACTGTTCTTTATTTTTCCATAAATATTTTTTTTATTAATTTATGGTATTATTAGAGAATTCTGCTTGCTCACATGTATACAGGTTGAGTATCTCTTTTCCGAAATGCTCGGGACCACAACCATTTTGGATCAGGGATTTTTCAGGTTTTTTTTTTTTAAATAATTTTTTTTTAAGAATACTTACCTGTCCCTCAGCGTCCACGGTGTCCCATGGCAGGACTTCAGCATAGTCTCCAACGGTCGCAGGAGTGCATTGCGCGTGTTCCCAGGCACGCCGGTGATGCCACCGGCGCGCGCACTCACGCAATGCACTCCTGGGACCGCCGGAGACGATGCTGCAGGCCTGCCGTGGACGCCAGGGGACTTGGTAAGCATAAAAAAAGGTCAGGAAAAAAACTTCTAATTATTCCAAAAAAATACCTGTTTTTGGAATAATTTGCATAATAGATATACGGATACGGGATACTCAACCTGTATAATGATGTGTTGTTACACAAGTAACCATACAATGTAGCCCAGAAACCGTGGGTCATGTCCCCTGAGCGGGTGACATCACATTATGTATCATGTCACCTAGGCGGGTGACATCACATTATGAACTATAAAAATGAGCATCTCTACCCTTACCACAATTTAGTACGCTATGGAAAATGCATAAAATCAAATATTGGCTACAACAACTTAAGGAGAATAATAATATGTATTTATTGGTATTTATACATATATTCCACAGAGATGTACAGGGAATATTAGGACATTCTCCAAGGTCCCTGCCCCAGTGGCGCTTGGAACCAATTAACCAACCAGTATATTTTTGGATTGTGGGAGGAAACCGGATTACCCGGAGGAAACCCACAAGGATGGAATAAGAGAACCCGGAGAGACGGGGTGGCGCAGGATGACTTTGCAGGATTTTTGTCCCTTCTCCTGTGTGACGTGGGGCTTAAGGTGCTCATACAACTTACAATTGTAATATTGTATACATTATCGCATCTTATCACATATCGGTTTTGCAATGAGATGAAATGAGATCTAGTACAAGAAGTAGGTGCAGCACATACTTTTTGTACTAGATCACATCTCATCTCATCGCAAAACCGAGAGGCGATGAGATGTGATATTGTATACAATAATTGTAACGTGTATGAGCTCCTTTAGTATGCAAGGGGTATGGTGAACCCAGGCCCAACTTTTTTGATCATCTTTTCAAGATTTCTTATGATCTGTTTCCGGTTCTTCTTGTTCTCTTTGATCGGTTCTAACTTTTTCGAGGTGCGGTCTTTCTCTGCCTTCTCCAGCGTGTCTGCATCATCCAGAAACCTTACGGTCTTCTTGTTTTTTTTCATAGTGTCAGTCACATCGCTGGTGTCAGTCACATCGCTGGTCTCCGTCATCTGTTCAGGAGCTGGTTTCGCCTCTAGATCAATGTCCGATTTGTTTTCAGACTTAGATTTCAGCCAAGATTTTATCCATAAATAAGTGCAGGTGACCACCATACCTGCAGCAATAATAGCAAGAAGCAGAACCCCTGCTATGTACAGTCCGATATCCTCAGTAATGTAAGGATCCTCTTTAATCAGGTCATCATCATCATAAGCAGCAGATGGCCCTGTAGTTGTCAGTATTGGTGCTCCTTTGCCAGGTGTTACTAGCAGGAACATTAGCATCAATTCGCATAAGCATGAGCAAAGCATTTTGCTTCCTTCTCCTCTGAAAACTACCTATCAAAGAGGTGAAAATGGAACCGTCTGTGACATCATCCTGGCCTGAGCTTCCGTTTGTGACATCACTGTGACCTCAGCTGCCATCTGTGACATCATCGTGACCTCTGCTGCACTGTAATGCATCAGAGAAGCAGAAATCTGTGCAAGGGAGACACAATGGGTCATTCCGTGTCAAATAAACACACTTCTTGTAAAAATGTTACCTCACTAGCTCAGATTTTTGTTCAAACTTGGTGGAGAGAGTATATACATATGTATTCTAAAGGTGGCCATACACACGCAGATTTATCTTCAGATCTGGCTGGTTGGAACAAAAACATGGTTCTGGATGAGAGCAAATGACAGTTGAACATTTGCTTGGAAATACTGGAAAATTGACAAACTGTCACTCATCCATAACCATGTTTTTGTTACAACCAGGCAGATCTGAAAATAAATCTTACTAGTGTATGGGCACCTTTAGAAAGACAATATTTTATTTAAATATCTCATAAAGGTTTCTTATTATGGCTATGTAAAATAAAAAAAAACGCACAACCAGTATTATTCAAATCACCATAGCAACTTCTCTAATTTGTATATAGAGATGGTAGTGGTGTCATCTTACTGTGGTTTATATGCTTTCATATGATTTATAAACCAATCGGGGGGAAGGGGGGGGAAATGTTTTTCCCCAAATTCAAACTGGTACTTGTGTAGTTTCATGGCGCCACCACGCGCATGGTCTGTCTAAGAAACTTGGCAGCTTGACAGACGCTCTGTTTAACTGTGCGCGTGCCGCTCTAGCTGTTCTCAGCGCAGCGCGTGGCTGCTTTCCATATGTAAGCTACGTTTTCAGCGTAGTGCCGGGCAGCAGCAGCGCGCGCTGCACAGGAGCTGGCAGGTCACTGTGGTACTTGTAATTCCACAGTGAAATAGGCAGTCCTGCACACCGCTGACAACGGGGGCATGTAAAGTGGACACCCCGGCACACCGCAGACATGCAGGGGCTTCTAAAGTAAACACCCCGGCACACCGCTATCAAAGGGGGTGTCCCACATGTAAACGCTAAAATTCAGACGCTGAATCCAGACTTCCTGCAAGCCGCTAAGAAGGGGGCATCTAAATTTAGACGCTAAAGCGTCTGAATTTAGTTGGGTCTAGGGGTACACTATTAAACCTGGTCACAATGACACTAGTCGACGTAACAGCTGTCGACCTTGTAAATTCCACTATCCACGCCAACCCGAAGCGTGGCGAGCGCACGCGGATTACTTCACAGGTATACGCGTCCCCTCGCGGGGCTCGATATGCTTCCGGCTCGCTGAGCTCGCCACACTTTATAAACTCAACTTCACGCCGACGTGGATAGGTGGGGTATGAAAAGGTCGTAGGACGCGTAACGCCGCCCCTCGCTGCGCTCGCCACGCTTCGGGTTGGCGTGTATAGTGGAATTGACAGGGTCGACAGCTGTTACGTCGACTAGTGTCATTGTGAACAGGTTTAATAGTGTACCCCGAGACCCAACTAAATTCAGACGCTTTAGCGTCTAAATTTAGATGCCCCCCTTCTTAGCGGCTTCCAGGGAGTCTGGATTCAGAAGCTAAAGCGTCTAAATTGTAGCGTCTACATGTGGGACACCCCCTTTGATAGCGGTGTGCCTAGTTTAGAAGCCCCGTACGTTAGCTAAGCTGATAACATAGTTTACATATGGAAAGCAGCCACGCACTGCGCTGAGAACAGCTAGAGCGGCGTGCGCACAGTTAAACACAGAGTCTGGCAAGCTGCACGGTGGCGCCGTGAAACTACGCAAGTACCTTCAAACTAAAATAGGTATTGATAGATTTGAGGGCTTCAATAGTGTAATTCTATAATCAAGTGGATTAGAAACACCTGACATTGTATTAGTCCGTCTGCAATGTCAGCTGGAGATACAGTAGTGTGACACCGCCTCAGTGGTTGTGTCATCAGGAGACCTGACGTAAGGGCAGATTTGGAGCCATTCGTACGGGTTAAAATTTGGCCTGGTTTTCGATGTGGGGGGTGTCAGTGCATGTGAAGACTCTGGGTGACGTGTAATAGGGTGAGATTTGCTGACTTTTGCCAGTTTTGGTCAAATAAAGGCCGAATTTGCATGTTTTGTGTAATTTGCACATGTGATTGAATTCGCACATTTTGTGCTCTAAATCACACTTTTGACATGCAAAGCAAATCGCACATCACAATTTACATCCTTTACGAAGTATACAATTCACAATCGTAATAGGAATAGGGTGCAATATTTGGTAAACGTTACCAAAAATTGCAAAACAAATACAAAAAGAAAACCACCCACAGGACAATGCCCCCCGCGCTCATAGAACCGGTCCTGGTTTTACAAATTCAGGTGCCAAAAAACATAGGGGATCCCCTCCCCGTAACTTCTAAAACCTGCACCAGGCTCAAGGACCGGTCCCGGTTCTCCCAAAATACGGGGGACAAAATTAATAGTGGTCCCATGTATTTTGAGAACCAGCACCGGGCCCAAACAGCAGGAAGGAAAATGCAGCAGCCGGGGAAAAACTATTTATACTACTTCCCCAATATTAAAGCAGAATTTTTGCGCTAATAATATATGGAAGCAGGGTCACTATGTGCTCACACAAATAAACACCAATTTTATTTTCAAAAGGAACTAAATGTATTTATTGGAATTTGCTGTCAATTATCACAATAATTGACAGCAAATATGTCACAAAAAGCAAATACAAATTAAATAAATGTATAAAAATATATCAATATCACCTAGAGGTGATTTACATAAAAAAAAAAAAAAGACAAGATAGTAAATCTAACAATCTATGCATTGAAAAAATGAGGCGGTATAAAACGCTGTCTCCTTGGTTGGACTATAATCAAGTAAGGCATGATCCGGTGTTGTTATATTATACGTACATAGCTGCAAGGGGTTCTGAAAATGTTAATTACCTGTCCCGGACTGGTAAGGATAATAAACGTGCTGTGCTGTATATAGTGCACTCAGCTTGGAAATAACTGAAGCAACTCTTCAATGAGAAATGGGAATTGGAGGGGGGTCAACACCCATCAGGAGAGGAAAAAATGTTCTCCCAATTGGTGTCTGCATCAAGCACTAGGAGATTGTTGTGCATAGGATCAATGACTTCCACATGGAACAACTAGAAGCGTGTTTAACTTTTGGTGCACGTTACAAGCATCTCCCCCCACCCAAATGTAACTCTCCCTGCACAAGTAACATCTACCCCACCTGCAGTGCACATGTTTTTGTCCATTTGAGATGGAATTTGCCAGAAGGAGTGAACCAGAAGAACCCCCGGTGTGTACTGGGGTGTGATCCTGGTGCAATTTTTTTTAATACATGATTGTTTTTTTGCTTCTACTGTAAAATGTGCCCTGTTCCATGGTCAGCACCCTGTCCTAAAAAATTCCTAGAATGAACACTATGGTTAAAAATGTTGGCCACTGGGGCATAGTTAATTAGAATGTACCCTTGGTTTGCAATTTGCATTTTCTTACCCTTTATCTACTACACTGGTTCCCAACCCTGGTCCTCAAGTACCCCCCACAGTGCACGGTTTCCAGGTCACCCGGCAGGTGCACTCATTATTCAGACACATTTTAAAAGATCCACAGGTGGAGCTAATTATGTCACTTGTGATTCTGTGTGGAGACCTGGAAAACGTGCACTGTTGGGGGTACTTGAGGACCAGGGTTGGGAACCACTGCTCTACTATATACAAACTCTTACCTCTTATCTTGGGCCTAGGGTGGCCAATCCCCGGGATCGGGATTGGTGGGATCCCGGGATTTGGCCCCCAAAACACCGGGATTTCAATCCCGGGATTGGTGTATCCAATCCTGGGATTTCAGGATTAGACTGCGCATGCTCAGTCTAATGCCGGGCAGCGTCTGACCATTGCTCAGAAGTTGCCCGACTTCCCCTGTACCCAGCAGTGTGGCCCTGCGCAGCGTGACGACGGCCGCACAGACAGCCAAGAAGTGTCCTGAACGTGCTGCTGGCTGGCTCCCAGAGACCCCGCCTACCCACCCGGCTCACGGAGAACTCTCTCGTCTCACCCCACCCGGCTTCCTGCCTGCTGCTGCCTACCCTCCCGGCACCCCACCCTCCCGGCGACCCCACTGGGCAACCAGCTCCATGTAAGTAAACATGCAGGGCATTTTTTTGTTTTGTTTTAGGGAAGCCAATCCTCTCTGGCCATTCTTTGTTGTCCCTCTCATGACCCCACTTCCATTAGCAGTAGGTGTCCCCCCCCCCCCCCACACAAAGTCGTTTCCTTCTCTCTCTATACGTGCTCTTTAGGTGTACTCATTGACTTCCAATATAATCGCTATGCTGATGATGAATCTACCTTTCCTCCCCAACACTCCCTTCAATCGTGTCTCCAACTATCTCTTAGATGTTCCAGCCCTTTCGTAAATGTAACATGTCTGAGCTGATCATCTTCCCACCATCCCGCACTACCTCCCCTCCCGCAATCTCATTATCTGAGGGCACTACTATTTCCTATATCCCCAAGTGCGCTGTCTTGGAGTAATCCTTGACTCCACATTCAGCACTTCTCATAGGGCCTGATTGATTTGCTAATGGACAAAACCATGCTACACTGCAGGTGGGGCAGATGTAACGTGCAGAGAGAGTTAGATTTTTGTGAGTTGTTTTGTTTCTGTGCAGGGTAAATATTGGCTGCTTTATTCTTATTACACTGCAATATAGATATGTTTGAAGTACACACCCCACCCAAATTCAATGGTGTGTACACACGGTGAGTTTCCCTTGCTATGTGAGTGCTATGCAATCTTTGCACGATTTTGACTATACAGTCAAAATCTAATAATAAGAATCTGTAACTCAGGGGGGAACCACCGGCAGTTAATCAGCCAGGCACATTATGAAAGGTCCATTTCAAATGTGCAATATAGATATGTTTGAAGTACACACCCCACCCAAATTCAATGGTGTGTACACACGGTGAGTTTCCCTTGCTATGTGAGTGCTATGCAATCTTTGTACGATTTTGACTATACAGTCAAAATCTAATAATAAGAATCTGTAACTCAGGGGGGAACCACCGGCAGTTAATCAGCCAGGCACATTATGAAAGGTCCATTTCAAATGTGCACTATGAAAATATATACCTTATAAACATGCCGGTCGTTCCAGAGGAAGCAACCACAGTATTATTTATTACATCCTACAACCAGTATTATTTATTACATCCTACAACCAGTGCGGTACAGCTCCAGAATACCATGTTCCCCTTCACACATTACCATTACTCCAATCTATCCAGCCGGGCTCTTCTTCCTCCTTACCAAATGTTCTACGGCCACCTCCCCTCTGCAACAAGCCCTTCACTGGCTTTCCTTTCCCTTCAGAATCCAATTGAAGCCCATCGCACTCACAAAGGCCTTACCCAGCTCCTCTCCCATTTACATCTCTGACCTCCTCTCCCTTTACGCTCCTACCTGCCATCTTCACTCTGCCGATGCTTGCCACCTCACCTGAAAAACAAGGGTATGGTAGACACCGTTTGGGGGTGTCTTCCAGAAGGCGCGAGGTGTGGGTTGTTTCAATGACAGCAGCTGCACTTACGGGCTAGTTGCACCCGATGAAGGAAACAATGGAAAAAGGGATGGGAGCACAAGGCTCCGTAGCAGCGCTTAAGCAGTAAAAAAATGTTGAATTAGAAAGATTGGATGATCTTTACTAATTGTTTATTAATAAAACAGACTGTGAACTGTGTAAATAAAAAAAGGGGGGGATTTTTACATGAGTTTGACATACATTATCAATGAATACAAAATATTAAAACACTCTGCATGCCTGGCCTGTTTTGTATCATGTGTAGTTGGGTCACAGTTGAGCAATGTGCTTATTATATAGTTACCACTCCATGTATAGATGTAGGTGCTGGTAGCACTGAGTCCTCCTGCCAACACTCAAATTGGACTGGACAGTGTCCCAAAGTTCTCCGAAAGAATCAAGAGAGCAATGATGAGCCCCAATTGGTGAGGGGTTGTGGATTCTTGGGCACCAAACGTTTAGATGGGTGGGTCCTCTCTAGTAGGTGGCTCGGAAAAGGATGGAATGTTCTGTGGTCACTGGAGGTGCTTTCCCGGGTGCTGTCCCCTGATGAACAGGGTTGATATAGCAATGGTCTGTCCAGTGGTGTGGGGCAGGCAGTTCTCCCAGATGTTGAAGGGAGTCTATGTTGAGCCCCAATGTGTTGGGGAGGATGACTCCTGGCGAGGGAAGGAGTCCTCTCTAGTGGGTGGCCCGGATTAGATGGAATATGATCCCTAGCCACTGGAGGTATCGCTTCCCTCGAATTTTGTTGGAGGGCAAAGGGTGGTAGTCGGTCCAGATGTAGGCAAACAATGTCCTGCCTAGGTAGTGGCAAAGGCAATGGGTATGTGGGGTCTCCAACGCGTTTCGCTGCTTCCCCAATAACTGCAGCTTTTTCAAGGATACTATCATGGCCCTATGGCTGTCTTTTATACCCTATTGATTAATACAATGAATTGCACCTGGGTGCTTAGATCATCCAATCTAGTTATATAGATAGAATAAAAGCTTTTCGTTTGAAGAGGAGGCAATAGGGTTGAAAACTGAGAGAAACCGGTTTCACAAATAATGTTATTATCCACAGTATTAGAGAACGAATTGTTTAAATTTCATAGTAAACTGCAGTCATGTGACTAAGCCCGATCACGTGACTGGGACATGAGCTGATGCCGTCTTCTAGAGTAGTGAGTGCGTCTCTTAATCATGCCCTACTTCCGTCCAGCACGCACTGTACGGGCGCACAGTGTCACCGCACACACTGTACGTCCGCCGCACGCCAGGACCTGATGCGGGCTAATGTTGTGACGTGGACGCACTTGTTAGCGTGATTCTATCAGCGGTGTTCTGTCACGCAGGTCGTGACCGTGTATGTATCACATGGCCGGATGTTTACATGGGTATCTCACATTATAGGACACTCTTTGGTCATGTGTCTAATTGCTTGGAGCCAGAGAGACGCTATGGAATCACATATAGAATCTGTTGTCCACCATGTTTGGGGAATAATGAAAAAGATAAAAATTAAAATAAGAATAAATGTAAAAGTGAAAAATGATACTGATTAGAATGCTATCAATACTAACATTAGTACAGAAAAATCAGTTAGCCGCCATATTTGGGCAATAATGAATAGTAGTGGAGTAAGGATGAAAATAAAAATAATGATAGTTGGAATGTTATCAATACTGACATTAGTGCGGAATTGTCATTCCTTGTATGATCAATTTTTTTATCTATGAAGATAAGTCCAGATAAGGATTTCTTTACAGGTACCAGTGGTAATACCATCAGATGGGGATTTGTTCATACTATAAATCAGCAAAACCACATATAAAAAGATAGTAATGACAAAGACATAATAGTAATATTAGAAGACTTGATTCGATGTAGAACTGGAAGGATTTAAGTTAATATAATGGCATAGCTGAATGAAATAATATAAAGGTTGAATCAATTATTATACAAAAACACATATTTTACACACCGCAGTCCCAATAAGAGGATGATAAATATGTTCTAAATTTCATCTAATGCAGGGTCCTAGATAACCATATTGAGTTCCACTGCTTCATTAAGCCCAGAGGGATATAAATGGATCCCAGTTGGTGCATCCAAAAAATCTCTTGTCTACATAACTTTCTGTATCGGTCACCACCTCTTAGTGTTACTGCTATATGTTCAATCCCGGTAATTTTTAGACTTTCTGGGCTTCCTTTATGGAATTCAGAGAAGTGACGTGATACACTTTGGGTCAGTATCTGTTTTGATACATTCCTGCGGTGTTCTAGGAACCTAATCTGCAGTGTTTGTGTAGTGCGGCCAATGTAACCCACAGCTGCATGTTAAAATATTAATGACAAATGATGAATTACAATTAATGAACCCATTGATTTTGTATTCCTTATCATTAATTTTAACTGTTTCTGTTTGTGTATGGGAGGTGGGGGAGCACGTGATGTATTTGTTGCCACCACATCTAAAGAAACCCTTCGGTTTTGGGGGGAGCCAAGAAAGGTCGGGGTTATGTGATACCGGTTTGCAAATAGGTTTTAGGAAGCTGGGTGCTAGTAAGTTTTTGAGGGATGTGTTTTTCTTAAAGACAAAAATTGGTTCTCCTGGCAGTGAGTTCACAAGAAGGGGGTCCTGTTTCAAAATATTATAATTCTTTTTGATTATAGATTTTATGTCGGAACAGTAGTCATGATAGGTGGCTATATATGCCAATTCTTTTGATGTAGATTTTGTTGATTTTTCTTTTGGTCTTAAAAGGGTATCTCTATCCAGTGTATCGACATTACTCAGGGCTTTATCCAAAATGTATTTTGGATAGCCTCTGTCTTCGAAGGACTTCCTCATCCCACCAGCCTGTTCCTGGAAGGAGGCATTGTCTGAGCAATTTCTTTTTAAACGTAAGAACTGCCCCTTTGGTATGTTCTTGACCCAAGGTCGATAATGGGCACATTGAAAGTGCAAGTATGCATTGGTCCCGACTTCTTTAACATAGTTTGTGGTATAGATTTGATTGTTCCGTATTTCGAGAGTTATATCAAGAAAGGTGGTTTTGTGCGGGTGGAAGGTGTGGGTGAAATTTAAATTGATTGGAATTGAGGTGATTTAACAAAGGTTTGGGCAGAAAGTGCATCCCCATCCCAAATGATAAAAAGGTCATCAATGTACCTGCCATATAGGACCAGGCTCGCCTCCCGACCGCCCCCATATAGAGGTTGGCGTAGCTGGGTGCGAACTTGGTCCCCATGGCGGTACCCATGGTCTGTAAATAAAAAGTGTCTAAAAACAAAAAATAATTGTGCTGTAGTATGAATGCTATGGCATCTGTGATGAAATGCTGGTGATCCAACCCTAGGTCCCCATCCGAGAATAGTCTATCTGCTGACACGTAAGCCTGTTTCATGTGGAATATTAGAATATAAACTTTGGACGTCCAAAGTGAGAAAATGATAAGAATCTTTCCAAGTTTGTTTCTGAATAATTTGTAAAAAGTGAGTCGTATCTCGGATGTGGGACCTAATGGTGGGGACTCTGGGTTGGTTGCAGGAAGGAGTCTACATAAAAGGAAAGGTTGGACATTAGTGAATTAATACCAGAAATAATAGGTCTCCCGGGAGGTGCTGTGAGGGATTTGTGAATATTGGGAAGGTGATAAAAAATAGGGGTGACTGGGTGCTCAAAAAATAAAAATCTCAGTTCATCTCTTGATATAACTCCCCTTGCTTCAGCTTTGAGAAGCAAATCTAATAATTCTGAGACAAAAAGGCTGGTGGGGTCAGATGGAAGTTTCTTATAGCATTCTAGATTATCTAGCTGTCTGTGTGCCTCTGTGATATATTCAGTGCGATCCTGAAGCACTATCCCCCCCCCCCCTTTATCTGCTTCTTTTTTATAATGAGGATGGTGTCCTTAGTGAGTCTTTTCAGAGCTTTTTGTTCATGTTTGTTCAAATTATTATTTTTGGACCTTTTGTCCTTTTTATGTTCCGTTTGTATTTTGGAGCATAAATTTCTAAAGTCATCTAAGGTAGTTTTATAAAAGCTCTCGATGTTTTGTACCTTGGACTTTATAGGAAAGAACTCAGATTTTGTACGGAAACTATTTCTTGATATATCATAAACCTTTTTCTGTTGAGAGGGTTCAATATTATGCAATTGATTTTCTATGAAGAATTCGTTTAGTGTGTTAATTGCTGGCTGGTCATCTATATCAAGTATGATTGGTAGAACATTTTCCTGTTTTTTGTCCAATGTCTGTCGTGCAAAAACGCGTTTTCGACATAACGTTCTAATGAACCTATTCAGTTCTACAAATAATTTTAAAATGTTCGGCTCTGATGATGGTGCAAATTTAAGACCTCGGCTAAGCAATGATTTTTCTGCCTCCGAGAGCTGTTTAGTGGAGAGATTAAAGATGCATTTTTGGTTGTTCTCTTTTCTGTTCTTTACTAATTTCTTATATGCCTCCCTTCTTCCCCCTCTTCTCCCTCTGTACTTCGCCTTCTTTTTGGTGTGCCCAATATTTTCTATTGGGCAATATTTTCTATGGGACCTCTTTTTTTTTCTTTAGGTCTAGCTCCTGAGGTGTCGTCTCTATAGGGGGACGTTTGGAGGGGATAGAGGTGCGAAACATGTTCTAACTGTTTGAGCCTATACTCTTCTCTAGAGTTACACTGGGGTCTAATTGCGAGATCGGAACTGATGTCTTGATCTCTGTTCTTGTGGGGTATTATTCCTTTCTAAGTAGTTTGTTCTCCCTCCTCTCTCATATCTAGGGTTATCATGGATTTCAGGGTTTCTATCTGATGGTTTATTGTACCTCGGATGCGAATCTGTATTTTTTACTATGTTCCTGGTTTTAGTTCGATAGCTTCTGACTTTACCTTCTCGATAGTCCTCTAACATCTCTTTTGAATTTTTTACATTTTGAGTCGAAGAGCATTTGTTCAAATCTATCCAGTTTTTCTGTTATTACTTTATCCCTTTCTTTGAATTCTTTTGTTTGATTTGGTTCTAACTGTAGTTTAATTGTTTCAATTTCCTTAGCAATCTCGTCTGCCTTTTCCTTTCTTTATCTTATGACTAGCTCCATTAGAGAAATAGAGCATCGGTCAAGGGTGGCCTCCCACTCCATTTGGTATAGTTCATTATATTGGAAGACTGACGGTTTGAATATTCTCAAACCTCTGGGAATGATTTTTTTGTCTAGATATTTCTGGAGATTAACTCCATCAAGCCAATGTTTCATCTTGGATTTAGGAAGGTCTTCCAATCTAAAGAACTCCTCTTTTAGATTTGATGTTCCGTTTGAAGTTTCTTCATTAGGAACCTCCCATTTACAGAGAAAATCTTGCCTCCTCTTCAATCTATCTTCAAAATTAGAGAAACAACTCATACTTGCAGCCTTTGAAAAAACTAGTACAAGAGAAACAAGGGTATGGTAGACACCGTGTGGGGGTGTCTTCCAGAAGGCGCGAGGTGTGGGTTGTTTCAATGACAGCAGCTGCACTTACGGGCTAGTAGCACCCGATGAAGGAAACAATGGAAAAAGGGATGGGAGCACAAGGCTCCGTAGCAGCGCTTAAGCAGTAAAAAAAATTTCAATTAGAAAGATTGGATGATCTTTACATCAGTAGGCCTCACCTGCCTACTGATTACTTCCTCCCACTCCTACCTCTAGGATTTTTCACGTCCTGCTCCCTATCTCTGGAATTCCCTCTCTTCTCCTCAGACTTTCCACCTCTCTACAAGGCTAGGAACACCCATCTTCATCACCAAACGATCACTGTTTGTCCCATCTGTGACACTGCTGTCTCCCCTTCCCCTTTAGAATGTAAGCTCACACGAGCAGGGCCCTCTTCCCTCATGTGCTTTTCCTTCTCTTACGTGAACCATTTTCGATGGCACCGAATCCTGCGGTTTTGTGCCACCCTGATACTCATGTCAGTGTCCCCTGCTGATGCAGTGATGGTTATATACCCTGTACTTGCTCTTTATTGTCTTCAAATGTAAGTCACTGCTTCCTGTTTTGCTTATTCATTTATTTTCTCTGTAATTGGGCGCTGCAGATCCCTTGTGGCACCATATAAATAAAGGATAATAATGACCATTCCCCACACCCTCCTTCTCTGTCCCTTTCTGCTGTGCTACAAAGTTCCCTCAGCAATGTATAGCGCACCGTATGGCCTTTAATGTATTGCTACTTATTCTAATGTAACGGTTCTGTTATACTTAGCAAGTTTGTGATTTTTGCGGTTTTGAAGGCAAGTGGAATAAAAATTGCTCTTCACGCTGGTTATACAAGGCGGAAGGTCATATTGTGCTAGCGGGAACCGTACAAGAATGATCAGCCCTGTGGTGGGCATGTGGACTGGATGTACTGTGAGAACGAGTTTGTTGAATTGCGTGTAGCCACTTAAGTACTTGCCAAATGAGGGGATTACCCAATAAACACTGTAAAGGCGCTGCCCGGCTCTAAACAGCGCTAATCCCGAGATTTTTCAGTAAGGCATAGCCCGGAAAATTCTTGGGATTACCAGCGAAGGGGGTAGAATGTACCCTTGTTTTGGAATTTGCATTTTTCACCTTTCATCTACTATATACAAAGTCTTACTCCTTATCTTGGGCCCTATGGAATGCCAGATCGACTTGTAATAAAGTGGTCCCCACTCATGCCCTTTTCATTTCCATGTCTATGCATGTCCTGCCTATTACTGAAATCTAGATTACACCCTCTAACGCTACTTCTCCCACTGCTCTCTCTGGTGGGGGCCTCACATTCTCACCTATACCTCCACCCAGGGGCCTCCATATTGGTGGTGTTGGAGGTTCTTTTGCCCTCTAGCTATTCCTATCAATTTATATCCCCAGAACCGACCCTTACATTTCCTTCATTTGGGGTCTGTGCTATACGCCTCTTGAAAAACTGTTAATCTTTGACTTGCTGCCATCTACCGCACCCACCAATGTCCTTCCTGTTGGTCTCACTTCTCTACCCCTGTTCATTCTCTCTCTCTCACTCTCAGTGGAGTGCCATGCCCATGTCAACAGTCCCCTAATGTTGACCGTACAATGTCGTGCCCATGTTGACAGCCCCAGGTGTTGATAGTAGAGTGCGGCACCCGTGTTAACAGAGTGCCCCTCCTTGGTGCTGACAGCAGAGTGCGGTGCCCGTGTCACGTCCGTACATTGTGTAGACATTCAGAGTGTGCATGCGGCACTCAGGTGTGCATTTTATATATTCTTCAGGCGCGATGCAGATAGCACCAGCCTCGGAATATTCATTCTAGTATTCAGTGGGAGGTAACAATCAGAACTGATGAGGATTGTCAGGCTCTCCTTTCAGGCGCATATGCGTCTTTCCTACTCGCTATCACTCCGGGTTTTAGCTAAATACCCCGCATGTAGACGCTGTGGGCTTTCTAGCACTACTGCCACCACGTCCTGCACGTGGGAGTCACCAGATTCGCACTTTTACTTCCTTTTATTTTGAATTTTGAAATAATATATCTTAAACGTTTACATGTACTCATTGTACACTAGGCGTGTTGTAAAATGTATGCAGAGTTGGGGTAATAAAGGGGGGACCCAGTTATAATGATATAAAATGCAAAATAAAAGGTCAGTCTGTTATCTAACTGTTACAGGACCCATTATTATTAGTCCACTGGTTAAATAGCTGTCATTTCTGTTCCGTACCTAGAGGTCGTGTGATGTCACCCAGTGTATGTAAGGGGGCTGAGTATCCGCAAATGTTGGGGCAGCACATGTGAAGCCATCTGAATGTGCGGTTAATGGGGTGTTATTGGGGTGTTCCGCCAGAAGGGTAATTGCACTGGATTTAGAAGCATTGTATTTGGCCACTGATAATAAAGAATGCGATCATATATAGTTATGTATTTATTTATAACAGTTATTTATATAGCGCACACATTCCGCAGCACTTTACAGAGTATAGTTGAACAGTCACATCCGTCCCTGCCCCAGTGGAGCTTACACTCTATATTCCTACCACATGTACACATTCATTCTAGGGTTCATTTTTGTTGGGAGCCAAGTAACCTACTTGTATATGAGAGAATATGCAAACTCCACACAGTTAGAAACATAGAATTTGACGGCCGATAAGTACCACTTGGCCCATCTAGTCTGCCCCCTTTTAAACATGTTCCCTCAAACCATATTTGATCCTTATTCTTTGTAAGGATATCAATATGCCTATCCCAAGCATGTTTAATTTCTACTGCTGTATTTGCGTCTACCACCTCTGATGGGAGGCTATTCCACTTATCTACTACTCTTTCTGTGAAGTAATTCTTCCTCACATTTCCCCTGAATCTTCCTCCCTCTAGTGTCAGTGCATGTCCTCGTGTTCTGCTGCTCCTCTTCCTGTGAAGAATGTCTCCCACCTGTACCTTGTTAAAACCCTTGATATATTTGAAAGTTTCTATCATGTCCCCCCTTTCCCTTCTCTGCTCTAAAGTATACATATTAAGATCTTTTAGTCTTTCCTGGTACGTTTTGTGATGTAGCCATGCACCATTTTAGTTGCCTGTCTTTGTACAGTCTCTAATGTATTTATATCCTTCTGGAGATATGGCCTCCAGAACTTAACACAATACTCTAGGTGAGGTCGTACCAATGACCTATACAGTGGCATTATTACTTCTTTCTTCCTACTGCCGATACCTCTCCCTATGCAACCAAGCATCTGACTTGCCTTATTCATTGCTTTGTTACATTGCCTACCTGGTTTTAAGTCCCCTGAAATAGTGACACCTAGATCCCTCTCTTCCTCAGTAGTTTCTATTATAGTGCCAATTATACTATATTTAGTCTTTGGATTTTTGCAACCCAAGTGCATGATTTTGCATTTTTTGGCATTAAACTGTAGTTGCCATGCTCTTGACCATTCCTCTAATCTACCTAGATAATTAATCATTTGTTTACCCCTTCTGGTGTGTCTACCCTGTTGCAAAACTTTTTTGTCATCTGCAAAAAGGCACATTTTAACCTCAATTCCATTTGCAATATCACCAATAAAGATATTAAAAAGCACTGGTCCTAACAATGGAGTTAGGGCCATGGTGGGAATCGAACCCATGACCACAGTGCTGTGAGGCAGCAATGCCAACCATTACACCGTCCGTGCTAGCAGAGGGTCACGCGGTGTTGCGTACGGTCATAAATGTCCATTTATCTCTTCGAACAGAAAGTGAAAACAATTACGGACAGGTTCACTCAACTCCACTCACTGGGGACATAACGGGATCAATCCTTTTTGCCCAGAAGTAATGGGGTCTACACACGTAGCGATATACAGGCATTTTTCTGAGCGATTTTACTTCATTTCACTAAATCGCTCAGAAAATTCCGAACATCAATGTGTGTGTGTGTGTGTGTGTGTGTGTGTGTGTGTGTGTGTGTGTGCGCGCGCGCGCTATGTTCTGGCAAATTAAATATCCACCATGCTCAACGGAGAACACTGGCCCTGACAGATCACTCCGCACACATCGCTGAGCGATCTAGCATGCCCCAGAACAGTCATCTACACACATGGCTACGTGTGTAGGCCCTTTTAGTGCGGCTGCATGCTGCACGTACGGTACCCTGTGGTGGTGTGTGTAAAAAAAAAAAAACGGTACTCGTTTCCTAGCACCGCACCCATCGCATACCATAAGGCATACGATGGTATGCGGTGCGATGCTAGCCGATGTTATACAATTTTAAATTGTATACCATCGAATTGTATGCCATATACAATTAAATTGTATAAGCACCCTAATGGGTGTTTTCAATGTTAAATGTGCCCCCTATAAGATAAATAATTGTATAAAGCCGAACTTGCATTGAATAGGCGTGTGGTGATATTGTGCAGATCCCGCCCATCGGAGAAGGCACTGAGAACAGACCTGAAAGCTCGGGTCTGATTGGCTCATTGTCTCCAAGTTCAGCAGGAGAAATTGTGCACAGCTAGTAGTGGGGTCAGGGTGCTGACGGCTCCCACAGATATTACAAGCAACGGAATCTGTACTTGTTTCCTAGCACCTCGCCCACGATATTAAGTCGTACGACATATAATCGTATCGCATGCCATACACCCGATGCAATTTAAAATTGTATAAGCCCCAATACGATTTTTAATTGTATAAGCACCCTAATGGGGGCTTACAATGTTAAATGCACCCCCACGCCACATCCACTATGAACGCCAACCCGAACCGTGGCGAGGGGCGGCACTACACGTCCTCCGACCTTTTCATACCCCCACTATCCACGTTGGCGTGGAGTTGATTTTATATAGTGCGGCGAGCGCAGCGAACCACCGAGCCTGAAGCGTGGCGAGCGGACGCGTATTACTTTACATGTATTCCGCAGGGCTCGCAATGCTTCAGGCTCGCTGCGCTCGCCACACTATCTAAAATCAACTCCACGCCGACGTGGATAGTGGGGGTATGAAAAGGTCGGAGGACGTGTACCGCCGCCCCTCGCGGGCTCGCTGCGCTCCCACGCTTTGGGTTGGCATTGATAGTGGGGGTGCCGTTGAGGGTGCTTTTAACATATAGGGGCACAATTGACATTGAAAACACCCATTAGGGTGCTTATACAATTTTAAATCGCATACCATTGTATATGCCATACACTGGCATACAATGCGATGGTATACAATTTAAAATTGTATACCATCGGCTGCCATCGCGTAATATCGCATTGCATACCATCGTATGCCTTATGGTCTGCGATACGATGGGCGCCATGCTAGGAAACAAGTACCAGGTCTGCTCTGTATCCTCCAGAGATTCCGCACTAGTGTGACGCCAGGTTTTCCTGGCTCGGGGGGCGGCCCATGCTCGGGACTTGAACCTTAGTAAAGTTAACGACCCACCTGATGAGGTTGCAGTAGGTCGGCCCCTCACATTTACATTACAGGTTTCAGGGATTATTAGAATTGTTCCGATTAGCAGTGTTTACCTCTTAGTATGCATTTTCTCTGTTTCTTACTGTGTGGCACTAAAAGTCTCAGCATGGTAGCCCCTCTATTTATTTTTAGCATTAGGGTGTGCACCCCCATATAGTCTACAAAGGTAGCCAGATCCCAGGCAGTCACTGAACGTGTCACCATGACTACAGGACATCCACTACATCTCAGTTATTACACTGAGCTCTTCCCCTGAAGGTCTATACTAAACGGCTGATTCTTGCTGGGAACAAAGCAAAAATAAAGTATTTGCACACTAGATGAACTACGTTCCAATGCAAGATTATTATTATTTATTATGATTATTATTTATTATTTTTTTTTTTTAATGCAGGGTAAATATTGGCTACTTTTGCATGTACACTGCAGTTTATACTTGATTTTGGAAATACGTGTCCCAAATGTTATGTGTGCCCCACTGCACTGCTAGTTACCCATTTGCTTTGCTGCCTACCCTGAATTAGGCCATATACAGTATGCAGATAGAACCGATCCCTTTGTGGGCCATTGCTTTCTGTATAAAGGCTATGCAGTTACCAGACCATTACTTATTATTTCATCATGTTATGTCTGACGTTCTCTCCCTGCCATTCGCCTGATGTCGCACAAACAGAAATGGGAGGTATGCAATCTGGGATCACGGCTGTCAGTCCCCGTCGACAGCCGTGATCCTGGCCTGTTAGCGGTCAGATCGACCTCATAACGACAGACTGAATTCAATGTCCCATCTGCCGATGTGCGCAATAGCGGCGTGGCCGTGGATCTGTCGATCTGTGGCCTGGATCACAATAATCCACGGCCGTTATCGTCAGATCAGGCCCGACAGCTTCTGAAGTCTGGCCCGTTCTGCCGTCATCCCGCATCAATGCTGTCGTTAATGACAGCATTGAATAGGGAGCTGCCGCTATTTCCCAAGTCGGAAATAGCGGCGGCGGCACCCTGCATACCCCCCCTACTGTTCTTTATTTTTCCATAAATATTTTTTTTATTAATTTATGGTATTATTAGAGAATTCTGCTTGCTCACATGTATACAGGTTGAGTATCTCTTTTCCGAAATGCTCGGGACCACAAGCATTTTGGATCAGGGATTTTTCATTTTTTTTTTTTATAATTTTTTTTTAAACATACTTACCTGTCCCTTAGCGTCCACGGTGTCCCATAACAGGACTTCAGCATAGTCTCCAACGGTCGCAGGAGTGCATTGCGCGTGTTCCCAGGCACGCCGGTGATGCCACCGGCGCGCGCACTCACGCAATGCACTCCTGGGACCGCCGGAGACGATGCTGCAGGCCTGCCGTGGACGCCAGGGGACTTGGTAAGCATAAAAAAAGGTCAGGAAAAAAACTTCTAATTATTCCAAAAAAAATATACCTGTTTTTGGAATAATTTGCATAATAGATATACGGATACGGGATACTCAACCTGTATAATGATGTGTTGTTACACAAGTAACCATACAATGTAGCCCAGAAACCGTGGGTCATGTCCCCTGAGCGGGTGACATCACATTATGTATCATGTCACCTAGGCGGGTGACATCACATTATGAACTATAAAAATGAGCATCTCTACCCTTACCACAATTTAGTACGCTATGGAAAATGCATAAAATCAAATATTGGCTACAACAACTTAAGGAGAATAATAATATGTATTTATTGGTATTTATACATATATTCCACAGAGATGTACAGGGAATATTAGGACATTCTCCAAGGTCCCTGCCCCAGTGGCGCTTGGAACCAATTAACCAACCAGTAAATTTTTGGATTGTGGGAGGAAACCGGAGTACCCGGAGGAAACCCACAAGTATGGAATAAGAGAACCCGGAGAGACAGGGTGGCGCAGGATGACTTTGCAGGATTTTTGTCCCTTCTCCTGCCCTGTGGGGCTTAAGGTGCTCATACAACTTACAATTGTAATATTGTATACATTATCGCATCTTATCACATCTCGGTTTTGCGATGAGATGAAATGAGATCTAGTACAAGAAGTAGGTGCAGCACATACTTTTTGTACTAGATCACATCTCATCTCATCGCAAAACCGAGAGGCGATGAGATGCGATATTGTATACAATAATTGTAACGTGTATGAGCTCCTTTAGTATGCAAGGGGTATGGTGAACCCAGGCCCAACTTTTTTGATCATCTTTTCAAGATTTCTTATGATCTGTTTCCGGTTCTTCTTGTTCTCTTTGATCGGTTCTAACTTTTTCGAGGTGCGGTCTTTCTCTGCCTTCTCCAGCGTGTCTGCATCATCCAGAAACCTTACGGTCTTCTTGTTTTTTTTCATAGTGTCAGTCACATCGCTGGTGTCAGTCACATCGCTGGTCTCCGTCATCTGTTCAGGAGCTGGTTTCGCCTCTAGATCAATGTCTGATTTGTCTTCAGACTTAGATTTCAGCCAAGATTTTATCCATAAATAAGTGCAGGTGACCACCATACCTGCAGCAATAATAGCAAGAAGCAGGACCCCTGCTATGTACAGTCCGATATCCTCAGTAATGTAAGGATCCTCTTTAATCAGGTCGTCATCATCATCATAATCAGAAGATGGCCCTGTAGTTGTCAGTATTGGTGCTCCTTTGCCAGGTGTTACTAGCAGGAACATTAGCATCAATTCGCATAAGCATGAGCAAAGCATTTTGCTTCCTTCTCCTCTGAAAACTACCTATCAAAGAGCTGAAAGTGTAACCGTCTGTGACATCATCCTGGCCTGAGCTTCCGTTTGTGACATCACTGTGACCTCAGCTGCCATCTGTGACATCATCGTGACCTCTGCTGCACTGTAATGCATCAGAGAAGCAGAAATCTGTGCAAGGGAGACACAATGGGTCATTCCGTGTCAAATAAACACACTTCTTGTAAAAATATTACCTCACTAGCTCAGATTTTTGTTCAAACTTGGTGGAGAGAGTCTATACATATATAGTCTAAAGGTGGCCATACACACGCAGATTTATCTTCAGATCTGGCTGGTTGGAACAAAAACATGGTTCTGGATGAGAGCAAATGACAGTTGAACATTTGCTTGGAAATACTGGAAAATTGACAAACTGTCACTCATCCATAACCATGTTTTTGTTACAACCAGGCAGATCTGAAGATAAATCTTACTAGTGTATGGGCACCTTTAGAAAGACAATATTTTATTTAAATATCTCATAAAGGTTTCTTATTATGGCTATGTAAAATAAAAAAAAAAACGCACAACCAGTATTATTCAAATCACCATAGCAACTTCTCTAATTTGTATATAGAGATGGTAGTGGTGTCATCTTACTGTGGTTTATATGCTTTCATATGAGTTATAAACCAATAGGGAGGAAAAAAAATGTTTTCCCCAAATTCAAACTGGTACTTGTGTAGTTTCATGGCGCCACCACGCGCACAGTCTGTCTAAGAAACTTGGCAGCTTGACAGACGCTCTGTTTAACTGTGCGCGTGCCGCTCTAGCTGTTCTCAGCGCAGCGCGTGGCTGCTTTCCATATGTAAGCTACGTTATCAGCGTAGCGCCGGGCAGCAGCAGCGCGCGCTGCACAGGAGCTGACAGGTCACTGTGGTACTTGTAGTTCCCCACTGAATTAGGCAGTCCTGCACACCGCTGACAACGGGGGCATGTAAAGTGGACACCCCGGCACACTGCTGACGTGCCGGGGCTTCTAAACTAGACACCCCGGCACACCGCTATCAAAGGGGGTGTCCCACATGTAGACGCTAAAATTTAGACGCTGAATCCAGACTTCCTGCAAGCCGCTAAGAAGGGGGTCATCTAAATTTAGACGTTAAAGCGTCTGAATTTAGTTGGGTCTAGGGGTACACTATTAAACCTGTTCACAATGACACTAGTCGACGTAACATCTGTCGACCTTGTAAATTCCACTATCCACGCCAGCAAATACAAATTAAATATACGTATAAAAATATATCAATATTACCTAGAGGTGATTTACATAGAAAAAAAAAAAAAGATAAAAAATCTAGCATCGATGCATTGAAAAAATGAGGCGGTATAAAACGCTGTCTCCTTGGTTGGACTATAATCAAGTAAGGCATGATCCGGTGTTGTTATATTATACATACATAGCTGCAAGGGGTTCTGAAAATGTTAATTACCTGTCCCGGACTCGTAAGGATAATAAACGTGCTGTGCTGTATATAGTGCACTCAGCTTGGAAATTACTAAAGCAACCCTTCAATGAGAAATGGAAATTGGAGGGGGGTCAACATCCATCAGGAGAGGGAAAAATGTTCTCCCAATTGGTGTCTGCATCAAGCACTAGGAGATTGTTGTGCATAGGATCAATGACTTCCACATGGAACAACTAGAAGCGTGTTTAACTTTTGGTGCACGTTACAAGCATCTCCCCCCACCCAAATGTAACTCTCCCTGCACAAGTAACATCTACCCCACCTGCAGTGCACATGTTTTTGTCCATTTGAGATGGAATTTGCCAGAAGGATTGAACCAGAAGAACCCCCAATGTGTACTGGGTGTGATCCTGGTGCAATTTATTTTACATGATTGTTTTTTGCTTCTACTGTAAAATGTGCCCTGTTCCATGGTCAGCACCCTGTCCTAAAAAATTCCTAGAATGAACACTATGGTTAAAAATGTTGGCCACTGGGGCATAGTTAATTAGAATGTACCCTTGGTTTGTAATTTGCATTTTTTTACCTTTCATCTACTACACTGGTTCCCAACCCTTGTCCTCAAGTACCCCCCACAGTGCAGGGTTTCCAGGTCACCCGGCAGGTGCACTCATTATTCAGACACATTTTAAAAGATTCACAGGTGGAGCTAATTATGTCACTTGTGATTCTGTGTGGAGGCTTAGAAAACGTGCACTGTTGGGGGTACTTGAGGACCAGGGTTGGGAACCACTGCTCTACTATATACAAATTCTTACCTCTTATCTTGGGCCTAGGGTGGCCAATCCCCGGGATCGGGATTGGTGGGATCCCGGGATTTGGCCCCCAAAACACCGGGATTGGTGTATCCAATTCTGGGTTTTCAGGATTAGACTGCGCATGCGCAGTCTAATGCCGGGCAGCGTCTTACCATTGCTCAGACGCTGCCTGACTTCCCCTGTACCCGGCAGTGTGGCCCTGCGCAGCGTGACGACGTCACGCTGCGCAGGCCGCACAGACAGCCAAGAAGTGTCCTGAACGTGCTGCTGGCTGGCTCCCAGAGACCCCGCCTACCCACCCGGCTCACGGAGAACTCTCTCGTATCACCCCCACCGGCTTCCTGCCTGCTGCTGCCTACCCTCCCGGCTCCCCGCCCACCCTTCCGGCGACCCCACTGGGCAACCAGCTCCATGTAAGTAAACATGCGGGGCAATTTTTTTTTTAGGGAAGCCAATCCTCTCTGGCCATTCTTTGTTGTCCCTCTCATGACCCCACTTCCATTAGCAGTAGGTGTCTCCCCCCCCCCCCCCCCCCCCCCAAAGTCGTTTCCTTCTCTCTCTATACGTGCTCTTTAGGTGTACTCATTGACTTCCAATATAATCTCTATGCTGATGATGAATCTACCTTTCCTCCCCAACACTCCCTTCAATCGTGTGTCCAACTATCTCTTAGATGTTCCAGCCCTTTCGTAAATGTAACATGTCTGAGCTGATCATCTTCCCACCATCCCGCACTACCTCCCCTCCCGCAATCTCATTATCTGAGGGCACTACTATTTCCTATATCCCCAAGTGCGCTGTCTTGGAGTAATCCTTGACTCCACATTCAGCACTTCTCATAGGGCCTGATTGATTTGCTAATGGACAAAACCATGCTACACTGCAGTAGGGGCAGGTGTAACATGTGCAGAGAGAGTTAGATTTGGGTGAGTTATTTTGTTTCTGTGCAGGGTAAATACTGGCTGCATTATTTTTATTACACTGCAATATAGATATGTTTGAAGTACACACCCCACCCAAATCTAATGGTGTGTACACACGGTGAGTTTCCCTTGCTATTTGAGTGCTATGCAATCTTTGCTAACTCTGTACTATTTACATACAATTCATACAATCTGCTTTAGATTTGCACTATGTAGTCATTGCTGCCCTGTCTATCTGGGTTTCGATCTGTGCTGTCCCGGGAGCGCGCATCGGGATCGCAAGGTTAGAAACCTGTGCGACCTGTGTACGATTTTGACTATACAGTCAAAGTCTAATAATAAGATTCTGTAACTCGGGGGGGAACCACCGGCAGTTAATCAGCCAGGCACATTATGAAAGGTCCATTTCAAATGAGCACTATGAAAATATATACCTCATAAACATGCCGGTCGTTCCAGAGGAAGCAACCACACTATTATTTATTACATCCTATTATTAACCAGTGCGGTACAGCTCCAGAATACCATGTTCCCCTTCACACATTACCATTACTCCAATCTATCCAACCGGGTATCTTCTTTCTCCTCACCAAATGTTCTACGGCCACCTCCCCTCTGCAACAAGCCCTTCACTGGCTTTCCTTTTCCTTCAGAATCCAATTGAAGCCCATCGCACTCACAAAGGCCTTACCCAGCTCCTCTCCCATTTACATCTCTGACCTCCTCTCCCTTTACGCTCCTACCTGCCATCTTCACTCTGCCGATGCACGCCGCCTCACCTGAAAAACAAGGGTATGGTAGACACCATGTGGGGGTGTCTTCCAGAAGGCGCGAGGTGTGGGTTGTTTCAATGACAGCAGCTGCACTTACGGGCTAGTTGCACCCGATGAAGGAAACAATGGAAAAAGGGATGGGAGCACAAGGCTCCGTAGCAGCGCTTAAGCAGTAAAAAAATGTTGAATTAGAAAGATTGGATGATCTTTACTAATTGTTTATTAATAAAACAGACTGTGAACTGTGTAAATAAAAAAAGGGGGGGATTTTTACATGAGTTTGACATACATTATCAATGAATACAAAATATTAAAACACTCTGCATGCCTGGCCTGTTTTGTATCATGTGTAGTTGGGTCACAGTTGAGCAATGTGCTTATTATATAGTTACTACTCCATGTATAGATGTAGGTGCTGGTAGCACTGAGTCCTCCTGCCAACACTCAAATTGGACTGGACAGTGTCCCAAAGTTCTCCGAAAGAATCAAGAGAGCAATGATGAGCCCCAATTGGTGAGGGGTTGTGGATTCTTGGGCACCAAACGTTTAGATGGGTGGGTCCTCTCTAGTAGGTGACTCGGAAAAGGATGGAATGTTCCGTTGTCACTGGAGGTGCTTTCCCGGGTTCTGTCCCCTGATGAACAGGGTTGATATAGCAATGGTCTGTCCAGTGGTGTGGGGCAGGCAGTTCTCCCAGATGTTGAGCCCCAATGTGTTGGGGAGGATGACTCCTGGCGAGGGAAGGAGTCCTCTCTAGTGGGTGGCCCGGATTAGATGGAATATGATCCGTAGCCACTGGAGGTATCGCTTCCCTCAAATTTTGTTGTTTGTCTGTCCAGGTGTGGGCAAACAATGTCCAGCCTAGGTAGTGGCAAAGACAATGGGTATGTGGGGTCTCCAACGCATTTCGCTGCCTCCCCAAAAACTGCAGCTTTGTCAAGGATACTATCATGGCCCTATGGCTGTCTTTTATACCCTATTGATTAATACAATGAATTGCACCTGGGTGCTTAGATCATCCAATCTAGTTATATAGATGGAATAAAAGCTTTTCGTTTGAAGAGGAGGCAATAGGGTTGAAAACTGAGAGAAACCGGTTTCACAAATAATGTTATTATCCACAGTATTAGAGAACGAATTGTTTAAATTTCATAGTAAACTGCGGTCATGTGACTAAGCCCGATCACGTGACCGGAACATGAGCCGATGCCGTCTTCTAGAGTAGTGAGTGCGTCTCTTATCATGCCCCACTTCCATCCAGCATGCACTGTACGGGCGCGCAGTGTCACCACACGCACTGCACGTCCGCCGCACGCCAGGACCTGATGCAGGCTAATGTTGTGACGTGGACGCGCTTGTTAGCGTGATTCTATCAGCGGTGTTCTGTCACGCAGGTCGTGACAGTGTATGTATCACATGGCCGGATGTTTACATGGGTATCTCACATTATAGGACACTCTTTGGTCATGTGTCTAGTTGCTTGGAGCCAGAGAGATGCTAAGGAATCACATATAGAATCTGTTGTCCACCATGTTCGGGGAATAATGAAAAAGATAAAAATGAAAATAAGAATAAATGTAAAAGTGAAAAATGATACTGATTAGAATGCTATCAATACTAACATTAGTACAGAAAAATCAGTTAGCCGCCATATTTGGGCAATAATGAATAGTAGTGGAGTAAGGATGAAAATAAAAATAATGATAGTTGGAATGTTATCAATACTGACATTAGTGCGGAATTGTCATTCCTTGTATGATCAATTTTTTATCTATGAAGATAAGTCCAGATAAGGATTTCTTTACAGGTACCAGTGGTAATACCATCAGATGGGGATTTGTTCATACTATAAATCAGCAAAACCACATATAAAAAGATAGTAATGACAAAGTCATAATAGTAATATTAGAAGACTTGATTCGATGTAGAACTGGAAGGATTTAAGTTAATGTAATGGCATAGCTGAATTAAATAATATAAAGGTTGAATCAATTATTATACAAAAACACATATTTTACACACCGCAGTCCTAATAAGAGGATGATAAATATGTTCTAAATTTCATCTTATGCAGGGTCCTAGATAACCATATTGCGTTCCACTGCTTCATTAAGCCCAGAGGGATAAATGGATCCCAGTTGGTGCATCCAAAAAATCTCTTGTCTACATAACTTTCTGTATCGGTCACCACCTCTTAGTGTTACTGCTATATGTTCAATCCTGGTAATTTTTAGACTTTCTGGACTTCCTTGATGGAATTCAGAGAAGTGACGTGATACACTTTGGGTCAGTATCTGTTTTGATACATTCCTGCAGAGTTCTAGGAACCTAATCTGCAGTTTTTGTGTAGTGCGGCCAATGTAACCCACAGCTGCATGTTAAAATATTAATGACAAATAATGAATTACAATTAATGAACCCATTGATTTTGTATTCCTTATCATTAGTTTTTACTGTTTCTGTTTGTGTATGGGAGGTGTGGGAGCATGTGATGTATTTGTTGCCACCACATCTAAAGAAACCCTTCGGTTTTGGGGGGAGCCAAGAAAGGTCGGGGTTATGTGATACCGGTTTGGAAATAGGTTTTAGTAAGCTTTTGAGGGATGTGTTTTTCTAAAGACAAAAATTGGTTCTCCTGGCAGTGAGTTCACAAGAATAAAATAAAATATTATAATTCTTTTTGATTATAGATTTTATGTCGGAACAGTAGTCATGATAGGTGGCTATATATGCCAATTCTTTTGATGTAGATTTTGTTGATTTTTCTTTTGGTCTTAAAAGGGTATCTCTATCCAGTGTATCGACATTACTCAGGGCTTTATCCAAAATGTATTTTGGATAGCCTCTGTCTTCGAAGGACTTCCTCATCCCACCAGCCTATTCCTGGAAGGAGGCATTGTCTGAGCAATTTCTTTTTAAACGTAAGAATTGCCCCTTTGGTATGTTCTTGACCCAAGGTCGATAATGGGCACATTGAAAGTGCAAGTATGCATTGGTCCCGACTTGTTTAACATAGTTTGTGGTATAGATTTGATTGTTCCGTATTTCAAGAGTTATATCAAGAAAGGTGGTTTTGTGCCGGTGGAAGGTGTGGGTGAAATTTAAATTGATTGGAATTGAGGTGATTAACGAAGGTTTGGGCAGAAAGTGCATCCCCATCCCAAATGATAAAAAGGTCATCAATGTACCTGCCATATAGGACCAGGCTCGCCTCCCAGCCGCCCCCCCAAATGAGGTGGTCCTCGACCGCCCCCATATAGAGGTTGGCGTAGCTGGGTGCGAACTTGGTCCCCATGGCGGTACCCATGGTCTGTAAATAAAAAGTGTCTAAAAACAAAAAATAATTGTGCTGTAGTATGAATGCTATGGCATCTGTGATGAAATGCTGGTGATCCAACCCTAGGTCCCCATCCGAGAATGGTCTATCTGTTATGACACGTAAGCCTGTTTCATGTGGAATATTAGAATATAAACTTTGGACGTCCAAAGTGAGAAAATTATAAGAATCTTTCCAAGTTTGTTTCTAAATAATTTGTAAAAAGTGAGTCGTATCTCGGATGTGGGACCTAAGGGTGGGGACTCTGGGTTGGTTGCAGAAAGGAGTCTACATAAAAGAAAAGGTTGGACGTTAGTGAATTAATACCAGAAATAATAGGTCTCCCGGGAGGTTCTGTGAGGGATTTGTGAATATTGGGTAGGTGATAAAAAATAGGGGTGACTGGGTGCTCAAAAAATAAAAATCTCAGTTCATCTCTTGATATAACTCCCCGTGCTTCAACTTTGAGAAGCAAATCTAATAATTCTGAGACAAAAAGGCTGGTGGGGTCAGATGGAAGTTTCTTATAGCATTCTAGATTATCTAGCTGTCTGTGTGCCTCGGTGATATATTCAGTGCGATCCTGAAGGACTACCCCCCCCCCCCCTTTATCTGCTTCTCTTTTATAATGAGGCTGGTGTCCTTAGTGAGTCTTTTCAGAGCTTTTTGTTCATGTTTGTTCAAATTATTCTTTTTGGACCTTTTGTCCTTTTTATGTTCCGTTTGTATTTTGGAGCATAAATTTCTAAAGTCATCTAAGGTAGTTTTATAAAAGCTCTCGATGTTTTGTACCTTGGACTTTATAGGAAAGAACTCAGATTTTGTATGGAAACTATTTCTTGATATATCATAAACCTTTTTCTGTTGAGAGGGTTCGATATTATGCGATTGATTTTCTATCAAGAATTCGTTTAGTGTGTTAATTGCTGGCTGGTCATCTATATCAAGTATGATTGGTAGAACATTTTCCTGTTTTTTTGTACAATGTCTGCGTTTTCGACATAACGTTCTAATGAACCTATTCAGTTCTACAAATAATTTGAAAATGTTCGGCTCTGATGAGGGTGCAAATTTAAGACATCGGCTAAGCAATGATTTTTCTGCCTCCGAGAGCTGTTTAGTGGAGAGATTAAAGATGCATTTTTGGTTGTTCTCTTTTCTGCTCTTTACTAATTTCTTATATGCCTCCCTTCTTCCCCCTCTTCTCCCTCTGTACTTCGCCTTCTTTTTGGTGTGCCCAATATTTTCTCTTTGTTTGGATATTGTTGGATCCTGGTGAGGCGGGATTCTAAAAAATTTATTTTTTCTTCATTGGCCGCATTACGTTCTAGTGGGACCTCGTTTTTATCTTTAGGTCTAGCTCCTGAGGTGTCGTCTCTATAGAGGGGACGTTTGGAGGGGATAGAGGTGCGTGTTTCTACGTGCGAAACATGTTCTAACTGTTTGAGCCTATACTCTTCTCTAGAGTTCCACTGGGGTCGAGTTCCCCTCGTGTCTTCTGAATAATTGCGAGATTGGAACTGATGTCTTGATTTCTGTTCTCGTGGGGTATTATTCCTTTCTAAGTAGTTCGTTCTCCCTCCTCTCTCATATCTAGGGTTATCATGGATGTCAGGGTTTCTATCTGATGGTTTATTGTACCTCGGATGGGAATCTGTATTTTTCACAATGTTCCTGGTTTTAGTTCGATAGCTTCTGACTTTACCTTCTCGATAGTCCTCTAACATCTCTTTTGAATTTTTTACATTTTGAGTCGAAGAGCATTTGTTCAAATCTATCCAGTTTTTCTGTTATTACTTTATCCCTTTCTTTGAATTCTTTTGTTTGATGATTTGGTTCTAACTGTAGTTTTAATTGTCTCAATTTTCTTAGCAATCTCGTCTGCCTTCTCCTTTCTTTATCTTATGACTAGCTCCATTAGAGAAATAGAGCATCGGTCAAGGGTGGCCTCCCACTCCATTTGGTATAGTTCATTATATTGGAAGACTGACAGTTTGAATATTCTCAAACCTCTGGGAAGATTTTTTTTGTCTAGATATTTCTGGAGATTAACTCCATCAAGCCAATGTTTCATCTCGGATTTAGGAAGGTCTTCCAATCTAAAGAACTCCTCTTTTAGATTTGATGTTCCGTTTGAAGTTTCTTCATTAGGAACCTCCCATTTACAGAGAAAATCTTGCCTCCTCTTCAATCTATCTTCAAAATTAGAGAAACAACTCATACTTGCAGCCTTTGAAAAAACTAGTACAAGAGAAACAAGGGTATGGTAGACACCGTGTGGGGGTGTCTTCCAGAAGGCGCGAGGTGTGGGTTGTTTCAATGACAGCAGCTGCACTTACGGGCTAGTAGCACCCGATGAAGGAAACAATGGAAAAAGGGATGGGAGCACAAGGCTGCGTAGCAGCGCTTAACCATGGGTCCTCAAACTGCGGCCCTCCAGATGTTGTGAAACTACAAATCCCAGCATGCCTTGCCACAGTTTTGATATAAGGGAGTGTTAAAACTGTGGCAAGGCATGCTGGGATTTGTAGTTTAACAACATCTGGAGGGCCGCAGTTTGAGGACCCATGGCTTAAGCAGTAAAAAAAATTTCAATTAGAAAGATTGGATGATCTTTACATCAGTAGGCCTCACCTGCCTACTGATTACTTCCTCCCACTCCTACCTCTAGGATTTTTCACGTCCTGCTCCCTATCTCTGGAATTCTCTCTCTTCTCCTCAGACTTTCCACCTCTCTACAAGGCTAGGAACACCCATCTTCATCACCAAACGATCACTGTTTGTCCCATCTGTGACACTGCTGTCTCCCCTTACTCTTTAGAATGTAAGCTCACATGAGCAGGGCCCTCTTCCCTCATGTGCTTTTCCTTCTCTTACGTGAACCATTTTTGATGGCACTGAATCCTGCGGTTTTGTGCCACCCTGATACTCATGTCAGTGTCCCTTGCTGATGCAGCTATGGTTATATACTCTGTACTTGCTCTTTATTGTCTTCAAATGTAAGTCACTGCTTCCTGTTTTGCTTATTCGTTTATTTACTCTGTAATTGGGCGCTGCAGATCCCTTGTGGCACCATATAAATAAAGGATAATAATGACCATTCCCCACACCCTCCTTCTCTGTCCCTTTCTGCTGTGCTACAAAGTTCCCTCAGCAATGTATAGCGCACCGTATGGTCTTTAATGTATTGCTACTTATTCTAATGTAACTGTTCTGTTATACTTAGCAAGTTTGTGTTTTTTGCGGTTTTGAAGGCAAGTGGAATAAAAATTGCTCTTCACGCTGGTTATACAAGACGGAAGGTCATATTGTGCTAGCGGGAACCGTACAAGAATGATCAGCCCTGTGGTGGGCATGTGGACTGGATGAACTGTGAAAACGAGTTTGCTGTATTGCGTGTAGCCACTTAAGTACTTGCCAAATGAGGGGGTTACCCAATAAACACTGTAAAGGCGCTGCCCGGCTCTAAACAGCGCTAATCCCGAGATTTTTCAGTAAGGCATAGCCCGGAAAATTCTTGGGATTACCAGCGAAGGGGGTAGAATGTACCCTTGTTTTGGAATTTGCATTTTTCACCTTTCATCTACTATATACAAAGTCTTACTCCTTATCTTGGGCCCTATAGAAAGCCAGATCGACTTGTAACAAAGTGGTCCCCACTCATGCCCTTTTCATTTCCATGTCTATGCATGTCCTACCTATTACTGAAATCTAGATTACACCCTCTAACGCTACTTCTCCCACTGCTCTCTCTGGTGGGGGCCTCACATTCTCACCTATACCCCCACCCAGGGGCCTCCATATTGGTGGTGTTGGGGGTACTTTTGCCCTCTAGCTATTCCTATCAACTTATATCCCTAGAACCGACCCTTACATTCCCTTCATTTGGGGTCTGTGCTATGCGCCTCTTGAAAAACTGTTAATCTTTGATTTGCTGCCATCTACCGCACCCAACAATGTCCTCCCTGTTGGTCTCACTTCTCTACCCCTGTTCATTCTCTCTCTCTCTCACTCTCAGTGGAGTGCCATGCCCATGTCGACTGTCCCCTGGTGTTGACAATGAATGCAGTGACCATGTTGACAGTCCCCCGGTGTTGACAGTAGAATGCTGTGTCCATGTTGACAGCCCCAGGTGTTGATAGTAGAGTGCGGCACCCGTGTTAACAGAGTGCCCCTCCTTGGTGCTGACAGCAGAGTGCGGTGCCCGTGTCACGTCCGTACATTGTGTAGACATTCAGAGTGTGCATGCGGCACTCTGGTGTGCATTTTTTTTTTATAATATATTCTTCAGGCGCGATGCAGATAGCACCAGCCTCCGAATATTCATTCTAGTATTCAGTGGGAGGTAACAATCAGAACTGACGAGGATTGTCAGGCTCTCCTTTCAGGCACATATGCGTCTTTCCTACTCGCTATCACTCCGGGTTCTAGCTGAATACCCCGCATGTAGACGCTGTGGGCTTTCTAGCGCTACTGCCACCACGTCCTGCACGTGGGAGTCACCAGATTCGCACTTTTACTTCCTTTTATTTTACTTTGAAATAATATATCTTAAACGTTTACATGTACTCATTGTACACTAGGCGTGTTGTAAAATGTATGCAGAGGCGGGGTAATAAAGGGGGAACCCGGTTATAATGATATAAAATTCAAAATAAAAGGTCACAGTCTGTTATCTAACTGTTACAGGACCCATTATTATTAGTCCACTGGTTAAATAGCTGTCATTTCTGTTCCGTACCTAGAGGTCGTGTGATGTCACCCACTGTATGTAAGGGGGCTGAGTATCTGTATCTGCAAATGTTGGGGCAGCACATATGAAGCTGTCTGAATGTGGTGTTATTGGGGTGTTCCGCCAGAAGGGTAATTGCACTGGATTTAGAAGCATTGTATTTGGCCACTGATAATAAAGAATGCGAGCATATATAGTTATGTATTTATTTATAACAGTTATTTATATAGCGCACACATTCCGCAGCACTTTACAGAGTATAGTTGAACAGTCACATCCGTCCCTGCCCCAGTGGAGCTTACACTCTATATTCCTACCACATGTACACATTAATTCTAGGGTTCATTTTTGTTGGGAGCCAAGTAACCTACTTGTATATGAGAGAATATGCAAACTCCACACAGTTAGAAACATAGAATTTGACGGCCGATAAGAACCACTTGGCCCATCTAGTCTGCCCCCTTTTAAACATGTTCCCTCAAACCATATTTGATCCTTATTCTTTGTAAGGATATGAATATGCCTATCCCAAGCATGTTTAATTTCTACTGCTGTATTTGCGTCTACCACCTCTGATGGGAGGCTATTCCACTTATCTACTACTCTTTCTGTGAAGTAATTCTTCCTCACATTTCCCCTGAATCTTCCTCCCTCTAGTGTCAGTGCATGTCCTCGTGTTCTGCTGCTCCTCTTCCTGTGAAGAATGTCTCCCACCTGTACCTTGTTAAAACCCTTGATATATTTGAAAGTTTCTATCATGTCCCCCCTTTCCCTTCTCTGCTCTAAAGTATACATATTAAGATCTTTTAGTCTTTCCTGGTACGTTTTGTGATGTAGCCATGCACCATTTTAGTTGCCTGTCTTTGTACAGTCTAATGTATTTATATCCTTCTGGAGATATGGCCTCCAGAACTGAACACAATATTCTAGATGAGGTCGTACCAATGACCTATACAGTGGCATTATTACTTCTTTCTTCCTACTGCCGATACCTCTCCCTATGCAACCAAGCATCTGACTTGCCTTATTCATTGCTTTGTTACATTGCCTACTTGCCTTTAAGTCCCCTGAAATAGTGACACCTAGATCCCTCTCTTCCTCAGTAGTTTCCATTATAGTGCCAATTATACTATATTTAGTCTTTGGATTTTTGCAACCCAAGTGCATGATTTTGCATTTTTTGGCATTAAACTGTAGTTGCCATGCTCTTGACCATTCCTCTAATCTACCTAGATAATCAATCATTTGTTTACCCCTTCTGGAGTGTCTACCCTGTTGCAAAACTTTTTTGTCATCTGCCAAAAGGCACATTTTAACCTCAATTCCATTTGCAATATCACCAATAAAGATATTAAAAAGCACTGGTCCTAACAATGGAGTTAGGGCCATGGTGGGAATCGAACCCATGACCACAGTGCTGTGAGGCAGCAATGCCAACCATTACACCGTCCGTGCTAGCAGAGGGTCACGCGGTGTTGCGTACGGTCATAAATGTCCATTTATCTCTTCGAACAGAAAGTGAAAACAATTACGGACAGGTTCACTCAACTCCACTCACTGGGGACATAATGGGATCAATCCTTTTTGCCCAGAAGTAATGGGGTCTACACACGTAGCGCTATACAGGCATTTTTCTGAGCGATTTTACTTCATTTCACTAAATCGCTCAGAAAATTCCGTACATCAATGTGTGTGTGTGTGTGTGCGCGCGCTATTTTCTGGCAAATTAAATATCCACCATGCTCAACGGAGAACACTGGCCCTGACAGATCACTCCGCACACATCGCTGAGCGATCTAGCATGCCTCAGAACAGTCATCTACACACATGGCTACGTGTGTAGGCCCTTTTAGTGCGGCTGCATGCTGCACGTACGGTACCCTGTGGTGGTGTGTGTAAAAAAATAAATAAACGGTACTTTTTTCCTAGCACCGCAACTATCGCATACCATAAGGCATACGATGGTATGCGATGCTAGCCGATGTTATACAATTTTAAATTGTATACCATCGAATTGTATGCCATATACAATTAAATTGTATAAGCACCCTAATGGGTGTTTTCAATGTTAAATGTGCCCCCTATAAGATAAATAATTGTATAAAGCCGAACTTGCATTCAATAGGCGTGTGGTGATATTGTGCAGATCCCGCCCATCGGAGAAGGCACTGAGAACAGACCTGAAAGCTCGGGTCTGATTGGCTCATTGTCTCCAAGTTCAGCAGGAGAAATTGTGCACAGCTAGTAGTGGGGTCAGGGTGCTGACGGCTCCCACAGATATTACAAGCAACGGAATCTGTACTTGTTTCCTAGCACCTCGCCCACGATATTAAGTCGTACGACATATAATCGCATCGCATGCCATACACCCGATGCAATTTAAAATTGTATAAGCCCCAATACGATTTTTAATTGTATAAGCACCCTAATGGGGGCTTACAATGTTAAATGCACCCCCACGCCACCCCCACTATGAACGCCAACCCGGCACTACACGTCCTCCGACCTTTTCATACCCCCACTATCCACGTTGACGTGGAGTTGATTTTATATAGTGTGGCGAGCGCAGCGAACCACCGAGCCCGAAGCGTGGCGAGCGGACGCGTATTACTTTACATGTATTCCGCAGGGCTCGCAATGCTTCAGGCTCGCTGCGCTAGCCACACTATCTAAAATCAACTCCACGCCGACGTGGATAGTGGGGGTATGAAAAGGTCAGAGCATGTGTACCGCCGCCCCTCGCGGGCTCGCTGCGCTCCCACGCTTCGGGTTGGCGTTAATAGTGGGGGTGCCGTTGAGGGTGCTTTTAACATATAGGGGCACATGTAACATTGGAAACACCCATTAGGGTGCTTATACAATTTTAAATCGCATACCATTGAATATGCCATACAATGCGATGGTATACAATTTAAAATTGTATACCATCGGCTGCCATCGCGTAATATCGCATCGCATACCATCGTATGCCTTTATGGTCTGCAATGCGATGGGCGCCGTGCTAGGATACAAGTACCACGGCATCTGCTGCGCTATAAAAGAAACTGTAAATAAATAATGACCCCCAACAACCAAGTCCAGGTTTAGGGCAGCCAGGTTTTCCTGGCTCGGGGGCGGCCCATGCTCGGGACTTGAACCTTAGTAATGTCAACGACCCACCTGATGAGGTCGCAGTAGGTCGGCCCCTCACATTTACATTACAGGTTTCAGGGATTATTAGAATTGTTCCGATTAGCAGTGTTTACCTCTTAGTATGCATTTTCTCTGTTTCTTACTGTGTGGCACTAAAAGTCTCAGCATGGTAGCCCCTCTATTTATTTTTAGCATTAGGGTGTGCACCCCCATATAGTCTACAAAGGTAGCCAGATCCCAGGCAGGCACTGAACGTGTCACCATGACTACAGGACATCCACTACATCTCAGTTATTACACTGAGCTCTTCCCCTGAAGGTCTATACTAAACGGCTGATTCTTGCTGGGAACAAAGCAAAAATAAAGTATTTTCACACTAGATGAACTATGTTCCAATGCAAGATTATTATTATTTATTATGATTATTATTTATGATGATTTTTATTTTTTTAATGCATGGTAAATATTGGCTACTTTTGCATGTACACTGCAATTTATACTTGATTTTGGAAATACGTGTCCCAAATGTTATTTGTGCCCCACTGCACTGCTAGTTACCCATTTGCTTTGCTGCCTACCCTGAATTAGCCCATATACAGTATGCAGATAGAACCGATCCCTTTGTGGGCCATTGCTTTCTGTATAAAGGCTATGCAGTTACCAGACCATTACTTATTATTTCATCATGTTATGTCTGACGTTCTCTCCCTGCCATTCGCCTGATGTCGCACAAACAGAAATGGGAGGTATGCAATCTGGGATCACGGCTGTCAGTCCCCGTCGACAGCCGTGATCCTGGCCTGTTTGCGGTCAGATCGACCTCATAACGACAGACGGAATTCAATGTCCCGTCTGCCGATGTGCTCAATAGCGGCGTGGCCGTGGATCTGTCTCTCTGTGGCCCGGATCACGATAATCCGTTATCGGCAGATCAGACCCGACAGCTTCTGAAGTCGGGCCCGTTCTGCCGTCATCCCGCATCAATGCTGTCGTTAATGACAGCATTGAATAGGAAGCTGCCACTATTTCCCAAGTCGGAAATAGCAGCGGCACCCTGCATACCCCCCATACTGTTCTTTATTTTGCCATAAATATATATTTGTATTAATTTATTGTATTATTAGAGAATTCTGCTTGCTCACGTGTATACAGGTTGAGTATCTCTTTTCCAAAATGCTCGGGACCACGAGCATTTTGGATAAGGGATTTTTCTGTTTTGTTTTTTTTTTATAATTTTTTTTTTTTTTAAACATACTTACCTGTCCCTCAGCGTCCACGGTGTCCCACGGCAGGACTTCAGCATCGTCTCCAACTGTCGCAGGAGTGCATTGCGCGTGTTCCCAGGCGCGCCGGTGACGCCACCGGCGCGCGCACTCACGCAATGCACTCCTGGAGACGCCGGAGACGATGCTGAAGGCCTGCCGTGGACGCCAGGTGACTTGGTACGTATAAAAAAACCTTCTAATTATAAAAAAAAAAATGTTTTTGGAATAATTTGCATAATAGATATACGGATACGGGATACTCAACCTGTATAATGATGTGTTGTTACACAAGTAACCATACGATGTAGCCCAGAAACCATGGGTCATTTCCCCTGAGCGGGTGACATCACATTATGTATCATGTCACCTAAGCTGGTGACATCACATTATGAACTATAAAAATGAGCATCTCTTCCCTTATCACAATTTAGTACGCTATGGAAAATGCATAAAATCAAATATTGGCTACAACAACTTAAGGAGAATAATAATATGTATTTATTGGTATTTATACATATATTCCACAGAGATGTACAGGGAATATTAGGACATTCTCCAAGGTTCCTGCCCCAGTGGCGCTTGGAACCAATTAACCAACCAGTATATTTTTGGATTGTGGGAGGAAACCGGAGTACCCGGAGGAAACCCACAAGGATGGAATAAGAGAACCCGGAGAGACGGGGTGGCGCAGGATGACTTTGCAGGATTTTTGTCCCTTCTCCTGCCCTGTGTGACGTGGGGCTTAAGGTGCTCATACAACTTACAATTGTAATATTGTGTACAATATCGCATCTTATCACATATCGGTTTTGCGATGAGATGAAATGAGATCTAGTACAAGAAGTAGGTGCAGCACTTACTTTTTGTACTAGATCACATCTCATCTCATCGCAAAACCGAGAGGCGATGAGATGTGATATTGTATAGAATAATTGTAACGTGTATGAGCTCCTTTAGTATGCAAGGGGTATGGTGAACCCAGGCCCAACTTTTTTGATCATCTTTTCAAGATTTCTTATGATCTGTTTCCGGTTCTTCTTGTTCTCTTTGATCGGTTCTAACTTTTTCGAGGTGCGGTCTTTCTCTGCCTTCTCCAGCGTGTCTGCATCATCCAGAAACCTTACGGTCTTCTTGTTTTTTTTCATAGTGTCAGTCACATCGCTGGTCTCCGTCATCTGTTCAGGAGCTGGTTTCGCCTCTAGATCAATGTCCGATTTGTTTTCAGACTTAGATTTCAGCCAAGATTTTATCCATAAATAAGTGCAGGTGACCACCATACCTGCAGCAATAATAGCAAGAAGCAGGACCCCTGCTATGTACAGTCCGATATCCTCAGTAATGTAAGGATCCTCTTTAATCAGGTCATCATCATCATAAGCAGCAGATGGCCCTGTAGTTGTCAGTATTGGTGCTCCTTTGCCAGGTGTTACTAGCAGGAACATTAGCATCAATTCGCATAAGCATGAGCAAAGCATTTTGCTTCCTTCTCCTCTGAAAACTACCTATCAAAGAGCTGAAAGTGTAACCGTCTGTGACATCATCCTGGCCTGAGCTTCCGTTTGTGACATCACTGTGACCTCAGCTGCCATCTGTGACATCATCGTGACCTCTGCTGCACTGTAATGCATCAGAGAAGCAGAAATCTGTGCAAGGGAGACACAATGGGTCATTTTGTGTCAAATAAACATACTTCTTGTAAAAATGTTACCTCACTAGCTCAGATTTTTGTTCAAACTTGGTGGAGAGAGTATATACATATGTAGTCTAAAGGTGGCCATACACACGCAGATTTATCTTAAGATCTGGCTGGTTGGAACAAAAACATGGTTCTGGATGACAGCAAATAACAGTTGAACATTTGCTTGGAAATGCTGGAAAATTGACAAACTGTCACTCATCCATAACCATGTTTTTGTTACAACCAGGCAGATCTGAAGATAAATCTTACTAGTGTATGGGCACCTTTAGAAAGACCATATTTTATTTAAATATCTCATAAAGGTTTCTTATTATGGCTATGTAAAATAAAAAAAAACGCACAACCAGTATTATTCAAATCACCATAGCAACTTCTCTAATTTGTATATAGAGATGGTAGTGGTGTCATCTTACTGTGGTTTATATGCTTTCATATGATTTATAAACCAATCGGGGGAAAAAAAATGTTTTTCCCCAAATTCAAACCAGTACTTGTGTAGTTTCATGGCGCCACCACGCGCACAGTCTGTCTAAGAAACTTGGCAGCTTGACAGACGCTCTGTTTAACTGTGCGCGTGCCGCTCTAGCTGTTCTCAGCGCAGCGCGTGGCTGCTTTCCATATGTAAGCTACGTTATCAGCGTAGCGCCGGGCAGCAGCAGCGCGCGCTGCACAGGAGCTGACAGGTCACTGTGGTACTTGTAATTCCACAGTGAAATAGGCAGTCCTGCACACCGCTGACAACGGGGGCATGTAAAGTGGACACCCCGGCACACCGCAGACGTGCAGGGGCTTCTAAAGTAAACACCCCGGCACACCGCTATCAAAGGGGGTGTCCCAGATGTAAACGCTAAAATTCAGACGCTGAATCCAGACTTCCTGCAAGCCGCTAAGAAGGGGGTCATCTAAATTTAGACGCTAAAGCATCTGAATTTAGTTGGGTCTAGGGGTACACTATTAAACCTGTTCACAATGACACTAGTCGACGTAACAGCTGTCGACCTTGTAAATTCCACTATCCACGCCAACCCGAAGCGTGGCGAGCGCACGCGGATTACTTCACAGGTATACGCGTCGCCTCGCGGGGCTCGCTATGCTTCCGGCTCGCTGAGCTCGCCACACTTTATAAGCTCAACTAAACGCCGACGTGGATAGGTGGGGTATGAAAAGGTCGTAGGACGCGTACCGCCGCCCCTCGCTGCGCTCGCCACGCTTCGGGTTGGCGTGTATAGTGGAATTTACAGGGTCGACAGCTGTTACGTCGACTAGTGTCATTGTGAACAGGTTTAATAGTGTACCCCTAGACCCAACTAAATTCAGATGCTTTAGCGTCTAAATTTAAATGCCCCCCTTCTTAGCGGCTTGCAGGGAGTCTGGATTCAGAAGCTAAAGCGTCTAAATTGTAGCGTCTACATGTGGGACACCCCCTTTGATAGCGGTGTGCCTAGTTTAGAAGCCCTGTACGTAAGCTAAGCTGATAACATAGTTTACATATTGAAAATAGCCTCGCACTGCGCTGAGAACAGCTAGAGCGGCGTGCGCACAGTTAAACACAGAGTCTGGCAAGCTGCACGGTGGCGCCGTGAAACTACGCAAGTACCTTCAAACTAAAATAGGTATTGATAGATTTGAGGGCTTCAATAGTGTAATTCTATAATCAAGTGGATTAGAAACACCTGACATTGTATTAGTCCGTCTGCAATGTCAGCTGGAGATACAGTAGTGTGACACCGCCTCAGTGGTTGTGTCATCAGGAGACCTGACGTAAGGGCAGATTTGGAGCCATTCGTACGGGTTAAAATTTGGCCTGGTTTTCGATGTGGGGGGGTGTCAGTGCATGTGAAGACTCTGGGTGACGTGTAATAGGGTGAGATTTTCTGACTTTTGCCAGTTTTGGTCAAATAAAGGCCGAATTTGCATGTTTTGTGTAATTTGGACATGTGATTTAATTCGCACATTTTGTGCTCTAAATCACACTTTTGACATGCAAAGCAAATCGCACATTACAATTTACATCCTTTACGAAGTATACAATTCACAATCGTAATAGGAATAGGATGCAATATTTGGTAAACGTTACCAAAAATTGCAAAACAAATACAAAAATATAACCACCCACAGGACAATGCCCCCCGCGCTCATAGAACCGGTCCTGGTTTTACAAATTCAGGTGCCAAAAAACATAGGGGATCCCCTCCCCGTAACTTCTAAAACCTGCACCAGGCTCAAGGGCCGGTCCCGGTTCTCCCAAAATACGGGGGACAAAATTAATAGTGGTCCCATGTATATTGAGAACCAGCACCGGGCCCAAACAGCAGGAAGGAAAATGCCGCAGCCGGGGAAAAACTATTTATACTACTTCCCCAATATTAAAGCAGAATTTTTGCGCTACTAATATATGGAAGCAGGGTCACTATGTGCTCACACAAATAAACACCAATTTTATTTTCAAAAGGAACTAAATGTATTTATTGGAATTTGCTGTCATATATCACAATAATTGACAGCAAATATGTCACAAAAAGCAAATACAAATTAAATAAATGTATAAAAATATATCAATATCACCTAGAGGTGATTTACATAAAAAAAAAAAAAGACAAGATAGTAAATCTAACAATCTATGCATTGAAAAAATGAGGCGGTATAAAACGCTGTCTCCTTGGTTGGACTATAATCAAGTAAGGCATGATCCGGTGTTGTTCTATTATACGTACATAGCTGCAAGGGGTTCTGAAAATGTTAATTACCTGTCCCGGTCTCGTAAGGATAATAAACGTGCTGTGCTGTATATAGTGCACTCAGCTTGGAAATAACTGAAGCAACTCTTCAATGAGAAATGGGAATTGGAGGGGGGTCAACACCCATCAGGAGAGGGAAAAATGTTCTCCCAATTGGTGTCTGCATCAAGCACTAGGAGATTGTTGTGCATAAGATCAATGACTTCCACATGGAACAACTAGAAGCGTGTTTAACTTTTGGTGCACGTTACAAGCATCTCCCCCCACCCAAATGTAACTCTCCCTGCACAAGTAACATCTACCCCACCTGCAGTGCACATGTTTTTGTCCATTCGAGATGGAATTTGCCAGAAGGAGTGAACCAGAAGAACCCCCGGTGTGTACTGGGGTGTGATCCTGGTGCAATTTTTTTAATACATGATTGTTTTTTGCTTCTACTGTAAAATGTGCCCTGTTCCATGGTCAGCACCCTGTCCTAAAAAATTCCTAGAATGAACACTATGGTTAAAAATGTTGGCCACTGGGGCATAGTTAATTAGAATGTACCCTTGGTTTGCAATTTGCATTTTCTTACCCTTTATCTACTACACTGGTTCCCAACCCTGGTCCTCAAGTACCCCCCACAATGCACGGTTTCCAGGTCACCCGGCAGGTGCACTCATTATTCAGACACATTTTAAAAGATCCACAGGTGGAGCTAATTATGGGGCAGATGTATTAAGCCTGGCGAAGAGATAAACTGGAGATAAAGTGGAGAAAAAGTGGAAGGAGATAACGCACCAGCCAATCAGCACTGTTTGAAATATGACAGTTGGAAGTTGATTGGCTGGTGCGTTATCTCCTTCCACTATTTCTCCACTTTATCTCCAGTTTATCTCTTTGCCAGGCTTAATACATCTGCCCCTATAGCACTTGTGATTCTGTGTGGAGACCTGGAAAACGTGCACTGTTGGGGGTACTTGAGGACCAGGGTTGGGAACCACTGCTCTACTATATACAAACTCTTACCTCTTATCTTGGGCCTAGGGTGGCCAATCCCCGGGATCGGGATTGGTGGGATCCCGGGATTTGGCCCCCAAAACACCGGGATTTCAATCCCGGGATTGGTGTATCCAATCCTGGGATTTCAGGATTAGACTGCGCATGCGCAGTCTAATGCCGGGCAGCGTCTGTCCATTGCTCAGACGTTGCCCGACTTCCCCTTTACCCAGCAGTGTGGCCCTGCGCAGCGTGACGACGGCCGCACAGACAGCCAAGAAGTGTCCTGAACGTGCTGCTGGCTGGCTCCCAGAGACCCCGCCTACCCACCCGGCTCACGGAGAACTCTCTCGTCTCACCCCCACCTGGCTTCCTGCCTGCTGCTGCCTACCCTCCCGGCTCCCCGCCCACCCTCCCGGCGACCCCACTGGGCAACCAGCTCCATGTAAGTAAACATGCGGGGCATTTTTTTTTTTTTTTAGGGAAGCCAATCCTCTCTGGCCATTCTTTGTTGTCTCTTCTCATGACCCCACCCCCCACTTCCATTAGCAGTAGGTGTCCCCCCCCCCCCCAAAGTCGTTTCCTTCTCTCTCTATACGTGCTCTTTATGTGTACTCATTGACTTCCAATATAATCGCTATGCTGATGATGATTCTACCTTTCCTCTTCTGACCTCTCCAACACTTCCTTCAATCGTGTCTCCAACTATCTCTTAGATGTTCCAGCCCTTTCGTAAATGTAACATGTCTGAGCATCTTCCCACCATCCCGCACTACCTATCCTCCCGAAATCTCATTATCTGAGGGCACTACTATTTCCTATATCCCCAAGTGCGCTGTCTTGGAGTAATCCTTGACTCCACATTCAGCACTTCTCATAGGGCAGGCATGGGGAACCTTCGGCCCTCCAGCTGTTGTGGAACTACACATCCCAGCATGCCCTGCTACAATTTTTCTATTTGGCCATGATAAAAACTGTTGCAGAGCATACTGGGATGTGTAGTTCAACAACAGCTGGAGGGCCGAAGGTTCCCCATCCCTGTCATAGGGCCTGATTGATTTGCTAATGGACAAAACCATGCTACACTGCAGTAGGGGCAGATGTAACATGTGCAGAGAGAGTTGGATTTGGGTGAGTTATTTTGCTTCTGTGCAGGGTAAATACACACCCCACCCAAATCTAATGGTGTGTACACACGGTGAGTTTCCCTTGCTATGTGAGTGCTATGCAATCTTTGCTAACTCTGTGCTATTTACATACAATTCATACAATCAGCATTAGATTTGCACTATGTAGTCATTGCTGCCCTGTCTATCTGGGTTTCGATCTGTGCTGTCCCGGGAGCGCGCATCGGGATCGCAAGGTAAAAAACCTGTGCGACCTGCGTACGATTTAGACTATACAGTCAAAGTCTAATAATAAGAATCTGTAACTCGGGGGGGGAACCACCGGCAGTTAATCAGCCAGGCACATTTATGAAAGGTCCATTTCAAATGTGCACTATGAAAATATATACCTCATGTTTTGTTACAGAGGAAGCAACCACACTATTATTTATTACATCCTATTATTAACCAGTGCGGTACAGCTCCAGAATACCATGTTCCCCTTCACACATTACCATTACTCCAATCTATCCAGCCGGGCTCTTCTTCCTCCTCACCAAATGTGCTACGGCCACCTCCCCTCTGCAACAAGCCCTTCACTGGCTTTCCTTTCCCTTCAGGATCCAATTGAAGCCCATCGCACTCACAAAGCCCTCACCCAGCTCCTCTCCTAGGCCCTTATTCTGATCGGTGCGGGCCGATCAGAATATGCGGCCGCAACCGTGCAGGCGAATCCCCGCCTTCCATACGGATCGCCACCTGCCGTCCGTACGCGGATATGTGGCGATCCGCATGAAATTGGACGGGGATACGCCTCCTCCGTCTTGGGAGCTGCCCCTGCATTCGATGGTCGCCGAACATCGAATGCAGGGCCGCACGCTCCACCAGGTCCCGCAACACAAGACCACACGGACACTTGTCCGTGTGAAATCATGTATGGGGGCGGGCAGCTGACATCCGGCGATGTCAGATGCCCGCCCCGTACCCACGCGTCACGGCCTCATTACCATGCATACGCCCCGCGTTTGCATGGGAACGCCCATGAAACGGGGGGCGTATGCATTGGGTAATGAGGCTAAGTAGCCCCTCACGCCCCTCTACGCCCCCTGTGCGGCGTATAAAGAATCCATGCGGCGAAATCGCCTGCACATGCGCAGAGTGACCTCTGCACATGCGCAGACGATAAACATCGGCGGCCCGTACGCAAGCGGGAATATCCGCACCGATCAGAATAAGGGCCCTATTTACATCTCTGACCTCCTCTCCCTTTACGCTCCTACCTGCCACCTTCACTCCGCCGATGCACGCCGCCTCACCTGCCTACTGATTACTTCCTCCCACTCCTACCTCTAGGATTTTTCACGTGCTGCTCCCTATCTCTGGAATTCTCTCTCTTCTCAGACTTTCCACCTCTCTACAAGGCTGTGAACACCCATCTTCATCACCAAACCCTCTGTTCCACGATCACTGTCTGTCCCATCTGTGACACCGCTGTCTCCCCATCCCCTTCAGAATGTAAGCTCACACGAGCAGGGCCCTCTTCCCTCATGTGCTTTTCCTTCTCTTACGTGAACCATTTTCGATGGCACCGAATCCTGCGGTTTTGTGCCACCCTGATACTCATGTCAGTGTCCCCTGCTGATGCAGCTATGGTTATATACTCTGTACTTGCTCTTTATTGTCTTCAAATGTAAGTCACTGCTTCCTGTTTTGCTTATTTGTTTATTTACTGTAATTGGGCGCTGCAGATCCCTTGTGGCGCCATATAAATAAAGGATAATAATGACCATTCCCCACACCCTCCTTCTCTGTCCCTTTCTGCTGTGCTACAAAGTTCCCTCAGCAATGTATAGCGCACCGTATGGTCTTTAATGTATTGCTATTTATTCTAATGTAACGGTTCTGTTCTACTTAGGAAATTTGTGTTTTTTGAAGGCAAGTGGAATAAAAATTGCTGTTCACTCTGGTTATACAAGGCGGAAGGTCATATTGTGCTAGCGGGAACCGTACAAGAATGATCGGGATGCAGTTAAAATCCCGGCGGTCGGGATCCCGGCGTTCAGAATCCCGACCGCCGAAATGCCGACACATTCTCCCTCCTGGGGAGAATCCCTACCGCCGGGATTCAATACTGAATCCGAATGATCAGCCCTGTGGTGGGCATGTGGGCTGGATGTACTGTGAGAACGAATTTGTTGCATTGCGTGTAGCCACTTAAGTACTTGCCAAATGAGGGAGTAACCCAATAATCACTGTAAAGGCGCTGCCCGGCTCTAAACGGCGCTAATCCCGAGATTTTTCAGTAAGGCACTGCCTGGAAAATTCTTGGGATTACCAGGGAAGGGGGTAGAATGTACCCTTGTTTTGGAATTTGCATTTTTCACCTTTCATCTACTATATACAAAGTCTTACTCCTTATCTTGGGCCCTATGGAATGCCAGATCGACTTGTAACAAAGTGGTCCACACTCATGCCCTTTTCATTTCCATCTCTATGCATGTCCTGCCTATTACTGAAATCTAGATTACACCCTCTAACGCTACTTCTCCCACTGCTCTCTCTGGTGGGGGCCTCACATTCTCACCTATACCCCCACCCAGGGGCCTCCATATTGGTGGTGTTGGGGGTCCTTTTGCCCTCTAGCTATTCCTATCAACTTATATCCCCAGAACCGACCCTTACATTCCCTTCATTTGGGGTCTGTGCTATACGCCTCTTGAAAAACTGTTAATCTTTGACTTGCTGCCATCTACCGCACCCAACAATGTCCTCCCTGTTGGTCTCACTTCTCTACCCCTGTTCATTCTCTCTCTCTCTTACTCTCAGTGGAGTGCAATGCCCATGTCGACAGTCCCCTAATGTTGACAGTACAATGTCGTGCCCATGTTGACAGTACAATGTCGTTCCCATGTTGACAGTCCCCCGGTGTTGATAGTAGAGTGCGGCACCCGTGTTAACAGAGTGCCCCTCCTTGGTGCTGACAGCAGAGTGCGGTGCCCGTGTCACGTCCGTACATTGTGTAGACATTCAGAGTGTGCATGCGGCACTCAGGTCTGCAAATTTTTTTTTTTTATTCTTCAGGCGCGATGCAGATAACACCAGCCTACGAATATTCATTCTAGTATTCAGTGGGAGGTAACAATCAGAACTGATGAGGATTGTCAGGTTCTCCTTTCAGGTGCATATGCGTCTTATGATATATACCTATCCGAGGCATATGCGTCTTTCCTACTCGCCATCACTCCGGGTTCTAGCTAAATACCCCGCATGTAGACGCTGTGGGCTTTCTAGCGCTACTGCCACCACGTCCTGCACGTGGGAGTCTCCAGATTCGCACTTTTACTTCCTTTTATTTTACTTTGAAATAATATATCTTAAACGTTTACATGTACTCATTGTACACTAGGCGTGTTGTAAAATGTATGCAGAGTTGGGGTAATAAAGGGGGGACCCGGTTATAATGATATAAAAGGTCACAGTCTGTTATCTAACTGTTACTGGACCCATTATTATTAGTCCACTGGTTAAATAGCTGTCATTTCTGTTCCGTACCTAGAGGTCGTGTGATGTCACCCAGTGTATGTAAGGGGGCTGAGTATCCGCAAATGCTTGGGCAGCACATGTGAAGCTGTCTGAATGTGCGGTTAATGGGGTGTTATTGGGGTGTTCCGCCAGAAGGGTAATTGCACTGGATTTAGAAGCATTGTATTTGGCCACTGATAATAAAGAATGTGAGCATATATAGTTATGTATTTATTTATTAACAGTTATTTATATAGCGCACACATTGTGCAGCACTTTACAGAGTATAGTTGAACAGTCACATCCGTCACTGCCCCAGTGGAGCTTACACTCTATATTCCTACCACATGTACACGCACACACAGACCTTCTAGGGTTCATTTTTGTTGGGAGCCAAGTAACCTACTTGTATATGAGAGAATATGCAAATGCCACAGAGTTAGAAACATAGAATTTGACGGCGGGACCACTTGGCCCATCTAGTCTGCCCCCTTTTTAAACATGTAATCTCAAACCATATTTGATCCTTATTTTTTTGTAAGGATATCAATATGCCTATCCCAAGCATGTTTAAATTGTACTACTGTATTTGCCTCTACCACCTCTGATGGGAGGCTATTCCACTTATCTACTACTCTTTATGTGAAGTAATTCTTCCTCACATTTCCCCTGAATCTTCCACCCTCTAGTGTCAGTGCATGTCCTCGTGTTCTGCTGCTCCTCTTCCTGTGAAAAATGTCTCCCACCTGTACCTTGTTAAAACCCTTGATATATTTTAAAGTTTCTATCATGTCCCCCCTTTCCCTTCTCTGCTCTAAAGTATACATATTAAGATCTTTTAGTCTTTCCTGGTACGTTTTGTGATGTAGACCATGCACCATTTTAGTTGCCTGTCTTTGTACAGTCTCTAATCTCTTATATATTTAGCCAGATCTGTCACTCAACCCCTGTGGAGAACGTTCCTGTGTAGAACAGTTTCACTTTTATGTGTCTGACGTTCCACCCCCTTGACATCACCTCCCCCCGCCCAGCCAGGGCTACAGTACACGCCCACCATCCACCATTACTCCACAGCCACCATCCACCATTACTCCTGCAAATCCCTACCCTCTGCCAGGACCCCCGCGACCCCCCCCTCCCGCGATTCGCGGGACCCCCCGCGACCCCCCCCTCCCGCGATTTGCGGGACCCCCCCGCGACCCCCCCTCCCGCGATTCGCGGGACCCCCCCTGACCCCCCCTCCCGCGAATCGCGGGACCCCCGCGACCCCCCCTCCCGCGATTTGCGGAACCCCCGTGACCCCCCCCTCCCGCCATTCGCAGGATCCCGCACCCCCCCTCCCGCGATTCGCGGGACCCCCGCTTTCCACCCTCCCGCAAGTCGCGGGACCCCCGCGACCCCCCCTCCCGTGATTCGCGGGACCCCCGCGAACCCCCCCTCCCGCGATTCGCGTGACCCCCCTCCCGCGATTCGCGAGACCCCCGCGACCACCCCGGTATCCGGACTATTGTTAGACAGCACTTACATCGACAGCCATTACATCGACACCATTAGTTCGACACCTCAATAGGTCGACATGGTTTTAGGTCGACATACCATTAGGTCGACATGTCATTATGTCGACAGCTCATTAGGTCGACAGCTCATTAGGTCGACAGCTCATTAGGTCGACAGCTCATTAGGTCGACATGTTTTTAGGTCGACACTGCCATTAGGTCGACAGTGTCTATGTCGACAGTCAAAAGGTCGACATGGGTTTTTTCACTTTTTATTGAGCCGACATGTGCCGACAGGCGGTATTTCATGCCCTACTATCCACTAGGGCGTGGTGGGAGAATAAAATAGTGTGCCGAGCGCAGCGAGGCACCGTGCCCGAAGCATTGCGAGCGGCTGCGGTACACTTCAAACTGTGTCCATGTCGACTGTGTCGACATTCCGGCCAAAAAACAGTGAAAAAACCCATGTCGACCTTTTGACTGTCGACATAGACTCTGTCGACCTAATGGCAGTGTCGACCTAAAAACATGTCGACCTAATGATCTGTCGACCTAATGAGCGGTCGACATAATGACATGCCGACCTAATGGTATGTCGACCTAAAACCATGTTGACCTATTGAGCTGTCGAACTAATGGTGTCGATGTAATGGCTGTCGATGTAAGTGCTGTCTAATATCCGTCCCAGACCCGACCACCCCCTCCCGCGATTCGCTGGACCTCCGCGACCACCCCCTCCCGCGAAACGCGGGACCCCCGCGACCCTCCCGCAAATCGCGGGACCCCAGCGACCCCTCCCTCCCGCGAGCCCCCTCCCGCGATTCGCAGGACCCCTGCATTCTCCCCTCCCGCGATTCGCGGGACCCCTGCGACCCCCCCCTCCCGGCATTAAAAGGGCCCCCCGCGACCCCCCCTCCCGATTCACGGCACCCCCCCCCCCCTACTATGATTTGCGACCCCCCTCCCGCAATTCGCGCCACCCCCTCCCGCGATTCACGGAACCCCCCGTAGCGCCCCCCTCCCGCGATTTGCGGGCCCCCTCGGCACTTCTCGCTATTTGCGACCGCCCCCTAATTCACACATTCGGGGACCCCACCTCCCGCGATTCATGCCCCCCTCACGCAATTCACGGCACCCCCCACACCCCCCTTCCTGCGATTCGCAACCCCTCACGACCCCCCCTCCCGCGATTCACGAAACCCCCCGTAGCGCCCCCCTCCCGCGATTTGCGGGCTCCCTCGGCACCTCTCGCGATTTGAGACCGCCCAGTAATTCACACATTCGGGGACCCCCCCTTCCGCGATTCATGCCCCCCTCACGCAATACACGGCACCCCCCATACCCCCCTTCCTGCGATTCGGAACCCCCCACGACCCCCCCTCCCACGATTCATGCCCCCTCCCGCAATTCACGGACCCCCGCACCACCCCCCTGCGCCCACCCTCCCTTGATTCACGCCCCCCTCATGCAATTCACGGCAACCCCCCCTCCTGCGATTCGCAGCCCCCCCACGACCCCCGCATCCTGCGATTCATGACCCCTCCCGTGATTCACGGACCCCCGCACCACCCCCCCTTGACTCACGGCACCCCACGCGCCCCTCCCGCAATTCACGGACCTCCGCAACCCCCCCTCCCGCAATTCACTAACCCCGACAACCCCCCTCCCACGATTTGCGGACCCCCGCCCCCTCCCGCTAACCGCGGATCCCCACACACCACCCCCCCTCCCGCAATTTGCAGACCCCCCAGACCCCCTTCCGGCAATTCCACCCCCCAGCGGACCACCGCGGCCCCCGCTCCCGCATTTCACGTACCCCCGTGACAATGGGGGATCCTGTACCACCACAAGCAGGTACCGCCCCTAGGTGGGAAATCCGGCCCTGGCTACCGCACTGCAGGTTTCCCCACTGCCCTCTGCACCAGCGCCACAACTTTTATCAATGTCTTGCCCACATACCACTATTATACAGCCTCCTGCTCTCATGCACGCTCACTCCCTCCCAGTGGGAGGAGACGCTCACCCACTGCCGGGAGCTGCATACTGTCCCCCACCCTCCTCCAGTTCTAGGGATGCCCATCGACCATCAATGATTTTCAAATAATCGATGGTTTATGGCCGATGTTGAATACTTTTGCCATCAATGTGGGAGGACACTGCCCTGCCTCCTGTTCTCCTGCCCCGTAACTTCCGCCAGTGGAGACCCGCTCACCCTGTGTTGCCCACATTCCCCTATCATGCTTTACCGCCCAGCCTCCTGCTCTCATGCACCCTAACTCCCACCCAGTCGGAGGAGACACTGACTCCTGTATTTCTGTGCTGCCACGCTGGACCCTCACCCACTGGCAGAAGCTGCACAGTGTCCACCACCCTCTTTAGTCCCCCGTATGCCCACACACCCCTATCACTGCCCAGCGTCCTGCTCTCCTGAACCGTAACTTCCACCACTGGGTAATCGCTGACGCTGTGTTGCCCACATACCCCTATCATGCCTCATATCCCAGCCTCCTGCTCTCATGCACCCTAACTCCCACCCAGTAGGAGGAGACACTGACTCAGGGCCACCGTCCGGTACTCCTGTGCTGCCACGCTGGACCCTCACCCACTGCCAGAAGCTGCAATACAGGGCATCTTTCATACAATTCTAACCATATTTCTCACAATACAAATGTTCACAAATTAAGGGGCGTAGCCCCTTACGCCGGTGTGAATAACCTAGTGTATTTATATCCTTCTGGAGATATGGCCTCCAGAACTAAACACAGTACTGTAGATGAGGTCGTACCAATGACCTATACAATGGCATTATTACTTCTTTCTTCCTACTGCCGATACCTCTCCCTATGCAACCAAGCATCTGACTTGCCTTCTTCATTGCTTTGTTACATTGCCTACTTGCCTTTAACCCCTTCCTGACGCAGCCAGTTTTTGCCTTCCTGACAGAGCCATTTTTTTCAAATCTGACATGTATCACTTAAGTGGGTATAACTTTTTTTTGCTTTTACTTATCCCAGTGATTTTGAGATTGTTTTCCCGTGACACATTGTACTTTAAATTAGTGGTGAAATTTGGTCGATACAGTTTTTTTTTTGGGGGGGAAAATACCAAAGTGTCGTGGAAAAAATGGAACATTTTGCTATTTGCAAAATGTTCCATTTTTTGCTTGTGAGACAAATAATCATATCACTCAAAATAGTTAATAACTAACAAAGACCATATCTATTCTTTATTTTTAAATCATTATTTAAACCGCCTTTATTTTTTTTGGACGCTAGGGGGCAGCAAAGTCTAAATTTTACACTACATGCATTTCAACGCTACTTTTGGCTATTCACTTTTTAACAGCCAATAGCAGCGATCGCCCAAGACGGGAGGCATCGCTGCCCCCCCTGGGCAATGAGGGAGGATGTCTGCTGTCAGGGACAGCAGACATTGTCCCTCTGCCACCTCGTCTCGAGACGGGGTGGCAATTTAAAGTCATGACGTATATATACGTCATGTGTCGGGAAGTACTTCCCGGCCATGACGTATATATACGTTAAATGTCGGGAAGGGGTTAAGTCCCCTGAAATAGTGACACCTAGATCCCTCTCTTCCTCAGTAGTTTCCATTATAGTGCCATTTATACTATATTTAGTCTTTGGATTTTTGCAACCCAAGTGCATGATTTTGCATTTTTTGGCATTAAACTGTAGTTGCCATGCTCTTGACCATTCCTCTAATCTACCTAGATAATCAATTATTTGTTTACCCCTTCTGGTGTGTCTACCCTGTTGCAAAACTTTTTTGTCATCTGCAAAAAGGCACATTTTAACCTCAATTCCATTTGCAATATCACCAATAAAGATATTAAAAAGCACTGGTCCTAACAATGGAGTTAGGGCCATGGTGGGAATCGAACCCATGACCTCAGTGCTGTGAGGCAGCAATGCCAACCATTACACCGTCCGTGCTAGCGGAGGGTCACGCGGTGTTGCGTACGGTCATAAATGTCCATTTATCTCTTCGAACAGAAAGTGAAAACAATTACGGACACCTTCACTCAACTCCACTTACTGGGGACATAATGGGATCCATCCTTTTTGCCCAGAAGTAATGGGGTCTATACACGTAGTGATATACAGGCATTTTTCTGAGCGATTTTACTTCATTTCACTAAATCGCTCAGAAAATTCCCGTACATCAATGTGTGTGTGTGTGTGTGTGTGTGCGTGTGCGCGCGCGCTCTATGTTCTGGCAATTTAATATCCACCATGCTCAACGGAGAACACTGGCCCTGACAGATCACTCCGCATACATCGTTGAGCCATCTAGCATGCCTCAGAACAGTCATCTACACACATGGCTACGTGTGTAGGCCCTTTTAGTGCGGCTGCATGCTGCACGTACGGTACCCCGTGGTAATAAAATAGTCTGCAAGATTGACCCGAAGGATTGTAAATGAATATGTCCAGTATCTGTCAATGTATCTGCAAAGATATGAGTATAATGAATTGATTACATTGCTTCAGTTCTGTAATTCCCTCCATTCCTGTCTTGGCGCTGTCATAGAACGCCTCTATCTATTAATATTCTAGAGTGTTATTTAAGAGCACCAATTAACATGAACAAATGTGTGTTTAATTTAATGAACAAACTGTCACATGATGCATTGGCAGAGAGGCTTTGGAACACCCCTCTGAGCTTTCTGTGCATTGCCTTTGCAGAGAAACTGATGTAACACCCATCATCTCATCTACAGGTAATTTGGCACAACTGCTATCAGATACTGTTGCATGTGTCTCAGTAAGCACTGCATGTTTAGGTAATGTGCAATCATGTTTTTAAGCAGCTTTAAAATAATTGATTTCTGTTGGAATGTGTAATGAATCTGTGATGATATGTTACCTCTCACCATGAGTTTCTCTTAGTTTATGGTTCACTTTGTTAGTGGGTGCAGGGCTCTGAGGTAGGCTCTCGCTCAGTGAACATACAAATAGTTATAATTATTAGGGGATGACGGCTGATTTGAGCCATGTGGCGATATTCAGTCAGTGCAGGTATTTCCAAAAGTTGGAATTATTGGCACTTTTCGCCTACATTCAGCCTATTCAATCTATCCAACCGTCGGAAGCTTTTCCTGATGGCCGGATAGCTTGCGGATAAGTGAAACCGGCAGCAAAAAACGACAATTTGGCAGCCATTTTTCGCCAATGCAGATTCAGCGTTTAAAAAGCCGAACTTGCATTGAATAGGAGTGTGGTGATATTTACACATGTGTGACATGGCATACCTCAGAACAGTCATCTACACACATGGCTACGTGTGTAGGCCCTTTTAGTGCGGCTGCATGCTGCACGTTCGGTACCCTGTGGTGGTGTGTGTAAAAAAAATAAACGTTTCTTGTTTCCTAGCACCGCACCCATCGCATACCATAAGGCATACGATGGTATGCGATGCGATGCTAGCCGATGTTATACAATTTTAAATTGTATACCATCGAATTGTATGCCATATACAATTAAATTGTATAAGCACCCTAATGGGTGTTTTCAATGTTAAATGTGCCCCCTATAAGATAAATAATTGTATAAGCAACATAATGGGTGCTTACAATGTTAAAAGCACCCCCAAAAAAGCACCTGTAAAAAGCCGAACTTGCCTTCAATAGGCGTGTGGTGATATTTACACATGTGCAGATCCCGCCCATCGGAGAAGGCACTGAGAACAGACCTGAAAGCTTGGGTCTGATTGGCTCATTGTCTCCAAGTTCGGCAGGAGAAATTGTGCACAGCTAGGAGTGGGGTCAGGGTGCTGACGGCTCCCACAGATATTACAAGCAACGGAATCTGTACTTGTTTCTAGCACCTCGCCCACGATATTAAGTCGTACGACATATAATCGCATCGCATGCCATACACCCGATGCAATTTAAAATTGTATAAGCCCCAATACGATTTTTAATTGTATAAGCACCCTAATGGGGGCTTACATTGTTAAATGCACCCCCACGCCACACCCACTATGAACGCCAACCCGAACCGTGGCGAGGGGCGGCACTACACGTCCTCCGACATTTTCATACCCCCACTATCCACGTTGGCGTGGAGTTGATTTTATATAGTGTGGCGAGCGCAGCGAACCACCGAGCCCGAAGCATGGCGAGCGGACGCGTATTACTTTACATGTATTCCGCAGGGCTCGCAATACTTCAGGCTCGCTGCGCTCGCCACACTATCTAGAATCAACTCTACGCCGACGTGGATAGTGGGGGTATGAAAAGGTCGGAGGACGTGTACCGCCGCCCCTCGGTGTACCGCCGCCCCTCACATTTACATTACAGGTTTCAGGGATTATTAGAATTGTTCCGATTAGCAGTGTTTACCTCTTAGTATGCATTTTCTCTGTTTCTTACTGTGTGGCACTAAAAGTCTCAGCATGGTAGCCCCTCTATTTATTTTTAGCATTAGGGTGTGCACCCCCATATAGTCTACAAAGGTAGCCAGATCCCAGGCAGGCACTGAACGTGTCACCATGACTACAGGACATCCACTACATCTCAGTTATTACACTGAGCTCTTCCCCTGAAGGTCTATACTAAATGGCTGATTCTTGCTGGGAACAAAGCAAAAATAAAGTATTTTCACACTAGATGAACTACGTTCCAATGCAAGATTATTATTATTTATTATGATTATTATTTATGATTTTTTTTTTTTTAATGCAGGGTAAATATTGGCTACTTTTGCATGTACACTGCAGTTTATACTTGATTTTGGAAATACGTGTCCCAAATGTTATGTGTGCCGCACTGCACTGCTAGTTACCCATTTGCTTTGCTGCCTACCCTGAATTAGGCCATATACAGTATGCAGATAGAACCGATCCCTTTGTGGGCCATTGCTTTCTGTATAAAGGCTATGCAGTTACCAGACCATTACTTGTTATTTCATCATGTTATGTCTGACGTTCTCTCCCTGCCATTCGCCTGATGTCGCACAAACAGAAATGGGAGGTATGCAATCTGGGATCACGGCTGTCAGTCCCCGTCGACAGCCGTGATCCTGGCCCGTTTGCGGTCAGATCGACCTCATAACGACAGACTGAATTCAATGTCCCATCTGCCGATGTGCGCAATAGCGGCGTGGCCGTGGATCTGTCGATCTGTGGCCTGGATCACGATAATCCACGGCCGTTATCGTCAGATCAGGCCCGACAGCTTCTGAAGTCGGGCCCGTTCTGGCGTCATCCCGCATCAATGCTGTCGTTAATGACAGCATTGAATAGGGAGCTGCCGCTATTTCCCAAGTCGGAAATAGCGGCGGCGGCACCCTGCATAACCCCCCCTACTGTTCTTTATTTTTCCATAAATATTTTTTTTTAGTAATTTATGGTATTATTAGAGAATTCTGCTTGCTCACATGTATACAGGTTGAGTATCTCTTTTCCGAAATGCTCGGGACCACAAGCATTTTGGATCAGGGATTTTTCAGTTTTTTTTTATTTTTTTTTAAATAATTTTTTTTTAAACATACTTACCTGTCCCTCAGCGTCCAAGGTGTCCCATGGCAGGACTTCAGCATAGTCTCCAACGGTCGCAGGAGTGCATTACGCGTGTTCCCAGGCACGCCGGTGATGCACTCACGCAATGCACTCCTGGGACCGCCGGAGACGATGCTGCAGGCCTGCCGTGGACGCCAGGGGACTTGGTAAGCATAAAAAAAGGTCAGGGAAAAAACTTTGAATTATTCCAAAAAAATACCTGTTTTGGGAATAATTTGCATAATAGATATACGGATACGGGATACTCAACCTGTATAATGATGTGTTGTTACACAAGTAACCATACAATGTAGCCCAGAAACCGTGGGTCATTACCCCTGAGCGGGTGACATCACATTATGTATCATGTCACCTAGGCGGGTGACATCACATTATGAACTATAAAAATGAGCATCTCTACCCTTACCACAATTTAGTACGCTATGGAAAATGCATAAAATCAAATATTGGCTACAACAACTTAAGGAGAATAATAATATGTATTTATTGGTATTTATACATATATTCCGCAGAGATGTACAGGGAATATTGGGACATTCTCCAAGGTCCCTGCCCCAGTGGCGCTTGGAACCAATTAACCAACCAGTATATTTTTGGATTGTGGGAGGAAACCGGAGTACCCGGAGGAAACCCACAAGGATGGAATAAGAGAACCCGGAGAGACAGGGTGGCGCAGGATGACTTTGCGGGATGTTTGTCCCTTCTCCTGCCCTGTGTGACGTGGGGCTTAAGGTGCTCATACAACTTACAATTGTAATATTGTATACATTATCGCATCTTATCACATCTCGGTTTTGCGATGAGATGAAATGAGATCTAGTACAAGAAGTAGGTGCAGCACATACTTTTTGTACTAGATCACATCTCATCTCATCGCAAAACCGAGAGGCGATGAGATGCGATATTGTATACAATAATTGTAACGTGTATGAGCTCCTTTAGTATGCAAGGGGTATGGTGAACCCAGGCCCAACTTTTTTGATCATCTTTTTAAGATTTCTTTTGATCTGTTTCCGGTTCTTCTTGTTCTCTTTGATCGGTTCTAACTTTTTCGAGGTGCGGTCTTTCTCTGCCTTCTCCAGCGTGTCTGCATCATCCAGAAACCTTACAGTCTTCTTGATTTTTTTCGTAGTGTCAGTCACATCGCTGGTCTCTGTCATCTGTTCAGGAGCTGGTTTCGCCTCTAGATCAATGTCCGATTTGTCTTCAGACTTAGATTTCAGCCAAGATTTTATCCATAAATAAGTGCAGGTGACCACCATACCTGCAGCAATAATAGCAAGAAGCAGGACCCCTGCTATGTACAGTCCGATATCCTCAGTAATGTAAGGATCCTCTTTAATCAGGTCATCATCATCATAATCAGCAGATGGCCCTGTAGTTGTCAGTATTGGTGCTCCTTTGCCAGGTGTTACTAGCAGGAACATTAGCATCAATTCGCATAAGCATGAGCAAAGCATTTTGCTTCCTTCTCCTCTGAAAACTACCTATCAAAGAGCTGAAAGTGTAACCGTCTGTGACATCATCCTGGCCTGAGCTTCCGTTTGTGACATCACTGTGACCTCAGCTGCCATCTGTGACATCATCGTGACCTCTGCTGCACTGTAATGCATCAGAGAAGCAGAAATCTGTGCAAGGGAGACACAATGGGTCATTCCGTGTCAAATAAACACACTTCTTGTAAAAATGTTACCTCACTAGCTCAGATTTTTGTTCAAACTTGGTGGAGAGAGTATATACATATGTAGTCTAAAGGTGGCCATACACACGCAGATTTATCTTCAGATATGGCTGGTTGGAACAAAAACATGGTTCTGGATGAGAGCAAATGACAGTTGAACATAATGCTGGAAAATTGACAAACTGTCACTCATCCATAACCATGTTTTTGTTACAACCAGGCAGATCTGAAGATAAATCTTACTAGTGTATGGGCACCTTTAGAAAGACAATATTTTATTTAAATATCTCATAAAGGTTTCTTATTATGGCTATGTAAAATAAAATAAAACGCACAACCAGTATTATTCAAATCACCATAGCAACTTCTCTAATTTGTATATAGAGATGGTAGTGGTGTCATCTTACTGTGGTTTATATGCTTTCATATGATTTATAAACCAATCGGGGGGAAAAAAATGTTTTTCCCCAAATTCAAACTGGTACTTGTGTAGTTTCATGGCGCCACCACGCGCACAGTCTCTCTAAGAAACTTGGCAGCTTGCCAGACGCTCTGTTTAACTGTGCGCGTGCCGCTCTAGCTGTTATCAGCGCAGCGCGTGGCTGCTTTCCATATGTAAAAACAGAAAGGGATACCGAGGTATCGATAGGGGGCGCCAATATGGGTATGCCTTGTCAAGCGGCAACCTTAAAAAGGGGTGTCACGCCCTTACAATGAAAAAGAGGAAAAGGTGGAGCGGTTGCGCTGTATATTACTACTCAACCATGCATTCAATAAAACATGGGTTTTTATTACAATATAAAATATATAACAATAAAAAGGTGTACTTTTGTGTATTCACAGAATGATGTTAGTGCACACTTCTTAGGCCTGTGGCTAGAAGAATAAAAAAGTATCAATGTATACTTGTAGCATGTAAAAATACATAGATAAATGCAAGAAATAAGTGCTGCTGTATTTGGTATAGGGAGATGAAAGTCCCAAAAAAAGTTCACCTCAAATCAGTTGTGTCCTGTCCTCTTTTGGGCCCAAAAGGAAATGTTTTCCTTGGTGATGGGATGAATGAACCACTGTATACTCTCCGTGGTAGTTTGATGTAGGAGGCACTCCAGGGATAGATGGTTCAGAGTCACCCCAATGATGGTATGGAAGTGGGGTCCTGGTTCGGCAATGTTACAGAGGTGGCGTTCCTCCACAAAAGATGGTGTTGCCCGTCCTCGGATCCCGCACTCCAGGGGGTTTAGGAAGTCCCTGGGGGAGTCTGTTTTTGGAGGCTCCGCTGGTGGGCACAAACTGAATATGATAGAAGGTGAACTGGCAGCTGGGTGGGTGTACCAAATGGCCGACGCGTTTCGCTGCCCCTGCAGCTTTTTCAAGGTGGTTTGCTAGGTACAGCGTCTGGGTATAAATACCCTCTATGATTAGGGTATTGTGCACATCTGTGTAAGTTCAATTAATTTATTTTTTTCACAAAACATATCATAAATTGTAGCAGCATGAATAGGAGACAGCTCTAGGCAATTTTATGGTTCCAGAGTTAAAAAACGAGGTTTCCAAATACTAAAAAACACCGTTTTCTTTTTATATACTAGTGAGATGGTGTTATTGCGTTTCCGGACTTCCGGTGACGCACTTCCGGTTCAGATGGAACGCAGGTGACCCGCATAATCGCGGTTTAGTGTTTAGGAAGACAGAATGCTAAACACTCCCTTTCAACTAATAGTTATATATTGCGGCGTTTAGGACTTGTATGCATTGCTTATACATTATGGTCACGCTGTAGTTGTCCCTCTGTGTCTTAACACAGTGTGTGGTTACGTAGCTACTTCCTGGTCACGTGACCTAATGAAAGTGTGTGCTTCCCTGCGTTCCATTGATCAGGAAGCTTGGCTCATTTTCTAGTGAGTGCTGGTGCGTTCCAAAGGATAAATATTGATTTCACATCTCAAGAAACGGAGCTTTCCATATGTAAGCTACGTTATCAGCGTAGCGCCGGGCAGCAGGAGCGCACGCTGCACAGGAGCTGACAGGTCACTGTGGTACTTGTAGTTCCACAGTGAAATAGGCAGTCCTGCACACCGCTGACAACGGGGGCATGTAAAGTGGACACCCCGGCACACCGCTGACGTGCCAGGGCTTCTAAACTAGACACCCCGGCACACCGCTATCAAAGGGGGTGTCCCACATGTAGACGCTAAAATTCAGATGCTGAATCCAGACTCCCTGCAAACCGCTAAGAAGGGGGGCATCTAAATTTAGACGCTTAAGCGTCTGAATTTAGTTGGGTCTAGGGGTACACTATTAAACCTGGTCACAATGACACTAGTCGACGTAACATCTGTCGACCTTGTAAATTCCACTATCCACGCCAGCAAATACAAATTAAATATACGTATAAAAATATATCAATATCACCTAGAGGTAATTTACATAAAAAATAAAGAAAAAAGATAAAAAATCTAGCATCGATGCATTGAAAAAATGTGGCGGTATAAAACGCTGTCTCCTTGGTTGGACTATAATCAAATAAGGCATGATCCGGTGTTGTTATATTATACGTACATAGCTGCAAGGGGTTCTGAAAATGTTAATTACCTGTCCCGGACTCGTAAGGATAATAAATGTGCTGTGCTGTATATAGTGCACTCAGCTTGGAAATTACTGAAGCAACCCTTCAATGAGAAATGGGAATTGGAGGGGGGTCAACACCCATCAGGAGAGGGAAAAATGTTCTCCCAATTGGTGTCTGCATCAAGCACTAGGAGATTGTTGTGCATAGGATCAATGACTTCCACATGGAACAACTAGAAGCGTGTTTAACTTTTGGTGCACGTTACAAGCATCTCCCCCCACCCAAATGTAACTCTCCCTGCACAAGTAACATCTACCCCACCTGCAGTGCACATGTTTTTGTCCATTTGAGAAGGAATTTGCCAGAAGGAGTGAACCAGAAGAACCCCCCCGGTGTGATCCTGGTACAATTTTTTTAATACATGATTGCTTTTTGCTTCTACTGTAAAATGTGCCCTGTTCCATGCTCAGCACCCTGTCCTAAAAAATTCCTAGAATGAACACTATGGTTAAAAATGTTGGCCACTGGGGCATAGTTAATTAGAATGTACCCTTGGTTTGGAATTTGCATTTTTTTACCTTTCATCTACTACTACTGGTTCCCAACCCTGATCCTCAAGTACCCCCCACAGTGCACGGTTTCCAGGTCACCCGGCAGGTGCACTCATTATTCAGACACATTTTAAAAGATCCACAGGTGGAGCTAATTATGTCACTTGTGATTCTATGTGGAGACCTGGAAAACGTGCACTGTTGGGGGTACTTGAGGTCCAGGGTTGAGAACCACTGCTCTACTATATACAAACTCTTACCTCTTATCTTGGGCCTAGGGTGGTCAATCCCGGGATCGGGATTGGCGGGATCCCGGGATTTGGCCCCCAAAACACTGGGATTTCAATCCCGGGATTGGTGTATCCAATCCTGGGATTTCAGTATTAGACTGCGCATGGTGTTGGGTGTCCTTTTGCCCGCTATCTATTCCTATCAATTTATATCCCCAGAACTGACCCTTACTCCCCCTCTCTCTCTCCCCCTCTCTCTCTCTCCCCCTCTCTCTCTCCCCCTCTCTCCCCCCCCTCTCCCCCCCCTCTCTCCCCCCCCTCTCTCCCCCCCCTCTCTCCCCCCCCTCTCTCCCCCCTCTCTCCCCCCCCTCTCTCCCCCCTCTCTCCCCCCTCTCTCCCCCCCTCTCTCCCCCCCTCTCTTCCCCCCTCTCTCTCTCCCTCCCTCCCTCTCTCCCTCCCTCTCTCCCTCCCTCTCTCCCTCCCTCCCTCCCTCTCTCCCTCCCTCCCTCCCTCCCTCTCTCCCTCCCTCTCTCCCTCCCTCTCTCCCTCCCTCTCTCCCTCCCTTTCTCCCTCCCTTTCTCTCTCCCTTTCTCCCTCCCTTTCTCCCTCTCTCCCTTTCTCCCTCCCTTTCTCCCTCCCTTTCTCCCTCCCTTTCTCCCTCCCTCTCTCCCTCCCTCTCGCACGGCTAATGTGAGATCAGCCTTATACATCCCTAAATTATGCTCTTGACTCTGTCACTCCGCCAAACACTATTCACAGTCGTAGATCAATATCTCAACCCTGAAACACTGATGCTGCTTTCAGACTGCAAAACTGGCTTTGACCAGGTATTTTAAAACGTTTCTAAAAACAAGTCTGCCAGCTAAAACCCCTTTCACACCGCATGTCTTTAAACGGTATTTCAGTGCAGTTTTTGTCCCTTTACAACACTGAACCCGTTTTAACCCATAGAAAACAGTGGATGAAAAAAAACGGGTCTGAAACGGGTAGGACCCTGCTTTATTACCGTTTAGAAATACCAGTTCAATAGAACCGGTAACTTCACTCTGCAACTTTCAGACTGCACAAATTACCGTTTTGAAACTATAAAAAAACGGGTAAAAAGTGCGGTCTGGCAGTGGCACAAGTTAATGTGATATCTGCAAAAATGCTCATGTACTGCTGAGCGACAGTAGGAAATAATGATCTATAGCAGACTTCTTTCATTGAGGTTCTTAATCAAGAACCTCATCTCTGCCCAGTGTTCCGACCCCTGGTGCCTGTTTGCCACTGTATGCCCCCTCCTTTGCCCGCCTCCTCTGCTCACTTTCTGCTCTTGACACTGCAATATAGATATGTTTGAAGTACAAACCCCACCCAAATCTAATGGTGTGTACACACGGTGAGTTTCCCTTGCTATGTGAGTGCTATGCAATCTTTGCTAACTCTGTGCTATTTACATACAATTCATACAATCTGCATTAGATTTGCACTATGTAGTCATTGCTGCCCTGTCTATCTGGGTTTTGATCTGTGCTGTCCCGGGAGCGTGCATCGGGATCGCAAGGTAAAAAACCTGTGCGACCTGCGTACGATTTATGCTGGGTACACACCAGGACGACTAGGGCACGATTCTGTCAATTTAGATCCAATTCCGACCGGTTGTATGCAGATTGTATGTACTATCGTGTGTTTTTGACATTTATTTGATCCGATTCCGATCAAATGCGCGTTCACGCCGCTCGTTTGGTCGCATCTTTGGTCCTACGTGCTGCAGGTAGGATCCGTCAATCCCAGGCCGACCGACCGTCAATCGTATGCAGATCGTGAGTGTTTTTTGCCGCCTCCGTCGTCCGTCCGTCGGTGCGTCCGTCGTTTGATCCAGCCTATTTGAGTGGCATTTCCTAAACACTCCCCCGGCGCCATGTTTTTCCACATAGCAAACAGCGCTGGCGCAGCAGTTGGACTCTCCTTCTTGTCTCATCTCCCAGAACAACAACCTGGTATGTTTGCACTCCCAATGCTCTTCTATGCATGCCCACTGTTGCCACCAATGTATATAGTGTGTATAAAGCACTGGTTTGGCAACCGTGCACCCGACCATGTCACTGTTTTTTTTGGGTGGGCCCCATGTCTGTGTGTATACATATAACCAATGTCCACCATTGCAGTATTCCAAGCACTCCTCTCTGCTAGGCCCCATTCACCTGTGTGTGTGTGTTTGTGTATATATAGATATATATACATAAACCATTGTCCACCATTGCAGTATTCCAAGCACTCCTCTCTGCTAGGCCCCATTCACCTGTGTGTGTGTGTTTGTGTATATATAGATATATATACATAAACCATTGTCCACCATTGCAGTATTCCAAGCACTCCTCTCTGCTAGGCCCCATTCACCTGTGTGTGTGTGTTTGTGTATATATAGATATATATACATAAACCATTGTCCACCATTGCAGTATTCCAAGCACTCCTCTCTGCTAGGCCCCATTCACCTGTGTGTGTGTGTTTGTGTATATATAGATATATATACATAAACCATTGTCCACCATTGCAGTATTCCAAGCACTCCTCTCTGCTAGGCCCCATTCACCTGTGTGTGTGTGTTTGTGTATATATAGATATATATACATAAACCATTGTCCACCATTGCAGTATTCCATGCACTCCTCTCTGCTAGGCCCCATTCACCTGTGTGTGTGAATAGCAATCTGCACAATAAAATGTATAGTGGTTTTCATAAAAGTTTATTAACATTTTAAATACTTAAAACATAAGAACTAGGTAAACTGGTAACTATAACTATAAAAATTTAAATATGAAACAAAACATGGGTATAACTATAACAACTAAAATGGTTTTATCTTTTTACAGTCCCAATGTCCAACGCAAAGGAACAAGAGTTTTTGGAAGGGTTTATTGAAAAATATCGTACACACGAATGCCTGTGGAGAACCAAATCCAAGGAGTATTCAAACAAAATTAAAAGAAACCAAGCCTTGGAGGAGTTGGCACGCTACAGTCTTCCATTTCACCCAGAGGCCAATGTTGAATGGGTGAGGAAACGCATCCAGAATATGCGCACGGTGTTCTTAAAGGAACACAAGAAGATGGAGGCTGCAAAGAAGTCTGGTGCTGGAGTCGACGAGATGTATCAAACATCGCTCTGGTACTATGACCGGTTGACATTCACCCTCAGCCAGGAGTCGATGAGGACAGGAGTAGTCCTTATGGTCGAACAGGAAAACCAAGAAGTCGCGGCGCAGGAGGAGGAGGAGAATTCGCAGTCTGCATCGGTGAGTCTATTTTTTTGGCTATCTAATTGATTCCTCCTGCCAATCCACAGCGCCCTCCCCATTAAAGTAGGCCATGTACTCTTCCCTCACCTGTTTGGCTCGTGCACTCCCTGTGTAGCGTTGTGTTGGGGTTTGCAAGGAGGATATCTGCACTACCTCCTCTGGCAGTTCTTGGTCTTCTTGGAGTGCTGTGCCTGTAGCCCTTTGCTGTGTGGCTTTTCTGCGGAGCAAATTGTGCAGGACACAGCACGCCGTGACAACCCAGTCAATTTTGTCCACCCTCAGGTTAATGGCAGTGTGAAAAATGCGAAACCGGCTTGCCAGGATGCCAAAAGCATTTTCCACAACACGCCGTGCCCTGGATAGCCTGTAGTTAAAGATCCTTTTGTCATGGTTCAGGCCCCTTTGCGCATATGGCTTCATGACATGCTCGTGCAGGCCAAAAGCCTCGTCAGCCACAAAAACAAAGTTAAGCCCCTGTTTAGTTTCCTGGACAGACGGCAAGTGAAGGGTGTTCGCTATGAGCCTTTCGTAGAACTTTGTGTCCTTGAAAGTGCCACCATCCGATGCACGGCCATTCCTTCCTACATCCAGGAAGATAAACTCATAGTTGGCATTCACCACAGCCATTAGTACAATGCTAAAATAGCCCTTGTAATTAAAATAGTAGGAACCACTATTGATAGGCTGGGCTATGCGGACATGTTTGCCATCAATGGCTCCACCGCAATTTGGGAAGTTCCATCGCTGTTCAAACTCCTCTGCGATGACTTTCCATTCATTCACGCTGGTAGGGAACTGAAATTAGAAGTAAATAGAATTGATTAGTAAACATGTTCAATTTTTTTACAGCTTGGTGACTACCCACCTGCAACCCCAGACCTATCTGTCCTATCTGATAATGCATGCACATCTAACGAAGTTCCTACTCCGGCACGCACTCCGCCACCCACCCTGGAACCCACTCCACCACTCCCCCGTGCCAAAAAAATGCGTGGCAAAGGAAAAAAAGGAGAAGCAGCGGCACATGAAGAATTTATGATGCGGGCACATCAAGTCCTGCAAAGAAACCCGGACAAACATGACAACTACTTCACTTATGTGGCAGAGTGTGTTCGCAACATGGCTCCTGACCAGCAACTTACTTTTGAAAAGTTATGCATGGAGTTGGTGTATAATGGCAGTTTAGGGTATCTCAACAGTGGCACTAAAATAGTTGGCATTGGTAGTGCACCAGACACACCACTGTCATTAGAATCACCAGTGCCTACTCCGCCTGCCACCGTAGCAGGCCAGTCGAGCACAATTCCAACACATACCCAGTCAACACCTACACAGCCTTCTCAACCCCCCCAGTACCGTCAATTCTACAGTTCTTTACTGATAGAAGATCCAGAGTGTCCTGTTTTTGAGGATCTGTCTTAAAAAATAGGCTACTTTATCATTTACCATCGACATGGTCTCAGCTGCAGGTATGTGATGGCCACTGCTCACATGGCGTATGGCGCACATCAATGGGGCCGGGACCATTGCATCTGCGCCATGCGCCATGTGGGCCGCAGCCTTTACATATCTGCAGCAGACATCCTCTGCCACACAAGGGCCACAGTGTGTATTTTTGTTTATTTATATGCTGCTACCTGTACCTGCATTACCAGAGGGAGAACAGGATTCTCCTCAATCTGGATAGCAAACTCCATTTATTGCCCTTTTTTCTTTGCCAATAGTATGGGGTACTGTGCGGCAGACATGGTCTCGGCTGCAGGTATGTGATGGCCACTGCTCACATGGCGTATGGCGCACATCAATGGGGCGGGGGCCATTGCATCTGCGCCATGCGCCATGTGGGCCGCAGCCTTTACATATCTGCAGCAGACATCCTCTGCCGCACAGTACCTTATCCCTACTGTTGTAAGGGCATGTTCCAGAAGTTACCAGAGTGTCTTTTGTCTTGGTTTTCTACATATATGCTGCTACCTGTACCTGCATTACCAGAGGGAGAACAGGATTCTCCTCAATCTGGATAGCAAACTCCATTTATTGCCCTTTTTTCTTTGCCAATAGTATGGGGTACTGTGCCGAAGACATGGTCTCAGCTGCAGGTATGTGATGGCCACTGCTCACATGGTGTATGGCGCACATCAATGGGGCGGGGGCCATTGCATCTGCGCCATGCGCCATGTGGGCCGCAGCCTTTACATATCTGCAGCAGACATCCTCTGCCACACAGTACCTTATCCCTACTGTTGTAAGTGCCTGTTCCAGAAGTTACCAGAGTGTGTTTTTTGTTTTTTTATATGCTGCTACCTGTACCTGCATTACCAGAGGGAGAACAGGATTCTCCTCAATCTGGATAGCAAACTCCATTTATTGCCCTTTTGTCTTTACCAATAGTATGGGGTACTGTGCGGCAGACATGGTCTCAGCTGCAGGTATGTGATGGCCACTGCTCACATGGCGTATGGCGCACATCAATGGGGCCGGGACCATTGCATCTGCGCCATGCGCCATGTGGGCCGCAGCCTTTACTTATCTGCGGCAGACATCCTCTGCCACACAGTAGCCCGTACTTATTGGGAAAGTTTAAACTGGGTCATACATACTTAAATCTTTATATATAGTGTGTGTTTTTGTACAATATCTTTTATATATGGTATTATAATATATTTTTGTTGACACAATCTATTTACTATTTTACATGTTTTAACCATGAAAGGCCTAAAAAACCTGTTTCTGTCCTAGGCCTAAATTATAAATAAAAATATTTTGTTTGCACAATAAAGTGTACAGTGTATATTTCATCCTTACCTTGCAATACTGGTACTGCAGCACCTTCACAATGGCTTTGCAGGTCTCCGGGATGATGAGGCCCAAAGCTTGCGGGGAGATGAGGGATCCAAACTTTAGGTCAGCAAGAGACCGTCCTGTCGCCAGAAACCTCAGGGTGACCACCAGCCGTTCCTCAGCAGGGATAGCCATGCGATACTTGGTATCCTGCTTCTCGATGTGGGGAGTCACCAGACGCAGCAATTCCTGGAATGTGGCATCATCCATCCTCAAGAAGTTACGGAAATCGTCTGGGTTATTCTCCCTGATGTCCCTGAGCAGTGGCATGTGCGAACGAGTCTGACGCTGAAGTAGCCACTGCTTTGTCCAGCATGATCTTTCTCTCCTGCGCTGGGCTCTCTGACGCCTGAGCTTCAAAACTGCATAATAGAGCAGGTACTGTTGCTGGTGACTACCCATCACTGCATTCTCCATAGTGCAGGGTTAAAAGACACTTTGTAATGGCAGGCAAAACAAAGTAATGTGTAAATAGCTATGTCCAGCGTTCAGCAGGTATAAACCAAGCCTCACTAGTAACAAAGCAGAAATACACTGGTTTAAAATGGCTGCTGCTATTCCTATCCCCCTCTGCTAGTCCTCCCCCTCTGCTAGTCCAGCCCCTTCATTCAAATTTCAAAGGCCCATCTGACGACGGTCGCATGTGTTCTTGCAAAAAAAAACAAAAACCAGCGATCCGACCGTCTTAACGACCATCGCGGGCGCATCGGGATCGGATCTAGATCGTTCCGCAAAAAAACACAATTTTTGCTAATCGTTTGCTGGGGACTGCCTGGGAGCTCCCGGGAAGTCCAAGGGAAATCGTTCCATGGTCGTCTATCGGTCGTGAACGACGGTGGTCGTCCTGGTGTGTACCCCACATTAGACTATACAGTCAAAGTCTAATAATAAGAATCTGTAACTCGGGGGTGAACCACCGGCAGTTAATCAGCCAGGCACATTATGAAAGGTCCATTTCAAATGTGCACTATGAAAATATATACCTCATGTTTTGTTACAGAGGAAGCAACCACACTATTATTTATTACATCCTATTATTAACCAGTGCGGTACAGCTCCAGAATACCATGTTCCCCTTCACACATTACCATTACTCCAATCTATCCTCACTGCTGGAGCCGGGCTCTTCTTCCTCCTCACCAAATGTGCTACGGCCTCCTCCCCTCTGCAACAAACCCTTCACTGGCTTTCCTTTCCCTTCAGAATCCAATTGAAGCCCATTGCACTCACAAAGGCCTTACCCAGCTCCTCTTCCATTTACATCTCTGACCTCCTCTCCCTTTACGCTTCTACCTGCCACCTTCACTCCGCTGATGCACACCACCTCACCTGCCTACTGATTACTTCCTCCCACTCCTACCTCTAGGATTTTTCACGTGCTGCTCCCTATCTCTGGAATTCTCTCTCTTCTCAGACTTTCCACCTCTCTACAAGGCTGTGAACATCCATCTTCCTCGCCAAACCCTCTGTTCTACGATCACTGTCTGTCCCATCTGTGACACCGCTGTCTCCCCTTCCCCTTTAGAATGTAAGCTCACACGAGCAGGGCCCTCTTCCCTCATGCGCTTTTCCTTCTCTTACGTGAACCATTTTCGATGGCACCGAATCCTGCGGTTTTGTGCCACCCTGATACTCATGTCCGTGTCCCCTGCTGATGCAGCGATGGTTATATACTCTGTACTTGCTCTTTATTGTCTTCAAATGTAAGTCACTGCTTCCTGTTTTGCTTATTTGTTTATTTACTGTAATTGGGCGCTGCAGATCCCTTGTGGCGCCATATAAATAAAGGATAATAATGACCATTCCCCACACCCTCCTTCTCTGTCCCTTTCTGCTGTGCTACAAAGTTCCCTCAGCAATGTATAGAGCACCGTATGGTCTTTAATGTATTGCTACTTTATTCTAATGTAACGGTTCTGTTATACTGAATTATCAGCCCTGTGGTGGGCATCTGGGCTGGATGTACTGTGAGAACGAGTTTGTTGCATTGCGTGTAGCCACTTAAGTACTTGACAAATGAGGTGTAACCCAATAAACTCTGTAACAGTCAGTAAAGCCAGGTACAAACTAAAGCATTGTATACCGGGGCGGTGGGACCCTATATTGACAAAGGCATTCACAATTGTTGATGCAGTGGGACCATGGGATGTTATGCTGCATTTATCAGCAGAGTGGAACAGAAAACATCGCTAGCGACTATCGTTTCAGTATGTACCAGGTTTAAAGCTGGAGCGATGTATACCCAGCTGATTATATCGGCCCAACGAGCCGCCATGTTGGAACCTAGGTGCACAATAAACAATGTTAATGAAAAATGGAAATATCGCTGTTCCATCCTTCGTTAGCATAGATGTAGCTATTATCTGGTTTGACGTGCAGCACATCAAACTGAGTGATACCAACGTTCACGGGCACCCGCACACACACACATTTTGATATTCGCCAATTTGAGTGACATGTCAGTCTGATCGGACAACGTATTACTCAGTCTGTACGCGGCTTTAAAAAGGTTCCGTACTCCTTGGATCATTGTTCTCAACCTGGTAGGGCTGCATACAAAAACCAGCAAGTCCGGGGCGAGATTGGGCCGCGAGACAGAGGGACAGTTGCAACATTAATTCTTTTCTCTTGTCGTCTGATTAAATTGACCCTCTAATGTTAATCTGATGCCTGTTGTCTGTGTGATCTGTATTGGGTTACCTGTGTGTTTGTGGGTTGCTTGTGTGTGTTGCCCGTGTGTGTGTGGGTTGCTATGTTTCTAGGACAGAAGTACTCAGTGCACAGAGGGCCTTATTCCAGTTCACTCTTTCTGACAAAATCCTTCTTAGATGGACAAAACCATGTGCACTGCAGGTGAGGTAGATGTAACTTGTGCAGAGAGAATTAGATTTGGGTGGGGGTTTTACTTCAAAGTGAGAGCTATATTGCAGTGTAAAAATAAAGCAGTCAGTATTTACCCTGCACAGAAACAAAATAACTCACCCAAATCTAATTCTCTCTGCACATTTTACATCTGCCCCCGTGCAGTGCACATGGTTTTGTACATCTAAGAAGGATTTTGTCAGAGTGAACTAGAATTAGGCCCTGAATATATTCTGCGTTTGTCTGCATCAGACTCACACTGTAGTTTGTTGACCTGAGAACTCTGTGCCTGATCCAGGTTCAGTTCTCTCCCTGCAGTGTCTGTACTCAGTACAGCGGTGCAGCTCCCAGGCAGCTGATTGGACAGAATCAGGGATTTTCCACTTTTACTAACTTGTCGCCCACAGCTGAACATGCCTTTGTGCATACATCACTCTCTCTCTTGCAGCAGGGTCAGCTCACACACGCACACAGACTCTGACCGTTGTGAAATCCTCCGTCTGTTACCTCTCAGTGGCTGGAGGGAAGCGTATGCATGGACTGATAGGAGGGTGAAGGCTGTACTTGGATTTTGTTAGCCCGGGCATGGACAGATGTATCCTGTAATAGGGTGACATGCTGCATGTAAGTACAGGGCTGTGTTAGCGCTCCGCTAGCCTGTATATTACCACAAGCACTGAATGAATGGGGCTGGCTTATGGCAGTGGGACAATCAGGGGATTGTGCATCAGTAACGGCTGGAGGGTGAGGAATCATGTGGCTGCTATTCCCAGTGGTGCGGACGTTTCCTGTGATATCAGAGGGTGGCCACTGCCAGCTCTGTGCTCTATGAACAGTGCAGATTGCAGACTAGAGATGGGCAAAACGGATCTTTTCGCGGACCCGGGTCGACCTGGGTCGGTCAGTGAAAAGATCTAGATCCTTTGGGCGGCTCTGCGGCTCACTTTGTGTAAAAAAGACAGTTATTTATGGTTTGAGTTAGTGTACCATACCTCCCAACATGACCCTTTCCAGAAGGGACACAATGCTCTGTTTCTGGACTTCCCTCTTAATGTTTGATTGTTATTACCTGTGTGGAAACACCTTTCTTACCCATTTACCTGTTTAGAACAGGTAATAGCAATCATTCGTTAAGAGGGAAGTCCAGAAACAGAGCAAAGTCGTAGGTCAGAGATGGGGAACCTTTGGCCCTCCAGCTGTTGTTGGACTACACATCCCAGCATGCCCTGCTACAATTTGCTATTTGGCCATGATAACACTGTTGCAGGGAATGCTGGGATGTGTAGTCCAACAACAGCTGGGGCCAAAGGTTCTCTAACCCTGACCTAGGTGGTGCACTTAACATAGATAGTCGTTTGGTCGACTGATCTAGGTCGACATTAGGTCAACAACACTAGATCGACATGCTGAAAGGTCGACGTGGAACAAGATCGACATGGTTATAGGTCAACATGAGGAAGGTCGACAGGTCATAAGGTCGACATGGGGATTTTCACTGTTTTTTGAGCCGACATGTGCCGACAGGCGGTATTTCATGCCCTACCTTCCACTAGGGCATGGAGTGAGATTATAATAGTGTGGCGAGCGAAGTGAGACACTGTGCCCAAAGCATTGCGAGCGATGCGAGGGTCCGATTCTCACTTCCAACTGTGTCCATGTCAACTGTGTTGACATTCGGGTCAAAAAACAGCGAAAACCCCATGTCGACCTTATGACCTTCCTCATGTCATCCTAACGTCCATGTCTACCTTTTCCCATGTCAACCTTTTCCCATGTCGACCTTTCTGCATGTCGACCTAGTGACTGTCTGACCAACGCTTGTCTGACGAACAATCCAGTTCCCAGGACCTGGGTAGAAGTCCCGTGTAAAGGGACACGGCGTGTCCCATTTACACTGCCGCTGACAGGGGTCTGACCCGCTGAAGACCCGGGGTTTTGCAGCGGTGTAAAAGGGGTATTAATTTGCTCGTTGCCAAGGGAGACTAAATTTGCTCATTGCCGAGCCCCCCCTCCCCCCCCCCCAAATGAAAGTTAAAAGAAGGCCCCCTCCCCCTCCAAATTAAAGTTAAATGTACTACACAGCCCAGCAAACAGAGATCTAGTAAAAAAAAAAAACCACATGTGCACTGCCTAATTTATGTCTGTGTGTCTGTGTGTTCATACTTCTACTACACACCTTTCTGTGATACTACTGGTGAACTCAGGTGAAGCAATCTTGAAATGCCTGCCAGTGCCAATGCCTCTGCTCTGCTTAGTCTGCTCTGCTGTTGATGTGTAGTCACCAGACCTCCCTCAGGGCTTCCAGATTCAGAAGAATCTAGATCTGCACGTGACACAGCAGCAGCAGCAGCAGCACAAGCAGCCAATTAGAAGAAAATATCTCAGCTGCCAAAGGGGGCAGTGCTGAGCTCAAGCAATGCAATGTGCATTGTATTGTATGTAATGCTAAGCGAAACCGATCCGGATCACCATTTTGGGATCGGCGGCTCGCTCGTTCTTTTGATGGATCCGTTCAAAAGAACCGGATCGTTCGCGAACGACACATCTCTATTGCAGACCGGTCTGCTGAACGTCTGTGTTCTACCTGAGCAGTTCTGATTAGCCAACCATGGTACGTGCTGGTTGGCTTATGGTCTGCTTAATAACCGCATGGAAATAGTACAGTTTGCGTTCATCGGTAATGTTGGGGTGGGGGTCAAAGTACAGAGTCTGCGTCTCCACCAAAGGGTCGACATGCAGTAGTCCGACAGTGGCACGCGGTCAATATGAGTTTTTGGTGTCAATGTCTATACCAGCCGAGGGATGGACATCGGAAGCCAACCATCAAATGATGGCAGTGCTTCCACCATTGAAACTTTCGATGCGATGGTAACTAACCATCGCATCAAAAGTATTCGATGGTGAAAACTAGTTATATGACTAGCGCATGCGCAAAAGCCTGTATTTGCCATTTGTAAGGTGGTAATTGGGTTCGGTGGCAGGGCCCAGGCTCTGAGCAACATATTACTTTATCACTGGACATTGTGTGTGTAATATACATATATAATATTCACACAATGCCCAATGATGAAGTAGTTTATTAATTTTGTACACATTATTAACACTTTAACAGCAAGTAATCAAAATGTAATAAAATTAGATAAATTGTAAACTAACTCGCTTTAGGTTTTACTATTTTTCCAGATAGGAAAATGTCTATTTATTAAGGCAAGTGTAACCACACACACACACACACACACAAATAAGGGAGATGACGGTACAGTGGTCATCACATCATTTTTATGGTGAGATAAATATTGCAAAGAGCAGGGCCAGCTCTACCATTAGGCAGCTGCCTAGGGTGCCAAGATCTGTGGGGGCACCACTAAAAATGCTACACACTAGGCGATTCTAGCTTCCATCGTCAGCTATATGGTCGCTCAGTGACCATATTGCCGGTGATACCTAGCGACCTTCGCCGCGCGTGCGCTCCCACCGCAGCCCAGCGGCCGCTGGTCGCAGGAACTTGCATCACCAGTAAAATACTGATAACCAGCAATTCAGTCGCTTAGCGACCAGGTCACGTAATATAAAAAATAGTTCACTATATATAAAAACAGTTAAGGTGCCCCTACACTGAGGCGATTTGGTCCGATTTTGGCCAATTGCGACCAATCGACCCGTTAAATCGGACCAAATCGCCTCTCCCTGACATGCCGTTGCTCGGACCGGCAGGTCGTCCACGGTCCGACCACCCATTCCTCCTGGCGGTGAGGCGGGCCGGAAGCGGGGACGCATGCAATCCATCACAACAGATCGCATGCGTCCGTGCCCCCGGGAAGGTCCCGGCAGCTTGCAGGCTGTCGGGTGTCCGTACACTGTTGCGAGGCGTCACAGCAGTGTATGGGCACCTTTAGCTCGGTCCATTCCACTGGTACCCCAGGCCTGTGTATATTGTTCCTCACTATATTGACAGAAACAGACAATCTCTGACCAACACTTCACTGAAGATGGTATAGTGGTTGCTGCCTGGTAATACTAATGCAGCTTATTAATGAGTGTTGTATGTGACTGACATTCACAAATATATGTAGCTAGTTGTATTGTGCACTTATTATTATTATTGTAGCTTGCCTGAGCTGGTATAACATTCAGTGATGTCTCCTCCTCTCTGATCCTCCAGAGCTCAGTGTGTCTGTAAAATGTGCTGCTGTTTGAGTGACTGGTGCTGCAGGGTGAGGTTTGTGCACTGATTGGCTCTCTGAGTCAGTGAGAGCCAATCAGAACTAGCAGTGGGCCCTGTTGCCTAGCAGCTACAGCAACCATAGAGAGGGAGGGAAGCAGAGAGAAAGTCAGACAGCCTCCAACGAACCTAGGAAGTTTCCCTGACACAGACACAGCAGCCAGGGGAGGCATATCTTTTGGGAATTACAAAAAATAAGCCACCATCGGTACACCATCAAATGATTAGCATTCGATGGTGACAAACATCGGAAGGTCACCATTAAATGTCAAAAACACTAACCGAAAGAAAAACATCAATGTTTATGGAACATCGACCATCGATGTCCATCCCTATAACCAGCGCACGCGGACCCCCAATTAGTATAGCAAGAACTGTTGCGCTCCGCACACTAAGTATGAAAATAAAATCCTGAAAAACTCCCTTTGCCATATCAACCTTTTTTCCTTGTGTCGACCTGTCATTTGCATAAAGTAATTTTGCACCACTTAGAATTTCTCAAGTCGGATGAGCGTTTGTCAGCGCTGTTTATGCCTGACCGTGCGCAACAGACCTCATGTTGGATGTAGTCATTCACCAGTCGCACACGGGCGCCGTGCGCACCTTTCACATCGCCTGCAGTATGTATACGCTGGTAACCTGCACTCTGCTCCTGTATATACCAATGGTATCATACCCTCCTCCATCTCTGAGCCAAGGACCGGTACAGATGAGGAAAGGGGGCGTGGCCTCACAGCGACATTCTAGCTAGAGAGTCGCAAAGACTCCAGCCGGGACTCATCCCTTGTTTGCCAGTACAGTTGAAGGGTGTGGAGTTGTGGTATTAAATACAATAATTACTGCTAAATTCATTGTCGGTTCCTGTAATAACATAGTTCGGCAGCAGAATTTAGAGATGCTGGTGAACAGTGATGTCTTCTGGTGTCTTGTTTAGGGGATGCGGTCATTTGGTCTACAGCATGATGGTCGACACCATTAGGTCGACATGGTTCTAGGTCAAAAGGTCATTAGTTCGACAGGTCGTTAGTTTGACAGTGTCTAGGTTGCCATGGGGTTTTTCACTGTTTTTTGAGCCGACATGAGCCGACATGCGGTATTTCATGCCCTACCATCCACTAGGGTGTGGTGGGAGAATAAAATAGTGTGCCGAGCGCAGCAAAGCGCCGTGCCCAACGCATAGCGAGCTTTGCGATGGGATGCGGCGCACTTTAAACTGTGTCCATGTTGACTGTGTTGACATTCAGGTTAAAAAAAAAAACGTGAAAAACCTTTTGACTCGACCTAGACATTGTCGAACTAACGAAGTGTCTAACTAATGACCTTTCGACCTTTTTCCCATGTCGACCTAATGCTGTAGACCAAATGATCCCAACCCCTTTGTTTAGTTGTGGTTCTCTGTGTACATTGTGTCTGAGAACTTCCTCCTCTGCATGACAGTAACATAGTAGTTAAGGTTGAATAAAGGCGTACAGCCATGAAATTCAACTTTTTCCAGGACCGGTTACAGCATTGGTTCTCAACATCGGTCCTCAGGACCCCCTAACAGTGCACATGTTCCAGGTCTCATTTTCATACGAGAATAGACGCTGTGCGCATGCGCACAGCGTCTATTCTATTAGATTGGGGGGTCTCCCAACTGCCACCCCCCGCAGCAGGACAATGCCTGCCGCGGGTGGGACAGCGGGACAGGACCCGAAATCGGGACTGTCCCGCTGTAATCGTGACAGTTGGGAGGTATGTACCTCTGTCTGTCTGTTTTCCCGAGTATGTTCTTTCAGAGTTTTTGTCAGTTGTAAAGCGCAACGGAATCTGCTGCGCTATATAAGAAACTATCAATAAATAAAATAAAATCGTGTTGGGCCTCCACAATGCTGCCGTGTATGTGCTGTCTGCTGACCACGCATGTGATGTGATGACCTTCTGCAGTAACTTGCGGGGGTCCTGTCATTATTTTTATTGTCCAATATGGTCTCAGAGCACAATTGTTTGAGGACCCCCTGGTCTAGAAGTTAGATCCCCAGTAGCTTGGCATTGTGCAACAACAGTCCTGTCAGCTCGGCAATCTTTGCTGCGTTGTCTGATCTATGGTGCAAACTCTTCCTCGCGGATAATGTAACTAGCACCTTCCCCTAATACATCCTCTTTAAGTTTCCAGTGTCTGTAGCAATCTAAAGGGATGACACATGTCTTGCTGCTTGCTGTACAGATGTGTCCTCCTACAGGATTAGCCAAACATAAGTTACCCGCTTCCCCTCAGAGGGCTCCGCAGTGCGTTCTGCTGCTCCGAATGAGACAAAATGTAAACTACAGACAATTCACCTGATGCGCTGGTCGTTTGTTAAATAAAAATACGCTGAAAGGTGGTGGTAATGTCCAATAACCCGCGCATAAATGATTAACCCTGTGAGTGCCCCCATCTCTGTGAGAGAGGTGCATAATATCGGCTAAACCTCCCAGCGTCTCTCACATTTGTTATATAAATTCAAATAATACATTTTGTGTAAAAGAAGATTATATTTCCTATAAATAGGTAACATTACAGGTCATCATGAGGAATAATATACTTGCTCAATGTTTATGACCAGCGCATCAGGTGAATTATCTGTACTTTGACATTTTGTCTCATTCCAAGCAGTAGAACGCACTGCGGAGCCCGCTGAAGCGAAGTGGGTAAACTTTGAATGACAACATTGCTGTGAGATCCTCAAACTATCTGTTAAAAAATGGCGGCGCCACCCACAGCGACTGTTCTTATTTATTTATACTAAAAAGAGCAGTCGCTGTGAGCGGCGCTGGTATTTTTAGTCGCTCACAGCAACGTTGGCACTGAAAGGGTTAACACAAAAGGGTGCCTGGCGCTAGCAGAGCTGCACCGTATCTAGGCTGCTCACTCACACCAGGCACGCCATGCCGCATGGTGTAAGGCTGGATGTTTGAGGTCACGTCTGTACATTAGTTACATGGTCGCCGCAATGTACCCATGGCTGATAGCGGTAGGGTGGTATAGAGCTTCTTATTAACGGTCTGTCAGAGCCAGCGACTAGCTTGACAATACTTGTGCTCATCATGGCCTTTACGCTATCAGTAATGGAGGCAGATGTAGCTGCGATACGGCGGCTAGTGCCTGTTTGGTGCTCAGCCGCCCCATCTACATTCAATGCCTTTCCGTAAGTTCTCACGAGCAGGGCCCTCTCTCCTCATATGCTTTTCTTAGAATATACGTCTGCCACCCAGATAATTGCTTCAGTGACCTGTCCCCTGATGCAGCTATCCTTATTTACCATGTACTTGTCCTAGATTGTCTTGTTCTGTAATTCATTGTTTGTCTTATTTGCTCATTTATGTATTGTCAGGCGCTGCTGAACCTTTGTGGCGCCATATAAATAAACGATGATAATAATAATAATAATGAGCCACGTGTGCGAATTAGGTGCATGAGTGTGGAGATGGGAGGGAACCAACTACCATATATGTTGCGCGTGGCGATTGGGGTGGCAACTGTGAGCACAGTTTGAAACTGATCAGTGTCCCAGCATCAATTGCTTTCACTTTCTGTTAAAGAGTAATTTGGTCCGTCGTTCAGCCTGTAGTAGTCACTAGCGATTCTTCACCTCAGTATGCAGTATGGATTTTGCATGGTTGGACTTAGTACGGCTGCAGACCTCCTTTGATTGACAGTGAGCAGCCATGAGGGGGGGGGGGGCTGTACATATCAGCCAGTGAACACAATGGGGGTATGTCACCTCTATTTTGTGGGAGTACAGAGGCTGGGGTCTCTGTTTTTTCCATCTGAGCTTTCTCAGTCTCAGACAGAGCTGTTGGCCTGTGTGACCTCCGGCTCATTCAGCCGGCTGATGGTGTAACGCATGGGTCTTCAACCTGTGGCCCTCCAGATGTTGTGAAACTACATGTCCCAGCATGCATTGCCACATTTTTTCCTATAAGAGCATGCCAAAACTGTCAGGGCATGCTGGGAAATGTAGTTCCACAACATCTGGAGGGCCACAGGTTGAAGACCTGTGGTGTAACGCATGACCCACGGGTACAGCAGAGGATCACACCTACATGCAGGAGGTTCCTACTTTATAAGGCAGGGATGGGGAACATTTCGCCCTCCAGCTGTTGAACTACACATCCCGGAATGCTTTGCTACAGTTTTAGCCTGGCCAAATAGCAGAACTGTAGCAGTGCATGCTGGGATGTGTAGTTCAGCAACAGCTTGAGGGCCAAAGGTTCCCCATCCCTGTTATAAGGGAAGGCTCCTGCTACAGTGTAATCATCGCTGTCGCTTTCTCTGCCCACACCTGAATCCGGCGCATTGCCGTGAGTGAATGTACTACAGCATTGGTCGCTTTCCTGCACACTGGTCGATTTTGCGCAGTGTGCGGCCATTGCCTGTTTGCCCGTTCCACTCTGATATCACTCACAGTTGCTGAGGTGAGACTGCCCCTTTACAATTTTGCAAGGAGGCCATTTTGTTCCCAGTAGTATAAAGTGGTAGCAGCATTGCAGGGCCCTTATTTCACCGCATCATCCTATCGTTGTGTTTTGCTTCGCTATATTCCTGCCATTACTGTAAAAGGGGGCGGGGTTTCCACGTGAAATATTATTGCACTTTGACTTGGGCCGTGATCGCTCATGTGGTGAGTTGCGGGGAACTTGCTGAATGCTACCGGTCCTCCCCAATGCCCTGTAATAGGACCTTGAGCCCAATTGTTGACTGGGTTCCGCCTTAGCGTTTTATGAAGGGTATACATCTGGTGACTGTACATTTCTCTCTGTGTGTTCCAGAGTACGTGAGGTAGCCATGTGTTCCCCTTCTGAGGAAATCCCGGCATATGCTTGTCGGTTGTGTCATGGAAACTGCTTGTGTTTGTTACTGCTGTTTCCATGCGGACTCCCTCCAAGTGTGGTTAATAAAATCAAGCTGCAGAGTTATTCACACGGACTGTGCTGTTCCGCAGCCCCCTTCTTCCTGCTCTGACTCCTCTACCCATCTCCCATAAATCACACTAAAGGCCCATACACACTGGGCGACTTTGAGCTGAAAGTCGCTTAAAACAACAGCTGTATATGGCCCGGAGATGAGCGGCGTGCGATGCTGCGCGCTCCAACAACATTGCCGGGAAAGGCGTTCATCGCTTTCCCCGCGGCGATGAACGCGATCATCGGTGTCCATACACGCTGGGCATAGTCGCCCAGTGTGTATGGACCTTCACTAAAGGGGAGATGTACGAAGCGTTCAATGGTGATCAGTAGCAGCCAATCTGCTCCTAATTGCCGTGTTACTTGTTGTTGTTGTTGTTGTTGTTGTTATTATTTACATTTCCTTATATAGTGCAGCAGATTCCGTACCAGTGTCTTATATAGCGCAGCAGATTCCGTACCAGCGTCTTATATAGCGCAGCAGATTCCGTTACAGCGTGTTATATAGCGCAGCAGATTCCGTTACAGCGTCTTATATAGCGCAGCAGATTCCGTTACAGTGTCTTATATAGCGCAGCAGATTCCGTTACAGCGTCTTATATAGCGCAGCAGATTCCGTTACAGTGTCTTATATAGCGCAGCAGATTCCGTTACAGCAACTTATATATCGCAGCAGATTCCATACAGTGTCTTATATAACGCAGCAGATTCCGTTACAGTGTCTTATATAGCGCAGCAGATTCCGTTACAGCAACTTATATAGCGCAGCAGATTCCGTTACAGCATCTTATATAGCGCAGCAGATTCCGTTACAGTGTCTTATATAGCGCAGCAGATTCCGTTACAGTGTCTTATATAGTGCAGCAGATTCCGTTACAGTGTCTTATAGAACGCAGAAGATTCAGTTACAGTGTCTTATATAGCGCAGCAGATTCCGTTAGTGTCTTATATAGCGCAGCAGATTCCGTTACAGCGTCTTCTATAGCGCAGCAGATTCCGTTAGTGTCTTATATAGCGCAGCAGATTCCGTTAGTGTCTTATATAGCGCAGCAGATTCCGTTACAGTGTCTTATATAGCGCAGCAGATTCCGTTACAGCGTCTTATATAGCGCAGCAGATTCCGTTTCAGTGCCTTATATAGCGCAGCAGATTCCGTTACAGCGTCTTATATATCGCAGCAGATTCCGTTACAGCGTCTTATATAACGCAGCAGATTCCGTTACAGTGTCTTATATATCGCAGCAGATTCCGTTACAGCGTCTTATATAGCGCAGCAGATTCCGTTACAGCGTCTTATATAGCGCAGCAGATTCCGTTACAGCGTCTTATATAGCGCAGCAGATTCCGTTACAGTGTCTTATATAGCGCAGCAGATTCCGTTACAGTGTCTTATATATCGCAGCAGATTCCGTTACAGCGTCTTATATAGCGCAGCAAATTCCGTTAGTGTCTTATATAGCGCAGCAGATTCAGTTACAGCATCTTAAATAGCGCAGCAGATTCCGTTACAGTGTTTTATATAGCGCAGCAGATTTCGTTACAGTGTCTTGTATAGCGCAGCAGATTCCGTTACAGTGTCTTATATAGCGCAGCAGATTCCGTTAGTGTCTTATATAGCGCAGCAGATTCCGTTAGTGTCTTATATAGCGCAGCAGATTCCGTTAGTGTCTTATATATCGCAGCAGATTCCGTTACAGCGTCTTGTATAACGCAGCAGATTCCGTTACAGTGTCTTATATAGCGCAGCAGATTCCGTTACAGTGTCTTATATAACGCAGAAGATTCCGTTACAGTGTCTTATATAGCGCAGCAGATTCCGTTACAGTGTCTTATATATCGCAGCAGATTCCGTTACAGCGTCTTGTATAACGCAGCAGATTCCGTTACAGTGTCTTATATAGCGCCGCAGATTCCGTTAAAGCGTCTTGTATAACGCAGCAGATTCCGTTAAAGCGTCTTGTATAACGCAGCAGATTCCGTTACAGTGTCTTATATAGCGCAGCAGATTCAGTTTGTGTCTTATATAGCGCAGCAGATTCCGTTACAGTGTCTTATATATCGCAGCAGATTCCGTTACAGCGTCTTGTATAACGCAGCAGATTCCGTTACAGTGTCTTAAATAGCGCAGCAGATTCCGTTACAGTGTCTTATATATCGCAGCAGATTCCGTTACAGTGTCTTATATAGCGCAGCAGATTCTGTTACAGCGTCTTGTATAACACAGCAGATTTCGTTACAGTGTCTTATATAGCGCAGCAGATTCTGTTATAGTGTCTTATATAGCGCAGCAGATTCCGTTACAGCGTCTTGTATAACGCAGCAGATTCAGTTACAGTGTCTTATATAGCGCAGCAGAGTCCGTTAGTATCTTATATAACGCAGCAGATTCCGTTACAGCGTCTTGTATAACGCAGCAGATTCCGTTACAGCGTCTTGTATAACGCAGCAGATTCCGTTACAGTGTCTTATATCGCGCAGCAGATTCCGTTACCGTGTCTTATATATCGCAGCAGATTCCGTTACAGCGTCTTGTATAACGCAGCAGATTCCGTTACAGTGTCTTATATAGTGCAGCCGATTCCGTTACAGCGTCTTATATAACGCAGCAGATTCTGTTACAGTGTGTTATATAGCGCAGCAGACTCCGTTACAGCGTCTTATATAGCGCAGCAGATTCCGTTAGTGTCTTATATAGCGCAGCAGATTCCGTTACAGTGTCTTATAAAGCGCCACAGATTCCGTTAGTGTCTTATATAGCGCCACAGATTCCGTTACAGTGTCTTATAAAGCGCAGCAGAGTCCGTTAGTGTCTTATATAGCGCCACAGATTCCGTTAGTGTCTTATATAGCGCTGCAGATTCCGTTACAGTGTCTTATATAGCGCAGCGGATTCCGTTACAGCGTCTTGTATAACGCAGCAGATTCCGTTACAGTGTCTTATATAGCGCAGCAGATTCCGTTACAGTGTCTTATATATCACAGCAGATTCCGTTACAGCGTCTTGTATAACGCAGCAGATTCCGTTACAGTGTCTTATATAGCAGCAGCAGTTACCGTTACAGCGTCTTATATATCGCAGCAGATTCCGTTACAGCGTCTTGTATAACGCAGCAGATTCCGTTACAGTGTCTTATATAGCGCAGCAGATTCTGTTACAGTGTCTTATATAGCGCAGCAGATTCTGTTACAGTGTGTTATATAGCGCAGCAGATTCCGTTACAGTGTGTTATATAGCGCAGCAGACTCCGTTACAGCGTCTTATATAACGCAGCAGATTCCGTTACAGTGTCTTAAATAGCGCAGCAGATTCCGTTACAGCGTCTTATATAGCGCAGCAGATTCCATTACAGCGTCTTATATAACGCAGCAGATTCCGTTACAGTGTCTTATATAGCGCAGCAGATTCTGTTACAGTGTCTTATATAGCGCAGCAGATTCTGTTACAGTGTCTTATATAGTGCAGCAGATTCCGTTACAGTGTCTTATATAGCGCAGCAGATTCTGTTACAGTTTCTTATATAGCGCAGCAGATTCCGTTACAGTGTCTTACATAGCGCAGCAGATTCTGTTACAGTGTCTTACATAGCGCAGCAGATTCCGTTACAGTGTCTTATATAGTGCAGCAGATTCCGTTACAGCGTCTTATATAGCACAGCAGATTCCGTTACAGGGTCTTATATAGCGCAGCAGATTCCGTTACAGTGTCTTATATAGCGCAGCAGATTCCGTTACAGCGTCTTATATAGCGCTGTAGATTCTGTTACAGCGTCTTATATAGCGCAGCAGATTCCGTTACAGTGTCTTATATAGCGCAGCAGATTCTGTTACAGTTTCTTATATAGCGCAGCAGATTCCGTTACAGTGTCTTATATAGTGCAGCAGATTCCGTTGCGCTTTACAGTAGTAGACCGTGCTAAAATAAACTGGGTAACAGACAGGCTTGGAGGTTATGCCTATTTAACAACCAGCGAATCCGCTCCCAGCATGACAGGAGCTGATTGGCTGGAGTACCATTTATTATTCACAATGCGTTTTATCAATTGTTGATAAATGATCCCCAATGAGGTAGATGTATGAAGCAGTGATAAGGGAGGACAAGTGAGCCAGAGGAGAAGTGATCCATGGCAACCAATCAGCACTGATGTAACATCTGTAATTTGCATAATATAAAATTATACAGAGCAGCTGATTGGTTGCCATGGGCCATGCCTTCTCCCTTATCACTGCTACCATACATCCACTCCAATGTTTGAAAAATGACAGGAGTTGATTGGTAGTTTTTCACTATGCACTTTATCACTCTTCAAAGCTTAGTACATCTGTCCTTATATTAAGTGCAAATTGGCACCCTGTACCACAGAGAGAACATGCAAACTCTACATAGTGCCTTGGTCTGAAATTTACTTCATAACTTTAGTTGGGCGAGGTGGTAATGGGCACGTGTGGTGCAAGCCTTGTCCTGTGACAGTGTTCTAACAGTCTGTGTTTTTCCCTTTCTCCCGACAGGGAACCCTCCATGCCGCCCTCAGATGTTCCTTTTAGATTATGACCTCGAGTAAGAATCCACGGTTCAATCAGTTTTCAGCCGGTGCCACGAACGTACCACCAGAAACCGCCAACGGGGTACCAGGTTTTTCTCCCCACTCTCCTTTTTTCCTCTGTGTGTTCTACACATCCAGCTCTTGATGTACTGACACTGCTGTACGGTTCACCCACCTTTTCCGGTCTCGCCTCGCAGGACTTGTGACTGCTGCACTTATAAAGGTGCATACTGCTTTATTGTTGTGTTTACTAGTTTATGAACCAGACGCAGCGGATCCCTTGTGCCACTTTATAAATAATAATATCCCCCCCCCTTTCCCTAGCACAGCAAGGAAGGCTCCTCGGATATGCCCCTTCTCCAGCATTTTGTCTAATTACATTCCTCTTGTTCCACATTTGCAGCCTTAAGCCCCATACGCACTAGAAGATAAAGTAACCAATATCGCCCGGAAGGGCCCTACTAAACACTTGGTGAAATTTAATAGGATGAGAGATTCAGAAAGTGAGAGCTTTGCTAAGAAATCTCCAGTTTTTTTTAAAGCGGCAATCATTTACACTGCAAAACCATTTTGATCTTGAAGTGTAAATGATTGCCGCTTTAAAAAAACTGGAGATTTCTTAGCAAAGCTCTCACTTTCTGAATCTCTCATCCTATTAAATCTCACCCAATATCTCTTTCTTTCTTGTCTAATGTGTGCACCTATATCGGTAACGATGCGCGCTCCTGAGCACTGTTATCGACCCCCTCCCTCATCTGTTCAGTTCAGACGAGGGAGGAGCTCGTTAACAAGGCTTCAGCATGGTCCCCACTCTTCCTACCGTCGCTCCCTCCTCGCTGGCATCGACAACTGTGTCCCGCCGAATCCCCGCTGCCGTTATCGTCAGGTACACACTCACGTCATGTTAGCCTTCCCATTGTCAACCTAAAGCTTGCGTAGACCATAGGACCCTGTTTACCTCTGCCTAATGTATGTCTACCTTCTTAGCATCAGCCCTATTCTCGCTACATCTTGCTCTGCTACTGATTCTTGTGTTAGCGATACATTGCTTATACCGGTTTTGTTTTTCTTACCCCCCCCCCCCCAGACCAGAATGGAAACCACGTTTGGGCCGGCATTCTCTGCCGTGACCACCGTTACTAAAGGTAATGCAGAGAACAAAGGTGTGTCCGGAAACACTGAACCTCGTGATCCTCAGCGGTAATGTCTGTCTGTATTGCAGCTGACGGTACAAGCACGTTTAAGCAGCATCGCAGGACGCCCTCCTCATCCAGCACCCTAACCTTCACCGCTCGAGATGAAGATGACGTTATGGTGAGTAAGGAAATCCCAGCCCTTTGTGCCTTGTGTGTAGTACTACGAAGAAACTCCTCAGTGCATGGGTAGGCTTGACTGGGGGTGAATTACCTCACAGACCATGCCCAGGTAGGCAGTCAATAGGTCGACAGTAAAAGTTGACATGAGATTTTTTTCGTTTTTGTGGTGCCAGTGTCCACATCTGAGCACATGGACTCTAATGTAAGTGTACTAGTGTACCTTCCAAAAAAAGGAAATATCGTGAAAAAATCATCTTGCTCTTGACATGGGTCAACCATTCCTGTGTTGACATTTTGTCAATGTCGACTTATGGACTCTCTTACTGGGCATAGTCTGTGAGCTGTCCGTATACCGGCATGTCTTGTGACGGATCGTCTGTCATTGGCTGGAAGTATGTTGTGATGTGATGTACCTGCTGCCTGGAGTTGGGAATACAGGGATCCCTCTGTACAGATGCCTGAGTATGATGCGCCAGAGCGCGCATCTTCAGTGGTGCTGGGAAATATTTTGATTTGGTTGTTCCGACCAGTCAGAATCCTCAAATCGTAATGATTATTGTCCCGTGTGTGCTCAGCTTAAGAAAGTAGTAGTTCTGATAGTCCCTATTGCCACCATATGTCCATTGTCAGTCGCTCAGCTAGAAGTGCTCCCACAATGCATTGCAGAAATCATTGTTGCTGCTGCCTGCAGATTCCATACAAGAACGCTTTCCCTGTGAGACTCTCGGATAAGGGGAAAGCCAGCAACTAGATAACCCTGAAGTTAGGCATCTACTATGCTCCCCATATACAGTCACTGTTAGAACAGTGAAGACCAGATCGGTTCTGAAGCATGAACCATTGGCACCCGAGCGTGTGTGTCTCATGGCAAACACTAATGACCACCAAAGAGTTAATAAATGCTGGCATCTTCGCAGGGGAATATCATGGCCAATATATGTTCCCCTTTCCACCCCCCTCCACACTCAGCATATCCCCCTCCTTCCCTAGCCTGCTCACATCTCCAGCAGGAAGCAGCCGAGCTTACTGAATTCAATAGGAGGAAGTGTCTGCATATACTCTCTCACAGAGCTGCCAGGGCTCAGAGCGACCGCCGGACCACACTCGACAAGGTGCTGGAAGCCCCCCGCAGTGCTGCGGTGTGGGTGAGGCAGTCACCTTGGCAAATGCAGGCACCCCCTTGAGGTCAGGTCAAGAATGTCAGAAGAGCTGCTGTCAGTGGGGCATCCCAACCAGTAGTGACCAGGATGGAAGGAAGGAAGTGTGGGCTGCATAGAACAGGCTGAGGATGGACTGAGAATCACAGGCGTGTAATGGAGGGCTATCGAGCTTACTCATACCCAGTTTCCAGCATGGCTCCTGGACATTGACTTGAATAGTCTCCCCACTAAGATTGGCGGTCTGGATTTTGCGGCACGGATTTGCACTGGATCTATTCACTGCTGTCCTCCTTTTTGGTTTTCTTCTATCTCTAGCCTCCCATCACCACCTCCCGGCGCTCCGATTCCGCCATATCCGTGCGCTCCCTGCATTCTGACTCCAGCATGCCTCTGCGCTCCACCTTCTCACTGCACGAAGAGGAGGATGAGCCGGTAAGGGGGAAATCTTAACCGTGTCATGGAGCTGTAAGTAGCCGGGGCACAGGCTTACCCTTCACGTTCTCTACAGTCGGGGGATGCCTGGTTGGGTATGACAGAGCTTTCTCGCGGATCAGGCCAAATAGTCCCATTTTAAATCCATTTATTCTGTAATGTCAGACAGTAGTAAGCGATTGCATGCATAGATAGGCCCGGTGTCACCTGCTACCAAGAAGCATAATGTGCGTGTGTATAGAGATACACCTTAATGTCGCCACTAGTATAAATACTAGTAGTTTGCTTTGTTGGTTGCTTCATACAGCTGTCTGCAGACATCAAATACTCAAACGCACTGTGAGCGCTGCTTATGTAATCTGCGTCTCATTTCACACTGCCTCAGGTCAGCACTACAGCCAAACAAAATGGCTGCGGCAGCCATATTGGAAAAAAAAAAACCTTTGCTACAGTTGGTGATGTAAAACATTATACTATTGTACACAATCGTATTTGTACAGCATTTAGAATGGGTTGGCGAGCAGAGCAGTGTCCACATAATGCAGATGGTGTGTACAGAGGGCCGATATGTCCTTAGCATGTGACTGCAAGAACGGCCATCAGTTACAGGTCCCCCTGGGTCATGTAGTTCTTATATAATAATCTCATTCATGCTTCTCTCATGTTCGTACAGGACCCCCTGGTGTTTGCAGAGCAGCCTTCAGTGAAGCTTTGCTGTCAGCTGTGTTGTAGCGTGTTTAAAGACCCCGTTATCACCACATGCGGGGTAAGTGACTGTATTGTACTTTCTCTCTGTGCACGAGACTGTGGCCCCCTCCCCATTCGGCCTCTAGCACGGCTAAAGTACCGCCAGACTTGCAGCATAGGTCACCTTCATGGCCACCAGGAACCTTGTACAGTTCTTTGGTCCTGGTTCAGCTCTGATCACACATGCGGTAACCAGTAAGGCTACAACTATCATTTTATAGAATGTACTCTGATTGGTTGATGTGTGATTGGCTGATACCGTGTTCTCACTGCCAGTGAGAAATAAACGGCTTTTCCCGGGGACTGCAGGGACGGACCCCCTGTTCTCACTGCAAGGCAAATTCCCAGGTGAAGAAGTTCTACCCGGTAGTTTGCCTTTTAACACAGGTTTTTCTGCAGTGTGAATGGGTCAACCCCGTGTCTGCATACCCGGATCTCAAACACGGGTAAAAAAAAGGTTTTAACCCGTGTATGAGATCCGGGTATGTGACCCGTTTACACTGCAGAAAAACCTGTGTTAAAAGGCAAATTCCCGGGTCGACATGATAGACCCGGGAATTTGCCTGCAGTGAGAACGGGGTATTACTTGTCATCTTCAGCTGATGCATGTAATGTGTTATTGGACCAGATACACCTGTATTGTTAGCCCATGATATTCCCGTCCCTTTCTTGTCTTCTGTTGAGCAAAACATTTTATGTACATGACTTCTCTCTCCAGATGCTGAATACATTATATATAGACAGTTATACTCTTCCGTACCGAGGACGCACAGTGAGAATTACCGTCATTCGGTGCGGAGCTGTACGAATTAACCCCTCCATGGCTGAATCCATGGCAGTGGCTGTTTTCTGCTCCTGTGCACCACTGTTTGCCCTGATCACTGTGTCTAAATACTATATAGAGAAACGCATCTTCCTACTGAACGTCATCTGAGTCGCTACAGAAATGAAGTCTTCCAGCTCTTTCTTTTGTTGTTCACATTCTACGCAAATGTCATAATAGACAATAACAGGTCTCATGTGAGCAGCCCAGTCCACTCAGGCGGTGTTCAACTCACGCAACACCTCATTGGATGGCAGCCCTAGCCAATCTACTCCAGTGACACATTACACACCGTCCAATGATAACACAGAATGCACTCCGCAAACCATGAGGTCCCAGCTCCCAGTCCTGTGACCGTTTCCAGCAACCCGGGAGATGACTGCTAGTGTAAGGTTAAATTAGGGTTGGTGGACCCAAGTCCTCCTTGTAGTTACCCAGTTTTGAGTGACAGGAGATATTTGGGAAATAATGGAATTGCTTGGTTGCTTGCCTTTGGCTGGGATGTGTAGTTTCACGTCTGCTTTCACTGACTGATTTCATGTGGGGAAGTACGTGTTTATCTCCCCCCCCCCCCCCCCCCCCCTTCCCCAATACATGCACACACGCGCCACCGGAGGAAGTAGGAATTAGTTAGTCTCCAGGCAGATTAGTCACTGGGCTTCCATTACTGATTGCCCGCTCACCGTTCCAGCCAATCAGCTCCTGTCTTTTTTTCAAACATAGCCTGTAACAAGGCAGTTGGAGCTCCATCCAATCAGCTTCTGTTTCTGTCCAACACTTTGTAAATAGACCCCTATAAGAACAAGTCTCAGCTCGGCTGTTCGTGACAACTCTATATAGATTCTGTATAGAACACGGTCAGTGCATCAGCCCAATCATATATTGTAATACTGCCTGGGAACTGATACAGGTGTCTTGTTTTGTTTTAAGCCCCATCTTCCCCCGCACTCATTGGCAGTCAGACAGTTTGATACCCCCTTAGCCATAAGGATAGCAAAAAGGGCAGGTGGTCTGTAGCCCCGCAGAGCCCATAGCCATATGGAAATATAGTCCAGTATCTGTACACGAGCAGAGAAACTGCTTCAGTCTCCTTCCACAAAGAGTTAAGTGTATGACACTGGAGTGCGGCTTGTCTAGAAGAGAGGAAGGAGTGGATTGTCACTGTACACGAGTGCGTGGTCAGTCCGGAAACCCACCACCAACACTGGCCAAGGCATGGAAAGTACTGCAGCAGGAAGCCTTCAGCCTTCAGGTTCTTTCCCAGTGTTGCTGAAAAGCCGGCACCCAGCAGCTGTACTGCTCAGGAAGGGGCAGGGAGTTGGGTAATCTCAGTACTTAGGGGACATGCAGGCTGTTCTGGCCAGCGGCAGCTGACTCGCCGGATTCCAGACCACTCAGGACAGGCAATACACCACTGACCGGCTAAGTGTGTCCGCTATATAGAGATTACACAACAGGCCTCAGTGCTCACAGAAGAGAGGACAGGAAAAGTGACGATTATTACAGTGGTTATACAGAGCCTGAATACAGCACAATACACACGTGATACATTGCAGTGACCTATAAGGAGCAGGGTGCAGACTTTGCAGCGAATACACAGAAGACAAGGTACCCAGGATGACAGGCTAGAAGAGATTGGTGCAAGTAAGGACTAGAGAGGAGAACGACCTCTTCTAAGCCACACAGAGAAGTCTGCATGGGAGAAGTCATTTGTTACGTGGAATTAAATATATATCAAGGAGTTGTGCACATGGAAGAATATGGAATCGTGCAGTGTAGTGACATGACCTCCTGCATACAGTGAAATGATGTGGCTAATGCAATTCTTTGTTTTAGATGCAATAGCTGCTGATAATAATTTTTTGCTGCCTTGTGAGGTTTCTGATGTCCAATATGGCTCACACCGGTCCAGGGTGAGGTGGTTTACTGAGCACTTGCTAGTAACTCACCAAAGCTGGATTCAGCAATGATTGATGTTCAGGGCCGCACCAGAGACTGGAAAGTCCAGCCTATTGGACCAGTATGGTTATCGCATACTGTAGAGTAGGTGAACTTCATAGCACGTTCCATCAGGCTTGTCGGTGTTTCTTATGCATTAATATAGGGAACCTCGGAATTGCAGCTGTGCCAGGAGGTCACCTGGTCCTTTTTAAGGTTCAATTTAGTATCAAAATATTGTAGTTGGGACAAAAGAATTTGTGCATTGCAACTTCTGATCACTCCTTCATGAGAGGACGGCGGTGGGAACTCTCCGTCATTCTAGCATCCCCCAAATTGTTCAAGAGAGAAGGGATTTATGTACTCTGGACATTAAATGCCTATGTTCAGGTCCTTTGGGATTAATGTAGGCTCTGGTTTGTCCATGTTTGAGTAAAGATATCTTTTGTTGGAGGACAATATCCACTTGGTTTCTTCCTTCCTTCTGGTTTTCACTCATTCATTAATTTGTTATCCTATCCTCTCACCTCTCCTCCTCCTTTCCCCTCCCCCTTTTCTTACCTTTCCCCCTCCCTCTCCCCTTCCCCCTCCCTTCCCCTTTTCTTTCCTTTCCCCTTCCTCCCCTCCCACTATTCTTTCCTTTCCCCTTCCCCCCTCCCCTTTTTATTATTATTATTAACAGTTTCTTATATAGTGCATACATATTACGCAGCGCTTTACAAAGCATAGTTATGAGCAAAAACACATAACGAATTACAGCACAAGACCGTTTTGGACAAGTACATGGATAGTTGCACCAGGGGACAGGACACTTAAGCAAGCATCAGGGTGGCAGTGGTTTATATATTCTAAGAAAGGCACATGAGGAAAGAGGGCCCTGCTTATGAGAGCTTACATTCTTTCCTTTCCCCTTCCCCCACCTCCCTCTTTTCTTTTCTTTCCCCTTCCCCTCCCTCCCCCTTTTCTCTCCTTTCCCACTCCCTCCCCCTTTTCTTTCCTTTCCCCATTCCCCTCTCCCTTTTCTTTTCTTTCCCCTTCCCACTCACTCCCTCCCTCATTTCTTTTCTTTCCCAATTCCCCTCCCTCCCCCTTTTCTTGCCTTTCCCCTCCCCCTTTTCTCTCCCCTCCCCTTCCCCCCGACCTCCCCCTTTTCTCTCCTCTCCCCTTCCCCCTGACCTCCCCCTTTTCTCTCCTCTCCCCTTCCCCCCAACCTCCCCCTTTTCTCTTCTCTCCCCTTCCCCATTTGCTTTCCTTTCCCCCGCTTATCTCTATTATTTCTCTCTACCCCCTGCAGTGATCATCTCTAAATGTGCCTGACCTCCAGCAGCCACCTCTGCACCCGGTACTTCCAGCTTCCCTCAACGAACTTGGAGGGCAATAGAATTCCTTTTTTTTTTAATCTTTGTTCTAGTTCTAAAACCATTACAGTATGCTAAACCTTTTCTGCTCAATAAAAGAAAGTAAATCGGCCTCCAAAAATAAATAGGTTTAACACCCCAGTCCCATTCCACACCCCATTGCCACACAACAAAATGAAATCCTCAGGAAGGGTTATGTTGTAGCTTGTGTATACAGAGCCTTAGTGAGTGTTTGTGTGTTTATGGAGTACACGTTCATGGCTCACCTCTCCCTTCTTCTCCACAGCACACGTTCTGCAGGAGGTGCGCCCTGACGTCTGGTAGGTATAAACGTGTCTCTCCTTGCTGCTTACTATTATGTGGGACCCCTAAATCACCCCGGTCTCTCCTGCTAATTTATCCCATTTTCCTGTCTGTCACACAGATCTGTAAAGACATCCTTTCACCCAACGAGGGGCTCATTTAGCATTTAAATATACAGGGTTTGTATCAAAAGTAATGAGACCAAATTCAGGTAAAAATATTTATTGAAGATATCGCTACAAACAATAAAAATTCTTTAAAATAAGACCCCTGTGTGTCGTCACATTTCTGCCATCGAGTTGTCCACGCTTGGAAGGCAGCCTGGAATTCCTTTTTCCGGGAACGTCCTTCAAGCAGTGCGTCAAAGCCACTTTGACCTCTTCTACGGTCCCATGACGGTGTCCTTTGAGGGCTGTCTTCACTCGGAGTAACAGGAAAAAGTCTGCCGGGGCCAGATTGGGACTGTAGGGGGCTGAGTAAGTGTTGCGATGCCGTTCCGGGCCAGGTAGTCGTTGAATATGAAGCTGGTGTGGCTTGGTGCATTGTCATGATACAGCTTCCAATTGGCAACAATGCACTTTCTGGATCATGGCTAATGTCTCCATAGCTGATTTTCAAAGTCCCACACAGAATGAAATGGCGTAGCGCTGATCAATAGAACATTGCATTTTTAAGCTTCAAATGAGGCTAGGGACAGGGTTCCACTAAAACCACGACGGGAACCGCCTGGAAGCTCGTAGGCGACTGATGCGCAGTGCGTGTTGAAGCTGAATTCCCCCTCCGTCGAACCCGCCTGGAGCAAAAACAGGTCTCATTACTTTTTATACAAACCCTGTATGCTGCCTTTTTTCCCGAAAACACCCATTGTCTGGGGGGTAACTGCAAATATTTAGTATCGCCCCATGTATGAAGGAGGCACTGCAGCAGATATATCCTACAGGTGGTGTTTGCCCATTGTAGTCCATGGGGTACTGATTATAGATGTCAGGGCTACTGATACTTGCTATTGCATATCTCTGTTCTTGTTCCTTTTCCCTTCAGAAAACGTAGTTTCATATATTTGTTGTACTTTTTGTTTTGCATATTAGAATTCTTTTGATCTGCTTACCATACGTGTAACCACAAATTCTCTGTTTTTTTCTCCTCATGCCAGAGAAGTGCCCAGTGGATAATGCCAAACTAACCGTGGTGGTGAACAACATCGCCGTAGCAGAACAGATAGGAGAACTGTTCATTCATTGTAAATACGGTTGCCGCCCCTGCGCCAATGGCAAGCCAATAACGTACGAAGTGGATCCCCACGGCTGCCCCTTCACCATTAAACTAAGTGCCAGGAAGTAAGTCCAATGCACCGTGTGACTCCTTGTGTGCCAGTATTGTATTGCCAGTCTGTGTGGCCCCAGCCTTTCATGTAAGGAGGTGGTGGACTCAGGACCCGTTCACCCCAAACTAGAAGGGATCTAAAGCTATAGATTATTATGACTGCCTACGCCAGTACTTTCATCGATTACAAAGGGTGTCCAAACTACGGCCCATGGACCTGCCATCTGCTTCATTGTGGCTCTCTGACCAGACCACAGTAGTCGATCATTCATGTAACAGTCACGCTTCTCCGTCAGAACTGGGAGAACCGGGCAGCCCTGCTAGAGATATGGGCAGAGTGGTGTTTCACAGCAAGGCTTTTGCTAATGATGTCCACCCGTCTGCCCCGCATACTGGGCTGACCAAGGATGATGCTGACGACATGAGGGCTTGCTCGCCATCGGCGACAGTGTGCGTGACACACTAGATGATATACAAGAAAATATTATGACCGGTCATTGTCCTGCATAAAGCAGGGGTGGGGAACCTCCAGTTTGTCTGGCCCGCCCGACCGTCTGCACGGGAGACCAGGGAGGGAGTCGCGCGTGAGGTGGTGACACGTGCGAGAGCGAGTTGTTGAGCAGCAGCAGTTATTCAGAGGCAGCCGGTGCGTGGGACTGGGAATTAGGGTACTTTTTGAAGTTGCTAATTTTGATATGCCCCCCCCCCCCCTGGAAGGATTTTATCCATTTCAAATGGCCCTTTGATTAGGTTCCCCACCCCTGTTTTAAAGAGTAGTCTAGAGCAGGCATGTCCAACGTTGGCCCTCCAGATGTTATGAAACTACACATCCCAGCATGCTTTGCCACAGTTTTGCTATTAGAGAATGCTAAAACTATTGCAAAGCCTGCTGGGATGTGTAGTTTCAAAACATCTGGAGGGCCAACGTTGGACATGCCTGGTCTAGAGTATATTGCAGTGAATGCGAGGGATTTATGTTTATTTCAAGGAATTTTTTATTCAATGTAGAATTTCTTCTAAGATGTTCATACACTTATAGAATTATCTGCCCAATCTGACTGGTTGGGATGATAATTGGTCATTTCTGTCCATTTTTCATTTTATGAGAGTGAATAGTTCATTGCAATTTGTTCCCAGACATTCCCAGATTCTTGTTCCAACCAGCCAGATTGGAAAGAAAATGTAATGCTGGATACACACCTATAGATTTATCTGTCCAATCTGTCTGGGGAGCACAAAGATCTGGTAATGTATGGGAGCATATGACAGTCACCCATTTGCTCCTTAATGCTGGAAAACGGACCAAATTATTATTCGGAAAATGTGTTAAACCAAACAGATTTAACATGTGTGTCTGAATGGCTTTTGTCTAACAAATGGTAGATTTTAGTTCCCACCAGACAGATTGCACAGATAAAGCTGTAGGTTTGTACCCAGCTTAACTCAGAAAAGAACCCTTACAAATCTGAATCCGTCCCTCCATGTAATGTCATTTGTGCGACATCCACTGCTGGACAACATGTGAAATCATCCCAAAAATGTTTCCTTGTTCCTGTTTTTAAGTTCCTAAACATCATCCGGTTTTATGGGTCTGTGTGAATAGGACTTCACCATTTAGTCCATGACATAAAGACGGAAGTCTGGCTTTGGAGAGGAATGTCTGTACGGGTTTTCCAGCGTTCGATCGCTGATCAATTCCGCATCTATGGGTTCAGGCTGTCTCCCATACGTTCTTACACCACCTTCCTTCTGATTATTTTCTCCCTTCCATTCTGTCTCAGGGACCATGAAGGCAGCTGTGACTATCGGCCGGTACGTTGTCCTAACAATCCAAACTGCCCCCCGCTACTAAAAATGAACCTGGAAGCCCACCTCAAGGAGTGTGAACACATTAAGTGCCCCCATTCAAAATATGGGTAGGTAACAGCCTCTGTAACGGAGCTAGATTGTCATTTTATGGAACTATTCTTTTGCCGCGCACAGATCTATGCACCAAATTAGGTCCACGGGGTTCTTGCCCTTGATTTTGTGACTTCCTGCAGTATTTGTATGCCGCATGACGTTGAAACATGTCATCCAGTCCTGCACTGACGTCACAGTGTTGCACAGATGGGACGAAAGGTTGAAATTATAAAGCACAGCATGTCAGTTAGGCCTGTTGTGATTTCCCTGACAATGCATTGGTGTATCAGCTTTCATATTTGCAGATTTTGTAAAGTACATGCACAGCTACTGTTACAGACTAGTCATACGGCATTAAAACCCATGTAGTTCCTCTTCCCTGCATGGGTGGCGCTCTCCTCTGTCGGGCTTCTAGCACAGTGTGTTCTGTATTTCAGCACTGATATGCAGACCACGCATGTGCTATAAGCACCACATCAGAGAGTGACACCCCGGCCAGGTCTGCAAGGGGTTTGAAGGATGCAGGGAGCTAGAATGAACGCAATATTATATTACAGTGCTGCAGCAGCTGAACAGTGTGATTTCAAAGTGTGTAAGTTCCTTCTGTTACTACAGATTAGCTTTGTCTGCTGAAAATAGAGCAGGAATTTCTACGCTATTTAAATATGAGACAGGAGACAGGATCCATTGTTTAATTTGGCCACCGAAAACGAAACAAAAGTGTAATTAATTTTGGGAGTATCCCGAAAAATGACACTAGGCAGGGAGTTGGTGCGATGTTCCTGATGTGTAGGTGCATTATTGCCACAGACCCTGTGCAAGCACATTGTAGCACAAATTGTCTGCCAGAAAACTGAACGGGCAACCGGCGCGCCGCCGGAGCGGTGTAATGCGTTTGATGGGAAGCAGTGGGTTAACCCGAGATCTAGAAGATAATTTGAGAGCCGTTCTGGATAATTATTACCAGTTGTGGTAGAAGGTTGGAATGCTGGATGTCTGTGGAGACCAGAACGATCACTGTTTAAATCTATAACGATAAAACAAGTAGAAATATTGCCGAAGCTTGCGTTACATGGTGCACGTGTATATCTATTTAGCCCGGACTGGGCTGGACTATTGCAGGAAGTGCTATACCTCGAGGCAGACCTACAAAGATAATGGCTGTAACTTCCCTCTACCCTCTGACCCCTAGGTGCACGTTCATAGGGAACCAGGACACCTATGAAACACACCTAGAGACCTGCAAGTTTGAGGGTCTGAAGGAGTTCCTACAACAGACGGACGATCGCTTTCATGAAATGCAGGTGGCCATGACGCAGAAAGACCAGGAGATCGCTTTCCTTCGCTCCATGCTGGGGAAGCTCTCAGAGAAGATTGACCAGCTGGAGAAGAACCTGGAGCTAAAGTTTGGTAGGACATGTCTCTCACCCGCTTTTCATGTTGTTTGCACAATGTATCCGCATAGGTCCATGAGCCAGCTCTGTATATTCCTCCTTGGCTTTCCTTGGTAGTCATCCGCTAATCCCAGTCACTGCTCTACCGAGCCAGTAAATGTAGACTGGAGCTACTGGAAGACCATGTAATAGTCCAAGTAGGAAATACGTGTGTTGCCACAATGGACAGACATATCCTTGGGCCGAGCGACCTGTTTAGATCATATCTGTTTGGACGTGTCATCCGCAAATGGAGAAGAGTAGAGGTTACACTTATAGCAACCAATTGGTTCTACCAGACTTTTTATAGAATGTTCTTTATCAATTCTGCTTCAAGGCCAATCCGTTGCTATAGTCAACTTGTCTACTTCTCCACAATTTGATAGATCTCCCCCGATGTCTGATAGGCCAGAGATTCTCAAATTCAATTCTATAGACCCCTAACAGTCAAGGTTTTAAGATTATCCATGGTTGAACAGGAAGTTAAATCAGTTTGATTTAATATTAAAGTCACCTGTTTCCAGGCATGGATATCCTGATACTCTTCACTGGTAAAGTGCCCTGATAACTGAGGTCCTATTTCATAACCTTACACAAGCCTGCTTTGCTTACGAATTCGGTGTAAGAATCATTATTCGCATGTGCAGAAAGGGTCTTGCAAAAGTCAGACGCCGTACGATTGACATGCAACATTTGGGGTGAGGAGCGGGTACGGCATCTGTCAACCATATTCCAAAATGTGGGTGTGCCACCTCAGTCACGAAGGTGTAATGGGTCTAGGGTCTGGGTTGTCGGACGCAGAATTCCTGGACTCATGTTTACAGATCTGCCTGTGTAAGCTTCAGCTGATGCAGGTTGGAAGTTCCTGCGAAATGTGACCGAGGGTGATCAGAGTCTGTGTCCAGAGACTTAGCACTTGGATCTTACAATTACAAACCCGAGGCGTCTATCTTCTACAGTCGCCCCCAGCTGTCTATGCACTCTAATTAGAAAGCATTGCACAGCCGTTTCCTGTGCAGTTCCTTACAAATATAAACCAGGGCTCTGTGTTGGGTATTTCCCTGTAGGGTGCTGTCAAAGTGAGGTGTTAGGAGTAGGTGGGGGCTGCTCATTAATGACGTATCAAAGCATACTGTAGATAGTTTCCCTGTAGGGGTTTGATGACTTATTTAGTTCCCTCTACATCCATAATTTGTCCTGCAGTTCTTTTAACTTGATCTCAGTAAGGTGTGTAATGTACGAGGGACAAGAAGTCTGTGATTTGTGGCACCACCATGCTTTGCTGCGCGCCTGTCCCCTGCTGCTTTACTGCGCACCTGTCCCCTGCTTCTTTGCTGCGCGCCTGCCCGCTGCTGCTTTGCTGCGCGCCTGTCCCCTGCTGCTTTGCTGCGCACCTGCCCGCTGCTGCTTTGCTGCGCACCTGCCCGCTGCTGCTTTGCTGCGCGCCTGCCCGTTGCTGCTTTGTTGCACACCTGCCTGCTGCTTTGCTGCCTGCCCGCTATTTTGCTGCCCGTCCGCTTCTGCTTTGCTGCGCGCCTGTCCGCTGCTGCTTTGCTGTGTGCCTGTCCGTTGCTGCACGCCTGCCCGCTGGTGCGTGCCTGTCTGCTGCTTCTTTGCTGCGTGTCTGTCCGCTGCTGCTTTGCTGCGCGCCTGCCCGCTGCTGTTTTCATAACCTACTGTAATCCTGTGAATTTTATCACTACAGACACTTCAAATTGTTTAATTTCCCCTTATCCCTTAATTTCTTCTTCAGATGTCCTGGATGAGAACCAAAGCAAACTGAGCGAAGACTTGATGGAGTTCCGTAGGGATGCATCAATGCTGAATGTGAGTCACTGTAACCTTTGGCTCTCACCTGACTGGGGATCCCGGCTGTCCCCAGCAATTCAGCTCTCACTGTCTTCCCTCTCTTTACCAGGATGAGCTCTCCCATATCAACGCTCGGCTGAACATGGGAATTCTGGGCTGTAAGTATGTGCTTTACACATTGTAGCAGTGACCAATAGTCTTCCCTCTTGGTGCGTTACCACTGACGGCTCATTGTATCCTCGTCTTCTACAGCCTACGACCCCCAGCAAATATTCAAATGCAAGGGAACCTTCGTGGGACATCAAGGCCCCGTGTGGTGTTTGTGCGTCTATTCCATAGGAGATTTGCTGTTTAGCGGCTCCTCTGACAAAACCATAAAGGTGCGAGACCTCTTTCCCCAGAGTTTTCCAGTGTTGCCCATTTACATTGTCCCCATCCCGCCAGGACTGCGCTTACACTGTTGTCGTCTTCCAGGTTTGGGACACATGCACGACCTACAAGTGCCAAAAAACCCTGGAGGGACATGATGGCATTGTACTGGCCCTGTGTATACAAGGGTGAGTTGGTTATACGTTCCCCGATCTTTGTGTCTGAGTAAAGTAGCATTTCTACATGTAGAAGAATTCCTTCTGACAGGTCTGTGGGGGGGGCCTGGTGGTTGTGGTATGACACGCCGACGGTCAGTATACTGACATCGGAATCCTGACCGCTGGTATTCTGACAAGGTGGCGAATGCAAAGATACCTCTTGCGGATTCGTGGCCCCTGTAAGTCAGCCGGCTGTCAGGCTTTTAGCATTCAGGATTCTGGCATCGGTCTACTGACCATTGGTTCGCGTAAGATCGATGGGGGAAAATGGCAACTTAAAATCTTTTTTTGGGTGTGTGTGTCCGTTTGTAAATTTGAGCATGTGGACCCCCAATTCATGGACCGCATTCCCACACAGGTGCCTGGCCCCGCTGCTCTCTGCAAACTTTACCAATCCATTTCATGGGTTTTAAAAGTGTAAAAAAGTTTAAAAGAAAAAAAGCCTCAACTCGAACTTTTCATGTGTCGAATGTTTGCTATGTCGACCTGGTCATATATTTTATCCAGATCCCTTTTGTATGCGTATAGTCACATTAGAATTCCCAATCCATCCACAGACGTGCATGACACCTTACACTGCTAGACATAACAGTCATAGTGCCTTGACCACTGCACTGGCGGTGTCCATATACTAGGGAGACTTTTACAAAGGGAGATGTTGTCCGCGATCCTCCTTGAACTTCTTGGGAACCTCCCGGGGTTGTAGAACTGCACACAATACACTGTATACAGTCCTTTTCCATACGATGTACCGTGTGTGGTTCTAGCCAAGCCACCGGAGGCTTGGCAATGAGATACATCTCAGCACTTTCCGCTCTGCCGCTGTGATGCTCATGGAACCGCGCATCACATCGGACCCGATGTCAAAGAAAGGATATTTGATTTCGACACTCTTTCATACGATTTATCGGTGTGATCAGTTACGTGACCAAATCGCTCTGAAATTGCCGTAGTGTTTGTTAAAAACCTCAGATCATAAGTAGATGGGTTAGAAATAGCTGGACTGTATTACTGTATTATTGTACTTATGGAGGCGGTAGAAGCCTGGAAGCAGCAGAACCCGCACAACAGGACACCTTGTAGATACCAGAACACATCACATTGTAATGCATATTCATTCTCCTATTGGTAGAAACACCAGTCAGTTCTTTTAGTTACGTGATATTATTACATAGCGTGTGTATCTTTTGGTCTACAACAACTAGGTCGATAGGACATTAGGTCGACACAAGCATTAGGTCAACATGGGCTAGGTCGACAGTCGAAAGGTCGACATGGACATGGACATGGACACAGTTTGAAGTGCACCGCATCCCCTCACTTCGCTCGCAATGCTTCGGGGCACACTATTTTAGGGTTAGTGGATGGTAGGGCATGAAATACCGCATGTCGGCTCAAAAAACATTGAAAAACCCCATGTCGACCTTTTGACTGTCGACCTAGACCCCTGTCGACCTAGACCCATGTTGACCTTGTTGCCTGTCGACCTAGTGGCATCGACCCAATGCTTGCGCCCATTACGTACTTTCTTTATACTGTACATCCAGTACCTGAATTATTTGGGCTCCTGAGGTTCTACCTTATATTCCACTCCTCATCTCTGTCCCCTCCACAGGAGCAAGTTGTACAGCGGTTCTGCAGACTGCACGATCATTGTGAGTATTGACAGGCACACTCGGCAGGATGCGTGGATGGGGGAGAGCGACAGAATGGCCACTCACCAATAGTACCACACGGTCTGACGCTGCCTCTCTGTTTAGGTCTGGGACATCCCGGCACTACTGAAGGTGAACACTATCCGGGCACATGACAACCCAGTCTGCACCTTGGTGTCCTCCCACAACATGCTCTTCAGCGGCTCACTGAAAGCAATCAAGGTCCGTGCGTCTCTGCTGATGTGATAATCATTTAGATTAGCCTCGTTTGGGTAAAACCTTAAGATACCCCTATTGGGGTAGGTAACGGCTGTTTAGAGCTGATGAGAGATCTTTGTCCCATGTGGGTTGAATTGGATTATTTTTGCTTCCTGGCATATGTGGTAGCAGACTTGATCCTCAAGCGCTGGCACATATGTGAGTGTTCAGGGTCACGTCTGATCTTCCTCTTTTACCCGTGCAGGTTTGGGACATAGTGGGAACAGATTTAAAACTGAAGAAGGAGCTGACCGGCCTTAACCATTGGGTGCGAGCGCTTGTGGCCTCACAGAACTACTTGTACAGCGGCTCCTACCAGACGATCAAGGTAAGAGACGGGATATAGGATGGGTCCTATATCTACGGCAGGAAACCGTGGCAAGTGGCACAGCCACTAGGATTTTGCCACATTAAAACATGCAATTTCTTATTGAAGTCTCTTTGCTGCCATCCAGATATGGGACATCAGAACCTTGGAGTGTGTCCATGTCCTGCAGACGTCCGGAGGAAGCGTGTACTCCATCGCGGTCACCAACCATCATATAGTGTGTGGAACGTACGAGAATCTCATCCATGTGAGTCCTAGTCTCCCGATTCTAACCAGATCAGACCCGATGACCACCGTAACTGATATTCTTACACCTTCTAGCTTTTTGTTCACCTCCCTTCCAGAGTACACCTGAGGGTGACATTGCTCACCTATGGTCAGGCAGAAAGAGAACCTGTCCTCCCAAAGCTTTAGTATAAGTCGCATCTGCTGTAAGCAGGGTTAGTGGCAACTTCTGCAAGACCACGGTCAGGAGATCTCTGGTGCTTCCACATGAGTTTATCCATCACAGGACAGATAAAGTCCTGCCTATGCTGCAGCTTGACGTTTAGGGGCTATCTGCAAAATCAGACCGGTTCCACAGTCAGCGTGTTCTCTCTTAAAGGTTTCACCCACCGTTTGCACATCTTGGGATGTGATCTTACCCAAATGACGCCTGTGACCTAAAAGCAGAGACCTGATATGCTGGGTAGTAAAAGGTGCAGACCTATCTACTTGGAAATATCGCCCCCTTCAAGAATCCCGAGATCTGTCCATTTTTGTCACCAAGTGACATCAGCCAAATGTTTCCAGCAGCCCATTCCTACTCTGTCCTCCTACAGGACATGTGCACTGGAACCAGGGGGGCGTTTCCATATAGGAGGCAGCTAAATTTGGGGTAGCAGTGCTGAAACCGGATTCACAGGGCAGACGCTGGAGTTCTATCACAGTGAAGTTCTGTGGTATAAAGGTTCTGTTAGTTGCGTTCTTGTCTCCGGACCGGATTGAGAGGTGCGGGGAGTTACACAGGAACGTTTAAAGTGAATAGATAAATGTTACGCCATACTCCCAGTTTATTGCTTATTTTTAGTATTCTAGATTGTTTTAGTAACTATAATATGTTCTTATGTGTTCCAGGTCTGGGATATAGAATCTAAGGAACAAGTCCGTACATTAACCGGACACGTGGGGACGGTGTATGCATTGGCCGTCATCTCCACCCCAGACCAAACCAAGGTTTTCAGTGCCTCTTATGACCGGTCCCTAAGGGTATGTTGATGATTTGTTTGTTACAGTCCCTATCTACAAATGCTCTGTTGCTGGAGCGGCTTTGCTTTGTGTGTCTCTGTATATGTGTACATTTTCTCACAATGTAGTTTCATGGTTTCCCCTCCCCTGTATGTACATCTACTGCCCTGGGGTGGCAGCTGCTGATATCACCCATACGTCCTCAGTCAATGTTCAGAGAGTGATGGCAGCAGTGATCGACCCAGGGCACCAGACATACAGGAGGTCCCCCTGCATGTCTGCTGCCCTGGGGTGGCGGCTGCTGCTGTCACCCATATGTTATTGGTCAGAGAATTAGAGGGGGATTTTCAGTGTCACCCCCAGTCCCCCCTCAAATGGAACTTTCCACAAATTTATACTTCGTTACCTTGATGCTTTAGAAGATGATTCATTCATTGATGAAAAAAAAGGTGCATAGGTGCAAATTGGTTCCCATCCTTAGTAACCGTATACACGTAACTTACACCTTTCTTACATTGGATACTAATATATGTATGTATGTGTGTGCCGTATACATGTAACATGTCCTGCATGGGGAAGGGAATCAGGCCTGCTACAGTGTATAATGTTACAGTACAGGGGAGGTGTATACATGTAACTGGTATCCTGTGTGGGGAAGGGTTTAGTGCTACAGTGTATAATGTTACAGTACAGGGGAGGTGTATACATGTAACTGGTATCCTGTGTGGGGAAGGGTTTAGTGCTACAGTGTATAATGTTACAGTGCAGGGGGAGGTGTATACATGTAACTGGTGTCCTGTTTGGGGGCAGGGTTCAGTGCTACAGTGTTAAATGTTACAGTACAGGGGAGGTGTATACATGTAACTGGTGTCCTGTGTGGGGGAGGGAATCAGGCCTGCTACAGTGTATAATGTTACAGTACAGGGGAGATGTATATACGTAACTGGTGTCCTGTGTGGGGAAGGGTTCAGTGCTACAGTGTATAATGTTACAGTACAGGGGAGGTGTATACATGTAACTGGTATCCTGTGTGGGGAAGGGTTTAGTGCTACAGTGTATAATGTTACAGTGCAGGGGGAGGTGTATACATGTAACTGGTGTCCTGTGTGGGGAAGGGAATCAGGCCTGCTACAGTGTATAATGTTACAGTACAGGGGAGGTGTATACATGTAACTGGTGTCCTGTGTGGGGAAGGGAATCAGGCCTGCTACAGTGTATAATGTTACAGTACAGGGGAGGTGTATACATGTAACTGGTGTCCTGTGTGGGGAAGGGTTTAGTACTACAGTGTATAATGTTACAGTACAGGGGAGGTGTATACATGTAACTGGTGTCCTGTGTAGGGAAGAGTTTAGTGCTACAGTGTATAATGTAGCACTGAACCCTTCCCCACACAGGACGGGTCTGGGACGGATATTAGACAGCACTTACATCGACAGCCATTACATCGACACCATTAGTTCGACAGCTCAATAGGTCGACATGGTTTTAGGTCGACATGGTTTTAGGTCGACATGGTTTTAGGTCGACATGTCATTAGGTCGACATGTCATTAGGTCGACATGTCATTAGGTCGACAGCTCATTAGGTCGACATGTTTTTAGGTCGACACTACCATTAGGTCGACAGTGTCTATGTCGACAGTCAAAAGGTCGACATGGGTTTTTTCACTGTTTTGTGGCCGAAGTGTCGACACAGTCGACATGGACACAGTTTGAAGTGTACCGCAGCCCCTCGCATCGCTCACTTCGCTCGCGATGCTTCGGGCACGGTGCCTCGCTGCGCTCGGCACACTATTTTATTCTCCCACCACGCCCTAGTGGATAGTAGGGCATGAAATACCGCCTGTCGGCACATGTCGGCTCAAAAAACAGTGAAAAAACCCATGTCGACCTTTTGACTGTCGACATAGACACTGTCGACCTAATGGTAGTGTCGACCTAATGAGCTGTCGACCTAATGAGCTGTCGACCTAAAACCATGTCGACCTATTGAGCTGTCGAACTAATGGTGTCGATGTAATGGCTGTCGATGTAAGTGCTGTCTAACAATAGTCCGGATACCACATGTAACTGGTGTCCTGTGCGGGGAAGAGAATCAGGGCTGCTACAGTGTATAATGTTACAGTACAGGGGAGGTGTATACATGTAACTGGTGTCCTGTGTGGGGAAGGGAATCGGGGCTGCTACAGTGTATAATGTTACAGTACAGGGGAGGTGTATACATGTAACTGGTGTCCTGTGTGGGGAAGGGAATCGGGGCTGCTACAGTGTATAATGTTACAGTACAGGGGAGGTGTATACATGTAACTGTTGTACTGTGTGGGGGAGGGAATCAGGCCTGCTACAGTGTATAATGTTACAGTACAGGGGAGGTGTATACATGTAACTGGTGTCCTGTGTGAGGAAGGGAATCAGGCCTGCTACAGTGTATAATGTTACAGTACAGGGGAGGTGTATACATGTAAATGGTGTCCTGTGTGAGGAAGGGAATCAGGCCTTCTACAGTGTATAATGTTACAGTACAGGGGAGGTGTATACATGTAACTGGTGTCCTGTGTGAGGAAGGGAATCAGGCCTTCTACAGTGTATAATGTTACAGTACAGGGGAGGTGTATACATGTAACTGGTGTCCTGTGTGAGGAAAGGAATCAGGCCTGCTACAGTGTATAATGTTACAGTACAGGGGAGGTGTATACATGTAACTGGTGTCCTGTGTGAGGAAGGGAATCAGGCCTGCTACAGTGTATAATGTTACAGTGCAGGGGAGGTGTATACATGTAACTGGTGTCCTGTGTGAGGAAGGGAATCAGGCCTTCTACAGTGTATAATGTTACAGTACAGGGGAGGTGTATACATGTAACTGGTGTCCTGTGTGAGGAAAGGAATCAGGCCTGCTACAGTGTATAATGTTACAGTACAGGGGAGGTGTATACATGTACAGTAACTGTTGTACTGTGTGGGGGAGGGAATCAGGCCTGCTACAGTGTATAATGTTACAGTACAGGTGGGTGTATACATGTAACTGGTGTCCTGTGTGGGGGAGGGAATCAGGCCTGCTACAGTGTATAATGTTACAGTACAGGTGGGTGTATACATGTAACTGGTGTCCTGTGTGAGGAAGGGAATCATGCCTGCTACAGTGTATAATGTTACAGTGCAGGGGAGGTGTATACATGTAACTGGTGTCCTGTGTGAGGAAGGGAATCAGGCCTGCTACAGTGTATAATGTTACAGTACAGGGGAGGTGTATACATGTAACTGGTGTCCTGTGTGAGGAAAGGAATCAGGCCTGCTACAGTGTATAATGTTACAGTACAGGGGAGGTGTATACATGTAACTGGTGTCCTGTGTGGGGAAGGGAATCAGGCCTGCTACAGTGTATAATGTTACAGTACAGGGGAGGTGTATACATGTAACTGGTGTCCTGTGTGGGGAAGGGTTTAGTACTACAGTGTATAATGTTACAGTACAGGGGAGGTGTATACATGTAACTGGTGTCCTGTGTAGGGAAGAGTTTAGTGCTACAGTGTATAATGTAGCACTGAACCCTTCCCCACACAGGACGGGTCTGGGACGGATATTAGACAGCACTTACATCGACAGCCATTACATCGACACCATTAGTTCGACAGCTCAATAGGTCGACATGGTTTTAGGTCGACATGGTTTTAGGTCGACATGGTTTTAGGTCGACATGGTTTTAGGTCGACATGTCATTAGGTCGACATGTCATTAGGTCGACATGTCATTAGGTCGACATGTCATTAGGTCGACAGCTCATTATGTCGACATGTTTTTAGGTCGACACTACCATTAGGTCGACAGTGTCTATGTCGACAGTCAAAAGGTCGACATGGGTTTTTTCACTGTTTTGTGGCCGAAGTGTCGACACAGTCGACATGGACACAGTTTGAAGTGTACCGCAGCCCCTCGCATCGCTCGCTTCGCTCGCGATGCTTCGGGCACGGTGCCTCGCTGCGCTCGGCACACTATTTTATTCTCCCACCACGCCCTAGTGGATAGTAGGGCATGAAATACCGCCTGTCGGCACATGTCGGCTCAAAAAACAGTGAAAAAACCCATGTCGACCTTTTGGCTGTCGACATAGACACTGTCGACCTAATGGTAGTGTCGACCTAATGAGCTGTCGACCTAATGAGCTGTCGACCTAAAACCATGTCGACCTATTGAGCTGTCGAACTAATGGTGTCGATGTAATGGCTGTCGATGTAAGTGCTGTCTAACAATAGTCCGGATACCACATGTAACTGGTGTCCTGTGCGGGGAAGAGAATCAGGGCTGCTACAGTGTATAATGTTACAGTACAGGGGAGGTGTATACATGTAACTGGTGTCCTGTGTGGGGAAGGGAATCGGGGCTGCTACAGTGTATAATGTTACAGTACAGGGGAGGTGTATACATGTAACTGGTGTCCTGTGTGGGGAAGGGAATCGGGGCTGCTACAGTGTATAATGTTACAGTACAGGGGAGGTGTATACATGTAACTGTTGTACTGTGTGGGGGAGGGAATCAGGCCTGCTACAGTGTATAATGTTACAGTACAGGGGAGGTGTATACATGTAACTGGTGTCCTGTGTGAGGAAGGGAATCAGGCCTGCTACAGTGTATAATGTTACAGTACAGGGGAGGTGTATACATGTAAATGGTGTCCTGTGTGAGGAAGGGAATCAGGCCTTCTACAGTGTATAATGTTACAGTACAGGGGAGGTGTATACATGTAACTGGTGTCCTGTGTGAAGGAAGGGAATCAGGCGTGCTACAGTGTATAATGTTACAGTACAGGGGAGGTGTATACATGTAAATGGTGTCCTGTGTGAGGAAGGGAATCAGGCGTGCTACAGTGTATAATGTTACAGTACAGGGGAGGTGTATACATGTAACTGGTGTCCTGTGTGGGGGAGGGAATTAGGCCTGATACAGTGTATAATGTTACAGTACAGGGGAGGTGTATACATGTAACTGGTGTCCTGTGTGGGGAAGGGAATCAGGCCTGCTACAGTGTATAATGTTACAGTACAGGGGAGGTGTATACATGTAACTGGTGTCCTGTGTGGGGGAGGGAATCAGGCCTGCTACAGTGTATAATGTTACAGTACAGGGGAGGTGTATACATGTAACTGTTGTACTGTGTGGGGGAGGGAATCAGGCCTGCTACAGTGTATAATGTTACAGTACAGGGGAGGTGTATACATGTAACTGTTGTACTGTGTGGGGGAGGGAATCAGGCCTGCTACAGTGTATAATGTTACAGTACAGGGGAGGTGTATACATGTAACTGGTGTCCTGTGTGAGGAAGGGAATCAGGCCTGCTACAGTGTATAATGTTACAGTACAGGGGAGGTGTATACATGTAAATGGTGTCCTGTGTGAGGAAGGGAATCAGGCGTGCTACAGTGTATAATGTTACAGTACAGGGGAGGTGTATACATGTAACTGGTGTCCTGTGTGGGGAAGGGAATCAGGCCTGCTACAGTGTATAATGTTACAGTACAGGGGAGGTGTATACATGTAACTGGTGTCCTGTGTGGGGGAGGGAATCAGGCCTGCTACAGTGTATAATGTTACAGTACAGGGGAGGTGTATACATGTAACTGTTGTACTGTGTGGGGGAGGGAATCAGGCCTGCTACAGTGTATAATGTTACAGTACAGGGGAGGTGTATACATGTAACTGGTGTCCTGTGTGAGGAAGGGAATCAGGCCTTCTACAGTGTATAATGTTACAGTACAGGGGAGGTGTATACATGTAACTGGTGTCCTGTGTGAGGAAGGGAATCAGGCCTTCTACAGTGTATAATGTTACAGTACAGGGGAGGTGTATACATGTAACTGGTGTCCTGTGTGAGGAAAGGAATCAGGCCTGCTACAGTGTATAATGTTACAGTACAGGGGAGGTGTATACATGTAACTGGTGTCCTGTGTGAGGAAGGGAATCAGGCCTGCTACAGTGTATAATGTTACAGTGCAGGGGAGGTGTATACATGTAACTGGTGTCCTGTGTGAGGAAGGGAATCAGGCCTTCTACAGTGTATAATGTTACAGTACAGGGGAGGTGTATACATGTAACTGGTGTCCTGTGTGAGGAAAGGAATCAGGCCTGCTACAGTGTATAATGTTACAGTACAGGGGAGGTGTATACATGTACAGTAACTGTTGTACTGTGTGGGGGAGGGAATCAGGCCTGCTACAGTGTATAATGTTACAGTACAGGTGGGTGTATACATGTAACTGGTGTCCTGTGTGGGGGAGGGAATCAGGCCTGCTACAGTGTATAATGTTACAGTACAGGTGGGTGTATACATGTAACTGGTGTCCTGTGTGAGGAAGGGAATCATGCCTGCTACAGTGTATAATGTTACAGTGCAGGGGAGGTGTATACATGTAACTGGTGTCCTGTGTGAGGAAGGGAATCAGGCCTGCTACAGTGTATAATGTTACAGTACAGGGGAGGTGTATACATGTAACTGGTGTCCTGTGTGAGGAAAGGAATCAGGCCTGCTACAGTGTATAATGTTACAGTACAGGGGAGGTGTATACATGTAACTGTTGTACTGTGTGGGGGAGGGAATCAGGCCTGCTACAGTGTATAATGTTACAGTGCAGGGGAGGTGTATACATGTAACTAGTGTACTGTGTGGGGGAGGGAATCAGGCCTGCTACAGTGTTTAATGTTACAGTACAGGGGAGGTGTATACATGTAACTAGTGTCCTGTGTGAGGAAGGGAATCAGGCCTGCTACAGTGTATAATGTACATCACTTTGCTCTTCTTCCAATAGGTCTGGAGTATGGATAATATGATTTGCACCCAGACACTGTTGAGACATCAGGGCAGTGTTACCGCACTGGCTGTGTCCCGGGGTCGTCTGTTTTCAGGAGCGGTGGACAGTACAGTAAAGGTAAGTGGCGGTTGTCATTGTGTGGTGGCTTAGTGCAGCACTGCGTGTACAGATAGCATCCCAGGCCTAGTGCAGAGAGCCTGATGTATCTGCTCACCTAGGGACTGGCATGTAAATCTCTGCTAAGACCGAGTGTCACAGCTGCACATAGAACATCTAGGAATTATCTCCCTGTAGCCGCAGTATAACGTTATGTAATATAGGGTTTCTATTATCATGTCCCCCTCTGATAACTTTCTTCCCCACCGTGTGTCTGGGTATTGTCAAGCTCCCATATCATTGTAGAGGAGGCCAATGGGAGCACACTTTGTACCTGACTCCTTGTGGTTCCCCCACCACACCTGAAGCAACGTGTCCTGCCACAGTGTTTGAGAACCACTCATCTGTAATTACCTTTTCTCTCATCCCAGGTCTGGACCTGCTGAATGATACAAAACTCTGCCAGTTGCAGCCTCCGCCTGGATCGCTGTTACGTCTTCTGCAGGCCTTCCACATATTGCCACGGACATCACTGTCCCGCTCAGACAAAAAGACAGATGTAGTAGCTGCTAGTATGGACCCAAGTCCTCTTCCTGTGCTTGGTCTCCTCTCCCTGGAGAACTCTGGACCTGTAACCTTGGATGCACAGGGAGAAGCCAATCCATGCTCTGAGCCTAGGATGTATATACTGTAGTGTGACTGGTTAGCACTGCCTTTGAGGAGACCTCCAGCTGCTGCTGTCATGATCTGTGTCCTGGGATGCTTCCTCCAGCTGTACACACACACCAACCTCTATCCACCTGGGCTTCCTGCTCTGCATGTTATCATAATGTGACCCCACCAGCCATAATATAACAACCACTAGAGAAAAGTGCACCCTCTTTATAACCAGGTTTTCTATTTATTTCTCTACGTTTTGAGTTATGTTGGTATGAGTTATCCTGCACATTATACCATGCACCAGATTTGCTTTGATCAGTATGCGCACGGCTGCCGCTGCAGCGTCTTCCTATAAGCCAGCAATGTATAAGGCCCTCCAGCTGTTGATGAACTACTCATCCCAGCATGCCCTGCTACAGTTTTGCTATTCGGCCATGCTAAAGCTGTTGCAGGGCGTGCTGGGATGTGTAGTTCAAGAAAAGCTGGAGTGCTGAAGGTTCCCCATCCCTGCTGTACGGCAAACAGAAGACAAAATAGTACAGTATTCCCATCCAGGGACCTAGCACCAGTGGCAGATTCGATGGGCCAAGTGGTTCGATCTGTCGTCAAATCCTATGGCCCAAGTCTCCAGTGCCCAAATGACTTTATACATTTATTTTTATGTATATTATTTGAATTGATTTTTACCAGCATAAGTGATGCAATGAGACTGTTACAGCAGGGTCGTTAGAATAAACGGTAATATTCCACTTTTGTAAGTGCCAACTGTGATGGAACACCGCGCAGGTTAGCGAGACCTACAATGCAGCAACCCAGGGGCATGTACTGATAGAACTATGGGGGTAATGAATGGGATTGTGCCACCCCTTCCTACATTGTCCCCTATGTTCATAAACTACGGTGTATATGCCACAGAATTTAACAGTCTGCTCAATAGGTGGCGCTGTTTGCCCGTGCAGTCTATAAGGAATGTTTCATCTGTTCTCTCTCCTGGCCTATACGCAGCTGTGGAGTAATGGTATCTACTACAGTATCATTTACTTGTTGGTGGCAAAATGATGTTGACCGGTTTCTAATTACTTCCAGTCCTGTATCCAAGGAGTACAGTTATTAAGACCTCAAAAAGTTGGGATATTGCCCCTAGCAACCAATCAGATTCTGTCTATCGTCTCTATTGCATCCTTGAATATGATCGGTAGAATTTTATGGATGCAGACAAATGCTCATCTCTTATGGACAGATGGAACAATGCCCCACAGAGACCACATAATGAAATAAAGTAACATAAAGCAAGGGATATAGGTTTGTATATACACTATATGGACAAAAGTGATTATTACACCAACATGGACTGGAATGATGTTGTTTCTTGATACATATAGTTATAGTCAAAAGGTCTTTGTACGCTGAAGCATTAGGATTGCCCTTCATTCGAGGTAAGGTGGCCCAACCCTAATCCTGATAACAGCCCCATACTAATCTCCCTCCTCCAAACTTCACAATGGGCATAATGCAGTCAGGTAGGTAATGTAGTCCCATCTTCAGGAGTGGTTCTACCATTCGGCAGCTGACTAGGGTGCTGGGATCTGATAGGGTGCTGCTGCGTCTGCCCATTATAAAACTAATAATTTCTACAAGGAAGACATCCTTGTCGTACTTAATGGTGGCCGTGGCACTTCTAAAATGCCCTCTCCGCACTTTCATTTGAGGGGCTGGAAAGTAGTGTAGGGCTGTAGACTTGTCCCAAAAAAGAAAAGTTTCCAAAGTCTTGTGTTTGTGCTTTACACCACACCATCCGATGCTTGGTGATGTGAGGCTTGAATGCAGTTGTTCGACCATAGCAAACCCATTCCCTCCCGCCGCACTGTTTTTGTGCTTACATTAATACCAGTGGAATTTCGCAACTCTTCAGCTACGGAATCAGCAGAGAATTGGTGACTTTTATGCACCATGCGCGTTAGTAGTCTGTGAGCCCGCTCTGTGATGTTACGCGGTCTTTCACTTTGTGCTTGCGGCTGTTCCACTTCAGGATAACACAGCTGACCATGGAATAACCAGCAGGGATGAAATGGCAGGAACCGTCTTATTGCAAAGGTGTCGTCCTATCACAGTACCAGGCTTGTAGTCACTGAGTGCTTCAGAACGACCCATTTTGTATCACTTTGCAGATGGAGACTGCATGGCTAGATGCTTGATTTTAGACACGTCACAACGGGTCAGATTGAAACACCTGAATTTGATAAATAACAAGTGTGGCCAAATACTTTTGTCTATATAGTGTATATAAGCAACAGAAATATATTTAACTGAAACAAAGGTTGGCCATCCATGGCTCTAAAGCTTTTGAGGAAATACAGGACCACTAGCTTGGTCCTCTACTTATTTCTCTTCTAAATAATCTCATATGCTCCTTTGGCCTCTAAGACCAAGGGGGTTATTCTAGTTCACTCGCAAAGGCACAATCTAACTCTCTGCACATGTTACATCAGCCCCACCTGCAGTGCATATGGTTTTGTCCATTAGAGAGTGATTGTGCCTTTGCGAGTGAACCAGAATAACCCCCAAGTCTGCACTGGAAAGACACCCATCCTCTCACTTCTCATTGCCATACTCCTTTCTCCACATTGGTTACCCATTGCCACCTCAAACTTGCCCACCCTCTCCCTTCTTACCTTGTGTCTTATTGTGTCTGCTTTCTGAACCTGCGTGACCCATGGCCATCTCATAGTTAGCCTGTCCAAATCCAAGCTCACTACCTCCCCTCCACCTACAATGTCCTATTTCTCTCCACCTACAATTTCCTAGGCCTCTCCATCCCCTTACATTATATGCCTCTCCACCTACAATTTCCTAGGCCTCTCCATCCCCCTACATTGTATGCCTCTCCACCTACAGTCTCCTAGACCTCTCCTTCCCCCTACATTATATGCCTTGCCAACTACAGTCTCCTAGGCCTCTATTTCCCCCTACATTATATGCCTCTCCACCTACAGTCTCCTAGACCTCTCCTTCCCCCTACATTATATGCCTCTCCACCTACAGTCTCCTAGACCTCTCCATCCCCCTACATTATATGCCTCTCCACCTACAGTCTCCTAGACCTCTCCATCCCCCTACATTATATGCCTCTCCACTTACAAACTCCAAGGCCTCTACTTCCACCTACATTATATATGCCTCACCAACTACAGTCTCCTAGGCCTCTATTTCCCCCTACATTATATGCCTCTCCACCTACAGTCTCCTAGGCCTCTATTTCCCCCTACATTATATGCCTCACCAACTACAGTCTCCTAGGCCTCTATTTCCCCCTACATTATATGCCTCTCCACCTACAATCCCCTAGGCCTCTACTTCCCCCTACATTATATTCATCTCCACCTACAATCTTCTAGGCCTCTCCTTCCCCCTACATTATATGCCTCTCCACCTACAATCTCCTAGGCCTCTACTTCCCCCTACATTATATGCCTCTCCTCCTACAATCTCCTAGGCCTCTCCTTCCCCCTACAGTCTTCTATGACTCTCCTTCCATTTCAAAGACTTCTGCTCTGCTCCCGATCTCTGAAACTCCTTATCTACCCTACCAGCTTCTCCTTCACATGTCTCCCAAAACCCTCTTTATGCTTGTCTACCCTACCACTTCTTAGACCATCAGTTCCACTCCATCCACCCTCTCCAATGAGGGAGGTGGATCAAATTGACGTAAGAGTGCATGTCCATAGCAACCAATCAGCTTCTGCCTTCATTTTCACAGAATGTACTTAATAAATGCTAGCTCTGGATAACTTGTCCCCTTCTCTACACTTCTGACGGTTTGGTACATTTCCCCCGATGGCCCTAGCCTCTAGAGTAGCGTTTTCATGGGCAGGATCCTGTACCCTGTGTCTGCCTTACAGGCCCCTGTACTACTATAACCTTGATGTGGCCCTTACGCTGTTTGCTTGCGCACATGGATATTGGTAGATGGGTTTGGTGCAGTTGCCGGACCATGGCGCCTCCTGGGGTGTTGCACCAAATATCTGCAATTCGGTTTATTTGTATTTATTAAGTTTCTCAACATTCTAGTATTTGTATTCTGACTTTGGGGTGCTACAGAAGTGGTTGTGCCCTATGAACAGCTGGGGAGCCACAGATCACCTATGCTTAAGCAGGGGAGAGCGGGAGTGTGTGCGTGCTTACCCCAGCTGCCTGGACTAGTGCCACCCGTGCATGTATATACTGTATATTTCTGATTATTATTTCAAATGATGCTAGATAAGGTTGGTGCTTAGATTTAGTAAATGATAATGCAATGCCTACACATGGCGGCCTAGCCTGGTAGCTGTTTATCCAGGCAGCATATAATCGGAGCTTGTGCATCAATGAGTGAGAGTGACGATCATCTTCCATGCCATCCACGTGTAACACTACATGCAATGCACACTGCTGTATCTCACAAGTAACAGTACCCCCCCCCCCCCCCCCCACACACACACATTATTTTCTCCGCAGCTGACCTCCAGGTACGCCTCCCCATTCGCACCGCTCCAATCTCCTCTCACACTCCGGATTTCAACTCTTATTTGTAAGCCCACTTTTTCTACTGTTTTTAAATACTGTATTATAGAATTTTAAGCAATTTCTTCATTTCCAATAAAACTGAAATGGAGTCAGAGTCTTATATATAGGATTGTTATGGCTTTTTATTTATCTGTATGTTTTATAGACTGTAATAACGGTCTAGGGTTATCAATCACGGCATAAATACAGATGCGGATCAGCGGCACAAAACACTGGGGGACTATCGTGAAATTCTATATAGCGTTTTGCCCTTCAGCCGACCTCTGCTGTCATACAGAAACTCCTGCAACTGTCCAGGCAGAGTCCTATGGACAGAAATAGCTGTGCATATGAGAACAAGAACATTGGATTTAAATTGGACATTGCTTTACATATTCGGATATTAACAATGAACAAAGAAGACTTGGCCCCCACTAAGCCTCCCTCCACTTTCTCCCCAGCGTCACTTGTTACTGCCGGAACCCCGGCTGGCTCCTGACGTTATTGTTATATGTGTACCTAGCTTAAGAGGTTGTATCAAGCAGTGGAATATTTCGTAGTGACCAATCGGCTTTTACCTATCATTATACAATGTACTTGATAAATGTTAAGTCACAGTTGATCGCTTGCTATGGGCAATTGCTCCACTGGTCCAATTCTCCACTATTTTCCCTCCTTAATCTATGAACCCCTATGAGAGGAGCACATTTACAATAAACATCTCAACCATATACAATTTTTAGCCTATTGGCCTGAATCAATATTTACAGGAGTACAGCCTATCAGATCACAGGAAGCTAGTGATGTCACTGACACAGAGTACCTACAGTATGTGAATTAATATGCTCCGATCTGGACATGATTACAAATGCTAAACCTATTAATAATATAGCTATATTTAATTGCAGAGGTTCTTAGCATAATGATGGCCATTATTATGGGCCTTCCCTCCGCACCCAAGTGACCTCTATCAGGCAGGTCCCTAACACTACTATGGGACAAATACAGGACCCCCCAAGCCAGGCCATCAAAACAACGGCAGAGCAGCGTGATGACTCCCTGGAACTCTAAGCCAGTGATCTAATGAGAGACACCGGAAGAATGAGGCTGAAAAGGCTAAGAGAGGATGAGGCTGCAGAGACAAAGGGAGGATATGGCTTAAGAGACACAAGAAGGATAATGCTGGAGAGGCACAGGAAGCATAATGTTGGAGAGACGGGGTCAAGATGTGGCTGGAGAGACACAGGAAGGATGAGGCTGGAGAGATAATGGAAGAGTAATGTTAGGGGGAGGATATGCGAAATAGACACAGGAAGGATCATGTTGGAGAGACGGGGAGGATGTGGCTGGAGAGACACAAGAAGGATAATGCTTGAGAGGCACAGGTAGCATAATGTTGGAGAGACGAGGAGAATGTGGCTGGAGAATTATAGAGAGAGAAAGCTGGAGAGCCATGACTGGCAGGGTTACACTGAAAAGGAATAGTAATCTTTGTAAATACACCAAATGTAAACAAACCCATAATACTGATACAAATGGTAAGTAAATACAAATTATATAAGGGAAGATCACAATTTGTCCTCTCCCCAAACTTCTGTTATTATTCATTATCCGGCTGAACCGATGTTGTATGAGGATGATGCTGGCTGTGGTCCCAGGTAAACAAGCTGACACACCATGTGATAGCCTATATGTAGACTGTGAACACACAAGGATAAATCCTGAGACTAGACACTGGCCCTTATTCTGAATCGTGCGACCGGAGCCGCACACGGTGCTCCGGCCGCACAAACCAATCCCCGCCCACACTACGGATCGCCACGGCCGTCCGTACACGGACGGCTGGCGATCCGCATGAAAATGGTGGGGCGTACGCCTCCACCATGGTGGGAGCTGCCCCCTGCATTCGATGGTCGTCGACCATCGAAGGCAGGGCCGCACGCCCCAGCAGCTCCCGCAAGCTGAGACCACACGGACAATCGTCCGTGTGATAGCTTGTATGGGGCCGGAGAACTGACATCCGGCGACGTCAGCTTTCCGCCCCCATCACTGGCGTCATACCCTCATTACCATGCATACGCCCCGCGTTTGCATGGGAACGCCCATGAAACGCGGGGCGTATGCATAGGGAAATGAGGGTATGAAGCCCCTCACGCCCCTATACGCCCCCTTTGCGGCGGACGAAATACGTCTGCGGCGAATAGATTGACCTCTGCACATGTGCAGACTGAAAACATCGGCGGTACGGCCGCACGCGGCCCGTACCGCACGATTCAGAATAAGGGCCACTGTCTGTACGAAGAGGCCCCTTACCTGCAGAAGTTCCCAGTTGCAGAGATCCCACAGTGTAGGTAAGTACAGACTCCCACACACAGGTGATATGTATGGATGGGGACACCGGTGGCATAGGACAGGTGCTGTGACCACAAATGAGAGCAGTGGTGATTGTCAGCGAGGGGGTGGTGGGGATCCATAGATTAGTGAAGTGGTTCCCAAACATGGTCATCAAGGCAACCTAGCAGTCCAGGTTCTAAAGGACATCCAAGCTTGTGCACAGATAGTATCAGACTGACTGAGGTGCTACTGTAATTGTCACTTGTGCTTAACATGGACTGGTATGGATTATAAGATAGACAGTGTCTAGATGGAAAGTCAGCAGATCTAGCCCAAATGGTAGACATACAATAGGTCAATGGTAAAAATGTGGACATGAAAAGTAATGATTACCGTTAAAAAGTAATGTGTACCTTTGCATGGCTGGCTTCCCTCGCCATGCTTCGTGCTTGGTGCTTTGCTACATGCGGCACACTGTTATATTCTCCCTCTGAGCCAACATGGATGGTGATGTAAGAACAACCAATTAAAAAAAGAAACTCATGTCGACCTTGCCAAGTGTTTACTTTTTTCAGGTCGACATTTTGACCCTGTTGACCTATTGCATGTTGACCTTTTGACCCTGTTGACCTTTTGGGTAGACTTATTGACTGCCAATCTGGACACCTGTAGATTTATTGACTGGAACCACACAGCTTTAGGGTGTCTTGAGGACCTTGTTTTAGCAACATCTTAAACCCCAGCCTGCTTAAACCAAACAGATTCAATACACTTGGGATTTCAGTAGGGAAGGACACTTGGGATTTCAGTAGGGAAGGACACTTGGGATTTCAGTAGAAAAGGACACTTGGCATTTCAGTAGGGAAGGACACTTGGCATTTCAGTAGGGAAGGACACTTGGCATTTCAGTAGGGAAGGACACTTGAGAGTTCAGTAAAGAAGGACACTTGGGATTTCAGGAGGGAAGGACACTTGGAAGTTCAGTAGAGAAGGACACTTGGGATTTCAGTAGGGAAGGACACTTGGCATTTCAGTAGGGAAGGACACTTGGCATTTCAGTAGGGAAGGACACTTGGGATTTCAGTAGGGAAGACACTTGGGATTTCAGTAGGGAAGGACACTTGGGATTTCAGTAGGGAAGGACACTTGGGATTTCAGTAGAAAAGGACACTGGATTTCAGTATAGAAGGACACTTGGGATTTCAGTATAGAAGGACACTTGGGTTTTCAGTAGGGAAGGACACTTGGGAGTTCAGTAGAGAAGGACACTTGGCATTTCAGTAGAGAAGGACAATTGGTATTTCAGTAGAGAAGGACACTTGAGAGTTCAGTAAAGAAGGACACTTGTGATTTCAGGAGGGAAGGACACTTGGGATTTCAGTAAAGAGGACACTTGGGATTTCAGTAGAAAAGGACACTTGGGATTTCAGGAGGGAAGGACACTTGGGATTTCAGGAGGGAAGGACACTTGGGATTTCAGTATAGAAGGACACTTGGGATTTCAGTATAGAAGGACACTTGGCATTTCAGTAGAGAAGGACAATTGGTATTTCAGTAGAGAAGGACACTTGAGAGTTCAGTAAAGAAGGACACTTGGGATTTCAGGAGGGAAGGACACTTGGAAGTTCAGTAGAGAAGGACACTTGGGATTTTAGTAGGGAAGGACACTTGGGATTTCAGTAGAGAAGGACAATTGGGATTTCAGTAGGGAAGGACACTTGGGATTTCAGTAGAGAAGGACAATTGGTATTTCAGTAGAGAAGGACACTTGAGAGTTCAGTAAAGAAGGACACTTGGGATTTCAGGAGGGAAGGACACTTGGAAGTTCAGTAGAGAAGGACACTTGGGATTTCAGTAGGGAAGGACACTTGGGATTTCAGTAGGGAAGGACACTTGGGATTTCAGTAGGGAAGGACACTTGGGATTTCAGTAGGGAAGGACACTTGGGATTTCAGTAGGGAAGAACACTTGGGATTTCAGTAGAAAAGGACACTGGATTTCAGTAGAAAAGGACACTGGATTTCAGTATAGAAGGACACTTGGGATTTCAGTAGAAAAGAACACGGGATTTCAGTATAGAAGGACACTTGGGTTTTCAGTAGGGAAGGACACTTGGGATTTCAGTAGAGAAGGACAATTGGTATTTCAGTAGAGAAGGACACTTGAGAGTTCAGTAAAGAAGGACACTTGGGATTTCAGTAGGGAAGGACACTTGGAAGTTCAGTAGAGAAGGACACTTGGGATTTCAGTAGGGAAGGATACTTGGGATTTCAGTAGGGAAGGACACTTGGGATTTCAGTAGGGAAGGACACTTGGGATTTCAGTAGGGAAGGACACTTGGCATTTCAGTAGGGAAGGACACTTGGGATTTCAGTAGGGAAGGACACTTGGCATTTCAGTAGGGAAGGACACTTGGCATTTCAGTAGGGAAGGACACTTGGGATTTCAGTAGGGAAGGACACTTGGGATTTCAGAGAAAAGGACACTGGATTTCAGTATAGAAGGACACTTGGGATTTCAGTAGAAAAGGACACGGGATTTCAGTATAGAAGGACTCTTGGGATTTCTGTAGGGAAGGACACTTGGGATTTCAGTAGAGAAGGACAATTGGTATTTCAGTAGAGAAGGACACTTGAGAGTTCAGTAAAGAAGGACACTTGGGATTTCAGGAGGGAAAGACACTTGGAAGTTCAGTAGAGAAGGACACTTGGGATTTCAGTAGGGAAGGACACTTGGGATTTCAGTAGGGAAGGACACTTGGCATTTCAGTAGGGAAGGACACTTGGGATTTCAGTAGGGAAGGACACTTGGAATTTCAGTAGGGAAGGACACTTGGTATTTCAGTAGAAAAGGACACTGGATTTCAGTATAGATGGACACTTGGGATTTCAGTAGAAAAGGACACGGGATTTCAGTATAGAAGGACACTTGGGTTTTCAGTAGGGAAGGACACTTGGGAGTTCAGTAGGGAAGGACACTTGGGAGTTCAGTAGGGAAGGACACTTGGGATTTCAGTAGAGAAGGACAATTGGTATTTCAGTAGAGAAGGACACTTGAGAGTTCAGTAAAGAAGGACACTTGGGATTTCAGGAGGGAAGGACACTTGGAAGTTCAGTAGAGAAGGACACTTGGCATTTCAGTAGGGAAGGACACTTGGGATTTCAGTAGGGAAGGACACTTGGGATTTCAGTAGGGAAGGACACTTGGGAGTTCAGTAAAGAAGGACACTTGGCATTTCAGTAGAGAAGGACAATTGGTATTTCAGTAGAGAAGGACACTTGAGATTTCAGTATAGAAGGACACTTGGGAGTTAAGTAAAGAAGGACACTTGGGATTTCAGTAGGGAAGGACACTTGGGATTTCAGTAGGGAAGGACACTGGATTTCAGTATAGAAGGACACTTGGGATTTCAGTAGAAAAGGACACGGGATTTCAGTATAGAAGGACACTTGGGTTTTCAGTAGGGAAGGACACTTGGGAGTTCAGTAGGGAAGGACACTTGGGAGTTCAGTAGAGAAGGACACTTGGGAGTTAAGTAAAGAAGGACACTTGGCATTTCAGTAGAGAAGGACAATTGGTATTTCAGTAGAGAAGGACACTTGAGAGTTCAGTAAAGAAGGACACTTGTGATTTCAGGAGGGAAGGACACTTGGGATTTCAGTAGGGAAGGACACTTGGGATTTCAGTAAAGAGGACACTTGGGATTTCAGTAGAAAAGGACACTTGGGATTTCAGGAGGGAAGGACACTTGGGATTTCAGGAGGAAAGGACACTTGGGATTTCAGTATAGAAGGACACTTGGGATTTCAGTATAGAAGGACACTTGGCATTTCAGTAGAGAAGGACAATTGGTATTTCAGTAGAGAAGGACACTTGAGAGTTCAGTAAAGAAGGACACTTGGGATTTCAGGAGGGAAGGACACTTGGAAGTTCAGTAGAGAAGGACACTTGGGATTTCAGTAGGGAAGGACACTTGGGATTTCAGTAGAGAAGGACAATTGGTATTTCAGTAGAGAAGGACACTTGAGAGTTCAGTAAAGAAGGACACTTGGGATTTCAGGAGGGAAGGACACTTGGAAGTTCAGTAGAGAAGGACACTTGGAAGTTCAGTAGAGAAGGACACTTGGGATTTCAGTAGGGAAGGACACTTGGGATTTCAGTAGGGAAGGACACTTGGGATTTCAGTAGAAAAGGACACGGGATTTCAGTATAGAAGGACACTTGGGTTTTCAGTAAAGAAGGACACTTGGGAGTTCAGTAAAGAAGGACACTTGGCATTTCAGTAGAGAAGGACAATTGGTATTTCAGTAGAGAAGGACACTTGAGAGTTCAGTAAAGAAGGACACTTGTGTTTTCAGGAGGGAAGGACACTTGGAAGTTCAGTTGAAAAGGACACTTGGGATTTCAGTAGGGAAGGACACTTGGGATTTCAGTAAAGAGGACACTTTAGAGTTCAGTAAAGAAGGACACTTGGGATTTCAGTAGAAAAGGACACTTGGGATTTCAGGAGGGAAGGACACTTGGGATTTCAGTATAGAAGGACACTTGGGATTTCAGTATAGAAGGACACTTGGGATTTCAGTATAGAAGGACACTTGGCATTTCAGTAGAGAAGGACAATTGGTATTTCAGTAGAGAAGGACACTTGAGAGTTCAGTAAAGAAGGACACTTGGGATTTCAGGAGGGAAGGACACTTGGAAGTTCCGTAGAGAAGGACACTTGGGATTTCAGTAGGGAAGGACACTTGGGATTTCAGTAGAGAAGGCCAATTGGTATTTCAGTAGAGAAGGACAATTGGTATTTCAGTAGAGAAGGACAATTGGTATTTCAGTAGAGAAGGACACTTGAGAGTTCAGTAGAGAAGGACACTTGGGATTTCAGTAGGGAAGGACACTTGGGATTTCAGTAGGGAAGGACACTTGGGATTTCAGTAGGGAAGGACACTTGGGATTTCAGTAGAAAAGGACACTTGGGATTTCAGTATAGAAGGACACTTGGGATTTCAGTAGAAAAGGACACTGGATTTCAGTATAGAAGGACACTTGGGATTTCAGTAGAAAAGGACACAGGATTTCAGTATAGAAGGACACTTTGGTTTTCAGTAGGGAAGGACACTTGGGAGTTCAGTAAAGAAGGAAACTTGGCATTTCAGTAGAGAAGGACAATTGGTATTTCAGTAGAGAAGGACACTTGAGAGTTCAGTAAAGAAGGACACTTGTGATTTCAGGAGGGAAGGACACTTGGAAGTTCAGTTGAAAAGGACACTTGGGATTTCAGTAGGGAAGGACACTTGGGATTTCAGTAGAAAAGGACACGGGATTTCAGTATAGAAGGACACTTGTGTTTTCAGTAAAGAAGGACACTTGGGAGTTCAGTAAAGAAGGACACTTGGCATTTCAGTAGAGAAGGACAATTGGTATTTCAGTAGAGAAGGACACTTGAGAGTTCAGTAAAGAAGGACACTTGTGTTTTCAGGAAGGAAGGACACTTGGAAGTTCAGTTGAAAAGGACACTTGGGATTTCAGTAGGGAAGGACACTTGGGATTTCAGTAAAGAGGACACTTTAGAGTTCAGTAAAGAAGGACACTTGGGATTTCAGTAGAAAAGGACACTTGGGATTTCAGGAGGGAAGGACACTTGGGATTTCAGTATAGAAGGACACTTGGGATTTCAGTATAGAAGGACACTTGGCATTTCAGTAGAGAAGGACAATTGGTATTTCAGTAGAGAAGGACACTTGAGAGTTCAGTAAAGAAGGACACTTGGGATTTCAGGAGGGAAGGACACTTGGAAGTTCAGTAGAGAAGGACACTTGGGATTTCAGTAGGGAAGGACACTTGGGATTTCAGTAGAGAAGGACAATTGGTATTTCAGTAGAGAAGGACAATTGGTATTTCAGTAGAGAAGGACACTTGAGAGTTCAGTAGAGAAGGACACTTGGGATTTCAGTAGGGAAGGACACTTGGGATTTCAGTAGGGAAGGACACTTGGGATTTCAGTAGGGAAGGACACTTGGGATTTCAGTAGAAAAGGACACTGGATTTCAGTATAGAAGGACACTTGGGATTTCAGTAGAAAAGGACACTGGATTTCAGTATAGAAGGACACTTGGGATTTCAGTAGAAAAGGACACAGGATTTCAGTATAGAAGGACACTTTGGTTTTCAGTAGGGAAGGACACTTGGGAGTTCAGTAAAGAAGGAAACTTGGCATTTCAGTAGAGAAGGACAATTGGTATTTCAGTAGAGAAGGACACTTGAGAGTTCAGTAAAGAAGGACACTTGTGATTTCAGGAGGGAAGGACACTTGGAAGTTCAGTTGAAAAGGACACTTGGGATTTCAGTAGGGAAGGACACTTGGGATTTCAGTAAAGAGGACACTTTAGAGTTCAGTAAAGAAGGACACTTGGGATTTCAGGAGGGAAGGACACTTGGAAGTTCAGTAGAGAAGGACACTTGGGTTTTCAGTAGGGAAAGACACTTGGGATTTCAGTATAGAAGGACACTTGGCATTTCAGTAGAGAAGGACAATTGGTATTTCAGTAGAGAAGGACACTTGAGAGTTCAGTAAAGAAGGACACTTGGGATTTCAGGAAGGAAGGACACTTGGAAGTTCAGTAGAAAAGGACACTTGGGATTTCAGTAGGGAAAGACACTTGGGATTTCAGGAGGGAAAGACACTTGGGATTTCAGGAGAGAAAGTCACTTGGGATTTCAGGAGGGAAAGACACTTGGGATTTCAGGAGGGAAAGACACTTGGGATTTCAGGAGGGAAAGACACTTGGGATTTCAGGAGGGAAAGACACTTGGGATTTCAGGAGGGAAAGACACTTGGGATTTCAGGAGGGAAAGACACTTGCTTTCAGCAGGAAAAACTCACATTTACTTTAATCTCTTCTACATCAAGCATCTTTTTCTTGCAAAAATTATTTTAGCAACTACTTATTTCTGCATGGACAGTGTACATACAAGACTTGTATTTTTAGCAAATACTACCTCATACAGTAGTCAGGCAAGTTGGATTTTTTTTTTTTTACCAGCACTTTACAGAAAATGTTAAAGTTTACAAGACTTGCCATCTTGGATCTGTGTTCTGGGTGGACACTGTGGGTTCTGGCTGTCATTTAACAATTTCACAATGATGCCACTTGTACACTTGCAGCTAACACAGTAGCATACTTACCTACCCTCCCGGAATGGCCAGGAGTGTCCAGAAAATCGTTTTCCCCTCCCAGCCCCCTTGTAGGGTGGGCAAGCCTCCTGCATTTAGCAGAGCACCCACACCCCATCCCTCTGCTGGTCAAATAAGGACATTCCTAGCTTGTTGGGGAGGGAATGGGTAAAAAATGATACAAATCACATTGTTTAGTACCACCCCTTCCCCGAAGAGCCACAAATTGCAGCATTTACAGGAAAGGTGCGGGGCTTCTCCCGGAGAGGAGACACTTAAAGTAGGCAAGTATGCACCGTAGTAATTAAATGTCCACACTAAACCAGCTTGCTGTAGTTTATTGTAGTGGAATTTGCATGGCATACATGGCATCACCATTGGTCCAAGTGTCATATGATCTATGACTAGTTACTGGCCACTAATTGGCATCAGGCCCCATGTCCCAACAAAAGGTCATCTGTTAATACAGGGACCGGCAACTGGCGGACCGCGGTCCATCTCCGGACCGCAGCCGCCAGATCTCCGGATCGCGCTGTAATGACAGGGGAAGTGAGACATGATGTCTCCTTCCCCTGACGGGCGAGTATGCTGACGCGGCGCCCCCACGTGAGCCGCGGCTGACGACGCGCACCACGTGAGCCGGTGCTGACGCCGATGCCGCAGCCGACGTGTTCAGGGGCAAGCCCGCCTCGTGTCGCTACTGAGCAGGGGCTGCCACCGTTTCCCCATGTCCCCAGACTGGACCTGGTCTGAGGGAGGGAGAGAGGAAGGTGCAGGCAACGGAGCCGGGAGGCACTTTTAAGTGCATTTGCGGGTTGTGGCCTGCACGCTCCCCATGTACTGAGTTCATAAAGGTGAGCAGATGTTTTTTTTAATGTATTTTGCCAGTATTCAAACTAGTGGTGTGGCTGCTACTTTGGCAACACTAGAAGCAGCCTGTGTTGTCCTGTTATTATTATACAGGGGGGGCAGTCTGTGGTGTCCTGTAATTATTATACAGGGGGAGCAGTCTGTGTGTGTCCTGTAATTATTATACAGGGGGAGCAGTCTGTGTGTGTCTGGTAATTATTATACAGGGGGAGCAGTCTGTGTGTGTCCGGTAATTATTATACAGGGGGAGCAGTCTGTGGTGTCCTGTAATTATACAGGGGGAGCAGTCTGTGTGTGTCCTGTAATTATTATACAGGGGGAGCAGTCTGTGTGTGTCCTGTAATTATTATACAGGGGGAGCAGTCTGTGTGTGTCCTGTAATTATTATACAGGGGCAGGGCCGGTGCAAGGCACCGGAGCGCCCCAGGCGAGTCGGGTTGGGGGCGCCCCGGTGCCCGGGGGTGTTACCTGTATTGCCCGTCCCTGCAGTGCTGGAGCGGGCAGGGGTGTCCTGCGGCACTGTCCACTGCGCTGTCACTCTGTGATAAAGCTGCTGCTTTCGGCGGTGGCGGCGGGATCCCTGGAGTGTCCGTGCGGCGCTGTCCTGTGCAAAGCTGCTGCTGGCGGCGGCGGGATCCCTGGAGTGTCCGTGCCGCAGGGGTACCTGCGGCGCTGTCCTGTGTATAAAGCTGCCGCAGCTTTATACACAGGACAGCGCCGCAGGTACCCCTGCGGCACGGACACCCCGGCCAGCTATATGCACATGGGGGTCAGGTGAGGGGCGAACTGCCGCCCTCCAGGTGCCGGCGCCCTAGGCAAATGCCTAGAGCTGCCTAGTGGTGGCGCCGGCCCTGTACAGGGGGAGCAGTCTGTGTGTGTCCGGTAATTATTATACAGGGGAAGCAGTCTGTGTGTGTCCGGTAATTATTATACAGGGGGAGCAGTCTGTGTGTGTCCTGTAATTATTATACAGGGGGAGCAGTCTGTGTGTGTCCTGTAATTATTATACAGGGGGAGCAGTCTGTGTGTGTCCTGTAATTATTATACAGGGGGAGCAGTCTGTGTGTGTCCGGTAATTATTATACAGGGGGAGCAGTCTGAGGTGTCCTATTACTATTATACAGGGGGAGCAGCCTGTGTTGTCCTGTTATTATTATACAGGGGGAGCAGTCTGTGGTGTCCTGTAATTATTATACAGGGGGAGCAGTCTGTGTGTGTCCGGTAATTATTATACAGGGGGAGCAGTCTGTGTGTGTCCGGTAATTATTATACAGGGGGAGCAGTCTGTGTGTGTCCTGTAATTATTATACAGGGGGAGCAGTCTGTGTGTGTCCGGTAATTATTATACAGGGGGAGCAGTCTGTGTGTGTCCGGTAATTATTATACAGGGGGAGCAGTCTGTGTGTGTCCGGTAATTATTATACAGGGGGAGCAGTCTGTGTGTGTCCGGTAATTATTATACAGGGGGAGCAGTCTGTGTGTGTCCTGTAATTATTATACAGGGGGAGCAGTCTGTGTGTGTCCGGTAATTATTATACAGGGGGAGCAGTCTGAGGTGTGCTATTACTATTATACAGGGGGAGCAGCCTGTGTTGTCCTGTTATTATTATACAGGGAGAGCAGCCTGTGGTGTCCTGTTATTATTATACAGGGGGAGCAGTCTGAGGTGTGCTATTACTATTATACAGGGGGAGCAGCCTGTGTTGTCCTGTTATTATTATACAGGGAGAGCAGCCTGTGGTGTCCTGTTATTATTATACAGGGGGAGCAGTCTGTGTGTGTCCGGTAATTATTATACAGGGGGAGCAGTCTGTGTGTGTCCGGTAATTATTATACAGGGGGAGCAGTCTGTGTGTGTCCGGTAATTATTATACAGGGGGAGCAGTCTGAGGTGTCCTATTACTATTATACAGGGGGAGCAGCCTGTGTTGTCCTGTTATTATTATACAGGGGGAGCAGTCTGTGGTGTCCTGTAATTATTATACAGGGGGAGCAGTCTGTGTGTGTCCGGTAATTATTATACAGGGTGAGCAGTCTGTGTGTGTCCGGTAATTATTATACAGGGGGAGCAGTCTGTGGTGTCCTGTAATTATTATACAGGGGGAGCAGTCTGTGTGTGTCCTGTAATTATTATACAGGGGGAGCAGTCTGTGTGTGTCCGGTAATTATTATACAGGGGGAGCAGTCTGTGTGTGTCCTGTAATTATTATACAGGGGGAGCAGTCTGTGTGTGTCCGGTAATTATTATACAGGGGGAGCAGTCTGTGTGTGTCCGGTAATTATTATACAGGGGGAGCAGTCTGTGTGTGTCCGGTAATTATTATACAGGGGGAGCAGTCTGTGTGTGTGTCTGGTAATTATTATACAGGGGGAGCAGTCTGTGTGTGTCCTGTAATTGTTATACAGGGGGAGCAGTGTGTGTGTGTCCGGTAATTATTATACAGGGGGAGCAGTCTGTGTGTGTCCTGTAATTATTATACAGGGGGAGCAGTCTGTGTGTGTCCTGTAATTATTATACAGGGGGAGCAGTCTGTGGTGTCCTGTAATTATTATACAGGGGGAGCAGTCTGTGTGTGTCCGGTAATTATTATACAGGGGGAGCAGTCTGTGTGTGTCCTGTAATTATTATACAGGGGGAGCAGTCTGAGGTGTCCTATTACTATTATACAGGGGGAGCAGCCTGTGGTGTCCTATTATCTTTGGTATACAGGGGGAACAGCCTGTGGTGTCCTATTATCTTTGGTATGCAGGGGAAGTAGCCTGTGGTGTCCTATTATCTTTAATATACAGGGGGAGCAGGAAGGTTTCCCAGCCCTCAGCCCCCCCACCCCTACCTCACCACTGATGAGCAAATGTTTGAAAATACTGTAGATGTTTTTTTTTTAAGTTAAAATTCCTTTTAAGAAATGCAGTATGTTACTACGAAGCAGTTGTACATTACAAAGTAAGTAATAATTAGTATAAGTTTCTGCATCAAAATAAAAACTAATTACATTCAAAATATCTCATTGTGTGATTTTGTGGACCTCGAACAAAATAATTTCAAACTTCCGGACTCCATCAAAAATGACTTGCCTACCCTTGTGTTAATACCTTCTCCCAGGCATTCTCTAGCTAATTAGTCATACCATTTTTGTTCCCACCAGACAGATTGGACAGATGAAGCTTTTGGTGTGTACCCTTCTAAAGACCCATACGCACTGGGAGACTTTGAGCTGAAAGCAGATCAGTTTACTCCTCTGAGCTACTTTTAGCTCCAAAACCACCCAGTGTGAATGGGGCAGCGATGAGCGGTGAGCAATGATGCAAGCTATTACCAGAAGATGACCGGCGGAGTGGACGGCTTTCTATAGTGTCGCGCTATGGAAAGTCATCCACCCTGGGGAAAAATCAACAAAACATGTGAAAAGCGCACAGTGTGTATGCACCGAGCGTTATTCAGCCCACCGATTTTCCCCATCATCGGTCAGCATACATTCTGGGCAAAAATGCCTAGTGTGTATAGCAGGGTTGCCTACCCTCCCGGAATGGCCGGGAGGGTCCCGGAAATCGGGTCCCCCTCCCGGCTCCCCGGAAAGGACGGCAACCCTCCCGCATTGTCCTGCATCTCCAGCAGACTGCCCCTCGGCAGGGGGGTCCGTGGGTGAAATGATCGCGTCATGTAAACCCTGCTCCCCGCATTTAATAGCGGCATTGCACGGCGGGGGTCGTGGCGCGATCGCTCTAGCCATGCCCCTAAACGGTTCATCACGGCCATGGCTCCGCCCCTGCACCGCCCCCTTTTCCTCCCAGATTTGGCCCCGCCCCCTTCCATACTGAGCTGGCTGCCCTGTCCCGGAGAGGGCAGCTAGAAAGTCGGCAACCATGGTGTTTAGTCTCTCTTATAAAAGACTTGGACAAACTACCTTGTTTGTCACAGTAAATATATGTACTGTATATATGTATTTATGTATGAATGCATATTGATAGTACTTATGCACCTACATATATGTATATACATCTCTCATTTAGTAAATAGCTCTCATGTCTGTTTTCTCCCAGCCTCTGGCAATGGCCTCCATTAAGGCTTCGGCAGCCTCCGATCATCTTCAGTTTTCCAGCTTCTTTGATATGATTGTGCAAGATCTGACAGCGGAGGATTTGGAACACCCGGAGATTGGGGATGCCATCTCACGATTGCGAGAGGTAAGTGAGATCTGTGAAGCTCTGCTCAACTATCTTCCCCCTCCCTTCCTGATACCGTACTAATGTGAGTGTGTACTCCGCAGGTCCTGGAGTACAATGCCACTGGAGGAAAGTATAACCGAGGTACGACTGTATTGTCCTCCGTCCGGGAGTTATTACCATTGGCCCTGCAAGATGTGGAGACCATAGAGAGGGCTCTGGTGGTTGGCTGGTGTATAGAGCTGGTGAGGACCCAATTGTGTCTGTAATATCCTATGGCTCACAAACTTTTTTCTGGGTCCCAGCCATAGCTAGGCGACTGAGGATGCTGGCAAGCAGAGATCAGTTCTGCAATGACAGCATACCAGTTAATCAGAACCAACTGGGATCTCTATAACAGGCATTTTCAACCTCGGTCCTCAAGGCACACTAAAGGTGCCTACAATATTTCCTGTTTGTACCTTGGCTGCAATAAACAATCTGGGAGATATTTTTTATGAAGCAGGGCAGCAGGAGATACGAACTTCTAATGGGACTCTCCTGTAGGATCTGGGAGGTTAGGCACCTATGATTTTTTGCAGATGCAAATACATAAGAAATAAAACTGTGCATACATAGCATCCACCCAGGGCTGCCATCAGAAATTTTGGGGCCTCATTTCCAGTCCGGGCCCCGCCCCCCCTCCTCACTTGACTTACCGTAACCCAGCTCCTGCTCCCCCATCTCCTCTTCTGCTGAGCGCAGGCTTCTTCAACTCAGAATGCTGGTGGCCATATAAAATGCAGTACCGGCTCGTGAGCCAATCAGAGCTTGCCTAGCGGCAGTCGCTCTGATTGGCTCAAAAGCCAGTGCAGCATTTCAATTGGCCATCTGCGTCCTGGGTTGAATAAGCGTGCACTCCCGGACCTGCTTTGTTCAGCGCACTGAGACACTGAGAGCAGCAGAGGCAGTCGGGGAGTTGTGGTGGGCAAAATGAGCTGCCCGGGCCCTTCCAGAGGCTGGGGCCCTGGACAGCTGTACTTACAGCACCCCCCTGTTGGCGGCCCTGCATCCACCTCTAAATCCGGATCACAGGCACTATGGTTCTTATGCTAATAATAGGGTTTGTTTTGCTGGCCACTCTCACACACCTACTGTACCATACACAACCTCTCAACCCCCCCCCCCCAATACTATAAACTTATTATATACTATATTCACTGCCTAAGAATACAGGGGATTGTTGTATTTAATAAATAAGTACATGAGGAGAGAGTTTATTATGTACAACCTGCAAGTTCTCTCGGAAGAGAAATTGGCATTGTTACTGGACCTAGTATGGTCAGTTTCTGTGGCAGGGAACCACGTGCTTGAGGGGATATTAATGCAGAAGGAAGAGGCTACATCACCCAACAGCTTCTGTACATCTATGGAGACATAGACCAGTGTATAGCAGGGAAAGAGAGCTTACCTGAATTGAGCAAATCCCTAATAAGATCCCACATGTGATGCAGGGAATCTATTATTGCTCATAACACTATTGCGTTATCACTGTGTAAAATAAGAGGCAATACCTCAATGTTTAAAGGTATTTATACCTACAACACAGTGTTAATAAACAAGAGGCAATACCTCAATATCAAAATAAATTGAGCTGCTTGTACCTACTACAATAAGTTTGAATAAATTGAAATAAAGACACAAAATCATCAATAATAAAATCTTTATTCAAACTATTTCATACTCATCAAAAATCAATATCTCCCTGCTACCTTACCTATTTTAATCTTTATACACATTTTCTCCTCTTTTCTCCACAAATGCAATTAGCACTTTATTCTATGTTGTGTGTCAAGTGTGTTTAAAAAACGATAAAAACTCCTTAAAAAATTTTTTCACTGCCAGTAGGAGCCTTTTCCTGTAAATCCATTAACTAAAAATGGACACAGGATCTTGAAAAAATATTTTTTAAAAATGGTTTGAAATAAAGATTAAAAGATTTTAACGAGTCTATTAATTTCTTTCCAGTACCTGGAGACCAGGTGAGGTACTTGTATCTGACACCAGATCTAATGGCCACTCAGCCAGGGAAGGTGGAACTAGCCCGGTACCTGGAGACCAGGTGAGTTCCCTGTATCTCAGACACCAGATCTAATGGCCACTCAGCCAGGGAAGGTGGAACTAGCCCAGTACCTGGAGACCAGGTGAGTTCCCTGTATCTCAGACACCAGATCTAATGGCCACTCAGCCAGGGAAGGTGGAACTAGCCCAGTACCTGGAGACCAGGTGAGATACTTGTATCTCAGACACCAGATCTAATCACCACTCAGCCAGAGAAGGTGGATCTAGCCCGGAACCTGGAGACCTGGTGTCTGAGATACATGGAACTCATTTGGTCTCCAGGTACCGGGCTAGTTCCACCTACCCTGATTGAGTGTCGATTAGATCTGGTGTCTGAGATACATGGAACTCATTTGGTCTCCAGGTACCGGGCTAGTTCCACCTTCCCTGATTGAGTGTCGATTAGATCTGGTGTCTCCTGATGAAGGACGAATGGTCCGAAATGCATTGAGCAGCTGTACCCGTGGCTGGAGAAACTACAGCATCTTCCATCAACTGATCCACCTCCAACCCTGTCTGCGATTTGGCGTTAAGGAACCGGCACCTTTCGGCGGCACGACCACAGGAGTGGTTGGTGAGATCTATCCCCTTTGTTTATCACCGGCTGGTGATTTTACATGCTTTTTACCCTAGTACCATTGTGAGTGTGATGAATGAATAAAACTGTTCCCCCCTGTACAAGAGGTGTCTGCACTATTTTCCTTTCTTTACCAGATTTATCAAGAAAGGAAAAAGATTACTATTGGGATCAAGCCCCACTAATGTGTTGTTCCTAGAACATCGTTGCAAACTAAATAGGAACCCTATGGGACTTTACCCTATCAATAGTGTAAGTGTGATCTTGCCTATTTACTCCACCATATTCAGCGCTCAAGACATTTGATGTTCTTTTACTGTCTATCTGGTTGAAGTCTGGTGTTTACTTCTTTATCATTTGTCTAAGCTGCTTTATCTGCGCAATTGTACAGAATATCCTCCTATTTTGAGGGGAGGTGGAACTAGCCAGGAACCTGGAGACCAGGTGAGTTCCTTGTATCTCAGACACCAGATCTAATGGCCACTCAGCCAGTGAAGGTGGAACTAGCCCAGTACCTGGAGACCAGGTGAGATACTTGTATCTCAGACACCAGATCTAATCACCACTCAGCCAGAGAAGGTGGATCTAGCCCGGAACCTGGAGACCTGGTGTCTGAGATACATGGAACTCATTTGGTCTCCAGGTACCGGGCTAGTTCCACCTACCCTGATTGAGTGTCGATTAGATCTGGTGTCTGAGATACAAGGAACTCACCTGATCTAATTGACACTCAACCAGGGAAGGTGGAACTAGCCCGGTACATGGAGACCAGGTGAGTTCCTTGTATCTCAGACACCAGATCTACTCACCACTCAGCCAGGGGAGGTGGAACTAGCCCAGAACCTGGAGACCAGGTGAGTTCCTTGTATCTGACACCAGATCTAATAGCCACTCAGCCAGGGGAGATGTAACTAGCCCAGTACCTGGAGACCAGGTGAGTTCCCTGTATCTCAGACACCAGATCTAATCACCACTCAGCCTCAGCCAGGGAAGGAGGATCTAGCCCGGTACATGGGGACCAGGTGAGTTCCTTGTATCTCAGACACCAGATCTAAGTGCCACTTAGCCAGGGAAGGTGGAGAGATCCTTGTCTTTCAGGGACTGTCTCCACAGTGATTCGGGGTGCTGCTTCTTCCCCAAAAGCAGCCTGCCGTCATTCAATACGCTCCTATTGTCATTGGAGACAATCATGGCTGTCCTGTGACCTCTGTTGAGCTCCATAACGAGTTTGTGCAGTGCTGCTTATGTTAGGACTATTCCCCCCTCCATATGTTTGGTATGACCTAATGCCTGGCCCTCTGTCTGCAGATTTAAATCCATTGCAAAATACAAGACTGCCTCTCTGTGCTTCTACCTGCCCGTCACTGCTGCCATGTTTCTGGTGAGTTCTGTGCAGCTGAGCTGATGATCTAATTATTTTCTTTGTAACCTTGTAAAGGTGCGTACACACTAGATACAATCGCTGGCTATATGGTCGCTGAGCGACCATATAGCCAGCGATTGGAGTGTGCACCGGTAATAAATAGCCGGGTGCACGCTCCCGTTTTCAGCCCCCTAATGGTCGCTGGTCGGAGGACTTCCCCTGCCTCTTCTCCAGGCAGTGTGTCATTTTCAACAGCGACCATCTCTGGTTGCTGATGAAAACGGGACATTGAGCAATATGATTGCTGAGCAATAGCCAGCGATCATATTGCTCCGTGTGTACAGAGCTTTAGAGACTGAGGGGCAGATTTATTAAGCTTGGAGAAGAGATAAACTGGAGATAAAGCGGAGAAAAGGTAAAAGGAGATAAAGCACAGCCAATCAGCTGTGTTTGAAAAAGACAGGTGGGAGCTGATTGGCTGGTGCTTTCTCTCTTTTTACCTTTTCTCTGCTTTATCTCCAGTTTATCTCTTCTCCAAGCTTAATAAATCTGCCCCTGAAGCTCTAGCTGCTGTGTATACCCCAACATATAACAATCCTATAGCTAGTAGTTATTTGTTACAGTAACTACACAACCAGCAAATGATCCCCTCTCACGTGCCCTATATTTGTCCATGTTCTCACTTCATAGGCTGGAATAGATCTGGAGGAAGATCACAGAAATGCCGAAACAATCCTGCTGGCAATGGGGGAGTTATACCAGATACAGGTGGGAAAGGGATGATGGGATAATGGGGCAGATGGACTAAGCCATGGGGGTGATAAGGTGGAGAGAGATAAAGTACCAGCCAATTAGCTCCTTGTAAACACAATCTGTAATGTAACGTGGCAGTTAGGAGCTGACTGACTGGTAGTTTATCTCCTAATGAGAGTCACAGTTTATCTTAGAGTGTAACTTATATTCTATGCCCCCATCTATTAGCATACTGTTAGAATGACTACCATGACTGTTACGGAGACCCCAGTATCACAGGAAAGATCGGAACTGACATCCAGGAAAAGAAGTGTACGTGGCTGGTGGTAGAGGCACTAAAGAGGGCGACTCCTGAGCAGAGGAAAACCCTGGAGGTAAGTGATAGTGGGTATAGGTATACCTCTCACAGAGCTCTGCCTTCTGCGTGTATGCCTTCCAAGACAGCTCCACCAACTGCATGTATACCTTCCCAGAGCGCTCCAAACCCATGATTATAACTTCCCCAAGCGCTACTCCTTTTGGTCTTACTCCTTCCCTTACTGCTCCTCCTCTTACTGAGCTTAAACCTTCTATGGGACGCACACTAATACGATTTAGATAAAACGTAGCTTTTAATAAATTTATTTTCAAATTCCCTTTTAATAATTTGAGGGAAATAGTAGTGAAATAAAGGAGTTAAAATCACGGACTCACACAAAAACACATATAACATACACACATGTATTGTTTTTCTTTTGGTAGTGCTGCGCTTTGCTCCTTAGGGTTGTGTGAGTGATAATGAATGGATGATTGCTGAGTGGTTGTGAATTACGTTTTATTTGAACAAGGTGCAGGTTTATACAAGGTGCATACAATGTGAATACAATGTATTGGTTTACTTGTTACATAACGTGCAGATCTAAAATAACATATAGTATAAAGTAAAATACAAACAAATGCGTATTGTGGGCTCAATAATGTGGGTTGGCAGTGGTGACTGATGGTCAGTGTCACCTGCGGGTGGGTCAGGTAGCGACGTCCCGCTGGCCTCTGCCCTGAGTATCCTCGATATCCTTTGTGCGGTGGTGGTAAGTGGCAAAAAGTTCTTGGCCTTTGGGTGCCCAGGTGTGCTTTTGCAGGCAGGGGTAAGGTTAGGGAGGAGCCGATGATGTTCTTATTCTCCTTATATGTTCTCCTGACAGGCGGCCGTCTGGTGTTTTGGGGTCAGGGTTCTCAGCTGTTTGCTGCGGATGGACAGGGAGGTTTGTTGTGGCTGGTCTGGACTCGCCGTATGCTGTTTCCCCGCGGGTGGGTCTCCCCATTGAAGGCTGGATGGTGTCCTGCCTCCCCCGGTGTAACCCGCCGTGGATACCGCTAGCGTGGCGTGTCTGGCGGGGGTTGCGGGCAGGTGATGCTTGTGATCGCAGCCCGCCGCCCGTAGTTTCCCGCCGACGGACCTGTCAATACTCACCTACCCTGGATCCGTCTTCAGGTTCGGCGTGTGGGGCTTGCTGTGTGCTGGTCTGGAGGCGTCTCGGTTCCTGGCTGGTCTGTATGTTGTTTGTCCTCTGCTACATGCTGCAGTGTTTCTTTTACTGTGCCGGTGGGATTGCACAATGCAGTTGCGCGGATGTCCGTGGTAGCGGGGGTGACGGGGATATCGGGGATGCCTCTTCTGGTTGCTGCCAATCTCGTGGGTGCTTCTTTGGGGTTAGCTGTGTGTGCACCAACGCGTTTCGGCCTTCTGGTCTTCTTCTTGGGAGTTTGGCAGCAAACAGCTGAGAACCCTGACCCCAAAACACCAGACGGCCGCCTGTCAGGAGAACATATAAGGAGAATAAGAACATCATCGGCTCTTCCCTAACCTTACCCCTGCCTGCAGAAGCACACCTGGGCACCCAAAGGCCAAGAACTTTTTGCCACTTACCACCACCGCACAAAGGATATCGAGGATACTCAGGGCAGAGGCCAGCGGGACGTCGCTACCTGACCCACCCGCAGGTGACACTGACCATCAGTCACCACTGCCAACCCACATTATTGAGCCCACAATACACATTTGTTTGTATTTTACTTTATACTATATGTTATTTTATATCTGCACGTTATGTAACAAGTAAACCAATACATTGTATTCACATTGTATGCACCTTGTATAAACCTGCACCTTGTTCAAATAAAACGTAATTCACAACCACTCAGCAATCATCCATTCATTATCACTCACACAACCCTAAGGAGCAAAGCGCAGCACTACCAAAAGAAAAACAATTTGCCAAACAATCCGGACCGTGCACCGGAAAAGTGCAGCAGCTAGCACCGCCCCCCCCCAAAAAAACCAGTGCGGAGGACCCACCCCAAGAAAACCATACACACATGTATAGTGCTCGAAAAGTAGAAGGGTGTATTTTAAAACCACAGCGATGTGTTACTGGAACATATTGTGTTTATTATAGCACACCCTTGTAGGGATACAGTTATCACTTGTAGCTTTAATTGGCTTGAATATTTGGTGGTATTCAGGTTGGGGAGATTGCAAGTAGATCTATTGATGGATATTTTTAGACTCAGAATAAAGGTTTAAATCTGAGCCAAAACACTGGAATATTTGTTGTTATTTACCAGTGTGGCTCTGGTGTTCCCTTATATTGAGGCTCAATCTCCCACTTATCCTGGGAGGCTAGGTAGCTTTATCAGCTCCTAAGTATATGATGGTTATTACTGCGGATTTATTTATACAGATCAGATGTAATCCAACAGTACTTAGCTGCCACCTAGTGGTGGTTAACTGGCTAGAAAAATTCACATCAATATAATAAGATCTTATTCAGGTTAATATAGCAATAATTTGCTTAACAGCCCTTGAGAAAGCTGTTTAGTGAAACACGTGTAGGAAGATTGTATTACTAGAATATGTGTTAGCATTATTTAACCCATTGTAGTGATCAGTTAAAATAGCAGTACTGCATACCTATTAAGGGTGCAGGCAGATTTGGGGATACGGATATGTAGCAGCATAATAGAAAATAAGCTGCACCTATAGAGTCAGGTTATCTGCTCAAAATAGCTTGTTAAGCTGGTTGATATCTTCCTGCTTATTGGTCTCCACATTTTCTGTGGTTTACTATCCTGGACAAACTGGGCGTAAATTCAAGTGAGGTTACAGATTGGTCCAATGGTCCACCTAGGACCGATCCTTCGAACGACACCCAGGACACTTACCATCATTGGGACTCCATCCACTTGGGACCTCTGCCACTGGTACAGTGCGGGTTACGTATATGTTTTACAACTGAGCACACTATAATAGCACTAGATCTGCATATTGGAACTGAGACTGTTTTATTATTATTGTTTTTATTCTTGTTCACTAAATATTAAAAACTCAATTGATTCACTTGGTATAGTATTTTTATGTGCGCTGCTTCTTTCTTTTCTCTTTTTTACATTTGACGTTTTAGGGGACTGACCATCACCCCATAAGCAGCAGCCTAAAGCAAGCGACTCATGATTAAAAGCACTCTTTTTTAACTATACGTTAAAATTGACTTAATTTCAAGTGCCAGGGGGAAGCGAGGAAAGCAACCTGGACCAAATGCGGTCACATTTAGTTCAGGGTTGCCGGGAGAACCCTGGAGAGAAGACTGTCAGTAGCACTTCTGGGGGCGGGGCCTGAAGGAGACATCAGATTGCATATTTACATACCTCCCAACTCTGCCAGGTCTGCAGGCGGGACGCTGCTGCTGCGCGCCGTAGGCGCGTTGAAATTTTCGGGGGCCGTGGCCTAATTTGGGGGCGTGGCCTATACTCGTGGCTCTCCCGCGAGGCCACGCCCCAATTTTGCCGCTATGGGGGCATGACCCAGAGGCTCTGTGAGCCTCTAGCCATGCCCCCAGCCCCCTGGCTGCGGGAATAGTATATTCCCCGCTGCTTAGCAGCTGACAGGGGGGACTCCCAACAGCCCCCCCACACCGCGGGACACTGCCGCCCGCGGGTGGGACAGCGGGACAGGCCCTGTTAATCGGGACTGTCCCGATAAAATCGGGACTGTTGGGAGGTATGTATTTAGCACCGCCCCCTCCATCGAAAAGCGGGGGGGGAGGGGCGGGGAGCACAATTTTTGGGACACTCCCAACCATTCCGGGAGGGTAGGCAACCCTGATTTAGATTCTGCTTTGCAGCTAAAGTACAAATATAGTTTTCATGCTGCGCTGTGACATTAACTAAATATAACCAGGCTTGAAAGTAAAGCGGTAAAATTTGGGGGGCATGGCCTAATCATGGGAGGCGTGGTCACCTCTCACGATTAGGCCACACCTCCAAAATGTCTAGGGGGGTGAAAAAACACACTAGAGTCAAGGGAGAGTGTCATTGTTGCCCACCCTCAGCAGCAGCACACACCTACCCACAGCATGTGCTCTGCTCAGCATAAGCTCGCATGCTGTACGTGGGTGCCGCTGCTGCTCGGGAGGGACGGAGGTGGAAAGGGGGGGATTGGACCAGGGCGCCCATCAGGCCCCTCCAGCAAGCCCAGGCCTGGGTAATTAGTACCCACTCCCCCCCTCTCAGCAGCCATGCCCCAAGGTAACATCCATAACCATACTTGGCTAACCTCCCAAAAGCTGCATGTGGTGCTCAATTTTTGCGACTTGCCCCCAGCAGCCCCAGAAGAGTAGGTGGTTCTCCTGCATCCTGCCGCATCACTAGGAATGCATTAGTCATCTGCAATCATTGGAGTTACGGAAAGGGATGGGGTAATTGTCTGAATTTACATCATTTAGCTTTGCACCCACAAATTGCAGGTGTTTGCCTATGTGGGGGGTGGGGCCTAATGGCTAGATCATTTTGCCACACCCCCTGGTGGGTCCTGTAGTGTCTCATCTCCCAGTAATTTACAAAGTAGGTACAGTAAGTCCTTAACCCAGCCAAGCACACCTTGGCCAAAGTATAGAAATTAACAGTGCATTGCAGTGGTTGCCTGGAGAGCCTCAGGTTGGTGGTCTAGGACCAATGCAAGTTATTTATGGTCATTGTAATAGGCGAAACCAGTGCTGGTAGCGGCCAATCCTAACATACAGTACATATGTGGGTATAAATCATGTTCCTCATATTTAAACTTAAGCATGACATATAAACACAAGTTTTTCAATAAAAAACTTTTTGACTAGGGTGCCATGACAAAAAAGTTTAGGAACCACTGGTGTATTGCATACTATATTTATCAAGGACATCCTCCTTAATAGCTCCTAGGCAGCATTTAGGGCCTTATTCTGATTGAGTCAGATGGCTCCGAGTGCGGACGGACAGCCGATGGTTGGTGTTTGCTCATGTGCAGAGGCGTATCTGCACATGTGCGAACGCCTCACACGTACGAACATGGCGTGAGTTCCGTGCAGAAAACGATCTGTCGGAACCATCCGAGCAGGGGGTGGAGAGGGGTGTGAAGGGATGTTTGGGCTCATTATACGTACGTCCCGCGTTTCATGGGTGTTTCCATGAAAACGCTGGGCGTACGTATGGTAATGCAGCCGTGACGCATGTGTGGGGGGCGGACAGTTGACATAGCCGGATGTCAGCTGCCCGCCCATATCCCTGCTTTCATACGGAGAAATGTCTGAGTGGTCTGGAGCACTCGGGGCTACCTGACCGCTCGGCCCATCATTCGATGGTCGGCGACCATCGGAGGATGGGGGAGGTTCCCACAGATGGAGGAGGTGGTCACATGAAACATCCACTCGCAGTCCGTTCGCTCGACGTCTTACCGCATTCGGACGGTGTGAGCGATCCGTATGATAGGTGGGGCTAAGAACTCTCGGCTCCTGTCTGAGATACGCATCCGTCCGATTCAACTAGAATAGATGTGGGTGGGGTTTTTCTTCAAAGTGAGATCTATATTGCAGTGTAGAAATAAAGCAGTCAGTATTTTCCCTGCACAGAAACAAAATAACACCCAAATCTAACTCTCTCTGCCCCCCATATCCCCCCCCCCCCCCCACCTGCAGTGCACATGGTTTTGTCCATTTGAGAAGGAATTTGCCTCTGAGAGTGAACCAGAATAAGGCTCTTAATGAGAGAATGGAAGTGGAGGTTCTTGATTCGGTACTTGTGTATTTTGGCGGCGCGCATCGCATACCATAAGGCATGCGATATCGCGCGATACTGTACAATGTCATACAATTTTAAAATTGTATGACATTATACATGGCATACAATGCGATGCGATTAAACATTGTATAAGCACCCTAATGGGTGCTTACAATGTGAAATGCACCCCCACGCCACCCCCCCCCCCACTATAAACGTGAACCCGAAGCGTGGCGAGCGCAGCGGTATGCGTCCCCTGAGCTTTTCATACCCCCACTATCCACGTCGGCGTGGAGTTGAGAATAGAAAATGTGGCGACTGTAGCGAGCCACCGAGCCCGAAGCGTGGCGAGCGGACGCGGATACCTGTGAAGCCCGCGAGGGGACTCCGATACCTGTGAAGGTATCCGCGTCCCCTCGCGGGGCTCGCTGCGCTCGCCACGCTTCGCGCTCGCCACACTTTCTATTCTCAACTCCATGCCGACGTGGATAGTGGGGGTATGAAAAGGTCGGAGGACGCGTACCGCCGCCCCTCGCGGGCTCGCTGCGCTCACTACGCTTCAAGTTCACGTTTATAGTGGGGGGGGGGGGGGTGTGCATATCACATTGTAAGCACCCATTAGGGTGCTTATACGATCTTTCATCGCATAGGGGGCAAAATCGCATTGCATGCCATGCGATGAAAACATCGCGCGATGCACATCGGGGGCGCCGCTATAATACACAAGTACCCTTGATTCTTTAGAGACCTTTTTCAAATTCATTTGTAAATCCATAAATTTGTTCAAATCATTTGGTAGGATTGTACAGTAGGAGCAGATTCTTGTAGGAGCAGGAGGCTGGAGACACGTAGGAGGGATAGTGCTGAAGAGGCACGGGGAGATGAAGCTGGAGAGACGCAGTGGTGGCAACAGCAATAGAAGAAAAACCCCTATTACTGATACAAATGGTGACAGGGACGATCTAGTAACTTCTGTTATGCATTATCCGGCTGAACTGATGTTGTATGAGGATGTACGCTGGCTATGGTCCCAGGTAAACAAGCTGACACACCATGTGATTGCCTATATGTGGACTGAACGCTGACACAAATGAATATATAAATCCTGATACTACTAGACACTCTCAGCTCCCAGTTGCAGAGATCCCACAGTGTAGGTAAGTACGGACTCTCACACACAGGTGATACGTAGGGATGGGGACACCGGTGGGACAGGACACACTGCTCTGCTTATTGCAGTGACAGCTGGAGGCAGGAGTGACAGCTGGAGACAGGAGTGACAGTAAAGCGCAGTACGGACGGTGTGATGGTTAGCATTACTGCCTCACAGCACTGAGGTCATGGGTTCAATTCCCACCATGGCCCTAACTGTGCGGAGTTTGTATATTCTCCCCGTACTTGCGTGGGTTTCCTCTGGGTACTCCTGTTTCCTCCCACAATCCAAAAATATACTGGTAGGCTAATTGGCTTCCAATAAAATTAACCCTAGAATGAATGTGTGTGCGTGTACATGTGGTAGGGAATATAGATTGTAATCTCCACTGGGGCAGTGACTGATGTGAATGTTCAACTATACTCTGTAAAGTGCTGCAGAATATGTGTGCGCTATATAAGAAACTGTTAATAAATAAATAAATAAATAATACAATGTCACACGACCAGCGTCACTAAAGCTGTCCACACCGTGAGTGCGCAGGTCATAGTGATGGCTATGCTGGTTGCACATTACATGGTACTGTATGTGTACCCGGCAACCTAAGTTGTGAAGGGACAGGTGGGGTAGATACACTTGCTGTTGCTGGCCGTGATGGTGGAGGTCATGCTGCGACTCTCCCTAGAGATATCCTCCATTTGCTGCATGTACAGACAACGGAGGACATTGTCATGCATATCGGGCACCATATGGAAGGGGCAATATGCAGAAGGGGATAATGCACCAGCCAATCAGCTTTCTTTAAAAAATTTCATTTAGGAGTTGATTGCTGTGCGTCATCACCTTCTACTTTATTTCCACTTTATCTCTTCACCAGGCTTATTACATCTGCCCCACCATGTCTATTGTCCAACTTCCTGTCAATTTAGGGGCATCTCTGAGGAACCCCTCCTCTAGTGTACGTGTAGGCTGGCTCCATACCCAGTAAAGCGCCAGGAAGGTTCTCACTACTTTCTGTTCTTATATGAACAGACGGTTGGGGGTGGCTTATACACGGACAGACAGTGGGTGTGATTCAGACTTGGTCGTTGTTCAGCGAATTTGCAGATCAAGCAGTTATCGAATGAATGCACATGCACTCGGTATACATTGCGCATGTGCAAGCTGAAATAGCGACAACAATTGTGTATGGAGCGTAATGTAATGTGGTCAGAGATCGACTGACAGGAAGTCGGCATTTGGGAGTCTCCAAAAAATGCAGAAGTGCCCAGGAGTTTTCAGGGAGGGTGTGTGATGTATGCGCCAGCCTTGATCAGCCGGTCTCAGTAGTTGTGGACGGGTCAGACTTACATATGCACATTTACACAGACTGGGAAACTTATTCCATGGTTCGGGAATTGCTTATGGATTTGCGTGTGGATTGTGAATAGCGATCCATTTGCAATTCTCTTGCAAATTTACACAGAGCTGCGGCTATCCTCTTGTGGTCATCTGCAACTTTGCAGATCAATGGCCAACATAGGCCGAGATTACCATAGTGGACATAAGATAGACAGAAGTTTCACGGCGGCACTTTCCAGTAGATCGTATGCAAATCACATGCGATTTGCATGCGATTTGCATATGATTCGATCTGTGATGCGATTTAGCACACCCCCTACTATCCACGTCAGCCTGAAGCATGGCGCTCGGACGCTGTTCATACCCCCACTATCCACGTCGGCGTGGAATCAATTTTTTAAAGTGTGGCGAGCCCGAAGCGTGGTGAACGGCCTCGGAAAACGAGCTCTGATAGGGGATGTGAAATACATGTCAAGTAATCCGTGTCCGCTTGCCACGCTTCGGGCTCGTTTTCCGCGTCCCCTCGCAGGGCTCGCCACGTTTCGGGCTCGGTGTCCCGCAGCGCTCGCCACACTTTATAAAAGCAACTCCACGGCGACGTGGATAGTTGGGGTAAGAACAGGGGCCCGCTGCGCTTGTCACACTTCGGACTGACGTGGATAGTGTGGGTATGCTAAATCGCATCTCAGATCAAATCGTATGCAAAACGTATGCGATATCGCATATGATTTGCATACGATTAGCATGTGATTTGCATACGATTTGATCCGCAGGGAAGTGCCGCCGTGAAACTAAACAAGTACCCGAATGAGGGCATGGGCATAGATGGACAAAGCACCCTATAGGGCCATGGATGGACAGATAGTTTGGATTGTCAGAAGAATGGCAGGAAAGAAGGGGATTACTATCAGCAGGACTGTGTGACCCTCTCCAAGCACAATCTGTCCATCAGTCACACATCACTGCCAATGCAGATATGCTTCCAGATGTAATTCCAACAAGCATCTCTGGGAGGTGGCATCATGTGGGTTGGGCAAGTCGCCCATAGGTGTCACTCTCAGTGAAAGGAGCTGGGTGCTGCACTGTGACATTATGTGCAGCACTTGACTCCCATCACTGCAGTGATGAAAAATTGTGAGCCCATGCCACACGGATAAGCCCATAGAAGCCATATTGGGCTGCATGGCAAGACAGGGAGTGACTGACAACAGGGAGCCTGCTCTCTGCCTATAGCAGAGAGCAGGCTCCCTGCTGGGACTGCCTTACTGGGGGTGACTGGCAGGTCAGACTTCCTATAGGAAATAACTGCCAGTCACAGTGATGCTGGTGCAGTCTCACAGACTGCATCTAGCAGTGGCGTAACTATAGCACCGCAGCCACCGCGGGGGGGCGCTGTGCGTGTGGGGGCGCCGAGGGCTGCGGTGCTATAGTTAAACCCCCCCCCCCAATCCCCCGCAGACTTACCTATCTCGCTGGTCCCGGCGGCTCCGTTCTTCTGCTGAGGACCACCACAAAATGGCCGCCCCCATATAGCACAGAGTTCTCTGAAACTGTCTGCTGTATGGGGGGCGGCCGTTTTGTGGTGGTCCTCAGCAGAAGAACGGAGTCGCCGGGACCAGCGCGATAGATAAGGCTGTGGGGGATTGAGGGGGGTTTGCATGGGGGGGGGGTAGGGGTGCTTGGCGGGGGGGGGGGGGGGGGCACCCAAAACGTAGCTACTCCACTGGCATCTAGCTTCAGTTGGGCTGAGCACAGTGGCGGATTTTACCTGCCATTGGTTAATGACACTGTTGACCTTTAGACCATGTTGACCTTTTAGGGTATAACTATTGACTGTCTATCTGGACACTATAGATCTATATGTCACGCTCTTAGAAGCACCAGCTGGAGAGTAACGGAGGCTGGGTGCTTTAACGTATGGTGGTTGCATCCATGACAGAAGGGAGTGAAACAAGGAGGATAAAATATAATGAATTTAATGAAGATATTGCAGACCGTGATAATGATGATAAAAACGGTATATGGCAAGTATGCAAATATAAAGTCAATTGTCCAGTAAGTTATTATAATAGATGATGAAGCTTGGTCCTTGAAGAATATTGCAATATAATTTGAAGAGTGGAATAGAATATAAACCGGAGTAGTAATTAAGGGTTGCAGAAGGAGTTGAGGATTGGATGACTTGAAGAACGAATGAAGATTGTATTGCAGATTGGAAGATTGGATGAAGGTTGGAGGATTGGATGATGTGGATGATTGGATGAAGATTGGATGAAGGTTGGAAGATTGGATGAAGGTTGGAAGATTGGATGAAGGTTGGATGATTGGTTGCAGATTGAAGGATTGGAAGATAATAAATGAAGATAACTGGAGAAGAGGAATCCTTGCAGTATATGGTCGTGGCTGCTGCCAGAGGTAACCTTTGGAAGTGACCGTCGGGAATATAGCAAGGTGAGATCCCTTTGAGGATCTAACCTCGCTGTCCACATAGGCGGTAAGAAGAGTCCGGTGGTACTTGATGCAGTAAACGGCCAGCAGGATCTTCTCCAGGGGAAGCTCAGGATTGTAGTGGGAACTACAGAGCCAGGTGATAGCGGAAGCTCAGGATTGTAGTGAGTACTACAGAGCCAGGTAGGAGCAATGATGCTACGGGATCGACATCATTGTACTGACTGCTGGACTAGCCTGAGCAGCCAGTACTTACCAGGTGAGCTGTGCTAGGATTGGTCAGGCAATCAGAGAGGGAGGCGGAGCCGTGCAGGAGAGGCTGGGAAGCCCTGATTGTATGCAGCTGCACAAGCACCGGCCTTTACACAGACACAGACCAGGCACAAACACACATGGCGATATGCTACTCATGTCCTGCATGGAGCTGGAGCACAATACACCAGTGTCACCACGCGACGACAACACGGCCACATGTACCCCAGTGGAGCCAGAGACATAGCAGAGGTGAGCGCCATGGTTTCTAGTGCACCTAGAGGGTCCAGGGCTGGGCACAGTATAGGAATCTTGGACAAACGCCATGGTGGATGTGACACTATGAACCAGAACTACCCAGCTTTAGGGTTCCTTGAGGACCTCATTTTAGCATCAACTTAAACTACAACCTGCTTAAACCAGACAGATTCAGGACATTGGAGATTGCAGTAGAGAAGGACATTTGGGATTGCAGTAGGGAAGGATATTTGGGATTGCAGTAGGGAAGGACACTTGGGATTGCAGTAGAGAAGGATACTTGGGATTGCAGTAGAGGAGGACATTTGGGATTGCAGTAGAGAAGGACACTTGAGGATTCAGTAGATAAGGACACCTGGGATTGCAGTAGGGAAGGACACTTGGGATTGCAATAGAGAAGGATATTTCGGATTGCAGTAGGGAAGGACACTTGGGATTGCAGTAGAGAAGGATACTTGGGATTGCAGTAGAGGAGGACATTTGGGATTGCAGTAGAGAAGGACACTTGAGGATTCAGTAGATAAGGACACCTGGGATTGCAGTAGGGAAGGACACTTGGGATTGCAGTAGAGAAGGACACTTGGGATTGCAGTAGGGAAGGACACTAGAGATTTCATTAGAGAAGGACACTTGGGATTGCAGTAGAGAAGGACACTTGGGATTTCAGTAGGGAAGGACACTTGGGATTTCAGTAGGGAAGGACACTTGGGATTTCAGTAGGGAAGGACACTTGGGATTTCAGTAGGGAAGGACACTTGGGATTTCAGTAGGGAAGGACACTTGGGATTTCAGTAGGGAAGGACACTTTTTTTCCCTTTAATCGATTCTCAGCTGCACCAATTTCACATACAATTTGCTTTTTCTTGCATTCATTTTTTTTAGCAACTACTTATTTCTGCAAGGACAGTGTATATACAAGACATGTATTTGAGCAAACCCTACCTCATACAGTAGTCAGGCAAGCTGTATTTTTTTTTTTTACCAGCACTTTACAGAAAATGATATCGTTTGCAAGACTCGTGTGCTGGGTGGACACAGTGGGCTCTGGATGTTATTTAACAATCTCACAATGACTCCACTTGCAGCTAACACAGTAGTAATTGCATGGCATAAACTTCATCATCACCATTGGTTCAAGTGTCATATGATTAAAGTATTCCCATGAATCTATCCAGTGGCATAAGTTCATCTCAGTTGCCTGGAGGCAAGATAAATATTGGTGCCCCCCCCCCGCCCCCCTTCCACACACACAGACACACACCGCACATTATATAAATGTATGTATGTATTTATGTAATGTATATTACGTTTTAAATAAAGTGTGACATCTATGGTGCTGCTAGGAGGGGGAGGCGGCCACAGAAGCGATATTGACAGCTTTCAATTAACTGATTCAAACTTGCAGGGGAGGTGAGGAGCCCCCCTGGGAGCAGGAGCCCGGCAGCAGATGACTCCATTGCCTCCCAGAGTTATCACTGACTAGACACACTGTTTCCTGACTACTTATTGGCCACCCCCTGCCCCCAAAAAGGCAATCTACTTATACCAGGCATTCACTAGCTAATTAGTCACATCCATGTGGCCACGTATGGAGCCAAGCTGTGTGTGCAGGGATATGTGGGGAATTAACCCTATCTTTAACATGAGTCTGCAGACTCCCACAGTATGCAGTAGTCTCACTAAAGCCCCGTACACAAGGGGTGACCCAGCTCACTTGCTGAGCGACGTGTTGAAGCACAATCGCTCAGCACACATCACGGGTGTTCCGCAATGCTTTGTGCTGAGCGATCGTGCTCAGCGGGGCTTTGCCTATTTTTAATAGGCAAAGCCCCGCGATCTCAGGAGAGCAAGTGCAAGCACTCGCTTTCCGTGCGGACAATAGACCGCGCATCGCCATTACTGAAGGGCATACACACGGCGCGATCCCTGCTCTAGTCAGATCGCTTAGAAAAGGGACTGAAACCGCCACGTGTATGGCCCTTTATAAGAGACTGGGACAAGCTGCCTTGTTTGCCACAGTATACAGGTGTATGAATGCATATTTATAGTGCGTAGTACTAGTATATTTATGTAGATCCCCTGTTGGTTATCTCCCAGCCTCTAGCAATGGACTCCATGAAGCCTTCAGCAGCCTCCGATAATTTCCAAGAGTTTTCCAGCTTCTTTGAGCGGGTTGTGCAGGACCTGACAGCGGAGGAATTGGGACACCCGGAGATTGGGGATGCCATCTCACGATTGCGAGAGGTAAGTGAGGCTCTGCTCAGCTGTCTTCCCCTCCCTTCCTGATACCGTACTAATGTGAGTGTGTGCTCCGCAGGTCCTTGAGTACAATGCCGCTGGAGGACAGTATGATCGTAGTATAGCTGTATTGTCCTCCGTCCAGGAGCTTTTGCCGCTGGCCCTGCAAGATGTGGAGACCATAGAGAGGGCACTGGTGGTTGGCTGGTGTGTAAAGCTGGTGAGGATTCAATTGTGTCTGTGATATCTGAATGTCTATATCCCATCATTGTTCTGAGCTGCTGCAGCTCACTACTTGTTTTCCCAGTCCAGGCCATTGCTAGGAGACTGGAGATACTAGCATGTGGAAATCAGTGCTGGACTGACAGCGTTCCAGCTGGGACACTCTATAATGGGCATTCCCAACCTAAGTCCTTAACGCACCCAAAAAGTGTTGAAACACACGTTACGTTTTGTACTAGATCACAACGCATCTAGCTGAAATAGCATGCGTGAGAATTGAACTAGATGCAATCTAGTACAAAAAGTACTGCATGCCAATACTTTTTCAGCAGCACCTCACAGGTTTTAAAAAAGACTGTTTGCATTCTACCTGGCAATGATCATGTATTCCTACATGGCAAAGAGCATGTAACTCCCCCTGGCAACAAGCAAGAAACTCCCTTTGGGCATTGATCATGTATTCCCCCATGGCAATGAGCATGTAACTCCCTCTGGCAAAGAACATTTAATCCCCCACCATGGCAACAAGCATGAAACCACTGGCAAGGAGCAAGTAACCCATGGTATGGAGCATGTAACCCCTGGCATCGAGCAGGCAAACCCTGAACACAAGCATGTAACACCTGGCAATGAGTATGTAGGTAAATGGCAGTTACAGTATGTGCAGTTATGTGGCATAATATGTAATTAAGGTGTGTGGTATAATATGTAATGGTTCTTATGGTGTGTGGCATAATATGTAATAACCATACGGTGTGTGTAATCCTGCTGCAATGTGTCTAAGGCCCCCTGCTGTCATTTAGGTTTTTTGTTAAAACCAAATTGATGGTGCTGTCTAGCGGGATGCGGGCAAAATATCTGACTACAAGATTTTGGGTAACAATAGGTGGGAGGAGGGATGCCTATTTTGCCAGTACCGTGCCCCAAAATTTCTGATGGCAGCCCTGATAGGGGTTTTATGTATATATTTGGGTGTATCGTGACAATTATATAACTGGTTCCTCCTTTCCCTAGCTGTCGCTCTGCTACGTGATGTATGATGACATCATGGATAAGTCTGAGATCCGCCATGGGAAGCCATGCTGGTACAAGAAGGTAATATTGCACCAACCTGGTTCTGGGCCGCAGTTATCTGAGATCACAGGGTGGTATGGGGTAGGTAATTAGGAGGTACTGTATAGGTCAGAGCTGGTTGATGCAGGTGCTGACTGAGGCCTTTCCCTGACACAGGAGAGCATTGGACTTGATGCTATCAATGACGCGTTCCTGCTGGAATCCTGTGTATACCGGCTCCTGAGGAAGCATTGTCGCGGACAGCCCTATTACCTGAACCTGCTGGAACTGTTTCTGGAGGTGAGAACTGTACCGGTATACTGTACATACAGATACATAGGGCGAGATGTAGTATGGTGCGATTTTTAGTCATTTTTTAAAATCGCACGTTTTTAAAAAACCCACAAATCTAATAAGGTGCGATTTAGTGCAATTTTTAGTAAGGAAAAAGTGTGGCTTTAGTAACGAAAATGTGCGATTTTTAGACATGTGCGATTTCTAGTAATGACAATGTGCGATTTTCTAGACATGTGCATTTTTTTACACATAAAAGTGTGCTATTTAGTAAAAATACCCCTCCTAAGCATAACCAGACCCGGGCTCATTGAGCCGGACCTGTTTCCAATAATACGGGGGACAAAAAGTGTAGGGATCCTTCGTATTTCTGAAACCAGCCCCGGGGTTTTGGACCGGTCCTGGTTCCAAAAATACGGTCCCCCCGTATTTTGGATCCAGCTCATGTTATTATGCCACAGCCAGGGGACAATTTTTACCAATTGTCCCCCGGCCGTACCATGCGCGCCGTGGCTGGATGGTGTACTTGGGGGAGTGGGGCCCCCTAGGCCTCACCCATCCAGGGCTGAATAGTAGCAGCGAATGAGATTAATCCCTCTGTGCGCCTGGGCAGCCAGGAGGAGGATACACCTTAACGATATCCCTACAATATCAATAAAAAAACGAAGCAAAAAGAGTACAGATGTTCCTTCAAATGGCACCTTAAGAAGAAGATTACGTCCCTGTTAATAAAGGAACGGTCCTCTTCTCCATAAAATATGGTAGTGTACAATACCCCACGTTCCTTCAAATCAGAGAACGGGTCCTCTTCTCCGCACAAAATGGAAAGACAATATCGAGCATTTAATCCCTTGAACCAGCAACCATGGGCAAATTCAACTCCAGAAGCGATTCAGAACCACCGAAAAAATGAACAGAGATCCCCTCTGTCATAGTGCTATAGAAGCACCCAGCCCTGATTGAAAACTAGTTTCAGGGAGATTATAGTTGCTAGTAGAATTTTGTACAGCGACCTATTGAGGGGGCGTGTCATGCGCCACCCAAAGGGCATGTCTAGTTCCATATATGGAAAAGACATTGTGAACATGGCACCTAGAAGCGTGGGTGTGTACTGCTACATCTGAGAAGAGTCTTTTAAAATGACTTATATCCAAATGTAGATGAGCCCCACAGCAGTTAGTAAGAGATACTATACTTGGTAAAGTGCTGGGAAATGATGCTGATGGTTCAATGTAAATGTATTTGTCTCTCATTCCTTTATGTTACCAAAAAACAGTGTAATGTGGGCTAGGTAACATGAAGGAGATTGCTAGACTAATGAGGGAGATTGCTGCTATTTCAGGGAGTCTCCTGCAGAATGCAGGAGGGGAGGTAACTACGATGTAACAGTGTAATGTGGGCTAGGTGACATGAGGGAGATTACTAAACTAATGAGGGAGAGAGGGAGATTGCTGCTATTTCAGGGAGTCTCCTGCAGAATGCTGGAGGGGAGGCAACTATGATGTAACAGTGTAATGTGGGCTAGGTGACATGAGGGAAATTGGTAGACTAATGAGGGAGAGAGGGAGATTGCTTCTATTTCAGGGAGTCTCCTGCAGAATGCTGGAGGGGAGGTAACTAAGCTGTATGCAGTGGCAAATCTATGGAGGGTGCAGGGGATGCAGCTGCTATGGGGCTTGGCCGCTTGGGGGGCCAGAGTGGCCCAGCAGTCAATCCCCTGCACCCTTTTGAGTTTTTGTCCCCTTTACTTTTAAAAAGAATCACTGGGTGCTGCTCGCCGGGGCAGGGAAGAAGGCAGGAGGAGATCGGGTACTAATATGACTGTCAGTCAGGTTGCGTAGAGTGCCACACTAGAGGGCGCTGCAGCTTCCTTTGCTGCCCGGCGGCTCCTTCACAGGAGGAGCAGTCATCTCTCCTTGCCTGTTATACTTTGTTCAGAGGATGCCTCTTAAACCCAGGCAGGTAACCGGGTGGGGCGATGTGCTGCCGGTAACAGCCTGCCCCCCTGCTCTTTCCTGTGCCTCACTAATGTTTTCACCCCACCCTTTCTGTCGTTCCTCCCACTCTCTCTTGCTCTGAGACCCTCTATCCCTAATTCTGTCTCTCCCCCTTATTTTCCCTTTCTCTCTTACACCCCTCTTCCTCCTCTGTCTAATTTCCTTTTTTCCTGGAAACACTCTTTCCCAGAAACCATCTCCGTCTCTCTCTCCTGCCCCCTTAAGAGAAATTGTATTGACAATGGTGAGGGGGGCCCCTCTCAAGATTTTGCTATGGGGCCCGCTTGGTTCTAGTTACATCCCTGGCTGGTGGCCCTGATAAAGCACACTTTAGCAGGTGGGACCCAGTTTACATTACAATATACTCACTGCCGCTTCTACTCCTGCTGCCGGGCTCTCCTGCTCTCACCGCCGCCTCCTCCTCCTGATTATCCCGCTGCCGCACCTCTTAGTTAGTTCTCCACTGCCGTCACACATGTTTCCCGCGGTGGCCTGCATTTCAATAACATGAGGAGATGTTTGACATCAACGTCACAATGTCGCGCATGCAGGTCCTGCCTCACAGACTCCGGGGCTCTCGCATGTGCAGTCTGTTTTTTTTTTTTAAACAAACGGGATGAAAAACCGGGAGGATGCGGTAGATTTCCGTGGGAGCGGGAGGATCAATGAAAAAACGGGAGCCTCCCTCAAAATGCAGGAGGGTAGGCAACCCTTTATTAAAGTTATACTTTTCTCTGTGTGTGCTTTAATTTGAACATTATTTTTACAGGTGAACTACAAGTTCAAGGGTGCCCATTAATGCCCAGTATGCTGGGACTTGTGGTTTTTCCAAGTCCCAGCATGCAGAGGAGGCCTGCTGGGACTTGTAGTTTGACTGAAAAAAACTTTTCTTTTTAATTTAATTTTACTTGTATCAGCCCGGCATCTACTGCCTATGGACGCTGGGGACAGCCCCGGGCTTCAGCCACGGAGCGCATGGTATGTCCAGGGGACCTTACGTAAAAAGCGTTCCCCGGTTGTGACAGGACACCGATTTTTACCACAATTCGCACCCTATTAAATGTGTGATTTTCGGAAAACATGCAAATTCGGCTGTATTTGACAAAAAAATAGCACATGTCTAATAAATCGCACTCTATTACATCTCACCCATAGTGTTATTCCTTATACACATCTCTTATGTGTCACAGACCTCCTACCACACCGAGCTGGGGCAGACACTTGATGTAGGGAGGCTGGAACTAGCCTGTTACACAGAGACCAGGTGAGTTTCCTGCATCTCAGACACTAGATCCATACCTCCCAACTTTTGAACTTCTGCAATCGGGACGATGCTCCTGCGCGTGGTCTAATTTGGGGGCGTGGCCTATACTCGCGGCTCTTCCGCGAGACCACGTCCCCATTTTGCCGTTATGGGGGCATGACCCAGAGGCTCTGTGAGCCTCTAGCCATGCCCCCAGTCCCCTGGCTGCGGGAATAGACGCTGTGCGCATGCGCACAGCGTTTATTCCCCGCTGCTTAGCAGCTGACAGGGGGGGACTCCCAACAGCCCCCCCACACCGCGGGACACTGCCGCCCGCGGGTGGGACATCGGGACGGGCCCTAACAATCGAGACTGTCCCGATAAAATCGGGACTGTTGGGAGGTATGTAGATCTAATCACCACTCAGCAGTGGCATCACTAGGGGGGTACGGCACGCACCTGGGTGTCACTTTTTGGTGGGGTGAAACCACACATAAGTATATTAACACATGCACCCCGCTGCACTGGAGTAGTCAACCTAAATTATATCTAAAGATAGTAAGTTTCCCCCTCTGGTTTTGCATTACAGCCATCACTACAGTGTATGTAGGTGAAGTTTGCTGACTCTTAAGGTGCCCATACACTAGTAAGATTTATCTTCAGATCTGGCTGGTTGGAACAAAAACATGGTTATGGATGAGTGACAGTTTGTCAGTTTTCCAGCATTTCCAAGCAAATGGTCAACTGTCATTTGCTCTCATCCATAACCAGGTTTTTCTTCCAACCAGCCAGATCTGAAGATAAATCTGCGTGTGTATTACCACACTTAGGGGTAAATCTACTAAGATAGGATGTTTCTTATGGCAACTAATCAGATTCTACTTATTTATTAGCACCTTCTAGAACATTATACATAGAATCTGTCTGGTTGCTATGGGCAACATCCCATACGGACTTCTGGATTTATGACTGCACAAGCACAAGCTAGTGGTGACAGCAGTGACATACTGTAACTAGAAATGTTGTGCCTACCAGCTAAAAAAGTTTTTGCTCGACCCTATACATTAATTAGAATTTTTACCTACATGCTTGTTGCCAGGGATTTTATTCTTGTTGCCTGGGGTTTCATGCTTGTTGTCAAGAATTGTTATCCTCATTGCCACGAGTTTCATGCTCAGGGTTTGCTAAGAGCTTCATGCTTTTATGCCAAGTTTTTCATGCTCTGGGTTTCATGCTCATTGCCATGGATTTTATCCACGTTGCCAGGTGCTTCATGCTCGCCAATGCCCCAGGGTTCCCAGAATGCTGGGACTTCTGCTGCACTTCCCCGACAGATGCTAGATCAGTGGTTCAGGACAATTACAGGGGTGGCTTGAGTCGGTGATCCAGGAACAATTCAAATTATTTGTGGAGGAGTCCTGATGAGATGTCTAATTGCTTCTCTAAATGGACAGTGTCACCCTGGCATTTACCTCTACTATGGCCTGCATGGTAGCATCATTGTATTCTGTAAAGGCAGATACAGGTCAGCTGCCACCCTTCTGGTCTTCCAGGTACCATCTCCTATGCGGATATGGTATCCAGATGCTGTGTTGACCAGGTGTAGATCCACCATATTATGGTTGACCACCCTTAGTCGATCCCACTGAGTTAGACGGCTAAAGATAGTCAATGGTCGCTAGAGTGGTAGTAACGCTAATTAGACACCAGCGGCTGATAGTCAGGACCATGGTAGACGGTGACATGGTCTACAGGAGTTTTTCAGATTTTTTTGGTGCAGGTCCACTTGGATCATACTTAACTATCCAAGTGGACATAGAGTTGGAATAGAATCGTGCGCTGAGCATAGCGAGGTAACGTTCCTGAAGTATAGCGAGCCATGCGAGGGGACACTGTGTACATATACAGTTTTCCCGGGGACCCTAGGTCCCGCCGGTCACTCGCTGCTGTCTAACTAGAATTACTGCCACTCTAGCACCTGCCGACCATCTTCAGCCATCTAACTCAGTGGGATCGACTAAGGGTGGTCGATCTACACCCAGTATATCATAACCTGCAAACCCCTCAAATAGTGGTTTGAGTGGCGCATCTCCCCCAAAAGCCGCTCAGTCAGTCAATACCATTACTCTCTTACTGTTGCAGACCACTCTTGCTGTCATGGAAGATCATGGCTCTGCTGAGCTCCATAATGATTTTGTGAAGTGCCACTTATGTTAGGACTATCCCCCCCCCACCCGAAGTTTGTTTGGTATGACCTAATACGTGGCCCTCTGTCTGCAGATTTAAAGCCATTGCAAAATACAAGATGGCCTTTCTGTGCTTCTATCTGCCCATCGCTGCTGCCATGTTTATGGTAAGTTTTGTCCAGCAGAGCTGAAACTTCTAAGCGTCTAATGCCCCCACCCCTCACCAAACCTTAAAACCCAAACCTCTCTCTTACCCTCCCCACCCCTAACCTTCCCTCTGTACCTAAAATAACCAGGCGGCGTCATATATTTATGAAGAATTAAGGTCACAATTTATGAATTTGATTCGAAATGTACTGTTCCTTATTTTGGGTGGTGGTCCACCAGCCCTTATCGCAACTGAATCAAGTAACCAACCTGGGGGGCCAGGGTCCCCTTCTCACAACTAAAAACATGTAACTGCCCGGGGCTACCCTTTTTGCCCCCCGATGCCAGGCCTTGGAGAGCCTCACCCCCTTCTCTTGCATGGCAAGTGCAGTCCCTCATATGGGTGGTACCGTGCGCCTCCGCCCTCATTCTCATGGGGCTGGGGTGCCACCATTGTTCCTGGCGCCATACCTTGGGTGGCCCGCAGTACTTCCACCTGCTGTGCCGTGCTTTGCAGATACTGAGTGTTGCTTAGAGTTCACTCCTACTTCATCTTGGGATGGGTGGGATTAACTCTGTATTGCAGGCTGGTCCCTTCTGTGTGTCCTAACCCCGTCCTCCCCCCTCCCAAAATATGGCCCTCCCCTGAGGAGGGGCAGTCTTCCCCTTCTCTTTTTCTTCTCCCTCCCTATCCTTTTCTTTCCTTTTCTCTGCTAATAGCAAGCTCCCCCCTCTTACACCTCTCTGGCTCATTCTATAGGGGCACAAACTTTCCGTTTATCCTCTATTGTGACTACTCATTGCTCCTTCTACTTTTCTTTTCTTTGTAACCTTGTAAGAGACTGGAGCTCTAGAAGCTGTGTATACCCCATCATATACCTTTATAACCTGTCTGTGTACTCACTTCATAGGCTGGAATAGATCAGGAGGAAAATCACAGAAATGCCGAAACAATCCTGCTGGCAATGGGGGAGTTACACCAAATACAGGTGGGAAAGGGATGATGGGATAATGGGAGAGTCAGCATTTCTCATACTGTGTAACTCCTATTCTGTGCTCCATCTCCTAACTGACTGGTAGAATGACTACCATGACTGTTACGGAGACCCCAGTATCACAGGGCAGATCGGAACTGACATCCAGGAAAAGAAGTGTACGTGGCTGGTGGTGGAGGCACTAAAGAGGGCGACTCCTGAGCAGAGGAAAGTGCTGGAGGTAAGCGATAGTGGGACAGTTTCTCCCAGAGGCAAACGCAGGATTTTCAGAAGGGGGTTTCCAGAGGGGCGGAGCAAAGCACGGAGCAGTGGCATAGCTATGTTTTGGGCGCCCCCCCGCCGTTAGGGGGGGGCGCCCCCCCCCCTGTCGCTGCCCCGCCGAGCACCCCTACCCCGCCGAGCACCCCTACCCCGCCGCCCATGCAAACCCCCCCTCAATCCCCCACAGCCTTTCCTATCGCGCTGGTCCCGGCGGCTCCGTTTTTCTGCTGAGGACCACCAGAAAATGGCCGCCCCCATACAGCAGACAGTTTCAGAGAACTGTGTGCTATATGGGGGCGGCCATTTTGTGGTGGTCCTCAGCAGAAGAACGGAGCCGCCGGGACCAGCGCGATAGGTAAGTCTGCGGGGGATTGAGGGGGGGTTTAACTATAGCACCGCAGCCCCCGGCACCCCCACATGCACAGCGCCCCGCCACGGTGGCGGGGGCTGCGGTGCTATAGTTACGCCCCTGGCACGGAGTTGGACACTTAGGTGACCCAGTATATGCCGGGTCAGTTAAAGTATTATACATACAGGGGCGTCAACAGCAGTGTAGACCCCTGGGCATAGCAATGTATTGGGGCCCTACCGATCCTCCAGTGGTAGGGGTGGGGGAAGCTTTGATGTACCGCAGGTGGTAGGGGGTATTATATCAACCGCTCAGCATGTAGGGCCTGCATCAGTAATTTCCACTAATTACCCCTTTACTGCACAGATGGTGAGAGATGGGGTGGGAGAAGGGGGCATTGGGCTGAATGAAGGGGTCCTGATACATAACTTCCAGGGTGGTAGAGGATGTGTAATACGCAGAGGAGGGGTGTATAGTGGAGTGGGCTTATTATTCATAATTTTCTGGTGGGAGGACAGCTTGCTTGACTGTAGATATCTCCAGTTCCCGGAAATAGATTTCTAAGATTTTAATGGAATTAAAAACTAGAGAATCCCACCTACCAAATGGTATTGGGGACTAGGGGATCAGAGTTCAGGAGGCAGAGCAATCTGCCAACAAGTATATAAAACTACATACCAGGTGTGTGGAGCTGGAGCAGTAACCAGCTGCTGTAAGGCTGATATCTCTGGTTCTGGGATCAGGAAAGACAAGCTGCTAGTGTCCGTCAAAGGGGGAGAGTCCCAGCTTTTGGAACATACCCTCAGAAAATCTCTACGTCAGACAGAACCTGAAATATCTGACTGGGAAGAGCAATTAACAGGCTTGGATGGGGACCACTGCTTTGAAGTCAGATATCTCCGGTTCCCAAGGGCCGATTTTTAAAATTCTTGTACCTATGGAAAGAGGGGACCCTCAGCTTTCAGCCTAGGGTCCTTAGACTCCTAAGGGGGGTTTCTGGGTACTCAGAAACCCCCCCTGCGTGCGCTACTGGTTTCTCCTCCCATTATACCTTCTCTGTCTGTGCCTTTAGTTGTACATGTGCTAGCAGTATGCCTTAAATGAGGTGCACACTATAGGCCCCCATACATTACAAGTTGAACCTGATTTCCCTGGCATTTCCCCGGGAGGGCTCAAATTCGATTAGGCACTTGATTTGCCAAGTTTTGCATGTGGGGGTTTGCGGGGAGCTGGGCAAGGGGAGCTGGGCTGCAAAAAAACAAGGTACTGTACTTGTTTCCTAGCAATGCGGCGCCCCCAATTTTGATCGAAGTACATTGCATCGCATCACATGCAATATAGCGGCATGCGATGCGATTTTTAATTGTACAAGCACCCTGATGGGTGCTTACAATGTTAAAAGCTCCCTCATTGTCAAAGCCACCCCCACTATCAACGCCAACCCGAAGCGTGGCGAGCACAGCGAGCCCATGAGGGGCGGCGGTACGCGTCCTCCGACCTTTTCATACCCTCACTATCCACATCTTTGTAGTAGTAGTACGTTTATTTATAAGGCGCCACAAAGTGTCCGCAGCGCTGTACACAGCAAACAAAAAACAAATTACAAGGTAACGTACAGGGTGTGTTGATAAAATACAGCATAAATAGGGGTATAGCTGGTAGAACTAAAATCAGCATCAGTTCTGAAGTAGGTGTGGAAATTGTCGAGGAGACTGAAGATGAAGTAGAGGAAGGGAAGAACAGGACAGGAGCACTGGTGAGGTAAAGAGGTAGGGTGAGTACGTGAGGACTCATAAGAGTTAACAGACTAAAAGGAGGTGGGTGGACAAACAAAAAACAATAGGATAAGTAGGAACGGATAGAGGGGTAGGGTGGGCAGGATAAGAGGAGCAAAAGAGGTTAGGAGGAGGAGGGATAGGCCAGTTGGAAGAAGTGGGTTTTGAGGGAGCGCTTGAAGGAGGTAAGGGAATCAGAAAGCCTGATGTGTGGTGGGAGGTTGTTCCAGTGCAGGGGGGCAGCACGAGAGAAGTCTTGGACACGGGAGTGGGAGGAGGTCAGGTGAGAGGTCAGTTAGCGGTCAGCGGTGGAGTGAAGAGGGAGTGTGGATCAGTGAAGAGAGATATTGTAGGTGGTGGTGAGGAGTTTAAAGAGAGGGGGGAGGCGGAGGTGGAGCGGCGGGAGAGGAAGATGAGCCTAGCAGCAGCGTTAAGAATGGATTGGAGAGGGGCGAGGCAGGCGAGAGGTAGCCTGGAGAGAAGGATGTTGCAGTAGTCAAGGCGGGAGATGACAAGAGAGTGAATGAGAATTTTGGACTCGTCAGTGGAGAGGAATGGTCTGATGCGCGAGATGTTGCGGAGTTGAAAGCGGCAAGACTGTGAGAGAGCACGAATGTGGGGGGTGAAAGAGAGGGAGTCGTGGAGTTGATTTTAGATAGTGTGGCAAGCCACCGAGTCCGAAGCCTGGCAAGGGGACGCGATTTACTTTACATGTATTCCGCGTCTCCTCACAGGGCACGCTACGCTCGCCAGACTTCGGGCTCGGTGGCTCGCTGCGCTCGCCACACTATCTGAATTCAACTCCACACCGACGTGGATAGTGGGGGTATGAAAAGGTCGGAGGATGCGTACTGCCGCCCCTTGCGGGCTTGCTGTGCTAGCCACGCTTCAAATCAGCGTTGATAGTGGGGGTGGCGTTTACAATGGGGGTGCATTTAACATTGTAAGCACCCATCAGGGTGCTTGTACAATTAAAAATCGCATGGCATGCGATGCTATGCGATATTTAATTGTACATTCCTGTTAATTTACGCAAATATCACATTGCATCGCATACCATTATATACGGTATGTGATGGGCACCGTGCTAGGAAAGTACCAAAAACATATACAAATAAATAGGCAGCCACTCTCAACCAATCAAAGGCTGTCAATGATTTTTTTTTTGTCTCTCTGCCCGGCTCTGGAGTGCCCCCTCCCCCCCATCGGATGTGATACCTCATGGCTGCTAAAAAGCATCGGAAATGGGCCCAAATCGCATAGTATATGGGGGCATTATCTCCACTATTAACCCTAGCAATGCTGTGACACACAGGAGAACTACGGCCATGACGATGTGGACAAGGTGCAGAGGGTAAAGCAGCTGTACGAGGATCTAGACCTGCCCACTGTGTACAGACAGTGTGAGGAGGAGAGTTACCAGAGACTGCAGTTCCTCATCTCCCAGCATTCACATGGGCTGCCCAAGGAGACCTTACTGGGCCTGGTACACAGGATCTACAAGAGACAGAAAAGTGTTTGGTAACTCCTACTGGAACAGAGCCTGTCCCCTCTCCATACACACACTGTTACCAGGGCTCCCTCTACTGCTTATTAGTAGTATTACATGACCCTGCTCTGATCTTTTTTGATTGTACAGTGATGTGGTTTCTGCTTCCTTCTGCATTAATGAGACAGAATAAAATAATTACATTTAAAATTCCTGCTGGCTGAGTATTCCTTTAACAGAGAAAACAAAAGAAAAGAAACTCGGGTGGGGTGCACTCTTAATATCTTGATCACTAAAGTTATTCAATAAAATTTATTGTAACTATTTTTTATTGTGCTGTTTTTTATTTATTTGCTGAGTGATTATTGAATTATTAGCTACAAAGCGCTAACCAATCAAAAAAAAAAAAAAAAAAAAAAAAATTTTATTTTATGCTGGCGATTTATTGATTTTTAATTCATTGCAGGATTTTAATCCAATTTGATATGTGCAGAAATCCATCAATTATGAGTGTAAAAACTGGCCGTCATAAATCCTTAATGCCCTTATCCAAAAGGCAAAGTCAGTGCAGTCTCAATATATTTTGAGATAAGGATTATAATCATTGGCCAGTATAACTCAAAATTTCAAAGAAAGAGATAAGGAGAAAGACACATATCAAAAAAACATAATTTTTGCAATATTATTTACATATATACATATCGTACTGCTTTTTGAATCATAGAGCAATCCCTTAACTGGCATCTGATACAATTTGGCAACACTTTTGGCAACACTTTAAACTATGTGGCAGACCTGCTGTCACACATTGTAACAATTCTTATGTTTTTAGATGGCAGGGGTTAAAGGGTTGATTAGCCTGGTTCTCTTTGAAAAATGTTATTTTTTATTTTTTAATTTTTTAAGAGTGGCAATGGTTTTTTATATTGATTTACTAAATGCTCCTACAGCTATAAGTTGATCTGTATGTGCATAAAATGCTCCTGTGATTTAAAGTGCAGCAGGAAGGCAGCGTAGACATAAATCAAAGATGACCTAATAAATACTGTTTGAGTGCTAAACTAGATTTCAGTATGTCCACACTTGTAGCTCACCTGCAGCAATTAGCGCACACCATAAATGTTTTATATGCTATATACAGACAAGAGGAGCGTAGCTCAAAGCCAAAACCAGAAAAATCACTAACAATTATACCCCTCAAAGCCACAGAGCTGCCTCACTTAGGCCCTTATTCTAATCTATGCGGTACGGCCCGCGTGCGGCCGTACCGCCGATGTTTTGAAACTGCACATGCGCAGAGGTCATTCTGCGCATGTGCAGCCCCCTTCGCCGCAGACGGATTTCGTCCGCCGCAAAGGGGGCGTATAGGGGCGTGAGGGGCTTCAGCCCCTCATTTCCCTATGTGTACGCCCCGCGTTTCATGGGCGTTCCCATGCAAACGCGGGGCGTATGCATGGTAATGAGGGCATGACGCCCTCATTACCATGACATGGGGGCGGAAAGCTGACGTCGCCGGATGTCAGCTTTCAGCCCCCTTTCAAGCTCCCACACGGACGATTGTCCGTGTGGTCTGAGCTTGCGGGAGCTGCCGCGGCGTGCGGTCCTGCCTTCGATGGTCGACGACCATCGAATGCAGGGGGCAGCTCCCACCATGGTGGAGGCGTACGCCTCCACCATTTTTGTACGGATCGCCAGCCGTCCGTGTACGGACGGCCGTGGCGATCCGTCGGGTGGGCGGGGACTGGTTTGTGCGGTCAGAGCCCCGTGTGCGGCTCTGACCGCACCAACCAGAATAAAGGCCTTAATTTGGTGAATTTGCAAGAATTTGCTCATGACGTCAAATGAAAGATATATACCTCATATATGCACACAGAGAAGGCACACAACAGCAGAGCATTATCTGGCAGTCAAAGAATCAAAATTACCACCACATGCTGTTTAGGTACAATGCTGAATACAACACCTATAACTGCATTTTATACTTTGTGGCTCTCACAGACCCCAAACAGAAATATATATAATATCACCCAGCACAAAATTTAAACACAGAAATATATCAGGGCTGCTGCTGCTAGGTGTGAGAGCGCCGGCAGCGTATGTGCGGCAACGCAATTAGTTACACAGGTATGTCAAAAAAATGCAGACTAGATGCCAGGGGTAAATGAACCAGATAACGTTTAAACAATGCAGTACAATGAATAGATAAATAAATAAGTGCGCCGAAGGACCTCTGCCCCGTGCCAGAAGACCAGCTGACTGGCCGGCACACAGGGAGAGGATCCTTCGTTACCTATCCTGCAGGCGGTGAGGTCTCCTGAAGCCACAAGCGGGTTCTTTGAATTTTCGTGCAGGGAGACTCTCAGACGGTCACGTGTGCACACGTGACCGAACGTTGTGACGCGCGTTTCGCCGGAGCTTGATCACACAGGCTGAGTATTCCTGCAATTTCTAGTATATGAACGGTCTCCTATTATCTGTTTAGTGCTACCAACCTTCTTTGCACACATGGGGCCTTATTTAACATGGATCGCACATCAATGTAATCGTCAGATAAAGTGCAAATCTAAGTAAAGTTGCAAACGCAACAGAAACGCCCACCATGCAAAAATACAACGGGGGAAAAATTGCAACAAAGAAGAGACATCCGATGCACCTTGAACCTTTGTATTGCAGCTGTTTATTTTTCTTTGTTTAGCAACCTTTTTCATGTCAACCCTTCGCCTGTGTCAACCTTTTCACTGTCGACCAATTGTGGTCCACCTCTTGACTGTTGACCTAATGACTGCATGCCTAGGGGTGGGGGTCACAGGAGAAGGAAGACCTGCAGTGCTGGAAGAGCTGATCCCTTGAGGTTGGGGGGTATGAAGCAGCTGTAACAGGGGGGCGGGGGGGGGGGTTGCTTAGTGGGAGGTGGGATCGTAGTGACAGGGAGTGGTGTGGTGGTGGCGGTGATGGGATGGGGATGGTGGCGGCTCATGTACAGCACAACATAGGGGGTTTGTTCCTGATAAATCCCCCTATAATCAGGGGCGGATTTAGGGATGAGGGCGCCCCTAGGCACAACAATAATGTTTACTAAGTAGGACAGTTTATAGGGGCAGTATCTGCATGTCCTATCCATTTACACTCTATTTAAGATGGAATATAGTACAGTACAGTGGATATTTTGCAGTTATTGGTACATTTTGGGCTGACCGTACTATCACAGGCATCCAAGTGCCACCCCCAAACATGTGCCGCCCCTAGGCACGTGCCTCACAAGCCTAATGGGAAATTCGGCTCTGCCTATAATGCTGCGGAGAGTCTCCTCAGTAACAGGGCTTTATCACCAGCTCAGTCCCTGAATGCGATAATTGATAAATCTGTGCGATGTGGTCAATTATCGCACTGCAGGTTGGGCCGATGTTATCACAGCACATCCTCAGATCTGGATGGTGATAATTCGGCTACTTAGTATTTTACATTTATCAGTAATTGTTATATCAATACATAGATTTATATTTACCTCTACTTTTTGTGTTAATGTCTAGACCTGTCAACACGGAGCCCCCCCCCCCCCCCCCAATCAGTGTAGCATGTACTCTCCCATGGCTTGCTCCGCTTAGCACATAGCCTCTTCATGCACTGGGGGGGGGGCATAGGCCTTACTGCCCCTTGTTCCCCACCCTTAGCACATTGCTCTTACGCCCTTAGCACACCACACTTAATACATCGCCCTTTCATTCCTTCATAGACAACCATTTTGCACCATTGCTCCACTTCCATTTCACACTTTTAACATATTACCCCTTTGTTCCTTTCGTATACCAGCCTTTTGCGCCACTAATCACATTGCCCTTTGACGCCCTACATTCACCACCCTTTTGCACTTCTAACCACATTGCACAATTCATACTTTGCCCTTTCGTGCCCTTAGCACACCACCCTTTCCTGCCCTTAGTACATTGCCCTTTCATGCCTTCATACACTGCTCTTTTTCATCCTTAGCCCATTGGTCCATGTGCAACCTTTGAACATCACCCTTTTGCCCTTAGTGCATCTGCCTTTCTGCGCTACTTATCACATTGACCTTTTGCACCCTTGGCACATTGCCCCCATGTAATGAATCAGTAAAGGAAGAGTGAGGTCCCAGGGAAAGCAGTGGAGGAGAAAGAGAGGGGAAGAGATAGAAGAAGGGAAAGAGAGAGATTAGAGAAAGACAGTGTCAGAAAAAGGAAAAGAGTAGGGGGAATAGACACTGGCAGAGAGAGAGAGAGAGAGAGAGAGAGACAGTGTCAGAAGAGAGATAAAGGGTGGAATGTATCAAATACCTCATTTTTTTCACACAGATATCGCATTTACTTTGCTGCGTTCATGCCTGTGTCTACCTGCTATCATCGTAAATGTATTATTTATTTTGCTTGTGGCATCCGCAGCTGCTTCTGCGATCCGCCTATTGGCTTTGGCTGATTGTTTACTGCACATGCAAGTCTGTCTTTCGATGCTGTCATGCAAAGTAGGACTTCTCTTCGGGGACGCCGGTGCATGCATTGTGGGGAATATGTTTCCACAGGTAAAATCTTCCACTGTGTAAAGTGCTGCTGCTGCTGCCTCCTCCTGTCTCACTTGTATTTTTAAAGATATGTGGAGGTTATGGTGCTCTCTTCCCGATCTCCTCGATCATTTTAAACAGAGCACAATATTTAAATTCGCCAGGGCTGGCCCTATGTATAGGCATACTAGGCAATTGGGAATTGTGTGGGGTCCTGAGGACCGAGTTTGAGATCCCCCTACTCTAGACAATAAACTATATTATTGGAGCACATATGGTAAATTACCAATTATATAAAAACATAATTACTGGACCATTTGAGTCTTTAGACCTGCACTGTATCTAGGTGCTCCAGGCTCCCCAGGCAAAGTTAATGACTTGACTAACTAAAACACATACATTGTGCATACTATACTTCTGAGCCAAGTAGAGTCTCCGTGGCAGGAGGCAAAGCTGGAGCATACTTGCCTACATTTAAAAACTAGTTTCAGGGAGATTATAGTTGGTATTAGAATTTTGCACATCGTCCCATTGAGGGGGCATGTCATGCTCCACCCAAAGGGCGTATCTAGTTCCATATATAGTTACATAGTAGGTAAGGCTGAAAAAAGACTTGCGTCCATCTAGTTCAACCTGGTATAGATATCCATTGCTGATTTGGTAGGTTCTGGTATTTTACAGACAAATTATATTTCTTATTTGTACCCATGGATGTTTTTCTCCAGTAAATGTTTGTCCAACTTTGCCTTGAACGCATTTAATGAGCCAGCCGTTACCACCTCTCTGGGAAGATGGAGAGATTGTGAACGTGGCACCTAGAAGCGTGGGTGTGCACTGCTACATCTGAGAGGAATCTCGTAAAACGACTTATATCCAAATCTAGATGAGCCCCAAAGCAGTTAGTAAGAGCTACTATACTTGGTAAAGTCTCTCATTCCTTTTTTCCCAAAACATATGACAGTGTGATGTGGGCTACGTGACATGAGGGAGATTGCTAGACTAATGAGGGAGAGAGGGAGATTGCTGTTATTTCAGGAAGACTCCTGCAGAATGCAGGGGGGAGGTAACTATGATGTAACAGTGTAATGTGGGCTAGGTGAAATGAGGGAGATTGCTAGACTAATGAGGGAGAGAGGGAGATTGCTGTTATTTCAGGAAGACTCCTGCAGAATGCAGGGGGGGAGGTAACTATGATGTAACAGTGTAATGTGGGCTAGGTGAAATGAGGGAGATTGCTAGACTAATGAGGGAGAGAGGGAGATTGCTGTAATTGCTCTCCTACCTATGGAGAATGCAGTCTTTATGTGACCTGAGCCAGTGTTTGTGACAATGCAGCATATCAGTTCATTAGAAAATAGTGACATTGTTCATGAATGAACACTAAGTTTGGTGACAGTATCATCTGCTAGGGGGTGCCAACAAAAATCTTGCCTAGGGCATCAAATTGAATAAGGCCAGCTCTGAAATTTGCCATGTATATATGGCGAACCAAAACCCCTCAAGGCTGCTCTTTGTCAGGGCCGGCAACAGAAATCTTGGGGCCCCATAAATTGATATTTCTGGGGGCCCCCCACCCCCTGCAGTCAGCCGCCCGGCACTCGATTGCTGTGGGCGGCTGACACATAACTCCCCCCCCTTCCCAACAAGAATATTTGCGCTGCAGACTCGGGAAGGGGAAGCTTCCTGGGGATGCCTGTTTAAACTCGCAGCTCCCAGCCACCGCGCGCTTACACACACTGACATGAGCCTGTGCTGCTGCGGCGCTCATGTCAGTGTGTGTAAGCGGCGGCCTGTCGCCGGGCCTGCTCTTAGTACATCAGAGCCCGCAATCTCTTCAGCCACATCAATAGAAATGAAATACCACAATAGAAGTTTTAACAAGAAAACTAATAGTACATTAGCGAACAGGAAGCTATGGCGGAAAAAAAGAGAAAGCACGGTGGAACAGGTCAGTACATCCCACCAATAGTGTTAGGGAGAGACCGTGTCGGGGAGGGAGGGAGGGAGAGAGAGAGAGAGAATAAAGGCAGAGAGAGTGCCCTGGGGGGGGGGAGAGAGGCGGAAGAGAGAAATAAGGGGGTATTTGGGCCAGATGTATCAAGCTTCAAAAAGTGATTCAATGGAGAGCGATAAACAAGCAGCCAATCAGCTCCTACCTGTCATTTTTGAAACTCAGCCTGTAACATCTCAGGTGGGAGCTGGTTGTTTCTCACTCTTTTATCACTTTTGGAAGCTTGATACATCTGGTCCTCAGAGAGGAAGGAAGTGGTGGAGAGAGAAAGGAGTTAGATTGAGAGAAAGGGGGGGGGGGGTGGGGATGGAGCTAGAGAGAGGGGAGAGTCAGAAGGCGACAGAAGGGGACATTTACTAAAATGGGAGTTCCATTTCAGATACTATCTTATCTCTTAGGAGGTGCTAAATAAGTAGATTGTGATTGGTTGCCCATAGCAACATCCAGTGCCCAATGTGGTCCTGGTGAGGTGGTGGAACTCCACCCCCCCCCATCTCCCGTCTCCCCCCCCTAGCCAATATGTCACAGCCAGGGTGGGTGCTAGGGTGTTCGGCGCCCCCCTGCAAGCTTTAAATTAATGGCCTATCTCACATACACATAAAAAGAATAATGCGGGCCACATAATGCCACCCTTAATGCAAATGATACCCCCCCCCCCGTGCATAACAATTTAACAGGCTAATAATAGGGACATGTGCAAAAATTTAGGGCATGGCTTTGTGGGACAGGGGATTATGCACACTGTAATGCCCATTATACACTATGCCACACATCACAATGCCCATTACACAATATGCCACACACAGTAATGCCCCTTACATATTATGCCACATAAGTGCTGCTTACCTACATACTCATTGCTAGGGTTTTCTTGCTTGATGCCAGGGTTACATGCTCAGTGCCAGGGGTTTCTTGCACAGTACCAGGGGTTACATGCATGGTGCCTGGGGTAACATGCTCCGTGCCAGGGGTAACATGCTACTGTACTCATAGAAAGTGTGCACAGCAGGCCAGTGTCAGCCCCTTCTCATGCTTGCTGCCTGTCAGAGCCTGACACACACTGTGCAGTATTGTAGTGGCCTGGGGGCAGATGGCACCCTGCCCCCTGGCCCAGCCCACCACTGCCACTGCTTCTGTCCCTGCCTGCAGCTTATAAAAGAGACAGCCGGGCAGAGCGCTGTAAACCTGGCTTTCTATCTTGTCTATTCCCGGCACCTGCGACTCTGCATCACGGCGCGGCTATTTAAAATGACGTGACGGGCCCGGCTCTCGGTCCAGCAGCCAATCAAGCAGCTCTGATTGGCTCGCAAGTCACAAGCTGCCTGATTGGCTGCTGGGCCGTGAGCCGGGCCCGGCGCCTCATTTTAAATAGCCGCGCCGTGCTGCAGAGTCCCGGGTGCCTGGAATAGACAAGATAGACAGCCAGGTTTACAGCGCACTGCCTGGCTGTCTCTTTTATAAGCTGCAGGCAGGGACAGAAACAGCGGGGTAAGGTGACCAGACAGAGGCGGAACCGTTCCTCCTCCAATATGGAACTAACGGAACGCAGATCTCCCACATTAGTGCATTTCCACCAGAGAGAGGGGGCAAGAGGAGAGACAGAGGACAAGAGAGAGGGGGGGGGGGGGGGGGGGGCAAAGCTACAGGGGAATAGAGAGATATGTATGGGGAGGGAGGAAGACAGAGAGAGAGAGGGATGCAAGACGGGGAGAGTGAGCGGGGGAGGGGAGGAGTTGTGGAATGGGGAAGGGGTGCATGTAATCATAAGCTGAGAACAGTAAGGGCATGTATATGTTATAGAAGTACAATTAGATGTTTAAAGGAGGTAGGTATGTATTCTGCACAGAAAACAAAGAGATGTCAATATAACCACAAAGATATTAGCTCCGACCCCGTGTAATACAATACAGTGGTTGGGCAATAAACCTCCAGATGTGCAGTGCATACCTGTACGGAGCGTAGATGCGATCTAACCAATCAAAGCACGGTCATTCGCTACACAGTTCAGACCTGTCCTCTTATGACTTTATTGTGGTTCCACAAATCAAATGCAAGATACGTAGGATTCACCGGAAGCTGCACTGGTGGCCTTCATCCATCATGTCGAAGACCTGCTTCGGGTTGGGTCAACAGCTTCACCAAGTGGGCTGAGCACATGCAACTTTCATAGACTCCTCTGGGGAATACTCTGAAAAATGAATCTTCTAATAGTTTTTGTTCAATCCACACGATCGTCACCAGGCTAAGGTTAGTAAGATTTTCATATTGTAAGACCTTCTTTCTGGATCCAGGTCTAATACAACCCATCGTATTGTATTGGCATTGGAATCTTCTCAGACAGTTGTTAAGTTAGAGCAAATACAACTTGCCACAAACTAACAACGTCCTAAAAATCCTCAGTATTTTGTTTTACCCCCAGTAGCCTCAGCAGAGCCCTCTTCACATCTTTATTCCGTAGGGTATAGATGAGAGGGTTTATCATGGGAGTGACCACTGAGTACAGTACTGTGAGGACCTGTTCTGGGACATTGGAGTTTTCGGATGGTGGCATCATGTACACGCATGTCGCTGTTGTGTAGTAAATAATGACCACGGTGAGGTGGGACGAGCAGGTGGAGAAGGCCTTCTTCCTGCCGTCCTTAGATTTTATCTGCAAGATGACCCTGATAATTTTTGTATAGGACATCAAACTGAAGACAACTGGGAAAAATGCAAACACCAATAGCTGCAGGTAGAAGACAATATAGAACTCTCCCGGAATCACGCAGGAAATGTTAATCAGAGATTTAGTATCACAGAAAAATTGGTGTATGGTGTTTGTATGACAAAATGACATTTTTGATACTGTAAATGTAAATAAGATTGAATTAAGACATCCTGCGATCCAAGTGCCAGATGCAAATAACATACAGTTTTTCCTATTTAAGACATTGTGATAATGCAAAGGATGACAAATGGCAACATATCGGTCATATGACATAATAAAAATGAGAAGATCCTCTGTACAGCCAACCAAACTATAAAAGTACATCTGGGTGAAGCATTGTGTGACGGACACTGTATTATCCCCCGATAGTAACATGTACAGCAGGTTAGGAACAGTAGTGGTTGTATAACAGATATCTAATAAGGCCAAGTTACAGAGGAATAGGTACATGGGGGTGTGTAACTGGTAATCAATGTATATCACTGCAATGATCATAGAATTCATGACTACTCCAAACATATATACAACAAAAAACACACTGGTAGTTAACGATATATACTGAGAATTTGCATAAAATGGTAACAAATGGAATTCATTAAAGGAAGTTTGGTTCTCCATTGCATTTTCAGGTTAATCTGTAAAAAACAACAACATGATAAATATAAGAAACTGTTAATAAATAAATAAATAATAAGTATAGTTTCTTCAAGTACAGTATGATGCATCGCATCATATATAACAAATGTTTTTTTTTTACTGCAGATGGAGCGATTTCCATTCACCACCACAAGAGGTCACTGAAGACCCAACATTAATCATTATGTGAAGTACCATGGATTCCGTGATTTGTATGCTATTTATGTGCTTTTTGTTTTTGCGTATGGGTTTTTAATGTAAGTATTGGTTATGGGAGATGTTATATTTTGTTTACATTTTTATTTCTTGTATTTTAATGTCTTAATATTGTAAATTTGAGCTTTTTAGCCTGCTTTGCACAGACGATACCATTTTTTGATTATTACTCCTCACCCAGGTGTTCACTGGGGAGGGGTTCCTCGTGATTTCACATGGGATGTGGCTATAAAATGTTTGAATACAGATGGATTGCCTCTCGTTCATGCGAGTCCCGGCGATTCTATCGCCAATCGCCAGGACCCGCCATCAGACGGAAAGGGGTGCAGCCCACGGGATGCTTGTGTGCCCTGTTCCGTCAGAGCCCACTGTCACTTCCACGCTACTTCCCCGCTGCTCCCCTGCCGGTGCCCGCAGCACCCCGCACCCACCCCCCCAACCCTGCCCTTCTCCCTGAAGTGGAGGCGGGCAGGGTTTCCACCACCCCCAGCACTCATCCCCACCAGATGGAGCGCCTCTCCACCAACTCTCACCAGCGCAGGGAATCTGGCGAGAGCTGGCACTGAATGAGAGGCTCTCCATCTGTACGTTCATTATTGTATCCAGATGACGAGAATAAAGGTTCTCGAAATGTTGAAATAAACCAGCTTTGGTCTCTGATTTTCAGGTCGCCTGAGTGCTGCCCGTGGACCTGGAATAAAGAGAACCTGCACACACCATTACAATGGAAGATACGAGGGTTTATTTTAAATGAGACAGCAAAACAACTTTCTGCCCCCAAAATGCTATTTCAACCAACTTATGTTGGTCTTCCTCAGGGGATGAAGGGCACATCACAAGCCTGTTGTTATATTTGCACTGTAAAACTGTTATACGAATCAGCCTCAACTGTCCAAGCGCTTACAGCTGTATAGCTAGGTATATACTGTATTGGACAGTTGGCTCTCATAGTGGTCCGTGATATCAGATACAGATTGTCAAGTGCACGGTGGTCGGCTCAGTGACATGTCTAAAGTAATCAGTGTTGCAGAGAGACCGCTCAGCACAACAGCCCTGCAGCACAGGCTGCTCACAAAATATTAATTGATCCAAAGCACCAGCTAAGTAAAGATTGTGAGTAGATTGTAGAGATTATCATATCGAGAAATCATATCAATCTCGGATCACAGAGGAGGTGATTCATCAAATATCAAGTAAAACGACTTACAGAGGCTTGAAGTCCTCATTTAAACCTATGGGTACAAAGAATCACAAATATAAATCCACATTTCTCTTTGTTGTAATGGATGATCGTCCGTCCTCCGGTTCTAAGGGGTGGACCATGGTCTATGATAAAACGCTTCAGCTGGTTAATGGAATATTTCAGTTCAACCCACTGTCATAGGTAAGTATTGGAGGACTAAGGGGGGTATTCAATCTCCTACAACTATTCCCGACAGGGGAAATAGCGGCGGGGCCCTATTCAATGCTGTCTTTCCCGACAGCATTGTACAGGGATCTCGGCAGAACGGACCCGACTTTAGGAGCATGGCCGTGGATTGTTGAGCTCATGGCCGCAGCTTGATGATCCACGTCCGTAACTCGCGGCCACACCCCCTTCTCGGCGTTCGGCAGTCGGGACATTGAATCCCGCCTGCAGAATCACAGTCGAGCCAGCCGAGAACGGGACAGGGTCATGGCTGTCGGGCCAGCCCGACAGCCGTGACCCGGGATTGAATGCCCCCCTAAGGGGGGGGGGTAATCAATCTGGCATCACAACTGTCAGACTTAGGGTGACCAACTCATCCCTTTAATTCGGGACACATATTAATTACACAGGTTCTGTGGCTGGCTTTCACCTGGTTTTAAACTGCCATTCCTCAAGACTCCATTTCACCTGGTTTTAAACTGTCACAGAACCTCTGTAATTAATATGTGTCCCAGATTAAAGGGATGAGTTGGTCACCCTAGTCAGACTAGCCCAACAGCCATGACCCATCCCGTTCTCAGCTGGCGGGATTCAATGTCCCGCCTGCTGAACGCCAAAAAGGGTGCGTGGCCACGAGAAATGGCCAGAAATTGGCAAGCTGCGGCTGGGAGCTCGACAATTCCCGGCCGTTCTCGGCAGAACTGGCCCGACTGCTTGTAAAGTCGGGCCCGTTCTGCCAAGATCCCTGTTCAATGCTGGGGCGGATGACAGCATTGAATAGGGCCCTGCCGCTATTTCCCCCGTTGGAAATAGCGGTGGCAGATTGAATACCCCCAGATGTCGGTCTGACGGGTTTGCAATGCCTTTTGAAGGCAGGTTGATTTGTCAAGGGATTCTGACATACATGTTTTATTAATAAAAAAAAACATGTTTGAGTTGCATTGGTTAGAGCCTTTGAGCTTTGGTAAAAGCTGCCAAAAGGTTTCCTGGGGTTATGGATGCAGAGTGGGGGAGGGCTCAATTCATTAGGCCCTTCTGGGTCTCTAGGGCTTCTGACCTAGGATTAAGCTACCTGTATTTTACATTTGTATCCAAGGGTGGTAAAAGGCTGTCAGGCTGGACATTCTTTCTCTCACTGCCTGGGGAAAGGGACTGCAGATAGGCTCTGTGGGGGTTATTCTAGTCCATTCTTTCTGACAAAATACTTCTTAGATGGACAAAACCATGTGCACTGCGGGTGGGGCAGATGTAACTTGTGCAGAGAGAATTAGATTTGGGTGGGGTTTTTCTTCAAAGTGAGATCTATATTGAAGTGTAAAATCATGCAGTCAGTATTTTCCCTGCACAGAAACAAAATAACTCACCCAAATCTAATTCTCTCTGCACATGTTACATCTGCCCCCCTGCAGTGCACTTGGTTTTGTCCATCTAAGAATGATTTTGTCAGAAAGAATGAACTAGAATAAACCCCTGTGAGAGAAAACCTGCTACTTGGTACAAGTGAACTTTGTTCCCTGGAAATGTCTATTTGTAGTTGACAATCAGAAACAATATATGCTTAGGTAGTGTCTGAGAGACAAGACAACCAATCAGATCTCGTCTACTATATTCTAGAGGGTGCTAAATAAGAAATAGATTCTGATTGTTTGCCCATAACAACATCACTTGTGAAGTAGAATACACATTTTAGTAAATTTCCCCCAAGGTGTTTATTTTGATGTTTGCTGTACACCACCGTCTACCCCGGGAGATGCTACTTGTACTCATAATCCTAGTAATCTTCTACATCTATCCTTGACTACATACCATAGGGTACAGATTAGGGTGGCCAATCCCGGGATCGGGATCGGCGGGATCCCGGGATTTGGCCTAAAAAAGTCCGGGATTTCAATCCCGGGATTGGATTATCCAATCCCGGGATTTTTGGGATTAGACTGCGCATGCGCAGTCTAATGCCGGGCAGCGTCTGAGCACTAGCTCAGACGCTGCCCGGCTCCCGAATCCTGACCCCTGCATGCGGCGATGCGTAGCGTGACAGTAGAGGTCACGCTGCGCAGCCTTCTGCTGTGCACGCCCCCTTCCAGTCTCCTCCGCACGTCGCCTGCCTGCCTCTGCCCGCCCGCATCCTTTCCGGCCTGCGGCCTGGCTGCTAAGAAGGAGGTGCACGAGCCTGGAGGCACCGTGCACCTCCGAACCCACTCCCGGCCGGCCGGCCGCCCGCTAATGTAAGTAAATGTGCGGGTCGGCCGGTGTGGGGGTGGGTATGTGTGGAGCAGAACTGTATTAGGGATGCCAATCCCGGGATCCCGAGAATCCCGGGATTGAGCATTTTTCAATCCCGGATCCCGGGATTGAAAAAATGCCCCGGGATTGGCATCCCTAGTACAGATGTAACAACTGGACAACAATTGTGAATGGAATCTCATGGAATCCATATGCTCTAAGCTGAGGGGTTAAAAGATTCAGGACCAGATGCACCAAGCGGCAAAAAGTGTTAAAGAGGAGAGTTAGCTAGCTCCTAACTTCATTACTACAGGTTGGGTTTAAAAAAATGGCAGTTGGGAGCTGTTTGGTTGGTTGTTTATCATTCTCCTCTTTATTGCTCTTTGAAGATTGGTACATCTGGCCCCTGAATGTGAAATGTGTGTGGAATATTGTCACGATTCACCCTGGACACCCTACAGTACAGTATATGGACATTTCTAACAGTAAGGATAACTTAGTCCAACATTCAACACATTAGCTGCTGTGTTAAATGGATTCACAATAATAAGTTGGGTATCACTGTACCGCTTTTCTGTGGAGCCCTTTAATTAGAGTGACCAACTCATCCCTTTAATCCGGGACACATATTAATTACACAGGTTCTGTGGCGGCTTTCACCAGGTTTTAAACTGCCACACCTCAAGACTCCACTTCACCTGGTTTTAAACTGCCACAGAACCTGTGTAATTAATATGTGTCCCGGATTAAAGGGATGAGTTGGTCACCCTACCTTTAATAACCTTTCATTCAAGGGTACAACCGATAATCATTATTTAGCTCAAAGTTGACCCAAATAATATAATTTAAATGGATATATTGCATCTAAAACATACATTGTAATGGGTCCTGTAAAAGGTTCATCTCGATTGACTTCCATTTTTTTTCAACCTCAACTACAGTACTGTAACTATGTTAATATGATACTATGTTTATTTCTTTAGATTGTGAGCGGTACAGTAATTAACTTCCTCTCTGCATTATGTATCTGGCTATGACCCCAGGATGTGAGTATATAGGCTTGGTTACATTTCTCTTTTATCCTATTATATGTGGATAGAGTTAGTCAGAATTCATTGTTCTGACTCCTCTTTTGTTGGGAGTATATGATGCCTGTCAAAAAAAATCTGTATAAAAAAATAATATATAGAGATAGGTTGTCAAAAAAGCATTGACAAAGCCCTTCCAACACATACAGTATACAATTTCAACTTATGGTACATTTTTTTTAAAACTCTAAATACCTTTAACCCTTTGATTGCCAAGGGAATTTGTCAAAATAGGTGTGAACATTGCCAAGCACACATTTGTATCCATCATAATGACCGGTAATGTTCCCCTTATATAGGAAACATAATCATTTTTCCACACAACATTTTTATTTGAATTCATATAACAAATGTGAGTAACGCAAAATGTTTAGCGGATATTTTGCGTATCTCTCACAGAGATCTTGGCACACAAAGGGTTAAAAACACCTTCAAATGTTACGACTGTAGTTAGACTTTTATATAAGGGATTCTATACATGGTCTTCTAATATTTCAACGTTGCACAGAGATCCAGCTATGGATGTATTTCCCAACTTAAAGCAATTATAGGCAATTTGGAGTTGCGCACATTTACTACTGCGATAGAGCGGGTATTATTGGGTGGCAATTTGCGCATAAGGCATGTCTCGGGGGTGTTGCCAGGACTGAGTGGTTTTCAGGGGTGATTGCAGATCCGTCTGACTTCAGTCACTTCTCCTAGGATTAGGTTGCAGTCAATGTGTGCTGCTAATGCCTGCTTTCTCCAGTGAATAGATGGGTGTTCTGTTGTCACATAGATGTACCCCAGGCATAAAGAGTTCCCAATTGCAAGTGTCACTACTGAAATGTTTTGCTTTGCCTTAAAAAAAAATGTTGCTACCAAACGAAACAATAAAGTAAAAAAAAAAAAATCTTAAATACTAGGACCATCACCACTACGGATGGGTTCCAGTAGGATGATGTTACTGTACACTAGCAGATTGGTCACAGCTCAGCTTCAGGTTGTCATAAAACAGAACACAGGGAATTAAAGACTGTTATTTATACTATACCTTGTAGATCCCTAACCAACGTGTTACTATGTGGAATAGAAATTACATCACCTTTAAATGTTACCTTTGTGGTTTGATTATTTCCTGTTGTCTCTTGGTGCCCATTATTCATTTTCCAATTTGTTGAAATATTGTGGCATTCATGTTTATTCAGAATAATGCTAAATATATGACAGATACTATACATTTCACCCAATGTGTATTTATTATTATTATTATTATTATTATTATTATTATTACAGGTCGGGTCACCCTTATCCGTATATTGCAAAATACAAAATATTCCCGAAAACCGTGGTTTTTCAGAATATTTAGTATTTTTTTAATTTTTACCTCGTCCCCCTATGTCCGCTGCGGCCTCCGGTCTCAGTGATACATTGCGCGAGTGCGCGCCGGTGATGTCAACAGCGCGCCGGCGCACTCGCGTAATGCACCCCTGGGACCAGAGATGCCAATGTAGAGGATCCTGAAGGCCGCCCTGGATGTCGGGGGACCATCAGGGGACCAGGTAAGTATGGAAAAATAATATATTCCAAAATTCAAAAAAAATCTCTTATCCAAAATGCTTGTGGTCCTGAGCATTTTGGATAAGGGATACTCAACCTGTATTATTATTAGATATTATTTTGGCAATATTTATACCTCATAATAAAGAAAAATATATTTTTTAAAACAATAGACAGTCTGCGAGGTTGATCCTGGTTTTGAATGTGACCGTTTGTTCTGTGGATGATTCATTGGAACCGCTCGTGGAAAATGGAAATGCACTTGCTTTTGGGGATGATGGTTCTGACATTAAATGGTAATTTTTGCTTTTACTAATTAGTGTCAAGGGTATAAATAAAGTTATTGGTATAAAAGTCACCCCCATTGATAGTACAGGATGTCACCCAACTACTAACACCCCCTCATCACTCTCAGACATGAAGTCATTTTCACGTGGAATAGCCCATAGCAACCAATCAAATTCTAACTGTTATTTCTTTACTGAGGTTGAAAATGATAGACAGAATCTGGTTGGTTGCTATCGGCAACATCCCCACTTTTCACTTTAAGAAGCTTTAGTACTGTAAATTGACCCCTAATTCCAATCAGAATTCTGTATCCAGCGGTATCAGCCAGTAACCATACGTGGGACTCTAGTTCCAGAGAAAGTGAAATAAAATGACGTGTAATGAATATATCACCATACGACATGTGGCAGTCACAATATTCCTACATACTGATTTCCATAGCCCGGGGCGATCTCACTACACAGTTTAGGAAGCATATTATCATACATCCAGTGACCTAACAATAGCGCCGCAGACCCTGCGATGGAGGGGAGGAGCTGAGTAAGTGTGAGAGCCGGGGGTCTGCTCAGGCTATTGTTATGCTGCCGCCGCATCTGTGGCCAGGAGTTGGGACCCGCAGATCTACTAGTTTGCGTCCCGGCACTCCTCCTGACTCCTTCTGAAAAATGTCCTTCACAAAATGGCCTCCCCCTTACAGCAGACAGTTTTTGAGGATGCTAGAGGAGGTGGCGGCAGCGGCCTCCCCCTTACAGCAGACAGTTTTTGAGGATTTGGAATGGGGGGGGGGGGGGTAGGGTTAAAATGAATATGGTGCTGAATACTTATCTGATCACAATGTTTCTGTTGTCTGATTTCTTCTTTCAATTTTTTGTATTCGTTATGTTCATTAAATGGATATGTGAAAAATAATACCGAATTTTAATAAAACGTATTTCTTGCACATGGAAGATAAATGGGGACTGTAACCTCACAGAGTGTAGGCAAGGTGAATTACCTTACTCACACAATAACAAGGGGCTTGATGCTCATAAAGGTTTCTTTAAAATGACCTGGTGGGTGCGTACCTGTACTCACGTTGAATCACGTAGTTCGCCTCCTCAAAAGGTATCTTTCACTTGGTGGTCTCGGTGTATTTCTAAGAAAATAATGTTTTTTTTCCTCACTCCTCAGTAATAATAAACTGAGTTTTTATTTTTATACATACATACAAGTAAAATCCTGTCTGCCGGGCGAGGTGGGAGGTTAGAAATTGGGTCAAGGTCCAACAAATGTGCTATACCGGTAGGCACAGATGGAGAGTATTTCTGGCCTTACTTTCTTTCAAATCCATCACCACAAAAGCACCTGCAGATCAGAGAAACGGGGGTCCCTCTTTCCAACGCATTTCGAGCTTCTGCTCTTTATCAAGGCATGATGCATGATGCCTTGATAAAAAGCAGAAGCTCGAAACGCGTTGGAAAGGGACCCCTGTTTCTCTGATCTGATCTTGTTATCTCGCACTTGAATACAAAACTGTGATGGCATTATCCTTTAATTGTTAAAACTAAACCTCGTAACACGTACTATTATTTTAGCTAAGCTATTTAATAAAAGTTACATTTTAATATTCTGCTATTATCATTTGTTAAGTGTGCCCCAAAAACCTTTGTGTGTTCTTCCTTGCTGTCACCCTCGTGACTTAACTTTTCAGTTTTGACACTGAACCTTTGGGGTCTCCACCAACCAGACACCGCTGATCATTTTATGTTGTACAGAGAGTGTTCTGGGGTGACTGCGCTGTAGACTTGGTTGAGGTGGGTCGGCTGCGGGGTGTTGGAGGTATACTACAGGGTACCTCTTTGAAGAGAAATGATATGGAATATGCACCCTTGGGTGCCACCCTGCGCTCAGTATCACCTAACCTTATACGATATGTGTGCTATGAATTGGGCAATGCTTCATATATCACATGCACAGTATCCGCATACCGGAAGTGACGCGGCACAAAGGGCGGATGTCTACAACACGTAGCCGCACTGATCCTCACAAGAGAAGGGCGGAAGTGACGCAGCCGGCAACTGACAGCCGCTACACACCGCCAATAAACCACCACTATAAAAAGGCATGGGGAGAACAAGCCAGGATTCACGAATATCCTGAAGAAGCCCACTTCCGGGCGAAACTAGTCGATGTGAATTCCTGGACTCGCCCAGCGCCGTCCATACAGTGACAGCACCAGCGAGAGTCTGCCGGCAGACACTCACCCCAGCCTTAAAGGTAAAGAGACCCTGACCTCCAGATTGGAAACATAATTACATCCAACTGATCACAGGAGCCGCAGTTTGTGGCAATCCTCATTGGTACCACAAAGACTGTGTTAGTCTATGTAAGTCTAAGTCTGTTACCCCCACCCCCCACCTTCCCCATTGTGGCATGTATACCGGTACTAGGACTATTTAATAACAGTTAAATAACATACCAACACCTTGTACAATTATTCAATCCATACTTAACACATTTTATCCACAGCAAATTGCAATTCTGTCTTCAATGGGTGTTTTTTATTAACATTTTTTGGTACTTGTGTATTTTGGCGGCGCCCATCGCATCGTATACCATTACGCATGCGATGGTATGCGATGCGACGCGATTTCATTGGTTAATGTACGATGGCATACAATTTTCAAATTGTATGCCATTGTACATGGCATACAATGCGATGCGATTAAACATTGTATAAGCACCCTAATGGGTGCTTATACAATGTTAAGCACCCTAATGGGTGCTTACAATGTTAAATGCACCCCCACGCCACCCCCCCACTATAAATGTGAACCCGAAGCGTGGCGAGCGCAGCGAGCCCACGAGGGGCGGCGGTATGCGTCCTACGACCTTTTCATACCCCCACTATCCACGTCGGCGTGGAGTTGAGAATAGATTAGTGTGGCGAGCGCAGCGAGCCTCCGAGCCCAAAGCGTGGCGAGCGCACGCGGATACCTGTGAAGCCCGCGAAGGGACGCGTTTACCTGTGAAGGTATCCGCGTCCGCTCGCCACGCTTTGGGCTCGGTGGCTCGCTGCGCTTGCCACACTAATCTATTCTCAACTCCACGCCGACGTGGATAGTGGGGGTATGAAAAGGTCGTAGGACGCGTACCGCCACCCCTCGCGGGCTCGCTGCGCTCACCACGCTTCGGGTTCACGTTTATAGTGGAGGGGTGGCGTGGGGGTGCATTTAACATTGTAAGCACCCATTAGGGTGCTCAAAAGCACCCTTTAGAGTGCCTATACGATTTTTCATCGTATAGGGGGTCAAAATCGCGTCGCATCGCATGCCATCGGGTACATGGCATGCGATGCGATACGTTCATCGAACGATGCTGAAATTGGGCGCCGCCAAAATACACAAGTACCCATTTTTTTATACTTTTATGAAATACATTGTATATTTATTCATTTCTTATACCATGTAACCACATGCAATGATAAATACCTATATGTTTTAAATTATTGTAAACTTCAATAAATCCCAATTTTTTTCATCAATTAACTGTGCATGTGATAGATGAAGCATTGCCCAATTCATAGCACACATATCGCATAAGGTTAGGTGATACTGAGCGCAGGGTGGCACCCAAGGGTGCATATTCCATATCGCTGATCATTTTAGTCTATGCGGTACATACGTTGGTACATTAGATCTGTTTACCATATAATTATTGCCAATATTACCTCGCCAGTGCTGATTCCCATCCATATTGTACAGACATTGTAATTTCCCAGCATCCTCCTTCTTGATGGACCATCCCCTGTATACAGTAGGAGCAAGTTAATCTAGCCTTAGGGGTTAACAATCGGTACACTTTCACCAGGACCCATTGGGCCAGTTTGAGTTTATATAAATCTGTCCAGCAGGGGAAACCCAGATATTGCTGTGCACAGATAGAGTCCTTTTCCTTTGTCTGTAACTTGTCACTTTGTTCAATTGAATGCTTAGATAGCAACATAATAAATACAATAAGTGCAACAGTTGCAGTAATACTACCAAGAAACCCAATTGTTTCAAAATAAGCCTGTCTGCTCTATGTAATAATACACTCAACACACACAGAACGCCCGCACGTGTAATTTTAAGCACAAATCACTAGTCACTTGTCTGTCTAAATGTGTTTTCTTTTTAAAAATTTTTTGCTTGCCGTATTAATTGAATTAATAAAGGTTATGTTTTAAATGATCAATTCCTTCTAGTAGGTGCACCACACCATGACAATTCTTTCCTTTCCCTCTTTCCTTGAATGTGCCTTTAAGGTCTATATTACCATATGCAGGGGGCCTTTTTGTTGAAAATGCTTTATTAAAAACACATGGTCTTGTGCGATTGAACCAACCCAATCTCCCAACTTCGGCTGGCATCCTGCACCTCTGATAAAATCTCTACACTAAACCCTTTGTGCCAGCAGTTTGAGAGCTCTAAAATAAGGGAATTTAAAATGACCAGTGATACCAGCCAAGAACGTTGTAGCTTCTCTGAGAGAACAATCCTTCACGTCTGATTTAGTCAAGGCTAGAAAAAGGTCTCGACTAGTTACTTAATCAATATCTAGGAAAACACACAAATATTTGATGGGCTGTTCCTTGTTATAGTATCTTGATTGTTCATTCTTAATAACTCACTCAAGCTAGTTTTTTTTTAAGTATATGCCATGATGGAGCCACAGCAGAACCTCTAAGGGCTCAGAAGACCATAGATCGGCTACACTAATATTTATGGTGGTCTCATCTGACAAACAAAGTTAAAGCTAATGTTAACGGTTGTGCATTTAGTGACGTGTGATACCTACAGTAAATTTTTATACACATTACCTTGTCGGTTGCAATCATTGCTAATACCTGCAAGTCAAAAAATATCTTTATAGATTTGATTTTAGAACTCAAACCACGTAATTGTTCAGTAACAGTCCACAATTCCTCGTTGCAGTTTTAAATAAAGTGATGTGTACTTATAAGGCGCATGGTGTCCGAATGTCAGATCTCAATGAATATTGGGTGATTTATAAACCCAATGGGACTCCAGAATCGTCACTGAGTTCCAGAAGAACTTGAGTTGGCAATGTTCTCCACTGGGTACTTTAGACCAATGTGTTTCAAGAGCTATGTCTCTTTTTCAAGTCAACAGTGTCTTCGCCTAAAATAGGATATTCTTTCTTAATTTCTGATTCCAGTAAAGTGGACTCGAAGAGTCCGTCCCACGGCAATTGAAGTAAAAGGGGGATCTTCAATCCTGGATGCTATTTCTGACAGGGGAAATAGCGGCCCTCGCCTATTGAATGCTGGCGTTATGCTGGATATGTTTTGTCGAAAACAGCTGTGGATTGTTGACTTCACGGCCGTTTTTGGTCAATCCGTGGCGTTTTTCACTGGCACTCCCACTTTCCGGCACTCGATAGTCGGAACAAGGAATTCCGACTGTCGAGTTCATGTTGAGCGGAACAAAAATGGTCCCAGATTGAATAACCCCCGTGCCCCAAAGGCTTAGTAGAATTATGTTCACTAGTATATAAAAGGATTGTATTCTCCTCAATATATGGGCTCTTAAGTTTCCTCTGAGTCTAAGATCAGACTGCTGAGTTCTGAAGTCCTTGCTGGTGGATGGAAATTATGTTGTGTCAGAGGGATTGTTGCAGTGGTGGCTCGTACCTCTGTGGAGGAGGGGGGCTGCCGCAATACCCCCTCCCCTCCACTGCTACTGGTCCTTGCCGCTGCTGCCTGCTGGTCCCCGCTGCTGGCCCCTACCCCCGTCATAGTCACGGGACTGGCGCATGCGCAGTGGCAAACTCAGGACTGTGCATCTGCATAACCCATTGTTATGGGCTGCCCCCCGCAGCAGTCCATAGAGGCATCCCAGAGGGAGGGAACACCTCCCAATGGGACTGCCTTGGGTGACTGGCAGGTCGGACTTCCAATAGGAAGTCACTGTCAGTCACAGTGAAGCCAATGCAGTCCCTATACACCCCATAGGTAAAAACCGCCACTGGATTGCTGTATTTAAAGTTTGCCAGCAAAAACAGAATTCATCTTCTTTCAGAACTGTAAGTGGCCCTTGATATGTTTCAAAGAGAGTTTAAATTTGAAAATAAAATTCTGATTTATTTGTTTAGATCTATATTTTGACAGAGGTGAATGATGCAGTATTCAGTCAGCAGTTCTTAAATACGCAGTTTATTAATATGTGCCTTTATAAGTAATTGTTTCCTATGCCTCATTTTTTACATATTGCTGAGCTTCTGTGAGGAAATCCAGAAACATGTCCTGTAGGTGAATCCTGAGAGTATAGATCAGTGTAATAGAAAGAGCTGTGTTTCAAGAATATTGTGATTTCCTCCTCCAGATACTGTATAATTGATATGTAAGATTAAATAAATCTATCACTTTATTCTGTCTTTCATTTTCAATCCAGAGGACGAAGTTTCTCACCCAGAGAAGGAAGAGTTTCTTTAAAATCAAAGGGCCGTTAAGATATGGAATACTCTGCCAGAGAAGGAGGGGATGGCAGTCTCAATTGATACATTTAAAGAGAGGTTAGATCTTTTTTAGCACAATAAAGTATACAAGGTTATAACTATTAAGTGGATTCCTAATATATTGGAAAGCCATTTTCGGTCGTCAGGGATTCCAGTTTATAACAGATAGGCAATAACCTTATCTTTACACTACAGGAGTCATATACTGTATAGTCTATACTTGATTAACTAAAGTCTTTTTTAAGGAACTAAAGACTTACTATTATGTAAGTATGGGCCAGATGTATTATAGCTGCGCTTATTGCACTGCTCGCCTATAACACTCCAGCTCTGCCTCATTAACGAAGCGAAGTAGGAAGGGACACCGACAAGATGCATTACATCTTGTCCTCCAAAGTGGGGGAGCGTAAACTTCTTCCTCCGACGATACCTCCATTCTGCAGACAGTACATCACTCCTTGCCTGCCCGGCCTGCTCTTCTGGGCATGGGCGCGATCTCACGTAAGATCTCCTGTGCAGCCCGGAGCCGGCAGCCGGGACAGTGATGTCTGCTGTGGGGATAAGGCTCCGCCACCCTGCTTCTGATGATGTTGATAGCGGCAGGGGGCAGAACGGTCAGCGTTGCTGACTATTCATACATTTGCCCTGTATATCGACCTGCTATCATTTAGATAGCAGCACCGATATGCCCAGGGGCACATAGCGCTCCTGTTATTTGGCGCACAATGGCCCCTTCATATATGGGGAGAAGCGGTATTGGTGAACATAATGTGCGCTGATACCCCTTCTCCCACATAATGCATATTCATACATCTGCCCATAAGTCAGCTGGATTTGGAACTGGAAGTGGCCCTGCAAAAAGTTCTAGTAGTCTGAAGTGGGCGACACAAAATCAAATGTAGGCGGAACCAACACCAAAATAAGCTGGATCACTGCACCTGAGTGAAAGCCATTGGTTTCAATTGGCTTTACAGCCTATTGGCCACCACCAATTTAATCTGCTGCGGCAAGCCACACATCTCTACATTCTAAATAATACCCTACCTCCCCCCATTGAGACTGAACATGGACCCCAAACATCCATCAGTCAGACAAAAAACTTAGTTATAGTACATAATAGCACAAATGTCAACCCCCCCTACACCTCCAGCGGGAGTCCAGAAATTGTTATTAACTTCCACTCCTGTCCCTTTCACAAATATTGTAATGGATATAGATAGGCTCCCATCTTAGATGAGTATTTCCAGCGGGACACAAACGGGGTTGTTATTCGCACAGGACCCTCATTAATATTGAGGATGATAGGTGGACCCCCAACGAGCAGTGTACACTGGATATATTCCTAATGGAGGTTCCATAGAGGGTGTGCTACCACTGGACATCAAAATATGCACATATAACAAGAAGAAAAAAGTATGTCCTGGCGTGGTGCACCTACTGGGACTCACACGAATAAAAATGAACTTTTATTAACAATTTTTAAGATAGCGAAATATAAAAACACACAGACAAAACATCAATGCAATGGGTTTAAAAAACGGAGGCTTGAAGGTAACACCAATTGCGCCCACCACTATGACCTGATAGAGGGCCTTATTTTGGTTCATTCTTTCTGACAAAATCCTTCTTAGATGGACAAAACCATGTGCACTGCAGGGGGGCAGATGTAACATGTGCAGAGAGAATTAGATTTGGGTGAGTAATTTTGTTTCTGTGCAGGGAAAATACTGACTGCTTTATTTTTACACTGCAATATAGATCTCACTTTGAAGTAAAACCCCACCCAAATCTAATTCTCTCTGCACATGTTACATCTGCCCCACCTGCAATGCACATGGTTTTGCCCATCTAAGAAGGATTTTGTCAGAAAGAATGAACCAAAATAAGGCCCAGAGTGAGGAGATCCTCACCAGTGTGGTGGGCGCAATTGGTGTTACCTTCAAGCCTCAACTATACTAACTTGCAGGGGGGCACGTTGGAGCTCATTATTTAAATCCAACATTACCGCTCCACATTGGGAATAGGATACAACGCCCTGAGCACTCTAATAGAGTCATAATTACTGCATTTGCCACATAAACCCTGAAACCCTGATATTGTGTGGATAATTATATAATATTATTTCTGCGGCCATTACACCCTGCAGTAAATTAAATTCTCCTGTCTCGCTAAAGGTGACATCACTATAGTGGTCCCGATTTCTTTTGGGTAGATAACCATTGATATTTTGCGGGTGGTATACTGATACCCTGACTAATGGTGATAAACCACTTTAAGAGCTACTCCTAGTTCCTTTGCCTGCACAACGTGATGTTGACATACTAGTCGACATGACAAGTTGACTAATGACCAATATCTACCACAGATACACCAGTCGACATGAAAACCTGATCATGATTTAACACCTGCCATACTGGTGCTGCTTCCGCCAGGTGCAATCCCAGCAAATGTATCAGCATATACTGGCAACATTGTGTTTGATATAGTTGTTTCCATTCTGCATGATACTTGTATTTTTAGATACGTGTGACATTTAGAGAAGTCACGCACATTGCCGCAAATTCATTTAGCAATGGTGCGGGATTAAATGACTTCCTAAAGTTAAAAACAATTAAAGAGACAGAATGTGTAATTTTCCCAGTGGGAAGTAATTGATATCGGTCAACATCTGTGTTGATCTTTTTCAAAAAACCTTCTGCCAGCCTACGGAAATAAGCAGTAGCTCAGGCAGACACTAAGACAACAGGTCGCACATCACTGTGGGGATAAGGAAATCATTAGTGGCCAACATCTACATATTGAACCTTCTATTAAGGATAGCCATCAAAACCCCCCTAGTGAGAAACAATTGATATTAGTTGACATCAGTGTCAACCACTCCAAAAAGAGTCTTCTTCCTGTCTGCAAAAATAAGCAGCAGCTCAGGCAGACACCTAGGCAACAATTGGGACACCACTGTTGGGACAAAGGAATTATTTGTGGCTTGCACTAATATATTGTGTTAACCGAACGGATATTAAAACACCATACTACTATCAGTTCTATGCACCTTTACACTGGGGAATACAGCCAATAAGACACTATCATATTGAATCTTATACATATTACAACAAGAAGTGTCGGCTAATATTACCTGTATACAGATACATTTAAATAGTCAAAATTTGTGTGGAGTCAGTGAGCCGCCGTTTTTTAAACACATTGCGTTGATGTTTTGTCTGTGTGTTTTTATATTTCGCTATCTTAAAAATTGTTAATAAAAGTTAATTTTTATTTGTGTGAGTCCCAGTAGGTGCATCAAGCCAGGACATACTTTTTTCTTCTTGTTATAGGTATTTCCAGCAGGTACTCTGCTGTTTTTGTGTGGGAGACAGAAGGGGGCACAGGGCCACATCTTTTAAAAAAGTAATTGGCTAGCAGTCGGCCTCAAATGTCTGAACTTACATCCATTCGCATGCCGCTGCATATATTCACGGGGCGGCGGCGGGCGAGTGTTCGTTCAGCCGACAGATGGCTTTAGCCCGCTCGCTAAACACAGCTGGTAACTTGACAGATAGGAGCTGATTGGCTGGCTGTTTATCACACTCCATTGTATCACTTTTTAAAGCTTGATACACCCTATGTCAAAATCAACGTGTATGCTTGTAGGCTTCTTTCTCGCACTCCTTTTGACTAGGTGCGTTTGGAATGCAAATCTGATTACTGGAAATACCACAAAAAAAGTACTAAAAAAGTAACAATTTAATAAGGAAAATCAATCAATTGTGTTATTGAAGATCACAGCAATGAGAAATGCACCCTTAACCCTTTGAGCGCCAGCGTTGCTGTGAGCGATCCTCAAAATGTCCGCTAAAAACGGCATCGCCGCTCACGGCGACTGTTCTTTTGGTATAAATAGATACAAATGAATCAATAAACTGTGTAACAAATCAATGAACTGAAGTTTAGTTAAATATTGCAGCCCAAAAAAAAAAAGAACAGTCGTTGTGCGCGGCGCTGGCGTTTTTAGCGGATATTTTCAGGATCTCTCACCGCAACGTTGGCACTCAAAGGGTTAATAAGAAAAAAAGTTTTGTCAAATGCCCTTGGCACTCGAAGGGTTAAATCATTCTTCACAAATTGTTAAATATTGTATTTTATTCTCCCCAGTAATCTCAGCAGAGCCTGTTGCACATCTATATTCCGTAGACTGTAGATGAGAGGGTTTATGATGGGTGTAATTACTGAGTACAGTACAGAGAGGACCGGTTCTAGAACACCGGAGAATTCTGACTGTGGTAACATGTACACAGACGCACCGGTACTATAGTACGTAACGACCACGGTGAGGTGGGATGAGCAGGTGGAGAAGGCCTTCTTTCTGCCAGTCTTAGTTTTTATCCGCATGATAATCTTGATAATTTTTATATACGATATCAAACAGAACATGACTGGCAAAAAGGCCACTATCAACAACTGGATATAAAAAACAATATAAAACTGTTCAGTGACCCCGCAGGAGATGTTAATCAGGGCTTTGGCATCACAGAAGAACTGGTGTACGGTATGTGACTGGCAGAAGGACAGACGGGACACTGGGATTGTAAACAAAAGGGAATTTAAGCACCCTGATATCCAGGTGCCAGATGCCAATAACAGACAGCGATTCCTATTAAAGATATAGTGATAGTGTAAAGGATGACATATAGCAATATACCGGTCATAGGCCATAATGAATATTAGAAAGTCTTCTGTAGAAGCAACTAAAAGATAAAAGTACATCTGGGTGAAGCATTGTGCGACGGACACTGTATTGTCCCCAGATAGTAACATATACAGCAGGTTAGGGACAGTAGTGGTTGTATAACAGATATCTAGTAAGGCCAGGTTACAGAGGAAGAGGTACATGGGGGTGTGTAGCTGGTAATCAAAATGTATCAGTGTAATTATAACAGAATTTATGAACACTCCAAATATATATAGGAAGAAAAACACGCTGGTGGTTAATAATGTATAGTCTGATTTGGCGTAAAATGGTAACAAGAGGAATTCTTTAATGTAAGTCTGGTTCTCCATGTCATGGTCAAGGTCCTCTGTAAAGAAACATACTTATTGTTTGAATATATAAGTATGGCTGTGTGATTATCATATGGTCCTAAGGAGAATCACATACCCGGAGCTCTGTCTCTTGTACCTCACTGTATAAATGTCAAAGTTAGGCCGCCAGAAGCTTCCACGCGTGGGATAAAGATCTAGAGCAGGCGGAGGATTTTCCATAAGGCAAACAAGGCACCTGCCTAGGGCCCAGCAGGTCCCAAGTGGCCCCATAATGATATCCTGGCTGTCCATTACATTCCCAGAGAAGTATTGCGTGACCACCGCATGATTTGATGACATCACATGGACCCGCCCACACTCCCAAAGTCCATTTGATGTTCTTTGAAAGGATACAAATGGCAGTCAGGTTACTGTAAATGTGACACAGGTATTAGGCCTACTTCCAAAAGACAGAGCGCCTGATTCCGATTTGTACGCACTGACGATATTTATGCATCTGAGCATTTATCGGTAGTCTGAGCACGCCCCAAGGCACTCTATCGATGCCGCCTGCAATCAGCAGCAAAAATATATAGTACTACGGATTGTTGGAGGGAGGAGAACCCCAAATCGGTATCTCAATACAGGAAAGTAGTGATTTAAAAAGACATTACATTGAATTCAATGTTTTTAAAGCTAACACAATTTGACCCATCACTACTATGTACAGTATTGTAACTACTGAGGAAGAGAGGGATCTAGGTGTCACTATTTCAGGGGACTTAAAGGCAGGTAGGCAATGTAACAAAGCAATGAAGAAGGCAAGTCAGATGCTTGGTTGCATAGGGAGAGATATCAGCAGTAGAAAGAAAGAAGTAATAATGCCACTGTATAGGTCATTGGTACGACCTCATCTAGAGTATTGTGTTCTGGAGGCCATATCTCCAGAAGGATATAAATACATTAGAGACTGTACAAAGACAGGCAACTAAAATGGTGCATGGCCTACATCACAAAACGTACCAGGAAAGACTAAAAGATCTTAATATGTATACTTTAGAGCAGAGAAGGGAAAGGGGGGACATGATAGAAACTCTCACATATACCCAAGGGTTATAACAAGGTACAGGTGGGAGACATTCTTCACAGGAAGAGGAGCAGCAGAACACGAGGACATGCACTGAAACTAGAGGGAGGAAGATTCAGGGGAAATGTGAGGAAGAATTACTTCACAGAAAGAGTAGTAGATAAGTGGAATAGCCTCCCATCAGAGGCTGATAAACAGTAGTACAATTTAAACATGCTTGGGATAGGCATACTGATATCCTTACAAAGAAATAAGGATCAAATATGGTTTGCGGTAACATGTTTAAAAAAGGGGCAGACTAGATGGGCCAAGTGGTTCTTATCTGCCGTCACATTCTATGTTTCTATATTACAGTGTAAGGTTGTAGATTGTTCACATCTCACCTGTATAATGTAATAGAGCAGTGAACAGGGCAGGGATGTCCATTATTTATACAGGGTGGATCGCTATTCACCTAATTAAGATGTTACTATGGGGAATAGCAATCAGTGAATGACTTTACCATTGCATTTTGCCTTTGGGTTTTAATTATAAAGTTTTCAGACATAAATCAGCAACATTTTACATTCTCTCTGTGGAACATTTATCCTATTGGTTTTAGGAAAAACACTTAAAACTTGTGACAAACTATTTAATAATGTTTCTTTTTTACAATATTTGATTGGATTGTTATATTTTTATAAATAAAAGAAAAAGGATATTGTATTTATGTGATTAAAAAGGGTTCCAGACACTGGTTACAAAATGTCTAGGTTGACACCATTTCATTGACATGCATTCAGTCATCGGGGTCAATAGGTTGACAGGTGAAAGAAAAAACCACATCGGGCGCAAACACTATGGTAATTCACCCTTGGAATTAGGGAATATATAGCGATTTTCACATATGGCTGCTCCCAATTAGCAAATTGGAGGATTTGCAATAGGTAGACACAATAGGGGAAATAGGGAGTGTGTATGACTGATCACACACACCCAGAGAGCGCCAGACAATTGGATAATTATAAATGTAATAAATTTATTTAAATAAACAGCAATAAAAATGTATCACATCAAATGTAACATATAATAAAATGAATAAAAGAAAAAAAGGTACATTACACTCCCATGGGATATATAGCAACAGGTGGTAGTCCCGATATTTAGAAATCACCTCTTAGGTGTAAAATATACGTCAGATCCAGCTCAATTATCACAGATGTTGAATTTTTTGTGTAGATAACACATCACATAAAGAATGTAGTGGCTGATATTTAAGGATATGCTCAGTCTATTAAGCAGACTGCTCTAGCTTAACCGCCGGCTGTCGCCGCCTGTTGACGACCAGCCAGTTTGTGTGTCGGCGGAGAGCGAGCTGTCTGCCTCCGGCAATCAGCTAAGTTGTTGCACGCTGAATTGCCGGGAGGTTGGAGCGGTCCAATGAATGCTGCAGGTAACTCACCCAGGACTTTGTGCCGATGTCCGGCTAGCGTGTTCAGTGCTGGCGGCGCTGGGGAGACCTTAGTTTAGCAGGTAATCAGCTGGAAGAACGATCGTTTTCAGGAGCTGGAATCAATGACGCTGGAGCTGCAGTCACATTGGGAGTGCACCTTATCTCTGTAGCTTGGCTTGACGCGTTTCTCCGCTGTCACAGTATGTAGCGGTTTCTTCAGAAGGGTATAGCCTTCTGAAGAAACCGCTACATACTGTGACAGCGGAGAAACGCGTCAAGCCAAGCTACAGAGATAAGGTGCACTCCCAATGTGACTGCAGCTCCAGCGTCATTGATTCCAGCTCCTGAAAACGATCGTTCTTCCAGCTGATTACCTGCTAAACTAAGGTCTCCCCAGCGCCGCCAGCACTGAACACGCTAGCCGGACATCGGCACAAAGTCCTGGGTGAGTTACCTGCAGCATTCATTGGACCGCTCCAACCTCCCGGCAATTCAGCGTGCAACAACTTAGCTGATTGCCGGAGGCAGACAGCTCGCTCTCCGCCGACACACAAACTGGCTGGTCGTCAACAGGCGGCGACAGCCGGCGGTTAAGCTAGAGCAGTCTGCTTAATAGACTGAGCATATCCTTAAATATCAGCCACTACATTCTTTATGTGATGTGTTATCTACACAAAAAATTCAACATCTGTGATAATTGAGCTGGATCTGACGTATATTTTACACCTAAGAGGTGATTTCTAAATATCGGGACTACCACCTGTTGCTATATATCCCATGGGAGTGTAATGTACCTTTTTTTCTTTTATTCATTTTATTATATGTTACATTTGATGTGATACATTTTTATTGCTGTTTATTTAAATAAATTTATTACATTTATAATTATCCAATTGTCTGGCGCTCTCTGGGTGTGTGTGATCAGTCATACACACTCCCTATTTCCCCTGACAGGTGAAAGGTAGACTAAATACTAAAATCTACCGATCCTTTCCTGATCTCTCTCCCTCTATCCTCACTCATACCTCCAACTGTTTCTCTGCTGTCTACTCTTGGATGACCCAGCACTTTTTTAGACTTAAAATATTAAAGACTAAGCTGACCTCTTCCCACCCTCCTGCATAAAACCTGACAATCTCTCAACCTAACCTGTCTAAGCTCACTTCTTCGCCTTCTGTGTCACCCCAGTCTGTCTAACCCTCCCCTTTAGAATGTAAGCTCTCACGAGCAGGGCCCTCTCTCCTTATGTGCCTTTCTTAGAATATATAAACCTCTGCCACCCTGATAATTGCTTCAGTGTCCTGTCCCCTGGTGCACATATCCATATTAACCATGTACTTGTCCGAAACTGTCTTGTACTGTAATTTGTTATGTGTTTTTGATTATAACTATGCTCTGTAAAGCGCTGCGGAATCTGTGTGCGCTATATAAGAAACTGTTAATAAATAAATAAATAAATAGACACTGCTTTAGGTTCAAAAGGTCAATAAGTTCAAAAGGTCAACATGAAAATGTCGACACACATATGATTGACATGAGTTTTTTCGGTACTTGTTTCCTAGCACGGCCACACCGATTTACATCGGGGTGGTCATGTCGGAAAAATCGGGTCGATCGCATCGCATGCGATTTGGTCGCATGCGATGCGTTCGACGCGACCGACCCGATTTTGGACCCGATTTTTTGATTGAATGAAATGCAAATCGGGTCCCTGGGACCCGATTTTACATTGGATTCAATGTAAAATATTCCCTAGACCCCCAAATTTAACGACGTAAACCCCACCCCACGATAGACGCCAACCCGAAGCGTGGCGAGCGCAGCGAGCCCTCGAGGGGCGGCGGTGCGCGTCCTCCGACCTTTTCATTCCCCTACTATCCACTAGGGCGTGGAGTGAGAATAGAATAGTGTGGCGAGCGCAGCGAGCCTCCGAGCCCGAAGCGTGGCGAGCGCAGCGAGCCCCGCGAGGGGACGCGGATACCTGTGAAGCCCGCGAAGGGACGCGTTTACCTGTGAAGGTATCCGCGTGCGCTCGCCACACTATTCTATTCTCACTCCACGCCCTAGTGGATAATAGGGGAATGAAAAGGTCGGAGGACGCGCACCGCCGCCCCTCGCGGGCTCGCTGCGCTCGCCACGCTTCGGGTTGGCGTCTATCGTGGGGTGACGACGGGGACATCTATAATGTGAAATGGGTCATATTGGCCCATTTCACATTTTTCACATTTTTTTAAAGGTGAGATGGACTTAATCAAGTCCATCTCATCTTGTGCCATTATAATGGCACAAGACCGACGCGATCCTCACGATTTCAATGTTAAAAAATATTTTAACATTGAAGCCTATGGGGAAATCGGGGGCATCGCGTCGGTCGCGTCGGGACCAATGTTAATGGTCCCGACCGACGCGATGCCCCCGATATTGTACCTTTGCCGGCAAAATGGACCTGATTTCAAAGGAAATCGGGTCCATCGTGTGGATCGTGTACCTTAACTTAAAGGTACACGATCCATAAGATTGTGGCCGTGCTAGGAAACAAGTACCGTTTTTTCTTCTTTTTTTCAAATTTGTCATCCTTTACCATCCATGTGGAATACTATGGGGAATTGTAACCTGTGCTAAATGCAGCGCCGGTGGAGCGAGCCACCTTGCCCACATTGTGACAAGTGGTGCCAGCTTCGCCGTACTGTACACTATTTATGGTCACGCGGTTAAACATAGAAAATGACATCAAAGGCACAGACACTTGGCACAAATCAAAGCCACGAAGGGTCCTTCCTAATCTGGCATTGGTGTCTTTCTCCTTATAGCAAATTTTAAATTGAAGGAATTCCAATATTTGCCTAAAACATTATACAACCATTTACTCTGACTATTAAGATGTTATTTTCTTGTTGATGCAAAACACTTTAAGGATGGAGCAGAAATAAGCAGACCACCACTATAACCGCTTGGAGAATTAGGTCCAAGCAATTGGTGGTTTTTGGTGCCTTGTAAGGAGTGGGAAAAATCTGGAAACCAGTGCAAACAATGTCCTTTCTGGCAAGGGTTTCCCCAATTGAATAGTCAATACCACTTCTTTCAAATATTTTATTGAAGATATCAAATAGGGCAATAATACACGTGTCTTGGTCATCTGCTACAGCAGTTCAGTTACATAGTAGGTCCAACACCTGGAGAAAGTAAAACTAAAAAAACAGAGAGCGTACTGTATTGATCTAATTATAAATGTATTTATTAAAAATATATATAACCTAATAACATACACATAAAAAAAGAATAATGATATTAAAAATACAATTTATAATTCATTCAATAATTAATAATGGTCAGCAGCATCCACTAAGTTATACAATTAATCTGATGTGGGTGCCTCAAACCCATTTTAGCACATTATAACCATCCATTAGAATGAATAATGTTCCAAATAACTTTCAAAGAAAATACTGAGAGTTTGTATCAATAGTACAAACAATAGAAATGATACCAGTTGTGGCGAGGGGGCTGCCAGGCTGGAGTGGTCCAGACTCCTAAACAGTGGTATTAAATGGAGGTAGCCCTGCGCTCACCCTCCGGATATAACTGATGTGACTGTTGTCAATTGTAAATGAGAGATGTGACACACTGGATAAATATTAATAATGGATTTATTGACTGTGCTGACAAACAATAAAATAGCAAAGAAAACCAGTGTGCTATGTGGTAGTATCAATACATTGCTACTGGGCAATAGGCTGGTACAATGCGGATGGTGGTGGGGGATAAGGGTATGGGGATGACTCAGTGATGGGGTGTATCACAGAGTGAAGGGTGAAGTACAGTCTGTGGTGGTTAGGTCAAGGTGAGAGTGTAAATGTCACCGGGGGCTGGCGTCCCTAACCTCCCGGTGGTACACTCAACTCTCGGTGTCACTCGACGCGTATCTGTCCTTCTTCACCGGCGTGTGCGCTTGCAGCCGGCAGCTGTTCCACACTGCTCTACGGCGTCTCCCGTCACTTCCGGGTTCGGCTGGTGGGCGTGCGCCCGGAGTGCAGGTTCTGCCGGAGCTGTGCGCACTCTACTCCTGTGTCAGGAGGAGACTTTGTTGTAAGTGTTGATGGGAGATGGAGCTGTATCCAACGCGTTTCGGCGGCAATTCGGCCTTTTTCAAGGATGTTGTATCAATAGTAGTTGAAGACAATATACGGTACTTATGTAGTAACTGGGCTGCCGATTTTGAAATCGGGTCCATCGCATCGCATCGCACCCGACCATATCTCATGCGATGCGATGCGATGCGATGGACCCGATTTTTCCATAGGATTCAATGTTAAAATGGACTGAGTCCATTTTAACATAGAATTCAATGGGAAAAGGGGTCCTTTTCATACCCCTACTATCCAAGTGGGCATGGAGTTGGATATAAACCTGTGGCGAGCGTAGCGAGCCACCGAGCCCGAAGCGTGGCGAGCGTAGCGAGCCCCGCGAGGGGACACAGAATACTGTCCCCTCGCGGGGCTCGCTTCGCTCGCCACGCTTCGGGCTCGGTGGCTCGCTACGCTCGCCACAGGTTTATATCCAACTCCATGCCCACTTGGATAGTAGGGGTATGAAAAGGACCCCTTTTTCCCATTAAATTCCATGTTAAAATGGACTCAGTCCATTTTAACATTGAATCCTATGGAAAAATCGGGTCATCGCATCGCATCGCATCGCATGGTCGTATGCGATGCGATGCGATATCGCATCGCATCGCATCTGATTGTATGCCTTAACTTAAGGCATACAATCAAAAAATCGGCAGCCCAGATACTACATAAGTACCCAATATACGTGTTCTTTGGTATATTAGCCTAAGTGGCTGACGGCAGTAGAATGTGATCTGCACTGAAGGTGATTATTATATTACTGGCTGATGATATGATGCAGTGGTGTGATCACTGTTGAAGTATTAGTGCACTGAGGATTGCCGCAGGTCTCCTTACTACTGCCGTAATGCATGCAGATATTCCCAGAAAAGGAAGCAAAGGGGGAGGCTGTCCCAATTGTATTGGAGTTAGTAAAGGTATTAGTGGATTGTTCAGATGCAAATTGTAACTTTCTTGACGCGTTTCTCCATCCTTAAAGTATTGACGGTTTCCTCATCTTCTGAGGAAACCTTCATTACTTTAAGGATGGAGAAACACGTCAACAAAGCTACAATTTGCATCCGAGCGATCCACTAATCCCTTTACTAACTCCAATACGGGGTGTCTGTCATATCCCTGGCTTCAACAGCTGTCCCTGGTGCCTCCTCCCCCACCACCCCCCTGCAGCAGGAAGGACATCCGGCTTTGACATGCTGCTAGGGGGAGGAGGAATTTCACAGAGGACAGGATGGGACTAGTGGGGCCGCCTCTGTGGCGGGCAGCGGGTGGCGTTAAGGAGTCCATAGATTTCTATAGGGTATCGCCACCCAAACTTGGCGATACCCTGGCTGGCAGAGACATGGCAGCCAGGTGTTAGTACATTTGAAAATGCGGTATAACTGCATTTTTCCCGTAGTACATCCCATCCACCTTAGCTTTGTATTTCAAAATAAGCAAAATAAGGGATGTATTTTTCCTTTACCTGGGATATAAGTATATCAGAACAATCATCATCCAAAAATTGGTAAATATATCTGAGGCCATGACGATGCCAGCCACAAATAGATGCATTATCCTCGCCACGTAAAAATGTTGGTCAGTAAGGGCCGAAACCAAGAGGGCTGCATAGAAAGGCCTCATCTCTTCCTCAGTGTTTGCCAAGCTAAACATGGGGCATAAATCAATGGATTCTCCCGTATCTCTAGAGGGAGAGAAACACGAGATGTATGCAGTATAATCGTCAGGTCAGTTTGCTGTATAGAAAATTGTTCTAGATCTAGGTGCACATAACTATTTGTACCGCTAACCCAATCCAAAGCATATCTGTAATTGGCCCCCATGGCATAGTCCTCAGCACATGGTAAGTTGACTCCGCCCAGTATTGAAGGTTGCTGTAATTTAAATAATGAGATTCTCTGGCATTTGTTTGCCCGTATAAATTTAGTGAGGGCCGTATTCAATATATGAGTATCAGGCTCTGTCAATGCAAATGGCAGCATCTGAAGTGGGTATAAGAGACATGGAAATGAAACCATCTTATATAAATGGCATCTTTCCAAATAAAAGAGAGGCAGATGCTGCCATTGTAAAATATCCTTTAAGATTTGACTAATGCAGTGGGAAATATTACTATCGTAAAAGTCAGTAAAAACTCGTGTTCTGCGTAGTCCTTGATACTGTAAGTAAACAATCTTTGGCCCAGGCAAAAGGAAACGTAGAATCCCATCCAAACCAATCCATGCATTGCATCGGGACCTAAAGCTAGAGCTTCAGATTTATTGTAGTTGATTCAGATTCAGATTCGTTTATTGTCATTGCCCCATGACAGGACAACAAAATTAAGTTTTAACATCTGACTGTAAGTTGATCAAATAAAAGTGGCAAAAGATGATTTCGGCTCCCTAAAATACAATAACAAGTCATCTGCGGATGCTGATACCTTACCATTATGACACCCTATCAAGATCCCTTCCCAGGACATCTCAAGAGCAAATGTGCGGATCAAAGGATCCAGTGCAACATTGAAAAGTAAGGGTGACAAAGGACACCCTTGCCGTGTACCTCTGTTTAACTGAAAGCTGGACGTATTAAGCCCATAAATAAGCCATCGGTCGGGCAGAGAGCATACAAAATATACCTATAAACTGAGGACCAAATTGTTGAATATGTAGTGTGCGGAGTATGTGGGACCAGGAGACGCGGTCAAAATCTTTATCAGCATGGCAACTAACAACCAGATACAGTAGTTCCGGAGTTTGAGAGTGACAGAATGCAGCCATTAGCGTCCGTCCATATGTTGTGCACCGAAGTCCTATTTTTTACAAGACCATTTTGAACAGGATGTGAGGTACATTGTAATACGTGTTGGAGACGGTCTGCTATATGGCTGCTTCGTAAATAGTTTCATATCCTGATTTCAAAGCTATATACAGACTAGTAGGGCGACATGAGTGCACGACCAAAGGCTCTTTATTTGGTTTGGGAAATACAAGTATTCTAGCATCATTAAAACCTGCAGGTGGTGAGTTTCCTTGTAGTAAAGAATTAAATAAAAATGTCAAATGAGAAAACAGTTGCGGAGCAAGTAGCTTATAACATTCTGCCCTAAATCCATCAGTGCCGGGGGATTGTCCTATTTTTAGTGACTGTATCAGTAGAAGCAGTTCCATGTCTCTAACCGGTTAGTTAACCTTCTCTTACAGTGGGTAGATGATCTTTTTGTAAGGAATCCAGCCCTAGCGTGGTATCATCTGCGGGAGAGGCATACAGTATATAAAGATTTAGAATAGTTCAGGAACAAGTATCAGTGGTCATAATATAATCTGTTGTGCGCGGTTGAGGAATATATGAGGGGACGAATATGACCTGATTACGTTAGCCAATAATTCGCCTGATTTATTGCCTCTTCTAAAACATTTGTTACGTAGAAAGTCATAGGTATATTGGGCCTTTATCATAGGATGGTATTCGGACTGATCATAGAATGACTGTAGGTCAACAGTCATAAGGTCGACCACTATTGGGCGACAGTCAAAAGGTTGACATGGTTAAAAGGTCTAGTGACAAAAGGTCGGCAGGGTTTAAAGGTCGACAGGGTTTAAAGGTTGACAGACAATAGGTCAACAGGGTTAGTAGGTCGACAGCTAAAAGGTCAACATGGTTAAACAGTCGACCTGGAAAAGATCGACATGCTAATTTTTACAAAATTTTGAGCCGACGTGCTGACAGGTGATATTTCATGCCCTACCATCCACTAGGGCATGGAGGGAGCATAAAATAGTGTGCCGAGCATAGCGAGGCACCGAGCCCGAAGCATGGCGAGCGCAGTGGTAAACTTAGACAGTGTCCATGTCGACATAGACACCCTAAAAACATTAAAAACTCATGTCGACCTTTTCCCATGTCAACCTTTTTGATGCCTTTATATTCATAGAAACATAGAAACATAGAATTTGATGGCAGAAAAGAACCATTTGGCCCATCTAGTCTGCCCCTTTTTTTACCCTTCAGGTAATCTGAACCCATTTTGATCCTTATTTCTTTGTAAGTATATTTATATGCCTAGCTGCTGCTAGGCTGATCTTCCTTGCAAGATGCTCATCGTCTGCTGATCCGCTCTGCCAGTCCCTCCATTGGTTGCCTGTATATTACCGTATTCAATATAAAACACTTCTACTTGCATATAAAGCATACCTCCCAACTTCTGTGTTGGGGAAATAGGGACACTCGCCACGCGAGCGCCCGAAAAGGGGCGGGGCTTATGCAAATGAGGGCGCAGCTTATGCTAATTAGCCGCAACCTCATTTTCATACGAGAATAGACGCTGTGCGCATGGGGGGTCTCCCAACTGCCACCCCCTGCAGCGGGACAATGCCTGCCGCGGGTGGGACAGCGGGACAGGACCCGAAAATCGGGACTGTCCCGCTGTAATCGTGACAGTTGGGAGGTATGTAAAGCTATTAACCATACTACACCAGCTTATATCTCTGCACTTATCACAAAATATCTCCCATCTCGACCACTCCGCTCTGCACAAGATCTTTGTCTCTCATCTGAGCGGATCACTAGCTCCCATTCACTATTACAGGACTTTCATCGGGCTGCTCCCATCCTATGGAATGCCCTTCCATGCACAATAAGACTCTCCGCTAGCCTCCAAACTTTCAAGCGTTCCCTGAAAACTCACCTCTTCAGGCAAGCCTATCATACTTAAGTTCTACACGCATAACCCTCTGAGGCACTTATGTATTATATAGCTTCCCTTCTGGACTTGTAACTTGTTGGGACTGCTATCCTATTACTGATGCCTGTCCTTGTGTTTCCCTCCTATATACCTAATAGATTGTAAGCTTGCAGCAGGGCCCTCTAACCTCCAAGTCTGTCTGTTACCCAGTTTGTTTTATCACTGTCTACTATTGTAAAGCGCAACGGAATCTGCTGCGCTATATAAGAAACTGCAAATAAATAAATAAATAAATATGCCTATCCCAAGCATGTTTAAATTGTACTACTGTCTTAGCCTCTACCACCTCTGATGGGAGGCTATTCCACTTATCCACTACCCTTTCTGTGAAGTAATTCTTTCTAACATTTCCCCTGAACCTACCTCCCTCCAGTTTCAGTGCATGTCCTCGTGTTCTATTACTTCTTTTCCTTTGAAGAAAATTTCCCTCCTGTACTATGTTAAAACCCTTGATATATTTGAAGATTTCTATCATGTCCCCACTTTCCCTTCTCTGCTCCAAACTATACATGTTAAGATCTTTTAGTCTATCCAGGTAAGTTTTGTGATGTAGGCCATGCACCATTTTAGTTGCCCTTCCCCACGGTTTTCCGGAGTATTATGTAATAGCAGCGTTGTGTGTTTTAGTTACATTTCTGCACAATTCAGTCAACTGTGAGGCTAAAGAGTGGTGTCTCCTGGATACATATATACATGTGCATGCATAGAGAATTAGATTTGGGTGAGTTGTTTTGTTTCTGTGCAGGGAAAATACTGACTGCTTTATTTCTACACTGTGATATAGATCTCACTTTGAAGAAAAGCCCCACTGAAATCTAATTCTATCTGCACATGTTATATCTTCCCCCCTGCAGTTAGGGTTACCAACTCATCCCTTTAATTCGGGACACATATTAATTACACAGGTTCTGCGGCAATTTAAAACCAGGTGAAAGCCAGCCACAGAACCTGTGTAATTAATATGTGACCCGAATTAAAGGGATGAGTTGGTCACTCTACCTGCAGTGCACATGGTTTTGTCCATTCGAGAAGGAATTTGCCTCTGAGAGTGAACCAGAATAAGGGCCTAAATGAGGCTGCCTGAAAACCACCTATCCCGGAATCCCTTATTACAATAGGATCTGAGGCTTTCCAGTGGGTCTCGTCAGGCTTCAGCTGTTTAAGAGTTGATAATATTTTTTTTTCCTTTTAACAGGAGTGTTGAGACCTTCTACATTCCGGGTCACAAACCTGAGCACCGCTTGTTTCTTGAGAGGATCAGTTATAGACCTTGCCATGTTAGCCAATACCCACTCTAGGGCACATAATGAACAGCCGCCTACACATACATACCAACTACCCTATCAGTCCCAGTGAGCGGATATGTGGGAATCAATAGTTGACCAAAGTGGTAACTCAGAAAAAAGAAAGAATTGTGCCTATTGTATGTGTGTATAAAACAATAAATTATCAAAAAAGTGTAAGCTTGGCAAATGGCATATGGTGATAAATTGATGCAAAGCCAACATATTATCAGGGTACAGTACTGGTTCCTATTAGGGATGGCCATCGACCATCGATGATTCGAAATCATCGATGGTTCATGGCCGATGTCAAATACTTTTGCCATCGATGGGGGAGTACCAGATGGTTTCCCTCCATCGATGGAATAGCAAAACGATGTTTTGCTGTTTTTTTTTCCAAAGTGCCGGGACACGGAGCATAGCTCCACCCCGGACACCCGCGAAGCCCCGCCCCCCGTGTTTTGATTTGCCCAGAGGCCAATCAATCAAACACAATGGATGACCATCGATGTGTAAAAATATCGATGGTCATCCATTGCATAGTTAAGCACTATCGATGGCCAATTGCCAAATTGCCATCAATGGCAACCATCGATGGCAATGGCAACGATGGCCATCCGTAGTTCCTATGCAAACCAAAAAGCATTAATGAAGAGCATTGAGAAAAATTTAATTTTGCTCAATTTTGTGTATGCGCATACTGTATTTGCGCAGATCCCAAACATCGGGGGATGCATGAATGAGTCTGAATAGGCCCCATTGTGTAGTGTGTACCCAGCTTTATACATATGTAAAGAAATGATTGACGCATGCCCCCAAAATATAGCTCCAATTTTTGGGAACCTAATATTGACCAAGGCTTCCATAATGCAATAAGCCAATAAAAGCAGAGTATAGCACTATGGACGTTAAATTTTATCAAACAATAAATTACAAAATTTGATTGTTATTCACATTTTATCCATTCTTTAATATACTGTAGTCCCTTATTGTTGAGCGCTCAGTTTTACCCCAAGTAGTCTCAGCAGAGCTCTCTTCACATCTGTATTGCGTAGACTGTAGACTAGAGGGTTTATCATGGGTGTAACAACTGCGTACAGTGCCGTAAAGACCGGTTCTAGGACATTGGAGTATCGTGACCGTGGCATCATAAAGGCAAGCATTCCCGTTGCATAGTACATAATAACAATGGTGAGGTGGGATGAGCAGGTGGAGAAGGCCTTCTTTCTGCCGTCCTTAGACTTTATCTTCAAGATGATCCTGATTATTTGTATATAAGAAGCCAAACATAACATCACCGGGAAAACTCCAAACACCAATAATTCCAGATACATTACAATATAAAACGGCTTTGTGCTTCCACAGGAGATGTTAAACAGAGCTTTAGCCTCGCAGAAAAACTGGTATATGGTACGTGACTCGCAGAAGGACATGTATGACACTGGGATTATAAACACAGATGAATTTAGGCATCCTGATACCCAAGTTCCAAACGCCAACAAGAGACAGTGTTTACTGTTTAGGACATAGTGGTAGTGTAGAGGATCACATATGGCAACATATCGGTCATAGGCCATAACGAATATTAGAATATTCTCCGTAGAGGCAATGAGAACATAGAAGTACATCTGGGTGAAGCATTGGAGGAAGGAAATTGCATTATTTCCAGACATTAACATGTGCAGCTGTTTAGGGATGGTGGTGGTTATGTAGAAGACATCTACTAAGGCCAGGTTAGAGAGAAATAGGTACATGGGGGTGTGTAACTGATCATCCGTATATATAACAGTAATTATAATAGAATTGATGAGCACTCCAAATATATATAGGAAGAAAAACACGCTGGTAGTTAGCTTAATATAATCTGATTTTGTATAAAAAGTCAACAAATGGAATTCTTTAATATAAGTTTGGTTCATCATGACATCTTCATGTTGTTCTACCGACATGGGAACGAGAGAGATTATTCTCTTCCAATGTTCTATGGCTTTGGAATGCTGAATTGAAGTTCTAAGTTTGTAGTTCTCTCTTGGATTCCAAGAACCTATGTAGTCTTCCTATAAGTGTCTACCTGTGTTCCGGCATTAAGACTGCCTCATAGAGTCAGTGTGACTGCAACGACAAAGTACTGTAGGTCGTTATCTGGCATGTGGGACTTACACAGGGCATAAAGTGGTCATACAGAGGTGGGGGAACTCATTTCTCGATGCCACCTAATTACACCCGCTCCCCTCCTCCCATTAGGCAGAGACAGGGCCATAGGTAGGGTTTTTGGCATCGCCCTGCAAACTACAATGCTTTTCTGTGAGAATTAATGTGCAGGGCCAATGTGGAGGTTAAAAGGTTCCATCTCACCATTAGAGGTGGTGGAACTCAGTTCCACCCTGTTCCCCCTCACTTTAACCCCTGGACTTACAGCAGTTTTCATATGTGGTTCAGATTAATAAGCTGATCTCTGAGTTACTCCTGTCTCACAGCTGATACACATTCCACCCGAGAGCCATCGGAGGTCACAAATGACCCATCCCAACATGTGACACCATGAGGTTGGGATGTTGGGGACAAGAAATAGCTAACCACCCAGACTATGCTAAAGATACTAAGGATATTCCGAGTGTCCATGTGGTGACATTCAACAAGGAACAAGGAGAAGGTGAGAGCCTAGTGTGGCCCAAAGACGCTCCAGGTAGCCAGTCGGGGGGGGGGGGGGGGGGTTGGTTGGTATTTATGGGTCAAGACACCCCTAGGCACAATATTATTGGGTGCCAGCTTCCATCCCATCCCCAGTGAGACCCCACTCCCTAAAGTTCTCGTTGGTTTACACTCTAGCTAAGAACCTTCTCTTCCCGGATCCCGAAATTATGTTTGTGCCCATTCCTGAGACCTCCCCTGGTGCATCATGGGGTTGTAGTCTTTGTTCTGTGTTTAAATTGTTGCAGCTGAAATGGGGCACTGGAATCCTCTGATGCAGGATACCATTCCGGTCACCTTGTATACCAAATACAGATGCCACAGGGCAGCAGGGATGTTTTTACAGGCGGGCGAGCACAGGGTACCATACAGCTTGTCTGCTGTTGCTATTGCCAGTCAGTGCCGCTGGAATTCTGTCTACAGTGCAGGGCCGGGCTCGTCTCCATCAAAGAGCAAAAGTGACGTTTCCCTTGCGGGACAGAATCAGTGACAGCCATTGCCCAAGAGGGCAGCACACAGACAGCGGCTTATTGCGCTGTGTCCTGCCCGCCTCTGGCATTGAATACACATTTTAGGGATTGGGAAATAACTGGAAAGGACAGGAGTTAATCCCTATGGTAGGGATGGACATCAAATGATGGCCGGGCTTCCTCCATCGAATCTTTTGATGCAATGGTAACTGACCATCGCATCAAAAGAATTCAATAGAATTTTTTTTACATGATTTGTGCATGGGCAAATATCTTCAACAGGACCATCGATGGTTCCTAATCATAAATGGTTTAATGGCCGCCCCCATACAGCAGACAGTTTCAGAGAACTGTGTGCTATATGGGGGCGGCCATTTTCTGATGGTCCTCAGCAGAAGAACGGAGCCGCCGGGACCAGCGCGAAAGGTAAGTCTGCGGGGGATTGAGGGGGGGTTTAACTATAGCACCGCAGTATCTGGATAAGCCAAATAATATTTTCAAACAGATGCTAAAACATCAAAATATCGGACTCTCTGTGCGCTTTTATTTAAAATACTCATTTAATTTATAATGTTAATTGGATACTATAGAAGGGCATTTCTTCTGTGTAATGCATGTATAGGGGGCATTCAATCATGTCCGATTTTTTCCGACTTTTGGAAAAATTGGCACAGATTGAATAACCCCACATTCGTTTAGGTTTTTAGGTTGTTTTCCCTGCTGTCTTAATGTGCTGTAGCAGTTTCCTCATATACTCAGCATCAAAAACCATTTTTGAACATTTGTTAAAAATTCCAAATATTAAATCTGTAAAATACATTTACTACAGTATGTAGATTAGTTTAAAGAAATATTTACTATACTGTAAATACCCTGTTCAGGCAGGGTATTAATGCATTAATAACAATAATACAGGTTGAACACCGATTATCCGTCATCATCGGTTCCAGCCCTGAGACGGATTTCCGAATTTGTCAGATTAACGGTCGTACCTTGGTTAAGCAGGGAACCCCCCTCAACGTGACCTTCGCATTACCAATTGCCCCTCTGTCACCCCCCGCAGCTTGTGTCGGGCTTTCAGAGTATTCAAGCTCCCGCAGTGTGTCTCAGTGACTGCAGCGTGACCCGCACCCGCAACACGACCCCCCGCATCCCGACACCTTCTCACTGCCTCTCTAAACTCTCCCACTTCCATCGTAAGTACTTCTAAGGACTCCCACAGTCCTTTTCTACATCTAATAGAGGGGCATGGAAACGAGGGACTCAAAAGTAATTATCCCACTGTACAAAGCATTGGTTAGATCACACCTCGAACACGGAGTACCATTCTGGGCCCCGCACTATAAAAAGGACATCATAGAATTAGAAAAAATCCAAAGAAGAACAACAAAGCTTATTAGGGGAATGGAGAATTTAAGCTACAAGGAGAAATTAAGCAATTTGGGACTATTTACACTAGAGAAGAGACGTTTAAGGGGGAACATGCTCAACATGTATAAATATATTAGGGGCCAATATAAGGAACTGTCAGACACCCATTTTACTACTAGAAAGGAATCTAGGACACGAGGGCATGAGTATAGATTAGAAGAAAAAAGATTTTGTTCCCTTGGTAGACAGCGGTGTAGCTAGGTGCCATGGAGCCCGGAGCAAGGGCATATTTCGCGCCCCGCCTGGTAATGAATTGGGGGCGTGACTAACTTGTGTTGGCATGTTACATTTGAAATATATAAGACACTGTAACGGAATCTGCTGAGCTATATAAGACACTAACGGAATCTGCTGCGCTATATAAGAAACTGTAACGGAATCTGCTGCGCCATATAAGAAACTGTAACGGAATCTACTGCGCTATATAAGACACTGTAATGGAATCTACTGCACTATATAAGAAACTGTAACGGAATCTACTGCGCTATATTAGACACTAGCTGAATCTGTTGCGCTATATAAGACACTGTAACGGAATCTGCTGTGCTATATAAGACATTGTAACGGAATCTGCTGAGCTATATAAGACGCTGTAACGGAATCTGCTGCCCTATATAAGACACTGTAACGGAATCTGCTGCGCTATATAAGACACTGTAACGGAATCTGCTGCGCTATATAAGACGCTGTAACGGAATCTGCTGCGTTATATAAGACACTAACGGACTCTGCAGCGCTATATAAGACACTGTAACGGAATCTGCTGCGCTATATAAGACTCTGTAACGGAATCTGCTGCGCTATATAAGACTCTGTAACGGAATCTGCTGCGCTATATAAGACGTTGTAACGGAATCTGCTGCACTATATAAGACACTGTAACGGAATCTGCTGCGCTATATAAGACAGGGGAGGGGGGGGGGGCAGGTCCAACAGGTGATAGGATAAGTGTGTGTGTGTGGGGGCAGGACCAACAGATGACAGGGTGAGTGTGTGTGGGGACAGGACCAACAGATGACAGGGCGAGTGTGTGTGAGGACAGGACCAACAGGTGACAGGGTGAGTGTGTGTGGGGACAGGACCAACAGGTGACAAGCACCCCTACCCCGCCGCCCCGCCGCCCATGCAAACCCCCCCTCAACCCCCCGCAGACTTACCTATCGCGCTGGTCCCGGCGGCTCCGTTCTTCTGCTGAGGACCACCAGAAAATGGCCGCCCCCATACAGCAGACAGTTTCAGAGAACTGTGTGCTATATGGGGGCGGCCATTTTCTGGTGGTCCTCAGCAGAAGAACGGAGCCGCCGGGACCAGCGCGATAGGTAAGTCTGCGGGGGATTGAGGGGGGGGGGTTTAACTATAGCACCGCAGCCTGCGGTGCTATAGTTACGCCGCTGTAGGCAGTATATTGAATTCTATTATGATGTACGATGAGACAGATCTACATTAAAATGTGCTTTTTTTAAGATTAGATGAAGTTAATTCTACAGTATCTGGATAAGCCAAATAATATTTTCAAACAGATGCTAAAACATCAAAATATCGGACTCTCTGTGCGCTTTTATTTAAAATACTCATTTAATTTATAATGTTAATTGGATACTATAGAAGGGCATTTCTTCTGTGTAATGCATGTATAGGGGGGCATTCAATCATGTCCGATTTTTTCCGACTTTTGGAAAAATTGGCACAGATTGAATAACCCCACATTCGTTTAGGTTTTTAGGTTGTTTTCCCTGCTGTCTTAATGTGCTGTAGCAGTTTCCTCATATACTCAGCATCAAAAACCATTTTTGAACATTTGTTAAAAATTCCAAATATTAAATCTGTAGAATACATTTACTACAGTATGTAGATTAGTTTAAAGAAATATTTACTATACTGTAAATACCCTGTTCAGGCAGGGTATTAATGCATTAATAACAATAATACAGGTTGAACACCGATTATCCGTCATCATCGGTTCCAGATTAACGGTCGTACCTTGGTTAAGCAGGGAACCCCCCTCAACGTGACCTTCGCAGTACCAATTGCCCCTCTGTCACCCCCCGCAGCTTGTGTCGGGCTTTCAGAGTATTCAAGCTCCCGCAGTGTGTCTCAGTGACTGCAGCGTGACCCGCACCCGCAACACGACCCCCCGCATCCCGACACCTTCTCACTGCCTCTCTAAACTCTCCCACTTCCATCGTAAGTACTTCTAAGGACTCCCACAGTCCTTTTCTACATCTAATAGAGGGGCATGGAAACGAGGGACTCAAAAGTAATTATCCCACTGTACAAAGCATTGGTTAGATCACACCTCGAACACGGAGTACCATTCTGGGCCCCGCACTATAAAAAGGACATCATAGAATTAGAAAAAATCCAAAGAAGAACAACAAAGCTTATTAGGGGAATGGAGAATTTAAGCTACAAGGAGAAATTAAGCAATTTGGGACTATTTACACTAGAGAAGAGACGTTTAAGGGGGAACATGCTCAACATGTATAAATATATTGGGGGCCAATATAAGGAACTGTCAGACACCCATTTTACTACTAGAAAGGAATCTAGGACACGAGGGCATGAGTATAGATTAGAAGAAAAAAGATTTTGTTCCCTTGGTAGACAGCGGTGTAGCTAGGTGCCATGGAGCCCGGAGCAAGGGCATATTTCGCGCCCCGCCTGGTAATGAATTGGGGGCGTGACTAACTTGTGTTGGCATGTTACATTTGAAATATATAAGACACTGTAACGGAATCTGCTGAGCTATATAAGACACTAACGGAATCTGCTGCGATATATAAGAAACTGTAACGGAATCTGCTGCGCCATATAAGAAACTGTAACGGAATCTACTGCGCTATATAAGACACTGTAATGGAATCTACTGCACTATATAAGAAACTGTAACGGAATCTACTGCGCTATATTAGACACTAGCGGAATCTGTTGCGCTATATAAGACACTGTAACGGAATCTGCTGTGCTATATAAGACATTGTAACGGAATCTGCTGAGCTATATAAGACGCTGTAACGGAATCTGCTGCCCTATATAAGACACTGTAACGGAATCTGCTGCGCTATATAAGACACTGTAACGGAATCTGCTGCGCTATATAAGACGCTGTAACGGAATCTGCTGCGTTATATAAGACACTAACGGACTCTGCAGCGCTATATAAGACACTGTAACGGAATCTGCTGCGCTATATAAGACACTGTAACGGAATCTGCTGCGCTATATAAGACAGGGGAGGGGGGGGGCAGGTCCAACAGGTGATAGGATAAGTGTGTGTGTGTGGGGGCAGGACCAACAGATGACAGGGTGAGTGTGTGTGGGGACAGGACCAACAGATGACAGGGCGAGTGTGTGTGAGGACAGGACCAACAGGTGACAGGGTGAGTGTGAGTGGGGACAGGACCAACAGATGACAGGGTAGGTGTGTGTGTGGGACACAATCCATAGATATATCTATATAGATATATCCAGTAATCAAGTAAAATACTAAAAACATAATACAGCCTGCCTTACTTTTGAGTTGCTTGCTGGCAGACAGACTGTGGGGCTGTACACGCAGAAAGCTGAAAGCTCTCTCAGCTGAGCAGCACACCGTGACCTCACCCGTCCCTCAATTCTCACTCACTGCAGGGCAGGCTTCTCTTACGTTCTGGGATCCCGCCTCCTTCTTCAATGCAGCCTGCACGCTCACCCAGTGACTGAGCTGCACGCTGCTTTTTCAAACACTATTGGACAGCTGAGCCGTCGCTCACTTGTCCTCTTCTGCTACACTGCCCAGGTGACCGCGGCTGTCAGCCTAGACAGCGGGGATCTGGAAGCGCAGAGCCGCACATCTGAGTGACTCACTGCAGCCTGGACAGTGGCTACGCCACTGGTGCAGGGATCATTTGCGGAGATGGGGGGGCGGGCCGGTGGCGCCAGTCGACCAATCGGCGCCCGGAGCATGAGCTCCGGTGGCTCCGCCCTCCCTACGCCTCTGTTGGTAGAAAAAATTTCTTTACAGTCAAAGCAGTCAAACTTTGGAACTGGTGTCGGCAGAAACAATAAATTTGTTTCAAATAAGGTTGGATAAACATTTATTGGTTAAAAACATCCATGGGTATGAATAAGTAACATAATCTGTATTTATAAAATTTCAGTACATGCTATATAACAAGGGATAAGCTATTAAAACATAGGTTGAACTAGATGGACGCAAGTCTTTATTCAACCTTATCTACTATGTCACTATGGGCCTTATTCTAGTTCACTCTTTCTGACAAAGTCCTTCTTAGATGGACAAAACCATGTGCACTGCAGGTGGGGCAGGTGTTACTTGTGCAGAAAGAGTGAACTAGAATCACCCCCTATGTAACTATGAAATAAGATAACAATATTAACTTCCCCCCAGCATCTGATGTGTCCGGATTAAAGGAGGTTCTAGACCATCAGGTCCCTGATAATCGGTGGTCAGATAACAATAATAATAATAATAATAATAATAATAATAATAATAATATTAATAACAACAGTAATAATAATTAATCATCATCATCATCACTATTTGTATTACATATACTGTAAGTATTATTGTTATTAATAATATTTTTAATTTATGTGGTGCCACAAGGAATCTGCAGCGCCTAATTCGAGTGACTAAAGGTGGCCATACATTGGTGAAATTTGGTATTTTTTATACAATTTTTGCCCATCAAGCTAATAAATCATACAAAAAAGTGTCACATCGTATGTCGTTTACCTCAGATTCCGATCCAAAGTGGGCTCCATGTTCCTCAGATTGTCACTGCCGCACCAACAATACATTGTATCCCGGGGCAGGAAACGGGATTGCATACTATACATCATATGCAACCCTAGCTGCTGGGGAGCCTGGTGACTACACGGCAGGGAATGGCTGAGGTATTTCTTGCGAGACTGCATGCAATACCTCGGCCTAATGTATGGCCAGCTTCACTGTTCTAGACACTGCAGGACAATTACCCAAGGCTGGGTTAAGAGCCTAATAGGTCTGGAGCTGAAAATGTTCAAGGCGGTGAGGCCAGTGCCATGTAGTCAGGGGTGGGCAATAAGCGGCCCTCCAGCTGTTGATGAACTACACATCACAGCATGCTTTGCCTTAATTTTGCTATTTGGCCATGCGGAAACTGATGCAAGGCATGCTGGGACCCCCGCAATACACTATACATCCCAGTCTCTCACACCCCATGTGGCCAGCTGGGGTGTGTCTGGTGATCATCATGCTGTCACGATGGTGGGCCTTTTATGTGGAGGCCTGGAGCTGCAGCTCCATCCGCCCCATTGTTATCTGGCCCTGCATTTGCAGGGTATATAAACTTAACTACATCAGCAAACGACACTGAAATTAGTATAATGGTGGCAGAAACATTCTAAGGGGATGTAATGCTTAGTTAATTAATCCTTTGATATCTTCAATAAAAGGCTTTATATGCTCCTGATATAACATTTTAAAGCAGGTATCATAGATTTTATGAACATCCAATCTCTTATACAATTTCCCTTGAAGTACTGAATACTTCTGGCCAAACAATATCACACACAGAGCAATGTTAGATGGGTCGTTTAACAACTTAAAATCATATACACATAGGGGGTTCTTCTGGTTCACTCCTTCTGGCAAATTCCTTCTTAGATGGACAAAACCATGTGCACTGCAGGGGGGCAGATGTTACTTGTGCAGAGAGAGTTAGATTTGGGTGGGGTTTTACTTCAAAGTGAGATCTATATTGCAGTGTAAAAATAAAGCAGTTAGTATTTTACCTGCACAGAAACAAAATAACTCACCCAAATCTAATTCTCTCTGCACATTTTACATCTGCCCCACCTGCAGTGCACATGATTTTGTCCATCTAAGAAGGAATTTGACAGAAGGACTGAACCAGAATAATCCCCATAGTTACATAGTAGTTAAGGCCGAATAAAGACTTGCATCCATCAGAGCCGTAACTAGAATGACGTGGGCCCCATAGCAAAATCTTGGACGGGGCCCACCCTAATGGCACTGCAATGACTACAGAGGGAACTACAGAGAGAGAGATAGAGAGAGCACAGGTAAATGAGGGGTTGGAGACTGCTAGAGAGAGAGAAAGAGGAGATGGAGGAAAGAGAGAGGGGGGAAGCATGGGGAGGAGAGAGGGCTAAGACTAGGGGCAGAGAGACAGGTGGAGTGAGAGTTTGGGCTGAGAGAAAGATGAGCAGTAGGAAAGAGAGCAGGGAAGAAAGAGGGGGAGAGATAGAGAGAGACAGGAGAGAAAGCAGGACAGGCAACCCCCCCCTAAAGATGGCGCTATATAACTTCTACTTTACCCCATTACCTACAGGTGCCCTAGTGTAATTACAACCCCCCCCCCCAGAACAAAGTAAAGGTGCCGCTGTGTAAAGCCCCCAGGGCAGATGACGGTACCTCTGGCAGCAGTCTTCACCCTGCCGGGTCTCCGCACTGTCGTGGCTCCACAGCACGCCACCTGATCTCCACCGCGCCGGGTCTCTGCATCATGAGCCAGGAGATGCACCCACACTGTGTCTCCAGCGCCTTGTTTCCACACTGCACATCAGTGCCGAAAACTGCACAGGCGCTGGGTCTCCCGAGTCCTCATCACCGCGCCGGTCTGCACACCGGCGCACATCAGTGCCACTGCCGGAAACTGTGCACAGGCGCTTTTGTATGTTGCGCTGGGGCTGGTTACTACTAGAGAGTTATGTTGAGCCCCAGGACCGACTAGTTGGAGTCTGGACTACTGCTTTCACAGTGCTGCGCTGTCCCTGGGACACGGACAGCGGCTCTGTCACCTGCCACTGCCCGCAGCATTATTTAAAAATGAAAAGGGTGCAGGGGATGTTTGCTTAGCCCTGGCCCCCCCCCAGCCACTGGGCCCCATAGCAACTGCATCCCCTGCACCCTCCATTGTTACGCCACTGGCATCCATCTAGTTCAACCTTGGTTTATTAGCTTATCCCTTGTTACATGTAGTGTATTCAAATATTTTAAAAGACAGATTATGATTCTTGTTTGTAGACCTGGATGTTTTTAACCAATAAATGTTTGTCCAACCTTAGTGTAAACGTATTTATTGTGTCAGCCGACCCCACCTCACCAGGAAGAGAGTTCCATAGTTTAGTTGCCCTGACCTTAAAAAATGTTTCCTTCTTAGGGAACAAAATCTTTTGTGCTCTAATCTAAACTCGTGCCCACGTGTCCTAGAATCCTTCCTTGTAGTAAGAAGGGTGCTTGACAGTTCCTTATATTGTACATGTTAATCTTGTCCCTCCTTAAAAGTCTCTTTTCTTGCGTAAATAATCCTAAATGGTTCAATCTATCTTCGTAGCTTAAATTCTTCATTCCCCTTATTAGCTTTGTTGCTCTTCTTTGGACTTTTTCCAATTCTATGATGTCCTTTTTATCATGCCCATGCATGGAAATTTTTTAAACAAATGGTCATTCCAATCGGTTGATTTGTCCATATCGTTTAAAAAAATCCTACCGTGAGTGGGCAGCTTAAGGCATATGATATAAGCACTTCTTAAGGTATATGGTCTTGTAAAAGTTATCATTTGAAAGTTTAGCTTTCTATAGTACAGTATGTTGGGTTCTATGGATATATTGCATTTTCCAAAATATTATCCAAAATGTTCTAAAAATATGACACTGAAGAAGATGAAGTAATCCATTAAAATAGATAAGTGATAAAGAGTGATAAATGTCCAGCCAATCAGCTCCTAACTGCCATTTTTTCAATGCCAATAACATGACAGTTAGGGACTGATTGGCTGGACGTTTATCCCTCTTTATCACTCTCGCATTTATTACATCTGTCCCATTATCACAGGCATAGATCAATCAATAACATTGTAATTGTTTTTGAAGTGTGTCACAGATGGATCCCAACTCACCTTTAAGATTGTCATCAGACAGAACTCGAGAAGGGAAACAATGTTACTTATACAGTATTATTCCCTATTCAACCAATTAAAAGGATACTATGGGGAATAGACAATTGCTGCATTGAGTTTAAATGATACCTTTGGGGTTTTGTTCTAAAGCTTTTTGTCAATCAACAAAACCTTTCCAACTTTCCTTTCCCACATCATTAATTTTTATTTTGGTTTTGGTGTAATATTACCATTAAATATTTAATTTACTAAGCGGTCACCATGTGGGATTGAAGATATAGTGGCATTGTGTATCCATTTTTATTAGCCCTTGAGGTTTAATTATAAGGTTTTAAAAGATATACAACTTTAATTGAGTTATTGTGCACTAAGTTTATTGATTTAATTAGAATATTGATCACACAACAATCTACAACAATCTGTTTTTTTCTGGCAGACATTGTATAGAATTAATTCTAATGATAACAAGTAGAAAATGTGTTTACAGTAATAATGTTTTGCAGTGCAAGCAATATAATCTCAGTGGCGTAGCCATAGCCCCCTGCAGATCATGCACTGGCTTGGAGGCGTTGGGTGATTTCTGGGTGCTGGGGGTCTGCGTGGGCTGTTGCTATGACTGTCTGGTACCTGCTCATTGTCAGGGAATTACCCCCATCCCTTCAGCCACCGCTGGGGCCTGTCTTGTCTGCCTCCCATTGAAAATGTCCCTCCTAAAATGGCTGTTTAAGAAAGCACATTTGTAATGGAGCAAAAGTGATAGACCCCAGCAGTGGCAGCCGAAGGCTGGAGGGAGGGGGAATCTGATGACAACAAGCAGGCACTAGGGGCGGGAAGGTTGTTGCCTGATACACAATTATACCTGTCCTGAGAACCCAATAACTCAAGAACCCAATAACAACCCTAACTGGCTTTCTATCTGAGCTCCAGGAGTGGATGAGTGCCAGCTGGTGCTTATGATAGGTCACAAGACAAGACTGCAGAAGAGCCAACCAACAGGATTTACACTTGGGGGTACAGAACTTCAAAACACGGAACATGTGCGGAATCTTGGTGTTATACTGGATAGTGGCTTGACACTTAAACATCAGGTATCAGCCACAATTAAATTCTCATTCTATCATCTAAGGAATATAGCCAGAACCAAGCACTTAGTTCCCTCAGAAGATCTGCCTAAAGTAATTCATGCATTTGTATCCTCACGCCTTGACTACTGCATTGCCCTCTACCTTTGACTCCCAGCAAAAGATTGGCATGGCTTGCAGATGGTACAAAATACAGCTGCCAGACGATTAACCAATCAGCCGTGCTCCAGCCACATAACATCCATCCTGTACTCCCTTCACTGGCTGCCTATGAGATGGCGAATAATTTTCAAGATTGGCTTACTGACTTTCAATGCTCTACATGACCAGGGCCCAACGTACCTGAAGCAGCTTCTGATCCATTATTGACCCACTCAATGACTGCGATTGGTTGATGAAGGACTACTAACAGTACCCAAAATTTTCCAGAATTCATCTGGGGGTTTTGCTCTTTCAGCGCTGTGGCTCCAACTCTATGGAACTTCCCTGCTCAGTTCGAGAAGCTTCCACTGTGGAAACATTCAAAAATAGACTCAAGACTTTCCTGTTCTCCCAAGCATTTCACTAATGTCCCTTGTTAAGTTTGTTTTGTATTTTGGGCTGTAAAAAGCTAATGCAAGCACTTTGAGTCCTATTAGGAGAAAAGTGCTATATAAATAACATTATTATTATTATTTACTATGAAACTTTGAAAGCAGGGTAATTTCCATAGAGACAGTGTGTTTAAGGAAGCTACAGAGGGTTACAGCTGTATCACCGGGAAGCACCTTTTTACTAGATGTTCAGTGGTCTGTGAGAGGGGCCTGATGTTTTGTTAAGAATTTTTTGATGGTTTAATAAAGTAATCTTATACCCCTTTCACACCGCAATTGTTAAATGGTATATTGCCGTTTTTTTCACATTTAAAAACGTTTAAGGCTGCATTGGGAAAGCGCCAGAGTTGATTTACTGGTTAAAGATAACCAGTATTTAAATACGTTTAAAAAGCAGAGTCCTACAGGTTTCAGAGCTGTTTTTTATGCAGTGAGAATGGCTCTGAAACGGTATTTAGTAAAAACAACAGACTACAGACCTGTGATAGGCTGTCCCCTGCATTCTGCCTTGAAATGTGTTCAGGGGATTAAACGGGTTGACTGATGTGAATGGTACTTAAACGGTATTTAAAACGGTAATCTACTGCAATGTGAAGGCTCAGACCCGTTTTAAATACCGTTTAAAAATACCAATTTTTTTAAAACGTTTTGGCAGTGTGAAAGCGGTATCAGTTCCCAGTTACATCTATTCACCAATTGCACAGGCTCTGCAGGGATAGGGGCCTATCTGGATGGAGCATAGTATGGTTTCCTTTGGTCTGTAGAACCATAGCAGTATTTGGATACATACTGAACTACAAAGGGCAACGCCTCCTGGACACAATGCAAGCGTACAACTTTGTTTTTGGAGGGAAGTGTCAGCATCAAGAGGTGTTCTCTGTGTTAGCAGGTGATCTAGGGCTGCTGTGTCTGGGACACTGGTGTGCACAGGTAGAACCATGCTCATCTATCCATTTAATAGGACTAAGTGAGCCAGGGCTGTCAGACAATCCTCTGCTGCAGGGGTGTCAAACTCAAATTCATCGGGGGCCGCATCAGCAGTTTGGTCACCCTTAAAGGGCCGGTTGTATCTGTAGGACTATGTGTCCACTCTTTATTATCATAAATTATTGTCACTGCATTCAATTATTGTATACTCAGCAGTAGCATTTCCCTCCTGCTATTGCTGTGAACTGCAGTGCATTAGGGCACACGCTGCCTGCACAGGGGGGCAGCACTCAGTCTTAGGGCATATGTCCTGCTTATTATCATGGGACACAGCAATTAATGATGAGCTGCAATGTGCCAGTGAACACACACACACACACATAGGCAGAGAGTTTGACACTTACCCGCTCTGATGCGTCCACTCCAGTCTGAGCTGCTCCAACACAAAGGACACAGCTGCGCTCTCACACAGGCGCATTTCCCCCTCCCTCCTGTGAGTAGCGCTCCTCGCACTATCTATCCAGGAGTGGGGGACAGCGTGCTCCCGGTCACAGTGCAGTGCACACTCAGCAGTAAGTGACCTGGAGCGCACAGCAGCAGCAGCACCATTCACCACGACGGACCTGCTCTTTCCTCTCTCTGGCTCCTATACAGCAGGTGGGAGCGGAGGAGGGGTTGACGACCGGCGGCACTGCGCTAGAGGGCAGACGTTCTCTGGCTTGTAGGCTGCCGCGCATGCGCTGAAGAGGCGGCTTTCTTGTTTAAAAAAAAAAAATCGAGAATAAAAGGTAAAGGCTGGCGGCGGCTGCGCGGGCCACATGAAGAGGTCTGGCGGGCCGGATTTGGCCCGCGGGCCTTGTGTTTGACACCTCTGCCCTACTGTATTGCTCTATGTATTGTATTGCAGCTGTGAACAAAAGATGATAATAAGCCTTGGTGAGCCATGGCTCTCCAGAGCAGGCAAGTTGAAGGAGGCTCCATCTGTAGTTCTCAAAATGTAATGTTGAGTGGACACATGTACATATACATGGTGTCATTTAGTTTCCGATTTTGACTATATATTCACGATGGGAAGATAAGTTAGCACAAATTGCACACTGTGTATACAGCTTGCAATGTGGATGCGCGCACCTGCAGGATTGTCATTGCAAGAAAATATAAACTGCAGGCTAGACAACTTTCATTATATTGTATACACTAAGTCAAAATCCATTATAAAAATCTCAAGTAAATATAGTCAATATCTGAAGTAAATATAGGGAAGATCTCAAGTAAATATAGTCAATATCTCAAGTAAATATAGGGAACATCTCAAGAAAATATAGTCAATATCTCTAGTAAATATTCTCAAGTAAATATAACCACTATCTGAAGTAAATATAGTCAATATCTCTAGTAAATATAGTTAAAATATAAAGTAAATATAGTCAATATCTCTAGTTAATATAATTAAAATCTCAAGTAAATATAGTCAATATCTCAAGTAAATATAGGGAACATCTCAAGAAAATATAGTCAAAATCACAAATAAATATAGTGAATATCTCAAGTAAATATAGTGCATGTTTTTTTTTAAAATATATTTTTATTAAAGAGAATCAAGTCATATATGGTACAACGATAGTTACAGTAAATGACAAATCAGTTTTCAACTTGACGGAAGTAACAAGAAAAGGTTATATACAAAAAAGGCACATGTTATGACATTTCGACCATGGGCAGACAGGCTTCCTTTGTTTAAAAGAAGCAAAGCATAACTTTCTGTAACAATAGTTTGGCTATCACAAAAATATATGAAACATCCAATGTTAGTTCAAAAGGGAGGTTGTCCCTTTTCCATGGTGGCCATATTATACCACGTTGTGAGAGTCACCGCCTGTCTAATGCGGTTATTTTCCTGGTTCCTGCCGTGAGGGATACTATGTACAATAACCAGGTGCCAAAAATTTTTTTGGCCCCGGTTTCCGTGTTTCACAGGCATTCAATCCAATCCATCTGGAAGAGGAATTTTAGTCTTGGGAGCATAAGTTGCAATGATATAGGATTAGAATGAATCCATTGAGAGAGGATGTTTTTTTTAGTGGTTGCCGCAATTTTTGCTAACAGGCACCTAGTACCCCTGGGGAGAGATGAGGGTGTATCCGCATCATGAATATTCCATAACGCCCAGGAGGGAGTTATGTTAAAAGATATTTTTAATGTGTGGTTGATATACTGCTATACATCATGCCAAAAGGCTTGCACTGTGGGACATGCCCACAAGCAGTGGTAGATGTCAGCTTCTGGGGATAGGCATTTAAAACAATTGGAGTCATCCGATATTCCCATCAAAAAGCGGTGTTTAGGTGTGTAATAAGCCCTATGTAGGATTTTGAAATGCATCTCGGCATAAGATGATGAGGTAAGTAATTTGTTTAAAGAAATTGTGGCTTTTATGATGGTATCTATTGGTATGTCAGGAAAGGCCTCATTCCAGTGTGTCAGTCCTTTTTTGACCTTGGAAAGGTCCAGAGTGTGGCGAATATGGTTATACAATGCTGAGGTGGGTATTGGTTCTCCTTTTCTGTAAACTATCCTCAGGTCAAACGCTCTGTCTGTTCCTGTTTTATATAGTTTTTGTAAACTTTTTGTTATATAGCTTCTGACCTGAAAGTAGGCAAACAGGGGGAATTGTATCTGAGGAAAGTTTTCTTTCAGTTGTGCAAGGGTAAGAGGAGTGGTAGAATCTTCGCCCAGAAACTGGAATATCGACCTAAGTCCCTGTAGATGCCAGGTAAAGAATATAGGGTCCGGGTTCCCATCTTGAAAATCGTGGTTATGGATCAGTGGTGTATGAAGGGATACTGTGATGCGCCAGGCTCTGTATGGTGAATGGAGTAAGGGATTGTCTTTGACATGTGTTGGGGCAGACGTGGGCGGTATGTACAGTAAAGCGTCTAGAGTGCATTCTTGAAGAAAAGACTGATCTAATGCTCTGTGTGTGTAATTATTTGTACCCCCCACCCAGTCTATTGCGTAGCTCAGATTGGCTGCCAGGGCGTAATCTTGAATACATGGTAGGTTAATACCACCATTAGATTGAGGTTGCTGCAATTTCAATTGGGAAATTCTAGGTCGTTTACCAGCCCACAAAAACTTTGTGAGAGCTCTATTGATAGTTAAGACATCCTGGTCTTTCAGCAAAAAGGGGAGCATCTGAGCAGGGTACAGTAGTCTAGGAAAGGAAACCATCTTGTAAAGACTACATCGCCCCAAATATGATAGTGGCAAGTGACTCCATCTTTGAAAATCCGCTACCATTTGGGAGATGAAGTAGGAGTAGTTTAATTCATATAAATCTGTTTGTCAGCACCGGGGTTCCTTGTGTTCCCGGCTGTGACCGTGGTGGACCAGTGAAGGGCGCTGGGTAGCAGGACGAAGGAGGTTTGAGGTAGTCGGAACTCATGCACGGAGGATCGAGGAAGATGACCTGCTGGGGACACAGAGGATTGGCTGAGACCTAAAGCAGAGGCGCGGGGTCTAAGCCGACAATGGTATTCACCAGGGACCCCCGCAAGGGGATATGGACTTAGCTGCAACTGCCGACCAGGTCGCGGCCCTCTGCCCAGGTTCCTCTGTGGCTTTTGCAGGGTTAGATACTCTGGGGTCTCTAGAGCAATGATGTTGAGGGTTACTTAAACCATCGATGGTGATCGATGGCACTGAATGCTTGACAGCAACACGGAGGGTACGGAGGGATGCATATAACAGACAGTTCACAGTATAGGGGACTGAGTACCACGGGATGCGGCCTGGGAGCCGGAAAAGACACGAGGGTGAACACAGGGAGTACTGGAGATCACTGGGGAATACTTGAGGATCACTGGAGATCGCTGGAGCGGCCTGGAAGCCGACACTGGGGATCACTGGGGATCACTGGGGCGGCCTGGGAGCCGAGGTTGTAGTTGGCAGCCTGGGAGCTGCGAGGCGGCCTGGGAGCCGGGGTTGTAGTTGGCAGCCTGGGAGCTGCGGGATGGCCTGGGAGCCGGTGGTGACAGTTGGCAGCCTGGGAGCTGCAGGATGGCCTGGAAGCCGGAGATGACGACCTGGGAGTCGTTGGTCTATGATGTCGATAACCAGGAGAGAATGTCGGAGTCTCTGGAGGCACTTTGAAAAACAGTTGACACAGGATGTCGACAACAGACGATAATGTGACAATACTGGGATGCAGCAACTGATGGACGTCAGGGATGACACAGATGTTGTTAGTCAGGGATAGACGGCAGAAGCTGAGTGTCGACTGTGAGGTAGACAGTGCCTGTCGACAGATCAGGACTGTGATGGTAAAAAGTCACTGATGGGTTTGAAGGTAGTTTGGCCTGGGAGCCAAGGGGTCTAGCCTAGGAGCTAGTGGGGATTTGCTAGCCAGTGCCAGCGGTATCCTCTGCAGGGGATAACTTGCTCACTCAACCGCAGTGATGGAATTAGCAGGAGTCTCTGGAGATGAACGGAACCAGGAGAGTAGCAGCAGGACACTAGGAGAAGGTATCGCTGGAGACTGGATAGCCAGGAGCCTTGGAATTCTCTGTCTCTGGGGTAACCACACAGGAAGCAGAAGGAACATTTTTTCAAGGCAAGGAGGACTCTGGGAAGCTGGCTTATATTCCTCCAGGTGATTGCTTGATTGTCTGCAGCTTGCAGCAGCAGACAGAACCAGGAAGTATGCCTTGAGTTACCTGGGATCATGTGACTGGTGCTGAACTCAGGGAGCTTCACAGGAGTTCTAATCACTGAAAATACAGAGCAGCTGCAACAGCAGCAGCTAGGAAACAAACAGGCATAGAAACCTCAGGAAATAACTGTGAACCAAGTCAGGTTCATGACACTGTTACCTTGCTGGAAAAGCGTAGACCAAGATATGTTAAAAATTTGGTGGTCCATCTGAATGGGAAAGTAGTTCCCCATCCAGACTGAACCTCTGTTTTTTGATAATTGACTAAAAAGCCTGAGATGTCTAGAAAAACGTCCAGTATCCCCAATAGTTTGGGAAGGGCATGTCTAGGGTTGCTAATGTATAATAAAAGATCATCAGCGAAGGCGGACAGCTTCACCTCTGACCCACCTAGCTCCAATCCCTGCCATGTAGTTTCCTGGTAAAAGGTGCGTATTAAGGGATCTAGGGCCAAGTTAAATAATAGTGGGGATAGTGGGCAGCCCTGGCGTGTTCCCCTGGCCAGCTTGAAGGTTGGTGAGTTCAGTACATTAATGGTTATGCATGCTTCCGGGGATGAGTATAGCATATTAAAAATATTTATAAAATCTGGGCCAAAGTGTTGTGCTTGGAAAACCCTTAATAAGTGAGACCACGAGACGCGGTCAAACGCCTTGTCCGCGTCACAACTTACAATAATCACCTCTTTGTTGTGTAAAGAATTATAACGTAGGAGTGCCGCCGTTAAAGTGCGGATATTATGGACAGAGGTTCGGCCTCTCACGAAGCCAGTCTGGGCCGGGTGTAGAATCCTATGTAGAATAGGTTGTAGTCTCCTAGCTAGTAATGTGGTAAAGATCTTTAGATCTTGGTTTAGAAGAGATATTGGGCGGTAAGACTGAACTAGTTGGGGATCCTTCCCCGGTTTTGGGAACACCACTATACGTGCAGCTGTAAACTCTGGGGGGGGGGGGGGTGCATTACCTTGTAACAAAGAATTGAATAAAAATATCAGGTGAGGGGTTAAGCTATCTTTCATGAGTTGGTAATATTCGGCACTGAAGCCGTCAGGGCCTGGAGATCTACCTTTTTTTAAAGTGCTTAGCACTGCTTTTAGTTCCAACTCCGTGATTGGGGTGACAAGCGAGTCCCTCTCTTCGGTGGTAAGGGTAGGTAATTGGGCCTGTTGTAAAAATTGTAAACCTTCTATGGGCTTATCAATAGGTGCTTCATATAAGTGTTTATAGTAATTCTGAAATGTTGCTGAAATTTCAGCAGGGTTCGAAGTCAACGTTCCATTTTGTGTGGAAAGCTGCAATATGTGTAATGGGGCAGATTGTGAGCGAACTAGATTAGCCAGGAGTCTCCCCGTTTTGTTTGAGCTTCTAAAATATTTATTGCGGGAGATGTCATAAGAGAATTGGGCCTTTTCCGTGCAAAGTGAATCATAAGCTCGTATAGTGCATATTTTAAGGAAATATAGTGAATATCTCAATTAAATATAGTGCACATTTTAAGGAAATATAGTCAATATCTCTAGTAAATATAGTTAAAATATCAAGTAAATATAGTCAATATCTCTAGTTAATATAATTAAAATCTCAAGTAAATATAGGGAATATCTCAAGAAAATATGATCAATATCTCAAGTAAATATAGTCAATATCTCAAGTAAATATAGGAAACATCTCAAGAAAATATAGTCAATATCTCAAGTAAATATAGTCAAAACCTCAAATAAATATATTCATTATCTCAAGTAAATATAGTCAATATCTCAAGTAAATATAGTGCATATTTTAAGGAAATATAGTGAATATCTCAATTAAATATAGTGAATATCTCAAGTAAATATAGTCAATATCTCTAGTAAATATAGTTAAAATATCAAGTAAATATAGTCAATATCTCTAGTTAATATAATTAAAATCTCAAGTAAATATAGTCAATATCTCAAGTAAATATAGTCAATATCTCAAGTAAATATAGTCAAAATCACAAATAAATATAGTGAATATCTCAAGTAAATATAGTGCATATTTTAAGGAAATATAGTCAATATCTCTAGTAAATATAGTTAAAATATCAAGTAAATATAGTCAATATCTCATGTAAATATAGGGAACATCTCAAGAAAATATAGTCAATATCTCAAGTAAATATAGTCAATATCTGAAGTAAATATAGTGAATATTTTAAGGAAATATTATGAATATCTCAATTAAATATAGTGAATATCTCAAGTAAATATAGTCAATATCTCTAGTTAATATAGTTAAAATATCAAGTAAATATAGTCAATATCTCTAGTTAATATAATTAAAATCTCAAGTAAATAAGGTCAATATCTCAAGTAAATATAGTCAATTTCTTAAGTAAATATAGTTAAAATCTCAAGTAAATATAGTCAATATTGGATGTCCTGGGCTCTGTGGAATTCAAGGGAAATCACATAGTTTAAATCATACATAGCCAAAATCTCACCATGTGTATGCACCATTGTTACCGGTGGGTTAAGTTTGAGGAGACTCAGATGGGTGGAGTCCCAGAAAAGTACTTCAACAAGCAACTTGAATATAAAATATGAACTTATTGGTATACTTAGCTAAGGTTATTGGTTAATTCGGCAGATCCAATACAGCATACACATCAGCAAACTCAGGAGCTCTGTCCTCTGTGTCAAGAGGCTGAGTTGTTTTCAGATCTTTCTGGCACTTCTGAAGTCTGTGTTTCCTCCAAGATTGAGGAACTCCTTACTAAGCTACAGTATTTTATCATTTCAAAGTCTTTTTGTGTAATCATTTTTTATTGATTTTCAGAAGAGTGAACATATTCAGGAAAACTTCAGACAGAGCATGTGATCATTAAACTGATCTCGACGCAGCGAGATGTACACATATTTCACTTAAGCAAAATCACATTAGCGTGTACCGGTTTCTTCAGGCATTATTACAATACCAGTAGGACATGATAAACTGTAGAGGCCGCGTTACCGCGATCTACTGCAGTCACATGTATTTAATCTATGTGCATGCCCTCGGTGGTTGAAATAAGAAGGGGCGAGGAGAAGAAGAAGATAGGGAAGAGAAGGGGGGGGAGGGGAATAGGGGGGGGGGAGTTGACCTTTCTCACAAGCGGGGGAGGTTCATTTGCTATTTAGTTGGTCCAGGCATTTCACTCTGAGTAAAGGGCTTTGTAGTCTTGTGTAGTCTTATACTCCATCCAGGGGAGCCATGTAGCAGTAAAATCTGTGTGTTTATCCACTGATGACAGCATGATGTCCTCCATTGACATAAAGTGGTCAATTTTGGTAAACCAAGCTTTGCGTGTGGGTGGGATTATCGACTTCCATAGGACAGGGATGCAAGCTCTTGCCGCATTGCCCAGGTGTTTGGAAAGAGAAGTTTTATAAGTGGAGAGTGGTGTGGGGGAAAGGTTTAGCAACCAAAAGGCGGGGTCATCTGGGACTGGGGTGTGGAGAATTTCTTTTGAGGTCTTGATAACGTCTGTCCAGTAAGGGGTAATTAACGGGCACTCCCACCATATGTGCATGAGGGAGCCTGTGTGCTTCTTGCATCGCCAGCATGTTGGTGATGTATTGGGATTCATGCGGTGTAAGATAGAGGGATGCCTATACCATCTCATGATAAGTTTGTATTGAGTCTCCCTGGTTTGAACGCATATAGAGCTAGTGTGGGCCTTTATGAAGATGGATTCCCATTCTTTATCTGATATGCTTCGGTTGAGATCTCTCTCCCATGCTCGCGTAAAAGTTGTGGAGATGTCATTGTCTAGGTTTTGGAGGAGTTTATATAGGAGCGAAATAGTGTGGGTTGGTTCTGAGGTGGATATACATAGTCGTTCGAACCCAGTCAGTTCGCGGGATGATGGGTGGGATCTAGAACCCGTTTGAATGAAATGTCTAACTTGTAGGAACTTCCAAAAGTCCCTCGATGGGACTTCCCATTTTCTTTGTATATCTGAGAAAGAGCAGATGCTGGAGCCCACCATCATCTGGCCCACTCTGAAAAGCCCTTCTATTGCCCATTTTGAGAAGTCTGAGATAGTCAGACCTGGCTGGAAGTCTGGATTGTTTAAAAAGGAGGTTAGTGGACCGAGTTCGGAAGAGATGTGTGGGTTTTGTCGTAGTGATTTCCATGTTTTTAATGTGGAGGTAATAGTTGGGTGAGAAGCGGGTATGGAGGGGATTGTAGGTAGCCAGGGGAAGATTTCCGGGTAAAGGCCCATACACACCCCCTCTAACTCTACCCATTGCTTGTTTCTACGGTTTCTGGTCCAGTCCAGTAATCTATTTAGATGAATAGCGTTATAATAGGTCTTAATATCTGGGAGGCGGAATCCCCCCCTTTCCGTGTTTCTGATCAGAACCTCGCGTTTTATCCTGGGTTTCTTCCGCTGCCAAATGAATTGTTGGGTCAGGGCTCTGATGGTTTTGAACCATGTGTCTGGAACAGAAATTGGAAGGGCTTGGAGTATGTAGAGTAGTTTGGGTAGAGAGTTCATTTTAGTAACATTTATTCTCCCTAGCCAGGATAATTGTTTGTTATACCATCTACTATAGTCTGCTCGGAGCGATGTAAGGAGAGGTTGATAATTTAAGGCATACAATCGGGTTAAGTCTCTAGGTAAGTTTATACCTAAGTATGTGATGGGAGGGTTGCCATGAGAATGAGAAAGAGCTCTTGAGCAGAGGGACCGAGGTGGGAGGTATGGAGACGTTAAGGATGCTAGATTTGGTCATGTTGACTTTAAAGTTGGAGAGGGAGCTGAAGCGCTCAAGTTCTTGTATGAAGTGGGGGAGTGATGTTGCTGGTTGTGTAATTATTGCCAGCAGGTCGTCGGCGAAAAGAGCTAACTTGTATTCTCCCTCTCCCACTTGTATACCTGAGATGTTAACATTAGCCCTTATTGTCCTGGCTAGCGCTTCCATGCATAATACGAAGATCAGTGGCGAGAGGGGGCAGCCTTGCCTCGTCCCGTTGCTAATAGGGAAGGGATCGGATAGGAAGCCGTTTGTTCTCACTCTAGCTGTGGGCATATGGTAAAGGGCCAGGATTCTATGTAGGGATAGTGTGCCCAGTCCGATGTGTTCCAGCACAGTCTGCATGAAGCTCCAGCACACCCTGTCAAACGCCTTCTCAGCGTCGGTGGAGACGAGAATAGTGGGGATTTTGTGGTGAGAGGCAAGGTGGATCAGATTGAGGATTTTGGTGGTGTTGTCCTTTGCCTCACGGCCAGGAACAAATCCCACTTGATCGTTATGGATCAGAGCGGGGAGAAAATTATTTAGTCTATTTGCCATCAATTTCGCAAAGAGTTTGATGTCAACGTTCAGGAGTGATATGGGTCTGTAGCTGGAACACACGGAGGGGTCCTTCCCTGGCTTCGGGATCACTGTTATATGTGCTTCGAGGGATTGTTTAGAAAAATGTGCCTCCGCCGATATGGTGTTAAAAGCATTTAGTAGATTAGGAGTAAGTATGTCTTTAAATGTCTTATAATAAATTGCTGTGAAGCCGTCTGGGCCAGGGCTTTTGCCCAGGGGCAGGGAGGATATAACTGACTCCAACTCTACCTGAGAGAATGGTTTCTCTAATAATTCTCTATCGGAGGGAGATAGGGTAGGGAAGGCAGCTTTGGTTAGGTATTCTTTTGCTTGTAGGGTTTTATGTATCTGTTCTATTAGGGTGGGTGCGTCATGGAGATTGTATAAGGAGGAGTAATAGTTTCGAAAACATGAAGCTATTTCTGGGGTCTTAAAGCAGAGAGTGTCTGCGTCCTTCCTTATCTTACTGATAAAGGAGGCGGCTCTTTGTGTTCTGAGGGCCTGTGCGAGTAAGCGGCTGGGTTTGTTGCCCCATTGGTAATATCTGCTCTTGCACTTCCTTAGCTCTAGTTTGGTGCGTTCTGTTAGTAGCTTATTCAAGTTGTGGCGTGAGTCTATTAGTTCTGCTAGCAGTGAGGGTGAGGAGCCCGTTTTATGCATAGTTTCTAGTTTATGGATGTTTTCTAGTAGTGCAGATACTCTAGCAGCTTTTTGCTTTTTCATATATGTGCCCAGCTGTATTAATTTGCCTCGAACTACACATTTGTGTGCCTCCCATAGGGTAATTTTTGACATGTCCGCAGTGTCGTTTAGTTTGAAATATTCTGCTAATGTGTTAGCTAATTCCGATTTGCAGTATGCATCTTGTAGTAGTGATTCGTTGACCCTCCATGTCCATTGTCCCGGGATCTGTGAGTGGGATGCTAGGGTTATTGATACCGGGGCATGGTCCGACCAAGTGATGGAACCTATTGTTGCATCTAGGAGTAACGGGAGATGTCTATGGCTTAAAAAAATGTAATCTAATCTGGAGTAGGTCTGGTGAGGGTGGGAGTAGAACGAGTAGTCTCTGCCTGAGGGGTTTAGGGTCCTCCAGGAATCGGCCAGTTGGAGGTCGTGGAGGAGTTTCTGGGCTTTCCTGTATTTGTGGGCAGGAAATCTACTGGCACCAGTGGATGTGTCGATATTTGGGTCCAGGGTCCAATTGAGATCCCCTCCCAAGATTGTCGTGCCCTCAAAAAGTGAATCCAAGTGTGACAGGTGTGAGTGGAGAAATGGGACTTGGTTCTGATTAGGGGCGTAGACGACTACAAAAGTATAGGGTTGGGTTGATATTTTACATTTAATGAGGAGTATTCTACCGGGGACCGGTTTATGAATTGCCACATCTGTTAGCTGGAGATGCTTAGAGAACAGGATTGCCACTCCCTTAGATTTACTGTTCGGGGTGTTGCTATAGTATGCAGTAGGGAAGCGGTGGTTGGAGATTGATGGGTTTTTGGCAGAGAGTCTAAAGTGTGTCTCTTGGATCATAGCTATGTCTGCTCTCTCAGCCCATAGGGTCCTGAGTAAGCTACTCCTTTTCTCAGGAGTGTTAAGGCCCTTTGCGTTGATGGAGAGGATCTTCAATTTACCTGGTGTGGTCATATGTAACTAGGTCAGGTGTGGTCTGCGATGTGTTTTGAAAGGTCAGGGAGGGGGATTGGGAGCAAGGAAAGAGGGGAACATGGAAAAAAGAAGTACATTTAAACATAGTGAATAACAACATTAACATTTGAAAAAGAAAAATCCCGCTGTGAGGCGACTGGAGAATAAGTCCACCAGCGACTCAGAAGGCAATAGAGCCTGATGCGGGTGTGGGGTGGAGGGAGTCACCGCTAATGAATATTGTGTGATCTCCCGATAAGGAGATATAATTGAGGGAACAAGTGCATCTTATCCAAACTGTTTGTCTTTAGTTACATTCAGTGAGTTGTTGATGGGAGCAGAGTTACCATAACCTTTTAATTTATCTCCTTCTTGCTTACAACAAAAGAATCGTTACTTAATACAACCTGGAAGGTTAACTGGGAGCTAAGGTGTGGTATGATAGTTACAGGAGTCCCATAGGGGAATCTCCTCTGTGGGGATATAGGAGTGTCTTGGACTATTTCGTCGCAGACCTTCTCACAAACAACAATTACTTGATTAAATGTGAGATATTAGTTTAAGTTCAAACTTGGGGAACTATCGTGCCAGGTGTCTTGTATGTGTATACCTGTAACGGAACTCTAGAGGCAGCTTATGCTATCTCCGATCAAGTCTATCCGTTAGCATTCACCTAGTTCGCGGGCTAAGGGGACCCAACCTCAGGTTAAGCTGTGGTACTAGCATCGCGGTATTTTTACAGGTTCTAGCTGGCGGTGGGGCTAAATAGAACTACTTAAACTGTTTTCAGTCCCACGTGGGTTTAAGAGTCAAAAACCTAATGGTATAGAAAAAATAAGAAAAAACAGTCCCTTTAGGGTAAAACTGCGGTAACATTGTAACTAAACGTTATAGTCACCAGTCCTGTGTCTGGTCCCATAGTAGAAGAGAATCTGGTAGGTCTTCAGGTGGGGCTCGTATTAGGAGGGGTTGGAGCCTGTCCTTGTTTCTTCTTAGTGTGGCAGACTTCTTGCCAAGGGTGGCCGTGCCCCTGTTGTTGAAGTGGAGGAAGTTCCGGGTGGTTGAATTCCCAGTTGGGTATGTCTGGAGTCGGTAGGCCTAAGGCTGTGCAGAACGTCGGGAGGTCAGAGAAGGAATTTAGGGTGTGGTTTCTTCCCCCGGAGGTTACTTGAAGGTTGAATGGGAAGCCCCATTTATATTTCAACTGCCGCTTGCGGAGTTCAGAGGTGAGTGGTCTTAGGGCCTTCCGTTGCTGAAGTGTGTGCCATGACAGATCTTGATATATTTGAACAGTTGAACCGTTGAAATCAATTCCGTCTAATTGGCGAGTCTTACGTACAATACTTTCTTTTTGTGAAAAGTAATGTAGACGACAAATCACATCGCGTGGGCGGTCCGCCGGTGCCCCTCTGGGTCTTAGAGCCCGATGTGCTCTGTCTAGGATTATAGATTCTGAGGGGTCGTTCCCAAGGATTTCGTTGAAGATCTTGGTTAGGGCATCTGTCAGCTTGTCCTGGGTGACCTCCTCTGGTAGACCGCGGAGACGTAGGTTGTTTCTTCTCCCTCTGTTGTCAAGATCTGTCAAGTGCATTTGTAGAGAACGGATCTCTGCGGATTGGGCAGCGAGAGTCTCTGTAAGCGAGTTGCAAAATGCAACCGTTTCTTCTTGGCATTTTTCCAATGAAGTTGTACGCTGGGAAAGCTGGGATAGGTCTTGTCGGACCGCCGCCATTTCTTGGCGGACTGTGTCCTGGATGTCTTGTTTCGTTGGTAGGGTTCTCATATAGGACAGGGAGTTTCTAATTTCGGCTAGTTCCGTAACCAGCAATGAGGCCTGGAAGTCTGCCGATGTGGTGGATGAGGTGTGGACAGGTGGGTAGTCTGCTGATTTGGCGGGGGTGGATTGCAGGAACGGTCTCATATCTGCCTGGGACATGTTTTCTTTAGGGAGAGGCGCGTCACCCTTTTGCAGAGCCTTTTTGCCTTTGACCATCATAAGCCCAGAGACCTAGGTTGTAACCAATAGGAGGGAAGCTCTCGGGACTGGGAAGGTTACTTTAATTGCACTTGCATCAGTGTAGCATATCTCGTCGGGCGGTGACTCCCTGGGGGCCTGGCTTCTAGTGAAGCATCCTCACTTGGGACGCATCCCTAGTAAGGAAAACTCGAGCACCTCTCTCTTCCTACTGCGTCTTAGGCTGCCGCTGATCAGTAGTAAGAGGTCGGTTTATTATTCTCTCTTGTGTATCTTCCCTACCAGAGGGTGATTTTTTTTTTGATCAGTGATTGCAATTTGCACCAGTGGACACTAGAGGGCAGGCTAGGATTACAAGTGATAGGGAACAGTCCTGCAGTTTAAGGAAGGGCACAGGGGTTTGTTTTCCTTCTGCTTTATTAAAAGGCAGAAATTATAGAGTTACTGTCCCACTGTTATTTGTGTTCGATGCCAGGGGGTCTGATGGTGGGGAATGAGGGGTATAGCAGGTAATTGGTACAGGGCTGGTGCTGTAGGGGCTTTAGAGTCTTCTATACACCCTGCTGCTCCTCAGCACGTTTGGTGAGAGCAGAGGGGGTTTGTGTCCCTTAAGAGGGGTTCTTGGTGGGGATCCCGGGGAGAGGGGTCAGAAGGAGGGTGGAGGATGTCTGCCCTGTAGTTCTTGTGGGGCTTTGTGCTGGGGCGCTGATAGGGGTATATCCCCAAGATGGCGGCTGGAGGCTGGTGGCGCCGTCTCCTTCCCCTGTCCCCTCGTGGTGTTGACCAGGTTCCCCCGCACTCACCCACCGTTTGCCTTCTCTGAGAGAGGCTTCTGCTGGATGTGGGGAATGTGCAGGTAGGCAGCGCGCTTCCCTGCGCCGGGTCTCCGTCGCCGCCGGGTCTCTGTCGCGGTGATCGGGTGGTGTGGTGGGGTCACTGAAGGCGGACTCCCTCACCTGGCGTCTGGGATGTGTGTCCGCTTGGGTGTTCAGCAGGCTGGCAGTCTCACCCGCGGTGCCGTCCTCTCGCTCCCGGGCGTCGCGCGGCGTCCCCGTCTCAAAATTTAGGCCCCGGCTTCCTCTGTGCGACCAGGCCGCAACCCGCGGGAGCGCTGAGAAGCACTCCCCGGCTCCGCGACGCCGGTCACACGTTACCAGGGTCTCTGTGCTGCAGGTCAGGTAGGTGGGATGGGGTAGCTCTGGGGTTTTTATTGTTTTTAAAAGCCGAAACCACTGTCCTGGTTCCGGAGCTCTTAGTGCGTGCGTCTGGTCAGGTTGCACGCCAGGCCACGCCCCCTCCATTTCAAAGTCTAAATATATAATACTAAAATAACAGTAGATGGCACTGTTGCCTCAATTATGAGTAATAGAAATAATACATGAAGAACAGTAGGGGGCACTGTTGCCTCAATTATGAGTAGAAGAAATAAAACCTTGACAATGTGCAAGGTTTAGGAAGCTAGGATGAAAACCACTTGACTTTACTCCACTGAACAACACTTTACTGGGGAAATTATATGTACAGTAACTGGCACCAAATATGTGCAAGAAAATTCAGTGCTTCAGATTGTACACAAACTTTGTTTCATGTTTAGAAACATTGTTTCATAGACAAATTAAAATACATGTGTGTGTATTTCATGTGTTTGTGCAACATACATCACTGAAATATAAAAATATTATGAAATACGGCATAATCCATTATCCAAAATTCTTCTGGTCCCGAGCATTTTGGACTAGGGATACTCAACCTGTATATATATGGATTGGATTTCAGGTTCTGGGACTGCCTTTAAAACAGATAATTAATGTAATTACATTGAGACAAGACATTGGGCGGTATTCAATGAGCCTGATTCGCCATGTTTTTATGGCGAATTTGTGCTGTTTGGCGAATTTTTGACAAAAACGGTGAATCACCCTATTCAATGACCACATGGCGAATACATTTGAAGGTTTTTTTCGCCATGATTCACCGAGTAGCAATCATAGTCTTTTTATGGAGAAGTGGAATGTGAACTTTTAAAATAAAGTGTTTTGTTTTTTACATTTGATGTAAAAAAATCAGGAATTTTATTCTGAGGAGGGGCATGCTACTTTTATTCATGTGCTGTAAGCACATGAATATATATTTAATTTTAAAAAAAATATATTTTTTTTTTTTTACACAGCAGCCAGCAGGGGGCGCTGGAGCCGAGCCGCTCATTACATATTTATATATTCACTGCACCCGATCGTTACAATCGGGTATAGTGAATATACACTCCCCTGCTGGCACCCCCGGGGGGCAGCCTGTGCTGCCTGGCACCCGGGGAGCCCACCTGCCCCCCACAAACGTTCAGGGGCAGGCAGAGAGACTTCCATCTCTCTGCCTGGCACCCTCCTCAGGCTCCCTGCGGCATTCGCCGCAGGAGCTCATATTCGCCTGTCAGGGGCAGCGAGCCCCTGACACGTTGAATACCGGAGCCCGCTGGCTCCGGAACGTGGCGAATGTGCAGCGAATCCTAAAAAGGATTCGCTGCACCTCGCAGGTATTCACATTGAATACCGCCCATTGACGTATGATATGTCTTGCATATGTGTATGGAGCCTGGTGGATGGCTGTGTTGGTCTTGTCCTTTATTGTGCCCATCAGATTTTGGAATTGCGCACATAGTGGTCTTGCTATTGTCGAGGCCAGGAAATTTTTCAATGTCGTGGTGGCTAAGTTTGCCTATGTGGCTACAACAAATAATGAGTTTGCATACTGCCCACTTGTTCCTGTACCCACCTGTTGCTCCCTTACTGCCCACTTGTTCCTGTACCCACCTGTTGCTCCCTTTTTTTTTATTATATATTTTTTCCTGTGTGTGGATATTTTTAAATATAAATTGAACCAAATAATACTATCCAGAATTAACAACAGTTACAATTAATACATGTTTAGCTAAAGTATGTAAGTATAACTCTGATTTAGACTGTTTTCGGTACTTTCGGCGCCCACAATATTAGGTCGCACGACATATAATCCACCCGATGCACAGCGATGCAATGCGATTTTAAATTGTATAAGCCCCCTATACGATGTTTAATTGTATAAGCACCCTAATGGGGGCTTACAATGTTAAATGCACCCCCATGCTACCCCCACTATGAACGCCAACCCGAAGTGTGGCGAGCGCAGCAAGCCCGTGAGGGGCGGCGGTACGCGTCCTACAACCCTTTTATACCCCCACTATCCACATCGACGTGGAGTCTATTTTATATAGTGTGGCGAGCGTAGCGAGCCACCGAGCACGAAGCATGGCGAGCGCAGCGTATTACTTTACATGTATTCCGCGTCCGCTCGCCACGCTTCAGGCTCACCAAACTATATAGAATCAACTCCACGCCGACGTGGATATTGGGGGTATGAAAAGGTCGTAGGACGTGTACCGCCGCGCTCGCCATGCTTCGGGTTGGCGTTGATTGTGGGGATGCCGTTGGGGGTGCTTTTAACATACTAAGCACCCATCACGTTTAATTATCTTATAGGGGCCACTTTTAACATGGAAAAACCCATTAGGGTGCTTATACAATTTTAAATTGCATACCATTGTACAGTATATGCGATAGAATGGCATACAATGCCATACAATGCGATGGTATACAATTTAAAATTGTATAACATCGCCTGCCATCGCGTAACATCGCATCACATACCATCGCAAGCCATCGCATGCCTTATGGTCTGCGATGCGATGGGTGCCATGCTAGTACACAAGTACCCTGTTTTCACCTAAAATATTGATTATCACTGTTCTGGCCAATTAACATCAGAGTACCCTTCATTTTAAATAAAGATCAATTAATACATATTCCTAAGCTATTTCTGTAGTTTATTTTGCTCAATAACAAATGACCAAAGTTAATTTTCTTTCACTACTTTCTTTCATTCTTTGAATTACTTACAGTACCCCACTGAAATTTCTGCTTTATTGTTTAATACTTTGTTGAACCCCCACGAGTCTCAGCAGAGACCTCTTCACTTCTTTATTCCGTAGACTGTAGAGTAGAGGGTTGATCATGGGAGTGCCAACTGAGTACAGGGCAGCAAAGATCGGTTCTAGGACATTGGAGTATACTGACGGTGGCAACATATACACAGACACACCAGTCGTATAGTACATAATGACAATGGTGAGGTGGGATGAGCAGGTGGAGAAGGCTTTTTTTCTTCCATCCTTTGACTTTATCCGTAAGATGACCCTAATGATTTTTATATAAGATGCCAAACAGAACATGACTGGTAAAAAGCCAAACACCAATAATTCCATATAGATGACAATATAAAACTGTTTGGCAGGAGCACAGGAGATGTTAATCAGAGCCTTCGCATCACAGAAAAACTGATGGATGGTATTCGAATGACAGAATAACATATTGGACACTGGAACTATAAACACGAAAGAATTCAAGCATCCTGATAGCCAAGTGCCAGATACCAGTAAGAGACACATTTTCCTGTTCAATATATAGTGATAGTGTAAAGGATTACATATAGCAACATACCGGTCATAGGCCATAATGAATATAAGAACATTCTCTGTGCAACCAACAAACATATAGAAGTACATCTGGGTGAAGCATTGTATGAAGGACACTGTATTGTCCCCAGATAGTAACATGTGCAGCAGCTTAGGGACAGTAGTGGTTGTATAACAGATGTCTACTAAGGCCAGGTTACCAAGTAATAGGTACATGGGGGTGTGTAACTGAGCATCTGTATATATCACTGTGATTATAATAAAATTAATGAAAACTCCGAATATATATAAGAAGAAAAACACAGATATCGTTATCGCAGTATAATCTGATTTTGTCGAAAACGCCAACAAGTGGAATTCTTTAATATACGTCTGGTTCTTCATGTCATATTCAATTCCCAGCTATTCAGTTATTCTCTCTAGAAACATATTGTTATTAGTATTACTAATTAAAAGCCCATCGGAATGATGGCTTCTGCATTGTGCTTTGACTTTGAGCTGTGACAGTTTATATCCCACAAACTCTCCACTCCACCCCCATTACTGTGGGATAACTTTATATAAAGTTTATTAAAAAATAAATTCAACTGGTTTTGTTAAATTGTTTTATTCTTAAGGGATATATCTTAAAACTATACAGTAATACAGTGGGCACTGCTAGGACCAGCACCTTAGTGATGTCATATCCATGTTCCTCCAAGTGTATTTACTGGATAAAAAGTACTTAGAAATATATCAAACCAATTAAATGTTACACTGACACTCCAATGTTCATATACACCAGCTGTGTGTATATATAAAGTTCACACTAATAACAATATCATTTAGAATAAAGGAAAGTACTACACTAAAAATATAATCATTTAGAAGTACAGTAAAATAACATATGATGAATGGAAGAAATACATCCTCAGCTATTTAAGTGTATTTAATCAATAACCATTTTATGTTTATGATTTAAAGGGGTATATGGTATACAGATCGAAAGCCATTATGGTGCTGACCTATTCACTGTCTCCATAGACAGTGTCAAGTAGAGTGGCCAATTCCGGGATCGGCGGTATCCTGGGATTTGGCGCCAAAATCGCTGGGGTTTCAATCCCGGGATTAGTTTCCAATCTCAGGATTCGATGTGCATGCACTCGCTCAGACATTGCCTGGCTGTTCTCGACCTGGCGTGCGGCTCTGCGCAGCGTCTTGTGATGTCAGAGGTCTGCTCAGTGCGACAACCCTGCACCGTCAGTCCTGCTCCCCGGCTGCACCACCTGACCCACCAACTATGTAAGTAATTGTGTGCGGTGGTCGGTTGGGGGGGAAGGGGACATGGATTTTTTTTTTAATTAGTGATGTCAATCATGGGATCTCAGGAATCCTGGGATTGAGCATTTTTTCAATCCTTAATCTGGTGATTGAAAGAATACCCTGATATTGGCATCAATACCATCGACCTACTGTAAAAACAAGACACCCTATCTTATTACCATCACAGACCTGTATTTTCGGGGCAAACCATCTAATAGCTAGACACTGCCAGTGTAAGGATCTCACCACTTACCATGTACAGTATTAATGATCCATCACATTAACATCTTGTGCAGATGAAATGTTTCACAAACAAAGGGTCCAGCTTGCTGATGAGATGTTGTATATTATTACATCTGTGTTAAACATTTTTTTTCATAAACATTATGAAAATATTTTCAAAAACTAAATTACAATCAAAAGTTTCTGTGAGCACTGCAAGTGGCTGGTATAGAGCGGGAATCCAGATGTACTGTTCTGAATTCTTTTGTGATGTACGATGAAACGGATCTACAATAAAATGGGCACTTTCCAGATTAGCTGAACTTTCTGCCATCTGGAAAAGTTATAGAATATTGTCAGATACCAAAACAAAAAAAATGTATAGACCTGAAGCTCTTAATGGCTTTCCATTTAAAATACATAGTTATCCTGCAGTATAATGGAGATAGAAAGAAAATGCGTGGCGGGCAATTATCTGGTAGGGGGTGGTCGGTCCCCAAAAGGCAATATAACAAGAATAGGTATGCCAGCGCTGGCTGTGGACAATACGATTAGACGGTTCTCATAGATAAATAATATTTATTACCTCTAATAATATAAAATGTAAAAATCAATATAATATAACTCAGACAGTGCAAAACACAATATATAAAAATGAGGAAAAAAAAACTATTAGCTCGTCACATCTGTGACATCATTTGTGGTATATTCAATAAAAAAAGTTTGTTTTATAGAATGAGTCACTCATTGATAAAAGCTGGGTAAAGATGTTTGTATATTGCCATAGATACGATCGTCATTTTGGAGAATATTTGGAGAATATTTGGAGAATATTGTGGAAGTAAATAGAGTTCCTTTGTTTGTCGTGAAAAAGAGAATTGTTCCCCAATTTAATGTCTATGTATAAGACAAAGTATCCTGATGGCAGCCACTTGTCCTCTGGTGTGCTCTTTAAGGACTGGGCTAGGTATCCCAGATGGATAATGTGTCGCTTTACCAGTATTCCAGATGGCGCTCTATAGTTTCAGGAGATGTATGGTGGGATGAAGATCAATGGTAGATAATAATGTCTCAGTAAGATAAAATTATCCGGGGAAACGCGTTGAGCTATCTACAATTTTATCTCACTGGGACATTATTATCTACCATTGATCTTCATCCCACCATACATCTCCTGAAACTATAGAGCGCCATCTGGAATACTGGTAAAGCGGCACATTATCCATCTGGGATACCTAGCGCAATCCCTAAAGAGCACACCAGAGGACAAGTGGCTGCCATCAGGATACTTTGTCTTATATATTAAATTGGGGAACAATTCTCCTTTTTTCGACAAACGAAGGAACTCTATTTACTTCCACAATATTCTCCAAAACTCATGAGGATCGTATCGATGGCTATATACAAACATCATTACCCAGCTTTTATCAATGAGTGACTCATTCTATAAAACAAACTTTTTTTTATTGAATATACCACAAATGATGACACAGATGTGACAAGCTAATAGTTTTTTTCCTAATTTTTATATATATTGTGTTTTGCATTGTCTAAGTTATATTATATTGCTTTTTACATTTTATATTGTTAAAGGTAATAAATATTATTTATCCTGCAGTATAATGTAGTGTGGATGCAGTGGTGTACAAGGTCAGTGCTTGGTGTCTAATGTTGTGTGTAAAACATATTTAATATAATGTAGTGTGAATGCAGTGGTGTACAAGTTCAGTGCTTGGTGCCTATAGTTGTGTGTAAAACATTTATCATTATACATTTTCAGTTTATGTTTGATGCTAAATCATCACTGTTTTCGCAGCTTTTTTTTTATATAGTCAGCATAGAATACTTGTAATGTTGATATAATGGTTATCGCTTACAGTTATTAAATCTTCAAGACTGTATTTAATAATAGCTTAAATCAAGCAAATGTAATAAAAATACCTTTTAAGACAGTTTACTCCTACAGTGGTCCTCAATGATCTTAAATGACAGTTTATATAAGTCCGTCCCGGATACTTCTTTTACTGATACAAATGTTACCTGGTCTTGTAAAAGTTGTTGAGTAAATATTTTGCACCCTATGTTGGGACTATGGATGCATTGCAGTTTCCAAAATATTACCCACAATTCTGTAAAAATACAGCTCATTATCACAGCCATTGATCAGTCGCTGAAACACTGTGTTGTTTAGTTCATCATGTAGATCACCACTCACCATAAGATTGTCATAAATCAGAACTCCGGTGTAAAAGTATCTAATTTATACAGTGCTATTCCCTATTCTACTAAGTTGTTACTATGGGGATGGAAAGTTATGGAACTGCTCAAACTTTAAATTAAACCTTTGGGTTTTAATCAAAAAGTTTTTAAAGAGAAATAAAACTTTTCATTCTCCTCTTCTCCGCATTATAAACTTTCATTTTGCTTTTGTTGTACTGTAACATTGTGATTTAGGATTTAATAAACTAAGACATTATTACAGTTTAAATGTAGCACAGAAGGTTTGAATCTAAATTATATATGTAGATAAACAAAACTTTTTATTCTGTCTTTATGCACATCATTTTTAGTTTTTTTTTTTTAATTGAGTCATTTTTATTGAGTTTTAACATGAACAAAAAAGAAAATGTATACATTTTGTATTGTAGATACTAAAGGCTCCCTCCCATACACTAGTGCGATTAGGGCCCTTTTTTATCCGATTCCAACACACTGGGCTGAGAAATTGAATGAAAAGTGTAAAATCACGTGTGTTTTGTTTTCGATTCCGTTGATGTGCAGTTCCATGCGCCTCGGATTGGAGCCTGAGATCGGAAGGGCTGCACTATAGATTTATTGTATCCAGCAGGCTCTGGCAGTCTTAACTGGGATTGCATACAGTACATCATATGCAAAAGGACTGCATACGGTGTATTGTCGTATGTGATCCAGCTGTCTTGGAAGCTGCTGGGGAGTTCAAAGGAAATTGTATTTAACTTCTCCCCTCGGAGACAGGACCACCATCAAGGGGTGCTATGGGGACAATTGTCCTGGGCCTGGTCACTCTGACAGGGTAGGGCCGGGGCCGCTCTATCCCAACACCCTCCTTCACTACATAGACGCACCCGCAACGGGTCATCTGGCCGTAGGGACGGATTGGCCCACTGGGATAATTTGCTGGTGGGCCGGTCCCTTAGACCACTGGCCAGGCCAATCCCACAACCCCCTCAGCTGGTACAGATGGCTCCATAGGGCCAGTTTGTGATGGCTCCACAGTTTGTGATGGCATACCTGCTTGGAGAAGTCACAAAAAAGCATACTTTTAATTAAATACCTGCACGATATTGACACTAGAAGCTTTTACTGGCAGACATACTGCATCAATTATTATGCTAAATTCTAGAAAACAATGTTTCTAGAAATAATAATCTTAATCATAGTATTTTATTAAAAAAGTCTATTTAGCAATTAAAACATGTTCCTATATTTGGAGAATAAGTGGCAGACACGCCAAAGAGTGTCTGTCACTTTAAGAAGCGCGAATCTGCTCAGTAATTAAATGACCAAATGTTGATGGTAAAGAATAAACAATTTTTATTAAAATAACATAAAAAACAATTCATAATCCCCCCCCTTCCCAATACATGTGCACAATAACGACAGACAGACAAGACAAACAACAAAAAACATATAATAAAAGCTAGATTAACTGAGAATGCCGTTTATTACAGTCACTTGGATTGTAGCAATATATAGGCAAGTGAATGAGGCTTTTGTGCAAATTAGCAAGAGGCTTATAAGGTGCTTGATATAGTTACCAGTCCTGTACACAAGGTTTGCGCTGTTTCAAAGAACAAGTGGAACTCAGGTCAGTCTCTCCAATTTACCAGAGATGTACTCCGGAGATAGCTGCGATGGGGACCTCTCCTGCTGGACCAGCCAGCTGGGTGAATATTTGTAATCCAAATGAATGCGCTTCTGCAAAAGTGAGTGCAGGACCAGAAGCGCATTCATTTGGATTACAAATATTCACCCAGCTGGCTGGTCCAGCAGGAGAGGTCCCCATCGCAGCTATCTCCGGAGTACATCTCTGGTAAATTGGAGAGACTGACCTGAGTTCCACTTGTTCTTTGAAACAGCGCAAACCTTGTGTACAGGACTGGTAACTATATCAAGCACCTTATAAGCCTCTTGCTAATTTGCACAAAAGCCTCATTCACTTGCCTATATATTGCTACAATCCAAGTGACTGTAATAAACGGCATTCTCAGTTAATCTAGCTTTTATTATATGTTTTTTGTTGTTTGTCTTGTCTGTCTGTCGTTATTGTGCACATGTATTGGGAAGGGGGGGATTATGAATTGTTTTTTATGTTATTTTAATAAAAATTGTTTATTCTTTACCATCAACATTTGGTCATTTAATTACTGAGCAGATTCGCGCTTCTTAAAGTGACAGACACTCTTTGGCGTGTCTGCCACTTATTCTCCATATCTTGTACTATCCTAGGGACCGACACTCCCTTTATGAAGAAGCAGCGATCGATCTGCCCAGTCAAATAAATTTACAAACTGATTGAATACTGCTCCTGTTTTAGTGACAGTTATATATATTTTTTTTATATATATATACATTGTTTATGGTGTTAATATTCCCATTTTGGGGGAAAAAAATAATAATAAAAAATGTATATATTTTTTGGGCACTAGTGATCTAGGGCGACCAGCGCTACGGAGTGGCCTCAGGGTCACAAATTTTTTTTTGGTGTTCCTATATTTGTCAGAAATATAAAGAATTTGGTAAGGAGTGAAATTTGTCAACCAGATTTTTCAAGCATCGGTTCATTGTATTTTCTTGGAATACTAACATAATATGAGACCACTCTGTACCATCCTCCTTTAATCAGTCATCAACTTTGAAGAATGGCAGATGCTGAAGTGGATGTAGTGGTGGCCTGCACTAGAAGAGGACCAAGTGCTGAAGTGGATGTAGTGTTGGCCTGTACTAGAAGAGGAGCAGAAGCTGAAGTGGATGTAGTGGTGACCTGTACTGGAAGAGGAGCAGGTGCTGATGTGGGTGTACTGGTGGGCTATACTGGAAGAGGAGCAGGTGCTGAAGTGGATGTAGTGGTGACCTGTACTAGAAGAGGAGCAGGTACTGAAGTGCATGTACTGGTGACCTGTACTAGAAGAGGAGCAAGTACTGAAGTGGATGTAGTGGTGGCCTGTACTGGAAGAGGAGCAGGTACTGAAGTGGATGTAGTGGTGGCCTGTACTAGAAGAGGAGCAGATGCTGAAGTGGATTTAGTGGTGACCTGTACTGGAAGAGGAGCAAGTACTGAAGTGGATGTAGTGGTGGCCTGTACTAGAAGAGGAGCAGTTGCTGAAGTGGATGTACTGGTGGGCTATACTGGATGAAGAGCAGGTGCTAAAGTGGATGTAGTGGTGACCTGTACTAGAAGAGGAGCAGATACTGAAGTGCATGTACTGGTGACCTGTACTAGAAGAGGAGCAGGTGCTGAAGTGGATGTAGTGGTGACCTGTACTAAAAGAGGAGCAGGTGCTGAAGTGGATGTACTGGTGGGCTGTACTAGAAGAGGAGCAGGTGCTGAAGTGGATGTTCTGGTGACCTGTACTGGAAGAGGAGCAGGTGCTGAAGTGGATGTACTGGTGGGCTGTACTAGAAGAGGAACAGGTACTGAAGTGGATGTACTGGTGACCTGTACTAGAAGAGGAGCAGGTACTGAAGTTGATGTAGTGGTGACCTGTACTGGAAGAGGAGCAGTTGCTGAAGTGGATGAAGTGGTGGCCTTTACTAGAAGAGGAGCAGGTACTAAAGTGCATGTACTGGTGACCTGTACTAGAAGAGGAGCAGGTACTGAAGTGGATGTAGTGGTGACCTGTACTAAAAGAGTAGCAGGTGCTGAAGTGGATGTAGTGGTGACCTGTACTGGAAGAGGAGCAGGTGCTGAAGTGGATGTAGTGGTGGCCTGTACTAGAAGAGGAGCAGGTACTGAAGTTGTTGAAGTGGTGGCCTGTACTAGAAGAGGAGCAGGTACTGAAGTGCATGTACTGGTGACCTGTACTAGAAGAGGAGCAGGTACTGAAGTGGATGTAGTGGTGACCTGTACTAAAAGAGGAGCAGGTGCTGAAGTGGATGTACTGGTAGGCTGTACTAGAAGAGGAGCAGGTGCTGAAGTGGATGTACTGGTGACCTGTACTGGAAGAGGAGCAGGTGCTAAAGTGGATGTACTGGTGGGCTGTACTAGAAGAGGAACAGGTACTGAAGTGGATGTACTGGTGACCTGTACTAGAAGAGGAGCAGGTACTGAAGTGGATGTAGTGGTGACCTGTACTGGAAGAGGAGCAGGTGCTGAAGTGGATGTAGTGGTGGCCTGTACTAGAAGAGGAGCAGGTACTGAAGTTGTTGAAGTGGTGGCCTTTACTAGAAGAGGAGCAAGTACTGAAGTGCATGTACTGGTGACCTGTACTAGAAGAGGAGCAGGTACTGAAGTGGATGTAGTGGTGACCTGTACTAAAAGAGGAGCAGGTGCTGAAGTGGATGTAGTGGTGACCTATACTGGAAGAGGAGCAGGTGCTGAAGTGGATGTAGTGGTGGCCTGTACTAGAAGAGTAGCAGGTACTGAAGTTGTTGAAGTGGTGGCCTGTATTAGAAGAGGAGCAGGTACTGAAGTGCATGTACTGGTGACCTGTACTAAAAGAGGAGCAGGTACTGAAGTGGATGTAGTGGTGACCTGTACTAAAAGAGGAGCAGGTGCTGAAGTGGATGTACTGGTGGGCTGTACTAGAAGAGGAGCAGGTGCTGAAGTGGATGTACTGGTGACCTGTACTGGAAGAGGAGCAGGTGCTGAAGTGGATGTACTGGTGGGCTGTACTAGAAGAGGAACAGGTACTGAAGTGGATGTACTGGTGACCTGTACTAGAAGAGGAGCAGGTACTGAAGTGGATGTAGTGGTGGCCCGTACTAGAAGAGGAGCAGGTACTGAAGTTGTTGAAATGGTGGCCTTTACTAGAAGAGGAGCAGGTGCTGAAGTGGTTGAAGTGGTGGACTGTACTAGAAGAGGAGCAGGTACTGAAGTGGATGTAGTGGTGACCTGTACTGGAAGAGGAGCAGGTACTGAAGTGGATGTAGTGGTGATCTGTACTGGAAGAGGAGCAGGTACTGAAGTGGATGTAGTGGTGACCTGTACTGGAAGAGGAGCAGGTACTGAAGTGGATGTACTGGTGACCTGTACTAGAAGAGGAGCAGGTACTGAAGTGGATGTAGTGGTGACCTGTACTGGAAGAGGAGCAGGTGCTGAAGTGGATGTAGTGGTGGCCCGTACTAGAAGAGGAGCAGGTACTGAAGTTGTTGAAATGGTGGCCTTTACTAGAAGAGGAGCAGGTGCTGAAGTGGTTGAAGTGGTGGCCTGTACCAAAAGAGGAGCAGGTAATGAAGTGGATGTAGTGGTGACCTGTACTGAAAGAGGAGCAGGTACTGAAGTGGATGTAGTGGTGACCTGTACTGGAAGAGGAGCAGGTACTGAAGTGGATGTAGTGGTGACCTGTACTGGAAGAGGAGCAGGTACTGAAGTGGATGTAGTGGTGACCTGTACTGGAAGAGGAGCAGGTACTGAAGTGGATGTAGTGGTGACCTGTACTGGAAGAGGAGCAGGTACTGAAGTGAATGTAGTTGTAACCTGTACTGAAAGAGGAGCAGGTACTGAAGTGCATGTACTGGTGGGCTGTACTAGAAGAGGAGCAGGTACTGAAGTGCATGTACTGGTGGGCTGTACTAGAGGAGGAGCAGGTGCTGAAGTGGATGTACTGATGACCTGTACTGGAAGAGGAGCAGGTGCTGAAGTGGATGTACTTGTGGGCTGTACTAGAAGAGGAGCAGGTGCTGAAGTGGATGTACTGGTGACCTGTACTGGAAGAGGAGCAGATACTGAAGTGGATGTAGTGGTGGCCTCCATGAAATTTGACACCATCTGCTTGCTGACTCAGACCCCCTTAGCTTCTATTTGAGTATCCTTAGCTTGTTTCCCTTACTGTCAGCTTGGGAGCAAGTTGAGTATAACATCGTCCTCTTTCTCTTCATCTGCAGTTGTTGGGGTGTTATCTCCAGATACAACACCCTGAGAAATATACTTGAACAAAAATAAAAAAAATTTAAGGAATCAAAGCTCAATGCATTTCATTACATGCAAATTGCCAATACTTTTAAATTATGTACCAAAAAAAGTTTTGGGGCCTGATTCAAAGTTGCACACATGAGGCCAGAGGCAGATTTAGACCTCATGGGGCCCATGGTTTGGGGTTCCCTTTCAAACAAACCATAGCACTATATTTTTGCAGCTGATTGCAGGCGGGACTGATAGAGTACATTGGTGCTTGTACAGTCTAAATGCTCAGCTGCGTGAACATCGCCATTGCCTACAAATCTGAATCAGGCTCTGGGGATTTTGGAAGAAGGCTTAATACCTGGGTCACATTTACAGTAACCTGACTGCTCACATACACTGGATGAAACCATTCTGTGTGTCCAAATGTTTTTTATTTAAATCTAATGAAAGAACATCATAGGGACTTTGGGAGTGTGAGCCGGTCCATGTGATGTCATGATGTCAAGCCGTAGTCACACAGTGCTGCTATGGGAATGTTGTTCGGAACAGTGGCGTAGCTCCGTTATGGGGGGGTGCCCCCCCTCGCCGCCGCCCCGCCAAGCACCCCTACCCCCCTGCCCTGCCGCCCCGCCACCTATGCAAACCCCCCCCCAATCCCCCACAGACTTACCTTTCGCGCTGGTCCCAGCGGCTCCGTTCTTCTGCTGAGGACCACCACAAAATGGCCACCCCCATACAGCAGACAGTTTCAGAGAACTGTGTGCTATATGGGGGGGGGGGGGTTTAACTATAGCACCGCAGCCCTCGGCGCCCCCACATGCACAGCGCCCCCCCGCGGTGGCGGGGGCTGCGGTGCTATAGTTACGCCGCTGGTTCGGAATAATATTTTGGAGAAAGGGAGAGTAGCGGTTGAAGGTCTGAGTAATCATCCATTAGTGTGGATGGGGATTATTTCACTAAGTCCTTTCCGTACTCCCTTTTAAGAAGGCCACCAAGAGCACTTGATGATGATAGATGTAAGGAACAAGGTTTACCACCTATTGAAAGATGTATTTGTGATTCCTGTACTACACCACCAGACAAGAGGTGTATACGCTGGTTTTATTGATAATATGATATACTGCTCAAAAGAATATCCAATTTATCAATATCATGCACTTTTGGTAAAGGTATTAAATTAAACTGATTGTTGGGTAAGCACTAGGACGCCTATGATAATTATTAACAAGATCCGATAGTTCAGACTTGCCAGTCAGGCATGATGGTTGCTACCATGGTACTTTGGTTTGATGTTCCTTTCTTCCTACCAACATATATTTACTATATTTGGGGGAAATATTCTTATAAATGGTTACCAATAAATTCCGAAGGTCTTTGCTATTTGGGAAGATTTGTACCACAGTTTTATACAATAACCCATGATGAGTTTACAAAATTATTTTCACAGGTTAAGAGGCTACCAGTAACCAGACGTTCCCATAATCCATCGCTGCAACGCTACTAAGCTGCTTTCCGTCCCCAATGATACATATCATCAGTTTGCTGTTAGCTGCTTAGTCGCTCTCCAGTCTCCAGTCGACTTTACTGGTCTTCCCCAATACAGACTCTCTCACGATTTATAATGAATGCAGCTGATAGGCTAATCTTTCTTGCCATATGTTTGTCATCTGCAAAGCTACTCTATGTCTCTCATTCACACGCTTTACCTGCCCCTATTCCTGATTGCAGCGCTTTCTTCGGGCTGCACCCACTCTGTGGAATCTCCTCCCACGCACAATAAGACTCTCCTGCAGCCTCCAAACCTTCAAGCGTTCTCTGAAAACTCATCTCTTCAGGCAGCTTATCGGATTCCAGAACCGCCCACATTACCTTCATAAACCTTTCCCATCCAATTACATCCTTACTTTACAGAACAAACATGCTCACTTAGGAGGTTATTCTGGTTGATTTGATCGGATGCTAATTTGCATCCTTGCGAGTACACCAGATCCCACCTTGCGAATGGCGGTACGCCGGCCCTTCTTTCACACGGCGCGTATATTCGCACGGTATGCGAATGGATGTTTTACATAAACATCCATTCGCAGCCTGTGGGGGAACACCCACATCATTCAATGGTTGCCGACCATCAAATGATGTGGAACGTGCACGCAGATCTAAGGTTGCTCAGAGCAGCCTTGGATCTGCATGCACATTCCGAGGGAATAGGGCGGGCAGGCGATATCCGGGCAGCTTACATGCCTGCCCCCCGCACCCGCGTCATCTGCCCATTAGCATGAGAATGCCCAGCATTCTCATGGGAACGCCCAAAAAATGCTGAGCCGCCCGTGCCCAACACCCCCAAGGTTCACCATGGCTACACGCACCAAATGCATGTGCAAAAAGAAAACATCGGCAACGTCCGAGCGGACCTGAATAAGGTCCTTCTTTTTCTCCTGACCCCTGGCTTACTTTGCTGGGTCACCATCATACAGCGCACCAAGAACCTTTGCAGTCTGGTGGACCATTAGAATCACTTTTTCCCCATAGATTGTAAGCTTGCGAGCAGGGCCCTCCTACCATTTGACTGTCTGTAAATACCCAGTTTGTTTTATCAATAATTCTAATTGTAAAGCAAAACGGAATATGCTGTATAATGAATTGTTAATAAATAAATAATAATAATAAATGGTACGCAGACACTCAAACAAAGTGAACAATAGGGCGCTGAGCAGTGCCAGATTAAGCCTTCGGGGGGCCCGGGGCACTTTAGACAGGGGGGCCCTTGCACTTGTCATTACTGGCCGCAAACTGCATGGGGAGAATATTACACTGTCAAGACACAGAGTAAAGGCAGTATAAAATTGGTCAATGGGTAACTGCAGGGGGCATATATATATATACTAGGTGATTCATCGCGCCCTACGGGCGCTCTTCACACCGTCGTAAGGGGCTGCGCCCCCTTAATTTGTGAACGTTTGTATATGAGAAATATGGTTAGAATTGTATGAAAGATGCCCTGTATTGCAACTTGGGTGTCCGCGAATCGCGGGAGGGGGGGTCGCGGGGGGTGGCGCGAATTGCGGAAGGGGGGGTGGAGGGGTGGTTGCTGCGAATCGCGGGAGGGGAGGGGTTGCTGCGAATCGTGGGAGGGGAGGTGGCGGGGGGGGTGGTTTGCTGAGAATCGCGGGAGGGGGGGTCGCGGGGGTGTGTGTGTGCCGTGAATCGCGGGAGTGGGGGTTGCGGGGGGGGTAAATGTTGACATAAGTGTGGCACTTCATTTGCGGGGGTGTGTGTGTGCCGTGAATCGCGGGAGTGGGGGTTGCGGGGGGGGGGGTAAATGTTGACATAAGTGTGGCACTTCATTCGCGGGGGTGTGTGTGTGCCGTGAATCGCGGGAGTGGGGGTTGCGGGGGCGGGGGTAAATGTTTACATAAGTGTGGCACTTCATTGGTGTCCATGTCAATGAATATGAAAACATTCAAAAAATGAAAAATAAATCTTCAAAAACTCATGTCAACCTTTTTCATTGTCGACCATAGCCATGTCAGTGTTTTGCATGTGCCATTTAATCCTGGGGCTGCCGCGAATTGCGGGAGGGGGGGTCGTGGGGGGTGGGTGCCACGAATCGCTGGGGGCGGGGTTCACGGGGGTTCCGGTGGGGGGTTGCCGCGAATTGCGGGAGGGGGGGGGGTTGCGGAAGGGGGGGGGGGGGTGACGCGAATCGCCACAAGAAAGAGTCAACACAGAAAGGTCAACACATGTAAATGTTGACATAAGTGTGGCACTTCATTGGAGTCCATGTCGACACATGACAATGAAAAATGAAAAATAAATCTTCAAAAACTCATGTCAACCTTTTTCATTGTCGACCATAGCCATGTCAGTGTTTTTCATGTGCCATTTAATCCTGGGGCTGCTGCGAATTGCGGGGGAGGGGGTGCCGCGAATCGCGGGAGGGGGGTCGCGTGGGGGGGGAGGGGTGGTGTGCGGCGGGGGGCGCTCACCTGGTGGCTGTGGAGTAGCAGTGCTGGGCAACATGGGGAGGCAGAGGGTGTCTGGCACTGTGGGCTCACTGAGCTGGTTCTCTGTCATGTGAGTCAAAGGCTCCACCCAGCGTTATACACAAACTCACACACTTTGAGTGACAGATGTAGCCAAATATATAAGAGATATATATACACACACACATATATACACATACTGTACATACATACCACATGAAAAGCCTGTGTTTGTCCCTCTGCACCTTACTCTGTAGGACTGTAGGAGACCTCACAATCCCAGTGCTGCCTCTGATTAAAAACCCTCCCATGACTAGGGTGCTGCTGCTGTCCTCCATGGGCCTGAGAAGCATGTAATGAGCTCCACCAATCAGAGCTCAGCACAAACCTCTCAGCCTCTGCCCTTTTGTGCCAAGACTTAGTCAACTCCCAGTAATGTGAGTGTGCCTTGGCTCCCAATGCTCAGCACCATTAATCATTGTCACATTGGCAGATAGGTGAAGCTGAAGCACTACCCCACTGCCATGCACAAAACCTTTATATATTTTTTTTAAATACATGCCAACCACAGGGGGCCCCTTTTGCCCCTGCTTTAATCTGGCCCTGCCGCTGAGCATATATAGAAGCATCTTCTTAGGCAGCCATATTGGTAAAGGATGCTACCGCTTCAGCGCAGGAGTGCACTTAGAGGCAGATTCTGGATCACTTGCAGTAATACGAATGCGGCCCCTGCCCCAATGGTTTGGGTTTGCATATGCGCATGTGCAAACCCCAAAAGCGAACGGTTGCGGCGGGTTACGCTCTCATAGGGCCGTTCGTATGCTGGGCATTAGGCCCTTAATTTCCAACATCATTGACACAGCAAAATCATATATATTACCTATAAAACGAAACAATCTTACTAGATAATGTTTTGCTGCCATCATTTTTCTAAGATTTATTTATCAATACCCTGGTGCATAATATGGATGATGTAATTACACAATTATATTTTATTCCTTACGGTAATATATTAATTAGTGACGTGTTGTATTGTATTGGGATCCACACAGTATAAATAAGATTCCTTCCTGGGTCCTGCTTTATGCTGTTCTCAAGGTGAGTTATGATCTTATTATATGTATACAATGTACACTGGGCCTAATTCAGACCTGATTGCAGGGCAAATTTGTTCTCAAAATGGGCAAAATCATGCTTCACTGCAGGTGGGGCAGATGTAACATGTGCAGAGAGAGTTAGATTTGGTTGGGGTTTGTTCAAACTGATATCTATATTGCAGTGTAAAAATAATGCAGCCAGTATTTACCCTGCACAGAATCAAAATAACTCACACAAACCTAACTCTCTCTGCACGTTACATCTACCCCCCTGCAGTGCAGCATGGTTTTGAAAATAAAAATAGTGTATACAGGCACAAACGGACGTGTTAAACCAATGTTCTATTGCTAATAGGCTTGACCAGCCAGCACTAACCAATGGAATTCAGAGACACTGTCTAAAATGTGGCTTATGTGCGTGCCCAAGTCCCCTACACAAATACCTTATACAGACACAAAGAAATGTATTAGACCAATGGTCCATTGACGTTAGGCTTGTGTGTGCACTGAAGTCCTCTATACAGATCATTTAATAAAAATAGAGTATATAAATGTAAACTAACGTGTTACAGCAATGGTCCCATAGCCAAAACAGCATACGCTGATGGCAAGGGATCACTGTACATTCACTCGGCCTTCTCTAGTGTCCCCCCAACCAAAGTGACTGTAGTATCAACACTTCATTTACATACTGTGTCGGCAATTTACAGTATTCAGCGTGCGCAGGGTTTGGGGTTTCTGGCTTCCTCTGCAGCCAGGGGACCACCGCCGGGCTGCGGGGAGCTGATGGTGAGCAATCCTGCACTCAGGTGGCTCCATTCCTGCCAGGTGCTTAACTCCCTGTTGCACAGCAGGTGGGCCCAAACCTGGATAGTGGTGTGGGTAGGGGACCGGATCTCCTGGTTGATCTTTGCTGCATCTGTGCCTTTGTCAGCAGCCCCTGTGTGTTTAAATTAGCGTGATGAGACGCGCCTACAGCATTCCCCTTAGACATGTTAAACCTATGCTGTGGGCTTCCACAAGGCGCTGGTTCATGGGCTGCAACCGTTTGGTGATCCAGCTTGGTGCTTGAGTCTGGCCTGCTACGTTCCTCATAGTGTAGCTCGCTTATCCCCATTGCCAGTGTTTTAACTAGCGTAACCAGACGCACGAGCAGCAATAATTTTAGACATGTAAAACCGATGCTGTTGCTCGATCCATGTACAGTATGTGGGATTTCACAAAGCCCTGGTCCACGCACGGTAGCCATTTTGTTAACCTGCTCAGTGCTCTAGTCTGGCCTACTACATACAGTACGGTGACTGTACGCTCACTTTATCACCATAGCCCTTATGTGTTTTAAATAGCATAATGAGACACACATACAGCAGTGCCCATATACAGTACAGTACATGCATAACCTATGAAATAGCATTTTTATGAGAAAAATGTCTATTTAACATACAGTACTGTACAGTAAAGTAGTTCTTGCACTACAGTGTATTTCAGGGTAGACTTCACGCATACGCAATGGTGATTCTTGCGCTACAGTATTCTATTAGACAGCTCACACATGTGCAGTGGTGATTTCAAAAAGCAAAATCTGGTGGATGATCACTGATATTACAATCACTGGTAATGCCAAAAGCCATGCTATGTGCCTAGTTGCGCCACCTTGTGCCCAGACATGATGCAACTCATTATCAGGACAAACGCCATAGGTACTGTAGGCTAAATGAGGGAGGCTCCATCTAACATTGAGCCAGATTCTCTACGCTTCAAAAGTGATAAAATTGAGAGTGATAAACAGCCAGCCAATCAGCTCCTGCCTGACACTTTTCAAACACAGTCTGTGACATGGCAGGTAGGAGCTGATTGGCTGGCTGTTTATCACTCTCCATTTTATCACTTTTGAAGCTTAGAGAATCTGGCCCATTATCCTGTAATATTGACATGTAAAATAAAAATAAACTTGTATTTGATGTGATATTTGTGCTTCAATGCTCTGTTCTTTTACTTTTAAAATGTACACAGTGTCTAGTTGTAAACACCATGTAGGCAGAAGAGGGTTGCGGTCAGCATCCCAACTATGGCCGGGAGACCAATGCCAAAATCCCTATATAAATGAAGTTACTGGAATCCCGAGTGCCGGAATACCGATCGGTAAGTATGCGGGCATCACTAGCATTAAGCAAAGGGGAGTATCCCGCTAATTGCTGACAATTACCGTATTGAAAATAATGCCGGTTAGTACTGTAAATTAGGAATCACCATTCTTATGAATGGTGATTCCTAGTCATATTCTATCGATGGTGTAGTCATTCGTATTTGTTAATAAAAATACAAATGTCCCATCAATACGAATACAAATAATCGTATATTTGGCATAGTAAATGCCAAAAATACGAATACGCAAAAAAAAATTGTATTTTACTATGAATATACAATTTTATTTTACGAATTCAGCTTAGTAAATTTCCTCCAATGAGTTTTACTCAGGAGCGCTGCGTAACTAGAACTTTGTGAGCCCCATTGATAAATCTTGAAAGGGCCCTCCCCACAGCTATCATTGCAATGACCCTTAGGGGGGGGGGGGGGAAGAAAGAGTGAGGGGTGTGAAAGACAAAGAGGGTGTCACGGAAAGAGAGAAAAGGAGAAAGGAGTGGTCAGTGATAGAAAGCTTCATGAAAAAAGAGGGAATTATAGAGGGGTGAGAGAGAGGGTGTAAGAGAAAGAAAGGGGGAGGAGCAAGAGAGAGAAGGGAGGAGTGAGCAGGAGTGAAAGGGCATGTCAGTAGGAGGAAGAAAGCGAGAAAGGGGAGACAGAGAGTGAGAGTGCCAGGAAGAGAGACAGGGAGAGAAAGTAGGAAGATCTTTAATTTCAATCCAGGGTGAGGTATCTTTGTATTCATTCTCCGGCTCCCACTGCATGTCTTTGGTCCTGATATTAAGTATACCCGTCTTTATTGCAAAATTATCCTTGCATTTTGGTCCTGATATACTTGTCATCATTGCAAAATTACCTTTGCATTTTGTTGCTTTTTGTTTATACCTTTTGAAATTAAAGATCATTATACTGATTGGTCTGTAAACATTTTTTATGGTCCTGCGCCAGAGCTATTCATTTATTCTGTTTGCCATTTGTACTTAGAGGTGGTGTACCTCTTTAATGAATAGCAGGCTGCATCACTATAATTAATTGCGCAACTTTCCCACCATCTTCTGTTATAGGGAGAGAAAGTAGAAAAGAGAGGGCATTGGGTAGAGAAAGGGGGAAATAAATCGAGACAGAGAGAGAGTGTAAGGGAGTGACCAGATGTATCAATCTTCACAAAGTGATAAAATGGAGAGTGATAAACAACCAGCCAATCAGCTCCTACCTGCCATGTTACAGGCTGGGTTTGAAAAATAACAGGTAAGAGCTAATTGGCTGGTTGTTTATCACTCTCCACTTTATCACTTTGTGAAGCTTGATACATCTGGCCCTCAGAGAGAGGGGGAGAGACAGGGAGATAGAGAAAGTGGCAGGTAAATAAAGAGAGGGGGAAGAGGGAAGAAGTGAGAAAAGAGGGGGAGGAAATATGTGGAGTAGAAAAAAAGACTAGGGGCAAAGATGGATGGGGAGTGAGGGATATAGTTGAGCAAAAGAATAGAGGGCAGGAGGAAAGAGAGAACGAGGAGGATGAGTGGGGCATGGGGTGAGAGAAAGAGAAGAGAGAGAAAGGGGAATTAGAAAACAATATGAGAGGTGGGGGAGGGTAAGTGAGAGATAGGTGGAAATAGAGCATGAGAAAAAGAGAGAGGATATCTGGAAGAGTAAAGGTGCGTACACATGGGCTGTAATCGCTGGCAATATAGTCACTGAGCGACCATATTGCCAGGGATTGGAGTGTGCACCGGCGATAAATCGCTGGGTGCGCGCTCCCGTTTTTAGCCCCCTTATGAGCTGATTCCCTCTGCGGCTCCCCCGGCAGAGGTTCCCTTTCATCAGCGACCATCTCTGGTCGCTGGTGAAAAGGAGACACAGAGCAATATATCTCCCCGTGTGTACACAGCTTAAGAGACAGGTGAGACAGAGGGGAAGACCCCATAGCAGTTGCACCCCCTATTCCATAGTTTTGCCGCTGGTTTTACTGTAATAATAATACAGTAATTTGTTTTTTATAGACTATGCCATGGAGAATCAGACTTATAGTAAAGAATTTCACCTAATATTGTTCTCTGAAAATTCTGACTATACACTGTTAACTATCATCATATTTCTGTTCCTATATATATTTGGAGTGTTCATTAATTCTAGTATAATTACACTGATTTATAAAGATGCTCAGTTACACACCCCCATGTACCTCTTCCTCTGTAACCTGGCCTTAGTAGATATCTGTTATATAACCACAACTGTCCCTAAGCTGCTGCACATGTTACTATCGGGGGATAATACAGTGTCCTTCACACAATGCTTCACCCAGTTGTACTTTTACGTTTTAGTTGGCTCAACAGAGGATCTTCTCATTTTCATTATGGCCTATGACCGGTATGTTGCTATATGTCATCCTTTACACTATCACTCTATCTTAAGAAAGAAACACTGCATCTTATTGGCATCTGGCACCTGGATCTCAGGATGTTTAAATTCACTTGTGATCACAATCCCAGTGTCACACATGTCCTTCTGCCAGTCACGCACTATGCACCAGTTTTTCTGTGATCCTAAAGCTCTGATTAACATGTCCTGTGCCGGCAGTGAATACATTTATATCATAATCTATATGGTTGCTTTGTTATTTGGAGTTTTCCCGGCCATTTTCAGTTTTACATCTTATATAAAGATTATCAGGATCATCTTGCAGATAAAGTCTCAGGAGGGTAGAAAGAAGGCCTTCTCCACCTGCTCCTCCCACCTCACCGTGGTCGTGATGTACTATATTACAGGTGTGACTGCATTTGTGATGCCACCGTCATATTACTTTAATCTCCTAGAACCGGTCTTTACTGCGCTGTACTCAGTTGTTACACCCATGATAAACCCTATCATTTATAGTTTCCGGAATAAAGACGTGAAAAGGGCATTTCTGAGATTACAGGGTGTGAAACAAAACTGAACATTAAGGGAGATTTTTTTTTTTAAATAATGAAACAATAAAACGAACAGTAACGGATAATAAAAATAAATCTGAAAATGTATTGTTGTTTTTGAATCAGCTCTTGGTGTCAACTAACCACTTGACTAGCTAATATTTATTATAAAAACGGCTCCGAAATGGTCGTTTTCAGAAATTGACATTTTTTTTCATGAACGAATAAAGCTATGCAAAAAGCTAAATGTTACAGAGCTTGTACATGATAAGCAATGCCTATGGGCTTCTTTACACATACTTCACCTGAGATATCTCTATGAACACCCCTCCCTGATGACTTGCATCACCAAATGTCAGTTGCCCACCCTGTTCTCGTTAAGGGAGCACCCAAAACTGATACCAGAGATTGTCTTAGTTTTGCGTACTCCTTCCAAATCATTTGATGGTCAGCAACCATCTAATGATTTAGCCCCTGCAACCAAGGCTGTGAATAGATGTTTATGCACAACATCCATTCGCAGCCATGCGGGGACCTCACCGAGGGGGGCGGCTTTGCGAGCAGCGGGTGGCGTTTAATCCACATGCAATGCTGCGAAATTTGGGTCCAATACATTGCATGTGGACCAGAATAAGATCCTATGTACCACAATAGTAGGACCCCTTACATATTATACCACACAGTATGAGCAAACATTCAGGGACAGAGAGAGTGACAGCAGGCACACCGGGACAAGGAGATTGAAAGCAGGGACATAGGGAGAGCAACAGCAGGGACATAGGACTAGAGACAGGGACATAAGGACAGAGGCAGTGACAGTTAAGACAGTGATAGTGACAGGGGAGACAGCATGAGAGTGACACAGGACACAAGAACAGTGACAGTGGGGACACCATGACAGAGAAAGTGACAGCAGCGACATAAGGACAGAGACAGTAAGGACACAGGTACAAATGACAGGGTGGACAGGGAGAGTGGCATTGGGGACAAAGGGAGAGTGGCAGTGTGGACACAGGGAAATTGGCAGCAGAGACACAGTGAGAGTGGCAGTTATAGCAGGGACACAAGGACAGAGAGTCAGAGACAATAAGAACAGGGATAGTGACAATGGGAACAAGGAGAGTAACAGCAGGGGCACTGGACCAAGGTTTGTAACAGCTGGGGCAAAGGGTCAAAGACAGTCACTGTGAGGCCATGTGGACAAGGAGAATGACAGCATTTTCATGGGGACAAGGATAATGACAGCAGGGACACAGGGATGAGGAGAATGACAGCGGAGGCATGGGGACAAGGAGAGTTACAAATGGGAGCACAGGGACAAGGAGAGTGACAGCAGGGACACAGGGATAGGGAGAGTGAAAGAGGAGACACAGGGAGAATGACAGCATACAAAAGGTATACTCTAAACTATGGCACTCCTCTTATGGAATTTGAATGTTTTGATATAAGAATATGACGAAGAAAAAAGAAAGGAAAAATACTCTACTTCTGTCGTATTTGGTTGTTAATCCTCAATGGATTTGGTCAAACTTCTTTTGATCCTCCACACAGGGTTTATCGGAGGGTATGAATTGAGAAAAAAAAGGCAAATGTGCAGAACGGTTTTACCATTCTTAATGCTTCATATATTTGAGTTAGCAGATCATGTACCGAGACTCACTATTTAAAAAACGATACAAGCATGACAGCAGTGACCCAAGGACAGGGATAGTAGAGTTAAGTAGGGTTAAGGAGGGATAACAGGGACACAGGGACAAGGCGAGTGACAGTGGGCAACAGTGAGAGTAACAGTGAGGTACAGGGGGAATGACAGTGGGGGACAATGGTACAGCGAGAATGAAAGCAGTGTGAACATACTGTATAAGGTACTTTGGAGAGGAGAAAGTTCAGACTTATAAAAGTAAACATGGGTTCAGCAGGTAGTGAAAAAGGAGCATTGTAATTTCTGAGACCAGTGGGCCAGTGGCCTAGTTTAGGACCTCACAGAAAAGGATGGAGCAGTGTGGGGAGGACCAATGAAGGAAGAGGTGGTGAGTGGGTGCTACTGTATGTGCCATGAGGTTACTGAGTAACACAGACAGGAGTAAATTGGGACTCAGCAATGTTGATTTCCAGCAGGGATCTGAACAGCAGTCCAGTCCACCTCAGAGAGGAAGTACTAGGCTGGGGCCCTGCAAGGATGAGCAGCCCACAGTGCTGTGGAATGTCTGAGACCAGCCACTGGTTAGCCACAGTGAAGGAGAAAGGAAAAGGTCCAGCGATGCAGGATGAGAGCCAGCTGCACCCCAGGTGGTCGCCTGGCAGCGGCAGTGAGGAATGATCCAGAGCTGGCAGTGAAAGGAGGTCCAGCGGCGGCAGGGAGGAGAGCTGGCCGCACCCAGGGTGTTAATGAGGGGAGTTGGGGGGAAGGGGGTTGTGGGTTAGCACACATTTAAATTACATCCCTTTATTGTTTATGGGATTCTATCAGGAGGACCGGCAAACTTAGTAGTTGATGGCAGGGGTGCTATCCGGGCATTAAGTGTACAGATTTGGGAAGAGATAGAAGGATTTGCACGATGGATGCACACCATAAAAGAAAGAAATTGTTTTATAGAGATAAAACTTATACTTTTATTAATTCAATGGGGTAAAAAGAATGAAAGGTGCTGTCTTGCGTGTTCTTTCAGCATATAGGACCACGCAAGATGACCCCTTTCTGCGACTTGTGAAATATTTTAAGGGGTTAAAAGACTATGACATACATAGACATACACACCCAGGGTGTACAGGGTGTATAAACTTAGCTACATCAGCCAACAACACTGAAATAAGCATCCAAACCGAGTCATCAGATGCTATAGAGGGGACTATGGAGTAGAAGATAGTTGAAGTAAGAGTTGGTAAAGCACATAAGGGAAGAGGGCACTGCTCATGGGAGCTTACATGCTAAAGGGGAGGGGCAGACAGACAGGGGTGACATGGATGTGGTAGACATCTGTTACAGCCTGATACAGGGGGTTAGGGTGAGAGTTGGCTGAGTTTGGTGAAAAGTGCGTTGAGAGCATCTCCAAAAGATCATTGTTTCAAGATGAGGAAAAGGCATTTGCTCTTTCTCCCTCATCAAACTTTTGATTGAATAAAGTCATTTTCAGGAAACGACTGTTATAAATAAAACATTCATTCCACTCTCAGCTCATCGGGTTCCGTGAGAGAGTCTCTGCTAGCTCTGGTTGTGTTTTTTGCATCTTTTTTTTGTCTTCGTCACTTTTTTTGTGACTAGGATGCACCAAAACTGTGCTGATTAATTTGATAAATAAAAACTGTATCCCCTGCTGCACAAACTCTAGTTTGGGCATTGTCATTATAGAGATGTTTTTGGACCTCCTGGGAGTTTGCCAACGTTTCCAAGGCAAGTTAACCTAACAAATCCATGTGGTCACCCATCTAGGTGACATATTGAAAAATTTTCCCTCTATATTGGTAGGTTCTTCCAGACTTCCTGAAGGAGATTATGAACATCTTCATAAAGACGTTTAAAGGGTACAAATCCCGTAGAACCCTGGGGTGCCTCCCTGACTACAAAAAACAAATAAAGAAGATCATCCCACCTACAACTGTCTCCATAAAATTCTAACCAATGAAATTCAGTGTGTGATTAAAACAGATCTATTTTTTTAAGAAGGTTATCTCTACTTTGACATGCCGGGAAAAATTTACCACGATAGAATGGGAAGGATGCACGAATTTGGAACCCATCCAATGCCAAATACGGACGGTAAATTACAATCAGCTAATTTACTATCTGCCAAATTTGGCTTATTTATATATACGGCAACCAAAGCCAAATTCTGGTATATGAATGAATACACCAGCGATAGAACACAGACGCATATGGCCATGATTTATATGGTGGCGTACTCATTTACTATAATTCGTACGGCAATTCAGCAGACAATACGACTGAAAAATACGCCATATTTGGCTGAAGCCTGCACGGATCTGACTGTGTAAAAAGCAGAAAGAGAAATAGTTAAAAAAAAATCAGCTTGCCCCCCCCCCCTCCCAGCTATAATCAGCGCCAGGCTCATTGAGCATGTCCTGGTTGCAGAAGTGCAGGGGGGAAATGAAATGGGGTCCCCATGTTTTTCTACAACCAGCACCAGGCTTTTGGCCTAGTGGAGGTGTACACCCTGCGCCTTTTGGCCTAGTCCTGGTTTCCAAAATATGGTGGACAAAAGGAGTAAGGGTACCCCATATTTCAAAAACCAGCAAGGGCCCAACCAACCAGCGCTGTCATGTCACAGCTGGGGGACACTTTTTAAATACGGTCCCCCGGCCAAACCATTATAACCTTTGCTGGTCATCCAAGCCTGGGCTGAAGCCAGGGGCTGTCCCCACTACCCCTGGGCTGTGGGTGGTGGGCTGATGCCATAAAAATAAGAAAAAATGGACTAAAGTACTGCATACTGTTGTTGAATGCCGGGACTTGGAGAATCACAAATCCCAGCATGCTGGGCATTAATGGGCCTGCTGAATCTTGTAGCTCCACAACTGAACCAAATAAACCACGTAAATAAAACACACTGTAAATTTGGCAGTCAAATACGAATGACTTCGCCATTGGAAAATACGAATCCGGAGAATACTACAGCTTTGTAAATTTGCTGTATTCGCCATTTGTATTTTTGGCCAATCCCAATCGTACCAGTTCATGCATGGAACAGGCCATAATTGGCATTCTTAGTAAATGTATCCCAACATTTGTCCTTTGGTCAACAAGGATTTCTTTTTTTCTCCTCACGAAAATGTTACCCTTATCTGTAGTCTACAGGGCTACCTACGTGTAATGTGCCAAAGCTTTCCTGTGTTCATGGAATGCATGTAAAGTTAAAGTTAAAGGGCCAAACCATTAAATTTAAACAGTCAGTGAAGTCAGTGGCGGCTCCAGAGGCAAGACTGCAGCACAGGTCAGACTTCAAATATGGAAGCCACACCCACTGCCACCAACTGACATTCCAAACTGACTTACTGGCAGTGGGTGTGGCTCCCCTATTTGAATTTCAACTGTGCCGCAGCCCCACCCCTGGATCTGCCACTGCTTGTAGTATAGAGTTACAGCAATACACTAATACTGCTTTCAGACCACAAATGTAGTGTCGCACCAAGACTATGAAACGGTTCAGTCCCGGTGGGACCCTGCAAGGGCGGTCTGTTCATATTGCATCAGCGAACCAGTAATATTGCCGGTTTGCTGACATCATGTGGGGGTACGTTGGAGCGTCAGAGCATCATTGGGGGTGGGGGAGGAAGCAGCTCTTATAGCTGGCACTGCTCCAAGTGCTGTCTCCTCCATAGTGTGAACGGGAAATGGGTCACTCGATCCAATTAACTCATTCACACTGCACAGCAACACGGCAATGAACCGGTAAGAACCCTTCTTTTTACTTGGTTTGTAGTGCCGTGTTGCTACCGGTTAGCTGTAACCGGTAACACCTTTCACATCGCACCAATTACCGCATCGAACCGGCAAGAAACCGGCATTAACCCAGTAATTAGGTGCGATGTGAAAGAGGTATTAGTAATGTACAGTAATGTATACTGACAGCAGAGTAAGCAGGAATGCACGGTGGACTGTCTAGTCAGGTATAACAGTGATGTGCAGGGTAATTATAGAGAACTTACCAGGGTCCCACAGCTGAGCATAATGTGACGCTGTCAAACACAATAAACAAGATGGGGCTAGTCATGCACAGCAGCATCCTTGGTGGCCATCTTTGTAAAGGATGCTGCTGCTTCAATAGAAGCGATTAGAGAACAGCACAGGAGTACACTCAGGGGCAGATTTATTAAGCTCGGTGAAGTGATAAACTGTCTGGTTTTTATCACCGGCCAATCAGCTCCTACCTGTCATTTTCAGACCAAGCCTGTAACCTCACAGGTAGGAGCTGATTGCCCGGTGATAAAAACCAGACACTTTATCACTATACCATGCTTAATAAATCTGCCTCACAATTTCTAACATCAATAAAGCATTGAATGATAAAGTTCTTATAAAACTAAATATTCAAATTGTGTACAAACAGTTAATATAGTTTTGGCAATGACAAAGTGACCACTAATGCAATAATAATAACTTGCTTTTCTAGAATGTGTTATGTGTTAGAAAGCAGCGCTCCGCGTCTGTCTCCATGTCCCTGGTAGTGAGCAGCCTACAGACTGCTTTGTCCCCCTGCAGCCACTGTAGCTAGACGTCACCCTGAGTGACAGCTTGCATAGCAAATTGGAGGGCAGAATCCCCTGACCCTGCTGTTAGAGCTTCCTCTCCTTGTCAGGAAGTGATATAGTGATATAGCGTGTGCATAGGCGAATCTAGGGGGTGGTCCGGGGGTGCACAGGACCACCCATTAGCCCATTTTGTAGCTGAGGACCAGGGCTTTCCAACGAGCCCAGCCCCGTGTCTCTAGCCCCCTGGGAACCGGAGATACTGCCAGGCAAAGCTGGAACGTTTTCCCATAGGATAACATGGGACCCGCTAATTCCGACCCCCACCTAGTTCAACGGCTGCCAGTTCCCCCTTCTGCATCACTGAAGCTCAAGGTTGATGTCAGTCAAACCCAAATCTCTGGGCCTTTAATCTGATACCAGGCTGGATCCATATGGGTTAATTGGTTCCAGGGATATTGAGGTTAAACCATTTTTTTTTCTCATTTCTTAAATGTAATTTCATGACTGTTTATGTTCTTTGAGGACAGATTTCTCTGGAACCAAACAGCCCAGTTTCACGGGACCAAAATCATTCGAAGCCAACTCAAAAGTTCTTCAATATGATACTGGTCTCATGTAAATGGGTCAGTTGTTTCCGAAGATATAGCTGGTTGGTTAAAGGGGGGTAGGGAGAGGGGAGTGGTTGTCTCTCCCCCTCACACCGAAAATGCAGGGACTAGGCTGGTGTATAAGGGGTCAGCCTGGGAATGTCCCTGCATGATCCTGGGACCATATTCCCGGGTAAATCCCTGTATTTTCTGTTGTGAAAGGGGTATTATTTCAAACAGCCGTGACATGCAGTGATCTGAATACAGCCGGGCAGCCCCCTGCTCTCTGCCCAGCTGTCAATGACTGTCACCCCTGCAGCTTCCGCTCCAATTCTTCTGCCCGATTTCACCCCCTTTAATCATGTGGTGCCGGCGCCCGGCGTGCTCCCCCGACGTCACGCACAACAACAGCGCGCACAATATTTCAAATGTCCACTCGGCTAGAGGGGACACCAGGAGGGGAGTGGGAGCGTGCTCTGTGCTGCGCTCTGCTCTCTCCCCATAGATGCAGCTGCACTGCTCTCCATCTCTCCCTGCAGCAGCAGCGAATGCTCATATAAAAATTTACAGTAAGTGGCACTTTTGGGGGCATTGCTTAAGGGACGCTACAAGTGGCAGTATGTGGGGGCATTACGCATAATGTGTGGCTTAATGTGTAAGGGGCATTACGGTGTGCAGCATCATGTGTAAGGGACATTATGTGTGCAGCATCATGTGTAAGGGGCATTATGTGTGCAGCATCATGTTTAAGGGGCATTATGTGTGCAGCATCATGTGTAATGGGTACTATGGTGTGCGGCATCATGTGTAAGGGGCATTATGTGTGCAGCATCATGTGTAATGGGTACTATAGTGCGCGTCATCATGTGTAATGGGTACTATGGTGTGCGGCATCATGTGTAATGGGTACTATGGTGTGCGGCATCATGTGTAATGGGTACTATGGTGTGCGGCATCATGTGTAATGGGTACTATGGTGTGCGGCATCATGTGTAATGGGTACTATGGTGTGCGGCATCATGTGTAATGGGTACTATGGTGCACGGTATCATGTGTAATGGGTACTATGGTGTGCGGCATCATGTGTAATGGGTACTATGGTGTGCGGCATCATGTGTAATGGGTACTATGATGTGCAGCATCATGTGTAATGGGTACTATGGTGCGTGGCATCATGTGTAATGGGTACTATGGTGCGCGGCATTATGTGTAATGGGTACTATGGTGTACGGCATCATGTGTAATGGCTACTATGGTGTGGGGCATCATGTGTAATGGGTACAATGGTGTGCGGCATAATGTGCAATGGGTACTATGGTGCGCGGCATCATGTGTAATGGGTACTATGGTGTGCAGCATCATGTGTAATGGGTACTATGGTGCGCGGCATCATGTGTAATGGGTACTATGGTGTGCGGCATCATGTGTAAGGGGAATTACGGTGTGCAACATCATGTGTAATGGGTACTATGGTGTGCGGCATCATGTGTAAGGGGCATTATGTGTGCAGCATCATGTGTAATGGGTACTATGGTGCGCGTCATCATGTGTAATGGGTACTATGGTGTGCGGCATCATGTGTAATGGGTACTATGGTGCGCGGCATCATGTGTAATGGGTACTATGGTGCGCGGCATCATGTGTAATGGGTACTATGGTGCGGGGCATCATGTGTAATGGGTACTATGGTGCGGGGCATCATGTGTAATGGGTACTATGGTGTGCGGCATCATGTGTAATGGGTACTATGGTGCGCGGAATCATGTGTAATGGGTACTATGGTGTGCGGCATCATGTGTAATGGGTACTATGGTGTGCGGCATCATGTGTAATGGGTACTATGGTGTGCGGCATCATGTGTAATGGGTACTATGGTGTGCGGCATCATGTGTAATGGATACTATGGGGTGCGGCATCATGTGTAATGGGTACTATGGTGCGCGGCATCATGTGTAATGGGTACTATGGTGCGCGGCATCATGTGTAATGGGTACTATGGTGTGCAGCATCATGTGTAATGGGTACTATGGCTAAGCAAGAACCCCCTAGCAATGAGCACGTAGGTAAGCAGCACTTATGTGGCAAATATGTAATGGGCATTACGGTTTGTTATATAGTATGTAATGGGCATCATGATGTGTGGCACAATGTGTAATGGGCATTATGGTGTGTGGCCTTATGTGTAATTGGCATTACGGCGTGTGGCCTTATGTGTAATGGGCATTACGGAGTTTGCTAAAATGTGTAATGGGCATTACTGGGTATGGTCTAAAGTGTAATACCACACCCCTTTTTGTGATGCCACACCTCCTTCACATGAGGCCACGCCCCTTTTTGCCACGCGGCTACGCCGCGCAAAGGTCCCCCTGCTGTTATCTCTAGATCTGGGACCACCCATTACCATAATTCTAGATTCGCCTATGAGCGTGTGTGTCCCGACCTCCATGCCTGTTTCAGCTCCACGTGCACCGGAGTGTGTAATAGCAAGTCCTGCTGTATTCCCCGCTGCCAGCGCGTCTCTTACACCGAGAGATACATAAATCACCACTGAAGCGTTACAGGGAGAGATTCCGGCTGAGACCCTTACAAGCGTAAACCAGTCATTGCCATTAACCCTGCATAAGCTGAACGGATCAGATAAGTAACAACCTGTGACTGTGATTCCTGCATCAGTTATATTGCCTCTGAAGTTAACCTCTGAAATACCGTTGTACACTGTGTGCTTATCACTTGAATAAATCTTAAGCTGGTTAAGCCTTTCAAGTGTGTCGTCTAACAACCACACAGCACAATCATATAAGATACTCTGCCAATAGGTTATGGGCCAAGGCCCAACGTGCTGTGAAGATTAACCCCCTAAAGACCAAGTGGTAGCACAGTACATAAAAGAACACAAAGGAATTATTTCTGAATTGACATTTGTGAAAGAGTTAACGAAAATGCACAGCACAGGGCATAGCATGAACTTTCCTAAACTCAAAGGCTCAGAGAATTACACTACATGGAAGTTCGCTATGGAAATGCAGCTTAAAAGGGAGAAACTATGGAAGGTCACAATAGCCCCAGGAGATAGTCCAAACCCAGAAGTGGTAGACAAGGCCATCGGCACGATAGGCCTGGCTGTGGAGCAGCATATTTATTCTACAATCTGTGGGAAAGAGTCCGCTAAGGACATGTGGACAACCCTACAAGGTGCTTATGAGAATAAAGGCCTGATGAGGAGGATAAGCTTGAGACGCACACTATATGGAACAAAGTTGAATGCATGCAAGGACATGAACGATTACATCGATAAAATACTATCGATAGCTCAGCAATTGGCATGTGTAGGAGCAAAAGTGGATGAGGAAGAAGTGGCGATGGTAATGCTGCAGAACTTAACAGAAGAATTTGACTTCCTAGTTGTCGAGTAGAGTCGAATGAAACCAAGCTTGCAACAGAAGTTGTGAGGGCTAAGCACTTCAGTTCCAAGAAAGAATCCACAAGGACGCCATAGCTGAGGGTTCTGCCTTAGTAGCAAAGGGTGCAAAACCCAAGAAATGCACATTCAAATGTTATGTGTGCCACAAAGTAGGGCACAAGGCTTCAGAATGTAGGATGAAGAACACTAGTGGTACGCAGAAGCGATATGACAAGAAGAACGAGTCAGCACTGAATGTAGCAGACAAGCCAAGAAGGGATTGCTGGTACATGGACTCAGGAGCCTCTAGACACTTCAGCTGCAACAAGAAGTGGTTCAATTCTTTAACACAGTGTACACCCACAACAGTTACAGGGATTGGTGAAAAGGTCCTTACTGCATCAAGTATTGGGACAATCACATGAGACTAAGAATTGAGGGACAGGCAGTAGTCACAGATATCCAAGATGTCCTGTATGTGCCAGAATTGGGAAGTAACCTCATCTCTATCAGCGTACTTGAGGCAAAAGGCTACAGAGTCCAGTTTGCAAAGGGCAGGTGTATGGTGCATAATGAAAGAGGAACTGTAATTGCTTCAGCAACCCGATGCAACCAACTATACGTCCTAGACACAGATGAATGCATAGCTTTGGCAGCCTCTGGTGAAAGCGAGTCGATGGAACTCTGGCACAGACGTTTGGGACACTTAGGATATGACAATGTCCAGAAATTAGCTGATGGGATGGCAACAGGGATCACAGTGAAAGACAACGAAAGACCTGTGTGCGAGAGTTGCATAAAAGGCAAGCAAACCCGCAACCCATTTCCCAAGTCAGCAGGTAGAGCAGAATCACAGCTAGCTCTGGTGCACACGGATGTGTGCGGACCAATGGAAGAGGAGTCAACCAGCGGTTACAAGTACTTCATGACTCTCATCGATGATGCCACAAGGATGACACACGTATACTTCATAAAGAAGAAAAGTGAAGTGGTCAAGAAAATTGTGGAGTACAAGAATCTAGTGGAAACTCAGACGGGCCTAAAGCTAAAAGCCCTGAGATCCGACAATGGGGGAGAGTACAAAAATGAAGAACTAACTGACTTTCTCAGAAAACATGGCATAAAGCATCAGCTGACGATGGCCTACACGCCTGAACAGAATGGCGTAAGTGAAAGGGTGAACCGAACAATCGTCGAAAGAGCACGAGCAATGGTAAATGGTGCTGGCCTGGAGAAGAGTTTTTGGGCAGAAGCTGTATCTACTGCAGTATACCTGAAAAACAGAACACCTACAGTGGCCGTGAAGGGAAAGACCCCCTTAGAGGCCTGGTCTGGGAAGAAGCCAGACATCAGTCATCTCTGTGTCTTTGGGAGCAGAGCTTATGCGCATATACCAAAGAAGAAGAGGAAGAAACTTGATCCGAAATCAAAACAGTGCATACTGCTAGGCTATTGTGAGGAGAGCAAAGGGTACAGGATCTGGGATGCAGAGAACAGACGTCTTCTGAAATCAAGAGATGTGATATTTCAAGAAACAGCATCACCCACAAAAGCAAAAGAGCAGGAAAAGCAAGCACTAGCAGAGGTGTGCGAAATAGAAAGCGTGCCTGAAATGGAGAATACCGAGGAGAGAAGCGAACCAACAAACAGGGCTTCCGTAAGAAGCAACAAGGGCGTACCAGCCAGAAGATATGATGAAGAGTATGCGAACATTGCTTTCAGTGAACCTCAGAGTATTCAAGAATTGAAAGCATGCAGTGATTGGGCGAAATGGAAATCTGCAATAGACACAGAGCTATCAGCACTGAAAGTATTTAAAGTGTATATATTGAAAACTCACAGACACACTAGCGCCTGATCAGGTCACCGAAATTTGATGACCAATTGTTGGGTTTTGGTGTTGACGCATTAAATTTTGACCAAGACATTGTCTATCAGCCATCCGGGTACCAACATTCATCACTATAAATTTTAAAACTTTCCATTAGAGCATACTAGCCAATGGGCCATGTATACAACAAGGAAAGAAAGACCAGAGAGATTAGAAAATATGTTTTATCCAAAAATAAAAAGAATATGATACCACTAAAATAAATCAAGGGGCATCCTACTGTTACTTTCTTAGCTTCTCAAATTCTAATGTTTGAGGTAAAAAAATCATATACAGGCCTAAGATTATTTATACAGTATCTACTACGCTCAATCCACATAAGTCAACTACAAGAAAAATGGAATAACATTCTACAGTAGATTTATTTATTATTATTTATTAACAGTTTCTTATATTCACACATATTCTGCAGATCTTTATAGAGAATATTTGAACATTCACATCAGTCTCTGTCCCAGTGGAGCTTACAGTCTATATTCCCTACCACATGTACACACACAAACAGAAATTATATGGTTAATTTGTTGGAAGCCAATTAGCCTACAAGTATATTTTTGGATTGTGGGAGGAAACCAGAGTACGTGGAGAATATACAAACTCCACACAGTTACAGCCATGGTGGGAACCGAACCCATGACCTCAGTGCTGTGAGGTAGTAATGTTAACCACTACACCATCCATACTGCCCATTCATCTCTTTGAAACTAATTAATTTAATTGTAAAGCGTAGAATGAAACATTTGATTAGAACTAATCTTAAAATGAAATCATTCTAAACTGGGATAAACTACTGTAAATCCAGTATAGGACTTGGAAAACTAGAATTAAGTGCTAAGGATAGATTATATATTAGCAATTTAAGGGAAGAAGTATGAAATAGATAAAATAGGCTATATGAAACAACAGTGGAAAGGTAACTCAAAAATGACAAAAAGTTAATTCACCCCAAACACTGTAAATACAGAACATCTTATTAGTAAAAACAAAAACAAAGACCAGACAAATGACATAGGATAGGCATGCCACCCACCAAACAAACAAACAAACAAACACATCCTCATAAGTTTTTGACTCAATACACTCAAAAGAAAAAAACAAAATGTGAAGATCTATTTCATTGAAGATATACAATAACCAAAACCCCCAATGAGATGGCAACCAGAAGAGAGGCAAACAGAAGACCAACTATGTATGGTAATGACAAAAATATACTAACCCTTCAACCACTCACACATTAAGACAAACACACACATTTTAAAAACAAAAACAAATCGACAATTCAGCGCTGATCAAGATAAAGAAGATTTGTGATTACCATTGTGATCAAGAGAAATAACACAGAGATACAACATAAGCATCTATAAGCAATTGAACAACCCAAGGAGACCATGAAGAAAATCCAAATCTTTTGTTAGCTTACTCAAAGAGAGACCAATCCCAGACAAGTACTGTATGATAAGCAAAATATGGTAACTAAAAAAATATATACAGTATTGCAAAAAATAGAAAAGGTTAGAGGAGGAAATAAAGCCTAAAAAAGGAAGATAAACATAACCAAAGACAATATAAAACCATAAATAATTTTAAATTGAGTAGACTCACCCTCACAATGCTAATCAAAGTGCTTAGTAGGGAGCTAAACTTTGCCCCATGAACTGGTTTAGAAAGTTTTTAAACCTAAAATAACTAGAGATGAGCGGGTTCGGATCCTAGAGATCCGAACCCCCACGGACGTACCTGATGCGAGGCCGGATCCCGGGAGTTCGATGGTCGCCGCCATTTTTCTGAGTTCAAAACGAGGCCGGATGTCATCTTCCCGCTGTCGGATTCTCACGAGACCTGGGGATATATAGTTCCCGGCGGTCGGCACCATTTTCAAACAGGCTGGTGATTTCAGACAGCACGGATGTGTCCGTGGTGTCTGCTGAGCTGAGCTGCTGGGGAAACATGCTGGGGGGATGAAATGTTGGGGGGGGGATGATTTATGCATAGGGGTCTGCTGCTAGTGCTACAGAGGGGGCTACATTATTTTAATTAAGCAAAAGCATTTTTTTTAAATGACTGCTGCCAGTGCACAGTATAAGTCCAGGGTGGCTGCATGTGTGCTGCATCAGTCCAGGGTGCTCGCATGTGTGCTGCATCAGTTCAGGGTGCCCACATTTGTACTGTATCCATCCAGGGGTGCCCACATGTGTGCTGTATTTGTCCAGGGGTGCCCACATTTGTGCTGTATCAGTCCAGGGGTGCCCGCATGTGTACTGTATCCATCCAGGGGTGCCCACATGTGTGCTGTATTTGTCCAGGGGTGCCCATATGTGTGCTGTATCAGTCCAGGGGTGCCCACATGTGTACTGTATCCATCCAGGGGTGCCCACATGTGTGCTGTATTTGTCCAGGGGTGGCCACATGTGTGCCGTATAATTCTATGGGTGCCCCCTTGTGTCCTGTATCAGTCCAGGGGTGCCCGCATGTGTGCCATATAATTCCATGGGTGCCCCCATGTGTCCTGTATCAGTCCTGGGGTGCCCGCATATGTGCCGTATAATTCCAGGGGTGCCCCATGTGTCCCATATCAGACCAGGGAAGCTGCCCTTTTTTTAATGAAAATAAAAATAAGGTGTTTTTTTTTTGTTTACTGCAAGGGCTGTTAAATGCGCTGTAGTCCAGGGGTAAGCCAAGAGAGCTGTATAATTCGTGGGGTGTTGCTAAGTAAGGTGTGCTGCTCTTTTTTATAATTAAAAGAATACAAATTTTTATTTTTACGGCAGGAATTTGTCTGCCGTATAATTCCATGCCTGCCGCCATGTGTGCCGTATCAGTCCAGGGATGCCGCCATCTGTGCCGTATAATTCCATGTGTGCTGTATCAGGTCAGGGGTGCCACCATCTGTGCCGTATAATTCCTGGGGTAAGCAAGTCTGCCGTATAATTCATGGGGTGCTGCCCAGTGTGCCGTATCAGTCCAGGGGTGATGCTAAGTGTGCCATATCAGTCCAGGGGCGAGCCAAGTCTCCCAAATAATTCCTGGGGTGAGCCAAGTCTGCCGTATAATTCATGGGGTGCTGCCAAGTGTGCTGTATTAGTCCAGGGGTGATGCTAAGCGTGCCATATCAGTCCAGGGGTGATGCTAGGTGTGCCGTATCAGACTAGGGGGGATGCTAAGTGTGCCATATCAGTCCAGGGGTGATGCTAAATGTGCCGTATCAGTCCAGGGGTGATGCTACCTGTGCCATATCAGTCCAGGGGTGATGCTACCTGTGCCATATCAGTCCAGGGGTGATGCTAAGCGTGCCATATCAGTCCAGGGGTGATGCTAGGTGTGCAGTATCAGCCTAGAGGGGATGCTAAGTGTGCCATATCAGTCTAGTGTTTGTGCCGCACACTTGTGTGGCTTATCATAGTTATCCAGCTACCTCGGTGCAAACTTTTGCCCTAAAAAAGGTGTGAGCTGTTCAGAATAGACTGGAAATGAGTGGAAATGAATGTTATTGAGGTTAATATAGCGTAGGAGCAAAAAATAAAAACCAAAATTCTGCGATTTTAGCAGTTTTTATGCTTTTTTAACAAAAAATCAGAACCCAAAACCCAAAAAATCCAAACACAAAACACTTAGGAGGTGTTTTGCCAAAACCCATTAGAACCCAAAACCTCAAGGTACTCAGAACCCAAAACGCAAAACCCAAAACCCGAAAAGTGGCCGGTGCACATCCCTAAAAATAACCTACATCATTATATAAAAAATTTTACTCTAAGGAGATCTTTCAGAAAGACAAAAGAGACATTCTTGGTGGTTTTAACAAGTAATACCAATGCTTTTATTTGCATATAATACCAATATGGTCTATTCTAATCAGACCACTCCAGTCTTATAGTTCAGGAAAACATTTCCCCCCTGCCACAATGATGTTATCCTCACATTATTTATTTTATAAGACCTTTATCCTTAGAATATGACTACCTGGTAGTGTAATCTGTGACTAAAGTCCTTGTGAAATGTTCAGGCACAGAACAGTAAATGAGCAGTACTGCACCCTGAAGCAACATGATCAATTCCTTCACAAACTCATTATGGAGCTCAACATGGACCACTGGAGACTCTTGATCTTCTACAACTACAAGAGTGTTCTGCAACACTTGCTTGTGACTGTGAGCTGCTTTTGGGGAGGAAGCATCATCCTGAACCACTGTTTTCAAGTGTTGTGCAGAATTTGACAGGAGGCAGTTGCTGAAAAACTAGGAATGTTGCCTCTGACCTGTGTTCACCAACACTAATGACAATGTTGCTGCCATGTAAGCCATAGTTAAGGTGGATGTCAGGTCAACCACAGTCCAGTTAGAGAAGGATAAAGGCATCTTATTGGAATCCATCTGTTTGATACTCCATGAAAAGCTTGGCCTAAGCAAAGTTTCTGCACAGCTGAATGTCTTCCACAAGTCAAGCGCAAGATGCGTGGGTTCATTTGAGTCACTGGAAGCTACAGTGGAGACCTTCATCCAGCATGTAGAAGACATACAGATGGAGCACCTCTCAGCCAGTGTAGGGGCTCGCCAGAATGCCCCTGCTGGTGAGATGGCACTTCATCTGACTGGGACGCTTGATAGTTCCACACGCGGGGATGCAAACCCTGCTCATCTCTGCTTCAGGGAGATGGGCAGGGTTGGGGAGGGTGCGGGGAGGTGGGGGTGCTCGGGGGGGACGGGGGGGGGGGACTGATGACCAGCAGGGAGCTCTCTAGGAAGGGGACACGGATGTCTCATGCACACAAATTCCATTCCAGTGGCTGGCAGGGGCTGGTGGTTGGCAATCCGACCGCCAGACCCCAGCTGGATGAAGCCCTCTCCATCTGTATCTGCCTCTGGTTGGTGTAGCTGCTTCACCAAGTGGTTTGAGTACGTGCAACTTTGCATAGACTCCTGTGGGGAACACTTAAAAAAATTAAATATAAAAATTTATTTTCACTTTATAAAAATAATACTTTTTGTACATCCAAAAACTTATTGCACACCTCTTGGTTTGTGTAGAAACAGTTAATATACTGTAGTTTTGCTTCTGTTAATTTGAAATAATTTATTATCAAAACCCTGGTGCCTAGCATGGGTGATGTAAGTTCATAATTATCTTTAATTCCTTATGGTATTACATTCATTAATTACAAATTGTATAGGGATCCACATATTACAATAAAAGTAAGATGCCTTCCATCCTTGGGTTCAGCTCTATGCTGAGCTAAAGGTGAGTTACAATCTTTCAACAAATATACTGTACAATGTTACTGTAACTGAATTATGGTGTGTTATTTTATTTTATTTTTTTAGAACAATTTATCTAATTGTTTTAAAAATGCAAAGAGTTCCATATGACACAAAATCGTTATTTTCTTTCAGTCGCCTCAATTTTTAAGGTAAAACTAAATATTTTATTTGCAATTTTTTTAGGCTACTACTGTATATATTATAGCGCACACATACTCTGCAGATCTTTACAGAGAATATTTGAACATTCACATCAGTCCCTGTCCCAGTGGAGCTTACAGTCTATATTCCCTACCACATGTACACACACAAACAGAAATTATATGGTTAATTTGTTGGAAGCCAATTAGCCTACAAGTATATTTTTGTATTATAGGAGGAAACCGGAGTACGTGGAGAATATACAAACTCCACACAGTTACAGCCATGGTGGGAACCGAACCCATGACCTCAGTGCTGTGAGGCAGTAATGTTAACCACTACACCATTCATACTGCCCATTCATCTGTAGATGAATGCTCTTTGAAACTAATTAATTTAATTGTAAAGCGTAGAATGAAACATTAGAACTAATCTTGAAATGAAATCATTCTAAACTGGGATAAACTACTGTAAATCCAGTATAGGACTTGGAAAACTAGAATTCATTGCTAAGGATAGATTATATATTAGCAATTTAAGGGAAGAAGTATGAAATAGATATAATAGGCTATATGAAACAACAGTGGAAAGGTAACTCAAAAATGACAAAAAGTTAATTCACCCCAAACACTGTAAACACAGAACATCTTATTAGTAAAAAAAACAACAAAGACCAGACAAATGACATTGGATAGGCATGCCACCCACCAAACAAACAAACACATCCTCATAAGTTTTTGACTCAATACACTCAAAAGAAAAAAAACAAAATGTGAAGATCTATTTCATTAAAGATATACAATAACCAAAACCCCCAACCAGAAGAGAGGCAAACAGAAGACCAACTATGTATGGTAATGACAAAAATATACTAACCCTTCAACCACTCACACATTAAGAAAAAAACTAAAACAAATCAACAATTCAGCGCTGACGGATGACCAGCAGGGAGCTCTCTAGGAAGAGGACACGGATGTCTCATGCACACAAATTCCATTCCAGTGGCTGGCAGGGGCTGGTGGTTGGCAATCCGACCGCCAGACCCCAGCTGGATGAAGCCCTCTCCATCTGTATCTGCCTCTGGTTGGTCTAGCTGCTTCACCAAGTGGTTTGAGCACGTGCAACTTTGCATAGACTCCTGTGGGGAACACTTAAAAAAATTAAAAATAAAAATTAATATTCACTTTATAAAAATAATACTTTTTGTACATCCAAAAACTTATTGCACACCTCTCGTTTTAATATAGTTTTGCTGCTGTTAATTTGAAATAATTTTTTATCAAAACCCTGGTGCCTAGCATGGGTGATGTAAGTTCATAATTATCTTTAATTTCTTATGGTAATATATTCATTAATTACAAATTGTATAGGGATCCACATAGTACAATAAAAGTAAGATGCCTTCCATCCTTGGGTTCAGCTCTATGCTGAGCTAAAGGTGAGTTACAATCTTTCAACAAATATACAATGTTACTGTAACTGAATTATGGTGTGTTATTTTATTAAATTTTTTTAGAACAATCTATCTAAACTAAATATTTTATTTGCAATTTTTTTAGGCTACTACTGTATATACTGTATGATTTAGACGTCCCCATCTATAAAAGTTACTAGCAACGTCTAAGAATAATGGTTTGGAAACATGAACACTTGAGTTTGAGAACATCACTAAGGGGGGTATTCAATGTGTACCTATATTTCCAACATTGGCACACACCTATTCAATGAGTCCATTTTTGCCCACATTGTCACCATGCAGATTCAACTATTGTAAAAGTCAAATACACATTTTTGAAAAATTGTCGAAACTGTGCCAGTTTTTATGACAATTTGCTGCCGTTTTCACCAATCCGCATATTTTCATAGGTTGAATGTTGCAAAGTGTCCCCAGTGTTGCAAATACCCCACTAAGATGCAAAGTGTCTAAAAATACATAAAAAAATCCCGGAATCAATGTTATCTAGAGATGTGCAGACCCGCATTTATCTAGTATTTACCCGGATCGCAAAACGGGATCTTATTGGCTATCCGGCTTTCACATGTTTTGGAGCCAAAACATATGACAGCCGATAGCCAATGTTTATATAAATAGGAATTTATCATATCATTATGCTAGCTCTCATTTATCTATACAGTATATACTTTATAATACTGTATATCCCCAACCATATAATATAAACTTAAAGTCTGACACAGAAAAGTCTACAAACCCAGTTACAAAATAATTATGCTACTGTACATTACAGGCAAAATAAGATTTGAGTTTAAAGTCAGATTGTTTTTAAATTGCTATTTTTTTGATTTATGCAGCACAGACAATATTGCTTATAAAGACACATCTGACATATGATGCTTTCCTGGCTACCTATTTCATCAGCCTTATTTAGGTCGGTGCTGACATCACAGACCCTACCTGAAAATGCCTGGGTACAGGGTCGGATTAACAATGGGCCTGATGGAGCTACAGCTAAAGGCTCACTCTACAAATAGGCCCATTTTGTAGCTACGGGCTAGAGCTTTCTAATGAGCCCAGCCCCGCGTCACTAGCTCCCCGGAAACTGGAGATACCCCCATAGGATAACATGGGACCCACTAATTCCTACCCTCACCCAGTTCCAACGGCTGCCAGTTCTCCCTCTGGCATCACAGAAGCTCGAGCTTGATCTCAGTTGAACCCAAATCGCTGGGTCTTCAATCTGATACCAGGCTGGTCCATATGGGTTAATTAGTTCCAGAGATATTGCAGATAAACTGATTTTTTTCATTTCTGAAATGTAATTTCATGGCTGTTCATGTTGCTTAAGGGAAGATTTCTCTGGAACCAAACCGCCCAGTTTCACGGGACCAAAATCATTCGAAGCCGACTCAAAAGTTCTTCAATATAATACTTGTCTCATGTAAATGGGTCGGTCGGTTAAAGTGTTTCTCTCCCCCTCACACCAGAAAATGCAGGGACTAGGCTGGTGTAAAAGGGGTCAGCCTGGAAATGTCCCTGAATTATTCTGGGACCATATTCCTGGGTAAGTCCCTGCATTTTCTGGTGAGAAAGGGGTATTATTTCAAATAGTCGGGACCTGCAGTGCACTTAATACAGCCGGGCAGCCCCCTGCTCTCTGCCCGGCTGTCCATGGCTGTCAATTCTACCCAGCTGCGGCTGTCCCCTAGTTACCGTGAGCATGTATTCCCTCATGGCAACGAGCATGGAACCCCTGGCAATGAGCATGCAGGTAAGCAGCATTTATGTAGCATCATTTTTAATAGGCATTATGGTATTTGGCATAATACGTAATGGACATTATGGTGTAAAATTTTAATACGTGCCGAAGGCGCGCAATGTCCCTGTTTATGTGTCATATTGTGAATTTTTGCTCAATCCATTTGGTATAGTGTGTATTTTGGCTCAATCCATGTGGAAAAATGTGAATTTTGCCTTAATCTCTGTGGCATAACGTGAATTTTGACTTATTCCATGTACCATAGTGTGAATTTTGGCTCAGTCGGTGTGAATTTTGGCTTATTCCATGTGCCATAATTTGTAAGAGGCAAGTACAGTATAAGGGGGTTACTATTGTGTTGCATGATTTGTGTGGTGTAATAATGTTAATAAAAACATCTCAAAAATGTATAATCTCAGCGATTATAAATTTACAACTGATGAAAAGGAAAAACCCTCCCAGACTGACGCGTTTCGACTCCTGCTGGAGTCTTTTTCAAAGTCTCAAGTGGGGATACTTTGAAAAAGACTCCAGCAGGAGTCGAAATGCGTCAGCCTGGGAGGTCCATCTGATTGACTCAGGAGCGAGGTACCGGGACACAAAGGAGCTGATACCTGTGATTTTGCCACCGGACATTCTCACATGTGCTATATGAACTGGCGAATCAGTTCCACCGTATCCGGTAATTGCCCCACTTTTTGAGTCATTTAAGAGGCTACCCACATGGATTTTTAAAACATCATTTTTAGATTGGAATTTTAGCTTTGTCTTCACATATCTGGAGGATCTGAATGTGACCTACCAGAAAGAGTGTTCATTAAAATTTTGTTGTACCTAACTGTACTTCACTATATGAATGTCTTTCCTATGCATGGTACCTTGAGCCTACCTACAGCGGAGAAGCACCATAGTAATTAAGCCTGCAGATAAGGGCGGTGGGGTAGTCATTCTCAACAAGAATGATTACCATCGTGAAATAGCAAGCCAATTGGCAGATAAAAATACATATAAAAAGTTGAGAGGCGACCCCACCACCCAAATCCAGAAGAAAATGGATATCTTTATCAATTTATATCGTACGCATGGGAATCTTACTGAGGAGGAATCTAAATATTTGATGCTGGAAAGTCCATCCATTCCAGTACTCTATGTACTGCCAAAGGTGCATAAGAGCCTGATAAACCCACCCGGGTCAGTAACATCCAATTTATCACATTTTCTGGATCATAAAATACAGCCATTAGTCAAACAGACCAGGACATATACAAAAGATACAGCTGCAGTGATAGAACAATTGTCGGGTTTAGATTGGAAAGAAGGGGATCCGCTAGTCACTGCAGACGTCAGAGCTTTGTATACCATTATCCAACATCAACACGGTATAGCTGCAACTGAATATCATTTAATTAAAGCAAATACCAATGAATGGGAAAAAGAGTTTATATTGGAAGGTATCTCTATGATTCTTAACAACAATTTCTTCTGGTATGAGGGAGACTTCTACCTCCAGACGGCAGGCACTGTTATGGGCACCAGGCTGGCACGATGGGAGGACCAACAAGTTTGGTCCAACCACCCATGTGTTGCCAGCCTGGTGCTATGGGTCAGATATATTGATGACCTCCTATTCGTCTGGAGGGGGGTAAAGAAAAATTGGATGAATTCTGTGCATATTTAAACAATAATGATCAGAACATCGAACTTACATATACCATCAGCCCGGTTGCAGTTAACTTCTTGGATCTTACAATCTTTATCGAGGATTTGAGTGTATGCGCTAGGAACTATTCCAAACCCACGATTACTGTTCATATATTAACAGTGAAAACAATCATCATGTGAATTGGATTAGAAGCATACCATCTAGCCAGTTTTACAGGCTTAGAAGGAATTGCACTAAAGTGGAAGACTATGAAGAGCAGGCTAAACTCATAAAATAAAATTTCCTAGAGAAGGTTTATGAACATACATGGGTCCAAGAAGCTTACATTAAAAATCAGGACCATGTTAATCAAACCAAGAAAAACATAGTAAAGGAAACTAATTATGAAATCCGGTTCATTACCAAATATACTTCACAACACAAGCAATTAGAGAATCTTATCAATAAGCATTGGGGGGTACTCACGAAAGACCCCCTTCTTAAAGATTTTATTGGTTCAAAACCCAAATTTGTATATCGCAGGGCAGATAACCTAGGCAATATTCTGGGGAGAAGTGCTCAAGAGATATCTAGAAGAACAACCAGAATAGTGTTGAAAGGTTTTTACCGCTGCGGTGACTGCTCTATATGTAATGCTTGTAAAACAGCTTCTAAGGTCACAGCATACAAATCCAATGTCACTAATGAAAAGTTCACCATTAAGAACTTCATAACTCGCAACTCCAAAAATTTATTCTATCTGCTGGAGTGCCAGTGTGGTAAACAATATGTCGGGCGCACCAGCAGACAATTGAAAGAACGCTTAGCCGAACATGCCCGTGACATCAAAAAAAGGATATGAATTACACAATGTGTCATTGCATTTTAAACATAAACACAACTGCGACCTTGGAAAGTTAAAATCTTTTTGTGGTATAAAAATTTGTAAACCTGATTGGAGAAAAAGTAATTTAGAAGAACGACTGGCAAAAATGGAAATGAATATGATTTTTTCTCTCAATACTTTAGCACCTAAAGGACTCAATGTTGACTTTGAATATAAGTGGCTGTTATAGAAGTTGATAAATGCTAGTTGTTGTTCATACTCTATCTCTCGTATAACTTTTACCTTTCACAGCGACACAATGTATTATTGTTATTAATTATATTTTTTCTCTTTTCTCCCTATGCCCGGCATACTCTGAGTCAGGGAATATAGAATCAATGTTTTAATGTATTGCACTTTTAAATACACTGCATATTTAAATGTATTTTAAATGTATTCCATATTTATTGTGTTTTTCTGTAGTTACATTGTAACAATTATGTATAACGATGCAATCATTTTGTATAACTATATAGCTCAGATGAATGCTACATAATGCCGGGCACAGGTCCATTGTGATTGGTCAACATAAGACCACGTGACACACCCCGCTTTCCTTCAAAAAGCAGGACAGGAAACAACAGCGGCTATCTTGAAAAAAGATATCATATATCCAAAACGCGTTGATCAAGCCGCTACAGAGGGAGGAGGACTGCACACCACGGAGACCGCAGCCAGAACGGACACTCCATCCCACGGCACAGTCACAGCGTCTGCAGCGCTAGGATTAAGAAACAGTTACCGCCGCCGCAGCTGCCGCTCTTCGCCTCTATTTAATTGTTTTATACCTTTTACCATTTTTTCGCCATTTGGAACTGTCTTGTCATGGAATAAATCCTATTTTTTCACATCACCGCCTACCTGCTGTTATATTGGAGAAAGAAACCATTATAGGAATGCGGGGCAGAATTACAAAGTAAGTTCACGATCCTGTTACATCTTGAAGTCTCATGCTAAAGATACCTTGATGTGCATACCAGAATAGAATTTTGAAGTTAGTTGACTTCCTTCTCCTGGCTAGAGGTAGGGTGTCCAGAGGAGGACAAAGGAAGAACAAAACTAGGTTTTTGGGGCACTCTTCTTAGAAATATAAGGTGTAAGTAAGATGATTGGAATTAATAAATAACTTTTATTAGAATTCACTTAAAATATATTGGTGTCAATAATAAATGAATGAAACATATCAAGTAAATACAATTTACAATGGTGCATCACAGTATAAGTATAAAATAAAATTGAAATTAAAATAAAATAAAATAAATTCCTTCTCCTGGCACCTACACACAAGGGGATCGTTAACATTTCAGAAGATCTGAGGAAAATCTCAATCCTTTGGAGATTTCACACTGGTTATATATATATATATATATATATATATATACACAACGATGAGGCCGGCACTCAGGTCTGCAGGTGGATGCCTGTTGCTTGCTCCGGTGCCCTCTTTCAAAAGGGATGTCCTTAGGGAATATGCAGCAACAAATAAGTGGCACTCGGAGGCTTGTTTAAGTGGTGAAACAAACAGGAATATTTATTCCTAGTGCAGGGAAAACGTTTCGGAGCACGGAGGCCCCGTCGTCAGTTCAGGTAATGCAGTTCAGGTTCACGGTAGTGCATTACCTGAACTGACGACGGGGCCTCCGTGCTCCGAAACGTTTTCCCTGCACTAGGAATAAATATTCCTGTTTGTTTCACCACTTAAACAAGCCTCCGAGTGCCACTTATTTGTTGCTGTATATATATATATATATATATATATATATATATATATATATATATATATATATATATATATATGTTGTCTAGGATTTTCTCTTTAGGTTGGGCGTAACCTCCTTTTGGAGACCAGCAGCTATTTGTATTCGTCTACTTAAGTATATTATTTACTCAATATTTGAAGAATATGTAGCAGTGGTATTCAACAATACGTGTTATACATATACCTTAAGTTGGAAACAGCCATGGGTATCATGCTTGTGAAGGGATGCCAAATACTAATATAATAATTTAAATTGAAATTGACATTTTAGAAGACACAATTAATATTTGACTAACCAAGAAATGTTGTTAAGACAGGGCAAGGAGTTTAAAAAATAAAATGCAATGAAATGTAATATATAATAATGGCGTAATGTTAATTGGGAGCAGGAAATGCTAAATGTTTTTGAAAATTTTGTGTTTATATAAATGTAAATGTAATTTTTTTATTTCAGGTTGAGAAGTTTTTGAATTTGTCTGAAGGGTACTGTACTTGTGAGTTATCTGGGCTGCCGATTTTTTGATTGTATGCCTTAAGTTAAGGCATACAATCAGATGCGATGCGATGCGATATCGCATCGCATCGCATGCGATCATCGGATGCGATGACCCGATTTTTCCATAGGAATCAATGTTAAAATTGACTGAGTCCATTTTAACATGGAATTCAATGGGAAAAAGGGGTCCTTTTCATACCCCTACTATCCAAGTGGGCATGGAGTTGGATATAAACCTGTGGCGAGCGTAGCGAGCCACCGAGCCCGAAGCGTGGCGAGCGAAGCGAGCCCCGCGAGGGGACGGTATTCTGTGTCCCCTCGCGGGGCTCGCTACGCTCGCCACGCTTCGGGCTCGGTGGCTCGCTACGCTCGCCACAGGTTTATATCCAACTCCATGCCCACTTGGATAGTAGGGGTATGAAAAGGACCCCTTTTTCCCATTGAATTCCATGTTAAAATGGACTCAGTCCATTTTAACATTGATTCCTATGGAAAAATCGGGTCATCGCATCGCATCGCATCCGATGGTCGCATGCGATGCGATGCGATGTGCCCGATCCGACCCGATTTAGAAATCGGCAGCCCGGATAACTCACAAGTACCGTCTGAAGTGCTAATTTTTTTAACAAATTTTTTATTGCAATTTTTTTTCGCAAAAAGCATCATAAATTGCACATTTACAAAACACACAATAACGTTTTTCCTTCTTCCAAAAAATGTTTTACAATACATTTTTGATTCGATACAAAAATATATTTACAAAAAAAAAAAAAAATGCGTGAGTCAGTCTTATACAGTATATTAACCTGTAAATTGAAACACAAAAAGCATTTAGCAACTTATTAGTAGTAGTGATTGCAGAAAACTGTATTAATAGTCACATATTAATATGGAGGGTAATATGGCGCTTGGAAATTAAAGTGCAATTAGACTGAATTCAACCCGATATTAATTCACAATTTATTTAACAAGCCTAACAATAAACAATATACATGATTAAGTAACTTTATATATGGCCATATCACAGTGACCAATTATCTAGTTGTAATAATTTGTGTTTCTAGCTTATGCCATGGAGAACCAGACTTATCCTAAAGAATTTCACTTAATGCTGCTCTCTGAACAATCGGAGTATGTGCCATTAACTATCTGTGTGCTTTTCTTCCTATACATTTTTGGAGTTCTCAGCAATTCTCTTATAATTACAGTAATATACACTGATTACCAGTTACACACCCCCATGTACCTATTTCTTTGTAACCTGGCCTTATTGGACATTGGATATACAACCTCTACTGTCCCTAACCTTCTGTACATGTTGCTATTTGGAGACAATAAAGTGTCCTTCATGAAATGCTTCACCCAAATATTCTTTTATGTCTTAGTTGGCTCCACTGAGGATCTTCTAATATTCATTATGGCCTATGACCGGTATGTTGCTATATGTGACCCTTTTCACTATCACCTTTTCTTAAAAAATAAAAATTGTGTCTTATTTGTATCTGGTGCCTGGATATTAGGATGCTTGAATTCAATTTTGATCACAATTACCGTGTCACACATGTCCCTCTGTCAAACAAGAACCATTCACCAAATTTTCTGTGATCCTAAAGCGCTGTTTAACATGTCCTGTGCTGGAAATGAAGACTTCTATATTATAATCTTTGTGGTAGCATTGTTATTTGGAGTTTTTCCAGTTTTGTTCTGTTTGACATCTTATATGAAAATTATCAGGGTCATCTTGCAGATTAAGTCTAAGGACGGCAGAAGTAAAGCCTTCTCCACCTGCTCATCCCACCTCACCATTGTCATCATTTACTATATGACAGCTATGGGTGCATTTGTAATGCCGCCATCGGAATACTATAAGTTTCTTGAACCAATTTTTACTGCACTGTACTCGGTTGTTACACCGATAATAAATCCTATTATTTATAGTCTACGAAATAAAGATGTGAAAAGGGCTCTTTTCAGATTACTGCGTGTAAAATCTGATATTGAAGAGTGAAGGAGAGTTTGATGGATAAGAATATAAAATAAATGTCTTCAAATAAACTCTCGTTGGCATCTAAATGATGCAAAGGTTTCTGGAGTGTTGGAACATTTTATTTCAGAATCAGCTTTATTTAGCTAGGTATATTTGCATATACTAGGAAATAGATTTGGATTGCTGTGCAACAGTAAGTTAGGTAACATGTAAACAGTGACAAATGTATATAACACACCGGGAGGGTGACGGACACGTACATGGGGAGACAAGGGGAACATATATTTGCTAAGCTGCGCAGCACCTAGGCAGCCATCAGCGGTGCCACTTGGTCATTGCAACGGCCAGGTAGGTACACAACGAGGGCGATGGAGAAGAAAGGGTAGACACAGGGAATATATTTAGGCTGAGCGGCACAGTTCCTAGACAGCCATCAGTGGTGCCATCTTGATCATTGCAGCTCACAGGGCAGCAGTAGAGGGGGCTTAACATCTCCCCTTCAGCACTCTACAGGGGTCAGCCAGTGTAGATGGATCCTGAGGCTGACCCTCTGTGAGGCTGGGGGTGGGCCAGTGTGCCAGGGGCCCTGGCTGGAGCTGCAGCTGGGGGGCAGCATTTTTGTGTGTGTGTGTGGGGGGTGGAGACAGTCAGTGAGAGCCAGTGAGGCCCCTGATGTAGGAGCCATACCTCCTCTGCTGGGAATCTGTGGGGGGCTGCTGCTGGGTTCATCCAGAGCTGGGACTTCCTGTGTTGGCTGACGGGCCCTCTCAGCCCAACAGTGGTCTTGGCTGGGGCCTACAGGCTGAGACTCTCCTCTGTCATCTCTGCAGGTGATACTCCGGCCAGGGGTAATTCACAGCATCTGCCGTCTGCCCCCAGGTGTCGCCGCCATGGCTCCTGCTGACTGGGATGGGTCCTGGTGAGAGTTCTTCTGCATCCCACCGCTGGGGGGCACATCTGAAGGTAAACCCACTGTGGCGCTGCCCATCTCTTCCAGACCGCATCCTGAACCGGGGGCAGTCAGCACCCTCGTTCAGTCCTCCATCCTCCACTTGGCACCCCCGCCCTGTCCTCCTCCGGGGGCTGGATGTATTTATATTTAAATATAAACTAGATCTAGGGTAATGATTGAAGTTTGCAAAGATCTCTAACAATTAGTCCTTCACAAGTTGCCTTTTCAGACAGCCTACCGACAGTGATGCATTTTTCTATTTTGGAAACCATTGGTATTAATACAAAATAAAATCTGCTTGAAAGTAAGAATGTAAACCATAAAACATACAAATGCTTGTTTATGAACTGTGGCAAAAGATGCACCTGTGTGATTTAAACTTATAGGGACACACATGAAGTTTGTATTTCAAGATTGCCTCCATATAGCTGTATTCGGCAACCATTTGTCAGATTATGAACAACACTCGATTCTAGGGAATGGCTAAAAAAGGTACTTGTGTAATAGCACGGTGCCCGGCTATGCTACGTTTTTAGTGTAGGCTAAGCTACGTTGTCAGCGTAGCCCAACAGCGTAGTGACTCTGCGACAGCCCTGCATAGTCAGCATACACAGCACCCCTGCCAGCTCTCCCGGGGGTGTAGCTTGTGCTTCCTGTGTCCCTGGGAGCCCTTCTCCCCCCCCACACAGCCTCTGGCGCGGGCAGGGAGGCTTCAATCTCCCTGCCTGCCGCTGTCCCCTGGCTCCCTGCGGCATGCAAATTTATACCAAGTCTCGTGTACTAATTATACCTGGTGTATTTAAGTGTGTTTACTGAGAAAGGATACTGCTTTACGGACACAGTATCTAAACTGCGAAATTCACTTATTGTCCATCGGTTTCATTAATTTGGCAAATGCCTCCATTTCAAACCCCCATTATCCACGCCAGCCCGAAGCATGGCGAGTGCAGCGAGCCCTGTGAGGGGATACGTTATGCGTCCTCCTGACCAGTTCATACTCCCACTATCTACGTCGTCGTGGAGTTGATGTTATAAAGTGAGGTGAGCGCAGCGAGCCACTAAACCCGAAGCATGGCAAGCGGACGCGGATTACATTACATGTATTCCGAGTCCCCATGCAGGGCTAGCTGTGCTCGTCACAGTTCGGGCTCGGTGGCTCGCTGCACTCACCACACTTTATAAAATCAACTCCACACCAACGTGGATAGTGGGGGTATGAACAGGTCGGGAGAAAGCGTAACGCGGGCAGCGTCTCCCTGAAGCGGAGACCGGCAGGGAGTCGCTGCCCAGCCACCGTGATACTGGGACGTGCGCGCGCGTGAGACACACACGCGTCCCAGTCCCTATTGCCGGTGCTTGCCAGTGAAAGGAATCTGGCGGGCGCCCGGCAAAGAAGATAGGCACTATATCTGTACGTGCGTCAGAAATAATACAGCTGCAGTCACTTCACCTTCACCTCTGACTGACTATACTACGCTGGCCGCGGGAACACTATCTGACTACATGGGGCGGATTGGCCCACCGGAAAACCGGGCAGTTTCCCGGTGGGCCGGCACATTTTAGTAGGCAAGCGGCCGCCCACCCTCCCTAACAGGGCTGGCCGTGGCATCTCCGTGCTGGGCCGCGGCACTGTGCCCTGATTGAAGATGGCCGCGGCCAGCCTCGAGTCCTCCCACAGTTAAAATGGCTGCGGGAGGGCTGGTGCGCATGCGCGATTGCACACAGTTGCTCCCGCGGTCTGGAGAAAGGCTGGCTGCGCTCCAGCCATCCCAGCATCAGCGCGCAGGGGCGTTCCGATGGATCTCTCCTGCGGCAGCGGCAGGAGCTGTACTCTGCCCGGCGCACCCTGTGAGGTCACCCGGCAGCGTGTGAGAGCGGCTGACAGTCACCGCCGGCTGGGGTCTCCTGAGCGGCTGATCAGTACGCGCTGCTGTCCTGCCTCCCTCTCCTGCGCTCCGGTCAGCGTGGCTCTCCAGGCCACGGGCAGGCTCTCCTCTCTTTAGCCACTTACAACGTGCCAGCACTCTCCTGCGCCGGGGCTCACTCACTCCACCCGGTATGTCTTCTCTCTGTCAGTGGTGTATTTGTCAAAGGTCAGAGATGTAAAATGATGAGAGATAAAGTATTGGCCAACTGCCTTGCGTTTTATGGGCTGTGTAGTTATGAAGGAACTGATTGGCTGGTGTGTTATCTCTCATGGCACTCCAGCCCAACGAGCATGTATCCCACTGGCAATTAATAAGAAACCCTAGCAATGAGCATGTAACCCCTGGCAACAACCATGACACCAATGGCTACGTACATGTAACCCCTAGCAACAAGCACGGAACCCCTGGCTACGTGCATGCAACAACTGGCAATGAGCAGGAAACGCCTGGCTATGAGCATGTAACCCCTGGAAACAAGCATGAGACCCCTGGCTTCGTACATGTAACCCCTGGCAACAACCATGACACCCCTGGCTACGTACATTTAACAATTGGCAACAAGCATGGCACCCCTGGCTATATATATATATATATATATATATATATAGTGCAGGGAAGAAATGGGCACTCGGGGACTCTCAGTGTAGCGGTGAAAGAAGGACAAGGTTTATTCCAGATCAATGTTTTGGCGTCTCTCCCGTCGTCAGGACAAATAATATTAAGAGCCACTAGCCATGCCGCCACAGCGGTGAAAACAGGGCGTGGCCTTGTTCAAATAGGCCACACCCCCATATCGCTAGGCCATGCCCCCAAAACAGCTTTCCCCTGCTGGGCTGCTTCATGATATTTCCCGGGCTGGTTTTAATTCCCAATCCGCCCCTGCTGACTACGCTGGCCACGAGAACAGTTTGCCGAATGTGACAGAGACGCTGACTACGCTAACTATGCTAAGCGGCTGTGGGAACACTACGCTACTTTTGAATGACTACGCTAACTATGCTGGCCACTCGAACACTACACTGATTCTGACAGGGACGCTACGCTAACTAGGTAACGGGCGCCGTGCTATTACACAAGTACCCTAAAAAGTTTTAGCCTTAGAAAACTCTCCAACCAAGTGGCCCAGTATGTACCACCACTGAAGAATGAATGACAAATATATGTAATGGTAGAGTCTATCACCTGCCCACATGCAGAAACTCTCAACTAACTCTCGGAAAAAAAATTATCTGCATTCACCCACAAATAAATGCTCTTAAAATAAAATGGTTTTATGGAACTGTACCAAATATGTGGTGAGATAGTATGTCTTAAGTAGAGTAGGGCATCTGTCACAGCACCACCCCTTAATGTCAAGCATGACTAATTTGGTCCTCCTTCGCTTAACAGATAAAAGCATCTGATAACTCTCTGACAACCTCAGCCAAGGGAGTCTTCAGATTGTCAAAATACACAGCTCTAGATTGGAAATTCCCATCTTAACTGGCTACTACCAAGATGCACAAAGATAGACAAATGATCATTCCGTTATAAATAAATTAACATGGTAGACCCGTTTATCGCTATGGAAGTCAGGTTGGGTAAAAATCGCACCTTTTGCTGTAAAAATCGCACATTTTGACCTGTCAATTTTTTCCCACACTTCAATTCGCATCCAGATGTTTTCACATTATAAAGTATTCAACTTGCAAATGTTATAGGGTGCGATTTTTGGTAAATGTTAGGTCAGGTCCCATTGAAGTGAATCAGAGGTCGGCACATGCAGGCATTAGCTCCTATTCACTCAGGTTCATACACTTGCACGCACCCTACTATGATGAGACATCTTTGTTTTTAAATTTTAAAAGGACACATCCATACAAGTGTCATATGTCAAGTTACTCAGCAGTCTTCTGGTGCATTTTTGGCAAAAAAAAACGATGCCTGATGCTGTCCAAGCTGCTAGGGACCTGACACTTCACTCACAAAATGCAACTCAGAATGTATGAGAAAACAACTGTAATTGTAATAACTACTTCCCTGGGTACATGAAAACAAAAGGACTTTATCCTCTATTCTACAAAAATTTGGATTGGTCAATATGATTGTAGAAATTATTTTGGGTCCCCTAGGCCATTTCCAAATTTGCCAATGCAAGTTGACTTTACAGGTCCATGAGGATAAACATCTGGGTAACATGTTGAAGAATTCTCTCCCACCTATTCATTGATCTTTTACACACCTGAAGGAGGTCAAGAACACATTGCGACTTCCTCACATATATCATATCAAAGGAGGCCAAGATGGTAGAAGCAATGAGTACCCCCCTAATACCTGGTACAGACAATAATAATTGAGCCTGGTGCTGCCCGGCGGTACCTTCATTTCATGCAGCATTGCGACGCGCCCCCCGCTGCGCCCTCTGTCACTTGGTTGGCTGACGCTCGCTATACTCACTGCTCTGAGTGAGCCAGCCATACAGTAAGTGATGAGTTAAGCCGGGCGGGAGACTCCGCAGCCAGTACAGGAGTACCGAGTGAGACTGCGGCAGTGTGAGGAGCCGGGAGCCGGGTCGGAGATGCTGCAGCATGTGAGGCCAGTAGATACAGCAGTCAGACAGCAGATGAGTGACCATCAGGACGTTGTAAGAAGGACACCAACCTTTGTGGAGACAGTCGCATGGGTCTAAGAATGTGTGTGTAATCCACAGACAGGTGGATATATAGATGTGGAAATCAATGCAATATTGTTAGGTAAATAGGTTAATAGGTTTGGACAATGAATTAGAAGCCACAACACCAGACATTATTTACCGAGACCTATTACGTCTGAAGAAAAAGGAAATAGATTTCCATTTACATGCTGTGTCATTATGCCACTTCTATAAATCTAAGATGATCCCAAGAGGCTGCAGGGTGCGGAATTGTCCAACATTAGGACGCTTTGACTCCCAGTTCTGTAAACACTGGGTGTTTGATTTGATCTAATGGTTCTTGTTATAGAACAATCCTCAAAAGATTTAAAGATCATAAAAGATAAAATCCAGAGTTTTGAGAACTCGCATCTTCCCATACTCACATCGGAACAAGAACACTGATTGGTTGGACCACCTCCAAAATCAGATAACTGTCTATAAAAAAGAGCTGATTCTCTTTAAAAAAGAAAAAATGGTTCAAGTCAAAGGTGATTATGAGAGACACAACGTCTACCGCTGGCTTGCAGGTAATTATGCAGAAGGTCAGAAATGTAAATTTTTTCAGACAGTAAGAAACTGTTCAAATCTGGACTTAGCCAATTTGAAACAGATTCTTCCCAAGAGCTGCATATCTCCAACAGTGACTTTGAGAGAGCTAAAACTAGCAATGCCCATTTAGGGGTCAAAACCCATAGCGGTGCCAAAGGAGGAACAAAAGGCAACAAACACGCAGAAGTAAGAAGTGGAAAAGGCAGAGGACGAGCAGGCCGACCACCGATCAGCAAGAAAGCCTGATCTATAACTTGTCTTCATACGATTTATCAGACAGCAAGCTTAAATTATTAAATCATGGTCTATCCTTTGTGCCCACTGTGCCTTTTCAGGATATTCAATGTAAGATCGAAAAGCATGAACTGCTAAGGAAGATTAAATTGAAAGAGTTTTTTTGCCAACAAACCTTCTGAATTGATGTCCTCTACTACTCTTGTTCCTACTGCGATCAAAAAATTTGCCCCATTTCCACCTTTGAACTGTTTTCAACCAATCCTAGCATAAAAACCTACTACTGCTTGCAAACAGGAATTATCTGAAATTCTACAATGGTGAGTTGATAGTCATGTAATACAAAATCAATTAAGAATATTATTTTACCACCCTATTTTGGGATCACCCTATTTTGTACACCCTTCCAAAAATTCACAAGGGCCTTGACCCTCCACCAGGCAAGCTCATTGTGTCGGCCCAAGGCTCCTTGTTACAACCGGCTGCTACTTACCTTGATGATTTGTTACAGCCTTTGACTAAGAGACAATCTACCTTTTTATTGGATACAATCTACCTTTTTATTGGATACAACATAATTTTTAGACAAAAAAGAATGACAGTATCCTATTGGCGCACAAAGGGGCAGCAGTAAGTACAGGGAAATGGAGGTCACCCAACCTTCAACATGGACAATTTATATACAAAAATGGTTTCCCCTGTCGCACACTGTGCTCACAATCTATTAAGGATATCTTAAATAATTATTAGGTGGTATTCCTCTTGATCCTTGTTCAAATAGTAAACTTCTTTTTTCTGTTTTCTTTTTCTCCGTAACGGGGGTATGAAAAAGAGAAAGAATAGAATATGATGTAGTACATTTTTATAAAGTCCTAAGTTGTTATGACCACCACCCTATAAAGATGTGGTTTTTATTATATAGAAGGGTAGCGTACCCTACTCACACCAAAAAGGGGGTGTACTCCTCACATAAAGGTTTCTTTTGTCTGTAAGTTGTACCACAATTCACATCAGAAACTATATATGGCCTCTCATATGGGTGTTTCCTTCCCAGAAACGGATATACCTTCACCCAATGTGTATACAGAAATGTAGACGGGGACGTACCCCATTTACACAGCACAGCATATTATCAATCCTATCTTGGTTTCTTTAGAAGGGCCTCAATTCCAAATCAGCTTTTCCTTAGTATATCAGTATATAGATCAAAAGAAAAGCAAAAATCGGTACTTATAGGAATAACATATTAATTTTTTTTAAAACACACAGCTTAAAATATGGGGTACAGTGGACCATAACAAACTGCACAATAAAGATGGAATAACTTAACTTTGTTCAGCGGATCAGATCCGGACTGATACCCCCGAATCAGAAGCAAAGTGCATGCAGTAGTATAAGGTCTCTGGATAAGCCCCCGACTCTCCACCAACGCGTTTCAACCTTGACAGGTCTTCCTCAGGGTGTGAGAGTCTGGAGTCTAAAAGATGGGTCTTTATACCCTTCACATTATTCCTCCCCTTCCTTTGGGAGAGCACAGAGCACCACAACCGGAAGTAGATTAAAAGGCTATATATGGCTTATATATTGCTTACTACACCTAGCTAATGCATCTCTACATTAAAAGCGCACAATCGTGGTATGTGTGTTGCCGATGTTTTCTTAAGTGTGGCCTCAGATACCCAAAAAACAAAGCCGCAGTGGAATCAAGTGGAACGCGCGCGTTCCCGTTAGTTAGGCCGTGACACGCACCCGCATCAACATGGATGCGCGATGACATAATCGGCCAAGGACTCACATGAGCCATCTGCTTCTGGAATCGGTGGAACGCAAATTCTGACGGAGAAGGGAAACCCCGCTGTCCCACCTCCAGACATACTAGTGCAGTGGAACGCATCCCGGAAGTGTTAGCTATCACCTCTGGATGTCGTTCTAATAAGAACTATACAGGTGCTTAAAATAAGGCAAATAATAATAAATCCGTAATACACAATATTAAAAACATATAATAATATATAATAAGACATGGCCATTAGATAGCAATATGATATGGATCAAAAGGCCATATAGTAAAACAGTTATATCAAAAAACACTAAGAGACTTTACATCATAATAGGGATAAAAAGGGGATCTGTTATATTGATAAAAATATGGAACTAATACACGGATATTCATAAGAACCACTTGGTTTCAAAGTCCATATTTAATCCATCTGGGTGCAGGGTTCCCAGATTAAAAATGGAACGCATTTCCGTTTTGGCTATGGATTCTTCCAAAATATTTTTTCTCCAGCTCCCTACAATCTTTCTAATACCACAAAAAGATATTAATTGGTTGGTCTTGCATTCATGTTGTTCTTTAAAATGGGCAGATACATTAATGTACCGTCAAATAATCTATCTGCCCATTTTAAAGAACAGAGATTAATCAATGTAATCTCTACCCACAATTTATCATGCAGTCCGATTAAATTGACATTCGAGATTAATAATCAACACGTTCACTTTTTGGACGTGGATGTAAAGATTTCTGACAAACTTCTTACCACTAGTGTTTATGTAACAAACACAGACAGAAATACTTCTTTGTAACCATTAGGTCGCCATCCCCGTAATTTAATCCCTTTTCACCTTTTCACAAATGATCAGATATCACTGCGTTAACAACAATGATGTCATCTGTGAACATCAACTCAATGATCTTATTGATCATTTGTAACAAGAGGATATGATAAAGCTGAATTGCTTCAATGTAAAGCCAAAGTGCTAAAAATGGATAGAATTTCCTTGTTGCATCCCAAAACTAGATCAGATGCTTCTTCACAGGTTATTACTTGGCTTAACAAGTACAATACATTGACTAACGCAGTGACCTCAGTTATTTAAGACAACTGGTCTGTGATTAACAGTGATACTGAACTTCCTTTTAAAAATTACCTTATTATCCCGTGTCATTCCAGGGTCCGTAATTTTAAGGATTTGCTAGTCAAAACTAATATCTCTTATACAGTAATCCATTGCCCACAGAACCAAGTTGGTTAAACCAACTTTGTCCAGGCTGCTTCAGACGTATCTGTGTAGCCTATCAATTTATGCTAATGGGTGACTCATCCAAACACCCGCATACAGGAATATTTTTTTAAATGAAACATCATTACACTTGCCCTTCTTCTTTCATCATTTATCAATTAATTTGCCCCTGTGGTCTTAATTACATCGGCAAGACCGAGAGAAAATGTAAAGTGGGTATAGCTCTTCACCAGAGTGCTATTCGTTTAGCACTTGCCAGTTGTAAAGCTGATCAGCCGGTAGCACGGCACTTCCTTGAGCATTGACATCCCTTAAACAGTTTAAGATACAGAATTATCGGTTGTGTCCCAGCCTCTATCAGAGGTGGCAATCGTTCGCTGCATCTTCTATGCTGTGAATCCCGTTGGATACATCATATGGATGTTATTGCGCTGCGTGGTCTGAACGAACAGATTTCTCATTCTGTATTTAGGTAATTACTATTTTTAATCATGATGTAAATGTATATATCTGACATTGTCTTACATTTATGTAATGCTATTTTGATGTATCTTTAATGTCATATTCCTTTGCCGATCAGGGTTGCTATGGCGATGGTTTATACACTTGATTCTTTCTGACAGCCGCTTTGTGTGACGTTAGTTCTGTAGGCGGAAGGGCAGGTGTTTGGTCCCGTCTCGCTCAGCCACACACTTCTGGGTGATACTTCCCTATAAAGGTATGTTATTGTTTGTGATTTTCTATAACCTGATGACAAAATTGCTAAAGTTTGAAATGTTGTTATATCAATGGGCTCCTTTTTGCATTTATTGGATTTAAGCCTGGAGTGCCTCACCTACTTGTCTCTATCTATGCCATTTGTGAAGGCACCGGCTGCAATTATGCAAGTTGTTTGGAGTGCCTGACCTACCGCTCTCTCACCTATGTGTGTGTACAGTCTATATATATATATATGATTGTTTATTTAGATTGCATAAACGTTGTGCTGATACTGGGCTTATATACTTTGCGCCCTCCTATATGTACATCATTTGCACTAATAGTTGCTCTAATGGTATAGGCATATATCTGAAATTGTACTGTATCTCCAATTTATTGGTTCTAACATCTCTTTTCTCTTTTCTCTCGTTTTTTCTCCTGACATGATATTTTGACGCATTATAAATACTAAACTATTGAACATTTATACATATATATATTTTTTTAAAAGTGTATTTTATATATGTATTTTTTATATTTAAATGTTTTTTTGATACTAGAATATTATTGATAAATCTCATATGTATTTATATATATATTTTTTTATATATTTTTTTGTATTTTTCTAATATACTGGGTTATATATGTATTAAATTGTGGTATAGTTAGTTGGTTTTTGTATAGTAAGCTGTGTTATATATGAGATGTGATTTTAACATTGTATGAATTTATTTGTGGCTTACATACGAGTTGGATGTGATACACATGACTTGGATTGTGATTTAAGTGAATCAGCTGTGATATGCAATTAGCCGGCTTTATAAGACTGCTTGACTCAGGACCTGACACACCCCCTGACGAAGACTTCGGTTGAAACGCGTTGGGCGTGGCCTATGCGGTGGACGTGAGAACGTCATCCTGTGTGTTTGGTCGGAGACGGAGATAGAGACGGAGCGTGGAGACCGGCATATTCCAGCGTGAGAGGCTGTTCTAAACCGAGTATCCCCTGCGCCCGTGTCCTGCGAACTGGTCCGTTCCGACATCACACCACAAGCTTGGCAAGCTGTTTGATCCTAACCCACATGTATGTGAGCATATATTGTTAGTAAAGGAACTGTATTTTACCTTGCTCATTGTGCGCTTCTCCATTCTTTTGCATACCCACCTTCGCTGGACCCTGGTTGAGTCCTGGAGAAAAGCTGCACACTACGTGGGAAGCATACACACTCATTTTGAAGTTGTGCGCAGTGGTATTGTTTCTGTATCTTTACTACCGCTTGTATACCTGTGCTGCATTACTGACTTTTGAGTAACATATATGAAATACTCTTGTGATTGCTATATATCGTATACCGTATAGATCACTCTGTTCTGTGTTCTGTGTCTGGCAGTTTTCTCTACACTATGGAACGTAGAGTGAGGCGGTTTGAGGACTGCCATAAAAGATTTAGTCTAGCCTTAGATGACAAAAACCACAATGTGGATGCAGTTATCAAGGAAAATGATTTAGACGACATGCATGCTACCTGGGAGAAATTATCCCTGAAAGAAATGAAAATCAGCTGGGAGATTACAACCCTGGAGAATTACATAGAGTCTAAACGAGTTCCCAGGGGTTTGAGAGTTTTAAAGAATCCCACTTTTGGGAATGAAAATAAAGATTTCACAGAAATGTGGAATAACATTTTAGATGAATGTTCATTTAATTTGATGCGTCTTATTGTGAAGGAGAGGAAGAGAGAGATTTTAGAGATTGATGTGGCTATCAGTAATATTGAGAAAAAACTTGAGCCCATTAGGGAATTAAAAGAATTTAAAGAGTTAAAGAGAAATAGTGACATTAAAATTGCCAAAATGGAAGATGAGGTCATTGAAACTAAAGTGAAAAAATATAAACGGGATCTGATGGATTATAAAAACGGTAATGTACGCAATTGGTCTCAACTAAACCCAACTAGGGAAAGACCATTTCGATGGAATCGTAATAATGATAGCAATAACGATTGGCAAAAAGTGAGGAACAGAGGTAATTATAAAAATTATCGTAGAGAAGAGAGATTTGAATTACCCACGTCAAATAGATTTCAAACCCTCAATACTCCAAATAGGAGAAGTGATAGCAATTATTTTTTAGAGCAGAGACCGCAGTGGAGGAACAAACGTATTTTAGAAACCAATATAAGGGAAAACCCGACCCCAAAAAGAAAAGAGCTCCCACAAGAAGAGGGAAGAGAGGAGGACAGAGGTTACAAAATAAGGCGCCAATAATTCCTAATATAAAAGGTATTTTTAATCTATCTAATTATGAGTTATCTTCTGAGGAGAAATTACTACTCTCCAAAGGATTGTCATTTGCCCCATCTAAAAACGCCAATGGATTTGACCTGTTTATAGATACGCATAAATTTGTGCGGTCCCTCACCCTTAAAAGACATTTTTCCAAAAAAATTGACATCATGGAATCTACTGAGGATGATACAGATCATAAATCATTAGACACAGGATTAAAACGAAAGTCAGTATATTATCCGGTTGAGTCCAGAGGGAATTTTATAGATACTTTCGCGAGTTTGGTCCGTCAGGACTTTGAAACTTTATGTAAAGAAAATAAAAAAAGTAAATTTATCTATGATGACAATTTAACTAGATCTGAGAGGGAGGCAATTAAATCCTTGGAAAATAACAATGACCTTGTATTCAAACAAGCAGATAAGGGGGGTGGGCTTGTAGTTTTAAACAGAACCGATTATATAAAAGAAGCGTATAGGCTTCTCAATGATATTACTACATATGCTAAAATGGAGTCGGACCCCACTAAAGAAGTTGTTGATAAAATTATTGCTCTTATGGATTTTGGGTTACGGAATAAATTGATAAATAAAAATGAATATGAATATATTGTTAACAAGCATCCAACTGTGGCTTTGTTCTATTTTTTACCCAAAATCCATAAGAGGCTTGAGAATCCACCGGGCAGACCCATAGTGGCGGGTATTGGGTCTGCAACGTCATATTTATCTGAATATGTCGATGCCTTTATTAGAAAATATGTCTGTAACCTGGGTTCTTATTTAAAGGACTCGACTGAGGTGTTATGCTCTTTGGAATCATTAAAATGGGAGGAGGACTATTTGTGGTGCTCCATAGATGTTGAAGCACTGTACACCTCCATCCCCCATGAAGGAGGATTGAGAGCGATTAGACATTTTATTGATCGAGATCCTAGCCTCTCTGATGATTATAGAAATTTTCTTATTGATTGTATTAGGTTGGTTATGGAAAACAACTACTTTGTTTTCCAAGGAGAATTTTACATACAGCAACGGGGTGTCGCTATGGGGACCCCGTATGCTCCCAGCCTGGCTAACCTGTTCTTAGGTGAATGGGAAGAGAATAATTACCAGATTAATCATGAATTCAAAAACCACATTAAATATTTCAGGAGGTATATAGATGACCTCCTGGTGGTGTGGCAAGGGGATCTCGATACCTTTAAATTGTTTATGAGCAAGCTCAATGACAATAATTATAATCTTAGTTTTACGTTTGTTGCTAGTAGCGATAAAATTGCCTTTCTAGATTTGGTGTTGGACTGCAGTGATTGGAGTATTAATAAAGATATTGAGACATATACTCATATAAAAGAAACTGACAGCAACAGCTATGTACATTATCGTAGTTGCCATTATAATAAATGGCTTAGGAATATTCCTTATTCGCAATTCCTAAGGGTAAGGAAAAATTGCAATACCGATGCTAAATTTGAGGAGCAATCCCTTATGTACGAGTCCAGATTTATTGATAAAGGTTACCCTACAGATCTGGTGGAAAATTGCAAAACTAAAGCCAGAAATACTAATAGACAAGACCTCATTAGATACAAAGAAAAAAATAATATAGAAAGTGGGAAATTTGTGCCATTTGTGACTAAATATAGTAAGGATGGGAATACCGTCAAAGAGATTTTGGGTAGACACTGGGGAATTTTAAGATTGGATCCCCTGCTTAAAGATGTACTACCTGAGAGACCTCAGGTGGTCTTTAAAAGAGCAGGTGCCCTGAGATCGAGATTGGCACCTAGTAAATTAAGAAGTGTGGAGCCTGAAAATTGGTTAATGTCTACTAAAGGTTTTTTCCCTTGCAATAAGTGCAAGGTTTGCAAATATGCTAGTAAAGAACGTACACAGGTGTGCAATAAGAATACTAATGAGACCTGGAAAATTAAAAGTAAATTGTCGTGTTTATCTAGCAATGTTGTTTATTTACTGGAGTGCAAATGCGGAAAAGGTTATGTGGGTAAAACCAAACGCTTCCTAAAGATTCGCATCTTGGAGCACACTAGAAATATTATTAATAAAGTACCCCATCATAGTGTGCCCAGACACTTCTTTGAATGTTGCGCTTCCAATCTGGGAAATTTCAGTTTCAAAGCTATTGAACAGGTTTCCCTTGATGAGAGAGGCGGTGATTTAGCTAAGAAACTCAGTATACGTGAGACTTTTTGGATTTATAATCTCGGTACCCTGTCCCCGATGGGGATGAACGAGGGATGCGACATCACGCCCTTTTTGCACTAAGGGGGTTCATGGATCTGCCCATCTGCTGACAGTTCCATGTTGTTGAGTTGCGGCTCCTTGGATCTGTCTATAGTAGATGGCGTAGCCTAGAACCGACTAGTGCATCTGTGATTGTCGCCCCTCTGAATCCCGTAGGGTTATTGATTATTGATTGATTGTTTATTTAGATTGCATAAACGTTGTGCTGATACTGGGCTTATATACTTTGCGCCCTCCTATATGTACATCATTTGCACTAATAGTTGCTCTAATGGTATAGGCATATATCTGAAATTGTACTGTATCTCCAATTTATTGGTTCTAACATCTCTTTTCTCTTTTCTCTCGTTTTTTCTCCTGACATGATATTTTGACGCATTATAAATACTAAACTATTGAACATTTATACATATATATATTTTTTTAAAAGTGTATTTTATATATGTATTTTTTATATTTAAATGTTTTTTTGATACTAGAATATTATTGATAAATCTCATATGTATTTATATATATATTTTTTTATATATTTTTTTGTATTTTTCTAATATACTGGGTTATATATGTATTAAATTGTGGTATAGTTAGTTGGTTTTTGTATAGTAAGCTGTGTTATATATGAGATGTGATTTTAACATTGTATGAATTTATTTGTGGCTTACATACGAGTTGGATGTGATACACATGACTTGGATTGTGATTTAAGTGAATCAGCTGTGATATGCAATTAGCCGGCTTTATAAGACTGCTTGACTCAGGACCTGACACACCCCCTGACGAAGACTTCGGTTGAAACGCGTTGGGCGTGGCCTATGCGGTGGACGTGAGAACGTCATCCTGTGTGTTTGGTCGGAGACGGAGATAGAGACGGAGCGTGGAGACCGGCATATTCCAGCGTGAGAGGCTGTTCTAAACCGAGTATCCCCTGCGCCCGTGTCCTGCGAACTGGTCCGTTCCGACATCACACCACAAGCTTGGCAAGCTGTTTGATCCTAACCCACATGTATGTGAGCATATATTGTTAGTAAAGGAACTGTATTTTACCTTGCTCATTGTGCGCTTCTCCATTCTTTTGCATATATATATATATATATATATATATTACATATATATATATATATATGTGTGTGTGTATATACTGTGTATCTATCTATCTATCTATCTATATATATATATATATATATATATATATATATATATATATATATATATTGCGGAAAACAAAATTGCATCTCTATGCCATTAAGGTATTACAACTGCCCTCTGTGCAATTCCATTACGCCATTCGCGTCTTATTAGCTTAAATGTAACTACCAAGGACGGACGTGATGCGTTAATGGTTAAATCTCACTTGATATGTTCCCTTTTGTTTCTATTCTGTCGTGTGTGTGACCCCATGAGTAAACCCAGATTTTGGTTTCTATTTGTTTTGTCACAATTGCCATCAACAGTTGCAGAGGTCAGTGTAGTGAAACAATCACTATACCTGCCCTCCCAGATACCTAAATCAATGTAATCAGATGATCCTTTGTGTGTAGTGAGACATAGACCATTCCCTCAGTTCAAACCGGTTTACAGTTTCTGTCCAAATACCTGAACAAAGAAGCAGCATGGTCGGATGAGATTCTCATAGACAGGAAATCCTACCCGTGATGACCACCTGCCCAGTCCCCTTTCTGCATCCAATAATATTCCAGCTTGTCCCCACTCCCCCTTACTATAAAGTTTGACCATGGGATTGCAGAGAGAGATGTGTGATTCATTCAGAGCACATTTTCTGGTTGTGGTATTCGCTCCTCTTGACGGTATTGATTGATATATTTACTTACTTGTGCTAGTTGTATGTTAGCCGAGTCCGCATTGCTAATCTATGTAACTCTGCTTCTTTTCATGTATAAACTGTATTGTATAGGTTCATAGTTTATATGTATATATTATATATTCTGTTAACCTTTTGTGTCCACTTTGGGGTTGGATCCGTGATCCTAATAATACAGTATGTGTGCTTCCATTACTTAATCGCAAGTGTATCAGCGTTTCACACGCAGGGTCAGCTTTAATCACAATCAAGCGCATATGCATTGTTAAGGTTTGTGTATTAATAACTGGCCTAAGGTTATAACGGGACATACATAGCATAAGAAGCATAAGAAGCAGCTTGAAGTCTCATACGCATTAGCGTCCGAGTTGCACATGTATTGGCACGTGTGCCTACGTTGTATACTTCAGTATAAGCTGGTTACCCAGGGTAACGGCACATTGGTCATTTCTTATACAGCAGTATAAGGGTTAAAATCTGCTAAGGTCACAGTACACTGGAATCAGCAGCTTCTATTCATATGCAAATTTGGTGTTCCCATTGTCTGTGAATGAGAAGCTTTTAGAACTCTGAGCTAGGTATTTGCTAATATCACTGTGGCAACCTGCTGTTGTTAGGGGTAACCAGCTGTATGTTTTAGAAGGTAACGAATACAGTGTAACAGATACATTATCCACCGGTTTGTTAAAATACCGACATTAACAATATATATATATATATATATATATATATATATATATATATATATATATACAAGCAGGAGATCCCGGCACTCGAGCAGAAAATTTGCAAAGTCTTAGGTGCTCTTCAGTCTCACAGGGGAGATGTATAGCACAGAAAGCAAGAAGTCACTCTAAGTTATTTGAAAACTGCACGGCGGCAGTCTATGCAATAAATGAGAGAACACTGGTGCAGTGAAAAATCAACGTTTCGGGTGGGTAGCCCTTTATCAAGACATGTCTTGATAAAGGGCTACCTGCCCGAAACGTTGATTTTTCACTGCACCAGTGTTCTCTCATTTATTGCATAGACTGCCGCCGTGCAGTTTTCAAATAACTTAGAGTGACTTCTTGCTTTCTGTGCTATATATATATATATATATATATATTGTAAGACAGTGGCAGGGAAAGTCATAGACGGCAGGTACCTTTCCCCTAGAATCCTGTCTTATGGCATATAGACTGCAGGCTGTTTCAATCTGTGTGGTAAGCTCCGGCTTACAAAGGGTGTTCTGTCCTGGGCTGGTAATCAGGAGAACACCTGATTCTTTAAAAAGGAGTCAGCCCTCTCCATAGGGCTCTCTCTCTCTCCCTGAGTGTTGGAGGCAGTAAGCTGCTGCTAGAGAGAGACAAGGCTGTAAGTACTGCATTACTGGATCTATATCTGCTGTGTGTGTCCAGTGTCACATAGTGTGGCCCTGGTATAGAGAGGGACGTTTATTCTGTTTAGTTAGAGCTCAGACGAGCAGGTTTTATTTTCTGTTTTGCCTGAAGTGTAAAGGCTGTTTTTTTAGTTTCTTGCTCTGAGTGCTGCAATAAACTCAGGCAAGCCCTGTTTTGGACCCAAGCCACGATGTCACTGTCTAAGTCTGTGCCAAATCCTCACCTGTGCCTACCTGTTTGATGCTAAAACACCACATATGGTGGAGAATGCGAGCAAGCATCTCACTTAAAGAGACATACATCGAACTATAGGACTTTTGCTACAGCAAGCTGGAAGTTGTTGCTAAAGGCAACCAGCCACAAGTGAGTGTCTGGAGTGCGCTGATACTTGTATGTCCTGGCTGAAGGCTGCTGTAACACTGCAACAGCAGACTGTTAAAATGGAGGACCTTTTAAAACACTTGGTGCAGGCAAATGAGCTGCAGCGGCAGGCCAACGCACATCAGCAAAAGGTGCATGAGGAGGCCATGCGTGCCCAGGCTGAAACCAATGTTTTGCTGCTTGAATCCAACAGACAAGCCTTAAAGGAACAGCAGCAAACTAATCTGCAATTACAAGAGCAAATACAGAATGTGGCTAAGAGTGTGGCGCAGAGTGTGCAAACACCCCAACCCTTGCTTCCAACCACACGGGCTGCAGTACAGAAGTCTCTGCAAAAGATGACTCTCACGGATGATGTAGAGGCCTATCTTGCAGTGTTTGAACGTGTAGCAGAGCGTGAACAGTTACCCGTGGATCAATGGGCAGGTGTAGTAGCACCTTTTCTAACTGGAGAACCACAAAAGGCGTATTTTGATCTGAGTGAGCAGGATGCTAAGGTCTACGCGAAACTCAAGGGAGAGATCCTTGCTCGCTTAGGCGTAAACATGAGTGTGCGTGCCCGGAAGGTGCATAACTGGACTTTTTCTGAACAGTTACCTGCGCGGTCCCAAATGTATGACCTGGTCCACCTGGTAAGGAAGTGGCTACAGCCAGAGGAGTCTACACCAGCGCAGATCGTGGAGAGAGTCGTGCTGGACAAGTATCTTTGTTCCTTACCTCCAAAGGTTCAGCGCTGGGTCGGTCAGGGCGACCCTAATGATGCCGAGGGGCTTGTCAACTTGGTTGAGAGGTACAGAGCTACTGAAAATCTAATCCAAGAAGTGCCTCCTGGACATTCCACCCTCAAGAACAGCAAAGCGGCCGGATCATCTGGTAAGACTGTTCCGTTTACTAGAGGGGTGAATAATGTTGTAAAGGGAGGTGGCCTAGATGGGGAACAAACAGTGGAGAGGCGTTCCCAAGGGACAGTAGGGTCGAAAAAAGACTGGGGCCGCATACAGTGTTGGCGTTGTCATGGACCTGGGCATATTGCTGCCAATTGCCCCCTTACTTCTGAGCCAATGGAGTGTGATACAGCCAGGCGAAGCTCTTTATATGCACGTTCTGTTTTCTCTGCTGAGACTGTGTCAGAAACTGGACAGCAAATATGTCATGTAAAGGTGGATGGTTATCCCGGGAGGGCTCTACTGGACTCTGGGAGTTTAGTTACTCTCATCCATGCCAGCTTGGTAGACCCTGGGACACTCACAGGACGTTACATAGGGGTCTTGTGCATACATGGGGACACCAAGGAGTATCCCACAGCTTTAGTCCAGCTAAAAAGTACTTGTGGAACTGTGTCCCATGAAGTGGGCGTGGTAGAGACCCTGATGCATAGTGTGATCCTGGGAAGAGACTTCCCATTGTTCTGGGACTTGTGGAAAAAGAATGTACACTGCACTAGAAATGATGTTAATAATGAGAATGTGTGCCCTGTGATTAGTCCTGAGCCTTTTGATCAGGATACTGAGGTTCAAACGGTAGGGGTGACCACTATTGAATCTGACAGTTTTCCCCTAGCTGTTCTTGCAGGTGAAGCTGAGGAGCAGGAAGAAGCATGTGACATGCCTGAGCTAGAGATGTCACGTGATAATTTTGGGACTGCTCAACTTAGAGATCCCACCTTATTAAGAGCTAGGGAAAATCCTAAAGTCATAAATGGTGAGCCCCTAAACCCCAATGCTGACAAAGACTTCCCATATATGGCCATTAACCAGGATCTACTGTATCGGGTAGATAAAATCCGTGGGGAGATAGTTGAGCAGCTGGCGGTGCCCCGGCCATACCGTAGAATGGTCTTAGACCTTGCTCACAAACACGCGATGGGAGGACACTTAGGTACTGAAAAGACCACACAACGCGTGTTGCAACGGTTTTACTGGCCCGGGGTTCACCGCGCAATAGAAGACTACTGCAAGTCCTGCCCTGACTGTCAGCTGACGGCTCCCATGACACATTTTAGAAGTCCCCTGGTTCCGTTACCTATTATTGAAGTGCCCTTTGACAGGATTGCAATGGACCTGGTCGGCCCTTTGGTAAAATCCTCAAGGGGATTTCAGTATATTCTCGTGGTGTTGGATTACGCCACTCGTTACCCTGAGGCTATTCCTTTGCGGAATACCTCTTCAAAGTCCATAGCAAAAGAGCTCTTCAACATGTTTACCCGTACCGGCATACCCAAAGAGATCCTTACCGATCAAGGAACCCCCTTCATGTCTAAAGTCACGAAAGAGTTGTGTAAACTATTGAAAATTAAGCATCTACGTACATCGGTGTATCACCCACAAACTGACGGTCTTGTTGAAAGGTTTAATAAAACATTAAAGGGGATGTTGAAGAGGGTAGTGAGCAAAGATGGGAAGGACTGGGACTGTCTTCTGCCTTATTTGATGTTTGCGGTCCGTGAGGTGCCCCAATCATCCACAGGTTTTTCCCCTTTTGAGCTAGTATATGGCAGACATCCTCGTGGACTGCTTGATATAGCAAAGGAAACTTGGGAACAGGAGACTACACCCTACAAGAGTGTCATTGAGCATATTTCTCTTATGCAAGACAGAATTGCTGCGGTCATGCCTATAGTCAGGGAACACTTAGAGCAGTCCCAAGAAGCACAACGTCAAGTGTATAACAGGTCAGCCAGGGTAAGAAGCTTTAACCCAGGTGACCGCGTGTTGGTATTAGTGCCCACCGTAGAAAGCAAATTTCTTGCTAAGTGGCAAGGGCCTTATGAGATCATCGAAAAAGTGGGAAGTGTAAATTATAAAGTGTATCAACCAGGTAAACGGAAGCCAGAACAGTTGTACCATGTGAACTTAATTAAACCCTGGAAAGACAGAGAGACTCTGACAGCTGTAAGTGCCCCCTCTAGTGATAGCCCAGAGGTGCGGGTGTCAGAGACCCTGTCCAAATCCCAGAAGCAGGAAACTAAAGAGTTAGTACAAAGGAATTATGATGTGTTCTCAGAACTTCCAGGGCGCACCACAGCCATTAAACATGACATTGTCACCGAACCTGGAGTTCGGGTACGCTTAAAACCCTATAGAGTACCAGAAGCGCGTAGACAAGCCATATCTGGGGAGGTCCAGAAAATGTTAGACCTAGGGGTTATCGAGGAGTCTAAAAGTGAGTGGTCAAGCCCGATTGTGTTAATTCCAAAACCAGATGGCTCATTGCGCTTCTGTAATGACTTCCGGAAGCTGAACGAGGTATCAAAATTTGATGCCTACCCAATGCCAAGAGTTGATGAGTTAATTGAAAGACTTGGTCATGCTAGATATTTCTCTACCCTCGACTTAACTAAAGGTTACTGGCAAGTACCTCTTACCGATAGTGCCAAAGAGAAAACAGCGTTTGTCACCCCCGATGGTCTGTTTCAATATCTCTGTTTGCCTTTTGGGTTGCATGGGGCTCCAGCAACTTTTCAAAGGTTGATGGACATTGTTCTTAAACCCCATCGTCAGTATGCCTCGGCATATCTAGACGACATCATAATTTTTAGTGATGACTGGAAGAGTCATTTACCCAAAGTCCAGGCGGTGTTGAATTCCCTCAGAGAGGCGGGGTTGACAGCGAACCCAAAAAAGTGTACTTTAGGCCTCGAGGAGGCACGTTACCTGGGGTATGTTATCGGGAGAGGTATAATAAAGCCACAAATAAATAAAGTGGAGGCTATCCAAGACTGGCCTCGTCCTTCGACAAAAAAACAAGTCAGGGCATTTTTGGGAATTCTGGGGTATTACCGTAGGTTCATTCCCCAGTTTGCAACCATGGCAGCGCCCCTAACCGATCTTACCAAAGGAGGTAAGGCAGTTATGGTCAGCTGGAACCCAGAGGCTGAAAGGGCATTCCAAGAATTAAAAGTGGCCCTTTGTAATCAACCAGTCCTGATCACTCCAGATTTTAAAAAAGAGTTTGTCGTACAGACTGATGCTTCTGATGTGGGACTAGGTGCTGTCCTCTCCCAAGAAGTTGGTGGAGAGGAACACCCGGTAACATATTTGAGCAGGAAGCTCACACCTGCGGAGAGAAACTACAGTATAGTCGAGCGGGAGTGCTTAGCAATCAAGTGGGCCCTTGAATCCCTAAAGTACTATCTCTTAGGACGCTCCTTTAGATTAATCACTGACCACTCCCCACTTACATGGATGTACCAAGCCAAAGAGAGAAATGCAAGGGTCACGAGATGGTTTCTCAATTTGCAAAATTTCAAATTTACAGTGGAACACAGAGCAGGAAGGCTTCACGGTAATGCCGATGCCCTATCCCGAACATACTGCCAGTTGGCAGACAGTGTCCGACCCCATAGGTTCGAACAGAGGGGGAGGGTATGTAAGACAGTGGCAGGGAAAGTCATAGACGGCAGGTACCTTTCCCCTAGAATCCTGTCTTATGGCATATAGACTGCAGGCTGTTTCAATCTGTGTGGTAAGCTCCGGCTTACAAAGGGTGTTCTGTCCTGGGCTGGTAATCAGGAGAACACCTGATTCTTTAAAAAGGAGTCAGCCCTCTCCATAGGGCTCTCTCTCTCTCCCTGAGTGTTGGAGGCAGTAAGCTGCTGCTAGAGAGAGACAAGGCTGTAAGTACTGCATTACTGGATCTATATCTGCTGTGTGTGTCCAGTGTCACATAGTGTGGCCCTGGTATAGAGAGGGACGTTTATTCTGTTTAGTTAGAGCTCAGACGAGCAGGTTTTATTTTCTGTTTTGCCTGAAGTGTAAAGGCTGTTTTTTTAGTTTCTTGCTCTGAGTGCTGCAATAAACTCAGGCAAGCCCTGTTTTGGACCCAAGCCGTGATGTCACTGTCTAAGTCTGTGCCAAATCCTCACCTGTGCCTACCCGTTTGATGCTAAAACCCCACAATATATATATATATATATATATATATATATATATCGCTTTGTCTGGCCACAGATGGATACCCACCTGTTGAATATATTTATGGCTCAGAGGTTGTAGTTCTATCTATTTCCGTTTATGACCTTCCCGCTTGACCTGAGTGCAGTGGGGGCTTCCCTGCACCAACATTTGTCTTGCCCTGCACCAACATGTGTCTGGGATGAACTTACGCCACTGGTTCTTTTAGTATAAATAATTACAAATACAGCCAAATCAATTAATTGAAATTTAGTTAAATATTGCAACTAAAAATGTATAGTCGCTTTGAGCGGCACTGGCGTATTTAATGCATATTTTGAGGATCTCTCGCAGCAACCTTGGCACTGAAAGGTTTAAGAACCTTAGAGTTTTGGGAATCTAACTTGTGTCATACCAGAACATCAGACGTTAGTCTATGTGATCCCATCATTATTGTTTCTTGGATTTATGGTTCTTTACCTGAGAGGGACACAGATTTGTGAAGACTATAAACATCTCCAAGGGTCACTGCAGGCACCTGGGCACTCTGACTCCTGTTCCTCTGGTAAGCCAAGTGCCCAGGAGTGAGGCCAGGTATGACCAATAACTCCAGACTATATAACCATCGACACACACAATATAAATGAATATACATTATACCATGGGTCTTCAAACTGTGGCCCTCCAGATGTTGTGAAACTACAAATCCCAGCATGCCTTGCCACAGTTTTAACACTTCCTTATAGCAAAACTGTGGCAAGGCATGCTGGGATTTGTAGTTTCACAACATCTGGAGGGCCGCAGTTTGAAGACCCATGCATTATACAATAAAATGGGCACATGATATGTAACATGCACCATTGGGGACCAGGGCTGCTGTCACAAATTGTGTATCCCGGGACTGACAAAATCCCAGGCCCCCACCTCCCCTACCAAACTTTCAGTGTTTGTGATGGTACACAAATTTTATTTCATGTGTTTATTTCATGTGTTCAAACTTTTATTTCATGTGTTCACAATTAGGTCCCATCCTCAAGTTACCTTGAAATATAAATATATTCTGAAATAATCCATTATCCCTATATACTTCTGGTCCCGATTTGGATAAGGGATACTCAACCTGTATTCAATAAATGGCTAAATGAAGATCAGAAAGAAAAAAATAGAATTATTTTACCTAAAGAACAAAAAAAATTGACAAACCATAAACTACAATATTTGCCTCTAAAACGGTTTCCTTAATTTTAATATGTTATCATATTCCCCTTATCAATATTATCCCACACACTACAATATTACAACAAAATAAAATGAACTTAATAAAAAGACATCTAATAATTCACAATGTGCAATAAAAAGTTTAGCTTTAATTCTAAACTTTGTTTTGAAGTTTCTTGTGCTGGTGATGCAATAGGGTAATTAATTTTTAATCCCCGTAGAGTAGTGACATCATTACTGTAAACTGTACAGTGATCCACAAACTATAAGTACTGTAGGATGCCTTTGTTCGTATTTTCTTTTTATGCTGATGTACAGAAAAGGTGAGTTATGATATTTTTACTCTATAATGTTAATGTAACTGATTTATTTAATATTTTTAGAGATGTGCAGGTTCAGATTTACTCAGATTTACCTGGAACTCAAAACGGGATCTTATTGGCTATAGGCTGTCACATAATTTGGCGTCAAAACATGTGACAGCCGATAGCCAATAAGAAAATCCAGGTAAATCCGAGTAAATCCGAATCTGCACATCTCTCAATATTTTAGTGTATTTTGAGTAATTCTGTTGAAATCGTTATGAGTCGATAGGACACAGGGTTAATGCCTTATTTCTGCTGACTTGATTTTTAAAGTCAAATTTAGAAAAAATACAAAAGAGCACACAGTATGATAACATGTAAACTTTCATTAATATTAAAAGAAAACCTTGATAATGATTAAGGGAACAGGAGAATATTCTATCCCTAGGGATATAAAATGCCAGGCGCTGTCAAGGGCTTCTCTTCAAATGCATCAGTTATAGTTTAAAGGAATAGTCAGTTCCGTAGCTAAAAATATTTTTTTTTTTTTAGAAACTGCGTTTTTGAGGAAGGATTAAGTTCCACACAACAATTAATTAAACTATATAAACATTTATTTTTGGTCATTTACCATCATTATTGACATGCATAAAATATAATCAAATATAAATAAATAAAAATGTGACCTTTTGCTTTGAATTTGCATTGCAAGGGACTATATACCCCTAATTTTTACTTTTAATTTAAAATGGACCTGTGGGTATTTATACAGGTCATACTGTATATTATACCTGGTACCTCTCTTGAAATGGTGTTTATTTGTGAACCACAATGATGAGATAAGTCCTGATCCTTCAGACCTGTAAAGCCACTGATGTCCTCATGATAGAACGTTGGCTGCTGTAGTTAAACAATTGGTGCATGACCACTCACGATTCCTAGGATGGAACTTGCATCTTTATTGCTGGCCGATTCCTAAAGTCCTATGGAGTGGTAGCAGCTGCAAAGGACCTTTTCAGTGGCAATAAGGTCCACAGTGGATGGAGGGTCCAGGTTTTGTGTCCAAGGGCATTTATAGTCCACTCCAGAGGGATGGAGATTTTGGGTGTCTGGCACTGACGCGTTTCGCTGAGGGGTTCTCCGCTTTTTCAAAGGAGTTTTTGAAAAAGTGGAGAACCCCTCAGCAAAACACGTCAGGCGCACACTATTTATTATTTTTCTATGTTTTCAATACACTTTGGCACACCGATATACACCACTTTTGAGTAATCACTTTATATCAGCAGGGTTAAGAAGCATTGGGATTAATTGTAAGTACAGTCGCACTGTATATGCAGACAGTTGCAGAACCCAGATTTACTCTCTTATGTTTTCATACATATCCATTCAGCTAAGGTACTGGTGTGGACGTCTGCAAGCTGACAGCTGGACTGACAGATGCTTTTTTTTCCAGCTGCCACAATTATTAACATTAATGTACAATTTTGCATTTAACCCTTAACAGTTGCAATTGATTGCTCAGAAACAGGATTTCCTTCCACCTCTTTACATGACTCACATGGAGCTTTAGATACATACTACATGTATTAGAATGCAGGGGAGCAAAAGGGCCACATTCTCCAAGCACCGGATTCAAGTAGGGGCACAAAAAGAGGTACAGTATAGTGATAGCAATCTAAAGCAGTGTTGGCACCAAATTACTGCCTTTCAGAGATGACAGAGTGACAAAATCCTAGTTCTGGCCCTGTAGAATGAGAACATAAATGTTAAAGTGACATTTATCTCTTTTTAGTAATTTTGTACTGACACATATCATAACTACTGTAGATGATAAAGTGGTCATGGAGAGGTGGAGGAACTCATTTCTCCTTCCATCAACCCCTCCCCATTTCCCCCATAAGGTAAGCTAGGGTCAGTGCAAGGCTGCAATCCCCCTCATATTATACCACATAGCAGAACTCTTTACTCACGATATGACACACAGTAGTGCCTCTTATTCACATTATGACACTCAGTTGTGCCCCTTATCCATGGTACACTACAAAGTACTCCGTTAATGTGTATGAGACACAGTAGAGTGTTACACTTCTGTCCCGGACCCGCCGGGACAGACAGTGTAGACGAGTGCCGGGGGAGACGTTGGCGGCGTCGCGCAGCAACGCCCCTAGCTTCCATCCCCACGGCATCATCAGCAGGCATCGGGGCGTTGCCGGGCAACGTCCCCGAGCGTCTCCGTCGGCGTGCCGGCGCGCTGAGGTCATGCGCCCGGCAGTGCGCCGCACGTCAGCGTCAGCGGGGATTTTGAATAAAGAGCCGGCGTCTGCCCAGGACAGGCGCCGGTTATAGCTTTTGCACCTCAGGGTCTCAAGTGTTCCTGGTTCCCGCCTATTCACTGCTCCTGGTTCCTATGCCCAGTCGTCCTGTGTCCTGTCGTGGATTCCCAGCCGTGTCCTCCGTTCTGTCTCTTGTCCTCCTGGTGTCCGTGCGTTGTCCAGTTGTCCGTACCCTGGTTCCCGCTGCCGTTGTCTCCTCGGAGCACAGATAAGTGGGGTCTTCCCCCAGACTGCCCTTACTCGTATCTTGATATTGATGAAACACCTCTGTGTATTGTTACACCTGTTTGGTATAGTTTTGTGTTACATCTTTACGTATTGTTACGTCTACCCTGTTTGCTACAGAGCAAGGGTGACCTCGCCTTCTTGGGGTAGTTAGTCATCCCCTTGTTCATCCTTGACATTGGTGGCAGCGTTGTCAACTCTCAAGACCTGGTGGCATCGGGGGCGGAGCCTGACTAACGGGCTCTGTCGAACGCGGCTATTATAGGCGAAGCCTAGCACTAGCACGCAGCCACCAATCTCATTCAATGACAACGGAGTTAGGGTTGGCGAGGACACCCGGATATCATAACATTATAACCGGCCAGACCATACTCTGGGACTGTTGTTGCCCCTACAGCCCAGAGGTTCGGTAGTCGTGGGGAAACCCAATCATGGATCCGTCACAGCAGGCTGCTGCCCACTCTCTTGCAGGACAGATGCACACGCTGACGCAGAAATTGCAAGAGCTCACCCTACGGGTAAACTCACACGAGCAACGGTCTCAGTCTAGCTCCTCCTCCGGTGGGAGTCTGGAGCCCAGGTTAAATCTCCCTGACCGTTTTTCAGGTGACCGGTCTTTGTTTTTTAATTTTAAACAGTCATGCAGGCTTTATTTCAAATTGCGCCCAGGATCTTCTGGTTCTGAGGCTCAACGGGTTGGAATGGTTATATCACTCCTGCAGGGAGATCCTCAGTCCTGGGCCTTCGGCCTTCCAGATGGTGCTGAGGCTCTCTCTTCAGTGGATGCATTCTTCTCAGCAATGGGGTTACTATATGATGACCCGGACCGGGCGGCCTCGGCCGAGTCAAATCTTAGGGCCCTGCGTCAAGGGCAGGACACAGCTGAGGCATACTGTACTAAGTTCAGACGTTGGGCTATTGATTCTGGCTGGAACGACCCAGCACTTCGTAGTCAGTTTCGGATTGGTTTATCCGAATCCCTTAAGGATGCATTAGTACAGTACCCCACTCCCAAAGACATTGATGGGATCATGCAGTTAGCCATTAAGGTGGATAGGAGATTTCGGGAGCGGCAGAGAGAGAGACGGTCTGGAGTGTTGCCTTCCTCATCTGTAGACGAGTCTACCGAGGTACCCGGTGACGAGCCTATGCAGTTGGGGGCCACTCGACTATCTTCCTCCGAAAAAAACCGCCGACGTCTCAAGGGCCTCTGTTTGTATTGTGGGGGTCCCGGTCATCTTGCTGTTGCTTGTCCGCTGAAGGCGGGAAAAGACAGGGCCTAAGTGATACTTGGGGGGTTCACTTGGGCCTGTCGAGCTTTTCTCCCTCAGATTCTGTATTAGTTCAGGTATCAGTCTCTGTTACCGACCGTTCTTGGAACGGATCTGCCTTTGTGGATTGTGGGGCGGCCGGTAACTTTATAGATGAAGGCCTGGTGCAACAATTGGGCCTTATGCCCATACCCTTGGCCAATCACGTTTCTGTTTGTGGGTTGGATGGCCGTCCACTGTCTAAAGGCGGTATATCTTTTAGGACTCCCTCCCTTCGTCTGTCGGTGGGGGCTCTTCACTCCGAAGATATCACCTTTCTTATTTTTCACTGTCCTCTCACTCCTATAGTCCTGGGGCTGCCCTGGTTGAAAAAACACAACCCTGAGTTTAATTGGGAAACTGGTGAGATCACTCGGTGGGGAGGGTCCTGTTTGGATGTTTGTCTCACTCTCCCTCTCCGTGTGATGCACCCTGATCTTCAAGCTCTCCCTTCTCAGTACCGTGATTTTTCAGATGTTTTTTCTAAAAAGGAAGCCAACACCTTGCCTCCTCATCGCCCCTTTGATTGTGCCATTGATTTAGTGTCTAATGCCAGACTTCCTAAGGGTCGTTTATATGCGTTATCCGCACCTGAGTCCCAAGCCGTGGACCTCTACATTAAAGAAAGCCTTGAAAAGGGGTTCATTCGGCCCTCAAAATCACCGGTGGGGGCGGGGTTTTTCTTTGTTGAGAAGAAAGACGGGTCTTTACGGCCCTGTATTGATTACAGAGCCCTTAACAAAATTACGGTAAAAAATTCCTACCCATTACCCCTCATCTCCGTATTATTTGACCAGATTCGGGAGGCAGTGATTTTTTCCAAAATAGACCTCAGGGGGGCCTACAACTTAATCAGAATTAAAAGTGGTGATGAGTGGAAGACCGCGTTTAATACTCACTCGGGGCATTTTGAGTACCTTGTGATGCCTTTTGGTCTAGCTAACGCCCCGGCAGTCTTCCAAGACTTTATCAATGAAGTCCTTCAACCGTTTTTAGGGGGTTTTGCCGTAGTTTACTTGGACGACATTCTCATTTTTTCCAAATCTCTTCCTGAACATCGGCAGCACGTCCGCCTGGTGCTGCAGAAGCTACGGGAGAATCATCTATATGCCAAGTTGGAAAAATGTGAATTCGAAGTGTCACAAGTGACTTTTTTAGGCTATATTATTTCCCCTCAAGGTTTCTCCATGGATCCATCTAAGGTTCAGGCCATTCAATCCTGGGCTCGCCCAACCACGCTCAAGGCCATTCAGCGATTTCTTGGTTTTTCTAACTACTATCGCAAATTTATCCGCTCCTTTTCGGACATCGTGGCACCCATAGTGGACTTGACTCGGAAAGGGGCTGACCCAGGACAATGGTCTCAACGGGCGATGGATTCTTTCAAAAAATTAAAGAAGGCGTTTTGCTCAGCCCCAATTCTGCACCACCCAGATCCCAGGCTACCCTTTTTAATCGAAGTCGACGCCTCTGATGTGGGTGCTGGAGCAGTCCTGTCTCAGAAGGGGCCACTGGATCTAAAGATTCATCCCTGTGCTTACTTCTCCCGCAAATTCTCTCCAGCCGAGAGAAATTATGATGTAGGCAATCGTGAGTTATTGGCCATCAAGTGGGCGTTTGAGGAGTGGCGTCACTGGCTTGAGGGAGCTCAGCATACCATCACCGTGATCACCGATCACAAGAATCTCTCTTATATTGAGTCCGCCAAACGCCTCAACCCACGACAGGCTCGGTGGGCACTATTCTTCACTAGATTCCGGTTTATCATCACCTTTAGGCCGGGATCTAAGAACGTGAAGGCGGATGCCCTCTCCCGCAGTTTTCAGACTTTCCAGGGGTCTGAGGTGAAAGCATCTCCCATCGTCCCTTGTTCAGTAATCATGGCGGGCCTGACCCAAGATTTAGCCACCTTAGTTATTGCTGCCCAAGCGTCGGCTCCTCAACAGACCCCACAGGACCGTTTATTTATTCCCCAGAAATTACGGGAGGCGGTCCTCAGGGACTTTCACTCGGCAAAAAGCTCCGGGCATCCAGGTATTGCCAAAACTTTTGAACAGTTAGCCAGGACTGTTTGGTGGCCCTCTATGAGGCAAGATGTCGACAGATTTGTGGCCTCATGTCTGGTCTGTGCGCGACACAAATCGTCTCGACAGTCTCCTATTGGGCCGCTGTTTCCCTTGTCCATTCCAAAAAAACCATGGTCCCATATTTCTATGGACTTTATAGTTGACCTGCCTCCGTCTAGCAAGTTCACCACCATCTGGGTTACTGTGGATAGATTTTCCAAAATGGCTCACTTTACTCCATTACATGGGCTCCCTACTGCTAAAATCCTAGCAAATTTATTCATCACCAACATCTTTAGGCTTCACGGACTCCCGGTCGATATTGTCTCGGATAGAGGTTCCCAGTTCGTGGCCAGGTTTTGGAGACAATTTTGTGCAGCCTTAGGGATTCAGGTCAGTCTCTCCTCTGGCTACCACCCGCAGTCGAATGGACAGACCGAGAGGGTCAACCAGGCTTTGGAACAATACCTCCGCTGTTTCGTTTCAAAGTGCCAGGACAATTGGGCTGAGCTTATTCCATTAGCAGAGTTCGCATACAATAACTCTTATCATTCAGCTATCAAGAGCTCTCCTTTTTTCTGCAACTCAGGTTTGCACCCCAAATGTAGTTCATTCATGCCCCCGGTTGATCCGTCAAGATCCTCGTCCACTGTCTCGTTTTTTAGGAAAGCCTGGAAGAATGTACACATAGCCCTTAGACAATCCTCAGCCCGGTCTAAGATTTTCTTTGATAGGCACAGAAGACCGTGTCTCTTTAAAGTGGGTCAGAGAGTATGGTTATCCACACGCCATATTAGACTTCGACAGCAATGTCCCAAGTTGGGTCCCAGGTTTATCGGTCCATTTCCGATTATCGGACAAATCAACCCTGTGGCATTCAGACTTCAGCTTCCCAGGTCTCTGCGCATCAATAATGTCTTTCATTGTTCCCTGCTCAAACCTGTCATCGGAACCCTTCCATCCAGCTCTACCTGTACTCAAAGACCTGTCTTGGTTCAAGGGCATAAGGAGTATGTGGTGGAACATATCTTGGATTCCAAAGTAGTCAGGGGTCAGCTCAAGTTTCTTGTCCACTGGAAGGGGTTTGGAGATGAGGAAAGATCTTGGGTCCCAGAAAAGTTTTTGCATGCGCCCAGGCTAAGAGCGGAGTTTTTTAGAAAATTTCCCTGGAAACCGGGTTCTAAGGGTTCGGTGACCCCTCCTCAAGGGGGGGGTACTGTTACACTTCTGTCCCGGACCCGCCGGGACAGACAGTGTAGACGAGTGCCGGGGGAGACGTTGGCGGCGTCGCGCAGCAACGCCCCTAGCTTCCATCCCCACGGCATCATCAGCAGGCATCGGGGCGTTGCCGGGCAACGTCCCCGAGCGTCTCCGTCGGCGTGCCGGCGCGCTGAGGTCATGCGCCCGGCAGTGCGGCGCACGTCAGCGTCAGCGGGGATTTTGAATAAAGAGCCGGCGTCTGCCCAGGACAGGCGCCGGTTATAGCTTTTGCACCTCAGGGTCTCAAGTGTTCCTGGTTCCCGCCTATTCACTGCTCCTGGTTCCTATGCCCAGTCGTCCTGTGTCCTGTCGTGGATTCCCAGCCGTGTCCTCCGTTCTGTCTCTTGTCCTCCTGGTGTCCGTGCGTTGTCCAGTTGTCCGTACCCTGGTTCCCGCTGCCGTTGTCTCCTCGGAGCACAGATAAGTGGGGTCTTCCCCCAGACTGCCCTTACTCGTATCTTGATATTGATGAAACACCTCTGTGTATTGTTACACCTGTTTGGTATAGTTTTGTGTTACATCTTTACGTATTGTTACGTCTACCCTGTTTGCTACAGAGCAAGGGTGACCTCGCCTTCTTGGGGTAGTTAGTCATCACCTTGTTCATCCTTGACATTGGTGGCAGCGTTGTCAACTCTCAAGACCTGGTGGCATCGGGGGCGGAGCCTGACTAACGGGCTCTGTCGAACGCGGCTATTATAGGCGAAGCCTAGCACTAGCACGCAGCCACCAATCTCATTCAATGACAACGGAGTTAGGGTTGGCGAGGACACCCGGATATCATAACATAGAGTGCCCTATACGCAATGCCCACAATAGTATTGCCCCTTACAAATAATGCCCACAGCAATAGTACCATGTGATGGTTTGACATCACACAGCCATTTCTGTCGGAATTACTGTGCAGGGCTGTTGTGGAGGGGGAATGCAGTTCCACCTCATCCCCCAACTTTAACCCCTGCCCCTAGGGGATAAAATGAGCTTGCAAGAGCACACACCAGCCTTGGGTGACATCAGAGATTACAGTAGGATGTTCACCAAAGCTGTATTGCAAGTCTTGATCTAGGCTCTTTTCAGGAGAAAAGGGTAGGGGCTTCCTAGGTGACACTTCATTTCACCTTAAGAAGTTGATTTCAAATTCAACTGCTTTGAAATGAACATACTGTAAAGGTTGAACAAGGCCGCCATCAAGGGGGTACTGTGGGCACAGCTGTAGTGGGCCAAGCCAATCTGCCCATCACCCCCCCCATCATGCCCGAATGCCTCCTCCACTGAGCCACCCCCACTGTGTGTTAGCAGAACTACAGGATTAATAGTCTCACCATGGGCTATCCTAATAGCCCCAATAAGCCGTAACGAGACGCATTTTATCAAAGATTTGCTTTATCTGCCCCCGGACCTTACACTGTGAGGTTTGCTTAACCACCCTCCAGAGGGCAGACTAACACTCTGCTGTGCCCAAGCACTGTGTCCTTGAAGTAAATCCCTGCTAGATAGTACACTGAGCAAGCTCTCCAGCTCAAAGGTGGCTGTCCTAAACCTTTAGTGGGTGGCTGTCTTAAACCATTAGTGGGTGGCTGTCTATTTTTATAGTCCCGGGCCCCACAATTTCTAGTGTATATTTTGAATATTATTATCTTTCTGCTGTTTTATTTTATAAATATGATCCCATGTGATATATTTACATTTGATCAATGGTGATTGATGTCAAGTCGATTAACTCCCTCAGTGGCAGTCCCGGAAATTTTCCGGGCCACGCTGCGGTGCCGTAGCGGGCAGTCTCGGAAAATTTCTGGCCATGCCACAAACCTACAGGTGTGCGCCAGTGGTGCCTGCAGGTGTGCACCACTGTGGCATAACCTGACCAGCGACCCCCACCAGGCAGCTCCCTCCCACCTCCACTGTTGTAAACCCCCCCCTCACCTTCGCTCCGGCGATCATACAGAGCTTCCCTGCTGCCGCCATTACTATGGGAGAGACGGCGGCAGGCTTGGGGATGTTCAGCATGACTCGGGATCGCTTGGGTGTTCGGGCGCCCAAGTCCTCCCGAGCCGCCCCGAACATCCCCGAACCTGCCGCCTGCTGCCAGTCAGTGTACTTTTATGATTGACAGTGGCCGCAGCAGCAGGGGAGCTCCGCTAAAGACCGGTGGAGCGGAGGGGCTGGGGTGGTTCACAGGAGGGGAGGGGAGCGCTGGGACTCCTCTCCCTCATCAGTGGACGGTTTTTCTGGGACAGGAAAAACCTGTCCTATTTAGGTTCTCCTGCCCCAGAAAAACCCACCACAGAAGAGGTTAAAATCACTCAATCAATGTTGGTCATCCAGGGCTAGAATACACATTTACTAATATTTCAAATTGATATATAAAAAAACATGTTAGCAAAAGTGTGTTTTAGACCTGGAAGACCAACATCAATTAAGAGTTTTTTTCCCTCCTTAAACTGACATCAATCAACAGAGTTCAAAAATCGACCTTTGGTAAAAAATGCCTCCATGTCTTTACTTACTAGTTATATGCTATTTGTCATTGATAACCTTGTGCTAGGAGCACTTTCAGAAAGATTTTGGTGTACAGTAGGAGCAGGAAATCATCTGTATTCTTGCACTGCTAAGTTTTCTGCTTATTGTCTTATGTAGTCTTCCTCGCTGTTATGTGATATAGGAGTGTTCCTCTGTCTCATATGTGATATGAGGGAGGTATCACATTGTATAATGCTTGCCTACTCTCCTGAAAGTGGCCGAAGGCTACCAATTATTTTGTACTCTTGCAGATCATCTGATCCAGGGGTTTCTGTTATGGCACTATCACCAGATAGTGGCAGGTCAACTCTTGAATTTGGATGCTAGACATGCCCAATCAATGCATCATGGAGAAATCGCAGGACAAAAGTGGCAATAGAGATCCATCAGATGTTACGAGAGTGGAGAAGTGCCTTACTGTACTTTAAAGCCATAGCTCATGATGTTTCAAGCACAATGGTATTTCAGCTAATTACTCCACAAGCCAAGAGACTATCTTAAAGTTTTTGCAAAGTCGTTTAAAGCATATTGAAACTCTAAACCAAAATGATATGGAGTACACTGGGTGGTCATATGTATTTCTTGCTAGCCATAAAACTGCCAGTGTGCATGAGGGTTTATTTTAGGGAATGGAAAAGTTCAGATGCAGGAGATTAGGAACACATCCCAACTTTCGTAAACTTGAAGTTGGAACCTGTCACATCCAAGGCGAGGACAAAGCCTCATGGGGTGGGTGGGACCTCATGAAGATGGTTCCCGGCCTTGCACTATGACTATGCTTACCTACTCTTTTTGTTGGCCTCTCCAGGAAAAGCCTGGAGAGGAGAGGGTGACGCCTAGTTTAAGGGGCAGGGCCGGACTCTGATGATATAAAGTCCCACAAACTGGACAAACTGGACCCTCTCCTCTCCATTATATAGCTAAAATGACGCAAGAGGTCACAATCTGTGTACGTTTATCCCCATGCCATCGGTGAAGTGGAAATCACAACATTTGTATCGGCATACAAGAGGGTTTCAGGGGGCTAGGGTGGATGTGGAGTACTTGCCTACCTTATCGAAGGGAAGGGGGCTGGGAGGACCACATGATTTTTGGGAACCTCCTAGCTTTTGGGGGAAGGTGGACTTGTATGATCACACCCCCAGTTTTTGTCCAGTGCTCCCTGAACACCTTCATTAGAACTCCCATCTCAGTAAATGTACTTTGTAGTCTTATTAATAATGGACTCCCCTGTTCCCCTGTGGTCCGGTCCAATCCTAGATATAGATAACAAGAATGCACAAATACTGTGCTAGTATATGATAAATACTGTAAAAGCCCCAAGACGATATCTACTCTCACATTTAAGTAATACTAATGTTTCTTTACAGAACAATCACTATATGAGATGAAGAACTTGACTTACACTAAAGAATTTTGCTTGGTGCCCTTTTCTGCCACATCTGATTATACGTCAGTGTTTGTCAGTTTTTTCTTCTTCTTCTATCTGTTTGGAGTTATCATCAATTATATAATAATCACAGTTATATATACGGATGCTCAGTTACACACCCCCATGTACCTCTTCCTCTGTAACCTGGCTTTTGTAGACATCTGGTATACAACCACTACTGTCCCTAAGCTGCTGTACATGTTACTATCTGGGGATAATAGAGTGTCTGTCATACAATGCTTCACCCAGATGTACTTTTATGCTGTGGCTGCTTCCACAGAGAATGTTCTAATACTCATTATGGCCTATGACCGCTATGTTGCTATATGTGATCCGTTACACTATCACTGTATCCTAAACAGGAAACACTGCATCTTGTTGGCATCTGGCACTTGGATATGTGGATGCCTAAATGCATTTGTGATTACAATCCCAGTGTCACACATGTCCTTCTGCCAGTTGCACACTGTACACCAGTTCTTCTGTGATGCCAAATCCCTGGTCAACATCTCCTGTGCAGGAACTGAATACTTTTCTATTGTCATCTACCTGGAAATATTAGTTGTTGCTTTTGTCCCAGTTACATTCAGTTTGGCATCTTATATAAAAATTATCAGGGTAATCTTGCAGATCAAATCAAAGGACGCTAGAAAGAAGGCCTTCTCCACCTGCTCATCCCACCTCACCGTGGTCATTATTTACTATACAACTGGTATGTGTGTGTACATGATGCCATCTTTAGAATCCTTCAATGTTCTGAACCAGGTCCTTACTGTAATATACACAGTGGTTACACCCATTATAAACCCTCTTATCTACAGTCTACGGAATAAAGATGTGAAGATCGCTCTGCTGAGATTACTGGGGGGGAAGCTAAGTTGAGCTTAGTAGTACTTTACACAATAGCAATAAAACAATATTGCAGCCCATACACGGTCCGTTTTTGCCGGCTCCGTTTTGTACTATGCGATGCGCGCTCCCGCGCATCACATAGTACGGTACAAAAAGTATGTGCTGCACATACTTTTTGTACTAGGTACACATCGCATCGGATCAAAGTGCATGCACAAGGCATGCACTAGGGATGCGATGCGTGCTAATTAAGTGCCGAACGGATCCGGTAAACGGACCGTGTATGGGCACCTTATGGTACTTTTGTAGTTTCACGGTGCCAGTGTTTGTTTATACAGCTGTGTTTACAGTTTCTTTGAAAATTGGCAGCATGCCAGAGTCCACGTCCTGAGTCAGTTTGCGGTACGCATCCGACCGACCTTTTCATACACCCACTATCCTCGTCGGCATGGAGTTGATTTTATATAGTGTGGCGAGCGCAGCGAGCCACCGTGCCTGAAGCGTGGTGCCTGAAGCGTGGTGCCTGAAGCGCCACACTATATAAAATCAACTCCACGCTGATGTGGATAGTGGGGATATGAAAAGGTCGGTCGGATGCGGGGCACGCTGCGCTCGCCACGCTTCGGGGTGGCGTGGAAAGTGTGTTTGTGACTGGGACGCAACTGTGACTCAAATTCTGACTGCGGCCAACTAGTTAGCCAGAGCCGGCCCTAGCCTAAGTGACGCCCTAGGCAAGATTTTGGCTGGTGCCCCCTAGCACCGCCACTAGTTCCGCCTCTGACCCTGCTCCCCTTTCCCAGCACCATCAACCCTCATCAAAGCAGTCATCATTTTGGTGCTCCTACCCACAATATTTTAAATAGAAACAGTGCCCACATTTGGTGCGCAGCCCAAACAGGGGTGTTTTCTTGCTGGGAAGGGGCATGGCCACACAATAGTACCCCCAATTAAAATTATGCCACACAGTAGTGCAACTTTATTCACATTATATCATGCGATGGTGTCCCTTATTCACGTTACATCACACAGTAGTACCACTTTACCTTATTATTTATTTATTTATTAGCAGTTTCTTATATAGCGCACACAGATTCCGCAGCGCTTTACAGAGAATATTTGACCATTCACATCAGTCCCTGCCCCAGTGGAGCTTACAATCTATATTACCTTATGTACATTATTGCTCACATTATTCACAGTATTTTAAGCACCTCCATGGCCACACTGCAACCCAGCACAAAGCTGTGTGTGCTGGGCAGAGGAGAAGAGCTGCAGCTGCTGCTGTCACTTAAGGGGATGTTTCCTTACACATCTTGCCTCAATAGGCCATGCAACTCCTGGCCAGTTCTTTTAACGTTGGGTGCCTTTTTTGCTGTAAATTCGTCTTATTTGCATTGTTATGACCAGCACACACAAGGAGCTTCCGATGATTAAAATTATATGTGGCATGAATATATTCTGTGTGCGACTGTGGCTGTACCTGCATATGTTACAGTGATTTCCATGAATACACTATTTCATATGCAGATACAGCCTCACTCACACAGAGATTATAGGCATGCTGCATATCATTTTAATCAGCAGAAGCTGCTGGTGCCCCTAGGCATTCCAAATGCCCTAGGCAATTGCCTAGTTTGCCTATGCCTAAGGCCGGCTCTGCAGTTTGCGACTACAGCCACTGTTTGTGACTGGGACGCTACTGCAGCGGAAAAAAAAACAAAAACGCTATTTCACCGATAACGTACCTTAGTACAGTTACATAGATAAAGCACAGAGTGAGCGCGCGCTAGCCTAGTACAGTGTAGGAGCTTGGAAAGCAGCCAAGTTTCACAGTTATAATCACAGACTCTGGCAGGCTGCCAATTTTCAAAGAAACATTAAACACAGCTGTCTGGATTAATAAACAAACACTGGCGCGGTTGAAACTACACAAGTACCAAAAATATTTTAAATGGTATTTAATAATGGATCTGACTAAACTGCGACTTAGCACTACTACTCCAACACTTAAATCAAATTCTCTGTTAATTTGTAATAACCTGTTGGCTCTTTTGATTCTTTTTAGGCTGTATTGAAAAAGATCAAGATCCAAGCCATTCGCAGAAGGGTAATGATACCCATGAGGACTCTAACTCAATGGTTACAGTATAGATTATAGACAATGTCTAGGTCGACACCTAAGAATGATCAACATCCCTAGGTCAGGCATTCCCAAACACGGTCCTCAAGGCAAACCAACAGTGCAGGTTTTGTAGATATTCAGGCTTGAGCACAGGTGACTTAATTAGTTTCTGAGGGATTCTGATCAATCCATCTCTGCTGAAGCCTAGATATCACTAAAACTTGCACTGTTGGTGTGCCTTGAGGACCGTGGTTGGGAATGCCTGCCCTAGGTCAACAGAAGGCTGACACAAGCTTTAGGTCGACATGAACACGCTTGACATAAATAAGGTCAACATGAGTCTTTCACAGATTTTTATGTTGATGTTGACCTATGTTGACATAGGCAGCGTATAAGTGTACCGCATCCCCTCATGTGGCTCGCTACGCTTGTCATACCATTCTCACTCTATACACACTTGGATAAAAAATTATGAAAAACCCCCTTTTTAAAAAGAACTAGTAAAACGCATGATGACCCTATTTATGTTGACCGTGACCATGTTGACCTTAAGCTTGTGTCATCCTTCTGCAAATGAAGACCTAGGTTACGTGGACCATTCTTAGGTGCTGACCTAGTCACTGTTGACCATTAGGTGTCGGTCTAGGGACTGTCAATCTTGACATCATTGACCCAGGGAACACATACCAAATTAATTTAAAATAGCTGATATGATATAAAATTAAATCAATATAAAATATAGAGAAAAATGGGTCTGAAACTCACTTAATTTCCTTTCCCACCGCATCCTCGACCTGGGTTATTGCGGGTTGAAGACATATCAACCCTGGCCAAGTTGCGGTGCGAAGGCACCAAAACTTATAACCTGGGTCGAGCAACTTGGCAATTCGACCTGGGTTATAAGAAAGGTTAAACCCGGGTCACTCTATATGTATTGGAGAAACTGAGTTTAGTGTGAATGCGCCGAACCCAGGTTGCTGCCGGATCCGACCCAGGAATGTGATCCCGGTTCTGATCTGGCATCATGATCCCAGATCCAACCCAGCATTGCCATCTGAAAGGGGTATGAGCATAGGTATGCTCATAGCATGTGGTCATTACCAGTGTATTCACAATTGTTCAGGGCTTGGGTATAATGAAGGCATATAAACACCTAAACGGTTCTTCATTTGTTACTATATGGTCAACAAGAAAACCTCTATTCACTCTGGAAATAAAACAAGCTTTAGCGGAACCTAAAAACATACTAATTTATTAAAGAGATGGATATGTGCTCCAGGCACCAGGCAGCAAAACTGAGCCGTATAGTAGAAATTGGCTAAAACTGGTTTGCAAAGATTGCAGACCCTCCGAATATTACTTTTTCTTGTGACTTCCACTAAAGTTTCTATAGTATACATAGGCCTGATTCAAAGTTCGTATGCAGTGTCAAGAAGGCCAAATTGGCTGGAGAAACTTCATTTACCGTAGGGTTGGTGCACTTTTTGATTTAGCATCCAGATGGTGCACCAAATTGCCCCGCTATGAGATGTTGCAACTGGGTGTCTCTGGATTAATTACCTGTAAATTGGTAGTGGCAGTAGCATAAGACAGATGCATCTGTATGTGCGATAATCAGCCCCATCGTGTCTATAACGTGTCGCTGAGTATATTCATTCATTATTTTTTGTTATTATTTATTTGCAACAAATAAACTCGATTTTCCTTTTTTTTTTTGCCAGTGTTTCACTAGATATTGTTAGTGCCTCACACTACAATTGGTACCAGAAGTGGGTTGTTATTTTGTAAATCATATTATTGGACAAGAAAAGTGTTTTTATTTGAGTGCCTAATTAATGTTTTTTGTGGTCATCATCTACATACAGTATGTTTTTTTTACAACTTTCAAGGATGAGCCACAACGTATGGAAAATTAATATTTCAGTGTTTATTAAAGTGGTTTTAATTGTAAAAATATGTCAAAGTATGTGACCAAACACCCAGTGGCGAAACATATAATCCACAGACTGTGTGCTGCTGCACTCGTGGCACACATGGACACAGGCCGGAGAATCTTTTTGATTTCTCATGCTGCACTGACCGTAACATTATTTCCCTGACAAGGGCACCCTTTTGTGTCACTGCACACTGCAATGTTCTTGTGATAACAAATCCAGGTAACTTCCCCTATTTTCTCATCTGTTTCTCGTCTGCTGTTACATTTCATAACACCAAGCCAGCAGGATGAACAGTATGGATGGTGTAGGGCAGTATTGATGATATGGGGCAGCACGGAATGTGTAATAGTTAGCGTAACTGCCTTACAGCACTGAGGTCATGGGTTAGAATCGCACCATGGCCCTAACTGTGTGTAGTTTGTATATTCTCCCTGTACTCCCTGCGTGGGTATGCCAGACACTATAACCCTCTCGTTTCCCTGTAATTCATGATTAACCTATGTCTGGTTCCAAACTTTAATACACTGGCATAATATTATGTTTAGGTGGTAGAGTAGTGAGGTGACATGGTGCCTGAAGCAAGGATATGTTTCCGCACTCCCCTTTTTAGCCATTTTCCCTTCTTATAGTAATGCCCCTTACACATTTTGCAACACTCCACATTATGCCATGTATCATATTGCCCATTACACAATATGCCACACACACTGTAAGGGCCACTACACTATGCCACACAAACTGTAAGTCCCATTACACATTATGCCACACAAACCATAATATCGAATACATATTATGCCACACACCGTAATATCCATTACATGTTATGCCACATACAGTTATGCCGCTGACACCATTTTATGGCCCACAAACAAAAATCACCTTTACAATGATGCCCCACAGTAAGACTTCTACCCCCACACATCAATTACAGAAATATTACTACCTACATGCTCATTGCCAGGGGATACATGCTCTGTTGTCTGGGATTTCTTGCTCATTGCCGGGGTTACTTGCTCATTGCCAGTGATTTCTAACTCATTGCCAGTGGGGTAACATGCTCCTGGCTAGGGGGAGTTACATGCTCATTGCCAGGGGAGTTGCATGCTTAATGCCTAGGGAAGCTACATACTTGTCACCAGGAGGGTGGGGGGTTACATGCTTGTTGCCATGGGGGAAGTTCCAGGCTTGTTACCATGGGAATGTTGCATGCCTGTTGCCAAAGGTTAAATTCTTGTTGCCGATATATGATCATTGCTAGGGGGATTCACAAGATCGTTGCCAGGGGGGGAGTTACATGCTCGTTGCCAAGGCAACGTTATATGCTCGATGCCAGGGGGAGTTACATGCTTGATGTCAAGGGGACTTACATGCTTGTTGCCATTTAGGGGGGGTTTATATGAACATTGCCCAGGGTTCCCTACTAACGGAGCACCAGCGCTCCTGAAATCTGCACTTCCGGATAGTGCTGCCAATACCTTAGAAACAGATAAATGGGCAGTAGAATGTAGGCATAATAGAAAACACATTAAATCATTGCATGCCTTGCTGCTGTTTTCAGAATTATATGCAAGAATAAGTAAGTACAATTTGCTGGAACATATGAAGCCGTGATCACACTTGCAAAATGGCTTAAAATGTTGTTACTGTGTAACGAAAAAAATGACTTTCGAAATAATTTGTATTATTAGGCATGCGGAACCCTTGTGGCACCATATAAATAAACAAAAAATGATAATGATGATAAAAATAATAATAATTATTATTTGTTACATGGTTAAATCTAACTCTCTCTGCACATGTTACATTTGCCCCACTTGTAGTGCACATGGTTTTGCCCATTTTGAATTTTGAGTTCTCGACCGGAACCACCCTCCCTACACCTCTGTGTATGTTACAGATATGACAGATTCCACAAAACCCTGGAAATTGGAAAAGTGTTTCCTAGTCTGGTAAATTAGAATTTCTGTGAAATTTAGATGTCAGGGTCAGAATTTTGCATACAGATGAATCCGGCCTTACTGTTGCTGGCGAATCGCCAGCAGCATGGCGCTCCAACTGACTGAGGCGCGCGTGCGTCCCCCACGCACACGCGTCTCAGTATCCGGGCGGCGGGGCGGCGAGGCGGACGCAATACTGTCTGCCTCCCGCTCGAGGGGGCTAGGGGGGACCCGAGGGCACTGCGGGGGGGGGGGGGGTGCGGTCGCCCGGTGTGGGCACCAGGCGACCGAGGGCAGCACGGTCGGAAGGGGACGCGCGCGCACCTCGTGCACGCGCGTCACCTTCCGGCATACAGATGGCGCGGGGCAGGGGATGGCGGCTGGCGTCGCCATCGCCATCCCCTGCAAAGATGAATCCCGCTACATCTGTATGTGGAGTTTACCCAATGGTTTTTAGTTTGTCATCATGTACAATACATATCAGGATCATCTTGTAGATAAAATCCAAGGATGGTAGAAAGAAAGCCTTCTTCTCTGATGATATTAGTTCTCCTTTACTGGAACATAATTTCAGTTTCTGACATCTGATGATTTAATCTCACATGTTCAAAGTAAGATCACTCTCTCATGCCAGGAAATTCAAGCATAAAATGTACACATCATTACAATAATACTGTATTATATAACAATTCTCATCAATACAACTTCTATAGACAAACAAAGGTGAGGAACAGCCATGGGTATCAAGTTTGTGCCCTTTTGAAAAAGGATGAGAAGGTATAACATATCAGGATCGTGTGAACAGAGCAAAATATTTTAACACATTTTGTTTTTATAAACTACGAGTATTTTGTAGCGAATTCATGCTGTTAAATATTTTTGACATTTGCAGAGAAAATGAATAAAGAACTAAATTCTTAACATTACCTTTTTGTATTTTTAAATTAACACATTGAAAATATGTTAACTGCATAAGACACTGTAAATCATTAATGGCATAATTATGAAGCATTCATTGAGAAAATGTACATTTCCCAGGAAATCGTGAACACCAGAGAAGACGTAATGATGACTAAAGCTTATGATAATGAAAATGATAGCATTACAGTAGATGCACAGATAGATACATCATGATGAGATGTGCTTTATTTGAGAGAAATTAGATGGACTGTTGAATGTAATGATCTGTAATAGACAAGCACCTTATGACAGTTCCCAGATGTTTAATAAATGGAATGATCACCGATAAAGGTGTACCGACCACTGAAGTATACAGACAAAACAATGACATTGCATTACAATGAGCAGACACTACCAAAGTATAATAACTTGTGTACATTGTGTACAAAGAAACATTTATAGCTATGGAGATTCTAAAACCACAAGGTGGGAAATATTCATGTATAACATAGGCGCTGGAACAGGGCATCCCCAAATATTTTATAGGCACCAAGGTTAAGGTAACCATTGTCATCTACAGATAATACGGGCAGTGTCAGTAGGGAGAAAGTATCCTTTCTGGGCTGCTTCATCTCCTCCCTCACCACTGCCCTTCTCTGTGCCCACTTCCAGCCCCTACAGTGTGTGGCTAGTTACTATGGGCTGGCCCCCTTCACTGGCACAAGCCCTGCCCCTTCTAACCTCCTACATGATACAGTATGTTATTCACCTTTTTCTGCTTCCAAATTTGTCACCCCTTTTGGCAGTTCTCCTTTGTCCTCCCACCCACTTTACTCATAGCACCCCCTGATCTCCCCCATTTCAGCTTAATATATACCCTGTAAATTCTGCACCATGATTTGTAGGATTGCCTGGCACTGTTAAAAGGTTGCACGTGGACACAGCTAATCATAATCACAATGCAGTCGCATGTGTGACCCATTTGCAGGTAAGCTGTCTACACCCACATCAGTAGATGGATAGATAGATATTTCTGTTATTAGGTACAGTAGGTTGCATGGCAGGTACGTCCGGTTGCACTTGATGGGGTAATATTCAATGATTTAGGGGTGTCAAAATTAAATTATAGCTTACCCCCCCCATCAAAACACCTCATAAAAGAAGAATTTGGGGGGGGGGGGGGGTAAGAAGTAGTCTTTGAATAAAGTTCCTCCATGCGAAATAAAAGTTGATTATCAGTTTCACATACTTTATATAGTCCATAGAGAAGGGAGTGGTGCACACATATATGGTCATAGGCGTAAATTCCCACCCGCGATCCATAGTCTTACATTGTGTGTTTGTGGGTTTCAAATAGTCACAGCCAGGTGCAGATAAGTCACATTCACAATGTGTGCGCTCATGCCTAACTAATCATAGGCAAGATGAGCCTGTATACACAGTTCCAAGTGGGTGTTGAAACATCCTCAAACAAATGGTGAAATACATCACAGTGTAGCTGTGCTTACCATTAGGGTGATAACCACTACCTTCTCTATAGTCTGTGTAAGTGGTAGCTCTTGGATTTTCAGTATAAGAATATCATATCTTCCCCAATTATAGATATAAATGTTATATATAAGGAAAACATGTATATTTCCCACCTTGCTTTGGTTTAAAAATCTGTACAGCAATAAATAATTTCCATGGTTATATAGTCTCACTCAAGATGTGCAGTACCTTGACTTTGAAGCTATTGTTACATGTATATGTAAATATTGTGGATACATCGGCTAGTGTACAGATGATCCAGCATGGTTTCTTTATAGACACCTATAGGATATCTTCCATAATTGTTAGCCATGGTCTGCGGCGGCCTCCTCTGCACAGACTGTCAGGGAGGTCCTGCGCTCCCGTCAGCCTGCTTAGCATTCCTGGTGCCGGGCGCTCGGCAACCAGAGATGCTGAAGCGGCTTTTGTTTCCTGTTGGGATTGAGTCTCTGATGCTGGTCGCTCCGCAGCCAGAGAGGCTCAGGCACTTCCGCCCGGTGGCACCCGGCTGGGTGATCACTTCCGCAGGGTAGTTGGCTGGGCAATCGGAGACGCTGGCATTAACCAGTGCTCCCACAGGTGATCTTTCCTAGCCAGGGGGGCGGGCTGATTATCAGCAGCTTATTGGGTCTGAGCCCTTTTAGGCCCCACTAGGGATAGTTCCTGTTTCCTGCAGGTCACCTGCGCTCCTCACTGCCTCATCCTCTGTTTCTGGTTATCCAGTCATTTGCTCCAGGGGACTCCTGTGGCCCACCTTTGTCGGTTTTGGGGCCCAGGCATTATTCTTTTGTTATTTTTTTGCTTCTCTGCGGGCAGTGCTTCCCTAAACTCTGGCCTTGGTTGCATGCCCTGGGCCTGGTTTGCTCAGTGTATGCCGCAGGGTCCCGTGTACCCTGCCGGGGTTCATTCCTGTGTTTATGTCCTTGCAGTTTTATAGTGTGGTGTCATATTGGCCCTTATTCTAGTTCACTCGCAGAGACAAATTCCTTCTCAATTGGACAGAACCATGTGCACTGCAGGTGGGGCAGATGTAACTTGTGCAGAGAGAATTAGATTTGGGTAAGTTATTTTGTTTCTGTGCAGGGAAAATACTGACTTCTTTATTTTTACACTGCAATATAGATCTCACTTTGAAGTAAAACCGCACCCAAATCTAATTCTTTCTGCACAAGTTATATCTGCCACATCTTCAGTGCACATGGTTTTGTCCATTTGAGAAGGAATTTGCCTCTGTGAGTGAACAAGAATAAGGCCCATTGTGTCATCTAGTTTTTTTATGCTTGTGACTAGGTCGCGATTGGTCTATGACGTGGTTGCCAACTTATTTCTGTTTCACCTGGTATTGGCTCAGGAGGCCTTGTTAGCCAGGTTCTCCTTTTGGTCTACTCTGAAGAATTGCCAGTACATTGTCAAACCTGCCCCACATATGGCCTCTGTTACTTGAGCAGAAATTTCCACCTGTTATGCTGATTTTGCTGATGTGTTCTCTAAGGGGAAAACCAACAATATTCCTCCCCATCGCCCTTATGATTGCGCCATCAAGTTGCTCCCTGGTGCTCAACTGCCCAGGGGAAGGCTTTATGCCCCAGAGACTAAAGCCATGGATGAGTATGTGCAAGAAAGTCTTGAAAAGGGTTTTATTAGACCATCTAGGTCTCCGTTGAGTGCAGGCATCTTCTTTGTTGGTAAGTAGGATGGTTCCCTTAGGCCTTGTATTGACTATCAATAATACTTATCCGTTACCTTTGATCTCTGTCATTTTTGATCAGCTTCGCTCAGCCACGGTATTCTCCAAGATTGACCATAGAGGTGCATATAACCTCATTCGGATCAAATAAGGTGATGAATGGAAGATGGCTTTCAGTACTCAGTCTGGCCACTATGAGTATTTGGACTCTAATGCCATAGCTGTTTTCCAGGATTTGATCAATGATGTTTTGAGGGAATTTCTTGGAAAATTTGTTGTTGTTTACCTAGACAATATTTTGATTTTTCAAGTTCGACAAGTCCCCCAAAAGTTATCTTTTCTCCAAATTGGAGAAGTGCGAGTTTGTGGTGATACAGGTATCCTTTTTAGGATACTGTATATCATTTCTTGTGAGGGGTTCTATATGGAGCCCAAGAAATTGCAGGCAGTTTTGAATTGGGTTCAACCTACTAATCTTAGAGCCATCCAAAGATTTTTGGCCGTTGCTAATTATTATAGACATTTTATTCGTTCTTTTTCATACTTGGTGGCTCCCATTGTGGCCTTCACCAAAAAAGGGACGGACTCAGCGAAGTGGTCTTCCCAAGTCAAGCAGGCTTTTCAGTCCTGGAAACAAGCATTTGTTTCAGCTCCTGTCCTCAAACATACTAAATCAATCTTCTCTTTGGAGGTCGATGTGTCGGAAGTAGGGGCTGGAGCCACGTTGTCCCAAAAAGACACAATCTCTTGCATCCTTGCGCATACATGTCTAGGCAATTTTCCGTGGCTGAGGCAATTACGATGTTGCAAATTATTAACCATCAAGTGGGCTTTTGAGGAATGGAGGCATTGGCTCGAAGGGGCTAGTTATCAAATCTTGGTCATCACTGATCACAAAAATCTTTAGTATATTGAAACTACCAAATGGATGAATGCTCTTCAGGCTCAATGGGCTTTGTTTTTCACTCGTTTCAATTTTCTTATTACTTATAGACCCGGCACCAAGAACACAAGGGCTTATGCTCTTTCTCTGTGTTTTTTGCCCCAACATAAAGTTAATTCACCTGGGGTTCCTATTTTGCAGTCCACCTGTATTCGGTATGGTTTTTCTCAGACCCTTCAAGATCTTGTTCCCAATGCTCTGGATTAGGCTCTGGCTCAAACTCCCACAGGTTGTTGGTTTATTCCTGAGAACCTCAGAGCTAGAGTTCTCAAGGAATTTCATGACACTAAGATTGCGTGAACTCCCGGGGTCCTGAAGGCCTTGAAATTGCTTACCCGTGTTGTCTGGTGGTTTAGTATGTCTCAGGATACTAGGGTATTCTTTCTGTCCTGTCCAGATTGTGCGAGACACAAGGTGCCTTGTACTCGACCCATGGGTCAACTCATGCCCTTGGCATCCATAATAGACATTGGTCCCACATTGCAATGAACTTTGTGGTAGGTCTGCCCGAGTCTTCTGGTTTTCAAACCATTTAGGTGGTCATCGATAGGTTCAGTAGGATGGCTCGTTTCGTGGCTTGGAGACAGTTGCCAGCAGCCAAAGCATTAGTGGAGCTGTTTTTGAGGCATATCTTCAAACTGCACGGCTTACCCTCTGATATTGTCTCGGACTGTGGTCCAAAATTTGTGGCACAGTGTTTTGTTCTTCCCTCAAGATCTTAAGAGCTTAACTTTGGCTTTCCATCCGCAGTCTAATGGGCAAACGGAATGACTACACCAGTATTTAAAGCAATATCTGCATTGTTTTGTTTCCAAATTACAAAATGATTGGGCTGAGTTTCTTCCGCTTGCAGAGCTAGCCTCTAATAATGCTAATCATTCATCCACCAAAATGTCACCCTTTTTCTCAGTGTTTGGATTCCATCCAAAAGTCAATGCTCTTGGTCCTGAAGATCTGGGGTTGTCTTCTTCTGGTACTTCCTGCCTTAGGACCATCTGGAGGAAGGTTCATATTGCTCTTAAGGAAACTGCCTTTAACAAGAAGATTTTCTTTGATAATTTCAGGTGGCCCTATCCTTTTAAAGTGGGGGCGACTGGGTCTGGTTGTCTTCCTGTAACATTACACTCCCAAGTCTCTAAACATTTCAACACATTCTATGCCTCTCTCCTGAAACCCGTGTTTTTTCCCAGTAAATTCCCTCATAAGATCGGTACTGAAATTCCTTCACTGGAGGTCCAAGGGCAACAGGAATTCTTGGTAGAAAAAATCCTGGACTCCAAGATTCACAGGGGTGCCCTTTGTTTTCTCGTCCACTGGAAGGGGTTTGGGCCAGAGGAGAGATCATGGGTTCTTGATAAGGTTCTGAATGCTCCTAAACATAGGAGGATGTTCTTTCTGGAGTTTCCTCATAAATCTTGTGGTAGGGGTTCGTTAACCCCTCATCAAGGGGGATACTGTTAGCAATGGTCTGCGGCAGCCTCCTCTGCACAGACTCACAGGGAGTTCCTGTGAAACCAAAGATGCTGAAGCAGCTTCTGGCGGGGATCACGTCTCTGGTGCTGGTTGCTCGGTAACCAGAGATGCTCAGGCACTTCGGCCCGGCAGCACCCGGCTGGCTAATCGCTTCCGCCAGGTGGTTGGCTGGGCAACAGGAGACGCTGGCATTAACCCAATCTCCCACAGGTGATCACTCCTAGCCAGGGGGCGGGCTGATTATCAGCAGCTAATTGGGTCTGAGCCCTATTAAGGGACTCAGCTCAATCCAGCCCTACCGGTGATAGTTCTTTTTTCCTGCAGGTCACCTGCCATCCTCACTGCTTCATCCTCTATTCCTGGTTATTCAGTCATTTGCTCCAGGAGACTCCTGCGGCCCACCTTTGTCAGTTATGGTTCCGTAAGTGCTTCATTTTGGGGCCAAGGAATTTTTCTTTTTGTTTTCTCTTTCCTTCTCTGCAGGCAGTGCTTCCCTAAACCCTGGCCTTGGTTGCATGCCCTGGGCCTGGTTTGCTCAGTGTATGCAGCAGGGTCCCATTTACCCCATCATTCCTGTGTTTATATCCTTGCAGTTTTATAGTGTGGTTTGCAGTGTTTTTGTGTGGTGTCATATCGTGTTGTCTAGTTTTCTTATGATTACGACTAGGTCATGATTGGTCTGCGACGTGATCACCAACTTAATTCTGTTTCCCCCAGTACTGGCTCATGAGCCATTAGTTAGTGTCATCCCCAGTTATGCCTTGTTAGCCAGTTTCTCCTTTTGGTCTACTCTGAAGAATCGCCAGTACCTCGTCCACCGTAAGACCTGGTTGCATTGGAGTTGGTGCTGACGTAATTCTCCCCTCCAAACATAGCAATTATAGGTGAAGCTTTACCATCAGCAGGTACTGGTCATTCTTTAGGGCAGACCAACAGAGGTAGTGTAGGACTCACTGTGGCTGTCCTAAACAGCGGTCACAGCTGCTGGGCTCACACCCGAAACCTTAATAATAGTTTGGTATTCTCAACTATTTACTAGCAAGAGTGTTAGGTATGCATACATGTTCCACATCGTAGTAAGAATATTTGGTTAGTACTGGCTACTACAAATACCAATGTCATTCACATGGATGGAAAATACTCTGAAAACAAGCACATTCAGAAAGAGGTTCTCATTGGATACTTAGAATGTTATTATTCCTGTGTACCTGATTTTGGGACCATACAACATTAAGGGAATCCCAGAGTCATGCATGAAATTATATGGAAGCAAGGGACACAAATCCAAATTTTCATTATTATTTCTTTTAGTTTTGAAAGGGAATTTATAACTTCTCTTACTACAGTAAATATAGTATTTCATTGATATTCTTTGGGAAACTATATCAAAACTTACCAAGGTGACTAGGTTGTTGAGTCAAGTTTAATGACTTCCTATTAATACAGTACCATCATATTTAGCCATGAAAAAATCCACTTGCAGGCTTGCCTACACATTAACTTCAAGACAATGTTGCATGTGCTGTAGGAGAGCCTAAAGATGGTAGCCTCCTAAAGGAGATACAGCAGTGTGTGTTTCATTGCCAGATGGATTCCTGATGGTTGATTGGTCTAGTTGGGGGACCAAAAGATGGTGTCTAGTTGGGTATAAGCGAGAAACAATAAAAATGTTCTTAAATGTTCAGGAAAATATACACATACATGTATATATTTATTTCTTAATGATATATATATATATATATATATATATATATATATATATATAAGAAAAGAGTGCGCTAATAACAATTGCAGTAACACAATAGTGATTACAAAATTATGAAATTTTTAATAAAAGCATTCAGTATAATGGGCGAGATGTATCAAATGGAAAATGCGGTAAAACCCGGTTTTACCGCATTTTCCAATGTGTCAAAAATGATACCGCACTGAAGGGTATCGCCACCTTTGGGTGGCGATACCCTATAGAAGCCTATGGGCTTCTTTTCGCCGCCCGACGATGCAAACCCGCCGCCTCGCCAACCCCCCCTCTGGCTTACCTTCCTGAAGGGTCCTCCTGGACCCCGGAAGGTAAGCCCTGCCTCCCCCTAGTGAAGCAGCCGGACATCCTGCAGGGGGGAAGAGGAAGCGCCGGGGACAGCATGCATAGCTGTCCCCGGCGTGAGGGGAGAGTGTGGCGGCAGGGAGGTGACGGAGACCCCCCGCACACCAGTGTACAGGTATCGCGGGGGGCCTCCGTCACCGCACCGCGATGTTAGTACATATGCGGCAGCATCGCGGCGGGGGGGCGGCGATGTATTTTAATATTTCCCGCCCAATGTCTGATATTTCATAATCTGTGATTGAACTTCCATAGAATGTTGTTGGCCCAACGCGTTATGTCATTGAAGTGACTTCATCAGGGGCGAAGGAAGCAAATAAGCAGAACCAGTTCGAGAGTTAGTCTTTGTATATGGTACGGCCTCATAAGAATTGTAATTCTGAAGTGGTGGTCCCAATCCTAAGTATGGGTAATCGTCAAGAACAGTTGACGGAAAAAGAGCCTAATGTAGTAAATCCTTATTTAGGCAATAACAACAAATTTTGACAAGTAGCAAAAAGTGTCCATACCGGGGATCCAATGCTGATTTTTTTCAGAAAGATTGGCCCCCAATATGGTGACAATTACCAGTATAAGGTGGTCAAACCGGATGTGCTTTTCAGGGATCCAAAATCAGAATTCTGACTTTTTACAGCATCTGCAAAAGTGTGAAACTATTTCAAATATTTTTACGGCATTACTGCACTGTTACAGCAACAACATTACATAAAGAAATGGCCAGAAAATAAAAATGTGTGCTATAATTCTCAAAACTTTATAATGAAAACCCTGGGGCAGAGTAAATGGCTGATGCAATGCAATTAGTCTTTGTTACTCCCTATAGTTACATCTTAATTACACATTGTGCAGGGATTCCTACATATAAATATGAGTCTTATACACTATCATTCAGTGCTATGCTGTTCATTGGTGAGTTGTGCTCTTTCTACTACAGTATAATATACTGTACAGTTCTACTGTAACTGCTCTAGGCCTTTCATGGGGGTTCATGTGTTTTAGTTTTTTTTTAAGGACACAAACTTTCATGTTTTGAAAACTTGTTTCATGCACAAATAAATTATATTTGTGTGTATTTCATGTGTTTGATGTGTATATACTGTATATAACATAAATGCAAGATACCTCAAAATACCTAATTGAAATATAAACATATTCTCTAATACAGAATAATCCATTATCCAAAATTCTTCTGGTCCCAAGCATTTTGGATAAGGGTTACTCAACCTTTACAAATTATGAATGCAGTATGTATACGTTAAAGGATAGCATTTATAAAATCATAACACATAAAATATACACTCATACTGTATACAATAAGTAACATTAAAATACTGTAGACAAGTTACTTGTAAAAGTATCTGGAGTTTCTAGACATTCTTATTTATGATGAGACTGATACTGTGTGACTGTGCAGAATGTGTATCTAGAACAGATTAGGTTAGATGACCTGTAGGATTCACATGTGACGACATTGACGACAGTGTATCTCCTGAAAAATCTGTTGACTTGTCTGTTATTTTAGACTCCTCCCATCATGTTGTGCCTCCACAATGCTGCCATGTATGTGCTGTCTGCTGACTACACACGTGATGTGATGACCTTCTGCAATAACTTGCTGGGGTCCCGTAATTATTTTTAATTGTCTGATGGGGTCCCAGAGCAAAATAGTTTGAGGACCCCTGGTTTAAATAAATACCATGTAGAAAACATCCTGGAACACAAAAAAAATGCATAGGAGCATAAGTTTATTTTAGCCGACATTTATCACTTTACTGCGTTTTGCACAGGTTTTGTTGTATGTTTAATATATATGGTATATAATTAGACCCAGCTATGTACTATAGTCCTAGAATTGCCTCCGAACTACATTACACTGTACAATGTTAATTTCGTTGATGAATATTTAGACTAAATTATTTGTCGACGAAGGTTTGTTCTGTAATGATAACGAAAATAGGAATTTCTCAATAACAAAAATGTTTACTAAATATTAATCCATGTCATCATGCTGAAAATTGGCTAGACGAAAATGCTGCATCATTATCGTCTGGACACCTCCAGGTTGTATTTTTCCAGTTACTGATTTATTGAATTCTTTAATTAATGATACTGTACTTTATACAGTTTTATCCAATCCTCCCTGTCCCTAAATTTACTTCCTTGCGCTGCGCCTGCGCAACAATTCTGTCATGAGAATCACTCACAAATGAAATGGAAGAGATTATGCGTATCACTGGATGCGTGTGATATACTGTATTTAGACCCCCCCCCCCCCAATGGTACACATAAAGATCGGGTGAACAAAATATCCAATTATTCAATGTACAGGTGAATAGTATCAATTGCTGCTCTCAAAGAGGACCTCTTTGTCTCTTAACCGATTAATGCAACACAAATATACAAATATTACAGATATGACACAGTTTAGAAATAAAATCTACAGTTTATTTTGGTACCACACTATAATAATTCATTAAATAAAATTAATAAATATATATATATACAGTACATTATTCTTCTTTTAACAGTTATCAGGATTTCAAGAGGCACCTAAATTATTATCTGAGGTCATCACTACCACTCCAGGCCACGGACTAGATGGTGGTTTGAGGTGGATATAGCTTATTTTTGGATTTGTCTCTTTCACAGGCATTCATAAAGTTGTCCAAATGGACAGCGATACAGGACTACGCCAATCTCATGCTGGTAATTATCTTCATTATCTAATGTAAGCTATACCATTCCCTAAACTGTGTGAAATCCTGTACTATTATTTGCATATTTAGGACATTTAGTACATATAGTGTAATAGTTAGCATTCTCCCCTCACAGTACTGAGGTCATGGGTTCAATTTCCACCGTGGCCCTAACTGTGTGGAGAATGTCCCTGTGCTTACTCTGGTTTCCTTACAAAATCCAAAAATTTAGGTTGATTTGCTTCAACAAAAATGAGCGTTAGTGTACATGGCCAGACTAAAAGGGTCAAGTGGTTCTACTCCGTGGTCAAATTATTTTCTTACATTTCTCATTTTGAAACTTTAATGTACAGTATAATACTGTACTTTAATTACTCTCAGAAGTTATTTTTTAATTTTGCAGTAGTTCTAAATTTGAAAAAAAAAAAAATTATCAGAAACTTATGGTTCATTGGCAAACAAAAGGTTTATGGTAATTGTTATTTTTAATAATATATCATTTTCATAAAGAGGTAATATTAGTTACAATTGTTGCAAATTTTGTTAAGCTAATCAACCGCACCAAAGTCTCCCCCATCTGGTCAGTCCTGCTCTATCACTCAGAAATATAAACATTGCTACCACTATTTCATCATTGTTACACATAAGACGTGCTCACATATACAGTGGCTCCACTGAACATATCATCTATAAAACACCTAGGAAAGCAGCTGACACAAGTTGAATGAGCAAACATTGGGATGGGATGTGATCGCAAAAAGATTAATTTAAAATATATTGTACAATCTGCATGTGAAAAGGTGGCCATACATCAGAAAGATATTGCACCCATTCATAGAATCTCAAAGGATTGTAAAATGGATTGTATGCAGATTGTGTGCACATCGTGTGTACACAATCACACAATCACACAATCTCCCAGCCCCCGGAAGATTGGAGGATTGGTCCTCTGATCTAATGTTCTGCAGTTGGGATTGGGAGCAGATTGTATGTGCTTTTAAGTACATGCAATTTGTCTTTAGATGGATCATACAATGAGAGTCATGTGACACTCCCTTCCTAACTAGCAGAGAAGAGAGGTGCAGCTTCCGGGCAGCCCGTGGCAGTGAAGATGCTGGGAGCCTCAGAAGTTTCCAAGCAGCAGATGGGTTGGCAGCTGACTTCCTTTTGCACAATTCTGTCACTACTCTGAAAACAGTTTTCAGAGGATTGCTGCATTCGAGCTATTTAATAATGGCCTAACACAGTGGATGTCAGCAGATTGGTAGTTGCTTGCAACCTGTAAATTAAAAAAATCTATAAAAAAATGTATTTTTTTGGTACTTCTATCCTTTTGATCCAAGTAGGCCAGCCCCCTATTTAAATGAAGCTTCAGTCATACAATCATGCAGCAGATGGATTGTATGACAGATTGTATGACAGTTTGTGAGTACATTGTGTGTCCAAAAACCACCAAGGACTGCTGGGGAGTTGAAGGGAAATTGGACACAATCATGATTGTAAGATCGGTCTCTCTGATGTATGGCCACGTGGGAAGGGACCTCTGACATTTACTCATGGAAACCCTCCAGTATTAAAATGTCACTAGTTCTATGGGTTTATTAAATCCCCCTAAAATTGCCTTGCACAACATTGTTACCCGTGAAATTTAGGTAAGTGCAAATCAGTTTACAAAGTATGAAAATTTGTCTTACGTCGCTGACGATTGCTCATGCCCCTGGGTGGTGCATTAGGCTGCTCCTGATTTGTGGATTGCATTTTAGAAATCCTCACTGTATACAGTATAAACTGTTAGGGACAGATTCTCTAAGCTTCAAAAGTGATAAAATGGAGAATGATAAACAGCCAGCCAATCAGCTCCTACCTGCCATGTCACAGACTGTGTTTGAAAAATGTCAGGCAGGAGCTGATTGGCTAGCTGTTTATCACTCTCCATTTTATCACTTTTGAAGCTTAGAGAATCTGGTCCTTAATGTGTCCAATATACTATATATATAGTTGTCCTAATCTAATTGCATTGTCATTGATATTTGCTTAAGATCACTCTAAGAAAATTCAGAGGAAAATAACAAATGTCTACATGTAAATTATACTTTAAATTCAGAATTTATTTTTAAATGATTTTTTTTAATCTAATATAGTAAAATTGACTTTAATGATTATGGATAATACTGTTCAGATATTACATTATAGTGTTATATTATGTGTAAATAAGGTAATTGGACTTTAGCATTCATGATTAACATCGCCAAGCTACTGTACATCTCTATGGGTAGAGGGGGACCCTAGACTGCACACCCTGTAATGAGAGGTGCTACCTTGCTGAGATTTTTAGCTATATGCAAGACAGAGGGGGGTTGCAGGTGCTTTATGCAATCATTATTACTAACATGTATTCCTTTTATAATTCATTTATGAGTTTGTTAGCATACATTTGGCCAAAGATATGTACCTGCCCACCAACGTTAAGGTCACCTCTTTAGAGCAGGTCCCTAGCACTCTGGGGTTCATGAGAACAGGGCCCAGAGGTGCTTGTTGCTAACCAGCAGTGGCTGCTGTGCTGACCATGAAATATACAGGGGATCGCTAAGCACATATAAACATACATGTTATCATATATGTAATATATGTGCTGGATAGATCCACCGGGAATCGGCAGAGCTGTAAGCACCAGGCTCCATGCAGCACCCAGGAATCACATAAGCCATCACACACTCTTAAGCCCACATGTGAATTGCTGTGAAACTAGCCAATGGGAGTTAAGGGTCGGTCTTAAGTGTGTGTTGTGGCTTATGTTGATTTCTGGGCACTGCACCAATGTCCCCTATGCCTACAGTGCTACCGATCCACAGGGGATTGATCCATCACATATATAACATATATAATAATATGTATGTTTATATATGCTAGTGATACCTCCCTCCACTATATGGTTGGGGCTGCAGCCACCGCTGTTGCTATCCTATCTTTAATAAAATCATACTTTTTAAGTTTTCAACCTATGTGTAAGTTGAACCTATAGGCAAGTTCATAATTTTATACACTGGCAGTTTAATCAAGTATAATATGTATTCATCAGTATATAAAGGTATTCTTACAATACTTTTTATGCAGATATGTAGGGAACTGCCATGGGTACCCTGCTTTAGCCATGTATTAGTAACTATAGTAAATACATAATACTTGTAAAAGAAAACTTTTCTAAGACTTTATTCCTACTTTGTTCACAATGCATTTCCTCTTTATGCAAATCACATCATAAATGTATGGAATAAGTAATTTTAATGCATAAATGTCAACACCATTTCGGGCTTTCTGGACCAACCCAAACAGTGAAAACAACACAGTGCAGTGTTTAAATCACAACTTACAATTAGATGACCATCCGTGCTGCTCCATCCTCCGTTCCGGGGCTGCCGCTGATGACTTCCGGTTGGACCCGGAAGTGACCTGCCGGGGTTCCGGGCAGGGAAGATGCAGGCACTAAGGGAAAAGTGCCTACAGTATATTACAGTGCTAAAAACTCTTGTGCTGAGCATTCGTGAATATAGCATTAATTGATAAAGTGCATAGATATCTCTAACTCATGAAAATAAAAACATACATGAAATACATTTTTTCCCTTCCTGTTACTCAAAAAGCTTCCACTAGATGGCATTGTGGCTACATTTTCAAGGCAGCCTACTAGTTTTAAAAGGCTGAGAACTGTCTCATATTACAGGCATATAACTTTTAACCCTGTTTGGGCTGTAGTCCGATTTCATGTATTGGACAGGAGCAAAACAATCACATTAATTTTCAGTTAACTATACCTAACAATATTGTTAAAGAAATAAATTAATCACATGGTAAAATAACACTGCACCGTTGCAATTGATGTAGACATTAAAACTGAAAGCGATGGTGCATCATAAAAAACTCCCCAGATTTAGGGTCTCATTCAGACCGCCTGGGGCTAATGTGCCCAGTATGTGTATCCATCTGCTTTCCATCTGCAATAAATGTTCATCCCTATCGCCACCTCTGAGCCTGTCTGGTGCTTGATCAAAAATACGGTATCTGAGCGTGGCTATGCCGTGCCTTGAAAATGAAGCCACAATGCCATCTAGTGGCTGCTTTTTGAGTAACAGGAAGGGAAAACATTTTTTTAATGTATGCTTTTATTTTCATGAGTTAGAGATATGTATGCACTTTTTAATTAATGCTATATTCACAAATGCTCAGCACAAGAGTTTTTAGCACTGTATTATACTGTTGCCACTTTCCATTAGTGCTGGCATCCTCCCCACCCGGAGTCCCGGCAGGTCACTTCCAGGTCCAACCGGAAGTCGTCAGTGGCAGATGGAGCAGCATGGAGGGTCATCTAATTGTAAGTTGTGATTTAAGCACTGCATTGTGTTCTTTTAACTGTTTGTGTTGGTCCTAATGACGGGTGAAAGCCCGAAACGGCGTTAACTGTTATGTACAAAAGTTATTTTCACTATCAAACCCGGAGTGAGGACTATTATTTTTCTGACTGTATCTTGTGGAGTCCTCACCAAGGCGGGCAACCTGGAACTTTAACTATATTGGCGAGGAGTGCCGGATGCATATCTGTGCAATGTATATATATATATATATATATATATATATATATATATAGAAGACTTGCGGTGGGGCACTCGTGGCAATTGTAGAGAAGCAAAAAGATTTGCCAGCTGGTTTTCAAGCAGCAACGTTTCAATTTATTGTTCAAATTGTCGTCAGGTTACAAAAGAATAAAGCATAAAACATACCTTTATAGCACATTGAAACCAGGGAAGTGAGGCTGAGACGCCGGGGGATGGGAGAGCAGCCCACATGGGGCGCAGCATGATGACATCACACGTTCAGCTAGTGAACAGTGTGCAGGAAAGCTGGTTGCCATGGAGATGGCATGTAAACAGCCTGCAACACTGGGGAAACAGAAAAAATCACCTAAATAAACAAAGGAGTGATACGGAACTGGCATGTTTGGACATAGTAAAAAATGACAGAGAGTTGTTAACCAGGGATGTTAAGACTAATTGGCCTCTAATTAAGAGTGATTCTTCCTTGCCTCTTGGTGAGCATCGGGTGATGCCATGTTACTCTAAAGGCCGCAGTCTTAAGGACATCCTGGTTAAGACTAATTTGTCATTTGATCCAGAACCCCCGGTTATTACATGGTTAGGTGCCAATAAGAAAAGAGGCTGCTTCAGATGTGCCTGCACCACATGTCAATTTCTTTTAACTGGCGACTCTTTCAGTCACCCCCATACCGGCCAGTTAATTAAATTACGTCATAATTTTACCTGTAATTCCTCTTTTATTATTTATCAATTAATTTGCCCCTGTAGTTTGTCTTATATAGGCAAGACTATTAGGAAATTTAAGGAGAGGATGACTATGCACAGGAGTACCATCCGCCTGGCCCTAGCCTCTGGGGCCAGCGAACACCCTGTAGCTAGACATTTTGTGGAGCATCATCACCCCTTACACAGTTTAAGGTATAGGATGATTGATTGGGTGCCACCCAACATCCGTGGTGGTGACCGTGGCACTCAACTGTTACGTTGTGAAGCCCGGTGGATACACCGCCTCGGCACTATTGCGCCGAAAGGCCTTAATGAACAAATTTCTTTTGCTGTCTTCCGGTGATATTGTCCAGTTTTTTACTTCATTAAGCCTTTTATAATTACATTTTTATAGAGCATGTCAACTTTGTATGGTTACTATACCTTTAAATTGAGTTCAGCGTTACTGCTGTTATTTATATGTATATTATAATGTTCATACTTGCTCCATTATTAATATGTAATGCTTTGTGAAGTGTGTCTGAGACTGCTCATAGATATTTATTACTAACAACTCTCTGTCATTTTTTACTATGTCCAAACATGCCAGTTCCGTATCACTCCTTTGTTTATTTAGGTGATTTTTTCTGTTTCCCCAGTGTTGCAGGCTGTTTACATGCCATCTTCTCTCTCTATATATATATATATACCGGTATTAAATGTATTAATTCATCCTATAGAGAAATCAGTAATTTGTAAGAAGCTACAGATTTAGTCTCCTATATCTAAATCTCTACCACTACCAAAATACAAATACAAATGTGAGCATGACTGCGATAGTGACACCTTTCTTTCTGATGGTTCAATGCCAAACATTATTTCATGCACAAATTTATAAAAAATATTGTATAATAGAACCTTCTATATAATACATATATACAGCACAAATATATGTATACACACACACACATATATATATATATATATATATATATATATATATATATATATATATATATAATTCTTGTGCTCTGGCAATTAAAAACACAAACTGTAATTTTTTTAATTAATACACAGTGATAAAAATATGTATTTTCAGAATAATTATAATAAGATATGGTGAACCAGACTTCTATTCAAGATTTCAATTTATGGTTATTTTCTGCCAATTCCAAGTATACATCACTAATTATCGGTGTTTTCTTCTTTCTATATGTATTTGGAGTGATAATAAATTTTATTACGATTACAGTGATATATTTTGATGCTCAGTTACACACCCCCATGTACCTATTCCTCAGTAACCTGGCCTTAGTAGACATCTGTTATACAACCATTACTGTCCCTAACCTGCTGTACATGTTACTATCTGGGGACAATACAGTGTCCTTCACACAATGCTTCACCCAGATGTACTTTTTTCTTTTTATTGCGTTCACAGAAGATATTCTCATATTTATTATGGCCTATGACCGATATGTTGCTATATGTGATCCTTTACACTATCACTATATCCTAAGTAATAAAAACTGTTTCTTAATTGCCATTGGCAATTGGATATTTGGATGCTTAAATTCATTAGTGCTTACAATCCCACTATCGCACATATCCTTCTGTCAGTCACGTAGCATACACCAATTTTACTGTGATCCTAAAGCTCTGATTGGCATCGCCTGCGCTGGTGGTGAAAGGTTTTATGCTATTATTTGCATGGAATTATTTGTATTTGGAGTTTTCCCACTCATGCTCTGTATGACATCTTATGTAAAAATTATCAAGGTCATCTTGCAGATGAAATCCAAGGAAGGAAGAAATAAAGCCTTCTCCACCTGCTCATCCCACCTCACCGTGGTCATTGCTTACAGTATAACGGGTGTGTCTGCATACATGATGCCACCATCGGAGTACTGTAATGTCTTAGACCCAATATTTACTGCACAATATGCAGTTATCACTCCCATGATGAACCCTATCATTTACAGTTTGCGGAATAAAGATATGAAAGCTGCTTTGATAAGAATATTGACGGTAAATGGAAGAATTTAACAGCAAAGCTGGGTTCACACCTATATAATCATTTGCACATTCTTTTGACACATAAGACATTCATGCGCAATCTAATGAGTCTATACACACTTTCAATCAATCATGGGTGGATCCAGAGGAGGGGCTATTGGGGAGATTGCCCCCCCCCCCCAGCACTGTGTACTGTTTGTATTCCCTGTATTACAGTTTTACAAAATCTTACATTGATTTTGCTGTCTGCTACAGTCTATTTTTTGCCGAGCTGCTGATGATCCTGTGTACTCTGAGGCCCCTGGGCAGTGGCTGCTATGTTGTGAGTCAGGATTAATTGTTAAAAACCCGCCAAATTAAATGTCTAGATCCACCCATGCTTTCAATCATGTTTTATCAGAACATAAAGGTTTTATGTGCAGATGACACTGGCCCTTATTCTGGTTGGTGCGGTCGAGCCGCATATGCGGCTCCGACCGCACCAGACGAATCCCCGCCCACCATACGGTTCGCCACGGCCGTCCGTACACGGACGGCTGGCGAACCGCACGAAAATGGTGGAGGCGTACGCCTCCACCATGCTGGGAGCTGCCCCCTGCATTCGATGGTCGACGACCATCGAAGGCAGGACCGCACGCCGCGGCAGCTCCCGCAAGCTGAGACCACACGGACAATCGTCCGTGTGGTAGCTTGTATGGGGGCTGAAAGCTGACATCCGCCGACGTCAGCTTTCCGCCCCCATGAGTGGCGTCATGCCCTCATTACCATGCGTACGCCCCGCGTTTGCACGGGAACGCCCATGAAACGCGGGGCGTACACATAGGGAAATGAGGGGATGAAGCCCCTCACGCCCCTATACGCCCCCTTTGCGGCGTCTAAATTTTTAACACGGAGAATTCCCCTGCACATGCGCAGAGTGACCTCTGCGCATGTGCAGAGAGAAAACATCGGCGGTACGGCCGCACGCGGGCCGTACCGAGCCGATTAGAATAAGGGCCACAGAGAGGTAGATGTATTAATCCTTAACAAGAGAAAAATGCAAGGGTGATAAAGAGAGAGAAACATCCAGCCAATCAGATCCTTACTGACTATTTTCAAACACAGCCTGTAACATGGCAATTTGGATGTGATTGGCTGGACGTTTATCTCTCTGTCACCTAGCGTTTATCTCTTGTTAAGGCTTAATATATCTGCCCCAATATCGGACACAAAGTGCAATGTGTATACACTTTCTACCTTTCTGTCCAATACTTCTGTTGATGTTCTGATTGCCGCAGTGCCTGGAACCTGTAGTGAGTGTATGGTAGCATAAACTTTTCTTCCAATAATTATTGTTAATAAATATATAAAAAATATTAGCAGTCTTTAAATCTACTATTAAACTTTATGTTGCTGAAACATTCCTTATCCCTATCTTTTTTTGACCATTATTTTTCTATTATTGTTAATTTTCAAATTCACTGATTTTTTTGTTGTTGGACATTCACAAATGCCATGCCAGAAATTTAATTGGTTATGATTTCTAAAAACACTCCTTGTGATTTGTTTCTTAAAAATATGCTAAAAATATGCTAATTTTAAGGTGTGATTGCCCTGAAATTCAATCCCAATTCAATCGGGATCGAATCTCACGGCAACCAAGACATTTAGATGTTGACTATACAGTACAGATCTGTACTAAAAAGTTTTGCCTGCACACTCTATTTTTCTGTTCGATTTCCAGTAAACCGGAGCGCACATCGGGATCGAATCAGCATTAAAAGCTGCAGAAAACCGTTCGATTTCAATTTGATTTCTATTTGATTTTGACTATATAATCAAAATCAAATAGAAAGTTAGTCAGAGTTGCACCGTGTGTATACTAAATAAGTCAGTTCATTTATCCGAAATGTTTTGATTTAAAAAAATTGTAGAATTCAACCAGTCATTTTTTTTATCTACATTTTTTATTGTGTATTAATAAATTGTTTTTATTCGATCAATATTGGCACCTATCTATGAATGCAACTGTAATACTCATCTATTAGCGCAGTGTACACCTTCCATTTGCTTTGTATACTAAATGAGTCTGTTCATTTATCCGAAATGTTTTTATTTAAAAAAAATATGGAATTCATCCAGTCGCTAACTGAGGAGCATCTTAGTTGCGCTAAGCATCTTGTACCATTTGACCCAAAAAAGGAGTAAAAGTATATGTGGTCACATCTGTAAATAAACATTTGAAGCCTATGAACACACCAAATGCCCTTTATAGTTTCCCAGATATTTTTCCTGGAGAGGATGAACCAATGGAAAAGGCCAAAGTGTCCTGTGAACGATGGACCACTATAGAAAGCACAGAGGGAAGTTTGCACAGGTTTGAATTTTTTATGTGTACTGTGTAGTATGTTGTTAGTATAAGACAATATGGGTGAGATTTAATAGGATGAGATATTCAGAAAATGAGTGATTTGGTAAGAAATCTCCAGTTTTTTTTAAAGTGACAATCATTTACACTGCCAAATCAAATTGATTTTGCAATGTAAATGATTGCCACTTTAAAAAACTGGCAATTTCTTACCAAATGTCTCACTTTCTGAATCTCTCATCCTAATAAATCTCACCCTGTGTGTCGTATATCATGTGACCTTTGATTGGTGGTGCTGCCAAAGATTTTTGTCATTTATACAATATAGAAAGAGGTTTTTTTTTTATGGAGAGGCAAAACAATGCCATTTTTTGGGGCACTCTTTTTTATATTGATATTATGTATATTAGTTTTTGAAATATAACTATCCATGATATCTTAAATTATTTATGTAATTTAGACCATAGATATGGGTTTGTGTGATTTCGCACAGGATTGCTGCCTAGTAGTACAATGTACCCTTAGAAAGTTGCTAGGCAGTAGATACTCCTATACCCTCTATTAATAGCTGTTAGCGGCTATAAAGTATTTAAGGGTAGGAGGTGCTCCCCTAAGTCAGAAGCAATACAAGAATACACAGAAAAAAAGAAGACTTGTGTTGGGGGCACTGGAATTAAAGATATGGATGCATAAGTTATAAAATATTAAAAATTAGCTTTTATTAGATCACTTAGAAAAAAGTCCTATAGTACCCCTCCAATTTAGGTATGAACGGGGTTTAGGAGTTACTGAGAAAAAATATATATAATAATTTTTCACGATTTACAGACAACACATTGACAAACTAACATATATTAATTGCACACAGAAGAATAATATTTATGTATCTCTAAATGATACCTGTACCCATATGATTCAATTCAAGGCAGTCAATAATTATTACTTTCCAATGAGTTGCCTATGTTAGCTCCAGAAGTTGTCGACACAGTGAATTTCCGTTGTAATTTGTGAAACGCTATGAAGTACTGTTCCTGGGGGGAATTGTGTATGATAACTTATATTACTCTGAGTATTATAAATCCCAGGTAAAAGAGAGAGTTAATCAAACTGTGAGCTCCCGGCAAAGTCCTCTGCTTATTTTCCTGTTCTCACCATCATGTTACAGAGGATGGTGAGATGTGGAAATTTAGAAAGACAGAGAGGCTAGTTACTCAGAAATGACAGGTTATTTCCTTCTGCTGCTTGCCTACATAGGTTCAGCAGCACTGATGTTTAAATAACACTTGCAGTGACGCCGTCCCGCTGTCAGCTAAGTGAGAGAGGAATGAAAAGGAAAGTAGTTTCTCTGTGCGAACTATACAGAGAGTGGCTGTATTAGATTGACAGTTTTTTAGAAACAATTTATCTTAAGTTACTGCTTAATTGTAACATTTACACAGTATCAATTGCCATTACATAGAAGAGAGCAAAGTTTAATAGAGATTGACAGGGTAAAGTTTCCCACATGGATTCTGCTGTCATCTCATCTTTTACAAGCGGATGAGGGATGAGAGATCTTATGGGACCCCTGTCAGTCTGAAAGAGGGATAGATTAAGTGTAGATTCTCTACTTCTCAGCGTTTAACATGTAGACAAAAAAAGTCCTGGTGCTGATACGTATTGCAGGACATGTACTACCGGTCCCGCGAGTGAGAGAAATCCACAGAAAGGTAATAGTGAGTAGCCCTCTACTTCAGTATGGATTACAGCGTTAATTTATGGATCATAGTCACAAGGTACCAGTATTGATTAGTTTTTTATATACATATACACGCAATAACCATTGTTCTAGGGCAGCGCTGGTATTGCTGCCTAACTAGAGCTGTATTGCTCCACACAGTGCGTTTATAGAATATCACCAGTAATAGTAGTATCAGGTGCGCTATCACAATTTAGTTAATGCAAATATATTTAATAGATGTCTAAATGCGTGGTATTTGCTTTGATATGTATTTGTTTTACTTATCTGGTGTTGATTTTCAGAGTATTGCTGCCAGCGGCAGGACAGAAGCGTCCGTTTGTGTAGATCCACTGCTGTCTATTAGTACAGCCGGTATACGTATGTCTGGCTCTTTCAATATCCTTTTACTAGTAGTGATAGCGTCTCTCTGTCCCTCCGTCTAGGAGCGGGTTTTCACTGGCAGTGTCTCTCCGTCCCGAAGCAGGTTCCCTATAGATAGGGCTGTGTGTCGAAATGCAGAAACAGTCTGCTAATTTGGTCCATACATACGAGTCTGGCTCGTTCAATGTCTGGCTCGTTCCGTGTTCCTTTTAGCCGGCAGCGTGTCTCTCCGTCCCGGAGCAAGTTGCATATGGGTAGGGCTATGTGCCGAAGTGCAGGAAAATTTGGTCCATACATATGAGTCTAGCTCATTCAGTGTCTGGCTCGTTCCGTGTCCCTCTAGCCGGCAGCGTGTCTCTCCGTCCCGGAGCAAGTTGCATATGGGTAGGGCTGTGTGCCGAAGTGCAGGAAAACGCGTTTCGCCCGTTCAGGGCTTGATCACTTCCTAATTTAGACCAGTAAGAAAAAATAGATTCTTTTAAAAAACAGCACCCCTGATGAATGTGGGATGAAACGCGTTGGTCACATGTTTCATCTATGAAAAATCTCTCTAACTACAAGGAACCACTGTAAAACATATTTTTATGTCATTTTGTATATTAATAAATGTTTTCTTGTATATAAAAACGTTATTACTTATGTCTGTATGAAATATGGAAAGACTTTGATATACTAGAAGGCGTTACCCACTATTGTGGGTATATAAGGTTTCAGCGGTACCACTAGTAGGGGACCAAGTGTTATCAGTGACCGACATCTCATTAGTGCAAGTTAAGAGATTTTGTTTTGTATATATAGATGAAATCAGACAGACAATATCAGACAAAGACTCACCTTATATACCATCATACCCATGCTCCCACAAATCTGATGGTGCCACCGCTCCCGGAAGTGTCCGCCCTCTAGTAATGTCACTCACTCCTGAAGCTTGTTGTCTGGCAATCAAGTAAACATATTCAAAATTCCTCTCCCACAGCAAGATTAAGGCTAAGCTTCTGTGCTGATGGCAATAAAGGTGGATGGGAATGTCTATTCGATCTATCTATAGAACCACTAGCTTGTCTATTGCGTAGTCATCCGGGGATAGTTGGTCTGAAGGTTGGGATAGGCACAGAAGTGCTGGCACTATATGCCAATGATTTGTTATTGTTTATTTCTGATGCCGGTAAGGCTATCCCTTTAGTATTGAATGTGATAGAGAAATATGGGGAATTTTCAGGATTTAGGGTTAATAATAGTAATTCGAACCTTATTGCAATGAGACCATGTGACCCAACTAACAGTATAAAGGATATTCCATTTAAATGGGTCGACAGCTTTAAGTACCTGGGAGTTCGGGTTTCCCAGAACCCCAGGGACTTTTATGATTTATATTTGGATCCATTAGTGGTATATTTGGGAGGTATAATAAAAAATATGGAGTAAATTGCCCCTGACGACAATGGGCAGGTCAAATTTACTAAAAATGATCATACTCCCTAAATTTCTTTATATTTTACAACAAGCTCCATCTATTGTCCCGGAGGCCTTCTTTAGGAAAGTCAATAGCATGTTCTCTTCATTTATTTGGAATAACAAATGCCCCAAAGTGCGACTTCAGTCCCTCATGAGAACAAGGGGAGAAGGGGGGATAGAAGTACCGGACCTTAGATTATATTATCTTGCAAGTCAAATTTATCTCTTGGCAGATTGAATCAACTCTGAGATAAACAAAGATATGTACACTGAAGGAGTTACACCATTGCAGAAAATATTAAAAGGGCAATCATTAGTAAGTGACCCTCCTTTGACTAAACAAGCAGTGAAAATCTGGAGGGATGCGAACAAAATTGCTCATTGTACAGAGTTGAAAGTAGAGTATCCCTTATACGATCCCAAAAAGTTAAAAGTAATTGACAAACAACAGGTGGATAGGGTATGGATTCTTTACGGAGTTAATGCTTTGAGTCAGCTGTATTCAAATAATAGGAAAAAAACATTTAAGCAGCTACAGGCGGAATTCCTCTTGCCTGACTCCTACTGTTGGAGATTTCTGCAATTGAAAAGTGCCTTTGGTGCCCATTTTAAAGGGGAAGTACCTAAATTTGGAGTTAGTCCAGTAAAGAAATGGGTGGTTTTAGGGAAAAAGCCTAAAATAGTATCAAGAATTTACAACGAGCTATTTTTAGCCAAAAATGAGGGAGAATTACATTTGTTAAAAGAGAAATGGGAAAAGGATGTACAAGACCAGGATTGGAAATTTGCATTAATCCCTAAAATTACAAACTCAATTAGGGTTCAACAAACCCAACTATATATTTTCCATACATTACATTGGTTAAATTTGGAGGTAGAGCCTCAAACAGCTGTCCCAAATGTAATAGCAACATAGGAACCTTTTTTCACTTGGTGTGGGAATGTCAAGTAGTTCAAGAGTTTTGGAAGGGAGTTATACAAACCCTAGGTGCTATGGGCATAAAGCAGGAGATACTGACCCCTAGATTTTGTCTGTTAAACAAACAGGTAGATAGTGAATTTGTATTTAATACACTGGCACTAGCCAAGGTTATGATCGCCAGAACATGGTTACTAAGTCTGGACCGGACCTAGCAGGGTGGAAGTCACTGGTTGAATTTACCATTAAGCACAAGAAACTTATTAATATTCGTAGAAATACCTTAAGTAAGTTTGATAAACACTGGGGTGAATGGAAATGCTAATAAGCCATATTCGGGTGTTTTCTTTTTTTCTTCTCACGAGACCCACACAGTGCGCACTATATTTGTAGCCTTGTTATAGTTAATAGAAGGTAATATGTAAAAGATTTAAGTTAATAAAAGTAAATTTCACATTTTCAAAAAAGGTAGCACTTCTCAACCAGTAGTTAAGAATTGGACTTCCAGTAGCAGTACAACAACCCCGTAATGAAGATCACTCCGTGTCAGTATACAAATAAGCGACAGTATTTTTGTGTATTTAGCTTTAGATGTGTATATGGGCGCCTCTATTTATTTATCTATTTATTGTAACTCTATATTGTAGTATTGAATCTGTTTTGTTTTGTTTAATGTGTATTGGATATTGTACCGAATGCCGTACATTTTGGATATATTATACCAATGTGGTGTATGTCTAATGTATCAATGTTTAAATGTTTTAAAAGCTTATAAAAAGACAAAAAAAGGTGGATGGGAAACCCATCAAATACCATAGTACAAAAATACAATCAATATAATGAAACTGTTACATATACATTAACCAATGCGTACCAGAATAATGACATTACCAGTCATTTATAATGCAGACTGCGCCTCAATACTTGAAATGTAATATTAGGCCAATTGTTTATCACATCACAGGAACAGTGAAAAAAGTTAATCGCTCTAAAATGCAACAGTATCAAAATAAAGTACAACACACTAGCTAAATATTATGAATGAATAGACACATGCACAATATTATAAATGGATGAATATTATAATGAGACATATACTGGTCCATACAATGGATTATAAGAAAGCTCCTAGACCACGTTGTTCATTCAAACCAGCAGGGGACATCATTCCCAGTCGTTTAATCCACTTTGCTTCACAATGCAATAATAACCTAGAGTGGTCACCACCCTGTTTAAGGTGGGCAATGTGATCAATCACTATGTACCCGATAGAGGTGATATTATGCCTGTTATGAAGGAAATGGCGGGCCACAGGTTGGTCACTCTGAACCGTCTCAATCAATGCATGGATCGAGGACCTATGCCACGCCATTCGCTCATGTAGGGCCCTGTCAGGAGTGGAAGATCGGATGGAATCGTGTGAGTTACAGGGACTGCAGATGAATCAGGAGAAGTGGGGTTAAAACAAGCAGGTTTAATGAATTACATTTTCATAAATGGAGAACAGCGGGAAAGCACTCAAATACTTCTTTGAGGTCAATGGGAGAATAAATTAAATATGAAGCAATAAGTTCTTGCGTAGTAAATAATATGAAGCAATAAGTTATTGCATAGTAAATAATATGAAGCAATAAGTTCTTGCATAAGGGTTAAGGAAGTGGATGATGGGATACGGAGAAGACTGTGACTGTAGAGGAGACCAATGGGAATAATTGTGGTTGAGCGGAGAAGTCTGGAGTTGAATGGAGGCTGGAGTATAGGGAATGGACCCGATAGGTATTTGTCGGAATGGACCAGCTAGAGTGGACCGGGTGAGACTGGATCAGTGGCCAGAAGAGCTGGGTTTTGGCCATGGAGCACGGATGCTAAGCTGGGAATATCAAAGGCACAGCAAGCTCTAGAGACTTTTTGTTCTGACATTGGTTTGCCTAAGCAGATTCCCTAAGTACCCAGGGAGTGGATGCCATTGGCTGGAATGTTAGGGAACCAGGAAAACCTCCCAACCTGGCCAATAGTAGCTTGCCCACACTTTTGCCCTTAACAAAGATGGCGGCATTGGACTCCCAGCACTCTCCTTTGTGTTCCAGGCTTGTCAAGGCAAATAAAAAATGTGCGCTTCTGTTGCCGGCCCATTTAAGAATTTTCAAAGGATCTTCATTTAAGGACTGTAGTATGGTGGCTGATGCAGAGAGATATTTTTCCGAGTTAGACACGAAAGAAGAAAATACTCAACAGCATAATGAGGACTAATATCGAAAGTACAAAGTTTTGCTTGAGAATAAGATCTTTCTTCTGGTTTGATTTTCTGGACACTGCCTTGAGATTCTGCATGAGGACATTCAGCTTCTGATAATAAATATTAGTATAGATACTAATATTACTATATCCTTTTCTCAGTTTATAGTTACTTAATTTACAGATAATATTTGCTGAACTGTGAGGATCTAATTATTTATATATCCTTGTCAAAAGTTATATTATTTTCACATTGTTGTGGGGTATGCCGGGAAACGCCTTCTATATAGTCGTCCCCCCCCCCCTAAAATTACGGGGGTGGCTGGGCTGTATTGAGCTATTTTCTCCCATTTCCTCCTTTATCTCAGAGTATAAGCCAAATTGGAGATATGTTGCCATTCTTAGGTTATTGACCAATTATCTGGCATAAGTTCCTTTTGATTTTTTGAAACTGATATTTTTCTTGTTCATTTTTTTGTTTTCCCCTTCCCTCTATCTTTTGTGTCATTCCTACCCTATCATGTGTTCCTTGATTGATAGTTTTTATAAACAAGGAGAATGCTTTTCAAAGTTCAATTCAACAATGTTTGGGGTCTATATACAGCATATAGACTTTAGAGATGTCTAGTCTGATAGTGGGCACATGGAACGTGGGTGGTATAAGATCCTCAGCCACCATAAAAAGATTCTGCTATATCTTCATAAAATGAGAGTTGATGTAGTTTATCTTCAGGAATATAATTTAATGCCTAAGGTGGTGAAAGGAAATGCCTTGGGATGGTCTGTGGTGGCCTCCTCCTCATATTGCTCCAAATCAAGAGGAATAATTGTCTTAGTAGTCTATCCCCTTCATCATTCATGCTACTACAGGTGACGTGCAAGGCAGATACGTACTGGTGGATGGTACGGTGGCAGGCTCTAGGTTTTTGCTATGCACTATATATGCCCCAAATCAATATTTCAGACAATTTCTTTATCATATTATTAATAAGATGCTCAGTTTCACTGACATCCCTGTAATTTTAGGTGGAGACTTTAATATAGTTTCTTCTCTGATATTAGATAAAATATCCCTCCACATTCTTCTTTCTCTACACCTAGGATCGATAATTCTCAAATATGCTCTAAGCTTTCACTGGTGGATGTTTGGCGGGCCTGCTATCCTCTACAAATTATTTTTTACATGTTTATAGGTGGCCCATCAGACGTTATCCAGAATTGACTATTTGCTAGTATCAGAATCCCTTTTTTCTAAAGGGGTTGATACTAAAATTGCAGATATATGCATATCGGATCATGCCTTATGTTGGATGAAGGTAATGCTTTCTTCTGACAAAAATCCTTACCGCTCTTGGCACTTTCTTTCTCATCTTAGTAACTCCAAATCTTTTTGCTCTGCTTTGGAAGCAGCATGGATGGACTCTCATTTGCATAACGATCAGACACTGTTAGAGAACCCCGCATTGTACTGGCAATCATCCAAGGCGGTAATTAGTGCCATCTATTCTCATATAGTAAAAAAAAAGGATTCAAAACTAAATGCAAAATACCTATAAACCCAGGCTGCTCTTACACATGCTTTTCACCAATATAAGATATCTCCTTCTCTGGATCTAGATCAGCTTATCTTACCCAAAGGACTATATTTGACTCCCTTCTGACTCAGATCGAAGCCAAATATTCCTTTTCTAAGGACTGTGGTATTTACAGATTTGCTGAATAAGTCAGGTAAAACTTTTGTCTGGACTACTTAAGGGTAGACGCCCCAAAGTGATCATAAACTCTTTACTTACCAACAAGGGCAACTTAGTTCAGACCTCCACACAGATAACGGAGGTATTGCAAGCCTTTTATTCTAAATTATATTCAGAAACTGTAATTGATCAGTTGAACAAGACGTGTTTTTGGTCAAATGTGCAATTGCCTCAAATATCAGAAGAGCAGGGGGTCTCTCTCTTATCGCCAATCACAACAGATGAAGTCTCTAGGGCAATAGCAAGACTTAAAACAAGCAAGGCACCTGGACCGTATGGCTTTTCTAATGACTATTATAAAATTCTCTCTTCTAAAATTAGTGAGCCCCTTTCTAACTTTTTTAACTCCTTTTTAAAGGGAGACCCTTTTACCAAGTACTTAAATTCTACAGGTCATCCCCAAAGCTGGACAGCGATTTGCACCAAGTTGGCACCCAGTTATGCCAACCCTGTTTATGGCCCATTGGGCGGATCAACAGGTATGGGGGGGCCATGACTGGGGTGCCAACTTGGTGCGTTGGATTTGCTATATTGACGATATCCTCTTTGTATGGGCAGGGGACAGCCAATCACTTGATCAATTTTGCCAACATTTAAATAGGAATGACCAACAGATTGAACTAACATTTACTCAGAGTTACGTTTCCATACATTTTTTAGACCTCACAATCTATATACTGTAGAGAATAATGAAATCTTAACAAAAAATTACACTAAACCGACGGACTGTAATTCTTATATTGATCAGGACAGTAATCCTCATGCCAATTGGATCAAAGCATTCCCAGTAGCCAATTTCAAAGGCTATGGCGAAATTGCACCGACATAGTGGTCTTTGAAAATCAGGCCACTCCAATGGAGGAAAAATGTATTTAGAAGGGATACAAACCTAATTCTTTACAAAAATCCATTACTAAATGCAAGAATCTCATTAGAGCAGATATTTTGAAGGTTAAACCAAAAATTACAGATGTGAAATATGGAGAGGTTAGATTCATAAACAAATACACCAGTCAACATAAACAATTAGAATCTATAATAAAAAAGCAATGGTTTATATTAACTTGAGATCCCTGTCTTAAAAAATATAAAGGGCAGAAGCCACAGTTTACCTATCGATGAGCACAACTTATTTTGGTGAAAAGTGCCCAACCTGTGACCAAAATGACCACTAGGATTTTATCAAAGGGTTTTTATAGATGTGGGTTTTGTTCCATGTGTAAACTGTGTAAAACTGATAGTAAAATTGTGGAGTATAAATCCAATGTCACCTCTAAAATATATCCTATTAGAGATTTTATCACCTGTGCTTCCAAGAATGTGATATATCTTTTGGAGTGTGTATGGGGGCAACAATATGTTAGGAGAACCAGCAGGATGCTCAAAGAGCGTCTTGCGGAACATATTAGAAACATAAAAAAGGGCTATGAACTACACAATGTGTCCTTACATTTCAAGACCCACCCTGGTTGTAAAACAGGGGGTCTTAGGAACTTTTGTGGGATTGGTGTATGCAAGCCCAATTGGAGGGTAAACGACCTTGATAAAAGATTAGCCCAGTCAGAAATGAGACCATATTTACTATGCAAACTCTTGTACCACAGGGGTTAAATGTAGATTTTGAGTATAAATGTTTTTTTTTAGTTTAGTTTTTAAATTCTGTATGTATTTTTAACTTGTTTTAATTTTACCTTTTTTGTCTTTATATGCCCGTCTTTGTTTGAGTACCTCTAGTTTTAAATGTCATGCAATATTTGATAGTTTATTATTATTGTTTAATTGTGTAAAAACAGGTTAAATGAATACATGTATAAAAACACTCTGTAGGTTACAGTTATAAATTATTAAGAGTTTATTGTACAGCTGCTGTAATAGAGCCGGGTTTAGGTGCTCAAGGATTGGTCCACTGATACCATGTGATCGGAGGAGATGTCCTTAAAAATCAGTGTGGAACATACGGCGCCTTATCTTGAAAAAGGGTGCAGTCGGCACCAGAAACGCGTTAATCTACTCAGCTGCCAAGCCGGGACCATAACAAAGCCGCAACACTGCTGAACTCTGGAGGAGGTCTTTAAGCGTCCGCAGCGGCGGGGAGTGTGTGACAGCCGAGTGCCTATACCTGCTGAGGGGAGAGGGATGGAAGGATGGTTAGTAGCGCTGCGGAGGACCCGCTCATTCATTATGCACTTCTCCAGTCCCCATCCCCCGCAGCGCTACTAACCATCCGTCCATCCCTCTCCCCTCAGCAGGTATCGGCACTCGGCTGTCACACACTCCCCGCCGCTGTAGCCGCCCCCTGCAGTTCTTATTCTAGCGCCTGGGCTAGCTCAGTGTAACACTGCCCCACGTCCGCGTCTCCGACTTCAGTGCGTGGCGGCAGCGGGAGCAGGGGAACTCTGCAGGGAGAGGGTGCCCAGAAGCAGCCCAGCGTCTGTGGGTGTTCAGCCCCTGAAGGCCGTGCTAGATCTGCAGCGCCGGCAGCTGTCTATCACCACCTAAGCGGACTGCAGCCTGGCTCCATGATGGGACTGCATGCAGGCCATGAGGCCTTGAAGGCAGCAGAGGTACAGGAGGTCATGCAAATTCCGGGACCGCGGCTCTAGCGGTGTCGCTAAGGTCAGGGGGCTGCTGGTGGCCGGGAGCTATACATGCATGTTACCTAACTGACCCGCCTCTCTCACCCCCCCTTGTTCTCTGCATCACCACCCTCTCTATATGCCTGACCCCTCATCCCTCTCTCTCTACCTTAACCCCCTCTCTTTCTCTCTCTGTCTCTGCCTGACTCCCCTCTCTCTACCTTACACCCCTCTGTCTCTGCCTGAACCCTCTCTGCCTGACACCCCTCTCTCTGCCTGAACCCCCTCTCTCAACTCCCTCTCTCTGCCTGACCCCCTTCATTCTTTGCCTCACCCCCTCTCTATATATATCACCCTCTGTCACCCCTCTTTGTTTAACCATTTCTCTCCTCCCATGCTCTCACCCACCAATCTCTCTATCCATGACGCTGTATCTCACCACACTCTTCTCTTTCCCTCTCAAACTCAGGCACCATCTCCTCTGACCCACTCTCTTTCTAGCCCTGACACTCTCTCGCTTTACCCTTTCATTTCCTCACTTTCCCTGACTCCCCCTCCCTCCCTGGCATTCTCTCTCTCACTCTGACACTTGTTTCAATCTTTCTCCATGATTCCCTATCTATCATTCTCCTCCTCTCTCTCCATTGCTCTCCCTCTCTATATGGGGGGGGGCACCAGCTTATATCTTGCCTCCGGGCTATATGGATGAACTTATGCCACTGACAGGAACAGTGAAAAAAGTTAATCGCTCTAAAATGCAACAGTATCAAAATAAAGTACAACACACTAGCTAAATAATATGAATGAATAGACACATGCACAATATTATAAATGGATGAATATTATAATGAGACATATACTGGTCCATACAATGGATTATAAGAAAGCTCCTAGACCACGTTGTTCATTCAAACCAGCAGGGGACATCATTCCCAGTCGTTGAATCCACTTTGCTTCACAATGCAATAATAACCTAGAGTGGTCACCACCCTGTTTAAGGTGGGCAATGTGATCAATCACTATGTACCCGATAGAGGTGATATTATGCCTGTTCTGAAGGAAATGACGGGCCACAGGTTGGTCACTCTGAACCGTCTCAATCAATGCATGGATCGAGGACCTATGCCACGCCATTCGCTCATGTAGGGCCCTGTCAGGAGTGGAAGATCGGATGGAATCGTGTGAGTTACAGGGACTGCAGATGAATCAGGAGGAGTGGGGTTAAAACAAGGAGGTTTAATGAATTACATTTTCATAAATGGAGAACAGCGGGAAAGCACTCAAATACTTCTTTGAGGTCAATGGGAGAATAAATTAAATATGAAGCAATAAGTTCTTGCATAGTAAATAATATGAAGCAATAAGTTCTTGCGTAGTAAATAATATGAAGCAATAAGTTCTTGCATAAGGGTTAAGGAAGTTGATGATGGCATACGGAGAAGACTGTGACTGTAGAGGAGACCAATGGGAATAATTGTGGTTGAGCGGAGAAGTCTGGAGTTGAATGGAGGTTGGAGTATAGGGAATGGACCCGATAGGTATTTGTCGGAATGGACCAGCTAAAGTGGACCGGGTGAGACTGGACTCAGTGGCCAGAGGAGCTGGGTTTTGGCCATGGAGCACGGATGCTAAGCTGGGAATACCAAAGGCACAGCAAGCTCTAGAGACTTTTTTTTCTGACATTGGTTTGCCTAAGCAGCTTCCCTAAGTACCCAGGGAGTGGATGCCATTGGCTGGAATGTCAGGGAACCAGGAAAACCTCCCAACCTGGCCAATAGTAGCTTGCCCACACTTTTGCCCTTAACAAAGATGGCGGCATTGGACTCCCAGCACTCTCCTTTGTGTTCCAGGCTTGTCAAGGCAAATAAAAAATGTGCACTTCTGTTGCCGGCCCATTTAAGAATTTTCAAAGGATCTTCATTTAAGGACTGTAGTATGGTGGCTGATGCAGAGAGATATCTTTCCGAGTTAGACACCAAAGAAGAAAATACTCAACAGCATAATGAGGACTAATATCGAAAGTACAAAGTTTTGCTTGAGAATAAGATCTTTCTTCTGGTTTGATTTTCTGGACACTGCCTTGAGATTCTGCACGAGGACATTCAGCTTCTGATAATAAATATTAGTATAGATACTAATATTACTATATCCTTTTCTCAGTTTATAGTTACTTAATTTACAGATAATATTTGCTGAACTGTGAGGATCTAATTATTTATATATCCTTGTCAAAAGTTATATTATTTTCACATTGTTGTGGGGTATGCCGGGAAATACCTTCTATATAGTTCCCCCCCCCCTAAAATTATGGGGGTGGCTGGGCTGTATTGAGCTATTTTCTCCCATTTCCTCCTTTATCTCATAGTATCAGCCAAATTGGAAATATGTTGCCATTCTAAGGTTATTGACCAATTATCTGGCAAAAGTTCCTTTTGATTTTTTGAAACTGATATTTTTCTTGTTCATTTTTTTGTTTTCCCCTTCCCTCTATCTTTTGTGTCATTCCTACCCTATCATGTGTTCCTTGATTGATAGTTTTTATAAACAAGGAGAATGCTTTTCAAAGTTCAATTCAACAATGTTTGGGGTCTATATACAGCATATAGACTTGAGAGATGTCTAGTCTGATAGTGGGCACATGGAACGTGGGTGGTACAGGATCAGCCACCATAAAAAGATTCTGCTATATCTTCATAAAATGAGAGTTGATGTAGTTTATCTTCAGGAATATCATTTAATGCCTAAGGTGGTAAAAGGAAATGCCTTTGGATGGTCTGTGGTGGCCTCCTCCTCATATTGCTCCAAATCAAGAGGCAGGGCCGGTGCCAGTCACCGGAGCGCCCCAGGCGGGGGGGGGGGGTCTGGGGCGCCCCAGCACACATGCTCCGGGGGGGGGGTGGGGGGGTTGGGGTGATGTGGACACCGCCACTGCAGCAGCACTCCGGGGAAGGGGGGGTCATGCGGCGGCCGCCGCTGTGCTTAACGGGAGTGACGGGATCTGGTAGCGGGAGATGCGGCGGGAGGGGGGGGGGGCGGACGGACGGACGGTGACTACCGCACCCCCTCCTCCCTCTGGAGCGGCGGGCAACGGCTTCTTTCCCCTTCCCCCGGCTTGTCACCTAGCCGAAGTGTCACTTAGGGCGGCGAGGTGGCTCTATAGTGACAGGAGGTGAGGTGGCTTATGGCAGGTGGGGACGAGGGTTGCGGCGGGGGATGGTGACTATGAACAGCACGGGGGCAGGCTCCAGGGGGGGGGGGGTTCGTCACACTCACCAGTGCTCCCTGCTCCGTTCTTCCTGCTCTCCTCGGCGGGACTCGGATGCTATCTTCTGTGCTGCTCACTACCGCCCTCCAGTGGCCGGCGCCCTAGGCAAATGCCTAATGCTGCCTAGTGGTGGCGCCGGCCCTGTCAAGAGGAGTAATTGTCTTGACAGTCTATCCCCGTCATCATTCATGCTACTACAGGTGACGTGCAAGGCAGATACGTACTGGTGGATGGTACAGTGGCAGTCTCTAGGTTTTTGCTATGCACTATACTGTATATGCCCCAAATCAATATTTCAGACAATTTCTTAATCCTATTATTACTAAGATGCTCAGTTTCACTGACATTCCTGTAATTTTAGGTGGAGACTTTAATATAGTTTCTTCTCTGATATTAGATAAAATATCCCTCCACATTCTTCTTTATCTACACCTAGATTCGATAATTCTCAAATATGCTCTAAGCTTTCACTGGTGGATGTTTGGCGTGCCTGCTACCCTCTACAAATTATTTTTTACATGTTTATCGGTGGCCCATCAGACTTTATCCAGAATTGACTATGTACTAGTATCAGAATCCCTTTTTTCTAAAGGGGTTGATACTAAAATAGAAGATATTTGCATTTCGGACCACACCTTATGTTGGATGAAGGTAATGCTTTTTTCTGAGAAAAACTCTTACCGCTCTTGGCACTTTCTTTCTCATCTTAGTAACTCCAAATCTTTTTGCTCTGCTTTGGAAGCAGCATGGATGGACTCTCATTTGCATAACAATCAGACACTGTTAGAGAACCCCGCATTGTACTGGCAATCATCCAAGGCGGTAATTAGTGCCATCTATTATCATATAGTAAAAAAAAAGGATTCAAAACTAAATGCAAAATACCTGGAATCCCAGGCTGCTCTTACACATGCTTTTCACCAATATAAGATATCTCCTTCTCCGGATCTAGATCAGCTTATCTTACCCAAAGGACTATATTTGACTCCCTTCTGACTCAGATCGAAGCCAAATATTCCTTTTCTAAGGACTGTGGTATTTACAGATTTGCTGAATAAGACAGGTAAAACTTTTGTCTGGACTACTTAAGGGTAGACGCCCCAAAGTGATCATAAACTCTATACTTACCAACAAGGGCAACTTAGTTCAGACCTCCACACAGATAACGGAGGTATTGCAAGCCTTTTACTCTAAATTATATTCAGAAACTGTAATTGATCAGTTGAACAAGACGTGTTTTTGGTCAAATGTGCAATTGCCTCAAATATCAGAAGAGCAGGGAGTCTCTCTCTTATCGCTAATCACAACAGATGAAGTCTCCAGGTCAATAGCAAGACTTAAACAGGTAAGGCACCTGGACCGGATGGCTTTTCTAATGACTATTATAAAATTCTCTCTTCTAAAATTAGTGAGCCCCTGTCTAACTTATTTAACTCCTTTTTAAAGGGAGACATTTTTACCAAGTACTTCAATTCTACAGGTCATCCCCAAAAGACAGCGATGGGCACCAAGTTGGCACCCAGTTATGCCAACCTATTTATGGCCTATTGGGCGGATCAACAGGTATGGGGGGGCCATGACTGGGGTGCCAACTTGGTGCGTTGGATTTGCTATATTGAAGATGTCCTCTTTGCATGGGCAGGGGACAGCCAATCACTTGATCAATTTTGCCAACATTTAAATAGGAATGACCAACAGATTGAACTAACATTTACTCAGAGTTACGTTTCCATAAATTTTTTAGACCTCACAATCTATATACTGTAGAGAATAATGAAATCTTAACAAAAAATTACACTAAACCGACGGACTGTAATTCTTATATTGATCAGGACAGTAATCATGCCAATTGGATCAAAGCATTCTCAGTAGCCAATTTCAAAGGCTATGGCGAAAATGCACCGACATAGTGGTCTTTGAAAATCAGGCCACTCCAATGGAGGAAAAATGTATTTAGAAGGGATACAAACCTAATTCTTTACAAAAATCAATTACTAAATGCAAGAATCTCATTAGAGCAGATATTTTGAAGGTTAAACCAAAAATTACAGATGTGAAATATGAAGAGGTTAGATTCATAAACAAATACACCAGTCAACATAAACAATTAGAATCTATAATAAAAAAGCAATGGTCTATATTATCCTTGTCTTAAAAAATATATAGGGCAGAATCCACAGTTTACCTATCGACAAGCACAAAATCTTTAGAATATTTTGGTGAAAAGTGCCCAACCTGTGACCAAAAGGGAGGTTGATGCCTTGGAAGTAGGCCTGGAGCCACATTGTCCCAAAAAGACACAATCTCTGTGGTCTTACATCCTTGCGTATACATGTCTAGCCAATTTTCCGTGGCTGAAGCAAATTACGATGTTGGGAATTGGGAATTATTAACCATTAAGTGGGCTGTTGAGGAATGGAGGCAATGGCTCGAAGAGGCTAGTCATCAAATCTTGTTCATCACTGATCACACAAATCTTCAGTATATTGAAACTACCAAATGGTTGAATGCTCGTCAGGCTCAATGGGCTTTGTTTTTCACTCGTTTCAATTTTCTTATTACTTTTAGACCCGGTTCCAAGAACACAAGGGCTGATGCTCTTTCTCTGAGTTTTTTACTCCAACATGAAGTTCATTCACCTGGGGTTCCTATTTTGCCACCCACTTGTTTTCGGTATGGTTTTTCTCAGACACTACAAGATCTTGTTCGCAATGCTCTGGATCAGGCTAAGGCTCAAACTCCCACAGGTTGTTGGTTTATTCCCAAGAACCTCAGAGCTAGAGTTCTCAAGGAATTTCATGAAACTAAGATTGCTGGACATCCCGGGGTCCTGATGACTTTAAATTTATTACCCGTGTTGTCTGGTGGCCTAGTATGTCTCAGGATACTAGGGAATTTGTTCTGTCCTGTCCAGATTGTGCCAGACACAAGGTGCCTCATACTCAACCCATGGGTCAACTCATGACCTTGGCCATCCATACTAGACCTTGGTCCCACATTGACATGAACTTCCTGGTAGGTCTGCACGAGTCTTCTGGTTTTCAAACCATTTGGATGGCCATCGATAAGTTCAGTAAGATGGCTCATTTTGTGGCTTGGAGACAGTTGCCATCAGCCAAAGTATTAGTGGAGCTGTTTTTGAGGCATATATTCAGACCTTATGGCTTACCCTCTGATATTGTATCGGACCGTGGTCTACAATTTGTGGCACAGTTTTAAAGATCGTTTTGTTCTTCCCTCAAGATCTTAAGAGCTTATATTTGGCTTTCCATCCACAATCTAATGGTCAAACGGAACGATGAAACCAGTAATTAAAGTAATATCTGCGTTGTTTTGTTTCCAAATTACAAAATGATTGGGCTGAGTTTCTTCCACTTGTGGAGTTTTACTACAACAACGCTAATCATTCATCCACAAAAATGTCACAACTTTTCTCAGTGTTTGGATTCCAACCAAAAAGACGCTGGCATTAACCCACACTCCCGCAGGCGATCTGTAGTGGCCAGGGGGTGGGCTGATTATCAGCAGCTAATTAGGTCTGTACTCTTTTAAGGGACTCAGCTCAATCCAGCCCTACCGGTGATAGTTACTGTTTCCTTCAGATCACCTACCATCCTCACTGCTTCCTCCTCTGTTCCTGGTTATCCAGTCATTTGCTCCAGGGGACTCCTGTGGCCCATCTTTGTCAGTTATGGTTCTGTAAGTGCTTCATTTTGGGGCCCAGGCATTATTCTTTTTGTTATCGCTTTGCTTTTCTGTGGGCAGTGTTTCCCTAAATTCTGGCCTTGGTTGCATGCCCTGGGCCTGGTTTTTTTGGTGTATGCTGCAGGGTCATATTTACCCCGTCAGGGGTTCATTCCTGTGTTTATGTCCTTGCAGTTTTATAGTGTGGTTTGCAGTGTTTTTGTTTGGTCATATTGTGTTGTCTAATTTTCTTATGCTTACGACTAGGTCACAATTGGTCTGTGATGTGGTCACCAACCTATTTCTGTTTCCCCCAGTATTGGCTCAGGAGCCATTAGTTAATGTCATCCCTAGTTAGGCCCTGCTAGCAAGTTTGGTCTACTCTGAAGGATTGCCAGTACCTCGTCCACGGTAAGACCTGGTTGCACCGGGGTTGGGGCTGACTTAATTTTCCCCTCCAAACATATCGATTATAGGTGAAGCTTTACCATCAGAAGGTACTGGTCATTCTTTAGGACAGACCAACAGAGGTAGTGTAGGACTCGCTGTGGCTGTCCTAAGCAGCAGTCACAGCTGCTGGGTTCACACCCGAAACCTTAATAATAATTTGGTATTCTTGAATATTTACTAGCAAGAGTGTTAGGTATGTATTGTTAAAGTCGAGTTGCACACACGCCATTTTAGGATAGTATGGCCGCCATTTTGGTTCGCAGAGTTGCGCAAATAAAGTATACATACCTGAGTCTGTGTGACAAAGTGGACCAGAAGCGCAGCCATACTATTACACATAAATTCATAATGCCACTAACACTAAATAAAATATAGTTAATTAAAGGATTAGTGCACTACACATAGTTTAATTAGAAATACACGATTGTTTCTGTAAATGTTTGGTATCATTATGTTCAGTGTCCCATACGCAGCATTCCGGTCGCAGCCAAATATTCGCAAGTCCCATGGTCTGATAATTACGGACAAAATACCCATTATATGTACTTTGATCATGTGTCCTGTGTGAGACAAAGGAATGCAGTTGTAACTAGTTCGTGTTGCTGTTTACGACCACGATGCCAGCAAACAAAAGGACACCAAAGTACCCTTCCCCCCCCTGCACGTCTCCAAGCCAGATGTAATACCTTGCCCAATCACTGAGGACTGGACATTTGAACCCTGACCAATAGGAATGGCCTTTGTCCTCCCCCTTCTGACCCTATAAGATAGCCATCCCTGAGCTGGCTCCTTCTTTTACTTTGGCACTGCTGAAATCCCCTCACCAACCCGGGCTATAGTTCTACTTGAATATAGCGAGCTCCGACCGGACTGCGCTGCGCTATTTCCTTGACGGTAACATTTGTATTCCCATTTTATGTAATGTGGCTGGTTATAATTGTATCTGTTTCTGTTTCATTGTAAGTGTCTTAAAGTACTTAATATTGTTAGACAATTGTATCACGTGTTACCCTGTATTTTCTTCTTTCTGTAATCCCCCTTTGTCCGCTAGGGACTAAATACACTATTTACGGAGAATCTATCTCCTCACTTAGATCTGCACAAGTTACATCTGCCTCCCTGCAGTGCACATGGTTTTGTCCATCTAAGAAGGATTTTGTCTGAAAGAGTGAACTCGAATAAGGCCCATTGTCCTTAAAGTGTATTCGCAGATTAGAGACAAAGTACTGCGAAGGGATCTCCTATTACTGCATTGATTCATCCGTGTATAATACACGGTAAAGGGACGCTACACTGCGCTACGTTTTGTTCGCATGTAGCTAGGAATAAAGGGTACGCAGGTTACGGACAAAGTACGTAACCTACGCTTTTCACTTATTGTTCTTTGGTCATATAAATATCAGGTATTGATAGTTGGGGGCTGGCGTCCGAACGTTTCATACTCTAGAATACTGTACCAAACGCGCGGCTTGAACCTATACCAGCAAAAGGGTGGAAGTGATTATTTAACCATTGCTGGATAGGCCAAGTCCGCGGCGGTGCAGGGTTCGAGAGGTGCTAGCGTTTAAACCCGGAGTACAATAAGTGAAATTCAAAGAGAAATCAAGCCACGTGTTTTAAAGTATATTAAGTATTTAGTCATCTGTACTTTCTGCCTGCCACAAGTAGTTTAACGGGGTACTGTATAGTGTCTTGAGTTGCTTGTTTATTATAGTATATGTGCCACGTGCGATAAGGTTCGCAGACGTGGAGGCAAAGGCCTGTGTTTATTATAGTACATAGAGGATCCCTTCTGTGCAAAATTATAACTTTATTGTTAGTTACTGAAGGGCCAGGGACTCCGCCACGTGGCGATAAATTTTGGACCCTTCTTACAGTAACGTGAAGCATCTATTGTGTATTACGCAAGGTGCGCACGCATCTTTATACGTAACTTTCGGACTGAGTTAAGGGATTTATTCCATATTTATGCGCAATTACTGCGTGTTGCGAAACCCGATCGCGACCTTGCAAATACACTGTAGAACACGTGGGTGGCCGATTCATCGGCGGCCTGTGAACAGGTTTAACAAACACACGTACATACGTGGCTGTTCACTGGCACTGCACATGCAGCACACATAGGAACCCAGAGGTGAATAGTATAAAATCACTAGCTTTATTTAAAAACAGTATAGTAACATACTGTGGATAAAGCGGTAATTAATAAGAGAAAATAAGTTTTTCTTTTATTGTTAATTTTTCCCAAAAACAAACAACTCAAGCATTATTTTAATAGATTCCTATAGCCATTAAAAGGGATTTATACCTGCATAAGTATCTAGTGAGAAACTACCAACTAGGGAAGATTTTCTGTACAGAAATATTTCAAGTTTAGGCGTAAGACCAAGGTGTAACTAGCACCCAGTGTGGAACAATCATTGAGGTGAACGGGTGTGTGACGACATGACTCAGCGCAGTCCAGATCAGGATATTATTTGTGTGTTGAAATAAGACATATAGGTGCACGTGACGACGGGCCCATAGGAACTGCCCCTTTCCTGGATATACCTATTTTGATCCACTGGGAGGGTACAAGAAGCTAAATCAGAACCAAGTGATCTGATCAGCTGCTTTAGAAATACCGGTTTTGAGGATACAGGAAAAACAAGTTTTGTTGTGTTCTGCAAAACTTGGCCGCACCCTGCAAATCGACTATTAGTTCGCTGCTAACCGAAAGACTGTGGTGATTGAGTACAACCATGTAGACTGCGCGCCTCGCTTAAGTTTAGGAACGTTGCAGGATGCTGAGGAGGAGTGTTTTGGGTATTGCTCACTGATAAATTACCCACCGGCCCTTTAAAGTGAACCTATCATTCCCTTAATGGGGAACCGTAGCTCGCACCAAGGGGCCGTGCTACCTAGGGAAAAATTACGCCGACCACAAGGATCGGCGGCATTCATAATGTGCAGAAAGCACGGTGAACGAGCAGTTGTTTACTTAAATAAATGGAAGGAAATGACACAAGGCAGCAAAGTAGAATTTCCCAGTGTTGGTAGTTTCGATCCAGAAGTCTTATCAGCAGTTAGAGATCAGATATGTTTGCTCTTGCCACTCGAGGAAAGAGTTGAACAGAATGAATGTCTAAAATTGTGGCAGAAGGAAAGTACAATTCAAAGGGAACATAGTTATCTGTCAGATGCAAGTATAATCAGCCACAGGAATACGAATGTTTCTACTCCCCAATATGTAAAAAAGGGAACAATTCAAGTCCAAAGTGAAACCAAAAATAACCTGAAAATGAATAACCTGTATACTGTTTTTACCCCCTATAAGCAAGATACAGATCCACAGGAGGGAATCCTGACATCGCCATCCCTTGCGAAGCTAGCGGAAAGGATAGAGAGGCTGAGACAGGCCAAGCTGCTGCTGCCATCCTGGTCGAGGAGATGGCTGATGCCAGGAACACAATTGGAGACACAGGTAAGTACACACAACACAGCACAGAGATAGTTATTCCTGGGATGTTGTCCAATGGTGCAGGGGGGATACAAATCCACCCTCTGCACACAGTGGAACCTCCTTGTGGACGGGAAGGCAGGGATGAGGTAATGCCTGTAAGGGATAGAGACATGCACAATACGTGGACACGATTGGAACGTCGTTCAATCATCAAAAATTTCCCTGATCCCAGCAAAGATCTGGCAAAGTGTCAGAAATTTGTAAGGGAACGAGGAAATTCAGATGAGCCCACCAATAAGGATTGGCGAGACATGTTGAGAGCTTGCCTCCCTTCACACATAGATGTCCCGAAATTCATTCGGGACAGTGGTGTGGAGGGCGATAAGATTTTAACTGAACAGGGCAACCAGGAAAATATACGCCTAATAAATATACAATTGGGTGTATATTTCCCAGCGATGGTTGAAAATACTCTGATGTTCACCATCAAACAAAAAGATGGTGAGTCTGACAGCGGATATTTCAACCGTGCTTTGCAGGCGTTGCCAAAACACTCTGGTATCCCCGACCCCAGGGACAACATACATCTTAAGGCAGTGATTGTCTCTGTGCTGATACAAGGTCTTAGGGAAAATTTGAGAACCAGCATAGAAACCATTTACCCCAACTGCAGACAGATGACAATACATACTTTAAAGAAATCTGCTGTTGATCTGGACAAACGATTTATGACAGAAATACAGACAAACGGCATGCAGAAACTGATAACAGCCGATAGTCACACTTTTAGTAAGGATCCAACCAAAAACATACAACACCCACGGCAAGACACGGTAAGACGGAAACAAACCGTATGTTTCAACTGTGGAAACAAAGGACACCTAGCCAGACATTGCAGGGTAAGTAACCATAAGAAAACATAACACATATGTAAGTGACTGGGAGACACAATGGGAGGAGACAGGTAGGTCTCAACACATAGCGTAAGTGTAATGGTTTAAATGTAAAAGTTTTTTTTTTTAATCAAACCCGTTAACAACATTCCCTCCTGATCTAGGTTGTGCCAAGCAAATAGCAGTTACAATTGGGGTAACAGGAAAAGTGCAGCATTACCCATTGGTAAAACAAATAGAGGTCATAATCGGGCCCTTGCATATCAAATGCTCTGTCTTATTGACTGCAGCGGCTGTGATTGACCTTCTAATTACAGAACTACCTTGAAAAAAAAATAAGTTATGTCTGCTGCTGGACTCCAGAGGATTCATAACTTAGAGACAACAGAACCAGTATGCACGAACCAGATGCAAAATCGTTAGATATACCCCCATGACTAATGCTGCACTGTACTGTTATAGATTTTTTTTTAACCCATCTAAGGTAGCTAAAAACTACAGCACAAATACCGAGTTCCCTTTGAACTAAAGATGGGCTGGACACAGGATTAATGGCAACGATAGCTTCAATAGAAACCCATTTAAAAACAGAGAGCATAGCGCCCCAAAGTACAGCTTCACCATTTGAAACCTGAGGTTGAGCTGAAAAAAAACAAATAAATACCCAGTGAGATAACAAGGTTCCCAAAAGAGAACTTTTTAGCTAATACCCCTAGACACAGCCCATAGTCACAACCCCACTGGAAAAGAGAAAGGAGGGAGGGCTTACTAATCAGAACAGGAGTTGAAAAGGGTGAGAACCAAATAGTTGAGAGCCATTTCCCCCATAGTGCCAAATCCTGGTGTCATCCAAATGAAAGAGAAATTTCTGTTGCAAATAAATGTACACATAACTGTCATTAATTTTTTTCTACTCTTTTGATTTTTTCTCTCTCCCTCTTTTTCCATTTTTTTTTCTCCTACTCTTCTGTTCCAGAAACTTTAGAGAGCCACAAAGCCCCTCCCCCGGGTCTTGCAGGATTGCACACTGTCCTTACAGCCCACAAATGGTTTGATACCAATACAATGGGTCAATGATCTATTGTTATGTCCTTTCTCATCCACAACACCAGCAGATGGAGATAGACAACTTCTGGTGTATCCTCCTGAGGCAGGACATAAGGTATCTCAGGACAGATTGCAGTTGTGCCTGAACGGGGGGGGGAGGGGGGAGGGGGAAATCTGGGACACATTAGTAACCATAAACCCACAAATGATAGAAAAGTAGTTAGAAAAATCTGTCGCACTCCCAGCAGAGAAATACCTATTATGAATATGCGGTACCCCATAAAGCGAGTAGTCACAGTATTTTTCAATAAATTTTGAACAAAGTCCCAGTAACCTTAAGCATTGCTCCTTATGTTAACCAGGGCAACCACAGCCATCATCTTGTGAAAAGCAGTCCAAGTAATGCACAAAGCATTCCCCTTCAACAGAGAATGAAAAGGGTTGTAAAACGCATTTACATATGAATAGGTGCAATCACAAAACCCATGTCCTCACAGACAGATGTGGATAGTAAAGAATGAGAAACAGGCCTGATTACAGCCTTTGCCCTGGGTATAACTGACACAAGAGACCATGTGATTTGAAATACTAGACATCTGCTGAGTGTGCGACAGATATAGTGACTTAAGAAACCTGGTGATGCCAGCCTGACCAATGTCGTACTGCAGTGTACAATTAAACCCAGTTACTCGAGCACTTCCTACTTGTCTACACAGTGTAGTTGCCATAGCACTACCGGTAAACAAGACTGAGAATGTGGTGTTGGGGTGTGTTTTAACTGGTTATGCTCCTCATACAGTCTGGACACTCCTAAAATTCTGCCTAAACATGAGAAAAATATTCACCAGCCAAGTTCACTAAGTGGGAACTTGCATTAATGAATTTTATAAATATTACCAGTAAAATGTGTAATATTGTAAACCCAGCAACACTCTTACCCGGTGTGCCCTGCAAGGCACAAAGGGTGGGAGTTGGTGCTGAGGTTGCTGGAATGGTGGGGTTTAGTGGGAGCCGAGACGAATATGATTGCATGACATGTTTGAATCAGACCTTTGCAGCATGCCCCCAAAGGGTGGTAACAACCCATTGGAAGAGGTAATTCATTTTTTTTTCTTCTCCCTCGTTCTTCCCACAAAACTGAGATGGGAAAATTGTACACTGGCTATACCGTAATAGATGGAGAAGGCATAGTAAAGGCTGGACCCCTTGGACGTCTCACTCAACAACAGCAGCCTCATTAGTAGTGCTGCGGGCTGAGAGAAAAAAAAACAGCCAATATTTATGCCGACTCCAAGTGTTGGGGTAATGCAGAAAATTTTGGGCCCTATGGCGCAGGGGACACAAATCTTGTATTTCTATGTGAATACACTGACATTTACAGGGGGAACACAAACATCAGAGATGTTTGTTTCAGTAGCTGGCACTCCAGTGGCGCAAGCGTTGTAAGTTCAAAAGATTCCTGACAGCCACACAGCTGCCGGACAGAGTGGCTGTTATCAAGTGTAAAGCCCACATCTTCGATAAGGATTCAGTGTCACTTGATAATGAACATGCTGGCAAGGCAGCTGGGTGAGCCATGTGCTCTGCGGATAATGTTTGTGTTCCCCCTGTAAATGTCAGTGTATTCACATAGAAATACAAGATTTGTGTCCCCTGCAGGAGAAGCAGTCTGGAAGCCGAAGGGATGTGGACAGGAATAGAAAGATGGACAAGGAAAACCAGTGACTCTGAGAACATGCCAAACTGTCAGGGCAGAGATAGCCCATGGCCTGACTTGTCTTGACAGGGAAGGTATGTGGAAATTAGTCCGAAATTACCGGTGTGCCCACAGACAGGTAAGACGACAGGGTCATGCCTTACTTGTCTGGGGAAAGATACTGGAACGGCTGTTCCCACAGAGCCATCTCCACATCCCTCCTCCAGCAGGATCCTCTGCAGGTAATACAAATTGACTTTGTACAGTCCACTCTAGAAGCGTTTTAGTTATTTATTTACTTAATTTTTTATATGTGTTGATGTTTGTGTGTATAGATATGGTAGCCCAGAAGCACCCCTGAGTACGCAAGTGTATATGAAAGGTTTTAAGTCATGTGTAAACCTCTAGGGACTGATGGTACACCCCACAATCTCTTTTTGCAGTAGTAGAATCACTCTCAGAACTCCACCTCATTTATCCCCTTCGAAACATTGCTTGGCGGGCAGCCACACGTTATGGTAAACCCACAAGAAGACCCTAGACCACACCACGCAAAAATAATGCAAATAATGTATCCACACCTGGAAAACTGCAGCAAAAGGACTTTGTTGACACCTGTTGTAAACTGTCATAACCATGAACCAGGAGATGTTGTTGTTTCCCATGCTTTGCCATATACAGGTTGCTTGATAGACCTTTGAAAAGAACCACCCCAAGTCTTGTTGACCAGCACTACCTCAATAACAAAGTCGCAGAGAGAGAGATTCGGGTACGTTCATCCTACTGCCAAAAGACCAGAAACCCAGAAGGTCCTTACATTCAAGAGCGAAAGAAAGAAATCGCTAGAGGCACCAATTCGGGAGGACTGGAGAGCAGCTAAGGTCAAGCAACCTGTACAAGCTACAAAAAGGACTGTGACACACCCCACTGGTAATAGGTTGGAAGGATCACTAACAAGTTTTTTTTCCCTTTCTCAGTTTTCTCCATTATTTTGGGTCCTATTTCTGTTTTTCCCCCACTATCCGTTCTTGTCCCCAAAGTCAAGGATACTGCTTTCGCACTGCTGCCAGGTATTGGGCAGACGATACAGAGTTCTGAGAGTGTGTTACCCGTCCCAGTTTAGGTCAAGATAGAATCTCTAAGCTTGACACGTTACCCAGGACCGGATGTTTGATAGTAATAATACCAGCATACTTAAAAGCATACCAAAAAGAGAGACAACAAAGAATTCAAGGGTCTGTTGTCACAAACAATGCCTACCAAAGGATGCCATATCTGAAAAACAATTGTATATAGTGTAACCTGCCCTGTTTTTATTTTTATCCCAAAAATTGTACATTATCCTTCGTCACCCTGAGTAGATTGTTCGATAAATGTGGCCCCTTATTTATCCATAATCCTGGATTGGCCTAGCGCAGATGTTTTACTCCCCTTATATGTTTAATTCAAAGATCCCAAAATTTCTCTGTTAGGATTATGAATTTCTATGTTTTAGGAAATAATTTTTGTACTGTGACAGTTTTGTATTTACTGTCAAAGGGTGGACTGTTAAAGTCGAGTTGCACACACGCCATTTTAGGATAGTATGGCCGCCATTTTGGTTCGCAGAGTTGCGCAAATAAAGTATACATACCCGAGTCTGTGTGACAAAGTGGACCAGAAGCGCAGCCATACTATTACACATAAATTCATAATGCCACTAACACAAAATAAAATATAGTTAATTAAAGGATTAGTGCACTACACATAGTTTAATTAGAAATACACGATTGTTTCTGTACATGTTTGGTATCATTATGTTCAGTGTCCCGTACGCAGCATTCCGGTCGCAGCCAAATATTCGCAAGTTCCATGGTCTGATAATTACGGACAAAATACCTATTATATGTACTTTGATCATGTGTCCTGTGTGAGACAAAGGAATGCAGTTGTAACTAGTTCGTGTTGCTGTTTACGACCCCCGACGACGATGCCAGCAAACAAAAGGACACCAAAGTACCCTTCCCCCCCCCCCCTGCACGTCTCCAAGCCAGATGTAATATCTTGCCCAATCACTGAGGACTGGACATTTGAACCATGACCAATAGGAATGGCCTTTGTCCTCCCCCTTCTGACCCTATAAGATAGCCATCCCTGAGCTGGCTCCTTCTTTTACTTTGGCACTGCTGAAATCCCCTCACCAACCCGGGCTATAGTTCTACTTGAATATAGCGAGCTCCGACCGGACTGCGCTGCGCTATTTCCTTGACGGTAACATTTGTATTCCCATTTTATGTAATGTGGCTGGTTATAATTGTATCTGTTTCTGTTTCATTGTAAGTGTTTTAAAGTACTTATTATTGTTAGACAATTGTATCACGTGTTACCCTGTATTTTCTTCTTTCTGTAATCCCCCTTTGTCCGCTAGGGACTAAATACACTATTTGCGGAGAATCTATCTACTCACTTGTTATACCGTGGTCTCGTCTATTATTCGCATCTAGTGATAAGGTGTATTACGGACATTGTCCTTAAAGTGTATTCGCAGATTAGAGACAAAGTACTGCAAAGGGATCTCCTATTACTGCATTGATTCATCCGTGTATAATACACGGTAAAGGGACGCTACACTGTGCTACGTTTTGTTTGCATGTAGCTAGGAATAAAGGGTACGTAGGTTACGGACAAAGTACGTAACCTACGCTTTTCACTTATTGTTCTTTGGTCATATAAATATCAGGTATTGATAGTATACATGTTCCACATCGTAGTAAGGATATTGGGTTGGTACTGGCTACTACAAATACCAATGTCATTCACATGGATGGCAAATACTCTATGAAAACAAGAAAATTCAGAAGGAGGTTCTAATTTGGATACTTATAATGTTATTATTCCTTTGTACCTGGTTTTGGGACCATACATCATTCAGGGAATCCCAGAGTCATGCATACAATTATATGGAAGCAAGGGACACAAATCCAAATATCCATTATTATTTAATAAAGTTTTGAAATGGAATTTATAACTCCTCTTACTATATAGGAAAGCATAGAGGGTGGCTTGGCAAAAACAGAAAATAATGATAGAAAACAATTTCATTGATATTCTTTGGGAAACTATATCAAAACTTACCAAGGTGACCAGGTTGTTGGGTCAGGTTTAATGACCTCCCATTAATACAGTACCATCATATTTAGCCATGAAAAAATCCACTTGCAGGCTTGCCTACACATTAACTTCAAGACCATGTTGAAACTATATCAAAACTTACCAAGGTGACCAGGTTGTTGGGTCAAGTTTATTGAAATCCCATTAATACAGTACCATCATATTTAGCCATGAAAAAATCCACTTGCAGGCTTGCCTACACATTAACTTCAAGACCATGTTGCATGTGTGGTAGGAGAGCCTAAAGATGGTAGCCTCCCAATGGAGATACAGCAGTGTGTGTTTCATTGCCAGGTTGATTCCCGACGGTTGATTGGTCTAGTTGGGGGACCAAAAGATGGTTCACAGATGGGTATAACTAAGCAAGTAACCATAAAAATGTTCTTAAAATATACACATACATGTATGTATTTATTTCTTCATTTTATATATATATATAAATATATATATATATAAAAGTTCTCTTGAATATAGCATCCATACACCATTTCGCGCACCCTGCTACTTGTGCTCTGACATGTCGCTACTTGGCGTTCTAAGTCACCCCTGTATTAAGTTGCATCGTAATGTTCTTAGGTACTGTGGATCTGGAAACGCTGGAGAGTGTAATACCACTTTCTGTCCTCCGGATGTCACCTACTATAAACTGTAATGTACATACATCCTATCCTATCATACAGTACACAGTAGTACAGAATAATGTGTTTATCATGAATCCAGAGCTGCTGTTGAGAATTAAATATTTTTGTCAGTCCTTAGTCCTCTATTTGGTGGGTGGTGCTGGGGTCTGTGCAATGACTGGTGGTCCCAGGATCTGTGTCATAACTGGTGGTGCTGTTGACTGGATTGCTGATTCCTGCCAACCACAATAACATCTACATCACCCTAGATTTCCAAAAATATGTTGTATTTGTGACTACTTGTAGGATTGTTATTTATCATAGGACTTTTTTGTCTTCAATAATTCATGTCTCAAGACTTTTATACATATTTAATTATGAATGAACAGCTATTGTTTTTAGTAACAACAGATTGTGGAGAAACAAACATGGGCTATCATCTTACTACCAATATACCAAACACAACACCTTAAATTTAAATGACTGTTGATGATGTTGGCCAAAGTAATTGAGAAGGCCCAAAGAGGTGGCAGTTATAGACCTCTATTGGACCTTTTTCTGACATCTTCCCATAAAGTTAAGCAAGAGGGGATCTTCTGAACTTGGGGGAACAAAGAAAACATGGGGAAATGGAATACAATATTAAATATCAAAATTAGGTACTTGTGGAGTATCACGGCTCCCACGACCTGCATCGTATGCAGATCGTATGCTAAAAATCGCATCGCATCGCATCGCATGTGGCATACGATGGCATACGATGCGATGCGATGTTTTACCGATTTTTGACTATTTTAGCTCAATAATCGTATGCCATCGCATAACATCGTATGCCATATGTAGTGGCATACGATGTCATACGATGCGATACGATGTTTTACCGATTTTTAGCAAAAATGGTCAAAAATCGGTAAAACATCGGATAACATCGTATGCCATATGTAGTGGCATACGATGTCATACGATGCGATACGATGTTTTACCGATTTTTAAGCAAAAATGGTGAAAAATCGGTAAAACATCGGATAACATCGTATGCCATATGTAGTGGCATACGATGTCATATGATGCGATACGATGTTTTACCGATTTTTGAGCAAAAATGGTAAAAATCGGTAAAACATCGCATGGCATCGTATGCTATCGATGCGATACGATGTTTTACCGATTTTTGAGCCATTTTAGCTCAAAAATCGTATGCGATCGCATCGGATGCCCTACGATGGCATCCGATGCGATGGCACCCGATTTTGCACTGAAATGCATCAGAATGCATTGAAATGTGTATTAAAGTAGTGAAATGCCCCCAAATGCCATTTTTCATAGTGCACCACCCCCACTATCAACGTCAACCCGAAGCGTGGCGAGCGCAGCGAGCCCGCGAGGGGCGGCGGTACGCGTCCTACGACCTTTTCATACCCCCACTATCCACGTCGGCGTGGAGTTGAGAATAGAATAGTGTGGCGAGCGCAGCGAGCCACCGAGCCCGAAGCGTGGCGAGCGCAGCGGATACCTTCACAGCTATACGCGTCTCCTCGCGGGCTTTACAGGTATCCGCGTCCCCTCGCCACGCTTCGGGCTCGCCACACTATTCTATTCTCAACTCCACGCTGACGTGGATAGTGGGGGTATGAAAAGGTCGTAGGACGCGTACCGCCGCCCCTTGCGGGCTCGCTGCGCTCGCCACGCTTCGGGTTGACGTTGATAGTGGGGGTGGTGCACTATGAAAAATGGCATTTGGGGGCATTTCACTACTTTAATACACATTTCAATGCATTCTGATGCATTTCAGTGCAAAATCGGGTGCCATCGGATCGCATCGGATGCCATCGTATGGCATCAGATGCGATCGCATACGATTTTTGAGCTAAAATGGCTCAAAAATCGGTAAAACATCGTATCGCATCGATGGCATACAATGCCATGCGATGTTTTACCGATTTTTCACCATTTTTGCTAAAAAATCGGTAAAACATCGTATCGCATCGTATGACATCGTATGCAACTACATATGGCATACGATGTTATCCGATGTTTTACCGATTTTTGACCATTTTTGCTCAAAAATCGGTAAAACATCGTATCGCATCGTATGACATCGTATGCCACTACATATGGCATACGATGCCATGAGATGGCATACGATTTTTGAGCAAAAATGCTCAAAAATCGGTAAAACATCGGATCGCATCGTATGACATCGTATGCCACTACATATGGCATACGATGCCATGCGATGGCATACGATTTTTGAGCAAAAATGCTCAAAAATCGGTAAAACATCGCATCGCATCGTATGCCATCGTATGCCACTACATATGGCATACGATGGGAGCCGTGATACTCCACAAGTACCCAAAATTAACTCGTATACACATCTTATCAGGAACAAGCTTATTAAGAAATAACCAAATGCCCATGCCTACTGTTTAATAAATACTACTAAATTAAAAAGCCAACCCACCCTGTATACTTACAACACCTAAACACCTAACAATAAACCCAAGAGAAAAACTTTAGTCAAGTAGAAGATAATAAGCTAGAAGCCCCTCACAGACCAGGGAAGACCAGGATAGTGAGCAACAAAAGAAGAGGTACTGTAGCAATGAAATATTGGAAAAAAAGTTAGAATAAATGGGGAAATTTGTTGTCTGAAGATAAAAACTTGAGGGTCATTGTAGCATGGCCTATCCAAAATTAAATTATCACCGACGAACAATTACATTATTATTCAACATTATCGACAGCGTATATGATTAATGAACTCAGAGGTCTTGGATCTCTAAACAGAAATGCTGTAAAATACAAAGACACCTCTGTGTCGTCTAAGTCACAACTGGTTGACGGCTCTCGAGCCAAGCTGTAACCTTCTGAGGAGTTGTTCAAAATGTTTCTTCTTCTCAGTAATCACCCAAAGCCATACTGGAAATAACATAGAATATGGCAGCTATAGTTGAATTAATTTTCTCTTGTTATGATTGAACTGTGTGGAACACATTTGTACTTCCAAAGAAAGTTCTGGAAACACTGACACAATGTGGTTCTCAAAATTGAATGGACCCTTAACTCTGGCCAAATGGAGATTTGCATCCCTGTCCCTTAATTAGAGGAAACAGGCTATTGCAATTTGAGCAAGAGAGGAGTTTTTGTCAAGACATTAGCCAGTTTGCTAGGGTGTTCAGAACACCTCAGTACACTTGAGGACTCTAACAATAGATACTGCAGATGACAGTCATGTATTGATTTCTTGTAATGTAGCACTAGCACAATTGTGGCACTCCCACACTCTCCCTTGCATTGTTTCTGTTGGGTCATATTCTGCTTACTCCCCATTTGTTTGTGTTTTCTCCTGTTCAAACCTTGAGAATGGCATGTTAAGGTGCACTAAGGCGAACTAAGGCATAAGAGGATCTGAAACCATGGTGTAAGCAGAGGCAGATTTAGATCTCATGGGGCCCTAGGCAAGATACCTGTTTGGGGCCCTCTTCAAACAATCCCGTTGCACTATATTTTTCCTGCTGATTGCAGCCGGCAGCGATAGAGTACCTTGGCGTGTGCACAATCTACTGATAAATGCTCAGCGGCATGAACATTGGCATTGTGTACAAATCTGAATCAGGATTTAGGTCATTTGGAAGTAGACCTAATACCTGTGTCGCAGTGAACTGACTGCACACATATAGGGCATGAAACCATTTTGTGTGTCCAAATATTTTTAATCCTATCAAAGAACATCAAAAGAATGTTGGGAGTGTGATCAGGTCCATGTAGTGTCACGACAGTATGCGCTAGTCACGCATTTCATCTCTGGGAACACTTTGGTCAGCCAGGATACCCCTATGAAGCCTCTTGGAGTCTGCAGGGCCCTAGGCAGGCATCTAGGTTGCCTTGTGGAAAATCCATGTAATCCATCTAATTAAACTGCTATTTTACATGTCTTTTTCTATTGCCAGCCAATTTGACTTTTCTAGGTACTGTATATCCTGTATATCCATAGGTGTGTGCACATTGAGTCTTATGGGTGCACAGGCACCCCCTAATGCTGTGCCCATCCTTATGTACACCTCCCTACCAGCAATACCTTTTACCAAAGGCCTTTGCTTTTTAGAACTTTATTCTATTGAAAGAAGCGCCCATAAATCAATTATGTGTGTTTGCATTGTTACTTGTACCAGACCATTGCCATATCACTACATATCATCCATATATGTTTTTTACTTTATTTGCATATAATATTATACTGAGAGACGTTTTATATTGTAGTGAGTACCAATAGATGATGGTAGACAAGCCTGTTGGCGCTGTTAGACACACCCAATGGGCGGTGTTATACATGCCCAAGATGTGGTGCTAGGCACACCCCTTTGACGGTGCACCCACTAATAAAATGTGCTGCGCAACTAATTTTGAAAAATAAATGGTAAATCTTACAGCATCTGCAAAAGTGTGAAACTATTTGAAATATTTTTATGGCATTACTGCACTATCACAGCAACAATATTACATAAAGAAATGGCCAGAAAATAAAAATGTGTGCTATAATTCTCAAAACTTTATAATGAAAACCCAGGGGCAGAGTAAATGGCTGATGCAATGCAATTAGTTTTTTTTACTCCCTATAGTAACATCTTAATCACACATTGTGCATGGATTCCTACATATAAATATGAGTCTTATATACGACCATTCTGTGCTATGCTGATCATAGGTGAGTTGTGCTCTTTCTAATAAGATACAATATACTGTAACTGCTCAAGGCCTTTCATGGTGGGACATGTGGGGTGAGATTTAATAGGATTAGATATTCAGAAAGTGAGAGATTTGGTAAGAAATCTCCAGGTTTTTTAAAGCGGCAATCATTTACACTGCAAAATCAAACTGGTTTTGCAGTGTAGATGATTGCCGCTTAAAAAAACAAAAACTGGAGATTTCTTTCCAAATCTCTCACTTTCTGAATCTCTGATCCTATTAAATCTCACCTGTGTTTTTGTTTTCCTGTATTTGTGTATTATTTTGTGTATTTGTGTTACAGGTTGAGTATGTACAGTAACTGGCACTAAACATATGCAAGAAAATGATTGCTTGGCATTCAAATTCAGTACCTGAGATAGGACACAAACTTTGTTTCATGTTTTGAAACCTTGTTTCATGCACAAATAAAATATATTTGTGTATATTTCATGTATTTGGTGTGTATATATAGCATAAATGCAAAATACCTCAAAATATCTAATTGAAATAATAAAAATATTCCGAAATACGGAATAATCCATTAACCAAAATTCTTCTGGTCCCAAACATTTTGGATAAGGGAGTATCCAAAGGGAGAATTATGAATGCACTATGTATAAGGAAAAGGATAGCATTTATAAAATCATAACACATAAAATACACACTCATACTGTATAAAATAAGTAACATTAAAATACTGTAGACAAGTTACTTGTAAAAGTATCTGGAGTTTCTAGACACTCTCATTTATGATGAGACTGATACTGTGTGACTGTGCAAAATGTGTATCTAGAACAGATTAGGTTAGATGCCCTGTAGGATTCACATACGATGACATTGACGACAGCGTATCTCCTGTCCAACACACTGCATAGTTTAAATCAGCGTTTCTCAACTGTGGGTCCTGACCCCAAAGTGGGTGCCCACCTTCTCAGCATGGGGTCATGACTCCATGTTACTGACCATCAGACTGATGACTTTTTAAATCTCAGTAAGTGATTCAAGGAGTCTGAAAAATCTGTTGAGTTGTCTCTTATTTTAGGCTCCTCGCATCATTTTGTGCCTCCACAATGCTGCCATGTATGTGCTGTCTGCTGACTACACATGTGATGTGATGGGTTATGGTATATCAGACTCCTCCCATCACTCTGTGCCTCCACAATGCTGCCATGTATGTGCTGTCTGCTGACTACACATGTGATGTGATGGGTTATGGTATATTAGACTCCTCCCATCACTCTGTGCCTCCACAATGCTGCCATGTATGTGCTGTCTGCTGACTACACACGTGATGTGATGACCTTCGGCAGTAACTTGCTGGGGTCCTGTAATTATTTTTTATTGTCTGATGGGGTCCCAGAGCAAAATAGTTTGAGGACCCCTGGTTTAACTAAATACCATGTAGAAAACATCCTGGAACACAAAAAAAAAAAAAGTTTTTTTTAGCCGACATTTATCACTTTACTGCGTTTTGCACAGATTTTGTTGTATGTTTAATATATATGGTATATAATTAGACCCAGCTATGTAATATAGTCCTAGAATTGCCTCCGAACTACATTACACTGTACACTGTTAATTTCGTTGATGAATATTTAGACTAAAATTATTTGTCGACAAAGGTTTGTTCTGTAATGATAACGAAAATAGGAATTTCTCAATAACAAAAATGTTTACTAAATATTAATCCATGTCATCATGCTGAAAATTGACTAGACGAAAATGCTGCATCATTATCGTCTGGACACCTCCAGGTTGTATTTTTCAAGTTATTGATTTATTGAATTCTTTAATTAATGATACTGTACTTTATACAGTTTTATCCAATCCTCCCTGTCCCTAAATTTACTTCCTTGCGCTGCGCCTGCGCAACAATTCTGTCATAAGAATCACTCACAAATGAAATGGAAGAGATTATGCGTATCACTGGATGCGTGTGATATACTGTATTTAGGACCCCCCCCAATGGTACACATAAAGATCGGGTGAACAAAATATCCAATTATTCAATGTACAGGTGAATAGGATCAATTGCTGCTCTCAAAGAGGACCTCTTTGTCTCTTAACCGATTAATGCAACACAAATATACAAATATTACAGATATGACACAGTTTAGAAATAAAATCTACAGTTTATTTTGGTACCACACTATAATAATTCATTAAATAAAATTAATAAATATATATAAACAGTACATTATTCTTCTTTTAACAGTTATCAGGATTTCAAGAGGCACCTAAATTATTATCTGAGGTCATCACTACCACTCCAGGCCACGGACTAGATGGTGGTTTGAGGTGGATATAGCTTCTTTTTGGATTTGTTTCTTTCACATTCATTCATAAAGTTGTCCAAATGGACAGCGATACAGGACTACGCCAATCTCATGCTGGTAATTATCTTCATTATCTAATGTAAGCTATACCATTCCCTAAACTGTGTGAAATCCTGTACTATTATTTGCATATTTAGGACATTTAGTACATATAGTGTAATAGTTAGCATTCTCCCCTCACAGTACTGAGGTCATGGGTTCAATTTCCACCGTGGCCCTAACTGTGTGGAGAATGTCCCTGTGCTTACTCTGGTTTCCTTACAAAATCCAAAAATTTAGGTTGATTTGCTTCAACAAAAATGAGCGTTAGTGTACATGGCCAGACTAAAAGGGTCAAGTGGTTCTACTCTGTGGTCAAATTATTTTCTTACATTTCTCATTTTGAAACTTTAATGTACAGTATAATACTGTACTTTAATTAATCTCAGAAGTTATTTTTTAATTTTGCAGTAGTTCTAAATTTGAAAAAAAAAAATTATCAGAAACTTATGGTTCAATGGCAAACAAAAGGTTTATGGTAATTGTTATTTTTAATAATATATAATTTTTATAAAAAGGTAATATTAGTTACAATTGTTGCAAATTTTGTTAAGCTAATCAACCGCACCAAAGTCTCCCCCATCTGGTCAGTCCTGCTCTATCACTCAGAAATATAAACAGTGCTACCACTATTTCATCATTGTTACACATAAGACGTGCTCACATATACAGTGGCTCCACTGAACATATCATCTATAAAACACCTAGGAAAGCAGCTGACACACGTTGAATGAGCAAACATTGGGATGGGATGTGATCGCAAAAAGATTAATTTAAAATATATTGTACAATCTGCATGTGAAAAGGTGGCCATACATCAGAAATATATTGCACCCATTCATACAATCTCAATGGATTGTAAAATGGATTGTATGCAGATTGTGTGCAGATCGTGTGTACACAATCACACAATCTCCCGGCCCCGGGAGATTGGAGGATTGGTCCTCTGATCTGACGTTCTGCACGTCAGATCAGTTGGGATTGGGAGCAGATTGTATGTGCTTTTAAGTACATGCAATTTGTCTTTTGATGGATCATACAAACAGAGTCATGTGACACTCCCTCCCTGACTAGCAGAGAAGAGAGGTGCAGCTTCCGGCCGGCCCATGGCAGTGAAGATGCTGGGAGTCGCAGAAGTTTCCAAGCGGCAGACAGGCGGGCGGCTGACTTCCTTTTGCACAATTCTGTCACTACTCTGAAAACAGTTTTCAGAGGATTGCTGCATTCGGGCTATTTATTAATGGCCTAACACAGTGGAAGTGAGCAGATTGGTAGTTGCTGGCAACCTGTAAATTAAAAAAATAAATAAAAAAATGGATATTTGGTACTTCTATCCATTTAATCCTAGTAGGCCAGCCCCCTATTTAAATGAAGCTGCAATCATACAATCATGCAGCATATGGATTGTATGACAGATTGTATGATGGATTGTGAGTACATTGTGTGTCCAAACACCACCACAGATTGCCGAGGAGTTGAAGGGAAATTGTACACAATCATCATTGTAAAGGAGCCCATACACGGTCCGTTGTGTACGGCTCCGTTCTGTACTATGCGATGCGCGCTCCCGCGCATCACATAGTACGGTACAAAAAGTATGTGCTGCACATACTTTTTGTACTAGATACACATCGGATTGGATCGCAGTGCATGCACACTGCATGCACTAGGGATGCGATCCGATCCGATGTGTACTATTTAAGTCCCAAACGGATCCGTTAAACGGACCGTGTATGGGTTGCTTAAGACCGGTCTTTCTGATGTATGGCCACCTTTAGTGACATTTTTTTTTCAAGTGGGAAGGGACCTCTGACATTTACTCATGGAAACCCTCCAGTATTAAAATGTCACTAGTTCTATGGGTTTATTAAAACCCCTAAAATTGCCTTGCACAACATTGTTACCCGTAAAATTTAGGTAAGTGCAAATCAGTTTACAAACTATGAAAATTTGTCTTACGCCACTGATGATTGCTCATACCAACCCAATCATCAGTGGTGTAAGACAAATTTTCATAGTTTGTAAACTGCATTAGGCTGCTCCTGATTTGTGGATTGCATTTGAGAAATCCTCACTGTATACAGTATACAGTATATACTGTACTACAGTATATAAGTTGTCCTAATCTAATTGCATTAAGTTTTTGATATTTACTTAAGATCACTCTAAGAAAATTCAGAGGAAAATAACAAATGTCTACATTTAAGTTATACTTTAAATTCAGAATTTATTTTTACATTTATTTTTTTATCTAATATAGTAAAATTTACTTTCATGATTATTGATAATAATGTCCAGATATTACATTATCCTGTTATATTATGTGCAAATAAGGTAATGGTACTTTAGCATTCATGATTAACATCGCCAAGCTACTGTACATCTCCACCATTTTGTTACTACTCTTGGTTAAATCAACAAAATGACTGTGTTTTATTTGCATAAAACATTCTACTGTTTTATAAATTGGTGGAACCGGATGATATACCTAGCTCTGCATTTTTTTCTAGCTGACATTGTATCTTCTTTGCTCGCATAAAAGTAATCTAACCCTGCATTAGCCCCTAAAGGGGAGATAACATGAACCAAGTTGATGATTATACTGAGAACTGGGCCCAAAGGAGCTTGTTGCTAACCAGCAGTGGCTCCTGTGCCGACCATGAAGTGGACAAGGGATCGCTAAGCACATATAAACATACATGTTATCATATATATGTCATATATGTGCTGGATAGATCCAACGGGAATTGGCAGAGCTGTAAGCACCAGGCACCATGTGGCACCCAGCAATCACATAAGCCATCACACACTCTTAAGCCCACATGTGAATTGCTGTGAAACTAGAAAATGGGAGTCAAGGGTCGGTCTTAATTGTGTGTTGTGGCTTATGCTGATTTCTGGGCACTGCAACAATGTCCCCTATGCCTACAGTGCTACCGATCCACAGGGGATTGATCCATCACATATATAACATATATAATAATATGTATGTTTATATATGCTAGTGATACCTCCCTCCACTGTATCATTTACTTTTTAAGTTTTTAACCTATGTGTAAACCTATAGGAAAGTTCATAGTTTCATACACTGGCAGTTTAATCAAGTATAATGTGTATTCATTAGTACATAATTGTATTCTTACAATACTTTTGATGCAGATATGTAGGGAACTGCCATGGGTACTCTGCTTTAGCCATGTATTAGCAACCATAGTAAAAACTTAATAGTTGTTAAAGAAAACTTTTATAAGACTTTATTCCTACTTTGTTCACAATGCATTCCCTCTTTAAGCAAATCACATCATAAATGTATGGAATAAATTGAGCAATTTATTTTGGCTTATTCATTTTATACAAAAACTTAAAAGCCTGTCAAAATGAGGCTCAGTCCCTACCTGCTTCTACAGTATCTCCAATCTCTGTCTTCACAGCTCCCTTTCTCCATATCCAGCAAGTTTGAAACAGATCATTTTGCTTTCACTTTCTGTCAAGAAATAACATGGTCTATTGAGGGACCCCTAGTGGTCACTGGTGGTACTTTAACTCAGAGGTGAGGAGTATTTAGCGATATAAATATATATATATATATATATATATATATATATATATATAGTCAGAAAAATAATAGGCGTCACTCCGGGTCTGATAGTGAAAATAACTTGTCAATGCCATTTCGGGCTTTCACCCATTGTCAGGACCAACACAAACAGTGAAAAGAACACAGTGCAGCACTTAAATCACAACTTACAATTAGATGACCCTCCGTGCTGCTCCATCCTTCATCCGGGGCTGCCGCTGATGACTTCCGGTTGGACCCAGAAGTGACCTGCCGGGGCTCCGGGCAGGGGGGACGCAGGCAAGGGAAAAGTGCCTACAGTATATTACAGTGTTAAACTCTTGTACTGAGCATTTGTGAATATAGCATTAACTGATAAAGTGCATACATATCTCTAACTCATGAAAATAAAAACATACATGAAATAAAAGTTTTCCCTTCCTATTACTCAAAAAGCTGCCACTAGATGACATTGTGGCTACATTTTCAAGGCACAGCATAGCCACGCTCAGATACCGCATTTTTGATCAAGCACCAGAAAGACTCAGAGGTGGCGATAGGGATACACATTTATTTCAGATGGAAAGCAGATGGATACACATACTGGGCACATTAGCCCCAGGTTTTCTGAATGAGACCCTAAATCTGGGGAGTTTTTCATGATGCACCATCGCTTTCAGTCTTAATGTCTACACCAAGTGCAATTGTGCAGTGTTATCTTTCCATGTGATTAATTAATTTCTTTTTAGGTATAGTTAGGTATAGTTCATTGAAAATTAATGTGATTGTCTTGCTCCTATTTGCTCCTGATGCCTATTATTTTGCTGACTGTATCTGGTGGAGTCCCCGCTGAGGAGGGCACCCGGGCACTTTAACTATATTGGCGAGGAGTGCCGGATGCATATCTATGCAATATATATATATATATATATATATATATATATATATATAGCATCCAAAATACAGGCGTCACTCCGGGACTTGTGTGTCAAACAAAAGTGAAGTTTATTCGCTTCTACACGGTCTACGCCGTTTCGGGTATTAACCCTTCGGCAGGTCCTGACAAAGGGTAAATACCCAAAACGGCGTAGACCGTGTAGAAGTAAATAAACTTCACTTTTGTTTGACACACAAGTCCCGGAGTGACGCCTGTATTTTGGATGCTGTATTGGTGGCTGCATTGCCACAAGGGAAGGCACCCGGGCCCACAGTATCGCCAGTAAGCGGGGAGTGCCAGACACCCAACAAGTTCTATATATATATATTGTCCTGAAGAAGAAGTGTAATAAAGAAGATGCGTAATAAAAAAGCTTTGAAACGTTGGCATCCATGACGTGACTCCGACTCTGTTTGTAGCATGTGCCGCCACCAGTCGTCTTTGTACTTTGGCCCCTGCTTGGGTTCCTTGGGCGAGCACCGCAGTATACTCACCAGACGGATGTGCTGCTCCAGTATATATATATATATATATATATATGCATAAGTAGAACAGCGGCACTCAGGGTCTTTTTAAGTAGATATTAAGAGACAGGAGCTCTAACTGAATTTCAACGTTTTATTTTTATTTTGAAAACCGTCATCAGGAATCCTGATGACGGTTTTCAAAATAAACCCGGAACGTTGAAATTCAGTTAGAGCTTCCGTCTCTTTATACCTACTTAAAAGACCCTGAGTGCCACCGTTCTACTTATGCTTGTCAATTCCTTGGAAGGCACCTCAGCATATTGACCATCACCAAGTTTCACCCTGAGTGCCAAGTACTCTTTCTACTATATATATATATATATATATATATATATATATATATATATATATATATATACAAATGAAAATATGAGCATGACTGCGATAGTGACACCTTTGCTTTCTGATGGTTCAATGCCACACATTATTTCATGCACAAATTTATAAAAAATATTGTATAATAGAACCTTCTATATAATACATATATACAGCACAAATGTACATACATATCTGAAGCCTGTTTTTTGCCTTCTGAAGTATCTTGTTTTAAAATTTTTTTATTGAATGGTATTTACATATGTATTTATTGTTTGTATTATGATTTGCAGTCGTTTCAATTGTTTCACTGCCCCTGATGAAGTCATGAATATGACGAAACGCGTTGGGCCTTCCATTCTGAATTGACTATACCACCAGTGTCATCGTTCCAATTGCGACTCATAATGTCTCACCAGAGTTTTATTTTCATTGTTTATGTGTAAACATTACACCCTAAGAGGTGCTTTTTATGACAATTTTTACTGAGGTTGTAATAAATACCATTTTTATCAAAATTGTTGTGATATATTAGCGCCCTCTGAAACCCCACTTTCTTTTTTCATTTCTATTCCCTGGATCTTACCTAACAGAAGATCCCTCAGAGGTGCTGCTCCATAGTTCTAGAGCGCAGAAAGGGGACCCCCATATCTTGTTATATATATATATATATATATATATATATATATATATATATATATATATGAGACAGAATATATATATACAGTATATAATTCTTGTGCTCTGGCAATTAAAAACACAAACTGTAATTTTTTTTTATTAATACACAGTGATAAAAATGTTTCTTTTCAGAATAATTATAATAAGATATGGTGAACCAGACTTCTATTGATGAGTTCAATTTATGGTTATTTTCTGCCAATTCTAATTACACATCACTAATTATCTGTGTTTTCTTCTTTCTATATGTATTTGGAGTGATAATAAATTTTATTACGATTACAGTGATATATTTTGATGCTCAGTTACAGACCCCCATGTACCTATTCCTCAGTAACCTGGCCTTAGTAGATATCTGTTATACAACCACTACTGTCCCTAACCTGCTGTACATGTTACTATCTGGAGACAATACAGTGTCCTTCACACAATGCTTCACCCAGATGTACTTTTTTGTTTTGGTTGTGATCACAGAAGATGTTCTCATATTTATCATGGCCTATGACCGATATGTTGCTATATGTGATCCTTTACACTATCACTATATCCTAAGTAATAAAAACTGTTTCTTAATTACCATTGGCAATTGGATATTAGGATGCTTAAATTCATTAGTGCTTACAATCCCACTATCGCACATATCCTTCTGTCAGTCACGTAGCATACACCAATTTTACTGTGATCCTAAAGCTCTGATTGCCATCGCCTGTGCTGGTGGTGAAAGGTTTTATGCTATTATTTACATGGAATTATTTGTATTTGGAGTTTTCCCACTCATGCTCTGTATGACATCTTATGTAAAAATTATCAAGGTCATCTTGCAGATGAAATCCAAGGAAGGAAGAAATAAAGCCTTCTCCACCTGCTCATCCCACCTCACCGTGGTCATTGCTTACTGTATGACGGGTGTGTCTGCATACATGATGCCACCATCGGAGTACTCTAATGTCTTAGACCCAATATTTACTGCACAATATGCAGTTATCACTCCCATGATGAACCCTATCATTTACAGTTTGCGGAATAAAGATATGAAAGCTGCTTTGATAAGAATAATGAAGGTAAATGGAAGAATTTAACAGCAAAGCTGGGTTCACACCTATATAATCATTTGCACATTCTTTTGACACATAAGACATTCATGCGCAATCTAATGAGTCTATACACACTTTCAATCAATCATGGGTGGATCCAGAGGAGGGGCTATTGGGGAGATTGCCCCCCCCCCCCCCCAGCACTGTGTACTGTTTGTATTCCCTGTATTACAGTTTTACAAAATCTTACATTGATTTTGCTGTCTGCTACAGTCTATTTTTTGCCGAGCTGCTGATGATCCTGTGTACTCTGAGGCCCCTGGGCAGTGGCTGCTATGTTGTGAGTCAGGATTAATTGTTAAAAACCCGCCAAATTAAATGTCTAGATCCACCCATGCTTTCAATCATGTTTTATCAGAACATAAAGGTTTTATGTGCAGATGACACAGAGAGGTAGATGTATTAATCCTTAACAAGAGAAAAATGCAAGGGTGATAAAGAGAGAGAAACATCCAGCCAATCAGATCCTTACTGACTATTTTCAAACACAGCCTGTAACATGGCAATTTGGATGTGATTGGCTGGACGTTTATCTCTCTTTATCACCCTAGCGCTTATCTCTTGTTAAGGCTTAATACATCTGCCCCAATATTGGACACAAAGTGCAATGTGTATACACTTTCCACCTTTCTGTCCAATAATTCTGTTGATGTTCTGATTGCCGCAGTGCCTGGAACCTGTAGTGAGTGTATGGTAGCACAAACTTTTCTTCCAATAATTATTGTTAATATATAAAAAATATTAGCAGTCTTTAAATCTACTATTAAACTTTATGTTGCTGAAACATTCCTTATTCCTTATGCCTAAGACTTTTTTTGAACATTATTTTTCTATTATTGTTAATTTTCAAATTCACTGAAATGTAGATGGTTATGATTTCTAAAAACACTCCTTTTGATTTTCTTTCTTAAAAATATGCTAATTTTAAGGTGTGTACACATGGTGTGATTGCCCTGTGATTCGATCCAAATTTAATCGGGACATTTCGATTTTGACTATATAGTACAGATCTGTACTAAAAAGTTTTGGCTGCACACTCTATTTTTCTGTTTGATTTCCACTAAACGGGAGCACACATCGGGATCCAATCAGCATGAAATGCTGCTGAAAACCATTCGATTTCAATTTCATTTCTATTTGATTTTGACTATATAGTCAAAATCAAATAGAAAGTTAGTCAGAGTTACACCGTGTGTATACTAAATGAGTCAGTTCATTTATCTGAAATGTTTTGATTTAAAAAAATTGTGGAATTCATCCAGTCGCTAACTGAGGAGCATCTTAGTCGCGCTAAGCATCTTGTACCATTTGACCCAAAAAAGGATTAAAAGTATATGTGGTCACATCTGTAAATAAACATTTGAAGCCTATGAACACACCACATGCCCTTTATAGTTTCGCAGATATTTATCCTGGAGAGGATGAACCAATGGAAAAGGCCAAAGTGCCCTGTGAACGATGGACCACTATAGGAAGCACAGAGGGAAGTTTGCACAGGTTTGAATTTTTTATGTGCACTATATAGTATGTTGTTAGTATAAGACAATGTGTGTCATATATCACTTGACCTTTGATTGGTGGTGCTGCCAAAGATTTTTGTCATTTATACAATATAGAAAGAGTTTTTTTACGGAGAGGCAAAATAATGCCTTTTTGGGGCACTCTTTTTTATATTGATATTGTGTATATAAGTTTTTTGAAATATAACTATCCATGATATCTTACATTATTTTTGTCATTTGGACCAGTAAGAAAACAATAGATTCTTTAAAAAAAAACAGCACCCCTGATGAAGGCTCCCTGTGGGACGAAATGCGTTGGGTACATGTTTCAGCTATGAAAAATCACTCTAACTACAGGGAACCACTGTAAAACATTTTTTTATTGTCATTTTGTATTTTAATAAATGTTTTATTATATATAAAAAACTTTATTACTTATATTTGTATGAAATATGGAAAGACATTGATATACTAGAAGGTGGTACCCACTCTTTTGGGTATATAAGGTTTCAGCGGTCCCACTAGTAGGAGACCAAGTGTCATCAGTGACCAACATCTCATTAGCGCAATTTAAGAGATTTTGTTTTGTATATATAGATGAAATCAGAAAGCAGCATTGATTTCCAACATTTCAAAAATTTATTTTTTCATCATCAGGTTACAAACAACAATAAACAAACACTCACCTTATATATCATCAGCACCCATGCTCCCACAAATCTGCCGGCGCCACCGCTCCCGGTATTGTCCACCCTCTAGTGATGTCACTCACTCCCGGAGCTTGTTGCCTGGCAACCAAGTAAACATACTCAAAATTTCTCTCCCACAGCAAGATTAAGGCTGAGCTTCTGTGCTGATGGCAATAAAGGTGGATGGAAAACTCATCAAATACCATAGTACAAAAATACAAACAATATAATTAAACTGTTACATAACCAATGCATACTAGAATAATTACATTGCCAGTTACTCATAATGCAGACTGCGCCTCAATACTTGAAATGTAATATTAGGCCAATTGTTTATCACATCACAGGAACAGTGAAAAAAGTTAATCGCTCTAAATATTATGAATGAATAGACACATGCACAATATTATAAATGGATAAATACTATCATGAGACATATACTGATCCATACAATGGATTATAAAAAAGGATTATAAGAAAGCTCCAAGACCACGTTGTTCATTCAAACCAGCAGGGGACAGCATTCCCAGTCATTTAATCCACTTTGCTTCACAATGCAATAATAACCTAGAGTGGTCACAAGCCTGTTTAAGGTGGGCAATGTGATCAATCACTCTGACCCGTCTCAATCGCCGCATGGATCGAGGACCCAGTGGCAGAACTTGTGAGTGGTGGGCCCAGGTGCAAAATAATAATTTAGGCCCCACACCAGTGGGTGACAGGGGTACAAGCTGCTGGTCTAGACAGCAGTGGGTCCCTTAGTCCTCAGGGGCTCCAGTGCAATGCACCTGCTGCACCAATGGTAGTTCCGCCTCTACGAGGACCTGTGCACCGCCATTCGCTTATGTAGGGTCCTGTCACGGGTGGAAGATCGGATGGAATTGTGTGAGTTACAGGGACTGCAGATGAATCAGGAGAAGTGGAGTTAAAACAAGCAGGTTTAATTAATTACTTTTTCATAAATAGAGTACTCAACGGGAGAACGAGAACTACGGGAAAGCACTCAAATACTTCTTTGAGATAAATGGGAGAATAAATTAAATATGAAACAATAAGTTCTTGCATAGTAAATAATATGAAGCAATAAGTTCTTGCGTAAGGGTTAAGGATGTTGATGATGGGATATGGATAAGACTGTGACTGTACAGGAGACCAATGGGAATAATTGTGGTTGAGGTGAGAAGTCTGGAGTTGAATTAAGGCTGGAGTATAGGGAATGGACCCGATAGGTATTTGTTGGAATGGACCAGCTAGAGCGGACCGGGTGAGACTGGATCAGCGGCCAGAGGAGCTGGGTTTTGGCCATGAAACACAGATACTAAGCTGGGAATACCAAAGGCACTACAGTCATGGGGTCTCCCAAAGGACCAGCAAGCTCAAGAGACTTTTTGTTCTGACAATGGTTTGCCTTAGCAGCTCCCCTAAGTACCCAGGGAGTGGATGCCATTGGCTGGAATGTCAGGGAACCAGGAAAACCTCCCAACTTGGCCAATAGTAGCTTGTCCGCACTTTTGTCCTTAACAAAGATGGTGGTGCCGGACTCCCAGCCCCGCCTGAGCATGCTCCAGCTCATTACAGTGCGCTCGGCTCCATCTCCGGGGGACCTCTGCACACAGGACAGCCGCCGATGGCACGGACGGGTGAGTAAACCACCTACTGTGTCCTGTGGTGGCGACCTGTGACAGGTCCGGTCAGTCTTCCCTACATACCCTTTGCCACAGGGGCACACAATCAAGTAAATAATGAATTTTGTAATGCAGGTCACATGGTGTCTGATCTGAAATCGTCTGCCTGTGCAGGGATATGGAAGCTAGTCCCTGTCATCATTGACCTGCAGGTAGTACAATTTGCACATTTGTAACAGCTGGGATATAAACTTAAGAAGCTTGTTTGGGCCAGGTCACCAAGGTCTGTCACATCAGTTTTAACCACCCAACTTCAAATATTTTTGCCTCTGCTATAACATGACATGATATCTGTATCATGTAAATTCAATAGGGGATCAGTTTTCACAGTAGGCCAAAGCTTTTTCACTGTAGAATTAATGGTCATGCTTGCCTCGTTGAAATGGTTAACCCCAGGGAATTTTTTACCCTGTTTATAAATTTTCAAGGAGACTTTCCCTGGTTACACTCATAGCCCTCTCCTTTTTCTGTAAGAGAGTACCACGTCTATATCCTCTCTCTATTAATTTAGCTATCATACCATCAATATGCAGAGCTGCCTGCCCTGGGTCAGTGCAAATGCGCCTGGCCCTAATGAACTGCGAATAAGAAGTCCATATTTTAAGGACTTAGGATGGAAGCTTGTGGCATGTAATATTGTATTCTTGTCAGTCGATTTGCTATACAATGTAGTGGTAATACTACTAGCATTCGATGTCACCTGTACATCCAAGAAGATCACCAACTTCGGATCTATATTATAGGTGAACTTGATAGGGCTTGAGGAATTGTTGTGATCACTGATGACCTGTTCAAAACCTTCTTTGGTACCTGACCAGATTATGAACAGGTCGTCAATGTATCTCGCATAGAAATACTAACTTACTAATAAATGGATTATTGAGGAAGATGTCTTCTTCTGCCGCAAACATATAGGCATTGGCGTACGATAGGGCCACATTGGACCCCATTGCACACCCTGCCAACTGTAGATAGTGGCTCCGATCGCACAAAAAAAATAATTTTAGTAAAGACAGAGCATTCCCGACTATCAGTCGTTTAACTGCTTCCAAACCATCACCATTAGGAATTATGGTATAAAGTGAAAAAGCGATCCCCTGGCCGCAATAATCGGGCCATCAGGGGGATCAACCACCCTCTTGTGTATCTTGGGAAGTGTGTATATTAACAGGGTAATTAAAGGGCATAATGCATCTGCCAACTCCCTGTCAATCTCTCCCTCTACAACATATTGATCCAATATCGATTATAACTCTTTTGTAAAAGCTTATGTGGGATTACAAGGCAGCCTAGTATACACCTTGCCATAGGACAATGGTCATATTCAAGTGCTTAAATATTGTTCATAAAGAAGAAATATGGGCCTCATCGAGAAAACATAAAAATCTTTAATAGGAAGGCCATTTAACCATCATTCCAGGACTATTCAGCTGAGGTGTCCCATGCTCGATGAGAGTTCTCTCATTTGTGTTCCAGGCTTTTCAAGGCAAATAAAAAATTTGCACTTCTGTTTCCGGCCCATTTAAGAATTTTCAAAGGATCTTCATTTAAGGACTGTAGTATGGTGGCTGATGTGGAGAGATATATTTCTGAGTTATACATGGAAGAAGAAAATACTCAACAGCATAATGAGGACTAATAGTACAAAGTTTTGCTTGAGAATAAGATCTTTCTTCTGGTTTGATTTTCTGGACACTGCCTTGAGATTCTGCACAAGGACTTTCGGCTTCTGATCATAAATATTAGTATACAGTAAATACTAATACTACTACAACTGTATATCCTTTTCTCATTTTATAGTTACTTAATTTTTTACCAATAATACTTGCTAAACTATGAGGTTCTAATTCTTTTATATATCCTTGTCAAAAGTTATATAATTTTCACATTGTTATGAGGAAACGCCTTCTGCATAGTTTTTTCCCCCTCAAATTATGGGGGTGGCTAGGCTGTATTGAGCTATTTTCTCCCATTTCCTCCATTTTCTCAGAGTATCAGTCAAATTGGAGATATATTGCCATTCTAAGGTTATTGACCAATTATCTGGCAAAAATTCCATTGATTTTTTTAAACTGAAATTTTTATTGTTTATTTTTTTGTTTCCCCCTTCCCTCTATCCTTTTGTGTCATTCCTACCCTGTCATGTGACCCTGATTGATAGTTTTTATAAACAAGGATATTGCTTTTCAAAGTTCAATTTAACAATGTTTGGGGTCTATATACAGCATATAGACTTGAGAGATGTCTAGTCTGATAGTGGGCACATGGAACGTGGGTGGTATAGGATCCTCAGCCACCGTAGAAAGATTCTGCTATATCTTCGTAAAATGAGAGTTGATGTAGTTTATATTCAGGAATATAATTTAATGCCTAATTAAGTGATAAAATTAAATGCCTTGGGATGGTCTGTGGTGGCCTCCTCCTCATATTCCTCCAAATCAAGAGGAGTAATTGTCTTGACAGTCTATCCCCTTCATCGTTCATGCTACTACAGGTGATGTGCAAGGCATATACGTACTAGTGGATGGTACGGTGGTAGGCTCTAGGTTTATGCTATGCAATATATATGCCCCAAATCAATATTTCAGACACTTTCTTAATCATATTATTACTAAGATGCTCAGTTTCACTGACATCCCTGTAATTTTAGGTGGAGACTTTAATATAGTTTCTTCTCCGATATTAGCTAAAAATATCCCTCCACATTCCTCTTTCTCTACACCTAGATTCGATAAGTCTCAAATATGCTCTAAGCATTCACTGGTGGATGTTTGGCGGGCCTGCTACCCACTACAAATTATTTTTTACATGTTTATCGGCAGACCATCAGACGTTATCCAGAATTGACTATTTACTAGTATCAGAATCCCTTTTTTCTAAAGTGGTTGATTCTAAAATTGAAGATATTTGCATATCGGATCACACCTTATGTTGGATGAAGGTAATGCTTTCTTCTGACAAAAACTCTTACCGCTCTTGGCACTTTCTTTCTCATCTTAGTAACTCAAAATCTATTCACTCTGCTTTGGAAGCAGCATGGATGGACTTTCATTTGCATAACGATCAGACACTGTTAGAGAACCCCGCATTGTACTGGCAATCATCCAAGGCGCTAATTAGGGCCATCTATTATCATATAGTTAAAAAAAAGGGATTCAAAACTAAATGCAACGTACCTGGAAACCCAGGCTGCTCTTACACATGCTTTTCACCAATATAAGATATCTGATTCTCCGGACTCTAGATCAGCTTATGTTACCCAAAGGACTAAATTTGACACCCTTCTGACTCAGATCGAAGCCAAATATTCCTTTTCTAAGGACTGTGGTATTTACAGAATTGGGAATAAGTCAGGTAAAACTTTTGTCTGGACTACTTAAGGGTAGACGCCCCAAAGTGATCATAAACTCTTTACTTACTAACAAGGGCAAATTAGTTCAGACCTCCACACAGATAACGGAGGTATTGCAAGCCTTTTACTCTAAATTATATTCAGAAACTGTAATTGATCAGTTGAACAAGACGTGTTTTTGGTCAAATGTGCAATTGCCTCAAATATCAGAAGAGCAGGGGGTCTCTCTCTTATCGCCAATCACAACAGATGAAGTCTCTAGAGCAATAGCAAGACTTAAAACAGGCAAGGCACCTGGACCAGATGGCTTTTCTAATGACTATTATCAAATTCTCTCTTCTAAAATTAGAGCCCCTTTCTAACTTATTTAACTCCTTTTTAAAGGGAGACCCTTTCCCCAAGTACTTCAATTCTGCAGGTCATCCCCAAAGCTGGACGTGACCCTGTACTTCCCCATATCCCTCTTAAACATTGATTACAAATTGTTCACCAAAATTATTTCAGATAGATTATCACTTATAGTTCCCTGTGTCATATGTGAGGACCAAAAAGGTTTTATTAGAGGCTGTCAAGCATTCAGTAATATTCGGAAAGTTTTAGCTGTGATGCAGAGTCTGTGATTCTCCGGTTCTTCTGAGACTAACGTATTATTGTCACTAGATGCCAAAAAGGCTTTTGACCTTATTACTTTGGACCATCTCTTGGAAACTCTGCAGAGATTTGGAGCACCGGAGGATTTTGTAGATCTAATCTCTCATATTTATTATTTACCCCTAACACAAGTGCTAGATAATGATTCCCTTTCATCTCCTTCTTTCATTAGCTCTGGCATGGGGCAGGGATGCCCATTATCTCCTATGCTCTTTGCGCTTGCATTGGAACCTCTTGCGGTCTCTCTGCGTAGTTTAGAGAGTTTTAGTGGTATCACAATTAACAATGTTTTGGTTAAGCTTTTATTATACGGACGACATGCTTTTATTTATTTCCAACCCTCTAACGTCTATACCTGAAAAAGTCTCTCAAATTGAATCTTTTGGATCCTTTGCAGGATGTAAAATGAATATTGCAAGGTCAGAACTTCTCCTTTTAACCAGAGATGCTTCTGCTTTTTCTGATTATCATATTTTAGCTCGCTTCCCGGTAGTTCGAACCAGTTTAAAATATTTAGGGATAAATATTTCTACCTCTCTATCTAATCTATATGCAGTGAATTTCAGCCCAATAATTTGGAAATTGGACAAACTCATTAAAGACTGGGTTTCCCTTCCTCTCTCCCTTCTGGGAAGAGCCAAAGTTATTAAGGACGTCGCTTTCCCTAAACTTTCATATTTATTACTGACCTTGCCGATCCCTCTGCTTAGAAGAGATGCCCTCTTTATTAACAAAAGTTTTACAAAATTCTTGTGGGCAGGCAAGAGACCTAGAATTCCTTTGGCTAGACTTCAGCTGCTTTGGTAGAAGGGAGGTTTGGGAATCCCGGACCAAATTAATTTTATTAGCGTGGCAATGTTCCGTTTTATCACGGATTGGCTGTGGGGTAGAACGTATTTCCAAGTTACATTCTTGATTTTGACACCTTCCATTCCTTTTCACCTGTGGCGCTTCTTCATACACCAAAACACAAACTCCCCTCAGAGATGAAGAGGAGCATATTGTTCTGGCATACCTATCTAGCTTGGCAGCACTCGAAAGAAGGGTAGACGGCCTGAGATGTCACCACATAAGACCTTGTGGGGCAACCCCTGTTTCACTCCTGATCTCAAAAACTCACGTTTTCTCGATTAGAGAGACAGGGGAATTGCAGCTATATGGGACGTCTTCGACCCAGGAGGAAGAAGTTTGCTGTCATTTTCGAATCTACAATCAAAATATTGCATCCCTAATCAGGATTTCTTTATGTATTTACAAGACAGACATTTCATACAATGCCAGGCTTCACCAATGTTGGTGGAGGCTGCCACAGACCCTCTTCGTGTCCTGATGGTACTTACCAAAGACAGCCCATTTCACCTTCGATATTATCATTCTAATTTTAGGGAATCTGACAGAAATAAACATTGGGTATAGGCGATATCATCTTGGCATAAGGATATCCCCACCATAGAATCATGTGATAGTTTCCTTAATAATATTATGGAAACATTCAGATATCTCCACTCTGCCTCTCTGCAGGAAACACATTTAAAATTCCTTCAAAGGGCGGATATAGCACCTACTCATATGGTACCTGATGATACAGGATGTTGTATCAAATGCAAAACGAGTAATGCGGACCTATTCCATAATTTTTGGACATGTAATAAGGTCTATAGATTTTGGTTCAAGATGGTGGAATACATTAATCAAACATTCAAAATTCAGGTTAGAAAACATCCTCTGGCATGTTTTTTTCTTGATTTTAGAGAATGGGATCTGGGACCAGAGAAATAGAATTATATTGGTGATATCTATTATATTAGTAATAGCAAAATAACAAATCCTTATATACTGGATAAAAAAAATCAGCCCCTTCAATAACTGCAGTCAAAAACATGTTATTGAAAGTTTTATACTTCGAAAGACGTGCCACTCTTCCTGATGTAGAGTCGGGAGTTCAAAGATTTGCTAAGAAATGGGAAAGATAGTTTGGACTGTGACACACAAACATTTATTAACAAACTTTTTGAATCGACTTACTGGTTTTTATATAGACAGATCGCAAAAGCCCATTAGGGAGAAGTCCTATTGGGATTGTTCCTGTATGACACATAGTGCCCCTGGGTGTGGTATAGCACACCGACAGTCAGGATCCTGACAGTCATTAGCCCAACATCGGGATCCTGACTGTCTGGAATCAGACAGCACGTGGGGGGGGGGGGGGGGGGGGGAGAGTGCAAAAAAGCCCCTTACAGGCACGCTGCGCTCACCATGCTGCGGGCACAGTTCTATTCTATTCTCCTTCTATGGGGGTTGTGGACCCCCATGAGAGACAATATCAGGATCCCTAGTATTGGGGTTTTACCAGTCGGGATTCTGACGTTGGTGTAATGACTGTCGGAATCCCGACTGTCTGTCAGCTATTCGGCACCCACCGCCCCTAGTTAATTTTGCTGAATGTAGCTCTTGAGTAGGTTCAAGAAAGCAAACCTAAGGCCAGGTCATCATTGATATGTATATAAGGACTATTTCGGACTAACTCTGGACCCTACTAACTTAAAAATATGAATGCTTGAGCTTCTTGGTTCTTCACTTATTGTCTTGTCGGTACTTGTGGAGTATCACGGCTCCCATCGTATGGCATCGTATGCCATATGTAGTGGCATACGATGGCATACGATGGTATACGATGCAATGTGATTTTTACCGATTTTTGATCATTTTTGTTCAAAAACGTATGCCATCGCATCGGATGCCATCGCATCGGATGCCATACGATGGCATACGATGCGATGCGATGCGATGGCACCCGATTTTGCACTGAAATTCATCAAAATTCATTGAAATGTGTAGTAAACATGTTAATTGTCCCCCAACTGTCATTTTTCACTGTGTACCACCCCCAATATCAATGCCAACCCGAAGCGTGGCGAGCGCAGCGAGTCCGCGAGGGGCGGCGGTACGCGTCCTTTGACCTTTTCATACCCCCACTATCCACGTCGGCGTGGAGTTGAGAATAGAAAGTGTGGCGAGCGCAGCGAGCCACCGAGCTCGAAGCGTGGCGAGGGGTCACGCATACCTGTGAAGCTCGCGAGGGGACGCGTATAGCTGTGAACGCTTCGGGCTCGGCTCACTTTCTATTCTCAACTCCACGCCGACGTGGATAGTGGGGGTATGAAAAGGTCGTAGGACGCATACCGCCGCCCCTCGCGGGCTCGCTGCGCTCGCCACGCTTCGGGTTGGCGTTGATATTGGGGGTGGTACACAGTGACAAATGACAGTTGGGGGCCAATTATCATGTTTACTACACATTTCAATGCATTTTGATGCATTTCAGTGCAAAATCGGGTGTGATCGCATCGCATCGCGTGCGATGCGATTTTTTCGCATACGATCAAGGTCGTAGGAGCCGTGATACTCCACAAGTACCGTCTTGTCTACCACTTCCCCTCTACCCTCTCCCTCTCCTTTTTTACCTTCTTGTTCTTCAGTAGGTTGTACTATTTTTACTTTCATGAATAGCATAATGTTTTTCTGGATTTTTTAGTCATATTTGTCACTTATGTGTTTCTTAATTATTTGCTTATACTTCCTGATTTGTACAACTTGATAAAATAATAAAAATTGTATAAAAAAAAAAGAACGCCACCTGTGGTCCAGTATACAGAGGGCGGTATTCAATGAGGCTGATTCGCCAGGTTTTTATGGCGATTTTGTGCTGTAAGGCCAATTTCTGACTAAAACGGTGAATCACCCTATTCAATGACCAGATGGCGAATACATTTCAAGGTTTTTTCGCCATGATTCACCGAGTAGCAATCGCTATCTTTTTATGGTGAAGTGGAATGTGAACTTTTAAAATAAAGGCCCTCATTCAGGTTCATGCGCTCGCATGCACATTCGCAAGCACTCTTACAAAAAAAACCCACACGCACACATCGGGCGAAGGCACGCCTATAGTGCTTGCAAAATCATTTGCACGCAACCATACTAAGAAGGGGGGTGGACTATCATTGCGCGTACGTGTAACTGGTCGCTCGCACCCACACATTTTCGTACGCACACTCACCTCAGTCTGCTAACGAACATGCTCTACTCCCCAAATGTTAGCAAACCAAATACTAGTATGCACGCAGCAAACATCCTCTCACACATCAATTAAATCACATCACCCTCCTCAATTATTTCCATGTGCTGGATACAATAATCAACTTTGCAAGCAAATTACATTGACACAATAGAGCATGTGTGACATGTGTTGTGTTCTAAAGGTAGTATCTGATATCTATGTTGCATGTGAGGTGACACATGTCGACTAATGTTGACAGGGGCAACATGCTAAATATAGCAGAGTAGAAATGACAATAGTGGTGGTATGTTACATAAGGCAAATTTATAAGGGTGGGATTTGTTTGGTTGTAGCGCATTGGTTTGGTCAAAATAACTTTAGCAACAGAAGAAGTTTGTATCTGCTAACACTTGATTGCTGGTGGTATGCAATCAGAAGTTGTGCTAAGTTAATTGTCTCATGAAATCAACCATGTATTGGTGTCAATAGTGTGCAGGTGCCATTGATTTACCCATTGATTTAGCCATTTTGTGCGTGTGTTTGCTCCGTACGAATGAGCACATTACAAGGAGCAAGGTGTGCGAAACTAAAAACCTGCTTTGAGCTTGCGAAAAGTTTTGCGTTTGAGGGGAACAATCCCTCTTGCACTCATGCGAAAGCACACCCACCACTCATAGTGAACGCCCATGTGTACGCCCATGTGTACGCCCAGTTTTGCTCATTATAATGGTCGCGCCCATGCTAACGCCCACTGCACGTCTACTACCTATGCACTCGTTCGCATGGAGAAATCTACGCGAAAGTTTGCTTGCGAGTACTTTTTTATTAGATTGCACATGCGCAGTGCGTTAGCTGCACATGCGCAATGGGGGTAGCAGGGTGAAACGTGCGAATTCGCATGCGTACGCGCCAATGTGAATAAGGGCCAAAGTGTTTTGTTTTTTACAATTGGTGTCAAAAAATCTGGGATTTTATTCTGAGGAGGGGCATGCTATTTTTATTCATGTGCTGTAAGCACATGAATATATATTTAATTTAAAAAAAAAATATATATATATATATTTTTTTTTACACAGAGCAGCCAGCAGGGGGCCGGAGCCGAGCCGCTCATTAGATATTCATATATTCACTTCACCCGATCATTACATATTCAGGATTGGGTGTAGTGAATATACGCGGTCCCCTGCTGGCACCCCCGGGGGGCAGCCTGTGCTGCCTGGCACCCGGGGAGCCCACCTCCCCCCCACAAACGTTCTGGGGCAGGCAGGGAGACTTCCATCTCCCTGCCTGCCACCGTCCTCAGGCTCCCTGCGGCGTTCGTCGCAGGAGCTCAAATTCGCCGGTCAGGGGCAGCGAGCCCCTGACTCGTTAAATACCGGAGCCGGCGAGGCTCCGGAACGCGGCGACCAGTGGCGAATGTGCAGCGAATCCTAAACAGGATTCACTGCACATCTCCAAAACCCACATTGAATACCGCCTAGAGTGTTTTTTCAATGAGTCTAGCTGCAGCTGCTATACCGTCAGCATGTGGTATATATAAAATATATGGGTCTTTATGAACCAGGAAGAGATAAGTTCCTGCCCAGTTTAGTGTGAACCTTTATAATACTGTAGTTAAATTAAAGTAAAGGGGAACATAGGTACAGACAGTACAGAGTAGTACAGAATTCAAAACAGGTGTCAGCAAACTAATACCCCTTTCACATCGCACTTTTAAAACGGTAAATTGCCGTTTTTTTCCCTTTTTAAAACGTTTAAGCCTGCACTGTGAATGCACCACAGCCGATTTACCGTTTAAAGTTAACTGGCATTTCGAACCGTGTAAAAAGCAGAGTCCTACACGGTTCCTTGCCGTTTTTTGTGCAATGTGAATGTGTACAATGCTATGCATTCACAGTGCAGGCTTAAACGTTTTAAAAAGGGAAAAAAAAAACGTAAATTTACCGTTTTAAAAGTGCGATGTGAAAGGGGTATAAACCGGTATTTAAAACGGTAATCTGCGGCAATGTTAAGGCTCTGACCCGTTTTAATTACCGTTTTAAATACCGGTTTTTAAAACGTGTCGGCGATGTGAAAGTGGTATTAGAAGATTTTATATACTGTACTACTAGCTGAAGTACCCGACATTGCCGGGATTTTAAGAATGTTTGTTTACAAAAATCTATTTAAATATAAACACACAGTATAAATAACATTAGTTGTTTCGTTAATTTACATTAAACAGCAGCTCATTATGTATTTCTTAACCTGTGCTGTTGGGGGACCCTGCTACTGCCACTTTATAACTCTGTGTGGGTTTGTGCTATCTCCATGTCCCAGTCACATGCAGCCCTGTCATCGCTGACATCTCATGCATGTCCTGATATAGGCCCTTATTCTGAACTGAGCGGTACGGCCCGCGTGCGGCCGTACCGCCGATGTTTTCACTCTGCACATGCGCAGAGGTCAATCTGCGCATGTGCAGGCGAAATCGCCGCACATAAAGTTTCTACGCCGCAAAGGGGGCGTATAGGGGCGTGAGGGGCTTCATACCCTCATTTCCCTATGCATACGCCCCGCGTTTCATGGGCGTTCCCATGCAAACGCGGGGCGTATGCATGGTAATGAGGCTATGACGCCAGTGATGGGGGCGGAAAGCTGACATCGCCGGATGTCAGTTCTCCGCCCCCATACAAGCTTTCACACGGACGATTGTCCGTGTGGTCTCAGCTTGCGGGAGCTGGTGGGGCGTGCGGCCCTGCCTTCGATGGTCGCAGACCATCGAATGCAGGGGGCAGCTCCCACCATGGTGGAGGCGTACGCCCCACCATTTTCATGCGGATCGCCAGCCGTCCGTGTACGGACGGCCGTGGCGATCCGTATTGTGGGCGGGGATTGGTTTGTGCGGCCGGAGCACCGTATGCGGCTCCGGCCGCACAGATCTGAATAAGGGCCATAGAGTGTGCTGCTGCCCCACCCCTAGGGGTGCTAGGGATGTGTTATTCACAGATAGTAATTCTTATGTATACCAAGTTTGTTGTAAATTGCTCCAGCCATTCCAGTGTTATGCTGTCTGCTAAAATATTCTGTGCTGCATCCTCACCCCTAGGGGTGCTAGGGGTGTGTTACCTCCACAGTATTTGTTCACAGATTGTAATTCATATGTGTACCAAGTTTGGTGTTAATTGCTCCAGTCATACCAGAGTTATGCTGTCTTCTTAAATACTCTGTGCTGCCACCTCACCCTTATGGGTGTTATGTATGTCTTACCCCACAGTGTTTTTTCCAAGATTGTAAGTCCTTTGTGTACCAAGTTTAATGTAAATTGCTCCAGCCATTCTGGAGTTATGCTGGAACCTACATATGAGTGTACAGCAAAAAATGTGTTTTTTAATTAATAAAAAAATGAACCGTAATTCATTTTGATTTGGAATTTTTTTAGTTGTCTCGGCCATGTTTTAATACGCTCATAATATGATCTTCCCTTGTAAACTGTGGATTTGTATAGAAAGAGAGAAGGACAGACAAATTTTCAGTTGTATATATTAGATATAGAGATAGATAGATTCTATATTCTGAATTTTGCTCAGTTCAGAGATTATCGGCAATCTGTGCATCAGTGTGAATTGCACTGATCATATTGCAATGGTATTGGGCTTGTATCAGTGGGTGTGATCGTTGATCTTGGTAATCGGAATGAGCATAAAACAAAAATTGTGTTTTTTAATTAATTAAAAATGAACCCTAATTCATTTAAAATGTTTTAATTTGCCTTGGCCGTCTTTTAATACGCTTGTATGTAAAATTTCACAAACTTTGGCTTGTAAACTGTGGATTTGTATAAATGACTAGCGCATAATTTGAATCATCAGTAGTCAATAATTTGTCTTATTTAGAGCAGTAGAACGCACTCCAGAGCCTTCTGACGTGGGTAACTTATTTTTTTGCTAAACCCTGTAGGTACTTGTGTACAATCACGGCTCCCACGATGTCCATCGCATAGCAAAAAATGTTCAATGGCCCCCAAATGTCATTTTTGAGGCTGTACCACCCCCACTATCAACGCAAACCCGAAGCGTGGCGAGCACAGCGAGCCCGCGAGGGGCGGCGGTACGCGTCCTACGACCTTTTCATACCCCCACTATCCACGTCGGCGTGGAGTTCAGAATAGAAAGTGTGGCGAGCCCGAAGCGCGGCGAGCGCAGCGAGCCCCGCGAGGGGACACGGATACCTTCACAGGTATACGCGTCCCCTCACGGGCTTCACAGGTGTCCGCGGCCCCTCGCCACGCTTTGGGCTCAGTGGCACGCTGTGCTCGCCACACTTTCTATTCTCAACTCCACGCCGATGCGATTTTTGAAAAAAAATTCTTAAAAACTGCAAAAATCGCATCCCATCGCATGCCACTACATATGGCATGCGATGGCATGCGATGGGAGCCGTGAAAGTACACAAGTACCACCCTGTATGTTTAAGCCAGAATATGTATACAGTATATAAGGCTTTTAAGGTTTTTTGACTCCTAAAGTTTAAATTATTTATCATTTACATCAATTATTTTAAATCCACCATCCATATACTGTATAAAGTTAAAAAAAATTGTCCAGTTATTTTTAACATCAGTGATATCATATTAGATTGACTTCATGTATAAAACTAACCTGGAATATACTTTAACTCAGATTCCTTTTTGTAACTTTTCTACATTTCCAAAAAAGTTATTTAACAAAGGGATAAGACCAAAACACAAAAAATACCATACTGTAATTCAAAGAAATGTACCTCAAATTAGGATGAATTGTATTTTTAACCATTACTATTGATGTCATCTTCAAATTGTCCCCCCAAAAATTGTAATAAATACATTTCAAATGTTACACAGAAAACACAGTATATCGGTGAGTGTTATAGTACAGCAACTGCTTGTTTGATGTACAGTATGTACTTATTTTGCTTTATTTTCCCTAAATCCATGCATTGTGAATACTACACTATTAAAAAAAAAACAGTTACATAAAAAAAATAATGAACAGAATAGTTGTAAATCCTTTAATTATAATTATAAGACCTGTATAATGAAACCCCACAAGTATACAGTTCTAATTCTAATTTCGTAATTTCTTCAATTCCCCAACGCAACACCTTAATTGCACAATGTACAGAGACTAACACACTGTACCATACTATAAATATGATTCCTTCTATGAAGATTAAAAGGTGTGCTACTGTATGAACTTCAAAATCTGTATAATGTTACTAATGTTACTGTAATTTATCTATGGTTGTGTACATTAGTGTCTTTTCCGGCTCTCTGCTATTGCATCCAACTCTTAATCTGGCCATAATAACTGTATAAATTTTTTTTTCAGATGTTTTACATTTCGAAAAACAATTTTTTTTCTTATTACCTGCAAAGTTTTTTTTTCCTTTGGTGTTGGGTGTGTTACCCGGAATATCATATTCTAACATTTTAGGTGGTAATTTTGGGAAACAGCATATGCAAAATAACAAATAGTCTGAGTTGGATCCAACTTTTAACTGTTGTACATTGGTGGCATAAGCATTGTTTATTGTTAAATATCACAATATCGATGATAGAACCAACTCTTAACGCTAAATTACTAAAGCTTCTAAAAATTAAAAAGGTGATGTATCCCATAGAAACCAATAAGATTCTGTCTTACATTTCTCTATTGTATCATAGAAAATAGTAGACATAGTTTGATTGAAGGGCAATATCAACTCTTTAAATTTTAAAAGCTTAGTCAATTTACCCCTTACTATGAGCTTGGCACAGTGGGGGTATTCAATCCCGAATCCGAGTGTTGGGAAGTTCCCGACAGACTCACAGTCATTTTTGACCTGTTCTGACTGTAACTCAACAGTCAGTATTCAATGTTTCGACTGTGGGAATGTCCGCGTTATGATGGAAAGGAACGCTAAATTGTTTGTAAATCAGCCGTAAATCTGACAATTAGCGTCTGTTTCCGATATTTCAGATTCAACTGAAAAAAAAAAGCAGAATCTGAAAGCCTTCAATACTGTCAGAAAAGGAAGCATTAAAGGTGATTGTAACAACATCTGTCAGCAGTATGGAGGCACAGATTGAATACCCCCAATGACCATTAACATAGTAATATTGTTATTACAGGATACCCTGAATAGGGGATGGAGAACCAGACATATGTTCCAAAGTTCCAAATAATTTCATTTTCTGCAAAGTCTGATTATACCCCACTAACTGTAGGTTTGTTTTTCTTCCTATATATATTTGGGCTGCTCCTTAATTGTATTATAATCACAGTGATATATACAGATGCTCAGTTACACACCCCTATGTACCTATTCCTCTGTAACCTGGCCTTAGTAGATATCTGTTATACAACCACTACTGTCCCTAACCTGCTGTACATGTTACTATCGGGGTATAATACAGTGTCCTTCATACAATGCTTCACCCAGATGTACTTTTATGTTCTGGTCAGTTCCACAGAGGATCTTCTTATCTTTATTATGGCCTATGACCGGTATGTTGCTATATGTCATCCTTTACACTATCATGTGATCTTAAGTAAGATAAACTGTCTCTTAATTTCACTTGGCAATTGGATATCAGGATGCTTAAATTCATTTGTCTTTACAATCCCAGTGTCGCACATATCCTTCTGTCAATCACATATCATACATCAGTTCTTCTGTGATCCCAAAGCTCTGATTAATATTGCCTGTGCTGGCAGTGAATATGTTTATATTATAATCTATATTGAAGCATTGGTATTTGGAGTTTTCCCAGTCATGTTTAGTTTCGTATCTTACATAAAAATTATCAGGGTCATCTTCCAGATAAAATCTAAGGACAGTAGAAAGAAAGCCTTCTCCACCTGCTCATCCCACCTCGCAATTGTCAGTATTTACTATACAGCAGGTATGTCTGTGTTTATGATGTCACCATCTGAATATTCGAAAGTTCTAGAGCCTGTCTTTACTGCATTGTACTCAGTCGTCACTCCAATGATAAACCCTATTATCTACAGTCTACGGAATACAGATATGAGGCAGGCTCTGCTGAGGATGCTGAGGATTCAACAAAAAAATCCAATATAATGAATGATTTGCAGAATCAATGACTCCAGCTGCAATTCCAGAGTCAGCTTCGTAGGCAAACACAGGAGGCGAGCTTCTGGTTCCACAAAAGCCCATCTCTTCTTGGCAAGTGGCTTATATTTGAACAATATAAACAATAGTGTGTACTATAGTAAAATTACTACCACAACATGCATTCTGAAGGACACAACAGAATTGCTGCACAATATAAGCGATAGCAGCTTGTTGAACCAAGTTTGTTGTGTTTATGTAAATCTGAGTGCTCAGTCAGTGCACTGGACCAAAGAGTAGCTACCAGGAAGAAGAAACAGGAGCCTCATCATGAGGCGGAAGAATGTGTTCTTTGAAAGTACAGTACTGGTTTCTGTTTTTTGCGTATTAATTATTAAAAAAAATGTTTCACTTTTTCCTGACTACTTACCTGTATGTTATTTGTATTACAATATCTAAACATTAATACTGTATTCCATATAGTATCCAGTGAATAGAAAGGCCAATGTACTGTATACATTAATGTCCAAGGTTAGTACTAGGTTATTCCTTCCTAAGATATCCAGACTTGCTCCAATATTCAGCAGACTGGGAGATTATGGATTGCACTTGGAAACCCCCCTCTAGAAATCCTACATTTGCCCCTGAGCTGAGGTATTTACAGCTGATCACGAGTGACTGCAGGAACTTTTGCACAGCTAAGGATGCGGAGCCTATGCTTTTGTGGAGGTTTGCGCATCCTACAAACTGTTTTACATAAGTAAACTCATTTTTTTTTCATTCCTTCTCATTAGTATACAGGAATGTGTGTTTTACCACAAACTGATACTATGATACACATAGTAGATAAGGCTGAATAAAGTCCATCTAGTTCAACCTAGGTTTTTTTTTATATAGTTAATCCCTTGGTGTATAATAGTATGTTCTGAAAAAATTAAAGAAAGATTTTGATTCTTATTTGTACCCATGGATGTTTTTAACCAATAAATGTTTATCCAACCTTAATTTAAACGTACTTATTGTCTCCGCCGACACCACTTCTCCTGGAAGAGAGTACCAAAGTTTGACTGCTCTGACCGTAAATACAGTTTTTCTTCTAAGGGAACTAAAACTTTTTTCTTCTAATCTAAACTCGTGCCTTCATGTCCTCGATTCCTTTCTAGCAGTAAAAAGGGTGTTTGACAGTTCCTTATAATGGCCCCTGATATATTTGTACATGTTGAGCATGTCCCCCCTTAAACGTCTCTTCTCTAGTGTAAATAGTCCCAAATTGCTAAATCTCTCCTCGTAACTTAGATTCTCCATTCCCCTAATCTTATCTGAAAGGAACTTGATATAAAGGGGTTAAAGAGTGCTAAGTATTGAGAAATTAGTGAACACTTGGAAAAATAGTCAGTTTGATAAAATGATCTCTTTTTATATAAAAACAATGTTTACACTCCTTTTAGAGATGCAAAGTGGCTGTCCACTGTAATGGTGTTAGCTTTAGACAGCTGGCGAGATTTTGCCATGAGTCGGCTTGATGACGTCACCATCGGGTCCATGAAGTAAATGGGTGTAGGAGCTGGAGGGCAACTGTGTCCGGGATAAAGCCCTGAGAAGCATATCCCGGACACAGTCACCCTCCAGCTCCTACACCCGCACGCTTCACGGATCCGATGGTGATGTCATCAAGTTGATTCGTAGCAAAGTCTCGCCAGCTATCTGAAGCTAACAGCGGACAGCCACTTTGTGCCTGAGGAATACCGCTGCATCAATAGGGTAAGGACAGGGACAGTGCTGTACCGTAAACCTTCTCTCACCTACTGTATCTCCAAAAGGAGTGTATACATTGTTTTTATATAAAAAAGGCACATTTTATCTAACTTTTTATTTTTTTCAGGTGTTCACTCATTTCTTAACACTTAGCACTCTTTAACCCTTTTATAGCATTGTAAATGATTTAATTGTATTGTATATATTTTATTGTAAAGGATTTAATTGTATTGATTATATTTTATTGTAATATGATTTAATTGTAGATGCATTCTCATAATAGTTACAATGAAAATAATAACATTCTAAAAAGGCAATTCTTATTTAATGGAGGACGCTAGAAAAACTGAGAATTCAATCAGAAGGAAAAAAACACACAGGTAAGCGCAGACTCGATATTAGACAATAGTCCCAAATTCGAAAACTATCAGGCTGAGTTTCTGGCCAGTCTCACCCCTGGAGAAATGCTGCCACATAAACTAATTTGGACTAAAGCCAAGCATTACGTAATGTTACAGGATCACCTAAAGACATCGCTGCTCACTGATGGATATAGGGGGAGGTATAGTACTAATCTTTAAATAGTGATTCAATGGATTCAAACACAGCTGCATGTGCTATTTGCCGGGTACTTTTTGTGTTTACGTTATTGCTCTCCAGGCTCAGTGCATCGCCACCATACAGAATATACTAAATGTCAGTTTGGGATTTTTCAGCAGTGCGATAATGGGTACAGGAAATATTGGCTTAGCGCTCACCAAAGGATGGATAAGAGGCTGTAATGTGTGCAACAATATTTTATTGTGCTAAACAAGTGCTGTACACAACTCTACAAAAGTCTGTAGGTATGGTGGGGGGAATGTGGGGTGGGAGAATGGGTGGTGATGGGGCGGGGGAAAAAACCACAGTCTCGGATACCAGAGGATTGCGGGGAGCTGGCGTCCCAGTCTCCCGCAGGATACCTTTGTGATCTGAGGATCAGATGGTGCAGGTTCGGTCCCTCTGCGTAATGTAGTCTCTGTTGGTGTTCATGAGTTATAATCCACGGTGTCACACGGAGCTGCAGTCCGCGTACAATTACTGCCGAGTACCGTCCTCACGTGAGGACGCTGCCCGGGGCAGTGCACACAGACCGGCTCTCGTGCGCTCTCTCAGGAGGGAGACTTCAGGAACGACGGGGGTTCGAACGGAAAGAAAGCAAGCAGCGGTGTGACACGGAGCCGCAGCAGTAACGACGAGACTTCCGGGTCCTCGTTCTCGCGAGAGGACGTTGCCCGTGAAGTAGTGAGACCGGCGGCGTGCGTATCTGTCACTGGGGGATGCAGGAGTGGTGATGCTGAAGCAGAATGCTGGCTTCAGTGTCTGTAATGTCCAATGTCCAACGCGTTTCAGCCCTCAGGCCTTTTTCAAGGATGTGAGTTGGGTGAGGGAGATGAGGCTTAAATAGGGAGGAGTGCGATAGTTATCCACCTATTTATTAAGGTAAATCTGACATGAGCCCAATAACAATACAGACTTTAGAATACAATAGAACATTATTTTACCATTGATGGTTATTTCTATTAGAAGTATATGTATCTATTTATTTACAGTATCTTATATAGCACAGCCTATTTCGTTGTGCTTTAAAATTAGAAACAACAGTAATTAAACAAACTGGGTAGTAACAAACCTGACATAGAGGTTGGAGGGCCCTGCTCACAAGCTTAGAATCAATAGGGATAATAGAAAGGATACATAAGGATAGGATTACATAGCATGGTAGTCCCACCAGATTGTGAGACAGTCCTGATGGGATGTAATTAGATAAGACTGCTACTGTTGGTTTTGTGGGGGTTACAGAATATGATAAGCTTGCCTGAAGAAGTGAGTTTTCAGGGAAACTTTGGAGGCTAGAGGAGAGTATTACTGTGCATGGAAGGGCATTCCATAGGGTGGGTGCTGCCTGATGAAAGTCCTGCAATTGTGAATGGGATCTACAAATGAGTGACTCCCATAGAGGGAGAATAAAATAGGTGGCGAGCGCAGTGTGCCACTGTGCCCGCAGCATGGCCAATGCAGCGAGCCCGCAAGTGGCTTCATTGTTCTCCCCCCGATGTCTGAGTCTGGGAAGTCGTGATTCCGACGTCGGCCTAATGACTGTTAGAATCCCAACTGTCGGTGTGTTATACCAATTCCCTTAGGTGTACTTTCTAAAGGTAGAGGCTTTGTGAATAAAGCACTCTCAACAAGTGGCTGAATTAGTGGCTGTTAAGTCTGGATGATGTTGCTGAAGAGGTCCAGTTATGAAATTAAAGGGTACTTGTTTCCTATCTGGGCGCCCGCTAAGTTAATTGCGCACCATGCTATTCTCCGTAGAGAAATCTGATCGCATCGCATCGTACACATACACGATATTGAACGATGCGATGCGATGCGATCCGATTTGATTTCCCATAGGAAACAATGTTAAATGGCTCAATTTAGCCAAATTATCATAGGAACAATAGTAAATGGGCCAAAAACACCCCTGAACATTGAAATGTCCCCCCAAAAGTAGTTGACGCCACCCCGCTATCAACGTGAACCCGAAGCGTGGCGAGCGCAGCGAGCCCGCGAGGGGCGGCGGTACGCGTCCTCCGACCTTTTCATGCCCTACTATCCACTAGGACGTGGAGTGAGAATAGAATAGTGTGGCGAGCGCAGCGAGCCACCGAGCCCGAAGCGTGGCGAGCGCAGCGAGCCCCGCGAGGGGACGCGGATACCTTCACAGGTAAACGCGGCCCTTCGCGGGCTTCCCAGGTGTCCGCGTCGCTGCGCTCGCCACGCTTCGGGCTCGGTGGCTCGCTGCGCTCGCCACACTATTCTATTCTCACTCCACGCCCTAGTGGATAGTAGGGCATGAAAAGGTCGGAGGACGCGTACCGCCGCCCCTCGCGGGCTCGCTGCGCTCGCCTTGCTTCGGGTTCACGTTGATGGCGGGGTGGCGTCAACTACTTTTGGGGGGACATTTCAATGTTCAGGGGTGTTTTTGGCCCATTTACTATTGTTCCTATGATAATTTGGCTAAATTGAGCCATTTCACATTGTTTCCTATGGGAAATCGAATCGGATCGCATCGCATCGCATCGCATCGTTCAATATCGTGTATGTGTACGATGCGATGAGATACGATTTAATTACGGTGCCGTACGTAGAAAACCTGGGCGCCCAGATAGGAAACAAGTACCAATTAAAGTATCCATCATGGGGGCTAAAAAAAACAATTGTCTCGTGTTTGTCATAAAAGAATAAACATAACATATATCAATCATAAATATAATTATGTTGTAATGATTTGAGTCTGTGTATTGTAGTTGATTATATATTAACAGTTTGTAAAACTATAAAATTGCAAATGTAGAGGGGGTGGAGGGATATAGAAAAGATTAGAAAAGGAGAAAGAAGAGTTATAGGTAACATAAATTAGTGCAGAGGGAAGAATATGGGTTTGCGCTGGGTCTCCGTAGGCGACACACCACAAACAATGTTAGGAGAGAGCATGGAAAAAGCCGGTGATAATGGTAGTGTGGATCTATATTATTGAGAGTAACAAATTATGTGGATGAGTTTGTATTTTGTATACGGGGGAAACAAAGTTGTAATTGGTAAATTGTGTCAGGAGATCAGGGGCGTAGGGAGGGCGGAGCCGGTGAAGCACACGCACCAGGCGCCGGGAGATCAAATGGCGCCGGACCTGTGCATCCCGCCCGCCCCCCAGGACACCCGCTCCCCCGGCCACCCGCTCCCCCGGCCGCCCGCTCGCTTCTCTGCACCCTTGCGCATAAAGTTATTTTGCTGGCCGCCGTCCGCACTGCAGCTGGCTCCAGGCATGCTAGTTGCACGGTCGCGCAGGGCGCCACCATATTAGAGCCTGGAGCCAGCCTGCCCTTGCTCTGTGCGTGCTGTGAGGTGCCGGCTTCTGACATCAGACGCCGGCGCCGCACAGCGCGCAGAGAGCCTCTCAGCAACGGCTCGCCCACCCGCACTCCTGGCCTTCATAATGCATGGAGAGAGACCACCCACCCACCCGCTTCTTACTTCTGCTGGTATGGTATGGGACCGCGCATCACATCGCTCTCTTATGCATGAGCTGTTGTGCATAGAAGGCCCCGGCACTCGGCAAAATCTTACACCATGGCGCTTTGTTGGGATGGTGAGTGAGTTGCACCACTTTCCTCTCACTCCTCATTGTGCTCAGCATTCCGGCTTTTGCTGCAGGTTAGCTTAACTAACATCTGATTTGTTTGCAGTTGTATAAGGGACAGTGAAGAAAACATTTTGCTGCAGTGAGGGAGTTGCACAGCTTCTCCCCCACCTGACATTGCATTCATCACCCAGTTGTAATACAAATTCCCTTGCTGGTCAGTTCTGCACATAGAAAATAAAAAATAAAATACTAACTTAATAGACACAAAATCGGAATATTAAAATACAGATATTCAAAATATTTAAAGCAAAATAAAAAAAAAAAGACAGGCACATCACGCTGCCGAACTGCAGGCATGGAATATACTGTACAAAAGGTATGGCCATATCGAGCGTTCATACATTGGAAAACACAAGTATATACAGTACAATAAATAGTGAAATTAAATAAATCAGGCGCAACTTAAACTCGTCCCCTGTCAGATAATGACAACAAGTCTGCAACAAGCTCCCAATTATCCACGACCTCTTTATCTCCCACTTTTTTAACCTTCTTGCCATCACTGAAACCTGGCTGTCCGCATCTGACACTACCTCCCCTGCTGCCCTCTCTTATGGAGGCCTCTCCTTCACACACTCGGTCAGACCGGATGGCCGCCAGGGTGGAGGAGTGGGCATCCTCCTCTCCCCCAACTGCACCTTCCGCGCCATCCCACCTGAGCCCTCCCTCACATTCTCCACCTTTGAGGTACACACTATCCGCCTCTTCTACCCCATTCACCTCCTTGTGGCTGTAATCTACCGCCCCCCTGGCCCCTGCTCCCCTTTCCTTGATAACTTTGCTGCGTGGCTTCCACACTTTCTCGCCTCTGACCTCCCCTCTATCATCCTCGGTGACTTTAACATTCCTATTGACATCAATAATGCTGCCTCCTCTAACCTTCTTGACCTTACCACCTCCTTTGGACTTTCTCAATGGACCTCCACCCCCACTCATAATCTCGGACACTCCCTTGACCTAGTCTTCACCCACCATTGTAATCTCTCTGATTTCTCTAATTCTTCCTTCCCACTCTCTGACCACAATCTGCTCTCTTTCACCCTCTCATCCTCCCCTCTCCCCTCATTGCCCAGACCCACAGTCACCAGACGTAACCTCGGATCTCTTGACCCCACTGTCCTGTCTTCCCTGGAGACTTTCCTCTCTCCTCTCTCAACCATGACTTGCCCCAACCAGGCTGCCTCTCTCTATTATTCTTCTCTCACCTCTGCTCTTGACTCTGTAGCCCCCCTCCACACTGTTCCCCTTCGACGCTCTAAACCACAACCCTGGCACAACAAAATAACTAGATTCTTGCAAAAATGTGCACGCTCTGCTGAACGCCTCTGGAGAAAATCTCACTCTCTGGAAGACTTCCTCCATTTCAAGTTTATTCTCTCCTCCTACAGCGCTGCTCTCTCCTATACCAAACAATCTTTCTTCAAATCTCTCATCTCTTCCCATTCCTCCAATCCCCGACGTCTCTTTGATACTTTCAACACTCTACTTCGCCCTGCACCACCCCTCCTCCCTTCATCCCTCACTGCCACTGACTTTGCCTCCTTCTTCCTCTCTAAAATTGAGGTTATCCGACATGATATCTCCTTCCATACCCCCTCTGCAGCCCACCCACCCCAATCATCCTCCCCTACCAACTACCCCACTCTGTCATCCTTCTGCCCTACTACAGCTGAGGAAGTCCGCTCACTCATCTCATCCTCTCCCCCCTCTACCTGTCCCTTGGACCCTCTCCCCTCCCGTCTCCTCAGTTCCCTCTCCCCCACTGGCTGCTCCCACCTTGCTCACCTCTTTAACCTATCTCTTTCTACTGGCATCTTTCCCTCACCCTTCAAACACGCTCTGGTCTCGCCTATTCTTAAAAAACCTAACCTGGACCCTTTATCTCCCACAAGCTACCGCCCTATCTCTCTTCTCCCATTTGCCTCTAAAATACTAGAACGGCTGGTTTACAGGCGTCTCACAAGCTACCTGTCTGACCACTCCATCCTAGATCCCCTTCAATCTGGCTTTCGCCCACTTCACTCCACTGAGACTGCCCTAGTGAAAGTCACCAATGACCTGCTGTCAGCCAAATCCAAGGGTCACTTCTCCCTGCTTATCCTTTTGGACCTATCTGCTGCCTTTGACACTGTGGATCACCCTCTCCTCCTCCACACACTCCAAAACATTGGCCTCTCTGGCACAGTCTTCAACTGGTTTTCCTCTTACCTCTTCAACCGTTCCTTCTCAGTTTCTGCCTCTGGCTCTACCTCACCACCTTCTATCCTTCCTGTCGGGGTCCCTCAGGGTTCCGTCCTTGGCCCCATTCTGTTCTCTCTGTACACCTCCTCTCTGGGTGCACTCATTAACTCCTTTGGCTTCCAATATCACCTCTATGCAGATGACACCCAAATCTACCTCTCCTCTCCTGATCTGTCCCCCACTGTTTTCTCTCAAGTTTCCAACTGCCTCGCTGCCATCTCTACCTGGATGTCTGAGCGATTTCTGAAGCTGAATATGGACAAAACCGAACTTATTATCTTTCCCCCACCCAGAGCTATGCCCCCTACTAATATCTCTATCACTGTTAACAACACCATCATCTCCCCTGTTCCCCAACTCCGCTGCCTGGGTGTCACACTTGACTCCTCCCTCTCCTTTGCACCCCACATCCAAGCCCTGGCCCATTCTTGCCGGTTCCAGTTACGCAACATTGCTCGCATCAGGCCCTTTCTCTCACAGAGTGCTACTAAGCTGATCATCCACTCATTAGTCATCTCACGGCTTGACTACTGTAATGCTCTTCTCACCGGCCTCGCTCAATCCCAACTAGCTCCTCTCCAATCTGTCCTCAATGCTGCAGCCAGGCTTATCTTCCTCTCCCGCCGCTCTAACTCTGCTACTCCCCTTCAACAAAATCTGCACTGGCTTCCATTCCCCTACAGAATCCTCTTCAAACACCTCACACTCACATACAGGGCCATCTCTAATTCCATTGCTCCATATATCTCTAACCTCATCTCCATTCATACACCCTCCCGCCCTCTACGGTCAGCTGACGACTGTCGTCTCTCCTCCACCCTGATCACTGCTTCCCATGCTAGAGTACAGGACTTTGCCCGTGCTGCACCCCTTTAGTGGAACGCACTCCCTCGCTCCATTAGACTCTCCCCGACCTTGCAAAGCTTCAAACGGGCACTGAAAACTCACCTATTCATCAAAGCGTACCCTTCCACTGCATAAACCAGCTGGTTCTCTGACCCCTTGCCTGTTTCCTGTTTACATCCTGCTATCTAACCACCACCCCCTCGCTTGCACCTCTTGTAATCTGTCTGTCTCCCCTACCTACTAGATTGTAAGCTCCTCCGAGTAGGGCCCTCTTCCCTCCTGTTGTCAAAGCCCACTTCTCTTCACATTTCACTCACAGCTCTCCTTTACTCCAACACTCAGTGACCATCTTCATACTCATCTCCATCATTGGCCTCAAGCCTCTAGTTGTATGTTGATTGGGTCCTCACTACTTACATTTAAGCTGTAATGTGTATTGAACTGTGGTGCTCTTTATTTGTACTGTATTTTTGTTATTTATTCAATGTTATGCTAAGTTTTTGTCTCCCTGTATTGTTCCTTTGTACGGCGCTGCGAAACACTTGTGGCGCCTTATAAATAAAATTATAATAATAATAATAATAATAACAAGCTTTTTATTCCCCCTTGGCAATGAGCTTTTTAGTCCCCCTTGGCAACAAGCTATTTAGTCCCCCTTGGCAACGAGCTATTTAGTCCCCCTTGGAAACAAGCTCTTTTAGACCCCATTGGCAACAAGCTATTTTAGTCCCCCTTGGCAACAAGCAATTTCAGTCCCCCTTGGCATTGAGCATGAAGCCCCTGGCATTGAGCATGAAGTTCTTAGCAATGAGCATGTAGGTAAGTGGCACTTATGTGTCAGATGTATAATGGGAATTACGGTTTGTTATATAGTATGTAATGGGCATTATGGTTTGTTATATAGTATGTAATTACTAATTGCATTACGGTGTGTGGTATAATATTAGGCCGCACCCCATTTTGCCATGCTAGAGCCCCGCCTACTACAAATCATGTGTGTGCGTGTGTGTGTGTGTGTGTGTGTGTGTGTGTGGGGGGGGGGGGGCAAACATGCCCTCGTTCTGGGCTCTGTGGTGCCTAGCTACACCACTGTAGGAGATTTAGATTGGATATAACTGTCCCAAAGCGTTGAATCTGGGTTGATTTTGATAGTGAGGTTTCAATCCATGACATTTTGAAGATAAAAAAAGGATTTTCTTCAAAGATTTGTAGAGAAGGTGGATGTGGGGAGATTTACTCTTGAAGTATTGATTTCCTTGCTGCTCCAGCCACAATGGACAAACAATGTTTATCTTCAGGTGTAAGGTGTAAAAGGGATTTTATTACCCCTAGGACAGCCCATTCCAGGGATGCCAGAAATTAAATTTTAGTAGATGAATTAATGTAATTAATAACTTGTGACCAGAAACGGTGTATCATTGGGCAATTCTAATGGCAATGAACTAAATTGGCAGGTGCATGGTTGCCTTTAATGCAGGAAGCTGAAGTAGCTATACCGATTTGGGTAAAATAAGTTTTGGTGTTTGATTAGGGAGAAGAAATACTGCATTAGGTGGGTTAGAGAAATCACTATTTCAGAGGGTTTTAATAACTGCATTTGTGTAATGTTGTATTTGATATGTGGCAAGTACGTGGGGATTAGTGAAGTTATATTTGTTGTTGATTTGTGCGATGATAAGAGGTTTGTGGGAGTCAATATCTGTTATACATCTGATAGAAGAAAAAACGGTACTTGTTTCCTAGCACGGCGCCACCGATTTTGATTGTATCCATCGGGTCGGAAAAATCGGGTCGATCGCATCGCATGCCAACCAAATTGCATGTGACGCGATCGACCCGATTTTTACATTGCAATCAATGTAAAATGGTCCCTGAGACCCGATTTTACATTGATTTCAATGTAAAAAGCCCCAAAACCCCCATTTTAATACCAAACCCCCCCCCCTCATGTTTCAAATGCCCCCCACCATTGTTAACGCCACCCCACTATTGACGCCAAACCGATGCATGGCGAGCACAGCGGTAAGCGTCCTCCGACCTTTTCATACCCCTACTATCCACGTCGGCGTGGAGTTGACTTCATATAGTGTGGCAAGCGCAGCGAGCCACCGAGCCCGAAGCGTGGCGAGCGCAGCGAGGCTTGCGAGGGAACTCGCGGGCCTCACAGGTATCGGCTGCACTCGCCACGCTTCAGGCTCGGTGGCTCGCTGCTCTCGCCACACTATATAAAATCGACTCGCGAGGCTTTCGAGGGGACTTGCGGGCTTCACAGGTATCGGCTGCGCTCGCCACGCTTCGGGTTGGCGTCAATAGTGGGGTGGCGTTAACAATGGGGGGGCATTAAACATACTTTTTACACGTATTCTATCTGAAATTGGCCATATTGGCCCATTTCACATTGTCACCTATGTAAAATCGGGTTGATCGCATCGCGGGCCATTATAATGGCCCGCGACTGACGCGATCAACCCAATTTTCACTTTAAAAATAATTTTACATTGTTCCCTATGGGAAAATCGCGTTGATCGCGTCGGTCGCATCGCGGCCCCTTATTAGGGTCCGCGATAAATGCGATCAACCCGATTTTGTCTTTCACGGGCAAATTAGCTGGTGATTGACACAAAATCGGGTCCATCGCGTTGATTGTATGCCTTAAGTGCCTTAAAGTTAAGGCATACAATCAACGAGATGGGCGCCGTGCTAGGAAACAAGTACCGATAAACCTTTGTGAGACCACGAGTGAAAAGGGAATTGTGATTTTCCATCTTGAAAGGAGGTAATTAGCCAAACTGGAAGAAATAATGATTTTAGGGGATGCAGTTTCCAATTTTTCCGGATTTTAAACCAAACTGATCTAGTAGAGATGAACACATTTTAGTCTCTTTATATTGTCAGCCTCTAGCACCATACAATAAACTGGGTATTCATCTAAATTTTGTTCAATTCAATATTTTCATTCAGACCAGCAGGGAACAAAGTCGCCAATGAAAAAAACCAAAATGCTTCTCAACGCGGAGTAGATTGACCTTATCTCCCTCTCGCTGTGGGTTTGACAGTCTCATTCCCTTGCACTTTCAATACATTAATATCACCTTAGTGTTTGTATTTCACGTGGCGTGGTACGCTGTTTGTACATAAACCTTTAAGAACATTTCTCCTGTGGTTGAGGAATCTAATGTTCAGTGTGCGTGTTGTGCGGCCCACATACTGAACTTCACAAGTGCAAGTTATCAAATAAATTTCATAAGTCAGGAGAGTACAGGAGATATCAAATATTCCAGTTTTTGAACAACCCATCAAATGCATAGGCAATATATTATGAAAAGGTGCCTTATGCCTATTGCCTATTGCTCTCCTTTAATTCCTTAACACCCAATTACCTAACTACTATTTCATTGCAATCCATAGTAACACTCTGCATTGTAATGTTCGGTTGCCTTTAGGCCTGGGGTAGCCAACTCCAGTCCTCAAGAGCTACCAACAGTGCATGTTTTGCAGGTCTCCTCACAGAATCACAAGTGAGCTAATTAGCTCCATCTGTGTATCTTTTAAAATGTAAGTAGAAAAGGAGGGGAAAAGGGGTTTCGGGAGGGGGAAGGATAAGGAGTATGACCGCACTGGTATTTATAGACAGGGAATTAATAAATGGTGATGGTTTAGATTTGTGAGAACTGACTATTTTCCTAGTATCAGAAACAGTAGATCCCAGAGCACTCAGACAATGTGTGTCATGTGGTGCCTCTGTATGGGACAGTCAGTGGTGCACCCCAGAGTAAACTATGTAATGAAAAAATGCCAAGGGAGGAGGAGAAAAAAGAAAAACTCTGGGTGGGGGCACCCTTATGTCACAGATCAGGGTTTATGAGAATAGTTTAGGATTTAGCTTTTATTTGGTATGCTCTAAAATATTAATGTTGGTTCTTGTACCTGGTTTATATTCTAAAAAAGTGCAGCAAAAATATGTGTGGTAATAATGTGGAGACTCACACTGGTCTTTATAGGTAATCCTCATTAGTCCCACAATAGACACCAAATTGAGGTCTGTTTTGGTGGGGATTTTAAATCATAGGATTTTTTTCTAAAACCAGTTGTGTCTCTCAGTGTGGCAGGGATCTCTGCAGCATGAAGTGCAGCAGTTATATCATAAGGCAGTGCGGGGGCACACAGATTATTCAATCGTTATGCTAAAGATAAAGCAAAGTACAGTTAAGGTAATAATGAGTCCACTGGTAAAAACCAGTGGTTACCTGGGAGACCTGACCGGTATGGTAATGGGAGGCCGGGATGTGGTCTGCTGCTGTACTGAGATGAAGAAAGTGAGCGCTCGCCGCTTCCTGCTGGCGTCCCTGCCTGGAATGAGCCGGTCACGTGTGTGCACCACGTGACACGGCGGAATCCCTCTGACGTACGTTTCGCTACGCTTGGTCAGCGTAAAAAAATATATATTTATTTTTACTGATTGTCTAATAATCCAATTTGTCCAGCTGGATAAGAGTGTTGCTGTATACTGTATAAACATAATAATAATTATAATTATAATCATCATCATCATCATCATCACATAATCCAACCCTTTATTTTTATTTATTTTAAAAATTCTATACAGTTGACAGGTTTTTCAGATACAGAGGAAGCTAGCTTCATCTTTACAGGGGCTGGCAATACGGAGCTTGCCCCGGTCCCCACCGCCGGTCCCCCTTGCCACCCTGACCCCCCTCTAACCCTGCCCGTATCCGTGAAGTGGAGACGGGCAGGATGCTGCTGCCCCGCCGTTGAAGACTGGGACGCGCGTGCGCGTGAGACGCACACGCGTCCCAGTTTTAATGGAGTCCCTCTATGCCGGCGCTTGCCACAGGGGAGGTGCTGCCGAGCACCGACACTGAACGAGAGAGGCTCAATCTGTATAATAGCTGTTGTTTTGTTTTGAACTTTTATCAAATTATTTGTGGTTGTGATTGCAAAAAGTTTGGGAACCACTGCCCTAATGTCTCACAATTCCATTTTTCCTCTGTTTATGTTTGCTACAATTTTTGGTAATAAATGACGATTTATAATCATATTTTCAGTTTATTGCTCTTCTTAAATAAATTATCTTATTTTATTTCATCATGCTTGTCTTGAGCAAGTAATTATTTTTACTTTCCTATCCTTTTTTTATGAAGGCTTGACTATTAGTACCTGTTTGAGTTACAAATGTAGTAATGCCTATTGTTGCTGCACCAATCGCCACGTGTGACTTCCGTGGCGATAGGCACAATCCGGTCTCCATGCACGTGCCATGTCACAGCATTGCAATTCCGAACTGCGGGCACAATTTTGGCACGCTAAACAAGCACGAGCAGCCGAATTGTGGGAAATGTTGGGCGTGGCTACATCTGTAGTTGCATACCTTTCTCTGTATATTTCATTTTCACTCACCAGATCTGGATGAGCAATAATAAGTTTGATTGTTGTTCACCAAAAACTATAAATTACAGTTTTCAATTGATCGCAATTTAGTATTTCAAAATATTTTAACTGATCAAGGTCAAAAACAATCTATAATCATTCCTATAAAACATTTTGAATCTAGCGAATAATACCTGTTTTCAATGTTCCCTGGGGCCATATGTTATTATGGTTCCAGAACACTATAAAGAAATGTACCTAACTGCTGGCAAATTTGGTTACCATGGTCATTCCAATAGTAAATAATAACCTTTAAAATGCAAATACTTTACATTTTATTAAAAAACATATACTGTATGCTATTTAAACCCCACAAAAAATCATGCAATGCTTTATTTATTTCTCTATTTTGGTTTACACACTTCTATCAGCAGTTCTCAAACCTTGCAAGCTTAAACTTTTAAAGTTTAGTTTAAGATATAATTGGTGTCTTTAAAGTACTGCATGAGGTGTTTTTGGAACCAAAACTGGTACTTATGTATTATCTGGGCTCCCATGTTAAATGCACCCCATTTTTTCATACCCCTACTATCCAACTACGCATGGAGTTGATTTTATATAGTGTGGCGAGCGCAGCGAGCCACCGTGCCCGAAGCATGGCGAGCACAACGAGCCCCGCTAGGGGACGCGGTCTCATAAGAAAAACGGGAGCCCAGATATTACATAAGTACCCAAAAACTTTATCGATGTGAATTGTTTATAGTAAACCTAATTTGTATTTGTTATATTGTTAAATTCTGCAATAGTGGGTCTGCCAGCGGGTTTTACAGGGTTATACTGTATGTCTTTTAGGGAAGGTATAAATAACATAGGGGGTGGCGTAATAAGTACAGTATGAAGTGGTCTATTGAATTAAAATCAGCTACAGTACTGTTCCCCAAACTTGAAAATATTCATTGAGAAATTCAATTTGCTTTGAAACATATTTCTAGAGCTAGCAATGCTCTTTTCCATCAACAAGTATTTGGGCCAAAGTGAGCCGAATGTTCTATTGTGTTTGACTTCGCCGATCATCCCATTCTGAAATAACATACAGTAATTTTCCATCCAGGAATGCATCCCAAGTGACTTGCTGAAGCATTAACAAGAATATTTATATACTCCAAGACAGGGGTAGCTAACTTCAGTCCTCGAGAGCTACCAACTGTTAACGTTTTCCAGGTCTCCTCACAGAATCATAAGTGAAGTATTCAGCTCCATCTGTGGATCTTTTAAAATGTGTTAGTCAGTAATGAGTGGACCTGTGTACCTGTGAGGTGAGCTGGAAATAGTGAACTGTTGGTAGCTCTAGAGGACTGGAGTTGGCTATCTCTGATCTAAGATATCTATACTAATATTGGGTTTTGTAACTACCAACACATCACATAGTTGAAATGATGGCAAGTTTACGGCAATATATAACAGTTTCTTCTCCCTGTCTAATAATAAAATGAAGGTGATTGTGTAGTTTCTCGGCGGCACTGCCCAGGGATCGCATCGTATGCAAATCACATGCGATTTGCATTTGATTTGCATGTAATGCGATTTAGCACACCCCCTCTATCCACATCAGCCCGAAGCTTGGCGACAGTAGCAAGCCACGCGCGGGGACGCGGGACGCTTCCTCCCGACTTGTTTATACCCTCACTATCCACTTTGGCGTGGAGTTGAATTTACAAAGTGTGGCGAGCACAGCAGGCCACCGATCCCGAAGCGTGGAGAGCGGACGCGTAAAACGAGCCCAAAATGTGTAGAGCGGCCGCGGATTACTTGACGTGTATTATGTGTATTACTTGATGTGTATTACGTGTATTACTTGACGTGTATTATACATCCGCTCGCCATGCTTCATGCATGTTTTCCGCATCCCCTCGCTGGGCACGCTGCGCTCACCATGCTTCAGGCTCAGTTGCTCGCTGTGCTCGCCACACTTTATAAAATCCACTTCTTGACACCAACGTGGATAGTGGAGGTCAGGAGGACACGTACTGAGTCCCCTTGCGGAGCTCGCTGCGCTCGCAATGCTTTGGGCTGGTGTGGATAATGGGGGTGTGCTAATCATATGCAAATTGTATGCAAAATAGCATACAATGTGATCGCCATGAACCTACAGAAGTACCAAATTAATATTTTTTTTTATTTTAGCCGTCATAAGTCTAGTAGACAAATCAAGGTCCCTTGTCAGTAGATCAAAAGAGAAATTAGAGATTGATACCATGATTAAATTACTCCTTCAGCTATTGATAAGGAACTTCCAGAGATAAAACAAAACTTGAGATGGCAGTGAAATTGTTCTAAAAAATTGAGCCAATGTCAGCAGGACATTCAACTTATCAAGGTCCACTATATTGAAGAAAACTGCCTACAAAATGTACTCTTGCTTTTATCTTGTCCATATTTGTACATATATGATGATTTTAGAGTGGATATGCTAATTTATTATTAAACTGACAACCTGCAGTATAAATAATTAAAACATAACCAACATTATCTAATGATTGGGATCAACATAAGACATTAGTGAGATGTATGTACCTCCAGCCATAGAGAGCCCAAAGTGGTGGGGTGCCACAGAATAGCACTGTGTGATAGGGTGGGGAGCTGAAGTTCTGGAGAGGCCCTTTATTGCCAACTGGTATCCTAAGGCGGTGGCTGCTGCAGGCATTAGGCGGATGTATAGCACAAAGGAAGTCCAGTTGAAAGTAAGTTTAGCCTGTACCACATACAACACAGCCCCCCCCCCCCCCTCCTTAGCTATCCCTAGAAGATGATAACTAGCTCTTTTTTGGCTTGTTCTCCCTGGACAGTGTCTGCAAAATAAGTGGTCTCCACCAATGTTGTGGCTTTCTCTGAGCCCCTCTCCATGACATACTGTATTGTACCTGCCTCTGATCTGTTGCCCCTGTCCATGACTGTTGGGGCTGTCTCGGATTCCATTGTCTATGGTGCAGTTTGATGACATATTCACCAGAATACTGGACATGCTGCAGCCATTAGAAATAACTTGAATTCCAAGTTTTATCTACTGTGACATGGCTGTAACATAGATCCTGCAATAATATTGATTTTTGGCTTGGATTTTTGGATTCCTGAAATAATTTAGCACCCTACATTAGATAGCCTGTTTTATCGCTAACACAGGAAATCTGCATAAATCATAAATCTTGCATTGCTGTCATCAGCACACATATAAACTATTATGTTTGAGACAAAGCGCTTAAACAGAAGGTGAGGGAGTTAAAATATAAATATTTAGAGATATAGGGCCTTATTTTGGTTCATTCTTTCTGACAAAATCCTTCTTAGATGGACAAAACCATGTGCACTGCAGGGGGGGCAGATGTAACATGTGCAGAGAGAATTAGATTTGGGTGAGTAATTTTGTTTCTGTGCAGGGAAAATACTGACTGCTTTATTTTTACACTGCAATATAGATCTCACTTTGAAGTAAAACCCCACCCAAATCTAATTCTCTCTGCACAAGTAACACCTGCCCCACCTGCAGTGCACATGGTTTTGCCCATCTAAGAAGGATTTTGTCAGAAAGAATGAACCAAAATAAGGCCCTTAGTGAGAATGAAAATGGTAGACAAAAACAACAGGAGCAAAAAAACCATAAAGGTAAAAAAATAAAAAAATATATAAGATAAAATAAAAAATAAAATAATGAATGAAAGTAAATAAAAATAAATATGAATATAAATAATAAAAAAAATGAAAATGAAAATAAAATACAATAAAGAAAATAGAAAACAGCAATAGCTAGGACATTTACAGCTCTCAATAGAGCTTTTTTCGCGGAGGTGGTGATATTTTTTTCAGATAGTGTTTTCTGTAGTGCAGTGGGAGACAACTAACTTGCCCTAGCCTACTTGAGGGTCTTTTGTTGTTGTTATTTCTCCTTGCCGCGTCGCTCTGGTGGCTTCTGCTGTATCGGCTTGCAGCTGCTTGTAGCATCTGCGAGTGCTTCCGTTCGGGCGTCCCTGAACTTCCGGTCTTCGTCTCTCTCCGTCTCTCTCTCACCAATGCTTTTTGTGCCGTGGGGCACTTAATCATGGTTCCATGATTAAGTGCCCCACGGCACAAAACACGTTGGTGAGAGAGAGAGATGGAGAGAGACGAAGACTGGAAGTTCGGGGATGCCCGAACGGAAGCACTCGCAGAAGCAGCTGCAAGCCGATACAGCAGAAGCCACCGGAGCGACGCAGCAAAGAAAAATAAAAAAACAACAACAGTTGTCTCCCATTGCACTACAGAAAACACTATCTGCTTGTGGAATGGCGCCTTAATTTAATAAAAGTCCATAAATATGGTGATCTAATCTCCAGTGAACACCCAAAGCAGTTCTTTCAATATCTTTATTTTCAGAAAGTTATTCCAGACACAAATAATGATGTATAGAAATGTACCAACGCGTTTCGTCTTAAACAGACTTCATCAGGGGAACATTTTTGTGTCTTTAATCTTTAATTTAATACAGGTTTCCAACAAGTAATGGAATTTTGGGGAGGTGCCTCCTCCACTTGGAGTCCTTTATTAGGACTATCTTAGATCCGTTAGCCTTCACATTCTAGGCAGCCGGTACTTAAATACTGATGGTGAGTATGCTTAAGTGTAAATAACCCAGTGACTTTAATATCCACTTAAATGTCCTTACCTGCTTTTACTCTAATATGTTAACAAGTCTTACAACTTGTCAATCCAATAGTTGAAATGGGTAAAAGCACATGCAAATTATACAGCAGCAAACCAATGGGTCTTTTTCAAAAACCACTGTGTCCTGCAGGGAAGAAACCACAAATGGGTGTTATATGGTTGTTGGGGTCCCTTAACCCTCTGGGGACATTGTGGTAAAGGCTGCCAAACCTTTTTGACAAATAAGGTTAATCTGATTGTATATAGAGCGCGAGGTGGAATATTGGGTTCAGATTTATATATATATATATATATATATATATATATATATATATATATATATATATATATATATACGAAAACTTGGGGAATCCGCACTCCAAAGAAAAAATAGAATGTTAGGTGCCAGTCCAGAAGTACTAATAAGCAAACAGTATATCCAGGGATATAGACGAGACAGCACTCAATTTAAATCACTGTGAATCCATCACAAATTTTATATAAAGTTCAAGTATCATCCAGATACATTAAGATTTTCCAACAGTTAGCAAGGAACACTTTGGGAATTTAGGAACATAGTCACCCATCCATGCAAGACTTCATTAGTCAAATTGGCAGTCGACAGATCTGTTTCGGCATCACATGACTTCATCACAGACAGTCAGTCTGTGATGAAGGCATGTGATGCCGAAACAGATCTGTCGACTGCCAATTCGACTAATGAAGTCTTGCATGGATGGGTGACTATGTTCCTAAATTCCCAAAGTGTTCCTTGCTAACTGTTGGAAAATCTTAATGTATCTGGATGATACTTGAACTTTATATAAAATTTGTGATGGATTCACAGTGATTTAAATTGAGTGCTGTCTCGTCTATATCCCTGGATATACTGTTTGCTTATATATATATATATATATATATATATATATATATATATATATATATATATATATATATATATATATATATATATATATATATATATATATATAGCGAGAAAATAAGCGGCACTCAGAGACTTCAAAGGCTGGTGAAACGTTTCACCAGCCTTTGAAGTCTCCGAGTGCTGCTTATTTTCTCGCTCTATATACTGCTGAGGCCTGATCCCCTCTTGCCAGAGGGCACCAGAGCCAGTACTCTGGGGCATCCACTCATAAGACCTGAGTGCCGGTGTTTTGGATTATATATATATATATATATATATATATATATATATATATATATATATATTACCTCTAAGTTTTTTTGCTCCTGTTGTTTTTGTCTTTTACCATTATCATTCTCACGCCTTATTCTTGTTCACTCTTTCTGACAAAATCCTTCTTAGATGGACAATACCATGTGCACTGCAGGGTGGGGGGGGGGGGGGCAGATGTAAAATGTGCAGAGAGAATTAGATTTGGGTGAGTCATTTTGTTTCTGCGCAGGGTAAATACTGGCTGCTTTATTTTAACACTGCAATATAGATCTCACTTTGAAGTAAAACCCCACCCACATGTAATTCTCTCTGCACAAGTAACATCTGCCCCACATGCAGTGCACATGGTTTTGTCCATCTAAGAAGGATTTTGCCAGAAAGAGTGAACTAGAATAACCCCCTATATCTCTAAATATTTTTATTTTAACTCCTTCATCTTCTGTTTAAGCACTTTGTCTCAAACATAACGATAAAAATAACAGAGCAGCTAACATAAAATAACTGGTGCAGACCCCAAACTAATATATTTACACATATAAACTGAGAGAGTCTTAGTTGAAATATAGTATGACAGCAAAATACTGTATATCCTACTACTCTACATAAACTGCAACCTAACCTTAACCTCTCCCTCAAGCTGCCTAACCCTAACCTCGTCCCCTGCTGCTTAACCCTAACTTTTCCCTCCTGCAGCCAAACCTCATTTTCCCCCTAGTGCCTAACCCTAACTTGCCCCTCTCGTAGCCTAACCCTCCTTTTCAATAACCTAACCCTAACATCCCCATTCTGCAGCATAATGGCAGAATGTGCCGGGATACTTACAGTTGGGATGTGCTGTCTTTATTGTGACATCCTGACTGAGGTGACTGCATCCCTATTAAGGTACTATGGGTGGCAGGGCCGGATTTGTGCCTAGGCCCGTGAGGCACCAGCCTCAGGGCGGCACCAATTGAGGGCGGCAGGCAGGATGACAGTCTGTTAAATGGCACAGTGGGTGGGCAGCGGCGAGTGACGAGCGTCGCAGACATGAATTATCATATGTAGGCGGCAGTGCCGCTCGTCACCCGCCACTGCTCACCCACTCTGCCATGCACATTACATCACCGCTTAGTGGCTGGGTCCGACTGTCCCCATGCGCATCCAGAAATGGCTCAGGCTCACTGCTGCCGGCTTCCGCCCATTGGCTACTCTACACACACAGTCAATTGGCTGCTGTGTATCCAGCAGCTGAGCGACGCACAGATCCTCCCTGCGCTCAGTCAGTCACAGTGTGTGAGCCGGATAGAGACTGACAGAGACACTGTGCTAATCACTGTACTAATAAGTGCCTCCGTGCAGTGAACAGTCCAGAGAGAGACTGACGGAGACACTGTGCTAATCACTGTACTAATAAGTGCCTCCCTCCCTCCGGGTCCGCTGTACAGTGAGCAGTCCAGAGAGCGTAAAAAAAATATTAAGGTGGGCTACAGTTACATTTTTATGAAATATATATAAATAACAATGTATATACATATATGATTACATTAAAATAGGGGGATGGGGGGGCACAAAAATGGGTACTCTTTACCTAGAAGGGCGCCCATCGCATGTACATCGCATACCATTATAATAGCATGCGATGCGACCGATGCGATGCCCGCGATTTTACATTGAAATACATGTTAAAATGTAAATCGCGTCGGTCACATCGCATGCGACCAAAAATCGCATGCGATGCGACCAACGAGATTACCGCGATTTCACATAGGGAACAATGTTAAATGGCCCAATTGACCCGATTTTACATAGGGAACAATGTTAAATGGCCCACAGAGGCCAAATAGCCACCCTCAAGTGTGAAATGGCCTCCCCAATTGTTAACGCCACCCCACGATCAAGGTCAACCCGAAGCATGGCGAGCGCAGCGGTACGTGTCCTACGACCTTTTCATACCCCCACTATCCACGTCGGCGTGGAGTTGAGAATAGAATAGTGTGGCGAGCGCAGCGAGCCACCGAGCCCGAAGCGTGGCGAGCGGACGCGGATACCTTCACAGGTATCCGCGTCCCCTCGCGGGCTTCACAGGTGTCCGCGTCCCCTCGCCACGCTTCGAGCTCGGTGGCTCGCTGCGCTCCCCACACTTTCTATACTCAACTCCACGCCGACGTGGATAGTGGGGGTATGAAAAGGTCGTAGGACGCGTACCGCCGCCCCTCGCGGGCTCGCCACGCTTCGGGTTGACGTTGATCGTGGGGTGGCGTTAACAATTGGGGGGGCCATTTCACACTTGAGGGTGGCTATTTGGCCTCTGTGGGCCATTTAACATTGTTCCCTATGTAAAATCGGGTCAATTGGGCCATTTAACATTGTTCCCTATGTGAAATCGCGGTAATCGCGTCGGTCGCATGAGATTTTTTGGTCGCATGCGATGCGTCCGACGCGATTTTTTACCTGGCGATGCCCAAGATCAAAATCGTGGGCGCCGTTCTAGATAAAGAGTACCCAAAAAGGTTGTGCCTAGGGGCGGCCTGACCCCTAAATTCACCCCTGATGGGCAGTATGCTCTAAAGCAAAAATGAGTTAAAACCCCCATCATCATGGTTTTTACAGCATTTTCATATGCACTAACCCCAATCTGCTGTGGCACCTCTGGGACGGTGTTGCCATTTTTTGCCGACTATACCCTATAGAAGCCTATGGGATTCTCTCCACAGTGCTGTCAGAGGAATCTGTCACATATCCCTTCCAGCATGCCCCGCACCAGGTGAGATCACTCTGCACATGCGCAGATGGACTCCCAGGTCTCAGATAGAAGGTTCAGTGACGTAATTCGCATTACAAATGACAGCTCTCATCACAAGAGCTGTCCTTCACGTTACTAATCACATATGTTAGAGCATTAGTGCATATGCGATTAGTATGGGTGCAGTAGGCGGCAAATGGTGGCGGAGTGGAGCGATGGATGTTAGAGCATCCCATCCAGTGGCGTAACTATAAATTTTGCTCCCCCTGCCAAAAAATTTGTGGTGCCCCCCCCCCGGACTCCTCTCCAGCATGTTTCCCCAGTTTGTGACATGATGATGTCACACGCATAACGGAGAACCTGAAGCAGGATAGAGGAAGAGAGACCAGAAGACACTGCGGCTTCCCTTGGCTCCAACGCATCCCAGGCTGCCCTAGCACGCCCATCCGCCCGCCCATCCTGTACACAGTAGCCAATTGCCGGCTCTGTGTACAGTCAATTGAATCAGTGGGGGGGATTTGTCATCTGTGCCATGGCCGCACCAGCGCTGTGTCTGACTTACCTCCAGTGCTCAGCCAGTGGACAGTGACAGGCAGCATGTCAGTGCGTCAAGCGGGTGCCGGCGCCCACACAGACCCCACTGTGGCTTGCTCCTCCAAGCGGCAGCTGGGGCTGTCTTACAGTAGTTACGCCACTGGCCCCACCCCTATGTTATAATCTAGTGCACAGGTTCTCAAACTCGGTCCTCGGGACTCCACACAGTGCATGCAGGTTACATCACAGAATCACAAGTGAAATAATTACCTCCACTTGTGGATCTTTTAAAATGTGCCAATGAGTTGTGAACGGCCCCTGTGCACCTGCCGGGTGACCTGGAAACCGTGAACTGTGTGGCGTCTTGAGGACCGAGTTTGAGAACCCCTGCACTTGTGAATTTCACTAGTAGAAGAAGCAATTCCAGTGAAAGCCAATAAGCATAATCCTATGTCGACTGTTGACCTAGACACCCCACAAAATCTGAACATTCTGGATGTGCAAATAGAGATAAGATAACATTTAATGGCTACAATTCTAAAAGTTTATCATGAATACCCAAGAGCAGAGTATATGGCTGATGCAATGCCATCATTTTCTTCTACTCCCTATAGAAACATCATAATTGCACATTGCACAGGGACCCACAGATTTTATTATAAGTACGATTCGTTCCATCCCGGTGTGCTGATTAATGCTGATCTAATGGTGAGCTGTGATGTGTTTTACTTACACTGTAACAGATCTATTCTGACCATGGAGGTTAACATTTTTTTCTAGATTTATTTTTTTGCATTTGTTGCAATTGCGTTGAGTTTGCTGGAAACAAAATTATTCTCTCTTTTTTTAATTTGAGTCTATTTTTAAGGTAGATTAAAACATTATCCCACAATGTTGTAAAATATGTATTCAGATTCATAAAGAAATGTGCTTTGTTTAATACAACATATGATTGGCGTTACTGTAAAGGGTGCACGGGGGCACTTGCTATGGGGTCCTGCTGCTTAGGGGCCCCATTGGCCCAGAAAGCACCACACTGCACTATTCTCATTTTCTCTTCTTAATATTCTGCTGCCCGCAGATTCTGGCCGTTTCTGGTAGTATGGGGGTAAGTGAGGTGGTGTCACCAGGACTGTGTGGGCAGAAGCAGGCAGAGAGGAGGATCAGCACTTATATGACGATACCCCAGAAGATTTTACATAGGTCTTATTTCACCTCAAAACTTAAACACCATATAGGGGGCTCGTGACTCCAATTGTTACAAATGTAGAAACCCTATTGCAGATCTTGTCCATTGCATAGGGTCTTGCACCGTTGTACAATCTCTCTGTCTTTCCCTTCAAGAGTACATAAAGTCAGACCTGAATATAGATTGTAACATCTCCATGTCTTTCCATTCTGGGGTATTTATTCTTCTACTGACTGTAAGAAATTAACCCTTGGTAATCAATACTGCTCTTTTTCACATACCTCATGGTACCTCTTAGAATCTTTAACTAATGGTCCAACTTTTTAATATGTCTTAGCTTAAGCCTGTTTTGATCTAGATTTTATCATATTGAACTGTTTTCATTATTTCTATTTGGTCATACGGCAGTATTCAATGACAATAATCGCTATGTGCAGCGAATCCTGTTTAGGATTCGCTGCACAGTCGCCGTGTTCCGGAGGGCTGGGGCATTTGCTGCCAGCCCAAACCTGTCGCCCTATTCAACGCTGCAGGGGCTCGCTGCCCGTGACGGAAAATTTTAAGCCCTGCGCCGAATGCCGCAGGGAGCCGGTGGATGGCGGCAGGCAAAGAGATGGAAGTCTTGCTGCCTGCGCCAGAATGTGTGGGGCAGGAGGGCCCCGGGGACACAGGCAGCAGAAGCCTCCCCCCCCTGGAGAGCTAGCCAGGGACACGGTTAGGGAGCCGCTGCACTGATCCCACTCTTGCATATGTAATGAGCGGGAGCAGTGTGAAGTGAATATATGAATAATAATAATAAAAAATTTAAATATATATTCATGTGCTGTAAGCACATGAATAAAAATAGCATGCCCCTTCACATAATAAAATTCCTGATTTTTTTACACCAAATAAAAAAAAACCTTTATTTTAAAAGTTCACATTCCAGTTCCCCTTAAAAAGATGGCGATTGCTACATGGTGACACACAGCGAAATTAATTCACCATCTGATCATTGAATACACTCACGGCGAATCACAATGAAAAACTCATAGAAAAACCACAGCGAATTGCGGCGACTATCAGACGGTGAATTGTCCATCATTCACTGTTCGCCATCGGCGAATAGTGAACGTTGAATAGGGCGAATCACTTTTTCAGTAAAAAGATTCACCTTAGAGCACGAAAATAGCACACATTCGCCGTAGAACAATGTGAATCAGCGTCATTGAATACTGCCCATAGAATGTCATTATTCATCATTTGTCTATTTGTCTTTATGCCCTTTATATATTATATAGTATTGTTCAACTGTAATACTGTTGTATTTTATCGATCTTTATTCTGTCATTGAAATTTTTTTGTTATTAAAATAGGGGAGCCACACCAACTGCCAGTGAGTCATGGCAGTTATTCTGTTATTTCAAATATCGACCAATCTTTCTCTAACTATCATGTATCTAGAACAGTCTATACAATGACTGCTGATTGGTTGAGGTGGGCCTCTTATGCAATTAATCTCTTTAGAATGTTTCATGCATCTCCCCAATATGCCATATTCTCAGCTGTAAAATACATGGATATTAGAAATTACCAGGGAGTTCTGCCACTCTGAAAGGACAAGGGGCTGCTGGCTGTCATATAGGGCAAATAATTTCACACTGGTTTACAATATCCCTATGAACTTTCCATAGGAAGCATTATTTGTTATAATACACAAGCAGTGGCGCCGGAACGGGGGGGGGGGGGGGGGGGGCGAGGGGGCAGCTTCCCCCCCCCAAAATTACTGAGGCGCTAATATAGGCGGGCGGGCGCAGTGGCGTCACTAGGCGGGTGCGGGGGGTGCGGCCCGCACCGGGTGTCACCAGTCAGTGGGGTGACACCAAAATCAGCCGTGCTGCTGCACCCCCCGCACCCGCCTAGAGACGCCACTGCCAACGGGAGACCCGGTCCCTGCATCTGCGCTCACACGCCCATAGGTAGCTGACAGCCGGGCAGACTGTATGTGCGCTGCCCGGCTGTACTAGTATCAGGAAGGAGTTTCTGTATTTTCACAGATCTCCTGCTGGACCGCCGGGCAGCCAATCAGGAGCGGCTATCAATGCCGCCGCTCCTGATTGGCTGCCCGCCGGTCCAGCGGGAGATATGAAAATAAAGATTATCCTGCCGGAGACTACAGCCGGGCAGCGCACATACAGTCTGCCCGGCTGTCACCAATTAAAGACGCAGCAGCACACAGGTACTGCGGGCGGGCGGACGGGTGATTCGGGGGGGGGGGGTAGTAAGCTTCCTCCCTCAAGCACAGCAGCCCGTCCCCCATCTGCGCGTAATAGTAGTAGTAGCCCCCCTCTGACCTGCACTTACCTGCCCCTTCTGACCTTCACTTACCTGCCCCCCCTCTGACCTGCATTTACCTGCCGACCCTCTCTGACCAGCACTTACCTGCCCCCTTCTGACCTTCACTTTCCTGCTCCCCCTATCTGACCTGCACATGCCTGCCAACAGCCCACCAAAACCTTTCCTAAGTGTGTGCTTGCAACCGTGCCCCTGCAAGTGACAGCCTGCTTTCTCCTGCGTATGCCTGACACCATGTCCCTGATTCCTTCTCTCTCCCCCTTCTCACCCTGAGACCCTGTCTCTCTTTCTCATTCTCTCTTTTTCCAGGAAACCCTCTCACTCCCTTACCCCTGTATTTCCTCTACCCAATGCCCTATTTGTCTCCGACTCTCCTGTCCCCTAAGATCATCATAGTGACAACCGAATGGGGGGGCCCTAATAAAATTTTTGCTATGGGGCCCACAGAGATCTAGTCTCTGGCCACATGTATATGCCGCTGCCCGGTGTATAATGCCCACGTGTATATGCCGCTGCCCTGTGTATAATGCCCATGCGTAAATGCCGCTGCCCTGTGTATAATGCCCATGCATATATGCCGCTGCCCTGTGTATAATGCCCACGTGTATATGCCGCTGCCAGTGTGTATAGTGCCCGGGGGTAACATATAGCAATTTAGGGGGTTCCAAAATGAGATTATATCTTGCCCCCCCAACCTAAAAACGTTCCAGCACCCCTGTACACAAGTATAACACAACAGTAGAAAACAGTGAACATCACCTGAAGACAACCTGAGGCATCTGCACCTGATATAACCAGACATTGCACATCTATGGTATATCAGTGGTAGCCAACTCCAGTCCTCGAGAGCTACCAACAGTTCACATTTTCCAGACAACCCAGCTGCAGCACAGGTGCACTCATTACTCACTAACACATTTTAAAAGATCCACAGGTGGAGCTAATGATTTCACTTGTGATTCGGTGAGGAGATCTGGAAAACATGCACTGTTGGTAGCTCTCGATGACTGGAGTTGGCTACCCCAGGTATAGATGCTCAAACTATGGGAGATGATTATTGTGGCCAGGAAAACCTTAAAAATAAAAAATAAAAAATATACTTGATCTCTCAAAATAGCTAACCGTATGTACTGTACATGACTTTGTTGAACATCTTTCCCAGTAAAGTGTATCTTATTCACGGGATGCATACTCTGGGAGAAATTTAATATGATGAGAGATTCAAAAAGTGAGATATTTGGTAAGAAATCTCCATTTTTTTTAAAGAGGCAATCATTTACACTGCAAAATCAAACTGGTTTTGCAGTGTAAATGATTGCCGCTTTAAAAAAACTGGAGATTTCTTACCAAATATCTAACTTTCTGAATCTCTCATCCTATTAAATTTCACCCATAGTTTGCAAGTATAGTCGCAAGTACACACTTAGGGTGAAATTTAATAGGATGAGAGATTCAGAAAGTGAGAGATTTTGTGAGAAATCTCCAGTTTTTTTAAAGCGGCAATCATTTACACTGCAGAACCAGTTTGATTTTGAAGTGTAAATGATTGCCGCTTTAAAAAAAACGAGATTTCTCACAAAATCTCTCATTTTCTGAATCTCTCATCCTATTAAATCTCATCCGTTGTTACAGTATTTGGCAGAAAAACACTTCAGCATAACATTTCCTATTCAGATTCAGTCACAGTTTTACAGAGAATATAGGCATGCTTCATATCATTTAATCAGCAAAAGCTGCTTGTGTGTAAGATTACATCCTGTTGTGAATAAGATGCATGTTTTCATGTCAAGTTATATTTTGCTTTATATACAGGCTCAGCCGCATACAGATATGGATAACCAGACTGATCTTAATGAATTCCACATTATGCAGTTTTTTGCCACATCAGATTATACCGTGTTAATGGCCAGTGTGTTTTCCCTCTTATACACATTTGGAGTGCTCTTCAATTCTGTTATAATCACAGTGATTTGTACTAATGCTCAGTTACACACCCCCATGTACCTCTTCCTCTGTAACCTGGCCTTAGTAGATATCTGTTATACAACCACTACTGTCCCTAACCTGCTGTACATGTTACTATCTGGGGATAATACAGTGTCCTTCACACAATGCTTCACCCAGATGTTCTTTTACATTTTAGTTGCTTCGACAGAAGATCTTCTCATATTTATCATGGCCTACGACCGATATGTCGCTATATGTGATCCGTTACACTATCACTATATCTTAACAAATAAACACTGCATCTTATTGGCATCTGGTAACTGGATGTCAGGATGCTTAAACTCGTTTGTGTTTACAGTTCTAGTGTCACACATGTCCTTCTGCCAATCTCACACCATTTACCAGTTTTTTTGTGATCCTAAGGCTTTGATTTACATCTCCTGTGCTGGTGGTGAAGAGGTTTACATTGTAATCGGTATGGAAGCTTTAATCTTTGGAGTCTTCCCAGTCATGTTCAGTTTGATATCGTATATTAAAATTATCAGGGTCATCTTGCAGATAAGGTCTACAGAAGGTAGAAGAAAAGCCTTCTCCACCTGCTCATCCCACCTCACCGTTGTCATTATGTACTATGCAACAGGTATGTCGGCATTTCTTATGCCACCATCAGAATCCTCTAATTTCCTAGAACCGGTCTTTACAACACAGTACACAGTTGTCACTCCCATGATCAACCCTATTATCTACAGTTTACGGAATAAAGATGTGAAAAGGGCTCTGCTGAGGGTCCTGGGGGGGAAATAAATGCTTAACAATAATGGTAAAAATCAAAATGAACAAATTACACAATGTGAATAATGATTAAGCTGTTATTAATAATAATAAAATTATAATAATAATAATAATAATAATAATAATATATAATGCATATTACAAAGGATTTAGGGTTCTATAAAGATAAAGTGGACAGAATTAAAGAACCAGCCAATCAGCTCATAAATGCCATTGTACATACTGTGTTCACAGTTGGGGGCTTGTTGGCAGGTCACTTATCCCTGTCCACTTTATTGCCATCAAAGCCTGAGTAAATGGATCCCTTAGTATTAACCCCTTCCTGACACAGCATGTTTTTGCCTTCCTGACAGAGCCCTTTTTTTCAAATCTGACATGTATCACTTAAGTGGGGATAACTTTTTTTTGCTTTTACTTATCCCAGTGATTTTGAGATTGTTTTTTCGTGACACATTGTACTTCAAGTTAGTGGTAAATTTTCGTCGATACAGTCTGTGTTTTTTTGTGAAAAATACCAAAATGTCGGAAAAAAATGGAAAATTTTGCAATTTGCAAAATGTTAAATTTTCTGCTTGTGAGACAAATAATCATACCACTCAAAATAGTTAATAACTAACATAGACCATATGTCTACTTTATGTTTCCATCATTATTTCAACTTCCTTTTAATTTTTTTGGACACTAGGAGGCTTACAATATGAATAGCAAATTTTCAAATTTTCAAGAAAATTTCAAACACTGATTTTTTTAGGGACCAGTTCAGTTCTGATGTGACTTTGAGGGACTTGTATGTGAGACACCCCCATAAATGATGCCATTTCAAAAACTGCACCCCTCACAGTATTCAAAACAGCATTTTGGAAGTTTGTTAACCCTTTAGGTGTTTCACAGGAATTAAAACAAAGTGTAGGTGAAATTTCAAAATTTCATTTTTTTTGCAGATTTGCAATTTTAATACATTTTTCTAAGAAACACAGTACATTTTACTAGAGAAATGTGACTAATGACTTTTGTTTTCATAAATATCCTATATGTGGCCCTAGTGTGCACGTTGACCAAACCACAGGCTTCATAATAGAAGGAGCACCTACTTGATTTTGGAGCCTCCTTTTTATGAGATTATTTTTTAGGCACCATGTAGGTTTCTAGGCACCATAAGATGCTAAAAGTTAGGAACCCCCCCACAAGTGACCCCATTTTGCAAACTACACCCCTCAGGGAATTCATCTAGGGGTATAGTGTACATTTCAAACCCCCAGGGGTTTCACCAATTTTGATACAACTGGGCAGTGAAAATGAAAAATTACATTTTTTTACACAAAAATGCAGTTCTGGCTCCAAATTTGTCATTTTAACAAGGAATGAAGGAGAAAAAGCACCCCAAAATCTGTGCCCCAATTTCTCCCGAGTACGGCAATGCCTCACATGTGACCAAAAAATACCAGTTGGGTGCATGGCAGGACTCGGAAGGGAAGGAGTGATTTTTGGATTTTGCAGCTCAGATTCTGGTGGAATGTTGGTGGGTGCTATGTCGCATTAGCAAGACCCCCGAAGCACCAATACAGTGGAACCCCCCCACAAGTGACCCCATTTTGCAAACTACACCCCTCAGGGAATTCATCTAGGGGTATAGTGTACATTTCAAACCCCCAGGGGTATCACCAATTTTGATACAACTGGGCTGTGCAAATGAAAAATTAAATTTTTTACACAAAAATGCAGTTCTGGCTCAAAATTTTTCATTTTCACAAGGAATGAAGGTGACAAAGCACCACAAAATCTGTGCCCCAATTTCTCCCGAGTATGGCAATGCCTCACATGTGACCAAAAAATACCAGTTGGGTGCATGGCAGGACTCAGAAGGGAAGGAGTGATATTTGGATTTTGCAGCACAGATTCTGGTGGAATGTTGGTGGGTGCTATGTCGCATTAGCAAGACCCCCAAAGCACCAATACAGTGGAACCCCCCCACAAGTGACCCCATTTTGCAAACTACACCCCTCAGGGAATTCATCTAGGGGTATAGTGTACATTTCAAACCCCCAGGGGTTTCACCAATTTTGATACAACTGGGCAGTGAAAATGAAAAATTACATTTTTTTACACAAAAATGCAGTTCTGGCTCCAAATTTGTCATTTTAACAAGGAATGAAGGAGAAAAAGCACCCCAAAATCTGTGCCCCAATTTCTCCCGAGTACGGCAATGCCTCACATGTGACCAAAAAATACCAGTTGGGTGCATGGCAGGACTCAGAAGGGAAGGAGTGATTTTTGGATTTTGCAGCTCCGATTCTGGTGGAATGTTGGTGGGTGCTATGTCGCATTAGCAAGACCCCCGAAGCACCAATACAGTGGAACCCCCCCACAAGTGACCCCATTTTGCAAACTGCACCCCTCAGGGAATTCATCTAGGGGTATAGTGTACATTTCAAACCCCCAGGGGTTTCACCAATTTTGATACAACTGGGCAGTGAAAATGAAAAATTACATTTTTTTACACAAAAATGCAGTTCTGGCTCAAAATTTTTCATTTTCATAAGGTATGAAGGAGAAAAAGCACCCCAAAATCTGTGCCCCAATTTCTCCCGAGTACGGCAATGCCTCACATGTGACCAAAAAATACCAGTTGGGTGCATGGCAGGACTCAGAAGGGAAGGAGTGATTTTTGGATTTTGCGGCTCAGATTCTGGTGGAATGAATGGTGGGTGCTATGTGGCATTAGCAAGACCCCCGAAGCACGGTGAAATGATGAACCTAAAAATCCATAGATGTGTGGTAAATTTTAAAACACTCCTTTATACATAGGCCGGGTTTGTCGGGGCAAGTGTCACACTGGAAAATAGTTTGCTTTCTTATTCCCTTTTTATAGCAAACTTTGCACCTTTTTTGTGTCCTGCCCTTTTTTCCAGTGGAGGGGATTTCATCAGGAAAATGCTGCCCTGGTACAATACGGGGGCCAGTACTAGAAGTACTGGGGCCCTCTGCCTGCTGGTTCCCAAATATTAGGCCCTTTATGACTTCCTCTTGAAAGTGCATAAATGTCCCCCTCTGGCTGGTAGAACGGAATAGCACGTAAGCGTAATACAGTGCCATCTGGATGATATACACGGCCAGCTTCTTGTACCAGATTTTTGTTTTCCGCAGGGCACTGTACGGCTTCAGTACCTGATCTGAAAGATCCACTCCGCCCATGTACCTATTGTAATCCAGGATACAATTAGGTTTTGAGGTGTGGGTACTGGTACCTCGTACAGGGACGGAGGTGGTACTGTCTCCGTGAATTGTTGTCAGTATAAGGACATCCCTCTTGTCCTTATATTTGACCAACAACATATTTTCGGTGCATATTCCCCTGCTTTCACCCCTTCTCATTACTTGGGCAATGTGCGTTTTTGGGAGGCCTCTTTGGTTCTTGCGCACAGTACCGCAAGCTGCTGTACCTCTTGAACCAAGGGCCTTAAACAGGGGGATGCTGGTGTAAAAGTTATCCACATAGAGGTGATAACCTTTATCCAGGAAGGGGTGCACTAAATCCCAGACAATTTTTCCACTAACACCTACGAGGGAGGGGGGGCATTCTGGCGGTTCAATTCTTGAATCCTTCCCTTCATATACCCTAAACCTGTGGGTGTACCCTGAGGTGCTTTCACACAGCTTATACATTTTTATGCCATACCTTGCCCTCTTACTGGGAAGGTACTGGCGGAATTTAACCCTTGAATGAATTTATCTGGGATGTACATCTCTTCAAATTTGGCACTGAAATGATCAATGACCGGCCTGACTTTGAATAGCCGGTCAAAGGTGGGATCATCTCTGGGTGGGCACTGTGCATTATCGTTGTAATGCAAAAATTTAAGGATCGTCTCAAATCGAGCCCGGGGCATGGCCATACGGTAAAGTGGGGTGCTGTACAGAACATCTGTACTCCAATATTGCCTAATTTCTGGCTTTTTTACTATGCCCATATGAAACACCAGACCCCAAAACGTCATCATCTCTACTGCATCTACAGGGGTCCACCTAGCAAATGATGACGTGGGGTTTTGAGCAATAAACTGCTGGGCATATAAATTAGTTTGGTCCACCATTAAATTTATAAAATCATCAGAGAAAAATAATTTGAAAAAGTCAATTTCTCTGAGACCTGTGGAATCAAATTGGATTCCTGGCATGGCCAAAAACTCAGGAACCTGGGGCTCAAAATTGTCTGGTGGTGGGGTCCATACGAGATCAATTATTGGGGGGGGGGGGTCTCAGCTGCTCTACGGGGGCGTCTTTGAGGGGGTCCCTCATCACCAGAGGAGGAAGAGGAGCTTAAGACGAATCCTTCAAATTCCCCGCTTGCATCACTGGCTGTGTCAGAGTCAGAGGCAAGCATGGCATATGCCTCCTCCGCTGAATACATTCTTCTGGATGACTGGGATGACATTTGGGATGACATTTGGGATGCCATTTTTATTTTTGTGTTACTGGTAGTGAAATGTCGTGTATAGTGTAGGGGGGGGTACAAACTTTATTTCAACCCGGGGGGTATGTAGTGTGTAGTGTGTATGTAGTGCAGAAAAAAAAAATACTTTATACAAAAAAAAAAAATTGAAGGGGTTAAAAAAAAAAAAAAATTGAAGGGGTTAAAAAAAAAAATTGAAGGGGTTAAAAAAAAAAAAAAAGGTCCTGCGCCAAAAATTGAGCACAGATGTTGGTCAGTAACGTCCGTCACTGAACAGCGCTCAAAGGCAACAGGAATTTGATAAATTAAAAAAAAAATAGATCAACCCTGTGCCGAAAAAGCTGATCAGTGATGTACGTCACTGATCAGCGCACAGTGGCCACAGGACACCCACAAAATCACAGTGTGTGTAAAAAAAATAATTAAAAAAAGACCCCACAGCACCCACAAAAAAAAAAAAGTTGATCAGTGATGCGACACTGATTACCAGTGAGGGGCAGCAGGTGCACAACCTTTGGTGCAACTGACAGTGCAACTGGCAGCAACTGACAGGTATATATATATATAAAAAAAAAAAAACTCTGCACCCCCAAAAAGTTGCTGATCACCTCAGATATAGTGATCAGCACAAAAGGCGGGGGCAGCAGACACAAAATTTAGCACTCTCTATCACTCTCTGTCACTATCTCTCTCTATCTCTCACTATCTATCACTCTATGACACTGCAGCAGCAGCACTGACAGTTATATATATGAAAAATAACCCCTGCACCCCCAAAAAGTTGCTGGGGGTGCACAAAAGGGGGGCAGCAGACACAAAATATAGCAGTCTCTATCACTCTCTGTCACTATCTCTCTCTATCTCTCTATCTCTCTATCTCTCACTATCTATCACTCTATGACACTGCAGCAGCAGCACTGACAGGTATATATATATATATATATATATAAAAAAAACCCTGCGCCCCCAAAAAGTTGCTGATCAGTTAATTTATACTGATCAGCACAAAAGGGGGGGCAGCAGTCAGTTATATAAAAAATATATAGCACAATCTGTCACTATCTCTCTATCTCTCTCTATCTCTCTCTCTCTATCTCTCTCTATCTCTCTCTATCTCTCTATCTATAACTCTATTACACTGCAGCAGCACAAAATATAGCACTCTCTGTCACTAGGCCTCTCTATCTCTCTCTATCTCTCTCTCTCTATCTCTCTATCTAATAACTCGCAGCAGCACAACACAGCACAACACAGCACAGGATGTCACAAGAAGAAGCAAGATCCAGGCAGTGATCAGGTAAGTATTTAGCAAGGTTCTGGTCAGTATATGGCGGCAGCTGGGCACGGTGACCGCACTGCACGCAATTCCAGACCGGAATGGCGTCTGCAGGGCAGTCACCGTTAGTTTAAACCCCCCTCCATGGCTGTGATTGGTCCGTCGGTCCGACGAACCAATCACGGCCTTTGGGGGCGGGCGGGGTGAGGTGGGGTGACACCAGTGTCACCCTTACACCCCGCGGTGATTGGTGCTGTACTTTACAGCACCAATCACCTCGGATCCCGTGTCACCGGCGAACGTTATTCGCCGGTGACACAGAAAACGCTGTGAATGGCTGTTCACACTGAACAGCCAATCACAGCGATCGCCGACGGGGGGGCGGCATTGCAGCCCCCCCTGGGCATGCAGGGACATGTCTGCTGTCAGGGACAGCAGACATCGTCCCTCTGTCACTGCGTCTCTAGAGGCAGTGACAGTTTGAAGTCATGACGTACATTTACGCCATGTGTCGGGAAGTACTTCCCGACCATGACGTAAATGTACGTCAAATGTCAGGAAGGGGTTAAAGCAAGGAGAAAACCACAAATGATTTTTTTCAGGTATATTTAATAGGTATATTGCACAGTTGCCGCAGTTATTTAGTATAATAAATTCCATGGATTGTATATTCCATAGTAACCTAGTAACATACTGTAGTAACATAGTAGTTTGGGTTGGAAGAAGACTTACATCCATTAAGTTCAACCTTTACAGGATCCCTTAGAGGGTGTTGTCGAGATGTTAAATCCCCTTTTGAATTTTTTTACTTCAATTACACTTTGGGCTTAATTATGTTTATTGTTTGTACCCCTGGATGTTTTTATCCAATAAATGCTTGTCCAACCTTAATTTAAATGTATTTAGTAATGGAAAAAGAGCGCTTAAATGGATATATCAGTGGAATATGTATATAAATAAAAAAGGGGGGGGGGGGAGGATATATGAATATAGTAGAGTGGTACCTGTAAGAAAAACTTGTACGTTAGTAAATAATGTTTACACCCTTTTGGGGAAAAATTATGTTTTGAGGAGAGGTCCAGTGCTACTGTCCCTAGCTTACCCTACGATCCAGTGTTTGCAGAACGGCAGTTTCTGATGTTAATTATGCCATATTCAACCGCTGTGGCCGGGGAGATCGTCAACCTTGCTGTAGATGGAATGCCTGCCGGTGAGAGGACCGTGGTCGTTGCGGGATGGTATGGCGTCCTGTGCACGATGTTGTTTGCCCAGGAGAGCTTGCTGCCGTTCTGATCCGGTGTAAGTTGTATTCGCCGCGTGGTGCGGGTACCGGAAGTTGCGGAAGTGACCGGAGGTATTCCGGAAGTCAGCGCCAAGCGCTGTGAGGGTCGTAGACGGGTATGGAAGAGAGCTGAGCTGGATGTCCCTCCTTGGCTCCAACGCGTTTCATGCGTCCTGCGCACTTTATCAAGGATGCCAGTTTGTTAACCGGATTCAGTATTTATAGATATAACTTTATTGGTAAAAACGGAAGTGATGTCCGCAAAATGGCCGAAAATGGTGGGAACCACATGTTTTTTAGCCAAAGAGTAAAATTCATTAATTTGAAGATAAAAAAATAGAAAAAAATTCTATTAATAAAAGAAATAGGTACCACTCATATTTTAAAGAAATGCATTCAGCTCAATATCTATATTGAGACCTAAAGGTTCTAGTGTTTTCATATAAAATATCCACTTTGTTTCTGCTTTTTTGAGCTCCTTCACCAGGTCACCACCTCTCCAGTTTTTGCTAACTTTTTGGATGGCTGTGCATTTGAGACCTGTTGGGTTCTTTCCATGTTTTTGAAGAAAATGATCAGATACACTGTGAGTTTTGAGGCCCTTGCAGATATTATAGATATGTTCGGCAAAGCGAATCTTCACTTTTCTTTTTGTTTGCCCAATATATTGTAATCCGCATTGACATTCGAGTAAATAGATTACACCCTCTGTATTGCATGAGAGTTGATCTTTGATTTTATATTCTTTGCCTGTTTGGTTTGATTTGAAGGTTAGTATTGGTTTTGTGGAAGTTTTATTATTTTTACATGCTTTACAGTTCTGGCAGCTGCCAGAACTGTAAAGCATGTAAAAATAATAAAACTTAAAATAAAAATAATAAAACTTCCACAAAACCAATACTAACCTTCAAATCAAACCAAACAGGCAAAGAATATAAAATCAAAGATCAACTCTCATGCAATACAGAGGGTGTAATCTATTTACTCGAATGTCAATGCGGATTACAATATATTGGGCAAACAAAAAGAAAAGTGAAGATTCGCTTTGCCGAACATATCTATAATATCTGCAAGGGCCTCAAAACTCACAGTGTATCTGATCATTTTCTTCAAAAACATGGAAAGAACCCAACAGGTCTCAAATGCACAGCCATCCAAAAAGTTAGCAAAAACTGGAGAGGTGGTGACCTGGTGAAGGAGCTCAAAAAAGCAGAAACAAAGTGGATATTTAATATGAAAACACTAGAACCTTTAGGTCTCAATATAGATATTGAGCTGAATGCATTTCTTTAAAATATGAGTGGTACCTATTTCTTTTATTAATAGAATTTTTTTCTATTTTTTTATCTTCAAATTAATGAATTTTACTCTTTGGCTAAAAAACATGTGGTTCCCACCATTTTCGGCCATTTTGCGGACATCACTTCCGTTTTTACCAATAAAGTTATATCTATAAATACTGAATCCGGTTAACAAACTGGCATCCTTGATAAAGTGCGCAGGACGCATGAAACGCGTTGGAGCCAAGGAGGGACATCCAGCTCAGCTCTCTTCCATACCCGTCTACGACCCTCACAGCGCTTGGCGCTGACTTCCGGAATACCTCCGGTCACTTCCGCAACTTCCGGTACCCGCACCACGCGGCGAATACAACTTACACCGGATCAGAACGGCAGCAAGCTCTCCTGGGCAAACAACATCGTGCACAGGACGCCATACCATCCCGCAACGACCACGGTCCTCTCACCGGCAGGCATTCCATCTCCAGCAAGGTTGACGATCTCCCCGGCCACAGCGGTTGAATATGGCATAATTAACATCAGAAACTGCCGTTCTGCAAACACTGGATCGTAGGGTAAGCTAGGGACAGTAGCACTGGACCTCTCCTCAAAACATAATTTTTCCCCAAAAGGGTGTAAACATTATTTACTAACGTACAAGTTTTTCTTACAGGTACCACTCTACTATATTCATATATCCTCCCCCCCCCCCTTTTTTATTTATATACATATTCCACTGATATATCCATTTAAGCGCTCTTTTTCCATTACTAAATCCGTTTAAACCATAAGAGCAGCTAAAAATCTAGCGCAGAATCCACCTACTCCCAAAATCTTAATTTAAATGTATTTATTGTGTCTGCCGACACCACTTCCTCTGGAAGCGAGTTCTATACTTTTACTGCCTTGACCATAAAAAAGCCTTTCCTTTGGAGGGTTCGAAATCTTTCTTCCAGCCTGAGCGCATGGTCACGTGTCTCTGACCTCAAATAGGGTGTGTGACAGTTTTTTTATATTGTCTCTTGATATATTTGTAGATGTTAAGCATTTCTCCCCGTAAATATCTCTTTTGGGCTAATCTGTCCCGACTCCCATAGCTGAATGACTCCAACCCTTTTATTGGCTTGGTTGGACTTCTCTGGACATTTCCAGTTCTATAATGTCGTTTTTGTAGTGAGGAGCCCAGAATTGTACTCCAAATTCAAGAGCCTTATTCTGGTCTGTGCGGCCGGCGCCGAATATGCGGCCAGGACCGTGCGTCCTAAACCCCGCCTTCCGTACGGATCGCTCACTCCGTCCGAATGCGGTAAACCCCTGACCGCACAGAGCACGAGTGGATTTCTCATGTATACACCTCCTCCATCTCTGGGAACCTCCCCCATCAGTCGATGGTCGCATACCATTGAATGCAGGACCGAGTGGTCAGGCCACTCGCGAGCTCAGACCACTCAGGCATTTCTCCGGGCAAAAGCAGGGATCTGGGCGGGTAGCTGACATCCGGCAATGTCATATGTCCGCCCCCTACACGTGCGTCACAGCCGCATTACCATACGTACGCCCAGCGTTTTCATGGGAACGCCCATGAAACGCGGGGCGTATGCATATGTTAATGAGGCCAAACAGCCCTTCACGCCCCTCTCCTCCCCCTGTTCATAGTGTAAACAATTCATGCGGAATTTGGACGTATGTCCCTTTCGCACATGCGCAGATATGCCTCTGCACATGCGCAGACACAAAACATCGGCGGAACGAACGCACGCGGACATATCTGCACCAACCAGAATAAGGGCCCAGATGAGGTCTAACCAGTGCAATATACAGTGATATATTTTTTTTTACGTCTCCCTAACTTACATACCCAATTTTATACAGGCTCATATCTTGTTGGCCCTATTGGCTGCTACTTGACACTGAGCACTGCACCCCAACTGTTTGTTGTAATTTGGACTCCTAGGTCCGTTTCCAAATCTGCTTCACCCAATTCTACCCCATATAGATTTTAAGTAGCACACTGGTTATGTCTCCCAAGATGCATAACCTCACATTTATCAACATTGAACCCCAACTTACACTTCCTGCCCATTCATCTTGTTTATATAAATTCCTATGAAGTGTGAAGACAATCTTATTTGTTCTAATTATCCTGCACAGTTTTGTGTCATCCGCAAAGATAGATACTTTGCTTAGTATTCCCTCCTCTATATCATTAATGAATATGCTTAATAAAAGTGGCCCTAGCAAAGATCCCTGTGGTATGCCACTTAGGACAGCTAAAAAAAAGACAGCTCATTACGCCCTTGTATTGATTATAGGCAACTAAACCTCATCACCATCAAAAATTCCTATCCTTTTCCCCTCATTTCTGTACTGTTTGATCAATTGCATAATGCCTCGATTTTTTCAAAGATTGATTTATATGGTGCCTATAATTTGATTAGAATAAAAGAGGGGGACGAATGGAAGACTGCCTTTAACAAACACACACACGGCACTATGGATATTTAGTTATGCCTTTTGGGCTGGCCAATGCCCCTGCAATCTTCCAGGATCTCATCAATGATGTGCTACAGGAGTTTTGGGGAATTTGTGTTGTAGTATATTTAGATGATATCCTAATTTCTCATCTTTGGAACAACACCGGCGACATGTTCGGGATGTTTTGCAAAAACTTAGGGAGAATAATCTTTATGCCAAATTAGAGAAGTGTGAATTCAAGGTGGAAAGCATTTCACTTTTGGGGTACATTATCTCACCTAAGGGTTTCCAAATGGACCCCGTGAAGGTCCAAGCCATTGTTGACTGGGTTCAACCCACGAATCTCAAGACCGCCCAGAGATTCTTGGGTTTTTCAAACTATTATCAGATATTTAGTCTGTCATATTCTGATACAGTCACACCCATTGCTGCCCTGACACAAAAAGGGGTGGATCCTTCCTCTTGTTCTGAGCCAGTGGTCAAGGCTTTTAAGAGACTAAAGGATGCTTTCATTTCTGCCAAGATCTTGCGCCAACCTAATCCTGACCTCCTGTTTATTCTGGAGGTGGATGCCTCAGAGATTGGCATTGGAGCCATTTTGTCTCAAGTAGATAGATTGGATGGTCTTCTTCATCCATGTGATTTCTTCTCACGGAAGTTTTCTGCCACTTAAGTTAACTATGATGTGGGTAGCAGAGAGCTTCTCGCCATCAAGTCTTTCCTTGAGGAGTGGAGACATTGGTTGGAAGGAGCGAAGTTTCAAGTGACAATTTTTACTGACCATAAAAAGCTTTCCTATTTGCAATTGGCTAAGAGGGTCAATGCCAGGCAAGCCGGATGGACTTTTTGGATTTTTTTGCCCGCTTTCATTTTGGCATCACCTTTAGGCAAGGGTCCAAAAACACCAAGGCAGATACTCTTACCAGAAGTTTTTCTGCTACCCAAGACCCATTCTCTTCAAGAGCCCATTACTCCACCCTCATGTATTGTGGGGTTCACACAGAGTCTGTTGGATCAAGTTATTCTAGCCCAGTCTTTAGCACCCAAGACTCTTCATTCCTCTTAACTTCAGGGAAAATATTTTTTTTATTTCATACCTGTAAATCAGCAGGTCATCCAGGGGTTTCTAAGACCTCGGATCTTCTTTCCAAGGGTGTTTGGTGGCCTTCCATGTGGAAGGATGTGAAAAAATTTGTTCTGTCCTGCAAGGTCTGTGCTAGTAATAAATCACCTTGCAAATTCCCTTTAGGCCAGTAGTTACCTTTGTAACTGGTCACATATTTCAATGGCCTTCATTGTGGACTTACCACGTTCTTCCGGGCATGATACCATCTGGGTGGTCATGGACAGATTTAGCAAAATAGTGCACTTTGTTGCCCTGGTCAGGCTTCCTTCTGCACAGAAGTTGGCCTTGTTGTTTGTCTCTCATATTTTTAATTTTCATGGCTTGTCTGTAGACATCATCTCAGATAGAGGCATCCAGTTTGTAGCAACTGGAGATCTGTCTGTTCTTCTTTGGGTATAAATTTAAGTCCTTCATCTGGGTACCATCCCCAATCTAATGGACTGATGGAGAGAGTTAATCAAACTCTCGAACAATTTCTGCAATGCTATGTCTCTAAGTGTCAAAACAACTGGGTGGAGAATTTGCCACTAGCTGAGTTCACTTATACTAATGCTTGTCATGTGGTGACCAAGATTTCCTCTTTCTCCTGTAACTTTGGTTTCCATCCTAGGGCTAATTCTTTGATCCTGTGCTTGTCGGAATAGGTAATTCAAGGTGGGTGACTGGTAAGAGAAGGGTCTGGGCTAGGGTCCGTGGGGCTCTCCTCTCCCCACCGTGGCCACAAGACGCTTTTCTTACCATCACAGGAGACAATGTATTTTTAATGTTGGAGATTGGGTGTGGTTATCCAACAAAAATATCAAGCTTTGCCAACGTTCGCAGAAATTGGGTCCCTGGTTTATCGTACCATATCGAATTGCCAAGAGGATCAATCCGGTGGCATTCAGGCTCTTTTCAGATGCTTAAGATTAATCCTACTTTTCACTGTTCATTACTCAAACTGGCTGTTCAAAGATCCAGAGACCAGCTCCTGTCATCATTCATGGTCACATGGTTTTTGTTATAGATAGAATTTTGGATTCCAAAGTGATCCGGAAGCTGATATTCTTTTGCATCCACTGGAAAGTATACAGGCCAGAAGAGAGGTAATGGGAATCTGATAAAAATCTTCATACCTCTGTTCTTAAGAAAACATTTTTTAAGGAGTTTCTGGAGAAACCGGGCTTTGGGGGAGGGGGTACTGTCAGACACTGTCAGTTACCTCCTGGGGCCCTGAGCACTCCTGGCAGGAGCCTCGGGGACAGGGGCTGGCAGCATCCATCTTATTCCGGCGGCAGCAGGGAGGCGTCGGGGATGTTGCTAGGCAACGCCCCGAACTTGCTCATCGTGATTGACAGCAGGGGACGAGGCCGGTAGCAGTGGCATTTGACATCATCCACACCTAGAGGTGAGGAATTTGAAATATAATCTGGCTGTCCAGTCTCTATGGCGCTGGTTATAGCATCTTGTATGCCCTGCTACGGTGGTGCCACAATCAAGCATGTTCCTGGTCCCTGATGCTTTCCCCAGCCTGCCTGTCAGCCTGTCTGTCAGCTTGACAGGCAGCTTGCCAGGCTGTCAGCTTGCCATACTTACTACTGTACTGTCTGTGGTCATCTATCTCAGATAACTCAGGGGTTAACAGCCACTGTATATTATTTTCTTACGGGTATCATCCTTCTGCATTGTTGCATTTGATAATCCTTCTTTTGGTATATTTGTGTTACAAATTTAATCAGTTGGGCCTTTTCCCAGGTAACATCATATGCATTGTTGCATTGTGGGTTCAACCCGCATTGGGAAGGTGTTTGTACTCAAAGCCTGTTTAGTCCCATCTTGCGGCTCTCTACCTCCTGCCGGGGTTCTGGATGGCAGTCGGGATTCTGACAGTCATAGCAACCACATTGGAATCCCGACTGTTAAAACCCCAACACTCGGGGTCCCGACAGCCACCGGCTATTCTCCCTCATGGTGGTCCATGACCAAAACAGAGGGAGAATAGAATAGGAGGTGAGCATAGAGAGCCACTGTGCCCGGAGCATGGCGAGCGCAGGGAGCCCGCAAGGGGCTTTGTTGCGCTCCCCCCCCCACTGTCTGAGTCTGGGCGGTTGGGATGCCGATGTTGGGCTAATGACTGTGCTCTCCACACCCCTCCTGCAGCAGCCTTGTCATCCATAAGTCCTGGCGGCACTGGGGTTGGGTTGAACCTAATTTACCCTATCAAACATGGCTGTTAGAGGTGAAGCCTTAGCCTGCAGGAGGCCAACAGGGTTCCGTACACACCTGTCTGTACAATATTAATGCAATGATTTTGGTGTTCCAAGAATCCTTGATGGTGTATTACATTCTGGAAATATTTTGTAATATAATCTGTAAACCTACATTAATAATCATTAGTACCACATATAATAATAGTTGGCAAGTATTTGTTATCCAATTCACGATATGCAGTCAATAAATGCCCCACTTTTTTGCAAACAGATTATCTATTACCAATAAGAACTCAAATCCAATAAAATTTACAATCCAACACAATTTTTAGTCTGATAGAACGCTCGTCTACCAAACTTATAGTTCAAAACAACCCTTATTCTAATAAAACTCTCATTTAGGAAAACTTATTTTCAAAAACCCCCTTAGTCTAATAAAACTTTCATCCATAAACTCCAGAAAACCTTATTTGAAATTTGTCTTCCAGGAACCTCCTATTGGCAAGTCACTCAAGTTATGACATAATACGATTACTAGAGCTTCCACCATGTATTTTATGGGACAGAGTCTACCAAGTCTGCTGTGTGTATGGATCTGAGTCCTCAATTAGGGGGTTATTCATATAAATTCTCATCCCCTGTGCTTTCCACAGGGGACCGATGGTAAGCGTCTGCGCATGCACAGACATGTTTCTGCAAATGTGCGGATGCATGGTGCGTGCACCCATGGCGAACAGTCTGTTCGCTGGATGCATGCACCCAGGACAGCGGGAAGGAGGGCGGAGAGGGGCATGGGGTACTGGAAAGCACCATTAGCATATGGGAATGCCCAGCGTTTCATGGGTATTCCCATGAGAATGCTGGGCTTTCTCATGCTAATGAGGCCGTGATGCGGGTAAGGGGGCGGGCAGCTGACATCAGAGGATGTCAGCTGCCTGCCCATTTCCATCCAAGCATGCACGCATATGTAAATTACTTGAAAGTTTTATATGCGTGCACCTTCCATATCTTTCAATGGTCAGCGACCATCGAAAGATGTGGGTGTTCCCTGCAGCATGCAAATGGATGTTTATGTTAAACATCCATTTGTAGCCTGTGCGTGGGGACACAAGCTGCAAGTAGGGGGGGGGGGGGGGGCAGCACGGCATTTGCCTGGCGGGGTTTGGTGGACTTGTAAACCTGAATAACTCCCTTTTTTTAATGAACCAAAAAGCAGCTGCCAGGAAGAAGAAACAGGGGCTTTACCATAAGGTTGGAGAATGTGGGCTTAGAAAGTGTAGAACTGGTTCTATTGTATTTGTGAATTTTTTAAATGTTTTGTACAGCTTATACTACAGCCCATCCAAACTGTAAGATTGTAATACTGTATTCCATACAGTATCCAGTGTATACAATGTCCAATGTAATTAGAATGTCTCTCCCAGGCTCCCACACTTGCTCCAATGTTCTACAGATTGGGAGACTGTGGACTGCATTTGAAAACCCCTCAACCACCTTCTAGAAAATGTGCATTTGCATTTGGTTTGAGGCAGAAGTGAGTACAGTATATAGTCCATCCCCGGAGGTGGAACTTCCATTGGTACAACAGGCGCAATGCACCGGTGCCACTGAGAACTAAGAGGTCCACCGCTGTCCCAGTCACCCTCTTCCTGTTAACTATTGTTTTTGCCTGGGTCAACAGTGACTAGATTGACACCTAAGGTCAATATACCCTATGACGACAATGACAGAAGGTCGACACAAGCTTAATGTGGTCATGAATACAGTATGTTGTTCCTTTGCAAACACAGAAGCATATACAGTAGTGGAGGTTCCCTGACTATTGCCAATGTCCTACAAACTTCTTCCCTTGTAGCTGAATGTGCAAGGACTGAGATAAACACTTCAGCATTGGTGAAACCGAGATCACCTCCACCGACCAAATGAGCTGCCTCGGTGTCATCGTTGACTCCTCCCTCTCCTTCACCCCCCACATTCGTGCTCTCTCACAGTCTTGCCGCTTTCACCTACGCAACATCTCACGTATCAGACCATTCCTCTCTACTGACGGGACCAAAATTCTCATTCACGCTCTTGTCATCTCCCGCCTTGACTACTGCAACATCCTTCTCTCTGGGCTACCTCTCTCCCGCCTCGCACTTCTCCAAACCATTCTTAATGCTGTTGCTAGGCTCATCTTCCTCTCCCGCCGCTCTACCTCCACTTCCCCCCTCTGTCTATCTCTTCACTGGCTCCCCATTCCTTTCCGAGTTCTCTTTAAACTCCTCACCAGCACCTACAAGGCTCTCTCCTCCTCCACCGCTCCTTACCTCTCTTCACTGATCTCTATCCACACTCCCTACCGTCCTCTTCGCTCCATCGCTGACCACCGATTGACCTCTCACCTAATCACCTCCTCCCAATGCCGTGTCCAAGACTTCTCTCGCGCTGCCCCCCTGCACTGGAACAACCTCCCGCCACCCATCAGGCTTTCTGATTCCCTTACCTCCTTCAAGCGCTCCCTCAAAACCCACTTTTTTCGACTAGCCTATCCCTTCTCCTAACCTCTTTTGATCCTCCTATCCTGCCTCCATTCCCATCCTTTCCTACTTATCCTATTGTTTTTCGTTCGTCCACCCACCTCCTTTTAGTATGTTACCTCCTATGAGTAGGGCCCTCCTTCCTCACGTACTCACCCTACCTCTTTACCTCACCAGTGCTCCTGCCCTGTTCTTCCCTTCCTCTACTTCATCTTCAGTCTCCTCGACAATTTCAACACCTACTTCTGAACTGATGTTGATTTTAGTTCTACCAGCTATAACCCTATTTATGCTGTATTTTATCAACACACGTACGTTACCTTGTAATTTGTTTTTTGTTTGCTATGTACGGCGCTGCGGACACTTTGTTGCTCCTTATAAATAAACATACTACTACTACTTCTACTTTTAGTGCACATGCATGCTGTAATACTGATTGGTGCATCCTCAGACACCACCATTAGTTGCACCATCAAAAAATTGCACCAGCCCTATAGAAGGTGCAGCTTGTACATTTCAACAAGACCCCTATCCTGGTGGCTGTGCATCTGTGAGTGCAGCTGCTTGCATTGACATGCTAGGGACTGTACCATCATAGGCTGACTGAAAAACCTATTCTGGTGTGCACTGGTAACCATCTACCAGTCATTGAATGGGAAGATCCATCACTTTTCCACCATATTCCTTATACCCTCTGTCCAGATCGCAACAGCAACTCTGTGAGTGCACCTTGGGGTGATTCATTAGTGATCGGATGGGGCCAAATTCAGCCCCTCGTTCCGAATGTGTGGGGACTGTGAATGCATGTACAGTATTTGCGCATGTGCCGACCCCCTGTTTGAACACCTTCAGCGAGTATCACACTAGCCAAGGCATTCACACACGTAGGAGTGGACACCGGCCCAGAGCAGGGTAATGCCCAGTGTTTTATGGGCATCCCCATGACAACTCTGGGCATTCCCCAGGCCGTTGCCTGCTCGGGGCATATCAGCACCCACCCCCTCTTCAGGGGACTCTGATGGAGGTGATGTGTTCACATATATATATCCCCCGCATGGTACTGAGTGTATTTGGTGGGGACAGTCATTCAGAGGGGTGCCGGTTGTCATGATTAAACGCCATTCTGATGCTAGAATGGAACAACTGTAACACACCATTCTGATGCCAGAATGGCCCTAACTGTATATAATATGTCATGGTTAAGTGACCTGCATGAAGCCTGTGAGTGGAAATTATTTTAGCAACCCCTGTTTATGATGTCAGGAAATGTTGTGTTGGCCTGGCTCATATCTCATCAGCCTAGCATCAAAGGAACAATTCAGAGAATTAATTTCCCCTGGAACTCAGGCTGAGACCATTATCAGCCATAAATACCAGGTCTGGTAGAAGAAAAATGGTTCATTATCCTTCGAACGATATGGGTCTGATACCTGCGCCTGTGATGTCCCCAGTACCAGGAGAGATTTCACTGGGACCCACTATCTCCTTTTAGGCATAATTGGATCGGTGGTTTTTATTTCCAAATTTTTATTTTCACTGAAATTGTTTTTACTCCTGACTTTTAACTTGTATCAAAATATCTTGTAACCTTTTTCTTGTAATAAGCCTTGTAGTGTTTTAACTTAAATGAAAGAATATTAATTTAGTCCCGGTATATGCTTTATATCCAGCTCAAGCCTCTGAAAAATTTGCCAGAGCGCTACCATGTGATTAATAATTGTAATCACTAAATCTACTTAATCTACTAAATAATGAATCCTGTCCCTGTTATATAACCTGCCATTTGCCTGATTCGCCCAAACTGCTATTATAATGAAAGACTACATGTACTATTCTCTATTATACTGTCATGTTTATATACCTTATTTGAGGAATTGTTATTAATGCAATATAGACCTTAATGTATTGGGCTCCCCGTTCAGGTCTTCCGAGACCTGACTCTTGGGCGTTGCAATGACAACGCGATGCTACGGCCGGACCCCGCCTCCCTGCCGGGGAGCATCACATGATATGTGATGTAGTGATGCTACGTCCTCCCCGACAGACCAATGCGGCTAGGGACGTTCATCCAGCTGCCGGGCACGGCGCAAGTCCGTTGTTCTCACGTGACCGCGTCTGTTGCCCGGCAACGCAATTGTTGTGCCCGGAACTCCGTGTGTGGATCGCCGCCGGTGGTGCCGATACCGGCAATCGGCTCATGGCGACGGGACGCACCGGACATCTGTGTGGCACAGCCGGGGGAACCTCTCTTGTATGTTAAATTTACATCTCCATTGTGCTTCTTTTTATTGCGATACAACTAATTCGTTCCGGGTCATGTGACCTAAACAAACGAACCTCCCATATATTTTTGTTTTACCTAAAAAAACATTTCTGTGTTTTCAAAATATATTTAAAACTATATGACTGCCTCCTATATAAATGGGAATATTCTATGCATTATGAAAATACACGGTTCTCATATTAGAAATGTTTTTAGCCTTTAATTGAATGCACAGGTGAATCACCTAGATGATTAGCAAACAGGTATAAAACCATGCCCTGAATCCAACACAAACATACTTGCTCCTGATGAAGCCGGTGATACCGGGGAAACGTGTTGAGCACCTGTGAATACTGCTGTTCATCCACCACCCACCATTCTGCCAAGTGACCTGTGCGCATCCCACAAAGGACCCTCGCTTTTTTCCTGGACTACAAATATCTGTGGGATAACTGCATGATCCCTAATTGTTCCAGACGTACACAAGAGGATACCATTGGGAACCTTGAGTCCTTGAAAATATAGGACAACTACAGGACATCGTGTCACAGCACCGGGCCAATTCAAATCGGGCCAAATGGGATGGTAATATACAGCTCAAACTTTCTTGTTTCACAATTGAACTCACCCTAAGCTGAATAGCTAAACAACCTTATTATCCCCGTGATAGCTAGCTCCTAATTACCTCATTATATGTCACTAGAGTGATTCACTATTTTAATATTGTTTTATTGTTGATATTAATAAATTGTTATAATTTTTGAGAACCGTGCATTGTATTTATCCTAAAACAGCCAGCGCTGGCACAACCTTCTTTCTTTTTGATTAATAATTTTGTGTGTCGGCAGAACCATAGCTGCCGTGGACTAAGTCCAGAACAAGTATTGTGGTTGGTGGCAGTCTATCTTGTTGAAATAGACACTGGCTTGGGTACTCAGTAACCGTGTCAGGGATTTGCAGATTGGTGTATCTGGGCAATCGCCGTGCCTAGAATCGTGACACTGGTGGCATTAATGGGCTCACTAGGCAGTGAATGTACGTTGCTTAGTGAGTCTTGCTGAATCAAGCCCCATGGGTAACACATGCATTGTACGGTTTTCAGGAATGCCCATTGCAACTCAGAATAAGGATCTACACTATGGCGTAAATCAAGGGTTTTATGTGCCCATAAACCATTATCGTCCTAAACTTTTTACTGCATGTTAGCACCAGATGTAAGAGTAGGACTATTTTGATCCAAAATCATGCTTATGATTATGGTCTGACATCTTAAATAAAACGTTATCCTACAGTATATTGCCTGAAATATGGGTCTTTTTAATAATCGAGCTGTAACCCAAGGACTTGAAGAGGCTCAGTGGTCTTTCTCTTGGAATATTATCTCACACCATCCTCACTGAAATCACACCCCTATGGGAATGGGAGCCTACTGCATTTGGAAAGGATGATTAGGGTCCTTGTCAATGTCGGGTCCCAAAACAACCGTAGACTTTGATACATTGTGGACCTACCAAAAGCAGGGGTTCCTGCCTTGCTGATAAATAAGTTAATAATGTGATTCATTGGATCAAACATCAGTATTTATAGACCGTTATTTATAAGGCTCTGTGCAGGTAAACACTTTGTATTATTTCTTATAATTGTGCCTGTTTGCACGTACAATTACATATCTCTATTTGTTTTATTAATTTTTGCAACATATTATAATAAACAATTGTCATACAATAAAATATAGTCTGTTGATAACATGGGATATGAATATGGAATAAGCATTTTTAGGTGGAGAAAATCCACCTAAAATGAGGCAAAAAAGAATAACCAAATATACCATTACAAAACAGTTGTAATGGTAATAAATATCATCAGCATCAAAAAACAGTCAGTAAATGTGTAAAAAAAATAACATATATTGCAAGCTAAATCTCATTTAAAAATTGTAAAAAGTAAAAAAAAAAAAACATAATATTTACTTTTGTAAATGAGGTTTCCATTGCCAAAGTTTGGATAACCTAACATAGAGGCAGAGATAGAAGACTCAAGGGCACTCTGTGCCAGGGGAAATAGCAACCGCGGCTGACGTTTCCGACAGCATTGAAGGCAGATTTGTACAAAAAAACACACAAAAACAAGATTGTCGAATTCATGGACGTTTATCGACAATCCACGGCCATTTTTGTAGACATGCCCACTTTCTGACACATTTGATAGTCAGAAAAATTTAATTCCAACTGTCGAGTTTGTTATTTATTGTTTATTGTATGTGTATTATTCTTTTTTTTTTTTATATAAAATATATAAATCAGTAAACAGTGTGTTCGTTATCCTTTTGTTCATCAGAAATATTCAGTCTAATTTGTACCTAGCAGCACATTGGGTCTAAACCTTTCCTTTTACTTTTAAAACTGCTATTGTGAGCATAGGCTAACTCACCAGACACAAGTGTTGCAAACGTAATTTAAGTTTACTATTTATATTCAACACCAAGCGCCAGGTTGTGCTGTATTGCTGGGGCCTTTAGCCCTATCAATCCTGCAACATTCCTTTTTTATTGCATAAAAAAACACATCCGATTTTTGCCGACTTCTTGCTCTGATCTGTGTGGATCGGGTCAAAACGGTCCAAATCACACTAGTGCATGGGGTCCCTGGCTGTGTGCTCCATGTAAAATGGTTTACAATCTGCACAGAATCAATCGGAGGATAAAATGATCAAAGACGTTGTGTGAGAGAATGAAAAACGAAAGGGAAAGAATTCATCCTGATAAACAAAATATGTTCATTGGCCTACTCTGTCCCACCGAGGAACAATGTAAAATGTTGCTAAGAACACAAACAAATACATATTTAATATTTAAATATCATAACATTTAGTAAAATAGATACACAGAAATCCCAAAGGCATTGTAAATGAGCGAGGTAAATCCCTATTATTACAGTATCCCCTTTAGGACAATTGTTTTCACACTGTAAGAGATTTCCATAGGGACCTTCTGCACAATATAAATATAGAATGTTCCATTATTCCCTGCTTGGAATATAACAAGGCTGTAGCAGAAAGTGCTGTTTGTCACATAATAGTAAGTAGCTGTATATATGTACTATTAGGCAGCAGGGATGGTGTAATGGTTAGCATTACCGCCTCACAGCACTGAGGTCATGGGTTCGATTCTAACTGTGCGGAGTTTGTATATTCTCCCCATGCTTGCTTGGGTTTCCTCCGGCTACTTCGGTTTCCTCCCTCAATCCAAAAATATACTGGTAGGTTAATTGAGTCTGAACAAAAATTAACTCTAAAACAAATGTGTATATGTGTTAGGGAATATAGAGTGTAAGCTCCACTGGGGCAGGGACTGATGTGAATATTCAAATAATCTCTGTACAGCACTGCGGAATATGTGTGTGCTAGATAAATAACTGGTAATAAATTAATACTAAATAGTGGTAGTTACAAACTCACAGGAAACCAGTGGATTTCTTTGTTTGATTTTAATGTAATTACCGCCAGCCCATAAAGGTATAGTCTTCCCAAAACAAAGGCCTTTATTCAGATCTGATCGCAGTACAAATTTGTTTGGAAAATGGGCAAAACCATGTGCACTGCAGGTGGGGCAGATGTAACATGTGCAGAGAGAGAGAGATTTCTGTGAGTTATTTTGTTTCTGTGCAGGGTAAATACTGGCTGCATTATTTTTACACTGCAATTTAGATTTCAGTTTCAACACACCGCACCCAAATTTAACTCTCTCTGCACATGTTACATCTGCCCCACCTGCAGTGCACATGGTTTTGCCCATTTTCCCAAAAAATTTGTACTGCAATCAGATCTGAATAAGGCCCAAAGTGCAGGTTATGTTATACAATAAAAGGGTATTGCACAAGAATAAAGAGTGTGACATTGTATTTAAAGAATAGAGTTGTCTTGTTCAATAAATGGTTACACTTGAAACAACACATAAATACTAGCAAATCCAACAGTGTTGAACCATTTCAGAGATTAAAAGAACCTGATTAAAAGAAATCAAGTGGGAAATACATCAAGAGCAGATGAACATACACTAATAATAATCCCATACATAATATAAGAAGGAGAAACAAACACATGAAACTTATTAAACGTGTTTATTCGACCACCCACATCTTGTTTTTAATCACATTTTCTTAATTTTTTTGCACATCTATACTATTGTCTTACTAAGAGGATGTAAATAGTACACCTTTTTCTTAATGAATTTTTTAATAAAAGTTAAATTTTAAGAACAAGTAACTATCATTTAGACATCTAGCATAAATATCTTTGGAGTGCACCCTCAATATCTCTACTATTCTTGCTTCTTCTATGTTATACAATACGTCAGACATATGCAGGTGCAATGATCACTTTTAGACCACATTCCAGATTCCCTTCTTGGTGCGATGAGTGAGCATTCAGATCTACAGACACACACTCAGCAGACTTGATAGGAGAATCTTCTGCCACCGTGCATGTACAGTAGTTCCATTTAACCCTTTAATACTGCATGTGGTGGCCAGGGCGTGGGGAATAGGGGTATTTAGGCAACTGGAACCCCCCCTCCCTGCATTTGCCTATGAAAGTATACTAACCTTACAGGAACCATGGGTATAGTATTTATACTTACAATGGAGCTGCCGTCAGCCAGCCTGCTGGATCGCCAAATTACATGTGCTGGTGAAGGCTGGTAGATGGCGGACTGGTGGACTGGGATGTGCGAGCATCTCACTTGCTCAGCGGGTAGAGGATGCTGCGGACGGTCAGGGATCAGGGGGAGATGGGTGGAGGGCTCCAATAGAACGAGATACGCAAGCGTCTTGTGCGCGTGTTACCCATTCTGTCGGAGGATGGCAGATGGTGGGGGGCTTTATGTTTTGTATTTTGTATGCAGAAAAAAATGCGTCCGAGGTATACATTTCTTTAAATACTAAACCTAGATACATATGATAAGATTATTTGAAAATGGCCTATTTAGAGAAATTGTTTAAATCAAATATATTTAATCAATTTGTCTAAACGTCCATTTTTGTCTGTTCTCTAGTGTTTGGGTAAAAAATGGTCATTTTTTTTCTGATACATCTCCAGTTTTTTGTTCCAACGAGACAGACTGGACAGATAGTCTTATGGTGTATACTCATCTTAAGGACATCACCGTAAAGCTTGTGGGTCCACACCTAAAGATTTAGCTGTCCAATTTGTCTGGTGGGAACAAAAATCTGGTGATGTATGGGAGCAGAGGACAATCAAGTATTTGCTCACAAATGCTGGGTTCTAGTAAAGTTGGGCTGTTGCTATGGGCAACCAATCAGAATCTAGTTCTTATTTATTTAGCATCTTATAGATGATAATAGCTAGGATCTGATTGGTTACCATAGCAAAATATTCAACAGTTCTCCAGTCTTAGTAAATTTCCCCCCAGAGGAAAGATTGTCAGAAAGTCCCTCCTATCTTTATTATCTGCCTTAAACACATCACACCCTAGCACCAGATTTCACCCACCAAATCCAATTATATAGAAATAGGGAACATAGATCTGTACCTGAAATGATAGTACATATGTGTAATACTAATACATATTGTGAAAGGGTCAGCATAATGGGCAGTGATATAGAGCACCAGAGTGTGGTTGCATTGAATCCAGGCCAGGTATTATGTGTGGTCAGGTGTAAGGCAAGCTCGATTGCAGTTGCAGAAACCTGTCAGTTGGTTTTAAAATGCTTTCAGTGACAAGTGACAGGGCTCCTCATGCTGGACAAGCTGGCCTGAAAGTGAGGTCCTGGAACTTACTGGTTTTTGAAGAAAATCACACCCTGTTTGAAAAAGACCTGCTACCATCTGTGTTCTGTCCTGCAACTTGCTTGTGAACTGATGACAGGGACCCTTTTACTGGACGCTGCTGCAGGACAAAGAGTCCTGGAAAGTAGACTGGATCCAATCACAGCAGCAACAAGAAGCATTGCAGGATACTAGTCACTTCACTGCAACTTGGGGAGACTGAGCCGTGCTGAAAACAGCTGGATAGGTGAGTCAGGATGCCCGGCCTGTAAAACAGCAATTGCTCACAGCTTAACATTGTTGATGTGGGTATATGTGGCTTAGAGACCAGGGAAACACTGTATTGTGTTTGCACCTGTTCACATTGTAAACTGTATTCAAGTTTTGAAAGTGTAAACCACCTAAAATAATTCTGTTGGTTTGTTACAGAGCAAGAATGATAACTTTCATGGGGAACATCACCCATGCTAATGAATTCCACATTGTGCCATTTTTCACTAAAACAGAGGATGAGCCATTGTTTGCCAGTGTATTCATTGTGATCTACCTGTTTGGGGTGCTAGCAAACTCTGTTATAATTACAGTGGTCTATACAGAGGATCAGTTACACACGCCCATGTATTGGTTTCTTTGTAATTTGTCCATAGTAGACATTAGTTACACCACAGTTATTGTCCCTAAACTGTTGGACTTGTTACTATCTGGAAACAACACCGTGACATTCACACAGTGCTTTGCCCAAATGTTTGCCTTCTTTTGGATGGGCAGCACAGAAGATCTCCTTTTATTTACAATGGCATATGACCGCTATGTCGCCATCTGCAAACCATTACATTACCATCTGATCCTCAGCAGACAAGTTTGTATCACGCTCATCAGCGCCCTCTGGCTGTCAGGATGTTTAAATGCAATATTAATTTTAATTTCATTCTCGAACATGTCCTTCTGTCACTCCAATATCATTCAGAATATCTTTTGTGATTCAAAAGCTCTAACAAAAATTTCCTGCAATGGCATGGTGATGTTCTATAATGTCATGTATTTAGAATTAGTGCTATTTGGGTTTTGCCCATTTGTGTGCACTTTAACCTCATACATACAAATTATCAGTGTCATCTTGTGTATTAAGTCTATCGATGGAAGGAGGAAAGCCTTCTCCACTTGTTCATCCCACCTTGCTGTCCTCCTAATCTACTATGTGACTGTTGCACTAGTGATAATGATGCCACCATCACAATATTCCAATCTCCTCGATCAGATCTTCACTATGTTATATGCTACAATTGCACCTATGATAAACCCTCTAATCTACAGCTTGAGGAATAAAGATGTTAAAAGGGCTCTCTTGAGATTATTGGGAAAAATTAAATAATAATAATAGATGAGGATAGGACTATACAAGCGACCATTGGTGCCAAGACACCATATATAGACAGGGAAAACGTAAATGTATAACAATTTTATTGTAGAATGCAACTATGAGGTTTTCACCCAATATAGTAAAAAAAAAATATGTTGAAATAATAGAGACATAAAATGTTGACACAAACTAACATATAACATGGAACAGTGAAATATAGTGATAGTTAAAAACTGCAAGTGCGGTATTGACATGCAATACCTCCCTGTGTGTGAATCACCTCATCTGACGGAGCACGACACATGAGATGCGCATCCGTATAAGACAATACCTAGATGACCACCTAAGTAAAGACTAACTTTCCGCTGGCAATACATATATCTGAAAAGATAACCAACTAATATAAATACGATACCTGGTTAGGAATTACAAAACATAATACCATGACATGTAGCCAATCGGAGACGCGCCACACAGGCTCACGTCATATCAATGACGAGATGAGCGTGACACGGCAAGAGGAAACCTCTGACTGGATAATTCAAACATCGCGCTGCCTACTTAAACCCACTCAGGACAACAGCGCCGGTTGCCCTGAGGAAGATCTGCGAAGCGTACGCCGGCCAACACAGCCGTGCGGTCGCCTTACATGCTCACTTCCCTGTGTGTTCCGATATAGTCCTTCTTAGGACTCCTATTACTATTACTATTAATGTTGTGTCTGTCTGAATACTAGTCCTTATCAGGACTCTAATGTACAAAATGATCTAATGTTGTAGCGATACTTGTTGTATATGCACGAGTAGCCTGACTAACTTAGGGACTCCATTGAGGGATATAGGACCCGGTCCCTAACCTCCACTCAGGGAGCACGTAATTGTTATACAAATATAACTGCCGATACTGAGCGACTCAAAACCCCTGTCTAAACTTTACAGTTGATTACTAACTAAAGCTGATTGAAGGATACATACTGCCGCACAAGGGGCTGATTCTGGCAGCAGAACAGGATAATACATATACCTGTTCCCCAATACTGCCGCAGAACCCCGCTGTGAGCAAGTAAAAATACTCAAACAGCAGACTATCCACTAAGGAGGTTGAAATAGGTCAGGCTACCTGTCAAAATACTAATATACGCTATACAACACAATACCTGCGATAAATACTGAATACTAGTCCTTATCAGGACTCTAATGTACAAAATGATCTAATGTTGTAGCGATACCTGTTGTATATGCACGAATAGCCTGACAAACTTAGGGACTCCATTGAGGGATATAGGACCTGGTCCCTAACCTCCACTCAGGGAGCACGCAATTGTTATATAAGTATAACTGCCGATACTGAGTGGCTCAAAACCCCTGTCTAAACTTTACAGTTGATTATTAACTAAAGCTGATTAAAGGGTATATACTGCCGCACAAGGGGCTGATTCTGGCAGCAGAACAGGATAATACATATACCTGTTCCCTAATACTGCCGCAGAACCCCGCTGTGAGCAAGTAAAAATACCCCAACAGCAGACTATTCATTAAGGAGGTTTAAATAGGTCAGGCTACCTGCCAAAATACTAATATACGCTATACAACACAATACCTGCGACAAATACTGTCCATGTAACGGTGGAATAATAAGCAATCAACCAATCTTTATTATAGAGTGTGATGAGATAGTGCAATAAACATCCCTGTGACCAACGTGAGAGGGGACCCAATTGGGACATTATCCCCCCAAATAAAACCCCAGATCACATCTACGGGGTAACCATCACTGGCTTACAAGTAGCAACTAGAAATATATTGAATGCCTATATGCACCAAATGAATGTGCACTAATCGGCACACATTGAGAGAGCTGGACTTGCAATCCAATCCAGCCAACCAATTGGGATGTGTGGGTTCAAATAAAGCCATATATACTTGGGAGAACTGAGATTGGCGAAATAAATCCAATCTGGCCCCAAAAACGCACATTAAGCCATACACACCAGAAGATTTGGACATTGGTCCAATTTCAACTCACTATTCTCCACACCAAGGAATTTATCCAAGAAATCATTGATTGCTGCCACCCTTGGCACGGACATAGAGATACTATCATATCTTATATTAAAAAAATCGGACACCCCGAGGCACCAACAACCATCACCCAATTTATTTACCTGAATACTTCAACCCGCTGATATCTGCTATAAAGGCTATATTAAGCCATCAGATACACAGGGTAGTACTAATTGGTGATACAAGGAGAGGTGATTCACACACAGGGAGGTATTGCATGTCAATACCGCACGTGCAGTTTTTAACTATCACTGTATTTCACTGTTCCATGTTATATGTTAGTTTGTATATTTCGCAGTTTTAAATAAACCTAATAAAAGGTACATTTTAAAGTCTAACAGTTATTTTTCTATGGTGCACCACAATCGCGACAATCCCTACCATGTCTCCTAACACATTAAGATCATGAAGTAAATGCTTATGTTATAAGGTGAGGCACAAAGCATATTGGGGCAGATGCATTAAGCCTGGTGAAGAGATAAACTGGAGATAAAGTGGAAGGAGATAATGCACCAGCCAATCAGATCCCAACTGTCATATTTTAAATACATCTGACTGGCTGGTGCGTTATCTCTCCCATGTTATCTCCACTTTATCTCCAGTTTATCTCTTCTCCGGGCTTAATACATCTGCCCCTTAATCTTGGTGACTTCATCAAACGGTAGGAGACAAGTGAGACTGAACTCATATTTATATCTAGCGGGGTTGTGAAGTGATTAATGACATCACTTCCTGTTTAACAAACATGTGAAAGTCAGACAGTAAAAGCTAATTGCAGGATAGGGGAGGGAGCTTTTAAGAGGATGACATAAAAGGAATTGTAAAAAAAATATTCAGGCACTGAATAATAAAGCGTATTGTGGCTCCACTAGGAAGCTTGTTTGCACGCCTGCACACCAATTATTTTCCACGTTTTGCAGAAAGGACCCCAATTTTCAAAGATAAGTAGGAGGGGGTGCTGTTCCCAACAGTCAGGTTTATAATGTTAGGGACAAAGAGAGAAAAAGGACTGCTTTCAGGGGAACGCACTAAAAGAATCGAGTCATAAAATATAACTTTTAATTGGTTATGATTAATAATCCCACAATAGACTTTTTGGGGAATACAGCGAAAAATTAGAGGTTAAAATATATTAGGACATACAAACATGTACACACTATGTGCTCAAAAAGTAGGAAATGTAGTGTTTTTAAAAAATACACTTGAATCCTGCCTGAAAATGCCTGTCAAGTTAGTAGCTAGTGATGTAGTATCATACACAAAGAGATACCCTTATATATGGGTTTTGCTGCTAATGGTGTGTACGCTTTCCTTTTATTACCACTTATGTGAGTACCCCATTAATACTTCATGATATTCCCTGAAGTAGGGTCACAGAAATAATAGTTAAACTGTTCCTGTCTAACACCTTTATTGGTGGACAGTCCCTTGGTGCCACCTACTGGTGGTTAACCATAACAGTTTTAAATATAATGGTTTGCTGTGATTGTCTTTATTGTTTATCTTTTGGTGCCACCTACTGGTGGTTTCACCAAAATTGGTTGGACTTCGTCTCAGACTTAGTTCATACAGTGGTCTGCTGATTTTTGGGGCTCACAAGGGAAACATGAAAAGGAAAATACAGTTTTATTATTTCTCATATTGGCACACTTTTAGAGCAAATAACCAAGATGTAAATGGTTGGATGATATAGGATTTCACAATGTCTTGGGGTTACTCAGATTGTGTTTGGAGCGCTCAGGTAGCCATTTCATGCTAAAGAGTGGGATTTGAATTATCCCCTATTAATCACTTCTTTAGCCAACAACAACCTATATGAGGGTGTTTCTACCTGCTTCACCTTGGGTGCTACTTTCAACACCTAGGTGGTCTTATAGCGCCCTATTAAGCTAACATCACAAATATCAACAATTAAAGCTAACATGCATATCAGGCAGTGGGTACTAGCCAACGCAAGCGTTTCGCTGGTTTTTCAGCTTTTTCAAGGCCTTGAAAAAGCTGAAAAACCAGCGAAACGCTTGCGTTGGCTAGTACCCACTGCCTGATATGCATGTTAGCTTAAATTGTTGATATTTGTGATGTTAGCTTAATAGGGCGCTATAAGACCACCTAGGTGTTGAAAGTAGCACCCAAGGTGAAGCAGGTAGAAACACCCTCATATAGGTTGTTGTTGGCTAAAGAAGTGATTAATAGGGGATAATTCAAATCCCACTCTTTAGCATGAAATGGCTACCTGAGCGCTCCAAACACAATCTGAGTAACCCCAAGACATTGTGAAATCCTATATCATCCAACCATTTACATCTTGGTTATTTGCTCTAAAAGTGTGCCAATATGAGAAATAATAAAACTGTATTTTCCTTTTCATGTTTCCCTTGTGAGCCCCAAAAATCAGCAGACCACTGTATGAACTAAGTCTGAGACGAAGTCCAACCAATTTTGGTGAAACCACCAGTAGGTGGCACCAAAAGATAAACAATAAAGACAATCACAGCAAACCATTATATTTAAAACTGTTATGGTTAACCACCAGTAGGTGGCACCAAGGGACTGTCCACCAATAAAGGTGTTAGACAGGAACAGTTTAACTATTATTTCTGTGACCCTACTTCAGGGAATATCATGAAGTATTAATGGGGTACTCACATAAGTGGTAATAAAAGGAAAGCGTACACACCATTAGCAGCAAAACCCATATATAAGGGTATCTCTTTGTGTATGATACTACATCACTAGCTACTAACTTGACAGGCATTTTCAGGCAGGATTCAAGTGTATTTTTTAAAAACACTACATTTCCTACTTTTTGAGCACATAGTGTGTACATGTTTGTATGTCCTAATATATTTTAACCTCTAATTTTTCGCTGTATTCCCCAAAAAGTCTATTGTGGGATTATTAATCATAACCAATTAAAAGTTATATTTTATGACTCGATTCTTTTAGTGCGTTCCCCTGAAAGCAGTCCTTTTTCTCTCTTTGTCCCTAACTGAATAATAAAGTCCAGATGGAGTCATGCTTATCTGTACTCCCTGCATGCAGCAGTGTCCAGTGGGTACTGTGGAACAGTGCATCAATATCACTATCTGCATTTTCAAGATAGAAGTTTGTAAAAGAACTTGGGATAATCCTACTACAAGGTCTTAAGGCCCCTATACACTAGCCGATTTTGGTCAGATTTCAGCCAGATCAGTCGGATCTGGCCGAAATCGGACCAAAATCGGCTAGTTTTGATGTCCCCTCAGATCCGATGCGCGGTCCCGTGCGCATCGGATCTGCGTCGGGTGGTCGGACCTGCTGCACGTCCGACCACCCGACTTGGGACCTAGTGGGGCGGTGGAGGGAGCAGGGGGGGCTGGGGACGCTGCGGGGGACACGTCTGTGTCCCCCGCTGCTGGGGACAGCGTCTGTGCGGCGAGAAGGTAGAGGGAGCAGGGGGGGCTGGAGACGCTGCGGGGGACACAGGCTGCATAGAGCCGGCCGGGCAGGGGGAGCCGGCCGGGAGCTGTCAGTAATGAATAAAAAAAAAAGCCCATACAATGAATGGGCGGCCTGTGATTGGCTGAGCGCTCTCTCAGCCAGTCAGCAATTGGCTGAGAGAGCGCTCAGCAGCCAATCACAGGCTGCCCATTCATTGTATGGGCTTTTTTTTTTATTCATTACCGACAGCTCCCGGCCGGCTCCCCCTGCCCGGCTCTATGCAGCCTGTGTCCCCCGCAGCGTCTCCAGCCCCCCCTGCTCCCTCTACCTTCTCGCCGCACAGACGCTGTCCCCAGCAGCGGGGGACACAGACGTGTCCCCCGCAGCGTCTCCAGCCCCCCCTGCTCCCTCTACCTTCTCGCCGCACAGACGCTGTCCCCAGCAGCGGGGGACACAGATGTGTCCCCCGCAGCGTCCCCAGCCCCCCTGCTCCCACCAGCTCTCACCTCTTAGCCCCCCCCCCTGCTCCCCGGGTTTTTTACATGTGATAAATCGAGACGATTTATCACATGTAAAAAATGGTACATCAAGTGCCAATCTAATCAAGCTTCCCCGGGGAGCAGCCGGGGAAGCTCAGGGGGAAGTCGGGGGCGACTTGTCCTAAGGACAAGTCGCCCTAGTGTATGGGGGCCTTTAGAAAGAAAATCCGGTACTTATGTAATATCTGGGCGCCCGATTTTTTCATCGCATCGCATCGCATCGCATGCAATATAGTGGCATACAATTTAAGCGATGTGATTTTTAATTGTATAGTCACCCATGGGTGATTTCATACCCCTACTATCCAACTACGCATGGAGTTGATTTTATATAGTGTGGCGAGCGCAGCGAGCCACCGAGCCCGAAGCGGGCTCGGTGTAAAGTAATCCACGTCCCCTTGGGGGCTCGCTGCGCTTGCCACACTATATAAAATCAACTCCATGCGTAGTTGGATAGTGGGGGTATGAAATCACCCATGGGTGACTATACAATTAAAAACCGGGTCTTTACAATGAAAAATCGCATCGCATTGCATCGCATGCCTTAAGTAGTGGCATGCAATGAAAAAATTTGGCGACCAGATAATACATAAGTACCGAAAATTCTAACAAAGGAGGAGTTCCAGTACCTACTACACACCAACCCCATCCCCATTTTTTTTATTTAAGTCCACAAGTCTATTGTGGCAGGAATAGACTCGTTGACCTCACATCTGTCAGAATGTGTGCTCATTTTCCTATATAAATATGTGGTGAATTTGCTGTCATACTTAAAGGACACTACATAGGTATTAAACCTTATGGAGAATATGGTATGGAAAGAAACCTACTGTACATGTGGGCAACTATTGACATGCAATCTCTATGTACATAGAACATGACAAAGACATAGAAGCATGAAATGGGATTTTAAGGGAGTGCCGAATATACAATGACCATACATATTCATTCCATATTCACCTATCAAATCAATATCATATTACATACATAATTACATTTAGAACTATAAAAAAAGCAGAACAGAGTTTTGCTTCAAACAAGTCATTCTGTGTATTTCTGAGAATATGTCCAGAGTGGAATTAGCTCCTAGTAATTTAGCACCTCTACACACTGTATTGTGTTTTATGGACATCACCAAGGCCACGATAATTGTCTTTGCCTGCAGTGCTACCCACTTAGAAATACTTTATCTTACTTTGCCAAATATGCAAATATCTCCAAATATGAGTAGAAGAGTTGGATAAGATCTTACGTCAATTAGAGTGTTGTACACAATTCTGTGCTGTTATTCGATCTGATATAGCCCTGAGAGCATATACTTCCAGTATTGGATGATCTGTTAATGTGTTAATTAATAAATAAGGAATTCTTTAAGAATTGGAATCCAGAATATAACTTGTACCAGCTCTTCAACATCAAACCAAATCAAAAGATTCAACAGGAGATACATTCGTGTCAGGAGACCACAGGACTTTTATTTGTGAATTGCATCCTGAAACACAACTATTTTATTTTTTAGGCCAGTTTTGTCTACAGATGTTGGCACAGCCATGGGCATAAATTTTGAACCCAGCTTTGCAAATCTTTTTATGGGCCGCTGGGAGCAAGACTGCATAATAACCAGTCTTTCAAAAACAACCTTATTTTCTATAGACACTACATAGATTACATTTTCATTATTTGGTAAGGTTCCCTGTTGTCTTTTAATACATTTCTGGCATACATTGAAACTAGTCTTTACATTCAATACAAGCATGGAAAAGATCTAATTATTTTACCTGATAATTACACACTCAGGTAATGAGGTGGTACCTAAAGTGGACATCAACAGATATGTCCTCTATAAAATTAACCACCTCAAGAAATGGAAAGACAACATCCCATATTCCTAATTTTATTGCATTGTCCAAAAGTGTAAGAAACATGAGGATCAAAAACAGCAACTCCAGATATATACAGACAGATGTAAGAACAAAGGCTACCCACCATGTATACTGTAAGCGGGTTACAAACAAAGCTGAGCAACTTCAGAGAACACAGCTACTTAAGTATAAAAATAAATTAGACGGTGGCACAATCAAATTTATCACCACCTACTGTACAACAAACATGAGAGCACAATTAGAAACTCACTCAAAGAACATTGGAATATACTACAGCGCCTTGCAAAAGTATTCACCCCCCTAGGTATTTTTCATGTTTTGTTGCCTCACAGCCTGGAATTAAAATGGATTGTTTGAAGGTTTCATTCATAGAACAGGATTACAACTTTGAAAATGTTATTTGTCTATTTAATGTGAAGCAAACAACAAATACTGTAAGATAAATTTACAGCAAACTTCACTGTGCGTAAGTATTCAACCCCCTTTACTTAGTACTTTGTAGAGCCACCTTGTGTGGCAATTACAGCTGCAAGTTTCTTTTGATAAGTCTCTATGAGCTTGCCACATCTTGCCACTGGGATTTTTTCCCATTCCTCAAGGGAAAACTGCTCCAGCTCCTTCATGTTGGATGGTTTTCACTTGTGAACAGCAATCTTCAAGTCTGACCACAGAACAGGGATCTGGGCTTTGTCTAGGTTATTCCAACATTTAAATGTTTCCCCTAAAACCACTGGAGTGTTGCTTTAGCGGTATGCTTTGGGTCATTGTCCTGCTTGAAGGTGAACCTCTGTCCCAGTCTCAAATTACAGGGAGACTGAAACAGGTTTTGCTCAAGAATATCCCTATATTTGGCGCCACCCATATTTCCCTCAACTAGAATCAGTTTACCAGTCCGTGCTGCTGAAAAACATCCCCACAGCATGATGCTGCCACCACCACATTTCACTGTGGGGGTGGTGTACTTGGGGTGATGATAATTGTGTTTACGTCAGACATAGCATTTTCCTTGGTGGCTGACAAGTTACATTTTAGTCTCATCTGACCAGAGCACCTTCCTCCATACATCTGGGGAGTTGCCAACATGCCTTTTGGCAAACTCAAAATGTGTCTTCTTATTTTAAACACTAAGTACTGTAATGGCTTTTTCTGTCCACTCTTCCATAAAGCCCAGCTCTATAAGTGTATGGCTTATTGTGGTCCTATGCGCAGATACACTAGTCTCTGCTGAGGAACTCTGCAGCTCCTTCAGGGTTACCTTTGGTCTCTATGCTGCCTCTCTCATTAATGCCCTCCTTGCCCAGTCTGGGTGTTTTGGTGGGCACACCAGTCTTGGCAGGTTTGTTACCATTTTCTTTCCATTTGAAGATGATGGATTTCTGGTGCTCCGGGGGATCATCAAAGATTTGGATATTTTTTTATAACTCAACCCGGACCTGTACTTCTCAACAACTTTGTCCCTGACCTGTTTGGAGAGTTCCTTGATTTTCAGGGTGTGATGCCTGAAGTGACATGCGGTAAGGTTCATCAGAAATGGAGCTTGAGCTGGGGCCAGGTGGCAGCCGCCAAGAAACTTCCCCCGCTGGTCTCACCTGGAGTTGCTACAGATGGGGCCAGCACCGGGGGGAGAGGGGGGAGCTGCTGGTATCACCTGGAGCTGCTGCTGCTGGGGCCAGCGCCGGGGGAGAGGGTGAGCCACTGGTGTCACCTGGAGCCGCTGTAGCTGGTGCCAGCGCTGGCGGAGAGGGGGAGCTGCTGTCACATTTAGCTGCTGATCAGTGCTGGAGCCGCTCCCCAATTACATCTGCCTCATGGGGGCATGCATTCATATAGCCAGAAACAGAAAGTATGTCACTGAGGCACTGCTATAAGTGCCACTTGTACAGCTTTTCTAATGGGCATTCACAGCCTGCTCCTTGGCCCCACCCCCTTTTTCTGAAACTTTAACATTGACACCCGGAGGCACCACATATTTTATTAATCATTAATGACAGCGGAGGCACTGCTTTTCCTGCCTCCCCTGACTGCACGTCCCCGGATGCCTCTTAGTTATTGGTGTTGCAGCCTCTGGGAACTTTCAGAAAAGGTGTGTTTATACTGACAGATCATGTGACACCTAGATTGCACAGGTGGAATTCATTTCACTAATTATGTGACTTATGAAGGTAGTTGGTTGCATCAGAACTTTTAACAGGCTTCATAGCAAAGGGGGTTAATACAAATACACATGCCAATTTTGAAAATTTTATTTTGAAAAATTATTTTTTTACATAATTTTCTCATTTTAATTCACCAACTTAGACTATTTTGTGCAGATCCAACATTTAAAATTCAGATAAAAAACTTAAATTACAGGTTGTAATGTAACAATATAGGTAAAAAGCCAAGGGTGTGTATGTGTAAGACTTTCTAGCTTCAAGTATGATAAGAGGAACAAAAACGCAGATGCCAGATGTACAGTGCAGATGTACAGTATGCCAAAATGCTTGGGATGGTACAAATGTGGTCATTGCAACATCTGTCAGTATCATTCTGAACCCTAACAGAAAACAATTTCATAGCACAAACTCAACAAAAAGAACACAAGATTGAACAGTTCATCAGTTATAAAACATCTATGTCCTAGAATGTCCACTAAAACTGAAGTACGCTGGGAAAACCAAAATACCTTCTCAAACTCAGGATCTAAACACAGGTGGTCTTGAAACATTTCCTGCAACATCATAACTCAGACCCAGACAGACTTTTACCAATGGACTTCAGTTTTCTTACATTCAAAACAGTTTATCATGATATAAGATTTGATTTAGTAGCTCTCTTATATTTACTAAACTATCTCTCTTATTTCATTTTTTTTATTTCACTTTCTTTATTTGATTTTTACATATAAAACATATAAAACATTACAATACATTTTAGACATTGACCTCTCTTATTTCAATTGATTCTGCTGCCTATTGCTGTCAATATGCTTATTATTATTATCCACCACATTGATAAATGGCCGACAAGTGAATTAGCACTTTAAAGATTTTGTCCTGACTAATGTATCCAAGAAAATCGCTGCTGCAACTTCTTGCAGTCCTAGAAACAGGGGGCGAGATCTAGTGAAATTACCGTTTTTTACAAAGTGCCATTTTGTCCTAAATCGCCCTACAGTATATCGCACTTTTAAAAATATCGCACTTTTGGTGTGAATTCACATATTTAATGAGATGCGAATTCGTGGCAAACAAGCGTGATCAAGTGCGATATAGTGCGATTTGTAGTCGTGAAAATGTGCGATTTTCAGTCTTGAAAATCTGCACATTTTCAGATATGTGCGATTTTGTGTTAAAAAAAATGGCATGGGGTCCCCCCTCTTGAGCATAACCAGCTCCCCCAAACACACACACACTTACAGTACAACTTTATTTCACACGGAGCCCATTCATCCATACTCACCTAGGTTGATAGAAGATCGGTCCCCTTCTCCTGTAGAATCCACTGGGGTACCAGTGGAGAGAAAACATGATGTCTTCAGCGCTTCTCCGGGAGCCCTGCAGCACTGTAATCACGGTCCGGTGTTCTGTTTACATCTGTGGCTCCGCCCCCAGATCGGGACTTAGGCCTGCCCACCAGCTAATCATGGACCGGCATGGGGGTTGTCCCGGTCCATGATTGGCTGGTGGGTGGGCCTAAGTCTTTACTTTACATGTATTGCGCTGCGCTCACCATGCTTCGGGCTCGGTGGCTCGCTGCGCTCACCACACTATATAAAGTCAACTCCATGCCAACGTGGATAGTGGGGGTATGAAAAGGTCGGAGGATGCGTTCCGCCGCCGCTCGCCACGATTCGGGGTGGTGTGGATACAGGGGGTGACGCAAAACAATGCCAGAGGTGCTTACAATTGTAAGCACCCATAACATGTAATCACATCACATGTCATAGTAAGCACCCATCACATGTCATGGCATGGGTGCTTGTACAATGAAATATCGGATCGCATCGCATTTGGTGCCATGCCATCCTATGTGATATTTAATTGTATAAGCACTCCTTTGCACTTAATATGGACATCGCATCGCATTGCACGCATCGCACAGCACTATACACAGTACGCGATACGATTTTCCTATGCAGAATAGCCCACTAAGCTATTTGCTTAGTGGGCGCCGTGCTAGGAAACAAGTACCATATATGCATATAGATTTGAAAAAGACAAATATATGTACAATGTTTCCAACAATTTAACATGTACAAATGCATTAAAAATCAGACAAAATAGAAAAAGAAAAAGCATACTTTACATAAATTTTGGTTATTTCTAAAATACAAATTCATTACACTCCAACCGATATCTCATTAGAACACCTTAAATGCCACAATATTATACATGCACTATCATTATTTATAAAATATATCCACACAAAAATTTTCATTTAAGAAACGGAGTAATCTCTAACTCCTCATTTGACCCATTTGGTACTACTGTGTTCAAATAGTATAGTACATCCACCATGACTCTTTTTTAGCAAGCAAGATATATCGATTACCCCCTCTTATATCAAGTACAACATGTTCTAGCCCTACAAATCTAAGACCTGATGGATCACTGGCCTGGCATGTTTCAAAATGACGTGGTACACTATGATGTTTTACCTTATTTTTAATATTATGGTAGTGTTCCAGTATACAGACTTTTAACATCCGTTTTTTCTGACCTATATATTTAACACCACAGGGACATATCAGGAGATATACAACGTATGAAGTTTGACAAATGATTATACCTTTGATGGCTATCTCTCTACCATCTTTATCTGTTATCTTTTTTATCCCTTTTATACAGTGAGTGCACATTTTACATTTACCGCTCTCGAAAAATCCCTGTGGTGGTGGTATACGGTATAAAGTTAATTGCTTGATAGGGGGATTAATCGATAAAAGACTTGGAGCAAGACAATTTTTTAAAGTGCTTGCCCATTTAAAAACAAGCTCAGGACGATCACCAACTATTTCTTTTAAATATGGGTCCATTTTTATGCTTGGCCAGTGTTTGTTTAATATCTTTCGTATTTCCCCATGTTTCACATTAAATTGAGTGATAAAAGGACAAAATCCTTCTCCTCTGGTTTTTTGCTTTTGTTTTTGTTTATATTCAATTAATTGATTCCGCTCCAACTTTCTACATTTATCAATGGCTGCTTCAACCATACCTTCAGGGTACCCCTTTTCCTGAAAATGCATCCTGTATGTGTCAGTCTGTGTATCGAATAATTCTAACGTGCTACAGTTGCATCTAAGTCTCAATAGTTGAGTATGGCAGATTGTCCTTCCATTTTCGTAAGTGACAACTGTCATACAGTACTCTAAATAAATATTAGAATCAACTTTCTTAAAGAAGGTACACATTTCTATATGATGGTTATTAGTTACAGCATCCAATTTAGCAGTCAGGGTGAGATCTGAGAGTTCAAAACTATATTTGTCATATTTGTATGTAAATGAAAGGTTATAGGTGTTAACATTAAGATATTTAATGAATTCACTGAATTGGTCTTCTGTGCCAGACCATACAATGACGATATTGTCTATATACCCCTTAAACAGTGTTAAATATCTGGAAAATGGATTGTTCTGATAGATGTACTCATTTTTCCGTACACCAAGGTACAGGTTGGCGAACCCTGAGGCACATACCGTCCCCATTGCCGTCCCGCAACTTGATAGTTATAGTACACTCCTAAAAAAAGTGAAATAGTTATATTTCAAAACAAATCTTAAACATTGTAAAATTAATGTGATTTTTTCTTTTGACAAACTTGTGTCACACATTAAGACTTTACGAATACACTCTAATCCTTTGTCATGAGGAATAGAAGTGTATAATGAGTTGACGTCTACTGTACCCCAACTGGCATCAGTACTCCATTTAACTTTTTCCATCAATTGCAGGACTGAAGTAGAATCCTTAACATATGATTGTAAAAATGGAACATACTTATCTAGATATACATTGACAAACTCGGATACCCTCGTGGTCAGGGAATCCACGCCCGATACAATCGGTCTCCCTGGGGGTGAGGTTTGGCTTTTAGAAACTTTCTGGAGGTGATATATCGTAGCAATCCTCGGTTGCTCGTTATATATATAATCAAATTCCTTTCTGGATAATTCAGCATTTCCTAAACCATCCATGAGAAGATCTCTAAGATCCCCTAGATATTCCTTAGTGGGATATTTAGGTAAATTTCCATAACAGACTGGATCTGCCAATAATCTATGCATTTCTTTTACATAATCCTCCTTATTCATCAAAACCAGATCCCCCCCCCACCCCATCCCCTTATCGGCGCTGGCTTCAGCACAATATTATCATTTGCCATTAACTCTTTAAGAGCTGCATTCTCTTCTATAGTCAAATTATGCTCTCTATGTTCCACCCTAACCTGCAATTTTTCTACATTTCTTTTTACTAATTGTGAAAATAATATTAGGACTAGCATTGTCCAGACTGTGGAGCCCAGGCATGAGTGACCGCTCTAGCTTTTTAATTTAACCACTTGCGCACTATTTTCTTGATATATATATATATATCACTATTGGGTAAACATATTGGGTTTTGTCTGTTGTGGTGAGGCTGCCAAATATTCAAAATATTTAAAGTCAAACTTGTAAACTACTGTATAGCGCGAGTTGGAATACACATATATATTATCATATTATGATAAAGCCGCTGAGACGGTGAAACGCGTCAGGTGTCTGCCCACACCCAGTTTTATTGGACTGTTCCAAACCAGCCTCGGACCTTTTCCTCTGTGGACCACTCCTTGCTGCACTTTTGCTCATTTGCCCACCACCTGGAAGGACTCCATTAATGTCAATTGGACGATCCAGCGAAAGAACCTCTGGTAAGAACAGCTACTGTCTCTGTGTTTTAAACTTGCAAGTTTTTGTTTGCTTGTTTGTACACTGTGCAGCTGGCCTGGGAGCCAGGAAGGGTTTTTTAGAATGTGTTTCAAGTACTGCCCAGCCTGTACAACCCTCCTCAGTTTGTAGTAGAACAGGGCAAATTAGAAATTGATAGCAGTGCGTAAATGGCAGCCACCTTACCATTGGAAAAATTGTTGTCTCAAAACTCCCAGATTATATTGAGGGTTTTTCAAAATAGAATAGGGAAGAAAAGATAAAGGAAGAATAATGAAAGAAGAGGTATTTGATCAACCATGGGAATTCTATAGACAGCATAAGATACAGTATAACAAAGCATAATGGTATTAAATAGCTGTATACCTAGTGGACATATAGTCTTTATATGTTGGTGAAGCTTTATATTCGTGCCAGGGATACCAAGTGGCTACAAATTCAGACGATTTCCCTATTGACAAAAGAAGTAGAAATTCCATGGGTATTAAATAATCTACTTTAGAAAACTAGGCGTGACAGGAGGGGGGTGTATAAGATCTCCACAATACAGGAATGACAATAAGTGCCGCATTGCTTAGATGCAGCAACAGTGAATTCTGAAATTGGGACAAGGGAGTAGAGGAGTAGTTTAATAACCTAAAAGTTGTGTATTTTGGGATTGAGATATAAAGGATATCATGGGATGTTTTGATTATCTCTGTTCAGAAAGTCTTAAGAGGGCAGTCCCACCAAATGTGGAGGAGGGATCAATTTGCTGTGGAGCACCGCCAGCATTGCAATGAGACAGAGGGGTACCTTGCATGGAGCAAAGTAGGGTGTCTGAACAAATGGCTAAGCATTTTATATCGGGTCTAGGAAATGTCCCACTTGGATTAATTTACAGAAATCTAATTGTGGGAGGTTCCATCTATCTTGTAAATCAGAGAATTGTCTAATCAAGAATGGAGCCACCAGCTGACCAATGCTGATGAGTCCGGCAACTGCCCACTAAGAGAAATGGGACAGTGTCAACCCAGGAGGGAAGTCAGAATTTGCCAGAAAGGATGTCAGCAGGCCTAATTCGGAGCATAGACGACCTTCTGTAGGACCTTCCAAACAGATAGCATAGGGGATATTGTTGGATGGGGAGTCAGGGACCTCGGAAGGATAGGGATCCAGGGAACATTTTCAGGTAATTGCTACAAATATAATCCCTCCAGAGCCACCTATTGTTTGACCTCACGGTATCTAGTCCAATCCAAAATCCTATTTAAAAGGATTGCGTGGTAATAAGTATTAAATTTTGGAAGTTGTAGACCTCCATTGTGAAAAGAGTTGCAAAGTATGGTGCGTCTAAATCTGGGTCATTTGTGGAGTCAAATAAATTGTTGGATTATGGATTGAACTGAATGAAACCTGGATTCAGGAATATGAATCAGCAAGGTCTGTAGAGTATAAAGCAATTTAGGATGTGTGTTCATCTTGACAACTCCAATTCTACCAAAACATGACAGTTATTTAAGGTACCAATTATCGTAATCTCTACGTAGTGATTGGAGCAGATGGAGAAAATGTAAGGAAACCAAGTTGGATAGGTCTCTAGGGAGTTTAACATCTAAGTAAGTAATGTGTGAAGATTGCCAGGAAAAGGGCAAAGCATGATGTAGACCAACTATTAGGGAGGAAGGGGTAGAAATGTTAAGTGCACTTGATTTTGAGAGGTTGATTTTAAATTTGACAGAGTGTCGAAGGTTTCCATTTCCTGCATAAAGTGTGTGAGTGAGGTGATGTGGTGTGAGATCAAAGTGGATAGGTTGAACCAGTAGTCTCCCCTTTGTCCTGCCTGGGTTTTACTAGGTGTTCTCTGGTGGAGTATTGTAAATAGGTAGATAAGTAAACCCCTTGGCACACTGGGTGTAATCACAACAATTTATTGGTAAAAAAAACAAGTAAAACAGTAGTAAAAATTCTTCTTCGCATAAAAAAGAGATGTACTGTATAGAAAGGCCTCCCTTACCCAGTGTGGTGTGTGGAGCCAAGGATGGTAAGGGCAGAGTGTTCCAAAAGCATGACAAACACCCTGCAGGCTCCACAAACTTGTCAATAGGCAAGGTCCTGAAGATGGAAAGCAGCAATCCTTGGCCAACGCGTTTCGAGTCCTGTGGACTCTTTTTCAAGGTGTGGTGTGAGATAATTGCAATCAAATAATCTACGAACATAAACATCTTGTATTCCTCAGAAATGAAATGGTAGGTATCAAAGATACCACACTAAAAAGAAAACAACAACAATTGGGCGCAATAAATAATAATAAATTAGTCTAGATTGTATAACAATCAATAATGAGCTTAATTACACTAACCGGATAAATATTTACTAGAAAATTGGCTTCTCCCAATAGCAATCTGGTGTATGCTGAATTAGGCCACAATAGAAAACTAAAAAGATATTTAGTGGTGTAGAGAAGTATCAACACCCATAAATCTGTTTAGAGAGTGCCAAACAATTGGATAAAATAAAATTAACATTTATTGCTACACAATTAATAATTTATCATACACAATAAGTAAAAAACATACACATTAATAAGCAATACAAATGAGTGAATTTCCTTCACAAAAAACACACTTCTGCTGCAGTATTAAATCCTGAAAATCACTTCAAGAATCTCCACCAGGAGGAAATAGAGAAATGTCAAATTCTCTTATTTGGGTACTTGTGTATTTTGGCGGCGCCCATCGCATCGCATACCATAACGCATACGATGGTATGCGATGCGAGGCGATATCGTACGATAGTGCACGATGGCATACAATTTTCAAATTGTATGCCATTGTACATGGCATACAATGCCATACGATGCGATGCGATTAAACATTGTATAAGCACCCTAATGGGTGCTTATACAATGTTAAGCACCCTAATGGGTGCTTACAATGTTAAATGCACACCCACGCCACCCCCCCACTATAAACGTGAACCCGAAGCGTGGGGAGCGCAGCGAGCCCGCGAGGGGCGGCGGTACGCGTCCTACGACCTTTTCATACCCCCACTATCCACGTCGTCTTGAAAAAGTTCCCAGAATACAATAGGGGACGAAACGCGTTGACACGTTATTTCTATCCACCTGAGAAGGTGATCCAGCTAGCTTTATCTCAGCTAAAACTTCACGGAGGCAGCGCTAGCCGTTCAACATCACCGGCAAATAGCCACCTCACGTCCATCAAGCCAGCAGCACAATTCCGTGCAAGACGCCACCGGCACTTAGCCGCTTGAAGCATCTACAAGCCTCAGACCACCGGCTTTATTTTGAAAGTGTGCAATCCCCCCCACTCCATCCCCCCCTGGGCTCACTGCGGACTGGGCATCTATCCATCTCCAGCTGAAGCGCGGCTCACTCCCACCCTGAGCTGCCGGCCATCAGCTGCATACAGCCCAGCTACGTGAGCCAGAGGAGTTCGGGCATCACAGCAGGACGGCACCTACTAACCATCATACTCCTTATCACCGCTGATTGCACGGCGACTTCACCTCACACTGCGGTGAGAATCTGCCGGCATTCTGCCGAGAGGAGTCTTCATTCCATCTGAGGGGCTCCTTAGACCTACGAATTGGAACCGCCTGCTTACTATATCTATTAAATATCCCGAACGGACTCCACTATTCTGGTGAGCATCTGTTAATGTGACTGTATTACATCACCTATTTGACTGGCCAGTCCTATACAAGTCCGGATTGATTTATCTGCTTTAATTTCTATCTGCAGAATAACGATATATTATTGGTTTGATATATAAATTTAACCTTGCTGAGCTTAACAGTATATTTACTGTGACGTTATTCAAGCTAATTAGCTGCTAAATTGGGATCCCATCTCTTAGTGTACTATATATTTTATTCATTATTGTAATGTGTATTGTAAATTTATGTGTTTTTTATAGATAAAAATTTATATAAAAAAAGTTACAGTGTGTCCTGCATTTTTCTTTATACAGCCAATCAGTGTGTTATTATTTACAACCAGCAGCGCAATTCACTCCAACCCCCCCCCATCCATTTCTTCTTTTTCTGTGCGCCTAGAGGGGCTCACAGGAGTGTATGCTGCAGCTGTAGGATTTTCCTATATTACTATTTTTTTGATATATCTAAATTAAAACAACTGTAATTGCCGAGCGCCAGGAAGTGTGTATATAGGTGCCTCTTTTAGGGTCACCTATTTTTCACACAAACACCCCCTGCACTTGAAATATATGCAGGCTCCGGTGGGATTCAGTAGTAAAGCCGAGAGGCTATGAGTCACAGAGGGAGTGTCAGGGTTGAGGGATTGGATGAAGCCGTTTGATGCTCAGGGACAGGAGACGGACCAGGAGATGAAGGGTTAAAACGTGCAGGTTTAATGAAGGATTTCATATATAGTTGACAACTTCACTCAAATACTTCTTTAAGTGGCAGTTAGCGGTAAACAAAAATAACACAGGCAAGGTACTTAGAATGAATAAGGCAACGTCTTTGGAAGTAAGTTCAAGTGGGTAATGAGGCTGGCAGAAAGACTGGTAGTGATGATGTTCCGGAAAGAAGGTGGTAATGATGGTAGGCACAATTGGATCCTTGGGCTGAAAGAAGATGGATAGTGAGTCTCTGAATGAAGGATTGAGTAATGGTAGTGCCGGTAGCTCGGAAGTACGGGCTAGCTGCTGAACTTGGCAGGAGCTACAGCGATGGGGTCCTAGGCAGCCAAATGAATCTGAGAGCAGAGCATTAGAGGCAAGGGCACCAGGAGAGTCAGGAGTCTGCTAGTAGAACTGAACAGCTCAGAAGACTTTTTGTACTGACCCTGAACAGCCCTAGGCAGATCCCCTATATCCCTAGAGGGCGGCTGCCATTGGCTGTCAGGGTAGTATGGGCAGAACCCCTGACCTGGCCCAATCTCTGTTCTGCCCTGAAGCAAGATGGCGGCGCTGGCCTCACGGCGCCGCCAATCACAGACACAGTGCTGCACTCCCCAGCCTTCCCCACGCCAGAAACCGCTGCCACCCGCTGTCCACAAGCCGGGAACCTACACACGCTAGCCGTCAGCGGGCACGGACGGGTGTGTAGTGTACCCGCCGTGCGCTGCCGCGGTGCCGTGTGACAGGGAGTGTGAACAACCCAGGCCTCGGTTGTTCACACTCCCTCTGTTCCACTGCTGATGCTTGATGAGAGTCCACCCTTTAACTCTGTGGGTCCAAATACAGCCCTCCAACACATTTCAGACACCCCTGTGTCCTTTTTCAAGAAAAATGGCTGTATATCATATCCCCCGCTTGATAAAGGGGAAATCTGTAATGATGTATCCAATCGCTGTGTCACAGGCGGTAACATCTGGTCACGGCCACATACTTCCGGTCGCGGCTTCCTAGTACTCCTGTCAGTTCCTGTCAGTTGCCCCACTTCTGGCCAGCGTTACTCTGCTTCCGGTTGCGGCTTGTATGTCCTAATGCCACACTACCTTTACAGGTACTTCACTTCCTGTCTGTGGCCAAGTTCATCCATATACAAATATGTTATAGGATAATTCTTCATATCAAGGCAGATATTGGCTACAACTGTATACAAAAATTTGTTAAAATTGGTTAAAAAACAAGACTTTTACAAATATATTTTTCCTACCAATAATACCTAAACATACATGAATAAATACATAAATAAGTGTATCTCATTAATGGCACCCTTATAAAACCATTTATAAAAACCATTTGTCTTTAAAGTCGGAATTTAACCCTCTGGGCTTCAAAGTATCAAACTTATAAATCATTCTCATTTCATCTTTCACTAAACAGGTGTTTAAATCCCTATTTCTAAAGCCACTATGTGCAATTTTAATACTAAAAAAAACATAAAATATGGGAGTCAGAGGAATTATGGATGCTCTTAAAATGTTGTGACAACGAATGGGATTCCAATCCCTTTTTGATATTATTGCTATGTTCACCAATTCATACTTTAAAAGGTCATGATGTCCGACCAATATAAAATTGATTGCAGGAACATTCGATCCCATACACTATGTTTTTGGTGTTACAAGTAATAAAATCACGAAGAACAAACTTTGCTCCAGTAATGTTCATTTACGTTAATTTACTAATCCCATTACTTTTAATTTCTCTGCATGCTTTACATAACCCACATCTGTGGAACCCTTTTGTCAGGGTTCTCCCTGGACGGTTTACGTTAGGAAGAGCACTCCTTACTATTTTTGTTTTAATGTTCGGGGCCCTCCTATAAATAAACTTCGGACGGACTGGTCGACATTCCCCCAAAATGGGATCCCATTTTAGGATATCCCAATTTTTTTTAAAGAGTGCTCTAAACTTTTGTGTTGAGTATTATACCCTGTAATGAAAACCAAATTGAAATCTCTCCCCTGGAAGTTATCGAACTCTTTGTACTTAAAAGCTCCCTTCTTGGCTTTGGCGGACATCTGAGGAGAAGCTTTCTCCAACTGCTCCCCTCTTCAATCATCCTGACTGCCCATCCTGTCTATTCCCATCAGTACCTGGCCGCCTCTAGTGGTGGGGGAGATCTCCTAGTACACCCCAGTCACTCCGCACACATAATTAAGCTGCCCGCTGCAGAGATATCTGGCCCGCCACGACACAACTGCAGAGCGGGGGCCTGGTGTCGGCGCCATCTTGCCGCTGCTTCCGCCTGGTGGGGCGCCGATCATCTGAGCTCCTGGCGCTTGGGCTCCCACACTACTCCGCCTGACACCCGCCAGCGGTGATCTCCTGCACTGCCGCATAACACATCCCGGCCCGCATAACATCACCCGGACGGTGCGCATCAGCCGAGTGGTGCTGAGGTCGGAGAGGAGCCGCGGCCATCTTGGTCAGTGAGGGGCCGTTTCCAGTGGCAAATGCAGGATTTTCAGAAGGAGGTTTCCAGAGGGGCGGAGCAAAGCACGGAGATGGACACTTAGGTGACCCAGTATATGCCGGGTCAGTTAAAGTATTATAGATAGACCAAATGTTTATAAATAATAATAATACAAAAAATATATATATATATATATATATATATATATATACATACATACATACATATAAATATATACATACAGGGGCGTCAACAGCAGTGTAGACCCCTGGGCATAGCAATGTATTGGGGCCCCTACCGATCCTCCAGCGGTAGGGGTGGGGGAAGCTTTGATGTCCCACGGGTGGTAGGGGGTATTATATAAACCACTCAGCATGTAGGGCCTGGATCAGTAATTTCGACTACTTACCCCTTTACTGCACAGATGGTGGGAGATGAGGTGGGAGAAGGGGGCATTGGGCTGAATGAAGGGGCCCTGATACATAACTTTCAGGGTGGTAGAGGATGTTTAATATGCAGAGGAGGGGTGTATAGTGGAGTGGGCTTATTATTCATAATTTTCTGGTGGGAGGACAGCTTGCTTCACTGCAGATATCTCCAGTTCCCGGAAATAGATTTCTTAGATTTTAATGGAATTAAAAACTTGAGAATCCCACCTACTAATGGTACTGGGGACTAGGGGATCAGAGTTCAGGAAGCAGAGCAATCTGCCAACGAGTATATAAAACTACATACCAGGTGTGGAGCTGGAGCAGTAACCAGCTGCTGGAAGGCTGATATCTCTGGTTCTGGGAACAGTAGAGACAAGCTTCTAGTGTCCTTCAAAGGGGGAGAGTCCCAGCTTTTGGAATATACGACCCTTTACTTCATTTCCTAATTTTTCAGGTCACACTCCTGAGTATCCGCGAGAGACTGGATATGTATCTAGATCCTGGAACTTGATCTCTCAATATCGTGGTTGTTTTCCCACTACCTATCAAAAGTCTGAAGATGGGGTAGTTGTGTTCCACCTCAGAAACCCTTCTCTGCTGCTGATGGAAAAGACTAGATTCGGGACTTTGATGTTTAAATATTCTAGCTGTTTTTCGGTCTCTCCTAGAAAACCTGGGGATGGGGATACAGATATAATTGTGTTTTTTCAGCTGACTGAGAATTGGCCGGATTAATGTTATATATGTCATTATAGTTTATGATGCCTATTCTGATTTTTCCTTGTGTTATTTTCATTTCTGTTGTATTCTCTACTGCATTTAATTTTTATATTGTATTATTGTGGATATATTCTGGCTATATGTGTGTAACGTCCACTGGGCTATTGCCCTACTTCTAATGTTACAGTTTATTTGGTATGTAATTTGATATATGTGACAGAGAGACTGTTAATTATTTGGTTCTACTGTGGGGGAGGGCTTGGTCGGACTGGCGTTCTGGCTTTTTATTGTACAGTTATTTCTATGCTAGTTATTAAAATATCCTACTATTGGTGGGAGGGACAGGTTCCCCACAGATGATTATACTTTATAACTATTACCGAGCCATTGCCCTAGTTAGTCCATCCGCTTATTATCCGTCCATTATATGGGGGGGGGGGGGGGGGTTTAGATAGATACTGTAGTGTAAGGAGTGGGAGAAAGGGGTAAATTAGGTTTTTAGGCTAGTTTAGCTGAAAGCCACTAATTTATCTCCTCTTAGTGATGGCTAGTATAGTTAGTTGGGGAGGGGGGCTATTTGGGATCCAGGTATACCTAGGTTGGGGTTAGGTCATACAGAGTGGGGGGGTTTTGGGGAGGTTTTGTTTTTGGTCCTTTTGGGGGGTTTTGCTTTGGGCAGTGGTGTTTTTGATTGATGTCTGTTTAGTATGATAATCTGATGGGGCTCAATGATTATTAGAGAGATACGCTGTTCCACATGTACCTCCTTTCAAATTGCTGGTCGTGAACACCCGGATGGCGCCTCCGGGTGTTGGTGTCCCTATCCTTGCTCTGGAGGGGTAATACCCGACATATTCTTATACCTATGTGCATGACTATGTATGAATACTTCTATGGTTCTCCCTAATGTATATGCTTACAGATACGCCATGTTTGCTATAAGCACCATTTGTAGCACCACTGTCTATGATGTAATGTTTTGTTTGTTTTTCCAGCAAAATCAATAAAAATTACTTAATTAAAAAAAGAGCTCCCTTCTTTCTAATGCTTCTTTTGAAACTATCAAGGAATTTATGGCCTCAGGATTATAACCACTTGAGACAAATTTGTCGGCCATATCATTGGCCTGTTCACGGAACACTTCTGTTGGTACAATTGCGTCTTAGACATTTAAATTGGCCACCGGGAATTGCATCAAGCCAATTCCGGTGGTGACAACTGGTTTTGTAACTGAAAAAGAGGGGGTTTGTTTGCAAGAGGCAAACGGTTTCGACAAATGTGCCTTTTTGGGCGCACTCTTTATTCTATAAGTTATATGGTATGATTATTTAGTTAAAACATAACTTTTAATAGACTTCTTAGTGTAAAATATATGGAGCGTTCCTTAATTCTTGATCAGTCATTTAGTACATTATCATTAGACTGTCAATCAAACAACACATAACACAAAAAAAGACAAGGACATACTTACATAGATACACATGATATTATTATCTTAAAGTGTGATAACCTTATTTGTAACTTTTCACATTTCTATTGGTTCACTCATGTGTCCTATTACTATTGCCTCAGCAAATATCATTAGTTTACATTGGTCAGCTTTGCCAGCTTGCCCAGGTAATCCCACACAATTGTTTATATGTAATCTGGTTTCAATATAGGGTTGTTAGTGCTCTATAGGGGATAGTAGTGTCCCACTCTGGTAGATATTAATGGTCAGGAAAGTCCCACGTGAGAAGTGCTCCTACAATTGGTAGCTCCTGTGTATCTGTGGTTCGATCACCCTGCCTATGCTACCATACCAGTTATTCCCCAGGGGTCTCCTCCCTGGTTGACAAACTGGCCCCGTATTGGCCCTGCTGGATTCTGGCCCGAATTGGGGTATATAGGTAACATCCGGCAGTAGTGTCGAATGAGAGTACCAGGTTGGTTGTATATGGGAACTAAAATACAAGTCACTTCTGCTTTCCAATCCAGATTAGTGGGTCACCCTGATGCTTTTCAGTATTGCAGGGAGACACTGTAGGCTGGATGGATGAGAAAGTGTTAGAAAAAGTGGGTCATAGTAGCAGAATGTCAGTTTGCCCAAAAGTTGGACCTCTGCTTTCAGAGATCTGCTTGACGCATCGACTCAATGATGAGAGAGTCCTATACTAATGGGCTTGCCGCTGACACTGATTAGATGATCAGATACGAAAAGAAAAGAAATAGAAAAAGAGAAAGAAGAAAGAGAAACCAGCGAGGAGTACAAGTCTGTTTACATGAGTTTATTTCTACATCAATTTATTGTCAGTTATTGGATTGATATTATTCCACTCGTGCTATTGTCTCATGGCGGACTGAAGAAGCCAATAGGTGAAACGCGTATCCAGCCTCCAGCCACTGCCAGCCAAACACACTTTGCCCCAGGACAGCAGAGGAGCCGTACGAGCCGCCGCATCCAGACCCGCCATCCCGGCCGGTGATAGACACGCGGCTCCAGTAAGGTAACCCCCGCCGCAGCTCATCTAGAGCGTGCGAGCGGTCTCCCATGCTGTATCCCACACAGCATTCAGACACACTGCTCAAGCGAGGTAATCTGCACTTTAGGAGTGCGAGTGGACTGCTTTTTCTATCTGTGCCGTTAGCCTCTGCTGACTTTATCCCAGCAAAGCGACTCTGCCACTATACAGAGAATCAATCAGCAAGGCTAGCATCACATGAATGTATATTGTGACCAAATTGTATTCAATGGCAACATATTAAGGGTTACTTTGCATCAACAACTACATAGCAAAAACAGAGCAAATTTATTTACCTTCACTGAAAAAGCAGTATTGTATAATCTGTCAGATACTGGATGTGGCTTTAATTACAACAGACAGCTTACGCCGCAGTGGATTCAGAGTGCAAGTGGATTGATATACTATGTGTTTATTCATGTCATTTGACCTAACCACTAATAGAAAAGTGAGGATTCCTTTAATGTCTCTCTCTATTATGTTGTAGACTGCATGACAGGTCAAATTGAACCATTTAATTGCAGATATCCATTGGAAAATTCTGCTTGTGTACGGCTAAATAGAGCAGGCTCACTAAAAAAACGAGTAGCAATGCAAGTACCACATGAACACTGTTTGTGATTACATTGTATCCACTTAGAAATAAAGAGTATATTTTGTTGCTTGTTGTGTGCTGATAATAGAGTGAAAAATCTTGTCCATCTCCACAGAAATACCAATGTGCCCAGTGCATGTGGACACCAGAAAAGGCTATGTGAGGTATAGTCCACAGGCAGCTGACTAAGATATCTGTATATAGACAATTGGTGCTGTGCAACTCTATCTGAGCCATAATCCATAGGCAGTTGACCAAGATATCTACATACAGACAATTGGTGCTGTACAACTTTGGCCTGATAGCCGCATCTCAAAACAAAGGTGGGCCACAAACATTTGGCCAAGATAGCCTACAACTGTGGCCATTGTGATATACTCTTGGTGCAATCTGTGAGAACTTGGATGTATACTGAATGACCCAGTAGACAATAGCACGAGTGGAATAATATCAATCCAATATCTGACAATAAATTGATTTAGAAATAAACTCATGTAAAGAGACTTGTACTCCTCGCTGGTTTCTCTTTCTTCTTCCTCTTTTTCTATTTCTTTTCTTTTGGTATCTGATCATCTAATCAGTATCAGCGGCAAGCCCATTCGTATAGGACTCTCTCATCATTGAGTCGATGCGTCAAGCAGATCTCTGAAAGCAGAGGTCCAACTTTTGGGCAAACTGACATTCTGCTACTATGACCCACTTTTTCTAACACTCTCTCATCCATCCAGCCTACAGTGTCTCCCTGCAATACTGAAAAGCACCAGGGTGACTCACTAATCTGGATTGGAAAGCAGAAGTGACTTATATTTTAGTTCCCATATACAACCAACCTGGTACTTTCATTCGACACTACTGCCGGACGTTACCTATATACCCCAATTCGGGCCAGAATCCAGCAGGGCCAATACTGGGCCAGTTTGTCAACCAGGGAGGAGACCCCTGGGGAATAACTGGTATGGTAGCATAGGCAGGGTGATCGAACAGCAGATACACAGGAGCCACCGGTTGTAGGAGCACTTCTCACATGGGACTTTCCTGACCATTAATATCTACCAGAGTGGTTCTCTACTATCCCCTATAGAGCACTAACAACCTGATATTGAAACCAGATTACATATAAACAATTGTGTGGGATTACCTGGGCAAGCTGGCAAAGCTGACCAATGTAAACTAATGATATTTGCTGAGGCAATAGTAATAGGACACATGAGTGAACCAATAGAAGTGTAAAAAGTTACAAATAAGGTTATCACACTTTAAGATAATAATATCATGTGTATCTATGTAAGTATGTCCTTGTCTTTTTTTGTGTTATGTGTTGTTTGATTGACAGTCTAATGATAATGTACTAAATGACTGATCAAAAATTAAGGAACGCTCCATATATTTTACACTAAGAAGTCTATTAAAAGTTATGTTTTAACTAAATAATCACACCATATAACTTATAGAATAAAGAGTGCGCCCAAAAAGGCACATTTGTCTTACCGTTTGCCTCTTGCAAACAAACCCCCTCTTTTTCAGTTACAAATACTGAATGTGTTAGGCGCACCACCAATCCGAGACTACAAAAATGTACAAAAGTAGTCCAACATATTGGTCCAAATAGATGTTTTTCTAGAATGTTCGGTACTCTTTACCTAGCACGGCGCCCATCGCGGCCATCGCTGGCATTGAATGCACTAAAAAACGACCGACGCGATGCCCGTGATTTCCCATAGGGAACAATGTTAAATGTCTCAATTGACCCGATTTTTCTGTTCAATGCCTCAATTGACCCGATTTTTCCATAGGAAACAATGTTAAATGGCCCTCAGAGGCCAAATAGGCACCCTAAAGTGTGAAATAGCCCCCCAAATTGTTAACGCCACCCCACGATCAACGTGAACCCGAAGCGTGGCGAGCGCAGCGAGCCCGCGAGAGGCGGCGGTACGCGTCCTACGACCTTTTCATACCCCCACTATCCACGTCGGCGTGGAGTTGAGAATAGAATAGTGTGGCGAGCGCAGCGAGCCACCGAGCCCGAAGCGTGGCGAGCGCAGCGGATACCTGTGAAGCCCGCGAAGGGACGCGTTTACCTGTGAAGGTATCCGCGTCCCCTCGCGGGGCTCGCTGTGCTCGCCACGCTTCGGGCTCGGTGGCTCGCTGCGCTTGCCACACTATTCTATTCTCAACTCCACGCCGACGTGGATAGTGGGGGAATGAAAAGGTCGTAGGACGCGTACCGCTGCCCCTCGCGGGCTCGTTGCGTTTGCCACGCTTTGGGTTTGCGTTGATCGTGGGGTGGCGTTAACAATTGTGGGGGCCATTTCACACTTTAGGGTGCCTATTTGGCCTCTGTGGGCCATTTAACATTGATTCCTATGGAAAAATCAGGTCAATTGAGGCATTGAACAGTAAAATTGGGTCAATTGAGAAATTTAACATTGATCCCTATGGGAAATCGCGGGCATCGCGTCGGTCGCGTCGCACCCGATTTTTAGTGCATTCAATGGCCGCGATGCCCGCGATTTTTTTACCTGCGATGCCCACGATCAAAATCGTGGGCGCCGTGCTAGGTAAAGTGTACCGAATGTTCTAATCGACAAATAAAGTCTGTGCGGATCCAAACCCCCTTTCTTTGTACAACTGGTTTTGTGTATATATGAATGAGTGTCAGTAGGCTTAGAAAGGTTTTAGTATACCACTCATTGTTTCCTTTTGTAATGGTTATATCCAGAAAATCAACTGACACCTGGCTTATATTGAATGATAGCTCTATATTGCATCCATTTGTGTTAAGGTGGGTGCAGAATTTGTTAAACTCTTTTTCATCCCCCTTCCAAAAAAAATAAAATATCATCAATGTAACGGGCCCAGGACACCAAACTTGCTCCGAGCTGGGCATAACTCCATAGGTGGTCCTGCTCCCACTTGCCCATAAAGATTATTGCGTATCTCGGAGCAAATCTGGTGCCCATCGCCATGCTCACCTTTTGGATATAAAAGCCAGACTCAAAAGAAAAATAATTATGGGGGTGTGGCTTGGTTGGGAAGCCGAGCAGACATTTTGGAGAGCTGCTCCCACCTAAACTGATCCAAAACAGGGGATTCTACCTCCCTGGTGGACTCTACAAATTGGGGCTGCAGTCTCACAGCTCCAGTGTAGCCCCTTGCACCTGGCAATATCAGCTTCAGAGCCGGGTGTCCATTGGTTTGGATGCTGCGGGTTAAGGCCTGCAGGTGACATCAAGCGGGGACTTAAAGTAGATACTGTGGCTGCCTGCTGGACCCTCGGATCCTCTTGACTTACCTGGCGGCTTGCTCCTGCTTGAGGGACGACCTGAGGCTGGCGAGCACACGCAAATTACTTTACATGTATTCTGCGTCCCCTCGGGGGGCTCACTGCGCTTGCCATGCTTCGGGGTCGGTGGCTCGCTGCGCTCGCCACACTATCTAAAATCAACTCCACGCCGACGTGGATAGTGGGGGTATGAAAAGGTCAGAGGATGCATACCACTGTGCTCGCCACGCTTCTGGTTGGCGTTGATAGTGGGGTGGCGTTAACAATGGGGTGGCATTTAACATACTGTAGGAATCATCCATCAGGGTGGGTGTACAATTAAAAATCGGGTCTGGGGGTGCATTTAACATAGGAATCAGCCATCAGGGTGGCTGTACAATGGCAAATCGGCTATGATCACATCACATCGCATGCAATTATAATGCGATATACAAATTGTATAGTCGGCTCTTAAAACCCTGAAATCGGGTCCCATCGGGTCCCATCGTATACCTTAATTAGGGGTATACGATGCGACCCGATGGGCGCCGTGATAATACACAAGTACCTCAATTGATTCATACCCTATGATGAGTTGGTAAAAAATTTTAGCCAAGAGTCAGTACCCTACCACTCTTGATCTTACAAAATGTAATTGGCAGATTCCCTTGACAGAAACTGCTAAGGCAAAAACAGCCATCTATACCCCCAGATGGCTTATTTTAGTACAAAGTGCTGCCATTTGGTTAACATGGTGTCCCAGCAACCTTCCATAGAGCTATGAATTAGTTGCTGCGGCCCCACAGAGAATGTGCAGCTGCATACAGTATTTAGACAACATTGTTATCTTCAGCTCTGACTGGACATCACACCTACCTAAGGTAGAGGCCATTTTAACGTTTCTACAGGCATTTACTGCCAACCCTGAGAAATGTGCCATTAGTATGGTGGAAGCCATGTTTTTGGGGTATATTGTGGGCAGAGGACAAGTTCAACCTCAGCCAAGTAGAAGCAGTCCACACCTGATCAAAACCTTAATCTAAGTCACAACTTAGGACATTTCTCAGTCTGGTGGGATATTATCGCAGGTTTATTTGAGATTTTGCCACTATAGTGGCTCCACTAACCGAATGTCTTAAAAAACAGACAAGATAACATGGTCTTGACCAGTGGAATCTGCATGGCAGAATTTAAAATGTGCTTGGTGTACCGAGCCTATTTTGCAAGCTACTTACTTTAATAAACAATTTGTATTACTGACAGATGCCTCTGTGACAGTATAAGGAGCTGTTCTTTTCCAGGAGGTAGATGGTGAGGAGAAGCCCATCCGCTACCTTAGCCGTAAGTTACTGCCTGTCACGATCCGAGCTGTCAGACAGACTTTCTTACCGACTAAGTGCCTCCGCAGGTTCAGCTTGCGGTCCAGACGTCATCTCTGCCGGCCTCCTGTCTCCCAGTGACAGTCCCCAGTGCACGGCAATCCACCTGTCCGCCGCCATTGCTCCCAGTTTCCAGCATGGTGTGCACAAACACACTTTCCCGCCATAGCAGACATGGGGGCTGCCATGTTCTTTCCAGTCACATGTCTGTGCTGTCCAATCCTGTTGGTTCTGATCTCCCTGTCATACTTCCTCGGCCAATCCTGGCCACCCAGTGGGGATAAGTATGCTGGGAGCTCTCAGAACCATTGCTAGTGCTTCAGTTGTCTCCAGTGTATGGTCAGCTGTCCTTGTCTCCGTGCAAGTGTATTTATCTGCTGGTGTTGTCTTCCATGCTGCAGTGTGTTCCAGGTTGTTCCATCTCCTGTGAAGTCCAGGTTATTCCACCGCCTGTGATCCTGCCTCTCAGCCCAGCGACCAAGCCTAGCTCTGGGACTCTGGTCCTTCTGATGCTCCAGCATCACCATCCACCATCGATGTTCTACCATCGTCTGTAGTCCGATACTCCGGACCTCCAGTCAAGCTTCCGTCCGTCATTCCGGACCCACAGTCAAGCTCCAAGTCTTCCGTCCGTCATTCCGGACCCACAGTCTCCACATCCGATACCCGGATCCAATGTTCCACCATCGATACCACATTTCATCTCATCCGTAAAGTATTGCAATCTGCATGAACTGTCATTACTCCTGCATACTTTACTGTCTGTCATATTACAACCATCTGCAAATAAACTCGGTTGTATTTTACCTCTGACTGCTTATTGGCTCTGGGTGCACTGTCGCGCAGTCCATGCGCAAGGGTCCTCTCCAACCTCCCCGGTTCAGGTACCGGTCCAGGTCCCCACCAGAGGTCTCAGTCTCGTCGACTAAGCCCCCTGGTGTGACAGTAAGCACTAGCCAAATGGATCCAGCCGCAAACCAAGCTTCTCCACCCAGCCCTGTACAGCAACTGGCTGTTCGCTTGGATCAGCAAGAGGCTGCGCAGAGCCAAGTGATTCATTGTCTGCAAGATCTGTCTTCCCGGCTGGATAAGCTACAGACCACTCTCAGTGGCCCTGAGCCTGTCAGAGAACTTCCAAGTCTTGTTCATCCTCCTGTAATGGCTGCTGCACCTCGCCTTCATCTGTCTGTCCCCACCAAGTATGATGGGAACCCCAAGACCTGTCGAGGTTTTCTCAATCAGTGTGAGATTCACTTCGAGCTGCAACCCAGCAACTTCCCTACTGAAAGGGTCAAGATCGCCTACATCATCTCCCTCCTGTGTGGAGCAGCGTTAGAATGGGCGTCTCCCTTATGGGAAAGATCTGATGCCATTTTGTCCAATTACAAGGACTTCGTGTCAACATTCCTGCGTATCTTCGATCAGCATCTGCCTCCACTGAACTCCTTCGTCTCAGACAGGGATCCCGCTCCGTCGGGCAATATCTGGTCCAGTTCCAGATTCTGGCGTCTGAACTCTCCTGGTGTGATGGGGCCTTATACGCAGCTTTCTGGCAAGGCCTATCTGATCATATTAAGGATGAACTCGCTACCAGAGACTTACCCTCAGGTCTAAATGACCTTATATCATTGTGTATCAAAGTAGACCTACGCTTCCGAGAAAGGGCTGTAGAACGTCACAAGAGCGCTCCAGTTAAAGTGCCAACTCCTCCACCTTCTTTACCCACTGCTCCCGCAGTCCATTCCAAAGAAGAACCAATGGAGATAAACCGCTTCCGTTTGTCTCCTGGAGAACGTCGACAGCTCTGCCTGTATTGTGCCGATCCTGCACATCAAATTTCTGCATGCCCAAAGCGTCAGGAAAACTCCTCCTCCTAGCCCGTCAAGGAGAGGGTAGGCTAGGAGTAATTAAGTCCTCTCCATCAGCAACTGATTGTGTCCTTCCAGTTTCTCTACAAGTTGGTCAGCATTTCAAGACTGTCTCCGCACTTCTTGATTCCGGTGCCGCTGGCAACTTCGTTACTGCAGAACTGGTCCGCAAGTGGGGGTTACCCACTGAAAGTCTTTCCAAGACTGTCTTCCTTACTGCTGTGGATGGCAGTAGGATTCCTGATGCGACAGTCTCCCGCAGAACTTTGCCACTTACAGTAAAAGTGGGAGTCCTGCACACTGAACTTTTGTCCTTCCTGGTTTTACCCCGAGCCACTCATGCTCTGGTTCTGGGTTTACCCTGGCTCCGTCTTCACAATCCTCGTCTTGATTGGAAGACATCGAAAATCCTTTCCTGGGATCCTTCCTGCTCCGGTACCTGTCTCCAAAAGGTACTCCCAGCTCGTCATTCTTCAGCCGATGCAGCAGACCTTCCGCCTCTTCCCTACCAAGAGTACTCAGATGTATTCAGCAAGTCTGGCGCTGATGTCCTACCTCCTCACAGACTGTGGGATTGCCCTATCGACCTTATCCCAGGCAAAGAACCACCCAGAGGTAGAACTTATCCTCTCTCTCTTCCAGAGACTCAAGCCATGACCAATTACATCAAGGAAAATCTGGCAAAGGGATTCATCCGTCCTTCGACTTCTCCTGCTGGCGCAGGGTTCTTCTTCGTAAAGAAGAAGGATGGAGGCCTACGTCCCTGCATTGATTATCGCGGCCTCAATGACATTACAGTAAAGAACCGATATCCGTTGCCCCTCATCACCGAGCTGTTTGACCGTGTCAGCGGTGCAACCATCTTCACGAAACTCGACCTGAGGGGTGCATATAATCTCATCCGCATACGAGAGGGCGACGAGTGGAAGATGGTGTTTAATACCAGAGACGGCCACTATGAGTACCTCGTCATGCCCTTCGGGCTCAGCAATGCCCCAGCCGTGTTCCAGCACTATGTCAATGAGATTTTTCGGGACATTCTGTATCGTCATGTAGTTGTATATCTCGATGAAATTTTAATCTACGCCAATAACATCACAGAACATCGTTATTGGGTCAAAGAGGTTCTGTCCCGGCTGCGAGCAAATCATCTCTACTGTAAACTGGAGAAGTGTGTCTTCGAGGTGAAGTCTATACCCTTCCTAGGGTACATTGTCTCCGGTTCTGGTCTTCAAATGGATCCAGGAAAACTGCAGGCCATCCAAGATTGGCCAATTCCCTCTTCGCTGAAAGGTATTCAACGTTTCCTGGGGTTTGCCAATTATTACAGAAAATTCATTCGTAATTTCTCGTCTATTGTGGCTCCCATCACTGCCTTAACGAAAAAGGGGTCTAATCCAGCGAAGTGGCCGGCAGAAGCCATCGAAGCCTTCCATCTGTTGAAACAGAGGTTCACTTCCGCTCCTGTTTTAAGACAACCTGATACCACCTTGCCCTTTATTCTCGAGGTTGATGCCTCCTCCGTGGGTGTTGGGGCAGTCCTCTCGCAGAAAGCGCCCGATGGTCGTCTTCATCCCTGTGGGTTCTACTCCCGTAAGTTCCTGCCTGCAGAGCGTAATTATGCCATCGGTGACCAAGAGCTCCTCGCCATCAAGTTGGCATTAGAAGAATGGAGATATCTTCTAGAGGGCGCTGTTCATGAGATCACAATTATCACAGACCATAAGAATCTTCTGTATCTCAAGTCTGCTCAATGTTTAAATCCCCGTCAAGCCAGATGGACACTTTTCTTTTCCAGGTTCCGTTTCAAGCTGTCGTTCTGTCCAGGGACACAAAACCGAAAAGCTGATGCCCTTTCCCGCTCATGGGAGCAAGAAAGTGAGTCTAAGTCCACACATCAACATTTTATTATTGATCCAGTGGCCTTCTCCGCAACGAGAGTTTCAAATCTCACGCCCCCTACAGGGAAAAGATATGTAAAGCCAGCTCTAAGAAAGAAGTTGCTCTGTTGGGCGCATTCTTCAAAATTCGCTGGCCATGCAGGCATTCAGAAAACTTACGAGTTTATCACCAGGTCCTACTGGTGGCCGTCCCTCAAACAGGATGTACAGGACTTTGTTTCCTCTTGTGCTAAATGTGCTCAGCACAAGACCAGTCGTCAGTCTCCTCCTGGGCAATTGATGCCACTGTCAGTGCCACATCGTCCTTGGACGCATATCTCTATGGACTTTGTAACTGATCTTCCAGAGTCTGACAAGTTCACCACCATCTGGGTGATTGTTGACCGGTTCACCAAGATGGCTCACTTCGTTCCCCTCACCGGTCTTCCGTCAGTTTCCAAGCTGTCCCAGCTCTTCATCAAAGAGATATTCAAGCTTCATGGACTGCCTCTTGAAATCATCTCCGATAGAGGAGTCCAATTCGTAGCCAAATTCTGGCGAAGCCTGTGCTCCTTGCTTCAAATCAAGTTAAAATTTTCCACAGCCTACCACCCTCAAACCAATGGACAAACGGAGAGGGTGAATCAGGACCTTGAAGCATTTCTCCGCACATATGTCTCTTCTTCCCAAGATGACTGGGCTCAACTCCTTCCATGGGCAGAGTTCTGCCATAATAACCAATATCATTCTTCATCAAATGTCACTCCATTCCTTGCCAACTATGGGTTTCATCCTCGAGTTCCTGACTTCACTCTGCAACCTGTGTCCTCTGTTCCAGCGGTCGACACGACCATCCGGCAATTCGTCAAATCCTGGAAGCTCATTCGTTCTTCACTTCTGAAGGCTTCAAGCAGGTACAAAAAATTTGCCGACAGGAAACGCAGAGCTGTGCCAGCCCTCCGTCCAGGAGATTGTGTCTGGTTGTCAACTAAGAATCTTCGATTAAGAGTGCCATCGATGAAGTTCGCTCCCCGATATATTGGCCCTTTCCCAGTTGAGCGAGTCGTCAATCCAGTAGCTTACAAGCTCAAGTTGCCGCCCTATTTGAAAGTGCCAGCTACATTCCACATTTCGCTGCTCAAGCCGCTGGTCTTGAATCGCTTTCATTCCAAGCTCCCCAAGGCTCCTAAGGTTTGCACCCAGCGTGGAACAGAATATGAAGTCAGTAAGATCTTGGACTCTCGCATCCGATATGGTCGTCTGCAATATCTGATCGATTGGAAGGGCTACGGCCCCGAAGAGCGATCATGGACCAATGCCATCAATGTCCATGCTCCCAGACTCATCCGGGCGTTCCACTCCAAGTTTCCCCGCAAGCCTAAAAGGTGTCCTGGGGCCACCCTTAAAGGGGGGGGTGCTGTCACGATCCGAGCTGTCAGACAGACTTTCTTACCGGCTAAGTGCCTCCGCAGGTTCAGCTTGCGGTCCAGACGTCATCTCTGCCGGCCTCCTGTCTCCCAGTGACAGTCCCCAGTGCACGGCAATCCACCTGTCCGCCGCCATTGCTCCCAGTATCCAGCATGGTGTGCACAAACACACTTTCCCGCCATAGCAGACATGGGGGCTGCCATGTTCTTTCCAGTCACATGTCTGTGCTGTCCAATCCTGTTGGTTCTGATCTCCCTGTCATACTTCCTCGGCCAATCCTGGCCACCCAGTGGGGATAAGTATGCTGGGAGCTCTCAGAACCATTGCTAGTGCTTCAGTTGTCTCCAGTGTATGGTCAGCTGTCCTTGTCTCCGTGCAAGTGTATTTATCTGCTGGTGTTGTCTTCCATGCTGCAGTGTGTTCCAGGTTGTTCCATCTCCTGTGAAGTCCAGGTTATTCCACCGCCTGTGATCCTGCCTCTCAGCCCAGCGACCAAGCCTAGCTCTGGGACTCTGGTCCTTCCGATGCTCCAGCATCACCATCCACCATCGATGTTCTACCATCGTCTGTAGTCCGATACTCCGGACCTCCAGTCAAGCTTCCGTCCGTCATTCCGGACCCACAGTCAAGCTCCAAGTCTTCCGTCCGTCATTCCGGACCCACAGTCTCCACATCCGATACCCGGATCCAATGTTCCACCATCGATACCACATTTCATCTCATCCGTAAAGTATTGCAATCTGCATGAACTGTCATTACTCCTGCATACTTTACTGTCTGTCATATTACAACCATCTGCAAATAAACTCGGTTGTATTTTACCTCTGACTGCTTATTGGCTCTGGGTGCACTGTCGCGCAGTCCATGCGCAAGGGTCCTCTCCAACCTCCCCGGTTCAGGTACCGGTCCAGGTCCCCACCAGAGGTCTCAGTCTCGTCGACTAAGCCCCCTGGTGTGACACTGCCCAGAGAGCGCTAGTACTCAACTGTGGAATAGGAGTTGTTAGCAATTAAGTCGGCAGTTGAGTCCTTAAGATAATATTTATTAGGACATGAGTTTTTGTTGGTCACAGACCATGCCCAATTAAAGTGGATGCATACAAACAAAGAGGTAAATGCTCGTATGACCCACTGGTTTTTGACCTTACAGCCATTTATATTTGGCTGTAAGAGGTGCAACCTTGTTGGCAGAAAGATCAGCTCAATGCTGATGCCCTTTCCTGGAGGCTTGTAGATTCTGATCCTCCAAAGCAACCTTGTGGTGATGCTAGGGGAGGAGGAGGAGGAAGGTGATATTAATGACCTCGGGGAAAGTGGTTGAGGGCTTTGCACCCAGGCGGATGACACAAGTATGAGGTGGGCAAGGCAGTGAGCTTGCCTGAAAATATAGTAGCTTTACCAGGGTGGTTGAAGCCAAGGGGGGGGGGTGGGGGTGTAGCAGAGACAGTATCTCTCCATATGGGAGTAATTTGGAGGATACAGACCAAGTTTTGGAGTAGTAGCAGCAACCTAGCTTTTTCAATCATCAGCACCTGTGCGCTCTTGATATAAGTGTTTTCAGGGCAAAGGGAAAACGCTCTTGATGGTGGATTTGCTGCCCAAGTGATAAGCCAGGCTGTGGGCTACAGTAGGGACCACTTGAGCTTCCTGAAGTGCTTGTATTATACCGGGACCTGTATGCTGCAAATGCTTTAACTTTCATTACTGTGATGATTACGTGGTATGCTGTTTACCTGAAAAATAAAGACCAAGACCTTGGGAAAGCACCAAGAGTGTGGCTCCAATGACCTCAAACTCTGTGGGACAAATCCATCACCATAGTTACACAGGCAACACTATACATTAATTTTAATGTAGTATAACAATACTGGCCCTGCTGCTGATAGTAGCAAAAATAATCAACAGAGTAAGGGTGCATACACACTGTACAATTTTTTTGACCAATTTGGTTGAAAGACATTCCCATTGAACCCAGTGTCCTGGACTAAAGATGTTGACGAAAGATATTGACAACAGACGAAAGAAGAAAGATCTAGCTACAGTTTATAGGCTCTTTTTGAAAGATATTCAAATTGAGCTGCATGCACAGTTGACGAACAATCTTGATGAACAACTGGCGGGTATGCGCATCATCATTCATCGTTTGTTTGTTGACAATATCTTTTGTCAACATCTTTCGTCCAGGACACTGGGTTCAATGGAAATGTCTTTCAACCAAATTGGTCAAAAAAATTGTAGAGTGTGTTTGCACCTTAACAATGACTACAAACCTCAGTTATATGTATTGAGATAGACCGCTGTAGCCTTAAATCCTTATGCAAAATGCCATTGCTGAAACTTGTAGCAATTAAAAAAAATGCATTCTCTAAAGGATAATCAACCTAAGATGAAACAAAGTTTAGTTTTAAAGGAATCATTATAGGCCAAGCTGTTTATTAAGACCCTTTGTTGCCAATATTTCCAATTTAAAGAACCACCACGATTCAGTTGCAGTAGAAAAATACTGTATGATAGCTTCTGACAACTTCTGGTGGTCTCTCAACCAAATACTAACCAGGCCCAACACTGTATAGCTTCCTAAACCAGAAAACATTAAATGTAGTTTTGGTTGTATGTGAATTCTTTCTATTTACTTAGAACTTTTCTTCTTCTCACAGTTTGTGAGCTCCGCAGTCTATGCACTTCCTTGTCCGATCTTGCTTCTTTTCACCCGATTCAGATGGATTGGGACAACAAATCAGAAATTGAAAAGTGCCCAAATTGGCTTTGTTTGACATCCGATCTGATCGCTTGCACCTCTTGTAATCTGTCTATCTCCCCTTCCTACTAGATTGTAAGCTCCTCCGAGTAGGGCCCTCTTCCCTCCTGTTGTCAAAGCCCACTTCTCTTCACATTTCACTCACAGCTCTCCTTTACTCCAACACTCAGTGACCATCTTCATACTCATCTCCATCATTGGCCTCAAGCCTCTAGTTGTATGTTGATTTGGTCCTCACTACTTACATTTAAGCTGTAATGTGTATTGAACTGTGGTGCTCTTTATTTGTACTGTATTTTTGTTATTTATTCAATGTTATGCCAAGTTTTGTCTCCCTGTATTGTTCCTTTGTACGGCGCTGCGAAACACTTGTGGCGCCTTATAAATAAAATTATAATAATAATAATAATCCACTGTGCAGTCCTGTGCACATCGGGTCAGAGCCGGAGATCCGATGTGTAGCACATAGGATAAATCACAATCGGACCATCAACGGCACATCACGGGTCACATCATATGTAAGCCCTCCTGGGGAGCTGCCGGAGGGAGTTCAGGGGAAATCGTGTGCAACTTTCCATTCAGACAATTTGCAGTAGTGTATGAGGGCCTTAAAATACCATATTTAAAGATTAAGAGGGTATTCATTCCGGGATTCAGACTGTCGGAATGTCCCGACAGTCGGAATCCTGGGCCATTTTTTTCCGATCTGACAGTAACTCGACGGTAGGAATTTAATGTTCCGACAGTCGAGTGTTGGAAAGTTCACGGATCAACGAAAACAGATGGAGATTGTCGAAAACGGCTGAGAATTTGACAGTCTGTGACATTTTTGGACAAAACAAATCCAACTTTAAAACAAAAGTCAGATCTGGCTGCCTTCAATGCTGTCAGTATCATCAGCATTGAACAGGCGAGTGATTATAAGGTGGGAGAGGGCGACTTACCGGCACCCCGCTCTGGTCAACGAAATAATGGAAACATGACGACATAGTTTGTGGCAATTAAAATGGTCACAGCTTTATTTCACAAATCCATAATCATAACCAAACACTTTTGCAGGGCAAGGGATAGAAAGGGGAGCGGTGCGCTCTGTTCCTGCTAATGTGGTACCCCTGGGACGTGTCCGTTCCACCGCCGTGGGTACGCGACCACGCCCCCTACCAAGTTGGTACCGCCTGGGCCGTGCCAGTCACCACCATGTGACTCACATGAACACGCCCCTTACACGCTATGGGCCGTGCCAGTCACCACCATGTGACTCACGTGAACACGCCCCTTACACGCTATGGGCCGTGCCAGCCACCATCATGTGACTCACGTGAACACGCCCCTTACCATTATGGGATCAGCTACCATCCGCACCTCACCCTACCTGGCACGCAACCCGTATGGCCCCTGCCGTATTAATGCTGGAACCAGGCGTGCGGCCGCCTAATGGTGAGTATGCGAGGCATTCTGTAACTCCCCTACATTTCCTGCCTTGTGCACCGCTCCCTTCCCGCAATACTGTGACAACATTCTTATTCAAGCATCTTATACACCGTAATGACAATGACAACCAAAGCCAATGTTACAATTACACTCATAGCCAATATAGCCTTCCTATACAACATAATACAACAAGCATGCAAACAGTATATATATATATATATATATATATATATATATATATATATATATATATATATTCCTTTTTTTTTTATAAATTTTTAAATAATTTTTTTTTTTTATTTTTTTTTTTTTATATAATTATTATTTTTTTTTTTTAAATATTCTAATTTTTTTTTTTAAACACAACATTTTGACGTGACAACTACAACATTTTTAAACATGTCCAATACAAGATTTACAACCTGACACCTGTCAAGTGCCTTTCCCCGGCTTTTACCAAAACAACTGGGCTGGGTGGGTGGGTGTCTCTGTCCTAGCTGGGTGATGAGTGAGCTCAGCCCCCTTGCTCTCTGCTTTTGTTCCTGCTGCTGCTCACTCCCCCCTCAATTAAACCTGTCCCTTCTCACTGGCCCTCCTCGTGGCTAGGTGACAAGAAGGGGACCGGCTACCCTGGCTGCTGCCTCCCCCCCATCCCCCCGAACCCAGGTTTCCCACCGTTGACCTGCAGGGTGCCTAGCGCCCCACCCCCTTATCCTGCTCCGGGGGCCATTTTGGCCCCCTGCGCTCCCTTAAGGTGGGAGAGGGCGACTTACCGGCACCCCGCTCTGGTCAACGAAATAATGGAAACATGACGACATAGTTTGTGGCAATTAAAATGGTCACAGCTTTATTTCACAAATCCATAATCATAACCAAACACTTTTGCAGGGCAAGGGATAGAAAGGGGAGCGGTGCGCTCTGTTCCTGCTAATGTGGTACCCCTGGGACGTGTCCGTTCCACCGCCGTGGGTACGCGACCACGCCCCCTACCAAGTTGGTACCGCCTGGGCCGTGCCAGTCACCACCATGTGACTCACATGAACACGCCCCTTACACGCTATGGGCCGTGCCAGTCACCACCATGTGACTCACGTGAACACGCCCCTTACACGCTATGGGCCGTGCCAGCCACCATCATGTGACTCACGTGAACACGCCCCTTACCATTATGGGATCAGCTACCATCCGCACCTCACCCTACCTGGCACGCAACCCGTATGGCCCCTGCCGTATTAATGCTGGAACCAGGCGTGCGGCCGCCTAATGGTGAGTATGCGAGGCATTCTGTAACTCCCCTACATTTCCTGCCTTGTGCACCGCTCCCTTCCCGCCACACGAGGTTCCCGGCGCGCCGGGTACCGAAGCCCCCACCCTGCCCTAGCAACACCACCTTCCTCCGCAACTTATGCACTTTGCGGCTCCTCACCTGCGCTGCATGGGACTCCTCCCACCGGACTGTGACCGTTCCCCACTGGTTGCCCCCCAGTAACCTCATGCCACCCGGATCGTGCAAATGCATCTAAAACCATAATCACCATATGGCCCTTGAAATACATTTAAATGCTGCGGCTATGCTGATCTTCCCAGCAAGGCACTCATTTGCCTGCAGCTCCACTCTGCCACTCCACATTGGTTGCCTGCATTTTCCGTATTCAACATAAAACACTTCTACTCGCATATAGAGCCATTAACCCTACTGCGCCAGCATATATCTCCTCACTTCCCACCAAATATCTCCCATCCACTTAGCCCAGTCTGCCCTGAAAACTCCCTCTCAGGCAAACCTGCCATATTTTGTCTGCTGTTACCAGTTTGTTTAATCACTGTCTACCAGTGTCAGGTGCCACGGACACAGCTGCACTATCTATGAAACCGTAAATAAACAAATAATTAATTAACTTGCCTGCATGTTCTTCCTGCCCAGCTGTTTGCTTCTAATAAACCAGCTGTCCCAGCCTTGTGAACAATGTGTACTACTCCGCCCCCCCCCCCCCTGGAGTGACCCTGCTATCAGCGTTTGGCCTCTCCTTTCAAAGACCACAAGCTGTGCGCCTTCCTGCCATAAAACCAACAGGGGTGGGGGAGCCGGAAGTGTCCTCAATTGGTATCACTCTAGCATCAAAGTATTTCCTCCCCCTATCTGGGAAGGTGGGGGCTGCCCCTGGGCGCTTGTGGAACTATCTCTCCCAGCGTATCTGCTGTCTAGGACACCTTCTAAAAAAGGGGACAAAATGCAATACCGTTGCAGTTTTGACCCAGGGAAACTGAACGCGCCTCTGCTCGTACTGTATATACAGTGTTAGCCTGTCCAGTGTGCCCATGTCTTTACCTTAAACCCACCTTCCCCTAATCGCTGCATATACCATGTAACCCACGCTGGGCCAGACGGGCTTCCTTATAAGGACCCTAAAACCCTCCAGGAAACCCTCCTGCAACCGCTTGGCCTCTGCCTTCCAAGGGTATCTGGATGGCCACCCCCAGATCCCCCCTAGGCTAGGTGCTTTTCTCTGTGACTGTCGCTCCGGGTGCCTTGTCCCTGTGCTGACATTTCTGCTTATAGCAATCCTTCGGTGGGTGCTTCCCTCTGCAGATTATACATGCTTGTTACGGCCGAGCGCCCCTGTGCCTATGCCAACCTCTGCGATGCTCTGCTTGCTATTACTGCATGGCACTGCCCCTGCGCCTACCGCTATGATCTGACTGCCCTCTTCAGTAACCTCAGACACGGAAACATTTTTCGCATTGCTACCCTGCCCAACCGCTTCAATACCTGCATATACATTACAAACATTGCTTATCTCACCGATACCGTGCGTTGCCAATCCGATGCTTCCTTGAATTGCGCTTTTCTGGGCAATGGCCCCAGTCCCCACCGATTGTGCTGGCACCCTGCTGGCCGAGGCATGGGTCCAACTGCTTCCACCCGGCTGTGCTGCCGCCCTGCTGGTCGAGGCATGGGCCAATGTGTCCCCCATTGTTCTGTGGCAAGATCCCCCCAACCCCCCTCTGGCTTGCTCCAACAATGCCTGCATCTGCTCCTCCTCGGCAAGATGCTCTGGCCCCTGCGCCCTTGGGGTATCAAAGCTCTGAGCCCGCTGCCCATTAGCAGGGGTAGTGGGGCTGCAATACTCCCTCCGGGGGGGGGGAAACAAAACGGGGCGAGTGGGCGAAATGACCTTGGCTCCCCCCCCCCCGCCGCTGGCTCCTGGCAATCCTCCCGGCCTCCCTGCACCCCTTCCGGCGTGCCCAATTGGGCCTGGTGCGTAAAAACACTGCCCTGGCCCTCCACCCCTGATTCGTGCCCCTCTGATCCCGTGGCCTCAGGAATCACCACCCCCCATCAAACGCTTGCCTTCACCCTGTAGCGATGCCCCGTCTGACCTGGCCGGAATTTCCTGTCCTAGCTGGGTGATGAGTGAGCTCAGCCCCCTTGCTCTCTGCTTTTGTTCCTGCTGCTGCTCACTCCCCCCTCAATTAAACCTGTCCCTTCTCACTGGCCCTCCTCGTGGCTAGGTGACAAGAAGGGGACCGGCTACCCTGGCTGCTGCCTCCCCCCCATCCCCCCGAACCCAGGTTTCCCGCCGTTGACCTGCAGGGTGCCTAGCGCCCCACCCCCTTATCCTGCTCCGGGGGCCATTTTGGCCCCCTGCGCTCCCTAATACACCCCTAAAAGGCACAGATTGAATACCCCCCTAATAGGCACAGATTGAATACCCCCCTAATAGGCACAGATTGAATAACCCCCTAATAGAGACACATTGTAAAGTACAATATAAAACTCTGAAGCATAAAATGAACCAGATGAAACCAGAGACTTTTTAATGACCGTTGAGTAAATTAGTGTCCCAGAGCAGTTTGCTTGAGCTCTGTGATGACATGCTATTTCAGTTGTCCTTAGAGGTCATTCATTAGCATACTGTATAATGAGAGTACACAACCCTAGATGTGTATATAATCTGTATCTGATAGATAAGAAGGCTGGAACAGGAATGTTCTACGGCATGCCAGCTATTGCACAGTATTTTACACCACAGCAGAGCATTAGACACTTATTTCAGATGCATTTGAAAATATAAGGAATATTGCTGAAGTTTTGCACTTGCAATAACTCAGTATCAGCACAGTACCATGTACAGTACAGCAGGTAGAAAATTAATTTGCGCAGAGAAATTGTAACAATTTGTGTATACTTTATTTCAGCAAAGTGTCAGTTACACTGTTTGCATGTAAAGGTAAGTGAATTTTTTTTTATAATTTGGCCAGTTCAGCAAGTTAAGTGTTTATCTTAGAACTAAAAAAAAAATCATAAGGTTATTGTAGAAATATGCCTGCCTAAAGTACTCTCTTCCAGCACCTGATGTTGTATGGCATCTGCGATGGCACATTGCTTGCTGGAAGAGGGCTGGTGATGTCCATCTCAGTTGCGCAGCGCTGTGAAGGAGTGCCAACAGCAGCAGGCGGAGTCAACAGCAGCGGCAGGATTTGAAAAAAAATCACTTTAAAATACTGAGTTCTCTCTTAGCCAATCAGAGGACCGTCCAGTGTTTTAAAGAGTTTTTTTTTCAAAATCATTCAGGTAAAATCACTATCGATCCATCTTATCCTGATGAACAGCCCCAAAGGTCCAAGTGGGGACTGAAATGTCAGTGGGATGGTCTGTGCTTGTACATGTACCAATGTTAGTGTTTCTTCACAAGACTGGAGAGCACAGCACATTGTAATAATGACAGAACAGTTTAAAATATATATCTCAGTTGTAGCTTGAATTTTGTTAATATGCTGTCATTGATGTTTGTGTCCTAATTTAACCCCTTGAGTGCCAAGTGAAATTGTCCAAATAGGTGTGAAAATTGCCAAACAAACATTGTTATTCATTATAATGATTTTTAAAGTTACCTTATATAGCAAGTTTAGCAACTATTATTTTTTTTCACAACACATTTCACATTTTTTATTTGCATTTATATAACAAATGTGAGCAGCACTGGGATTTTTAGCAGATAGTCTGAACATCTCACAGAGAGATGCTGGCGCTTAAAGGGTTAATATAAAAGCTAACACAGTTGCAATAGCAATTATTAATAAATTAAACTGTATTTACAGAAAAACCTGTCTGGGCTGATAGAAAATTATCCATCCAACTATATAACGGCTGCACAGGTTTGTTTTTGCTTTGGGCAGTGGAGTGGGAGGAGCTAATATTATTACTCAGGCAGAGTGGACCAAGGGCCTGATTCAGGTTTAATCAGTCCCCTGCATATTCACTGCGGGGACCGATGTTTCGGGTCTGCACATGCGTATCAGCAAATATGTGCAGACCCGATGTGCAAATGCCTTCTGCGATGGTCACAGTCATTGAGGTGTTTGCACACAGCGGGGCAGGAAGTGTGTGTGTGGGGGGGGGGCTGTCACATGGGCACACCTAGCATTTCCTGGGTGTGCCCACAAAAATGGTTGGTGCACCATGAAAAAAGCTGGGTGTCCCCATGTGAACGTATGCGTGGGAAGCCTGCATGGGGCAGGTGGCTGACATCACATAATGTCTGCGCCCGTCCTGTTCTCGTTCTTTCCGAAGCAAATAATAGTCAGTCTAGAATTACTTTTATTTACGAACAGGGAAAAAAATAATTTGATGGTCGGCGACCATCAAATTATTGTTCCCATGTACGCCCACATGTGAATGGATGTGTAAGCTACACCTCCAATTGCCTGCTGCGCGGACGTTTACCCGCTCGCTAAGCAGCGAATGTACACGTGATTCAGGCCCCAAATGTAATAAGCGTCAACAAATGGTAAAGTAGAGAGAGATGAAGAGTGATAAAGCACCAGCTAAACAGCTCCTTACTGCTATGCTACAGGCTGTGTTTGAGAAATGACAGTTAGGAGCTGACTGGCTGGTACTTTATCACTCTTCCTCATTCTCCACTTCATCACTTGCAAAGGCTGAATACCTTTGGCACACTGTGCTGACGTGTTCAGGATTGCACTCAGGTAGTAGCCGGAGCTCAGGATCACATTGTGTGGCAATGGTGGACAGAACTGACCGTTGCACTTGGGTAGCAAAAGGGCCAAATCATGGATAACAAACTGCTTCAGTTGTTCCTTCTACGCCCTCATTGCTTTCATGTATTACTGATATGTGCCCATTTTACCAACATATCAATAGTACAGTATGCATCTTGTCAAGAGTAATTCAGATTGAAAGATACATTTTACATTCCATAATATTTGGTGACTTCATTCATTGTTACAACTAGGCACATTATAATCCATACAAAAGCATAGAGGATTCCTGCATCAGTCTTTAATTTTTCGTGTACAAAGACTTTCCCATCGCCACTTAAATGGCTGTATTACGGGGATAATGTCCCTTTATTACGTTTTTAAACAAAGGAGGTGTTACCCACTACTTAGTATTAGACAGATTCATAACAAGAAAAGATAAGTATTCATGTTCATGTGGGTGCACTGAAAGTCACAAGACCATTCATAAAATATAACTTTTAATGATATACAATAAAAAATTGTGAAATATTTAAATATAGTGAATAAAGATAGAAAGACAAAAAAATATTAGAATTAAAATATAAGTGGCCGCTGCTTCTCTATGTCCACCTTTTGCAGGGATATATTTTCCATGTATGCCTCAAAGTCAAAAGGGGTAGCTTCTGTGTATCTTATGCTAACTTGAAAGTTCAGTGGCTTTATGTCTAGCCCTTTAATGACACTTTGTATCTTCTCCAAGAGTTACAGACATCAAGTTATGTTTGCAAAAGAAAAAAGGTATATATATATATATATATATATATATATATATATATAGTTCTGTGAGTAGCAGCACTCCGTATGCTTTGCTAAATATCCACTGGAAAAACGTAGGTGCCCCCCGCTGTGTTTGCCGGGATGTGCCCAGGGTATATGGAGACTGGGTAGTGGTGGCACTCACTGAAATAAAGACACCAGGAGTCTGGATGATAACCCAACGTTTCAAAGCCGGTGCGGCTTCTTTATCAAGGTGCAGAAGACAAAGTGACTAGTTACAACATATACCTTTATACCTCCCTACTTGGTGCGGCATCCCCGCCCCCCCTCTGTTTTTGATCACCTGACCTGTCGTCACGGCGCCGTACTTGGTGGTGGACGTGGGGCCGACCTTACATCACAGGTGTGTAGTATCTAAAAAGATTATGGTACATAAAATATATGGATAAGTTCAATAAATAGTGCACATAAATTTAATAAAAGGTACTCAATGCCGAGGCATCGCAGTGCAAATGCATATACAAAAAAACAATTGTGCGATTAAAAAACCAAAACACATTAAAAAAAAACTGTGAACATGCAAATAAAGTGTATATAGTGCATGATATAGGTATGAGAAGTAGCAGAGTTAAGAAAATGGAAAATGTTCCACAACCACAACCACATTGAACATGTGTAGTATATTTGTGCATTTTAGTTATATTCTGTGTATTAAATGTAAAAGGAGGGGAAAGGTATTATTCTCCTCTGTCACAATCCGAGTACTGAAGCCATGTACCTTACCAGCTAAGTGCCTGCGCAGGCTGAGCTTGCGTTATAGGTCCCGGCGCTGCCGGCATCCTGTAAGCTGTGGGCCTCTTTCCCTGTCATCTCCCAGTCCTCTCAGCGCTGCTGAGTCCGTGGCTGCGTGGCGCACCACTTCCCTCATCACCAGTGACAGCGTCCAGTGCTCAATAGACTCCCTGTCCGCTGCCATTGCTCCTGGCCACAAGCATGGCAGATACAAACATACTTTCCCGCCTTAGCCTGACATGGGGGCTGCCATGTTTTCTCGGTCACATGTCTGCCTCAGCCAATGCTAGCCTGGTTTGATCTCCAAGGATACCTGCCCAGCCAATCACGGCTACCCTGTGGGTATAAGTATCCTGGGAGCTCTCACTCCAGTGCTAGTGCTTCATTTGTCATTCTGATATGCAAGTGTTGTCTGCTGGTATTCTCTCTTTGCTGCAGTGTTCCATCCAGGTGCTCCAGTCGCTGAACCATGCGGGCTCACCATCGCCTGTGTCCATCCGGGCTCACCATCGCCTGTGAATATCGGGTTCACCATCGCCTGTGTCCAGCCAGGGTTACAGTCCTGTGTCCATCCAGGCTCACCTGTGATTTCACCTGTGATTCCACCTGCTGCAATACTTACCTTCCAGCTTCAGCCTAGCTCCATCGATGGCCCACCATCAATCCTAATCCAATACTCCGGTTTCCATCTCCAGCTGTCTCCATCCATTCCATCTGGATTCCACAGCTCATCCTCCGGTCCGATACTCCAGACATCACTACTCCATTATCCATTCGATGTTCCACCATTGATCTGTCATCAGTGCAAGTAGTATCGCTTCCTCATTTTAGAGACTGTATTGCCATACCACCGCTTAAGCATACTGCCTGTACCATCTTTATTCATCTACAATAAACCAGTTGTATTTTATCATCGTCTGCTTTTCCCTGGGTGCACTGTCGTGCTCATATGCACAAGGGTCTCCTCAAGCCTGCCAGGTTTCATTACCAACCCAGACCCCCACCAGAGGTCTTACGGCCCCCATACATTAGGCCGACTTGTCCTTAGGACAAGTCGGACCCAATACTCCTGTGAGCCGCCCGGCAGCTCCCCGGGAGGCTCACATACAATTTGGCACTTGATGAGCCAAATTTTACATGTGATAAATCGCTTGCAATTTATCACATGTACGGGGAGCTGCAGCGGGCGGAGAGGGGCAGGGGGCGGGCGGTGAGGGGCATGGGGGCCGGTGGTGATCAGGGGCAGCAGTGGGGCAGGCAGCAGGGGTACTGAGTGCTGACCTGGGCTGCCCGGCCCCGTCCGTCCCACAGCGCTGCTGAATGATATATGTGAATGATCACAGCGCCCGGCCAGATCATCACACACAGGCGCCGCCGACTAGTTACAGCGGCAGGACCCGCTGAACGCTCCGGCGTCCCCCTGATGAGCCCTGCTGCTGACCACACCGCCCCCAGGTCAGCACTCACCGGCGCCGCCAGCTAACAGGGAGGTCGGACGTTATCGTATGTACTGACCGTCCGACCTCCCTGATCCGATGCGCACGGGACCGCGCATCGGATCGGATCAGATGTCACAGTCCTGCGATTTTTGGCCGATTTCACCGAAATGCCGAAATCGGATGAAATCGGCCCAAAATCGCATAGTGTATGGGGACCTTTAGTCAGGCCGACTCAGACCCCTGGTGTGACATTCTCCCTCTTCTGATAATTATTATTATTATGATGATTATTATTATTATCATTATTATTATATTGGTATTTTTATTGTCTTGCAGAATCCCATGGAGAACATTACTTATATGATAGAATTCCATATTGTGCCATTTTCCATGAAAGCCGGTGATGGACCCCTTATTTTCTGTGTTTTTTTCCTAGTATTTCTGTTTGTAGTCCTGGTGAATACGGCTATAATCACAGTGATATGTTTGGATTCACGTTTACACACCCCCATGTATCTGTTTCTCTGTAACTTGTCCTTTGTAGACATGTGCTACACAACAGTAACTGTCCCCAAACTGCTGGACATAATACTATCCGGGAATAACACAATGTCCTTCCCACAATGCTTGGCTCAGGTATACTTATTCCTCCTAGCTGCCAGCTCCGAGGATTTACTACTATTTGTGATGGGGTATGACCGGTACATCGCCATCTGCCATCCCTTACACTACCACCAGATACTGAGGAAGAAGGTCTGTATCCTGCTGGTGGCTATGATCTGGCTATGCGCATGTCTAAACTCAATGATGTGTTCAGTTTCAATTCTTAAAATGTCCTTCTGTCGATCAGACACCATCTATCAGTTCTTCTGTGATGCTAAAGCTCTGATTAATATCGCCTGTTCTGGCACAAACATGTTCTATGTCACCATATATGTAAACATACTTTTATTTGGTGTTTGTCCAGTTTTCATCAATATAATGTCATACAAAAAAATTTTCAGTGTTATATTGCATATTAATTCAAAGGAAAGAAGAAATAAGGCTTTCTCCACCTGCTCATCCCACCTCATCGTTATGACCATGTACTATGTTAATGCTATATCTGTCTATATGATACCACCATCAGACCAATCCAATTTCCTTGAACAGATTTTGACTGTGATCTATACAACAGTGATCCCCGTGGTCAATCCCCTCATATATAGTCTCCGTAATCATGAAATCAGGAGAGCTCTTCAGAGATTAGTGGCACCGTTGGTTAAGTCTCACTAACACATACTTAGCCCCTTTCTTGTATCCATGTACATAAATCTAACCCTTTTCTGGTAACTGTCCTAGTTGATGGCTGGTTCCATCATCATGCAAAACAGAAGTTCCCACTGGGCAGGAAATAATGTCATCTGAGATGCAAACACACATTCTTTGTGTTCCTGGTGTTGTCTTGCCTGGTCATATTCCTGATTTCAGTGGCATCGAGTACTGCCCAGCCTGTACAACCCTCCTCAGTTTGTGCCTGTAGTACAACAGGGCAAATTAGGAGTTGATAGCAGTGTGTAAATGGCAGCCACCTTACCACTGTCAAATTTGTTTGCTGTTTATGTTAAATAACCAGCAAAGAAGGTGGGTACCGGCTGGGTCTGTTTTATTAGTCTGGCATGTTTTTTTTTTGTTGTATAATATTTTGTTGGATACTATGTTATGATGGTAAACAGCATCCATCAAAAAAAGGTAATGTAAAGACCAAATACAGAAACAACAGATCTCGACGCATCGAGACAGCTTATAATATGTACAGCATAATTACTATAAAACCATAAGTGAAGTACATTTAACTAGAATTGTTGAGAGGGGTATATTTCTCAAAACTTCCAGATTATATTGAGGGTTTTTCAAAATAGAATAGGGGAAAAAAGGTAAAGGAAGAATAAGGAGAGAAGAAAAAGAGAGAAGAGGTAATTGATCAACTATGGGAATTCAATAGACAGCATAAGAGATAACAAAGCATAATAGTATTACATAGCTGTGTACAACGTGGACATATAGTCTTTATATGCTGGTGAAGCTTTATATTCAAGCCAGGGATACCAAGTGGCTACAAATTCAAACAATTTCCCTATTGATGAAAGGAGTAGATTTTCCATGGACATAAAATAATCTAATTTAGAAAACCAGGCGTGACGTGGAGGGGGTGTAGATCTCCACAAAACAGGAATCACAGCACGTGCCGTATTGCTTAAATACAGCAACAGTGAATTATGAAATTGGGAGAAGGGAGTAGAGGAGTAGTTTAATAACCAGAAAGCTGTGTATCTTGGGATTGAGATATAAAGGATATCATGGGAAATTTCAATTATCTCTGTTCAGAAAGAAGGGCAGTCTCACCAAATTTGGTGGAAGGATCAATTCGCTGTGGAGCACCGCCAGCATTGCAATAAGACAGAGGAATACATTGCAAAATGGGTTAGAACTTTATATTGGGTTTAGGAAATGTCTCACTTTTAGAATCTTCCAGAAATCTAATTGTGGGATGTTCCATCTCTCCTGTAAGTCAGAGAATTGTCTGACTGAGAGGGGAGCCACCAGCTGACAAATCCTGAAGAGTCTGGCAACTGCCCACTTAGAGAAATGGGACAGTGTCAACCCAGTAGGAAAGTCAGAATTTGCCAGAAACGATGTGAGCAGACCTAATTTGTAGGTTAGACAACCTTCTGTAGGACCCTCCATACAGATAGCGTGGGAGATATTGTCGGATGAGGAGTCAGGGGCCTCAGAAGGCTAGGGATACAGTAAAAAATATCAGGTAATTGCTGCAAATCTAATCCCTCCAGAGCCACCCATTTATTGACCTCATGGTATCTAGTCCAATCCAAAATCCTATTTAAAAGGATTGCGTGGAAATTAGTATCATTGTTTGGAAATTGTAGATCTCCAGTGTGAAAAGAGTTGCAAAGTATGGTGCGTCTAAGTCTGGGTGATCTGTTGAGTAAAAAAATTGTTGGATTAAGGATTGAACTGAATGAAGCCAGGAGTCAGGAATATGAATCAGCAAGGTCTGGAGAGTATAAAGCAATTTAGGAAGTGTGTTCATCTTGACAACTCCAATTCTACCAAAAAATGACAGTTATTTAAGGTAGCAATTATTGTAATATCTATGTAATGATTGGAGCAGAGGGAGAAATTTTAAAGAAACCGATTGGGATAGATCTATAGGGAGTTTAACACCTAAATAACTAATGTGTGAAGATTGCCAGGAAAAGGGGAAAGCATGATGTAGACCAAATATTATGGAGGAATGGGCACAAATGTTAAGTGCACTTGATTTTGAGAGGTTGATTTTAAAATTTGATAGAGTGCCGAAGGTTTCCATTTCCTGCATAAGGTGTATGAGTGAGGTGGTGTGGTGTCAGATAATTGCGAGCAAATAATCTGCGAACATAGCCAATGTATATTTCTCATCTCCAACCGTAAGGCCGAGGATATGGGGATTGACCCTGATAGCCCTGGCTAGAGCCTCTCTACAAAGAACAAATATTAATGGGGATAAGGGAAACTCTTGCCTGGTGCCATTGTGTATAGGGAATTAATTTGATAAAGAACCATTACCACGGACACTACCTGAAGGGGATTCGTACAGTGCCAGTATTTGGTGAAGTGCTGCTGGTACCAAACCGATGTGCTCCAATACATACATCATAAATATCCAGCTAACCCTATCAAATGCCTTCCTGGAATCTATAGGAAGCAAAATGGAAGGTATCTTCCCTTGGAGGCCAGGTGGATAAGGCTCAAAACCTTAGTGGTGTTGTGTTTGGCTTCACAACCAGGGGCGAAGCCCACCTGATCATTGTGTATCAGAGAAGGGAGGATCATATTCAATCTGTTTGCCAAACGTTTTGCAAACAGTTTGAGATCGATATTTAGGAGAGATATGAGTCTGTAACTGGAGCACACCGAGAGGTCCTTATCTTACTTGGGGATCACCAAAATGTGAGCCTCCAGAGATTGGTTAGAGAAGAGTGTAACAGTGGAGATTTTGACAGCAGATAAGAACCGTTCACTGAAAGGTTTCTTTAAATCTGTCCCTCCTACTCGCAGGACATAGGTAACTTGCTGACTCCAAATACTTGTATAAAAGATAAAAAAAATTATCTCCAGTAGCAAAAGTTCCAAAAATTACAAAAACAAGTCTTAAACAAGTCTAAAAAGTGGAAAGAGGCTCCTTGGGTAAGTGGTGGTCTGGGTTACCTCCCTATCCGGATGGAAGGATCCCGTAGTAGCTGAAGATGACAACCAGCACCAAACCACAAACCTCCTGGATAGTCTCTTTTCCTCCAACAAATGCGTTTCAGGCTACAAATGAGCCCTTTTTCAAGGTGTGGAGGTTACCACCACATACACAGTTTATATACCAGTTCCCAATTACACATTTCTAAGTCATAGTGAAAACATGGAGAAAGTGCTTAGTCCTAAAATGTCCATAATTCATGTTAACAGTCAAGTATAAACACATACATTTCATGTAAACATAATAAAAAGTACCTCTGCTGTACATATCATACAAACACAAACATTGCGCATATACAATACCGCATAAACAATAAAAGCACTCCAGCAATTCCCATTCCATTCTTTCAATTTTGCTGGGGCACAGCTGTTTTCTAATTGTGTTGGCGTCTCCAGCCATGATATAATTCCCCAATCAGACTGTGGTATAAGAAAATAGAGTGGAACCAACTGTACAGTACAAAAAACTACAGGGACTTCAGCTATCATCACTCAGGAAGCGCTGTGCCCGCTGTCGGAAGATCCCTGCATTCCACGGAGCACCGGAAGGTGTGATAATCTAAGAAAGATGCGGCTAAAAGGACTTGAGCCTAATCGCTCAAGAAGCGTTGCGCCCGCTTCCTGGAGTGTTCACTGCGTTCCACACAGCACCGGAATTTGGGACGAGAAAAGCATGATGCGGTTCAAAGACCCAGAAGTGCGGCTCACAGCGTGGCTGGAGACGCCAGCAGAATTAGAAAACAGCTGTGCCCTGTGACGAAACCAGGCCACGCCCCTTTCCGTCATATGTTGTTCTCCCGCCTCTTTCTGCGCTTCAGCAAAGAGAATTGCGAAATGCCGGCGATAACCGGATATTATCACTGACTGTATTCATATCTGAGCTGTGTTCCCCAGACTGCTGTATACAGGGGACATCACAGGGCTGTATGTCGGACAATAATAGGATGTTATACTGAATAATCCAAACAGGTTATTCCATTAGGCTGAGTATGTGTGCTACTGGAGGGAAATATTCCCTCATGTTATGTAAATGACTGTAATATGTTCCCAAAGCTTTGTATACTGTATCCCATACTGTTACATATGCATATGAAGGCAAGAAGATAGTTTTCTGGGCACAGGAGAAACTGGTAGGGAGGATCAGCGTTGCCCGTGGTTACGTCACTGCCTCCAGGTCCTGTTCTTAGTAAACTGCGATGGTATCATGAATAAGGGATTTGTGACTATGAAGTTAATTATGGCAGTCTTCCCAAATGTATATTACTCAAATAATGCAACTGTATATGTGGAGACAAATGGTCTGGCTAGAATGGACCAAATGATTAGATTGGAATGTGTTTATTTTGTGTAGTCTTAGGTTCAGGGATCAAAGGACCTCTTTATAGGCTGTTTAGTAACAGAGACAACAGGTAGTGGCAGAGACATACACTTCCCCCCCAAATAACAAGAAGCTAAAGGATGGATAACACCAGGGTCAGTCTCCAGAGAAGAGACCTGTTTACATGAAGGTGTGAAATCCCTCACATACACAAGCTTCAAAGCCAGATGAAGGGAGTGAGTTAATCAGCCCCTGGACAGGTAATAGGAGACCCTGTTACATTCATGCAACTGCACCCAGCATAGGAAGGGTTAAGAATTCCTGAGGGAGGGGGAGAGGGGTGCCTTTGGGATGTTAGTGGGTGTTTGCAGGGAGAGAGGGGAGAGATGTGAATGAGAGCCAGCGCTGGGAGTCGTGGACTAGCGTGTCCTGCCCATCTGAGCTTAATCTGAAGGTAACGTGGTAAGGTTCTGATAACGTGACTAATACTGATGGCCTTTCTGTATATAATGTATATAGACTGTAATTGCTGATTTTACATGTATAACCCGTGAGTAAAATAAAGGTAATACTTTTGTACCTTTGCTATTGTGTATTCCTGTGCGATCTTTGGAACTCGGAGTGACCCCGGGGCTCTGCGTGAGGCATAAGTCGCGCTGCGCTGCTGCATGATCCCGGGATCTTCACAATTGGTGGCAAGCGGTGGGGATCGCACACCCAAAGGAGGGAAAGCTAGGGGCTCGTATCTTGATGCGACCAGGCTCTGGAAACACAATAGCCAGTAATTGGCCAGTATTAGCTCATGTTTGAGGGACCTGGTAACCATTGTTCCTAACAAGGATGCCGGGGAGAAGAAAAAGTATACTTTGCGAGGGCATTAAGCGAGGGAAGAATTCCGCTTAAGTGCCGGCTTGTCCAGGGGACAATCCCTGCAAGCGAGGGAACGGCGGAGTGTGCCGTGGCCCAGAAGCGGAAGCTGACGTAAGGGGGTCCAGCAAGTGACACTGACCAAGCTCTACGAGTGCAGCCCGTGTGGAGAATGGCTCCAGGAAAAGGACAGAGACGTCCAAAGAGAGGCAAGAGGTGCCCACAGTCACCCAGAGCAGTGAGGCTCATAGATGAGGAATCGTCATGGAGTCGTCTGGCTGAGGAATGGGACTGGAGAAGCCCATCCACGCTGATGCAGCCCCTCTGGGAGGATTGGGAAGCAGCATATCGGTGGATTAATGTATGGACAGGAGCTACTACAGAGGAGAAAGCAGCTTACCTGACCGATGAATTTGAGCAGTATGTATCTGAGGCTGCTGCAGGAAACCTGCTGCATACGGTGGCGTGGAAGGCTTTTGTCACAGAAGTAAGTAACGCCACGCATCAGCTAATGCATAGAAGCCGGATCGCTGAGGCCAGCGTGCCAGCACCGGGTAAAGTGGTTCCTGGGAAGGAGCCCGCGAAGAGAACTCAAAGGGAGGAGGAGTTGATGGTGCCACCGGGGTGGATGACCGAGGGGTCCACTACCGAGATCCCAGGGGGGGAGGCAGAGGAACTGTGGCCTGCAGAATCTGGAGCTCCATTAGCAAGAATGAGTCTGGAGGACCTAACTGACGAATGGAGGCTACGATGCAGCACACCCCCTGAAGGCCGCTCACACTGCACGCTTATCCGATGGGTGTACGAGCAACAAGAGGACCCACTACATGCATTCAGCGCGTATAGGAACTGGGTCCTGTGTCCAGGAGAACTGAGAAGTGTCCAGGAGCAGTTGCAGTGTCTCCTGCACTGTTATGATAATGCAGAGAGGGTCACCCTGGCACAGGGGGAGCTGAATTCCCCAGAGTGGCTGGACCAGTGTCAGAGGGTGGAGGCAGAGGAACGTCGGCTGCTGCGGCTCATGCATCCTCAGAGAGCCACAGAACTAGATCCCCCACTGACACAGGGAGAAATCACAGAACTGTTCCCATTCAGTGAGTTGGGAAATGAGGAACTAGCTGTGGAGTGTCCCTGTGATATCGCACCAGGGACCCCGGACTCTAAAGGAGCCCTAACATCATGGACTGTGATTGTGGCAGATGGATATCGGGAAGAGGATATTTATTCCCCCTGCATTGTGCCAAGTAGTGTGGCGGAGCTGGGCACTGTGGCCCCACATGGTGATGATGGACTGGTGCACACAGAGCCTGTCATAGATGGAGCAGTGCCAGTATACAGTGCAGAGGCTGCCCCAGAGAATAGCCCCAGAGCAGAGCAGATCTTGGAGGCTGGGACTGTGATGGCTGAGTCCTCGCCACAGGAGGTACAAACCAATGGTCAGCCACTACTCCAAGCAGCTAGCCAAAGGATGGGGGTGCACCCAAAAATGGCACCCCAGGAAGAATGTCAGTACATCTTCCCTTTTGCAGATGTGGGAGATGGAGACTTTGAAACTAGCGGCCAGGGGGTCTGCAATGATTGTGCCCCAGCAGAGGGGGCAGTACTTCTCCCCTACATGACCACCAGTGGCCCAGCGAATGAGGGCATCTTGCCCCAGGAGCCCCAGCATATTCAGCAGGGGGAGATGGAAGGAAATGTGTCTGGTGTGTGCTCTGCCACTCTACCACCCCAGGAGGATTATCCAGGACTGTTCCCACTTAGCCATCAGAGCCAGAAGGAGCTGAAGTCAAAAGGCAGGTATGTGACCGGGGTGCCAGAGCAGGGAGTAGAGGCTGGGGTGCAGCGCTTCTGTGAGTCCCCTGCAAGAGTGACTGACTGTAATTATGTGCCCGGGGATCCGCTGCCGCAAACAGGCAGCCAAGCAAGCAAACATGGAGGGGATGGTCAGAGTCATAGCTCATCACCCCCCTGCGCCTCAGAGGAAGACACCTCACCACCCAGCATGGCACGAGCAAGAGAATGTGAGTTTGCACCTGGGGCTGTAAGGGAGATGCCAGCAGTGCTGCCGTACAATGCCACCCCACCAGTCCCTCTCATAGCCAGGCTGGGGAAGCAGTGCACCCTGGGGAAGATGGAAGTTTGCCCAGGGGAGGCCCAGCAGTTATTGTTCAAAGGGCTGGGGGAGGTGTTCGACCCAAGGGGGGGATTGTGGGTAAATCAGGGGGAGACTTGCGGATACCCCCTGCTTCTCTGCAGCCATTGTGTGAAGAAGAATCCCCAGGACCGCTGCCTGCTGCTGAGGGCAGGTGGAGGCTGGGTGTGCTCAGGCCCTGGGAGGTGGGAGAGAAAGATTCCACCAGCAAGGCCCTTCAAGCATCACGTAAGGGTCCAGAGGACCATCTAGAACTGGGGGAGGTGTTTGTGGGGGCTTTTGAGGGAAGAGCCAGGGAAGGATTGCGGATACCCCCTGCTCTTCTGCAGCCATGGTGTGAAGGAGAATTCCCTGGGCCACTGCCTACTGCTGAGGGCAGGTGGGGGCAGAGTGTGCTTAGGCCCTGCAAGGTGGATGAACAGACATGGATGGAAGGTTGCCCAGGGGAGGCCCAGCAGCTTCAGGGGCTGGGGGAGGTTTCAGACCCAAGTGGGGTGGATGTGAAGGCGTTTGAGGGAGGGACATTGTCGGTACCCGCCGCTCCTCTGCAGCCAACATCAGCACTATTGTTAAGAGTGGCCAGGTTCCCGGATGCTGGTCTGCGTGCACAGATCGGGCCCCTCCCAGTTGCGCCAGAGGCGGAGGGAGGAGGAACAACCAAAAGGGAAGGCGGGGAGGAAACATTCCCACCTGACAGTGGAAAACCCTGTACCAGGAGTACTGGAGGTTGTGCGCCAAACTGTGAATGGCTGAGCCCAGGAGGGCCAGGGATAAGCAATACGCAGGGACATTGTGTAGCCGTGAATCGCAGCGGCGGTAAACAACAGGGGTGCTGTGTGACGAAACCAGGCCACGCCCCTTTCCGTCATATGTTGTTCTCCCGCCTCTTTCTGCGCTTCAGCAAAGAGAATTGCGAAATGCCGGCGATAACCGGATATTATCACTGACTGTATTCATATCTGAGCTGTGTTCCCCAGACTGCTGTATACAGGGGACATCACAGGGCTGTATGTCGGACAATAATAGGATGTTATACTGAATAATCCAAACAGGTTATTCCATTAGGCTGAGTATGTGTGCTACTGGAGGGAAATATTCCCTCATGTTATGTAAATGACTGTAATATGTTCCCAAAGCTTTGTATACTGTATCCCATACTGTTACATATGCATATGAAGGCAAGAAGATAGTTTTCTGGGCACAGGAGAAACTGGTAGGGAGGATCAGCGTTGCCCGTGGTTACGTCACTGCCTCCAGGTCCTGTTCTTAGTAAACTGCGATGGTATCATGAATAAGGGATTTGTGACTATGAAGTTAATTATGGCAGTCTTCCCAAATGTATATTACTCAAATAATGCAACTGTATATGTGGAGACAAATGGTCTGGCTAGAATGGACCAAATGATTAGATTGGAATGTGTTTATTTTGTGTATAGTCTTAGGTTCAGGGATCAAAGGACCTCTTTATAGGCTGTTTAGTAACAGAGACAACAGGTAGTGGCAGAGACATACACTTCCCCCCCAAACAGGGGCGGATTGGCCATTAAAGTTACCGGGAATTTTCCCGGGAGGCCGGCCGACAGTGAGGCCGACAGCTACTGGTGACACTGTGACATGTGACTGAAGGGGCCGGCCACAGCGGAGTTATGGGTAATAGCAGCAGTGGCCGTGCCCGGAAGTGGTCCCCATCTCTAGCTTTGTGCGTGTAGGGGGCTTCCTGCTTCTTCATTTTTACAGAGGAGGCCAGCCGCAGCGATCACCAGCAGCAACTCAGGTGGTGCAGCTGCGGAAGACAACGGGGGAGCCAGTCAGTGAGCATACTGAGCAGAGAACACATCCTCTCTCCCCCGCGCTGTTGCTGCTGCTGCTTTAAGTGGCTGCTGCCTGTCACACTACAGGCAGCAGCGCCAGCAGAATGAAGCCCTTCCCAGCTCCATGTCCCAACCCCCCTCTAACTTACTGTACATCAGTGACTGTCACCAGAGACTGGACAGGGGGCGGAGCTACACGGATCGGATGGGCAGAGTCACACGGGGCAAGGGGGCGGGGCTACACTGGAGAACAGCAGGGCTGATGAAAGGAGAAGATGAGCTGCCACAGATTTTAAGGTAAAAAAAAAAAAGTGTATGAGAGCGAGTAATACTGTCAGCAAACTGTGTCCAGATGGAGCCATCCTCATTGTACCTGTCCCTGGCGCAGCAATCAGCAAGAGTGCGCTGGGGATTCTGGTATCTGTGCGTCTCCAATGCTTGCCCCCCCCCCCCATACTACCGGCAGCGGATGTGGGCGTTACATATAGGCAGCGATACTACTACCGGCAGCGGATGTGGGCGTTACATATAGGCAGCGATACTACTGTCGGCAGCTGGTCTGGGTGTTACATATAGGCAGCGATACTACTTTCGGCAGCTGGTGTGGTCGTTACATATAGGCAGCGCTTCTACTGTCGGCAGCTGGTGTGTGCGTTAAACATAGGCAGCGATACTACTGTCAGCAGCTGGTGTGGGCGTTACATATAGGCAGCGATACTACTGTCGGAAACTGGTGTGGGCGTTACATGTAGGCAGTGCTACTGTCGGCAGCTGGTGTGGGCGTTACATATAGGCAGCGATACCACTGTCGGCAACTGGTGTGGGCGTTACATATAGGCAGCGCTACTACTGACAGCAACTGCTGTGGGCATTACATATAGGCAGCGCTACTACTGTCGGCAGCTAGTGTAGGCATTACATATGGGCAGCGCTACTACTGTCGGCAGCTGGTGTGGGCATTACATATAGGCAGCGATACTACTGTTGGCAGCTGGTGTGGGCATTACATATAGGCACCGATACTACTGTCGGCAGCTGGTGTGGGCGTTACATATAGGCAGCGCTACTACTGTCAGCAACTGGTGTGGGCGTTACATATAGGCAGCAATACTACTGTCGGCAGCTGGTGTGGGCATTACATATAGGCAGTACTACTACTGTCGGCAGCTGGTGTGGGCGTTACATATAGGCAGCGATATTACTGTCGGCAGCTGGTGTAGGCGTTACATATAGGCAGCGATACTACTGTCGGCAGCTGTTGTGGGCGTTACATATAGGCAGCCATGCTACTGATCGGCAGCTGGTGTGGGCTTTACATATAGGCAGCGATACTACTGTCGGCAGCTGGTGTGGGTGTTACATATAGGCAGCGATACTACTGTCGGCAGCTGGCGTGGGCGCTACATATAGGCAGCGATACTACTGTCGGCAGCTGGTGTAGGCATTACATATAGGCAGCAATACTACTGTCAGCAGCTGGTGTGGGCGTTACATACAGGCAGCAATACTGTCGGCAGCTGTTGTGGGCGTTACACATAGGCAGCGATACTACTGTCAGCAACTGGTGTTGGTGTTATGTATAGGCAGTGCTACTACTGTCTGCAACTGGTGTGGGCATTACATATAGGCAGCGCTACTACTGTCAGCAACTGGTGTGGGCATTATGTATAGGCAGCACTACTACTGTCAGCAGCTGGTGTGGGCGTTACATATAGGCAGCAATACTACTGTCAGAAGCTGGTGTGGGCGTTACATATAGGCAGCGATACTACTGTCGGCAGCTGGTGTGGGTGTTACATATAGGCAGCGCTACTACTGTCAGCAACTGGTGTGGGCGTTACATATAGGCAGTGCTACTGCTGTCGGCAACTGGTGTGCAGGGCTGCCAAGAGAAATCCTGGGCCCCGGTACATCAACTTCCAGGGGCCCTCATGGGGGTGACCACAGCATGTTAAGGGCATGTTTAGCCCAAATATACACACAAAAAAGACATTCACTTTCCCATATAAATACCCCCACTGTAGTCCCATCTCTCCATCCCCGCCGGTGGCCCGGGTTTGTCCTACCGGAAGTGCTTTGCACCATACTTCCAGTAGGAATAGGAAGTCAGGGCACACTCACTTGCGTTCCACTGATCCCCCTCCACGTTCCACTGGCCGGCAGTATCCAGCTACATCATAAAGGCAGATCCACGGCACCCATTCACTGGGATCTAAAATCGCCTTTTCTGTTACAGCTGGGTGCCATGTATCCCCCTGTCATGAGCTGGGTACTGCCAGACAGTGGAACACAGAGGGGGAGCAGTGGAATGCACGTGAGTGTGCCCTGACTTCCTACTGTGCGTGATAGGGGAAGTAGGGTGCCGAGCAGTTTTGGGTGGATGGACCCGGGCTACAGTGGGGGTATTTATATGGGAAAGTGAATGTCTTTTTGAGTGTATATTTATGCTATATCGCCCTGAGGACGGGGGAGACCCTGCAAGTGCTAGGTGCTAATGCAGTCATTTCTGCATAATTGCTTGTGAGAACTATGTAAAAAACGGACCCGGACTAAACCCTGGACTACCGAACTGGACATCAAAATCTGCAGTCCGGGTCTTGTAGTGTCCGGTACGGGGGGTGTCACGTCCGGGGGGTCCCTGTGATAGCTATCATCAGGGATATGGGGAAGGGGAGATTACAGCCTCCCTGTGTGGTCTGGACCATCCGGTTTTTGCTACATGCCCGGACCATACAGGGAGGCTTTATTCTCCCCCCCCCACCAGGCCTCCCCACAGCTCCCAGCCCCTATTTTGGAATGCACTTAAAGGGCGCAAGAAAGACCCAAATATTTGTGGGGACTATGTAAAAACCGGACCCGGACCAGACTCCAGACAGGACATCAAAATCTGCAGTACGGAGCTTGCAGGGTCCAGTCCGGGGGGTGTCCTGTCTGGGGGGGGGGGGGTGGTGTGTCTTATCCGGGGGGGGGTCCCTGTAATAGCTATCACCAGGGACATGGGGGAGGGGAGATTACAGCCTCCCCGTGTGGTCCGGACCGTCCGATTTTTGCTACATGCCCGGACCATACAGGGAGGCTTTATTCTACCCCTCCTCCTCTACCTGGTGACGGGTGTCACAGGCAGCCCCCCGGACAGGACACCCCCCGGACCGGACGCTACAAGCTCCAAAATGCAGTTTTGATGTCCGGTCCAGCAGTCCGGGGGTTTTGTCCTGGTCCAGTTTTTACCCATACCCATATTTGTGTGGTATTCCACCATGTACTCCAGTTTCCTTCTATACCCCCACTTCTAAAATCCCACTTCCACCACTGTCGAGAAGAGAGAGACAAAGAGAGACAGACAGAGAGAGAGACAAAGAGAGAGACAGAGAGAGAGACAGAGAGAGACAGAGAGAGACAGAGACAGAGAGAGACAGAGAGAGACAGAGAGACAGAGAGAGACAAAGAGAGAGAGACAGAGAGAGACAAAGAGAGAGAGACAGAGAGAGAGAGACAGAGAGAGAGACAGACAGACAGAGACAGACAGAGAACAATTAAGTATTAAGACAGGCAGGGCATAAAAAAATGAACTTACAGGGCAGGACTCGAAGTCAGCCAGATTCAGGAGCTCCCCCGGCTCCAGCCTCCACTTCATCTTCCCCTGTCACATGCCGCACGTCCTGCACGTGACCTTACGACCTTCCCCTCTCACGTCCAGTGTTGTGTGCAGACACAGAGTTTCTCTATTCTCTGCAGACGCTCCGCAGCATGCCGGCCTCTGTCACTGTCTGCAGATCTGCACACAGTAAGTAAGTGACACAGGCTGCCGCTGCTGACACGCTCTCCCCAGCGCCCGGCCAGCCACCACCCCCCGCGCTGCCGCTGCATTAATTTTTTTTTTTTTTATAAAGTGGGTCTGTGTATCCCCTGGCCCGGGCCCCCCTGATAGGCCCGGGCCCAGGTAAAATGTACCCGCCCCCCCTGCCTCTCGGCGGCCCTGCTGGTGTGGGCGTTACATATACAGATAGGGCAGGCCTTATGCTTGCTGGCGAATCGCCAGCAGCATGCTGCTGGCGATCCGCCAGCAACACGGCGCGCCATCTGACTGAGACGCGCGTGCGTCCCCCACGCACGTGCGTCTCAGTATCCGGGCGGCCGGCGGGCGAGGCGGACGCAATACTGTCCGCCTCCCGCTCGAGGGGGGCTGGGGGGACCCGAGGAGGCTGTGGGGGGGTGCGGGCGCCCGGTGTGGGCACCGGGCGACCGAGGGCAGCACCGTCGGAAGGGGACGCTGAAGGAGAATCGATCATGCGCCGATGTATCGATTTCCTCATATTTTAATTACCTTATTTGACCTCAGTGTGAAAACCCCTTAGAGCTCCGTGAGAGTGTAACCTCATATGATATGACCAGTAACGAGGACCACAGACACAAGGTTAACTCTGATTTAATTATGACAAAACAACATATTTATACATACGGCGCCGGTTCAATTACATGATTGGTTAATATTTGGTGCAGAGGTAGGGGAATAACAGCATCTGTTAGCTTATACGTCGCCTTGTAGGGGAGTATGTAGCAAAGTTATGAGAAATCACAGAATGTACGGTTTCTGAGGAAAGTTACAGAGTACGGGATAGCAAGCGAGTACTGGAAACAAGCCAGAACATAACTTCTTGAGATAAGCAGGGACAGAAATTATAAGACAGAGAAACAAGATGGCTGATTAACCCTTCAATCCCCTCTTAGAATCAATGTCCTTTTTAGACAATTTGATTCTTGTAGATGGCATCTTGTTTGGTACGGTGAATTTTGACATATTCACCATAATCTTCTGGTGAGGGAGGGCTTTTGGCGAGATCAGTGTACATAGCAGGTGTTACATTATCCAGGTACTTGGAACCAATCTTCTTGCATATGGGAAAGACACAATATCCTACTATCATAAGTACGATAATTACAATGAGAATAAATATGCCTATTTGTGTTAGTGCGTGTTTCCAATCATTTAACCATCCAAACCAGCTACTCCAGGGGTCCGTGACACCTGAGTTCTTCTTGAGTTCGATGGATAAATCTTCTAGATGTTTAATAGCTAGGGTAGTTTTCCCATTAGGACCTGTGTTGTCTGGGATATAAGTACAGCATCCATCAACCTTACCTATGTACACACAGGTTCCTCCTTTCTCGGCAAGCATCATATCTAAAGCCATGCGATTCTGAAATGTCATTTGTGATGTAGCTTCCAACTGTTCAGCAATACCTTTCAAAGCGTCCCTAGTATCATTAACGAAGCGCTGTTGATTATAATATATGTAATTTATCCAGTTCACATTTTTATTGATGGTTACCTGGGGAAACAGGGACTCGAAGCCGGCAGCGACCTCATCACGAGCCTTAAATTCTTTAGGAACTCCCCGGGGAACACCAATAGTGTCTATGTATATGTGTGGATCGAAGCTTTCCTTTGGAGCTTCTCTTTTGTTTCTGGAGTTTGTGTTAGGTTTATCTGTGGGAGGAGGCTCAGGCAAATCGGCTGGGAGAATGTGTATGGGCATAATGATCTTTGCCAGGGCACACTCTCCTTTCCAAGGATTGTCCAGCTTTGTCCTGAGTCTCATGTCTCCACAAATAAAATAAATGTCTCCTAATGATTTTTTCATGGTGGGTACACTGATATGTCTTCGTTCAGCACAATACCCATCAGGAAACAATTTCAGATCTACAGTGTTTTGTGCAGTGCTGTTTGAGTAATAACATGTATAATTACCAGGATAAATGGTTATGGTACTACCAGGATTGGTATTCTTTACCATTATGGGATATTCTTTCTTCCATTGTTCACATTTAGTTTCTTCTACAATAGTATCAGTATACAGGCTAAAGAAACATTTATCTTGGTCTGAAGGTATGTGTATGGGCACCGTACCCAAGTGGGGTCTGGATTTTCCACACACATAACAATCAGTTTGATTAACTTTACGTGCATTATATTTCATCCATTCTAGCCAATAATTTACGTCAGATAATCCAGTTTCTATGGATATAGTGTCTTCGTAAGTGGGGTTGTTAATGGCTAACATTTCATTAAAAGTAGTGACATGTGGTTTAAAGAATGATGATGGTGTTTTAGGTTTTACAGTGGTTTTGAGGGCGGTGTATTCTGGGTTATCATACATGTCCTTTAAATGGAATCTTCCCCTTGGGCCCCCGCTTTCTCCTGATTGATGTTTACCCATGACATACAGTCCGGCATCGCCGGGGGCCGGGTTTTCTATGTTAATGATAAATTGGCTATTGCAAGTGCCCTTTTTTCGTAGGGACATACGGGTTAGTAAGGATCGACCATGGGACCATTTCTGGAGGCCAACATCGGGGCGATATCCCCAGTTTTGGCTGCTCTCAAAGACAGTGGTATCTGCTCTAGTGTTCCACCCAACAGCCCCCCATGAGTTGCAAGAATCTCCCCAGTAAGTACTAGTGACACAGATATATACGTGACTTACAGCGTGTGGTGTGTGGTGGATGTTACACAGCCAGGGCAGCGGTGGTTCTCCTCGATTCCCGCCTTGATTATTTGAACAAAGTACAATATCACAATAAGAAAATATAAAAGTAGCGACAGTCGTGCTAGAAGAATTATACCAGAAGGTAAAGCGTCCATCATTTTGGGTTATATCAACTTCAGCAAAACAATTATAAAGAACAAGCCCGAGTAAAATCACTAGGGCTAAGGTGGGGGGAGTCATATCCTGTAGCGTCGTCCTCGGCTTCAGAATGTTGTACCCCTGATTCCTCGTCACCTCCAGCCGGCAGGTCTTCTCCAGGTTGGAGGTCAGAGCCACTGGCCCCCGTTATTACCTCGTCCTGTTGGAGGTCAGGGCTGTCTGCCCTCGTTAGCACCTCTCTCGTCCCGTCTGTGTCAGTCTCGGGATCGGTGTCGACCTCTGTGTTGACGTGTGGTGGAGGTGGAATTTTCTTCACTCTGGATGCATGGATCCACGTTGGTCCTTCGTCGGTGAGGACAGCCGTCCTGGTAACCGCGACCACTTCTGTTTCTGGACCGTAGGTGAAGTCTCCTGGATGCTTATTTCTGGGTAGGATCTTTACAACGACCTTGTCTCCAACCCTAAATGGGTGAGTGGGTATCTGTGGATGAGAAGGATTCTTAAAGATAACATTTTGTTCAACTTCATTAAGTTTCTGTATTAGGGATCTGACGTACTCTTCTCTTATTATTTCTAAGTCTCCTTCTGTGGTAACTAAAGGTTTCCTTGCCCAGGGAGTGGGGAAAGGTCGACAATGACCAGGGCATATTCCTGTCTTCCTGCATTATTGATATGTGTAAAATCTATTTGAAGATGTGTGAATGGTGTGGTTGGGTATTCTAGATGTTGGTGTCTTGCTTTATTTGGGTTGTTTGGGTTGTTTCTAAGACACACTATACATCTACTGATGTACTGTTTTACAAGTTCTTTGGCATTAGTAATGTAGAAATCATTGGAGAGGAGTAAAGTAGTTGTTACTATACTATGGTGTCCTACTCCGTGGTAATGTGATATGAACAATGATGCACTGGTTTGGGGTATACATGGTTTCCCCTCTTTGCAGATTAATCCAGTTCGTGGATTCTTCTGCAGTATTGGATATGTCCAATCGGATAGATCTGAATTAGAGGCAGCAGCCTGTAATTCTGTCAGTAGGTATGTATCATCTAACGAAGGAGGCGAGATGACAGCAAGAGTGAGGTTATATGTTGCTGTAGTGGCAGCACGTTTAGCAGCGGTATCAGCGAGAGCGTTGCCTTTGCTGATGTCATCCTTTCCTCCAGTGTGTGCTTTACAATGAAGGATGGCAATTTGAGATGGTAATGTAATTGCGTGTAAGAGATCTGTGATGAGTTGCGCATGTGATATGCCTTTCCCATCAGCGCCAGTGAAGCCTCGGCGTTGCCAGATCATACCATGATCATGAACAACTCCGTAAGCGTATTTGGAGTCTGTGTAAATTGTGACAGGTTTGTCTTTGTAAATGTGACAAGCTCGAGTGAGTGCAATGAGTTCTGCAGCCTGTGCTGACTGTAAGGGGATTGTCTTTGCTTCAAGGGTGGTGTTTGGAAGTTTAACCACTGCATATCCTGCCTGGTACGTGTTGTCATTGGGACGGCTGCAGGAGCCGTCAACAAATATTATGTCGGCATCGGGGATAGGCACAGTCGACATGTCTTGTCTGGGTGAAGTTTCTGAGTCAATTGTCAGAGTACAGTCATGTTGAGGCGGCGCCTCGTCGTCAGGTCCTTTAAGACCTAAAAGTGCGTTTAGTACAGGGACAGGTCCTTCTGAGTTTGTTGCGTATTTTACAGTGAGAGAAGGGTTCCCTAGTAGGAGTACTTCATAGCCGCTGAGTCTTTGGGCAGACATGTGTTGTGTGTGTAGACCTTTGAGGATGGAGAGGACATTATGTGTGGTATGTAACACAGTGGGATGTCCTAATGTAAGTGATGTGGACATCTCAACAACCATTGCACAGGCAGCCAGTGCTCGAAGACAAGCTGGCATTCCCTGCACAGTGACAGGCATTACCTTTGAGAAGAATGCGACTGGGCGCATTTTGCCTCCATGAAGTTGGGTTAGTACGCCCGCCATAGTTGTACATGTGTCCCTTGCAAACAAGTGAAATGATAACATATAGTCCGGGAGACCAAGCGCGGGACTCTGTACTAACATTTCTTTCAACTTTTCAAATGCAGAATACATTTCATCTGACCATTGTATAACCTTGGGTTTGTCTTTGAGTGTGCATTGTCTCAAGATATTATCATAGTAGGAACAATCAGAAATCCACTGTCTGCAGTAATTTACCATACCCAAGAAAGACAACATATCCTTCTGGGTAGTTGGGGTGACCAGGCCCAATACAGACTGTATGCGTTGTGGACTGATTTTCCTTTCCCCCTCAGAGAGTACAAAACCCAGGTAATTGACATGCGTTTTACACCATTGCAATTTTGCTCTTGACACCTTGTGTCCACATTCTGCTAACCAGTTTAACAATGAAATTCCATCTAACCGGCTGGCCTCCTCGGTGACACTACAGAGAAGCAGATCATCTGCATACTGTAGCAGGACAGAACTATGGGGGGGGTGCCATGGAGCCAATGTGGCTTGGAGGACTATGCTATAGACCACGGGAGAGTCAATATAGCCTTGGGGTAAACGACACCACGTTAATTGTTTACCTTCAAATGAAAAAGCAAATAGTAATTGGGTCTCTGTGTCTATAGGAATGCTAAAAAACGCATTTTTCAAGTCTATGACACTAAAGTGGGTTGCGTTTGCAGGGATTGCTGAGATGAGTGAGTTTACATCTGGTACTATAGGTGCAATAGGGACAATGAGGTCATTTACTTTTCTCAAGTCCTGTATGAATCTGACAGCACCATCAGCCTTGAAAACGGGGTTGATGGGTGTCGAGTAAGGTGAGATGACGTATCGCAGTATGCCTTGTTCAAGAAATTCTTGTATCATGGGTCTAAGACCTTCTATTTTCTCAGATGAGAGTGGGTATTGTCTAGAGAACACTGGCTGTGTGTCTGGTTTGAGTTTGGCTTTGTAGGGTGTGCATGGTACGAAACCAGTGTCATAAGGGCCAGTGGCCCAAATTCTATCATCAATTTGATCAAGTGAGTTGTCCAGAGTATTTTGTAGTGACACAAAGTGTGGGGAGGTGACTTGGAGCTCACTCCCTTGTGGAGAGGGTGAGATGGAGATGTGGAATTTACTAAACAAGTCACGGCCTAGTAAGTTAACAGGACATTCTGGGATGATCCTGAATTGGTGTATCCCTAAGTGTTTTCCCTTGTCAGAACGTATGATAACTGGGTCAGTCAGGTAAGTGTCTGTGGGTATCCCGTTGATTCCCATTGAAGGAGTAGTCTTTTGCAGTTCACCATCATAGTTAAGAGAACACAAAACACTGGTGGTGGCCCCGCTGTCCACTAGAAAAGACATTTTTTTTTTATCATCTACATACAATGTGATGAGGGGTGAATCTTCCCAATGAGTAGTGAACTGTGCAAAAGATGGGACACCCTCCTCCGGGCCCCGTCAATGGGTAGGGTCAGACCAGTCCATTCTGAATCGCACATGGTCTTGAACTGGTGTAGAACCTGATCGGGACAGTCCTTGTTGGGGCCTTTGTGTGTAAAGTTGTTGTGGTTTCTGGGAAGGGAATGGACAGTTCCTAGCCCAGTGTGTGTTTTGGCCACAGTTAAAACAAGTTGTCTGTTTAGGGACTGTGCCAGTGTTATTATAATCCCTGTTATATGGAGGGGCCCGATGATGTTGGTGTGGTGGGCCTTGTGATGGTCTGAAGGGTTTCCTTTGACCATATTGGGGTGCCCTACTCTGTCTATTTGGTGGGCCCCTGTTGTCTTGTTGATAACTGTGTGTTGTGACAATTGTCTTTTTCATGTCAAAACATCCAGCTGCCTCCTTTTCATACAAATGGGTCTCAAATTCCTGGAGGGTGTCTGAAGTCCGGGAAGAGACACTTTGTTTAACTGGCGTGGAAATGGAGGGGTGTAGGTTATTGATAAAGGTGGAAATGAGTAAAGGGAATATTTCAAGAAATAGTCCCGCTTCCTCAGTCCAGCATCTTTTAAATCTCTTCCAAAATTCAGTGACTGTAGGTTTCTATTTACATGAAACTGCAATAGGCAGCGATGTTCAGTGCTAGGGAGAGAGAGACCAATACTGCAGCTTCCCCCTCAAACCCCCCCCTCTTCCAGCAAAGACACAGAAGCCTAGCAGGAATCCGCCGTACACCCTGAGAGCTCAACAGAAAATAGATCTTTCAAAGCTGAACTGGTGTACGGTGATTTCATTCCACATGTCAGTTATCTCCTGTGCTTTGTTAAGGGGATAATCTGCAGCTGTTTACTATATTGCAGGGATCGGGGTATTAATACTGGGGACTTGATTCCAGTCCCATCTATTATATTGTCCACCTCATGGATTAACAAGGTAATAATTTGTGGGCAACATATTCCTTACATATTTCACTAGGTAATGGGGGTGGATAGACTGTTTTATTCTTACTATTATTTCCACCCATGTCGGGGTATGATTGTGTATCAATATTTCTGACTATGAATGGGAGCGTGGAAAGTTCTTAATACCCAGACCAGGGGCACCGTCTCAGTCAGGCAGGTCGGGACCTGTGGCAGCAGACTGTGAGGGTTGGTCTTTATCTGAATATTATATGAACTATATTTCCTCTAGATACATCCCATTAAATATAAAAGTACAAAATGTTAGTGAAACAACAGACCGTCTACGTGACGGTGGACAGAGTCTTGTTGTTATGTGAATACTGTATATGAAGCCTCACGTTGCGTTACCCTTAAGAGTGAGGGAGCATAAAGTCCGCAAGTCTGTTGGCATACAGTAATCAATGAGACTATTGAAAGGGGTTATTGTGCGTCAACTTACCAGCCGCACGGTTTACAAAGAAATACAGATATCACAAGTGTGTATACTTACCAATCACACAGGGATATTGAAACAAGAAAAACTTATACTTTAAACTAAACATAGTAAGAAAATTTGGCCAATGAAATAGTGGGTGTTCAAAATGAGGTTCTATTTGGATAAAGACCCCTGGTCTCTTCGTACTCCAAGTACGGTATCTGATCCTAGATCAGTGTGTACACAAAACAAAGATAGAAGATTTTAACTTCTATGAACTGACATCCGATATCCCCCGGGGATAGAGTCATAGGTTCAGGATCGAGTTTGTCCGTAACCTCACAGCGGTCTCAGAGTAGACTTTTGGAGTCTGCTGACGACCGTGTAGGAATGAACTTCGAATCCCGCGGCCGAGCCCCCAGCTTGAAGGAGAATCGATCATGCGCCGATGTATCGATTTCCTCATATTTTAATTACCTTATTTGACCTCAGTGTGAAAACCCCTTAGAGCTCCGTGAGAGTGTAACCTCATATGATATGACCAGTAACGAGGACCACAGACACAAGGTTAACTCTGATTTAATTATGACAAAACAACATATTTATACATACGGCGCCGGTTCAATTACATGATTGGTTAATATTTGGTGCAGAGGTAGGGGAATAACAGCATCTGTTAGCTTATACGTCGCCTTGTAGGGGAGTATGTAGCAAAGTTATGAGAAATCACAGAATGTACGGTTTCTGAGGAAAGTTACAGAGTACGGGATAGCAAGCGAGTACTGGAAACAAGCCAGAACATAACTTCTTGAGATAAGCAGGGACAGAAATTATAAGACAGAGAAACAAGATGGCTGATTAACCCTTCAGACGCGCGCGCACCTTGTGCGCGCGCGTCCCCTTCCGACACACAGATGGCGCGGGAGCAGGGAATGGCGATGGCGACGCCATCGCCATCCCCTGCAAAGATGAGCCCGGCCCCATCTGTACTGTAGGCAGCTACTACTGTCGGCAACTGGTGTGGGCATTAGTTAAAATCAGCGCTATTACAGTTGGCAACTGGTGTAGGCATTAGGTATAAGCATGGCTACTACTGTCAGCAACTGGTGTGGGCATTAGTTATAAGCAGGGCTACTACTGTCGGCTACTGGTGTGGGCATTAGCTAAAAGCAGCGATATTACTGTCGGCAACGGGTGTGGGCATTAGGTAAAAGCATCGCTACTACTGTCGGCAACAGGTGTAGGCATTAGGTATAAGCAGGGCTACTATTATCAGCAACTGGTGTGGTTGTTATGTATAGGCAGCACTACTACTGTCGGCAACTGGTGTGGGCATTATGTATAGGCAGCACTACTACTGTCGGCAACTGGTGTGGGCATTATGTATAGGCAGCGATACTACTGTCGGCAACTGGTGTGGGCATTATGTATAGGCAGCACTACTACTGTCAGCAACTGGTGTGGGCGTTACATACAGGCAGCGATACTACTGTCGGCAACTGGTGTGGGCATTATGTATAGGCAGCACTACTACTGTCGGCAACTGGTGTGGGCGTTACATACAGGCAGCGATACTACTGTCGGCAGCTGGTGTGGGCGTTACATATAGGCAGCGATACTACTGTCAGCAACTGGTGTGGTTGTTATGTATAGGCAGCACTACTACTGTCGGCAACTGGTGTGGGCATTACATATAGGCAGCGCTACTACTGTTGGCAGCTGGTGTGGGCATTACGCATCGCTACTACTGTCGGCAACTGGTGTGGGCATTAGTTATAAGCAACGTTACTACTGTCAGCAATTGGCGTGGGCATTAGGTATAAGAAGCGCTACTACTGTTGGCATCTGGTGTGGGCATTACGCATCACTACTACTGTCGGCAACTGGTGTTGGTGTTAGGCATCACTACTACCGTCAGCAACTGGTGTGCACATTAGTTTAAATCAGCGCTAATACTGTCGGCAACTGGTGTGGGCATTAGCTAAATGCAGCGCTATTACTGTTGGAAACTGGTGTGGGCATACGGTAAAAGCAGTGCTACTACTGTCTGCAACTGGTGTGGTTGTTATGTATAGGCAGCACTACTACTGTCGGCAGTTGGTGTGGGCATTATGTATAGGCAGCACTACTACTGTCGGCAACTGGTGTGTGTGTTACGTAAAATCAGTGCCAAGACTTTTGGCAACTGGTGTGGACAATACATATAGTCAGCGATACTACTGAGGGCACAGTGGGCATTATGTTATGCAAAGCTACTACTGTGGACATTTTGGGGGAAATTTATGTGAGTTGTATTTCACATGGGATGTTGCTATGGGCAACCAATCAGAAACTACTTCTCATTATTTTAGCACCTTCTAGAAGATAAAAGATAGCATCTGATTGGTTGCCCATAGCAACATCCCATGTGAAATACAACTCACATCTTAGTAAATTTCCCCCTTTGTGTATGGGCACTACTATGAAGTGTAATGTGAATAAAAGGCACTAGTGTCATATGAGCATAAAAGTGTGCAGCATATTGTGTGAGGGGAATTACGGCGTGTGGCATAATGTGTAAGCGCATCACAATGTGTGGCATAATGTGGAATAGGCAGTACTGTGTGGCATTACCACGTGAGCCATAATGTGTAATGGCATTATGGTGTTATTGGTACTGTTATGTTGCCATGCCACTTCCCCATGAAGCCACACCCCTATTTTTTGGCGCGTGCCTACGGCGTGCCCCAGTTCATGGGGCAGTCACAAATTCACTTTCTGGCACAGGGCACCAAAATGTCTAGTTATGGCACTGGTGCTGTATAATGTGAATAAGATGGTTTACTGTGTGACGTAAGTTGAAATGAGTGGCCTTGCCCCATCCACATAGTTTTTTTGTGTGTGCGGTCCCTTTGTAAATTAGGAGAGGGCGCAAATGTAAAGTTTGTAGGAGGGCACCGAACACCCTAGCACCGGCCCTAACCACAAATGTTTTTTCTAATGCATTTCATCACACAATCGTAGCCCCGTGCTGCCCCCCTCTCCACGCAGCATTTTACTGCGATTCGATGACCTGTGGGGTGATAGCAAAGCCGACATATGCAATTGTAATTTAATTTGGCTCCCCCTCCCCACAGGCCCGATAATCGAAGTAAAACGTCATGGAGGGGACGAATTATGTAAGAAGTCTAGTTACAACACTGAGCAACCACAAATTCTGCTGTTGCTGTGCTGCTTTTCAGGCTCTGAGTCCCAATATTTACAGTAAGTGCAAGTGTGTGTGAGGCAGCATTTGTATTTACATATGGCGCCATTTTCATTCAGTCCAACAATGCGCCAAGATGGGGAGACGCTAGCGTCTCAAACACTTGCTTGTCCCATTGCTGCGAATGTGGTGCACAAGTATCACGCACGCACGTCCCAATCTCAGCTAATGGTGCGTCGAGATGGGCAGACATGCCGCATTGTTGGGTTGAATGAAAACTGCTCCAACTGTAATTAAAATAAATAAGTATATATAGTGGGCCCCTACCTTTAGGGGCAAAGGAATATTATATATATAAAGCAGTGCCACTCAGGGGCTTGTGCAAAACTTTGTTTTAATACAGTATGTCACATATACTACAGCATTTTGAGGTGTATAACCCCTTTATTAAGGTGTTGTTTTCGCTGAGGGCACCGGGGCAGTAGTGTTGTGTCAGTGAAGTGCTGGACTACTTTCTAACATATATGTGTCCACGCCACCATGTATTACCTTTAGTAAAGTTGTGGCAAGCGAAGGTGATCTAGTCAGGTCGCTTAGAAAAGGGTCTGAAATTGCCCCATTAAGGCTTTAGGAGGGGAGCTCATGAACATGTTCCCCCTCTCTGAGAGGTGCTCTCCCTCCTCCCATTGTTCAGAATTATACATGGGCTGAAAACTTCATATACATATTTTTTAAGTATATGTATTCAAAGTAATCAGCCCTGTTTCCTGCAGTGTCCTCAGCCGAATTGTTTAGGCGGCGCAACACCTGTAACTAGGTGGAAACACGTGCATCTTTCAGCTTCAAGTTCGGCAGCAATACTGATGTAGTAACCCCGCCTACTGTTATGATGGCCATGCCCATTTTGATTTGGTGCCGCCCACATGAGACCACTTCCAGAAATTTTCCAGGGCCACTTTTGGTCCCCAATCCGCCCCTGCCCCCAAATAACAAGAAGCTAAAGGATGGATAACACCAGGGTCAGTCTCCAGAGAAGAGACCTGTTTACATGAAGGTGTGAAATCCCTCACATACACAAGCTTCAAAGCCAGATGAAGGGAGTGAGTTAATCAGCCCCTGGACAGGTAATAAGAGACCCTGTTACATTCATGCAACTGCACCCAGCATAGGAAGGGTTAAGAATTCCTGAGGGAGGGGGAGAGGGGTGCCTTTGGGATGTAAGTGGGTGTTTGCAGGGAGAGAGGGGAGAGATGTGAATGAGAGCCAGCGCTGGGAGTCGTGGACTAGCGTGTCCTGCCCATCTGAGCTTAATCTGAAGGTAACGTGGTAAGGTTCTGATAACGTGACTAATACTGATGGCCTTTCTGTATATAATGTATATAGACTGTAATTGCTGATTTTACATGTATAACCCGTGAGTAAAATAAAGGTAATACTTTTGTACCTTTGCTATTGTGTATTCCTGTGCGATCTTTGGAACTCGGAGTGACCCCGGGGCTCTGCTTTTGAGCACCCTAATGGGTGCTTACAATGTTAAATGCACCCCCACGCCACCCCCCCACTATAAACGTGAACCCGAAGCGTGGCGAGCGCAGCGAGCCCTCGAGGGGCGGCGGTACGCGTCCTATGACCTTTTCATACCCCCACTATCCACGTAGGTGTGGAGTTGAGAATAGATTAGTGTGGCGAGCGCAGCGAGCCACCGAGCCCGAAGCGTGGCGAGCGCAGCGAGCCCCGTGAGGGGACGCGGATACCTTCACAGGTAAACGCATCCCTTTGCGGGCTTCACAGGTATCCGCGTGCGCTCGCCACGCTTCGGGCTCGCCACACTAATCTATTCTCAACTCCACGCCGACGTGGAAAGTGGGGGTATGAAAAGGTCGTAGGACGCATACCGCCGCCCATCGCGGGCTCGCTGCGCTTGCCACGCTTCGGGTTCACGTTTATAGTGGGGGGGGGGGCATGGGGGTGCATTTAACATTGTATGCACCCATTAGGGTGCTTAACATTGTATAAGCACCCATTAGGGTGCTTATACAATGTTTAATCGCATCGCATCGTATGGCATTGTATGCCATGTACAATGGCATACAATTTGAAAATTGTATGCCATCGTACACTAACCAACGAAATCGCGTCGCATCGCATACCATCGCATGCGTTATGGTATACGATGCGATGGGCGCCGCCAAAATACACAAGTACCAATTCATCTTTTATACAAGTATTTGGAGTCAGCAAGTTACCTGTAAGGAGGAGGGACGGATTTAAAGAAACTATTCCAGCACGTAAAGGATGACATGAATATACCAGATGATCATAACAATGAATCCAATTGGTTCAGCCATCTGATTTATACCCACTGGCAATGACGTTCGGGTCCAGCCTTGACAAAGCCATATGTGAAACGCGCGTTTGCCGGATGCACACGATGTGTAAATGTTTGCTGTTAATGTACAAATTTACTAAATGTGTTGGTTAGATCGAGCAGTCTATAAGATAGAAATAGAAACAGTGCCTACCGCTAGAATTGACATCAGAGAAGCGACACCGCTAAGCGGGGATTGGTGTAAATATGTAAATATGGGGTACAGATTATTAGACCGTGCGCTGATAAGCAGCTAGTGGAAACCAGACAAAAAAGTGAAAAGCCAATTCACACCCAACGATACAATACCATACAGAGTATGAATGATTTCCTCAGCGCTAGTAATGATTCTTTCTTGTTCTCATATGGGATATGCCCAAAAAGAAGAACAAAGAAGGAAAAAACAATAGTGTGATATTGTTTCTAGGTTTTTCAGTATAATAATGCAATACGCCTTTAAATGTAGAAAACTTGTACCAGATTTTATTGTCTACCTGGATAACAGTAGACAACAGCGTTTTTGGTTTGAGGGGGATAATCCACCACCATAGGATCCACTTTGTCTTCTATTTCCAATGTTCAATTAAGCTCAGAGGGATGAGAAAGACATCATGGTGCAATACGTTTTTTAATATAAAAATTTCTTTAAAAATGTACACGGATGGTATAAACAGAGGACTCTCACCATGTGAATATGTCCACAATGCAATTGTAGACAATCAGACAGGGCCATTGCAAGGCATCTAGGCGCCCTAGGCAAACCTACAGGATACCGCCCCCCCCCCCTACCAACTTCTCACATACACAATTGACTTTTAACATTTTTATTAGCTATATTTTTAGATTGACAACCTAAATTATAGCAACAATAAATATCATATAACAGTAACATCAATAACTGGCACATATTACAGGAAATGTACTGGAAGAAGTGCAATAATAAATAATACTATAAAAGTAGCAGCAATAACATTAACAATGTACAGGAAATGTACTGGAAGAAGTGCAACAATAAATAATACTATAAAAGTAGCAGCAATAACATTAACAATGTACAGGAAATGTACTGGAAGAAGTGCAACAATAAATAATACTATAAAAGTAGCAGCAATAACATTAACAATGTACTGGAAATGTACTGGAAGAAGTGCAACAATAAATAATACTATAATAGTAGCAGCAATAACATTAACAATGTACTGGAAGAAGTGCAACAAACAAAAAAACAGTATAACAGCAGCAATAACATTAACACTTTGTACTGGAAGTGTACTGAAATAAAACGCAGCCATAAATTAGATTTTTACTTTCCGTGCCTTCAATTTAGCAAATTTAGAGACAAGCTCTTCGAGATCCGCTTTTAGACCGATCTCATGTTCTATTGACAAAAGAGAGAGACCAACAAGTCTTTCTTGCATCATGGAAGATCGAATATATGTTTTAATCAACTTCAGCTTTGAAAAGCTTCTCTCACCACTGGCCACAGACACAGGGAGGGTCAGAAGGATGCGAAGAGCGATACATGTGTTTGGGACAATATCTGTCAGCTCACTTTTACACAAAAAGTTTAATACACCTTGTGGAGGTGTAAACTCTGGAACTCGTCTTGCAATACTTTGCAATTCACTACATAAATCAGATGCATCAATGTCTTTGGAGTCCCCATGTTGTAAAGCTTGCTCTAACTTGCAACAATCTTCCATAATTTCCATCGTTGTTCTATTCTGTAAACTATGAACATTATAAAGGAAGCCAAACACAGAACTGATTTGATTTATCTGTGTGAATCTTTCTTCAACTGATTGTATAGCTGTATCAAGCACAGCAAAATAAAACTCTACTTTGAATTTTTCCTTTGGGCTTCGGATAGGTGCATCCTCTGCTTCATAGATGAACTGTTTCCTCTTTGTACTAATGCGAACAGGTTCTGCATCAAACTGCGCTGGTACCTCGAATGCTTCAGCAAGTTCGCCAGCCTCGTCCAGTACTTTTCCAAACCCTTCATCACTCCTGCAGTCTACAAGAAATTTCTTTGTTTCATTCAATTGTTTAATGGCATTGTGTAGGTCATATTCCTTTGTCTGAAGCTGTTTGCTAGTTATATTGACCTCAAACAATATACGATGCCAAACCACCAGAGAAACCATAAACGGAAAAGTCGAAATGGCTTTTGAAAGACCTTGTGCCTGTGTTCTCGTGGTGTTGCCAGATGCTCCAGTGAGGGTATGGTCATTATAGATTTCAATTAGGGCATCATAAATCTCACCAAGCTGAAAGCGTAGAGGTTTCAAAGCATCAATTCGACTTTCCCATCTTGTGTCACTCAATGGCTTAACTGTTAGACTAGGCACATAGCGCATTAGAACTTCCCATCGACGTGGGGATGCGGAGAAGTACACATACACATATTGTACTAAATCAAAGAAGGCTGTGGCCGCCAAACAACACTTAGCAGCATCATTCACAACTAAATTTAAAGAATGTGAACTGCAAGGAACAAACAACGCTCTTGGGTTAACATCCATAATTCTTCGTTGCACACCATTTTCCTTCCCTTTCATATTGCTTCCATTATCGTAGCCTTGGCCACGTAAATTTCCAACAGGTAACGACATCTCTTCTAACTGGTGAAGGATAATTTCTGTCATACCAGCACCACTAGTTTCCTTTAGTGGCAGAAATCCTACGAAATGTTCTTTTATGCACACAGGTTCATGATCATCAGGTAATGAAGCTATGTTCACAAAGCGAAGGATCATGGTCATTTGTTCAACGTTGCTTACATCAGGTGTACAATCAACAATTATTGAAAAGTACTTGGCAACTTGGGCAGATTGAATAATTTCTTCTTTGATGGTCTTGGCTAAAAGCTGAATTAATTAATTCTGTATATCTTTCCCAAGGTAGTGTACATGGGTCTCTTTATCTTTTATTTTGCGAACATGTTCCCTCATTAAGGGGTCGAACAAAGCAAGGTATTCAATAAATTTCAGGAAGTTCCCATTTCCCGCTGTGTGCAATGTTTCATTTGTTCCACGAAAGGCCAGATTTTGCATACCGAGAACTCGCACTAAAGCAATCAGTCGTATAAGAATTTGCTGCCAGTAGTTTTCTTTTTCTTTGATAATGCGCATATTTTCTCCATCAATAGTTTTGTTGTTTCTCAGTCGTATTTCAAGCTCCTTCCAGTTTTGAGAATTTTCCAAATGTGCATTACTTCTCTCATGTTGTGACAGAATTGCAGTGATATTCTTCCAATCTTTTGAACCTTTGTCAGCGAGAGATGATAGTGGGTTGTTTGTGTTATTACCAAATAACTTGCAACAAAAGCAAAATACAGAGTTCTTTGATATAGAATATTGTAGCCACTGACGGTGCATTATGTCTCCATTAGGAAGTCTTCTTTTGTAATAATTTGTTAAAAATCTTCTCTGATTGGCATCTTTAGGAAATTCAAACTGCTGAACTTGTTCTGGTCCATGTTCTACCAAAATTTGACGCATATTATCATCACAGTTTATCCAAGTAGCAGGGTCACTATAGTTGAAGCTGCAGCTACTTTCATTTTCTGACACCTCTTGATCCAGCTGGACTTCACATGGTTCCACGTCAACATCTACAGTATGTTCATATACTGTGTCAGTCTCTGAGACTGTAGACATGACAGTTGGCTCAGTTTGAGTCTCAGGTTGAACTTCTGAAGTAGAGCTACCGTCATCATCCTGGTGTTTTGGCCGAAGATACTTAAGAAAAGATCCTTCTTGCTTGGCTTGTTCCTTTTCCTTTTCAGCCCTCCTTTTTAGAAACTGTGCTCCAGATAGTTTTTTTTTATCTGCCATGGTAGAAATTCCACTGAAAAAGAAAATCCTTTTTGCTGTAATGTTTTCATAAAGATATACCTAAAAAACTAAATTTTATAGAATACCTAACCAGTTTAAAAAAATACAGCATACAAATGGGAAAGTGACTATTAAAGTGATATATTTTCGGTCATAAAGAAATCATCAAAACATGAGCTCTTTCTTTGTTCTCATCTTACCTATTGAATCACTCTTTCAGTGTTTGTGTCTCTGATTCCACCTCCTGTTCCCTACCTCTATCAGTTGGAATACTGCAAGGCTCAATCTTATTTCCTCTGCTTTTCTCAATCTATACCACATCAGTAATCAGCCACAATTAAATCCTTATTATATCATCTAAGGAATATAGCCAGAATCAAGCACTTAATTCCCTCAGAAGATCTGCCTAAAGTCATGCATGCATTTGTATCATCGCGCCGTGACCAATGCAATGCCCTCTACCTCGGTCTCCCAGCAAAAGAATAGCACCGCTTGCAGTTGGTACAAAATACAGCTACCAGGCTATTAACCAATCAGCCCCATTCCAGCCACATAACAGCCATTCTGCACTCCCTTCACTGGCTGCCTATAAGATGGCGAATAATTTCCAAGATTAAATTACTGACTTGCAAAGCTCAACATGACCAGGGCCCAAGGTACCTGCAGCAGCTTCTGATCCATTATTGTCCCACTCAATTACTGTGATCGGTTGATGAAGAATTACTAACAGTACCCAGAAATTCCCTGAATTCATCTGGGGGGGTCGAGCTTTCAGCGCTGTGGCTACAACTCTATGGAACTCACTTCCTCGCACAATGCGAGAAGCTTCCCCTCTGGAAACATTCAAAAATAGACTCAAGACTTTCCTGTTCCGCCAAATATTTCACTAATGTCCCTTGTTCAGTTGTTAATTTTTTTTAAAATATTTTGTGCTGTAAAAGGCTAATGCAAGCACTCTTTATAGTAGGAGAAAATATATTATATATAGTGTTTGTAGGCTGTCTGGTTAACACTCACGTTTTGTAGTCCCTCACTGCGGTCTGACGTCCGGTCTGGAGCTCGCCTTCGTGTGCTGACCACTCTTTGCAGCGTCTCTCACTTGCCGGGTACTGTAGAGCGGGTCTACGCTGAGTTTGCCGGTCACTCTGCTTCCAGCTGTAACGTCTGACCAAGACTCTTTTCTCCAGCGGGGTCTTGCTTCTTGTGCTGTTAGTAGGAAGCCGGGTTAAAGTGTGTGTGTTATTTGGTGTTTGAACCAATGCGTTTTGGCAGTTTCAGCCTTTTTCAAGGTTACTCTATGCTTCTTAATACATTATTATACATACACGAATTAGCCAAATTAGTTACAGGCGCCCCCACCCCCATAATGCCTCTTACACATTACGCCACACTATACGTTGCATATTGTAATGCCCCTTACACTACATGTCACACTGCAGGTAAATAGACTTGTCGCAGCTCAACTTCAGCATGGAGTTGAGCAGCATGTGAGGAGGAAAGCAGCTGCATCACTCATCCATGCCACCCGAAAGCAGCACTGGCTGAGTGACTGCGTGCCACTGCATTATATAGCCAGTCCCTGAATGCGCAGTGCTGGTGCTGCACACGCACATGTTACCGAACAGGCTGTCTGTGTCCGGAGAGTAGGAGCTAAAAATCACATTAAGTCCCACAGGAGACAAAAATCACATTACGACGCAAAGTAGGGGCTAAATATCACATTAAGCCACACAGTATGAACCAAACATCACATTAAGCCGCACAGTAGGGGCCAAACATCACATTACATCACACAGTAGGGGCCAAAAATCACATTACATCACACAGTAGGGGCCAAAAATCACATTACATCACACAGTAGGGGCCAAAAATCACATTACATCACACAGTAGGGGCCAAAAATCACATTACATCACACAGTAGGGGCCAAAAATCACATTACATCACACAGTAGGGGCCAAAAATCACATTACATCACACAGTAGGGGCCAAAAATCACCGTCAGGTTCAAAAGGTTGACAGAGTGAAATGGTCGACATGTTCAAAGGGTCAACATGCTCAAAAGGTCCCCATGACAATAGTTGACACACACAAAAACACGGTTGTTGTTTTTCTGTAACTTTTTCACCATTTACCATCCATGTGGACTACAACTGGGTATAGTAACCTGTGCCCCAAGCATGGCGAGAGAAGTGAGTCTGGGACGGTTCAGGTTGCCACTAATTTGGCTCGGACATAAAAACTTGCATTGACCAATTTATGTATTGACCATTTTCATGTCGACCTTTGGCACGTCAGCCGATTGACTTTGATCACTGTTAATTCTAAAGGCCATACGTTACTAGCTTCTACTTGTCTTGGATATCTCGGACACATGACTGCAACCCTAGAATTATACTACACACTTAGCAGGAGCCCTGGAATTATATGGCACACTTGGCAGCACCCCTGTATTAATACAACACATTTAGTAGCACCCTTAGCATTATTCTGCACACTTGGCAGCACCCCTGTATTAATACAACACATTTAGTAGCACCCTTAGCATTATTCTGCACACTTGGCAGCACCCCTGCAGTTAAAAAAAAAAATCCTATTTCTTTCATTTTTTTTTTAAATAAAGTGGCCCCTCAGTAGCTGTCCAGAAACCGGGAAGGTAAATTAGGGGAGTTGCCCTATTAGGAATAGATTTACATTAAAGTTGAATCCAAACACAAACATCAGTTTGCTGATTGTTAGATTGCAACTCAGTGCTAATGGTGTGTACACACGGGGGAGATATATTGCTAGCAATATATTGCTTGTAATATATTGCTCAGTGTACTTGCAATATATATCCGCAATATATTTCTCAGCAATATATTGCTCAGTTTCCAGTTTTTCAGAGGGACCAGCAATTTTCCCTGAAAATTGCTAGCAATTTTGACTAGATTTTTTTTACCCTCTATTTAAATTCATTTATGATTGACATGGGTTGGTGTGGGGCAGCATGGTAATGCTCATGCCGCCCACCGATGGTGCAAATCCCCATCGATGGGCAGCATGAACATAATCATACTGCCCGACACCAATGCCCCCTTCATTTTTTCAATGCCACATACTATTGGTGTGGGGCAGCATGGTAATGCTCATGCCGCCCACCGATGGTGCAAATCACCATCGATGGGCAGCATGAACATAATCATGCTGCCCGACACCAATGCCCCCTTCATTTTTTCAATGCCACATACTATTGGTGTGGGGCAGCATGGTAATGCTCATGCCGCCCACCGATGGTGCAAATCACCATCGATGGGGAGCACGAACATAATCATGCTGCCCGACACCAATGCCCCCTTCATTTTTTCAATGCCACATACTATTGTTGTGGGGGAGCATGGTAATGCTCATGCCGCCCACCGATGGTGCAAATCACCATCGATGGGCAGCATGAACATAATCATGCTGCCCGACACCAATGCCCCTTCATTTTTTTTAACGTCACATACTATTGGTGTGGGGCAGCATGGTAATGCTCATGCTGCCCACCGATGGTGCAAATCACCATCGATGGGCAGCATGAACATAATCATGCTGCCCGACACCAATGCCCCTTCATTTTTTTTAACGTCACATACTATTGGTGTGGGGCAGCATGGTAATGCTCATGCTGCCCACCGATGGTGCAAATCACCATCGATGGGCAGCATGAACATAATCATGCTGCCCAACACCAATGCCCTCTACAACAGCCTATGCACTTACTGGATAGTGCGGCTGTGCAGGACTAGCGTGCTTATGGGGGAGATGCTGCTGTGAGCGCGGGCAGAGAAACAGAGGTACTGTAGAAGCAGGAGCTGGCTCCGTGACACGGCGGGTGGGCGGTGACACGGCGGGTGGGCGGTGACACGGCCGGCGCTGGACTAGTATGTGTCGCTTGTCGCTGGTGCACAGTGCTTTGTGCACCGGCGACCAGCAATTTTGGGGGAGAATCGGAGGAGCAAGCTCCTGCGACCAGCGACCATGAAGGGCTGGCCGCGGGAGCGCACTCCCAGCCATTTATCGCTGGCTGCACATGAAATAACTGGCAATATGGTCACTGAGCGACCATTTTGCCAGCGATTTCATGACTAATTGCAGCAGTGTGTACGCACCTTTATATACATAATATGCACAGCTGCCAGTTACCTATAAACACGGGACTATGTAAAAACCGGACCGGACTACACTCCGGACCGCCAGACAGGACATCACAATCTGCAGTCCGGAGCTTGTAGGGTCCGGTCCGGGGGGTGTCCTGTCCGGGGGGTGTCTTGTACAGGGGTTCCCTGTGATAGCTATCACCAGGGACATGGGGAAGGGGTGATTACAGCCTCCCTGTGTGGTCCGGATGGTGGCAGCAGAGGCAGACCAGTTAATTATCATTTTACAAGGTGCGCAGCGCAGCGCTCCCTATGTCAATGAGGGGGGTCACCTCCTATAGGATGGTGCGTGGCAGTCATTTTTTTTTTAACAAGGTGTCGCTTCCTCCCTCTATGGGGGGGGGGGGTCATCTCCTATAAGGAGATGACCCCCCCCCCCCTTATAGATGGAGGAAGCGACACCTTGTTAAAAAAATAAATTACTGCCACGCACCATCCTATAGGAGGTGACCCCCCTCCCCCCCCCCTCATTGACATAGGGAGCGCTGCGCTGCGCCTGCGCACCTTGTAAAATGATAATTAACTGGTCTGCCTCTGCTGCCACCGCGCCACCGTCCAGTTGACTGGCAGTGGGTGGCAGATTGTGTGAACACAGTGAACAGAGTAGCTGGGTAGGAGGGGGCGGGCGGCGGCGGCGGCTCCTCCACCCGCCGGAGATTTGCAGGCCTGCTGCTGAGCCTGTGTCGGTCACTCACAGCGCAGCACGGGCACGGCACCGGGTGGGGGGCAGTGAATTCACCGTTTGCCAGCGGGGGCAGGGGCACGAGCTGCCGCCGCCCACCGCCGAAGTTTCCCGCTGGCTGCTCCTGGTGCCGCGGCCTGATGACAGGGCCGGGCGACAGCGACTGACTGACTACTGTCTGTCAGCGCTGGCGCCTGGCGGTAGCCATGTACACGGGCGGGGGCGACGGGGGTCCGAATTATGCTTACAACAAGCGCTCAGCTGAGCTGTGCAGTTGTGTTGTAGTCTCTGCCTCGTCGCTGTCTTGTTGTTCCTCCTCCGACTATCTCCTATGCGGTAGCGAGGCGTCGTCGACGTGCGTAGCAGCTTCCTCCTGCTGCTGCTGGCCAGGCCAGCTCACTACCGCCCTCCAGTGGCCGGCGCCCTAGGCAAATGCCTAACCTTGCCTAGTGGTGGCGCCGGCCCTGCAATCAGAGCATAAGATGGAAAAGAACAGGCGTCCCTGGAAACTCCATCAAAATGATCAGAGCCTCTGCAATCCTCCTCAGCATTCAAATAGCCGACCGGTTTCGATACAAAGTATCTTCTTCAAGGCTGATGAATGAATGGCACCCTGTGGGGTTTTTATACCCAGAAGGAGTAGTGCAGAGGCTCAGCCTAATTCCAGACATGGCTTGCCTATCCACTAAGGGCTCCCAGGGTTAACATATGCAAACATACATAGTCCATTACATAATTTTCCTTTCTCCCCGCTGCCGCAGCTGTTATAAATGAGACAAGTCTCATGCCGGAGACTGCTTTTCCGGCATTGCCGTCTGTGACCGGATATGACGCTTGCGTTTCATTTGCCGGCGTCTGGTGTCCGTAACCGGATGTGAGATTTGCGTTCCACTTGCCAGCTTGCGGGTCACACTTGATGCGGAAGTGGAGATAGTATCACTTCGCTTATTTGCCGTTTTCATTTTAGCGGCGTGAATAGCAGCATATGTTCATTTGTAAAGTGCAAGTGCCTTATATCCTCGGGAGAAAGGACATAAAATTAATGATAATAAAACTGTATTTGCAAGATAATAACATACATATTATAAAAACAATAACAGATGTATTTAAAAAGACAGTGTCATATATATTCAGAGAAGGTTTCTAAAAATCATAAGAACCATTTAGTTTCAAAATCCTTATTTAGTCCACCAGGTCTTAGTGTCCCATAATTAAAAATTATGGACATCTCACATTTTGCTAATTTCTTGTTAAAATCACCTCCTCTTATACCTGGGGTTACTGTTTGAAGAATAAAAAAGTTTTTAATTTCATTTGTATTGCATTGGTGGAAATTTTTAAAATGTGCTGATAACATTTATCACGTTATCAGCACATTTTAAAAATTTCCACCAATACATCTGTTATTGTTTTTATAATATGTATTTTATTATCTTGCAAATCCAGTTTTATTATCACTAATTTTATGTCCTTTCTCCCGAGGATATAATGACGATGTGAAATCAATACATGTGAAATCAATACATCGAAAACGTTTGATCACTAACTGCAGTGTCTTGTCTTCATTGCCTCCGGGTGCCGCCGACTTGCATCCATACATGGGGAGACTCAATCTAGTCTCTTAGGACGGGCACCGGAGCCCAGTATCTGAACTTGCGAGGTGTGCTACTCCCCTCCTGCACCATATATATATATATATATATATATATATATATATATATATATATATATATATATATATATATATATATATATCAGAAGAAATACCCTTTCAATGCGCTAGAAGATATCTGTCAGGGCAGCAACTCTATTTGTCCCCCCTGTTAGTGGGGGAAGTGGAAGAAATAGAGAAAAGAGAAAAACAGAGTGCGCCCCTAATGTAAATTCCACCACCAGAATAAAACCAATAACCAATGATCAATGGTAATTACAGCATAAAATCCACAGTTTTTGATTTAATACAACATTTATTTAAAAACATGTAGTTTTCATCTGTGCAGTATGATTCATACAGAAACAAGGAAATACACCCAACGCGTTTCGTCGATACGACTTCCTCAGGGGTAAAAAAAAAATTCTATGGTGGTAGAGAAAACCGTATGTTGGTGGGTAGTGAAAATAATCACACCCGGTATGTAAACCTTCTAAAAAGCAGATCCTATGCGGATAATTAATATATAGTGCTCAGCTGCATCGAGTTCCAACTGTATTATGGATATGAATCAAAAAATGTAGAAGTCCTTCTAAACGGTCGGATCCTGTAGAGGATCTTAATGTTTAAGACTTAAAGCACAACTGCATCAAAATTTAGTCTGACAACGTGTGAGGGTCCTAGGAAATGTAGAATGAGGACTCCTCTTAGATAAGGAACACAGCATGCAAAAAATGAACCAACTGCAGGTTGGTAATAATGGTAATAAAAATAAAATTAGAAAGTTAGGGGGGATTGTATACTGTAAATATAGATCCTAGGAATGAATAGTTCTAAATAGAACTAGGGCTGGACGTATGCTTGATGTGCTCCGCTGTTAGTAAGCCACACAAATGGTTAAAAGCCAGTTAGTAGGTAAGCGTCTAGCAAATGCTGGTATCCAGATATTTTTTGTATTGGTTAGTAAATTGAAGGTCCAAAAGGCAGTTATTGTTTATTGGATATGCAGAAATGTAGTATGGGGTCAGCAGTCAATTAGCATGTAAAGGAACACGCATTTAGAATGGGATGTGGTCGTACTCCAAACAGTAGCGGTTAATATGCAGTATTATTGAAGCAGGGTTTCTAGATTTATCTCACCCCATTTTAGCAGCAGTCAGTGGTATTTGCCGGGTCTGTTGGTTGCTCCGTTCGAGGAGGAGAGGGGGCGGCCAGTAGTTGTCCTCTTTGGGTCACCTCTCTTGGGTGCCGGCAGCCGATGGTTCCTTCTCGTGCTTTCGGAGCGTCCCCAGTACACAGACGGCAGTAATAGTAGCTGGGCGCAAGCCCTGATAGAGCGCCAGAAGGCTGTGGATACAGCACGCTTGTAGGTAACAGCGGACAGCCCGAAAGTCTGGGGATCATGACGTCAACGCGTTTCATCTCCTGGGTTACGTGGAGACTTTCTCAAGACGGATGAGAAAGTCTCCACATAACCCAGGAGACGAAACGCGTTGACGTCCCCTCTCCTCCTGGCCGCCCCCTCTCCTCCTCGATCAGAGCAACCAACAGACCCGGCAAATACCACTGACTGCTACTAAAACGGGGTGAGATAAATCTAGAAACCCTGTTTCAATAATACTGCATATTAACTGCTACTGTTTGGAGTACGGCCACATCCCATTCTAAATGCGTGTTCCTTTACATGCTAATTGACTGCCGACCCCATACTACATTTCTGCATATCCAATAAACAATAACTGCCTTTTGAACTTTCAATTTACTAACCAATACTAAAAATATCTGGATAACAGCATTTGCTAGACGCTTACCTACTAACTTGCTTTTAACCATTTGTGTGGCTTACTAACAGCGGAGCACCCCAAGCATACGTCCAGCCCTAGTTCTATTTAGAACTATTCATTCCTAGTATCTACAGTATATTTACAGTATACAATCCCCCCTAACTTTCTAATTTTATTTTTATTACCATTTATTTATTATATATATATTGTTTTTTATTTATTATTTTTTATTTATTTTTCATATATTTTTTTGTTTTCAATATGTATTGTATTCTGTGTATCAACTGATGCTTTTTAATACATAAAATTTATACTGTTTAAGCAGTGTGTCCGACTCATCTTCTGCACAGTGGCCTCTTGTCCGGAGTATTTTTCAAAATCTAAACATATATTCAGCAGCGCAATACACACCATCCCCCTCTTTCTTACACACTGCCAGATCACCCACACGACCTTCCTGACATTGCCTTAAAAGCAATAGTGTGATTTATTAAAGTGGCATCACTTGTATTATCTGTGTGAATATAACACCAATACAGCAAATGGTTAACATGAATAAATACTTCTCTACCTCCTGTACCATAACTAATTGGTAGCATACAACCAATTAATCTGTACAAATAAGGTGTGCCACGGATATAACACACGTACAAAAACTAATTGCCCAATAGCAATACATGAGTAACCTCTGAACCAGGCAATCGTCAGTAGAAAACTCACTGCCCGATAACGACATACAAGCACCCGCTGATCGAGGCATCTGTCAGCCGAATCATGCTGACTATACACATTTATGTTGCAGTGTGTGGATACGATCCGACCAATATTGTCAAAATCCTCCTGCAACATTGATTGCAACATTGATTGATGCAATCCACCTCCATTATTTCAATTTAACAAGGCTGCCAAACACTAGCGGAGTTATAACCGCACAATAAGGCAGAGAACAGCCAATCTATGGGCAGTGAACATATACATTGAAGTAACTAACCAATCCCCAGAGTCGTAAAAATAGAGGAGTCTGATAGAATATACCCTACCAGACTACCCATATGACCCGATTTTTGAGAATGCACTAATTAAAAGGCATCAGCATGACTTATTAAAGAGATACTGTATTACCCGATGGGACTCAAGCTCACACTGTAATAGGAAACCAAAAGATAGTGGACACTTTCAAACCCATGACACAACTTACATCAAAGAAACACACACCCAGTTCATGCATCAATTTTAATTAATTGTTCAATGTTTGTTTAAGTCATGTATGTGGTTCATATCACTATAACGGTTTTTTATACTTATACAATTAAAAGTTATATTTTAAAGTTTTTTTCTTCAGTGCGCCAGCAAAAAAGACAATCCTTTTCTTTTCTTGCTTCTCCGAGTCTGATTCTGACCAAGTAGCCATTGTCACACCTTTTTGAAGGGGAGGAGTGGCACCAAATGTCAACTTGCTTCATGGCAACTGGGATGAACTTAGACCCCTGATGCCTGTGAATGATGTACATGTGGTAGGAAATATAGATTGTAAACTTTATTGGGCCAGTGACTGAGGTGAATGACTGAACCATTATCTACGCAAGGTATAAACAACTGTTCAGAAATCTCTTATATATTTGGCCAGATCTGTCACTCAACCCCTGTGGAGAACGTTCCTGTGTAGAACAGTTTCACTTTCATGTGTCTGACGTTCCACCCCCTTGACATCACCTCCCCCCGCCCAGCCAGGACTACAGTACACGCCCACCATCCACCATTACTCCACAGCCACCATCCACCATTACTCCTGCACATCCCTACCCTCTGCCAGGACCCCCGCGACCCCCCTCCCGCGATTTGCGGGACCCCCCCGCGACCCCCCCTCCCGCGATTTGCGGAACCCCCGTGACCCCCCCTCCCGCCATTCGCGGGACCCCGCACCCCCCCTCCCGCGATTCGCGGGACCCCCGCTTTCCACCCTCCCGCGAGTCGCGGGACCCCCGCGACCCCCCCTCCCGTGATTCGCGGGACCCCCGCGAACCCCCCCTCCCGCGATTCGCGGGACCCCGCGACCCCCCTCCCGCGATTCGCGGGACCCCCGCGACCACCCCGGTATCCGGACTATTGTTAGACAGCACTTACATCGACAGCCATTACATCGACACCATTAGTTCGACAGCTCAATAGGTCGACATGGTTTTAGGTCGACATACCATTAGGTCGACATGTCATTATGTCGACAGCTCATTAGGTCGACAGCTCATTAGGTCGACAGCTCATTAGGTCGACATATTTTTAGGTCGACACTGCCATTAGGTCGACAGTGTCTATGTCGACAGTCAAAATGTCGACATGGGTTTTTTCACTGTTTATTGAGCCGACATGTGCCGTATTTCATGCCCTACTATCCACTAGGGCGTGGTGGGAGAATAAAATAGTGTGCCGAGCGCAGCGAGGCACCGTGCCCGAAGCATAGCGAGCGGCTGCGGTACACTTCAAACTGTGTCCATGTCGACTGTGTCGACATTTCGGCCAAAAAACATTGAAAAAACCCATGTCGACCTTTTGACTGTCGACATAGACTCTGTCGACCTAATGGCAGTGTCGACCTAAAAACATGTTGACCTAATGAGCTGTCGACCTAATGAGCTGTCGACATAATGACATGTCGACCTAATGGTATGTCGACCTAAAACCATGTCGACCTATTGAGCTGTCGAACTAATGGTGTCGATGTAATGGCTGTCGATGTAAGTGCTGTCTAATATCCGTCCCAGACCCGACCACCCCCTCCCGCGATTCGCTGGACCTCCGCGACCACCCCCTCCCGCGAAACGCGGGACCCCCGCGACCCTCCCGCAAATCGCGGGACCCCAGCGACCCCTCCCTCCGCCCCCTCCCGCAATTCGCAGGACCCCTGCATCCTCCCCTCCCGCGATTCGCGGGACCCCTGCGACCCCCCCTCCCGGCATTAAAAGGGCCCCCCGCGACCCCCCCTCCCGTGATAGACGGCACCCCCCCCACTGTGATTTGCGACCCCCCTCCCGCAATTCGCGCCACCCCCTCCCGCGATTCACGGAACCCCCCGTAGCGCCCCCCTCCCGCGATTTGCGGGCCCCCTCGGCACTTCTCGCGATTTGCGACCGCCCCCTAATTCACACATTCGGGACCCCACCTCCCGCGATTCATGCCCCCCTCACGCAATTCACGGCACCCCCCACACCCCCCTTCCTGCGATTCGCAACCCCCCACGACCCCCCCTCCCGCGATTCAAGAAACCCCCCGTAGCGCCCCCCTCCCGCGATTTGCGGCCCCCCTCGGCACCTCTCGCGATTTGCGACCGCCCCGTAATTCACACATTCGGGGACCCCCCCTCCCGCGATTCATGCCCCCCTCACGCAATTCACGGCACCCCCCATACCCCCCTTCCTGCGATTCGGAACCCCCCACGACCCCCCCTCCCGCGATTCATGCCCCCTCCCGCGATTCACGGACCCCCGCACCACCCCCCTGCGCCCACCCTCCCTTGATTCACGCCCCCCTCATGCAATTCACGGCAACCCCCCACACCACCCCTCCTGCGATTCGCAGCCCCCCCACGACCCCCGCCTCCTGCGATTCATGACCCCTCCCGTGATTCACGGACCCCCGCACCACCCCCCCTTGACTCACGGCACCCCACACGCCCCTCCCGCAATTCACGGACCTCCGCAACCCCCCCTCCCGCAATTCACTAACCCCGACAACCCCCCTCCCGCAATTTGCGGACCCCCCTTCTCACGATTCAAGCCCCCCCGCGCCCCCGCCCACGATTTGCAGACCCCCGCCCCTCCCGCTAACCGCGGATCCCCACACACCACCCCCCATCCCGCAATTTGCAGACCCCCCAGACCCCCTTCCGGCAATTCAACCCCCCAGCGGACCACCGCGGCCCCCGCTCCCGCATTTCACGTACCCCCGTGACAATGGGGGATCCTGTACCACCACAAGCAGGTACCGCCCCTAGGTGGGAAATCCGGCCCTGGCTGCCGCACTGCAGGTTTCCCCACTGCCCTCTGCACCAGCGCCACAACTTTTATCAATGTCTTGCCCACATACCACTATTATACAGCCTCCTGCTCTCATGCACGCTCACTCCCTCCCAGTGGGAGGAGACGCTCACCCACTGCCGGGAGCTGCATACTGTCCCCCACCCTCCTCCAGTTCTAGGGATGCCCATCGACCATCAATGATTTTCAAATAATCGATGGTTTATGGCTGATGTTGAATACTTTTGCCATCAATGTGGGAGGACACTGCCCTGCCTCCTGTTCTCCTGCCCCGTAACTTCCACCAGTGGAGACCCGCTCACCCTGTGTTGCCCACATTCCCCTATCATGCTTTACCGCCCAGCCTCCTGCTCTCATGCACCCTAACTCCCACCCAGTCGGAGGAGACACTGACTCCTGTATTTCTGTGCTGCCACGCTGGACCCTCACCCACTGGCAGAAGCTGCACAGTGTCCACCACCCTCTTTAGTCCCCCGTATGCCCACACACCCCTATCACTACCCAGCTTCCTGCTCTCCTGAACCGTAACTTCCACCACTGGGTAATCGCTGACGCTGTGTTGCCCACATACCACTATCATGCCTCATATCCCAGCCTCCTGCTCTCATGCACCCTAACTCCCACCCAGTAGGAGGAGACACTGACTCAGGGCCACCGTCCGGTACTCCTGTGCTGCCACGCTGGACCCTCACCCACTGCCAGAAGCTGCAATACAGGGCATCTTTCATACAATTCTAACCATATTTCTCACAATACAAATGTTCATAAATTAAGGGGCGTAGCCCCTTACGACGGTGTGAAGAGCGCCCGTAGGGCGCGATGAATCACCTAGTATATAATATTCTCTCAGAAGTCACACTATTGCCACACCAGTATATGCAAGGTTAGGGCCAACAGACACCTTGAATTCTTTCCTATACTAGAGGAAGCCAGTGGAAGTTTCCAAAAACAATGGTGCCTGACTGTGAATGAATATTAACAGTTCAAAAACACATGTAAGAGTAGACATGTGCAACTGCAGAGGGCACCACAAGGCAGGGGTGCTGTTCTGCAGCACTTGTCATTGGTTTGCTTTAATCACTCTCACTTGCAACTTCCTCCTCTTTAATCCCTAGTATTAGCTGTCTGCCTCAATATGTCCCTCATGTCCCTAAACTCATAGTTTGCATGCAGGAGAAAATAACCCCATGTGAAAGGTATCTCTCTGTAATACGGAAGGCCATGGGTCTGAATCCTAGGTTTCAATAATTGTGCTTTTAATAAAGGAGATTTTGACTGGAGGTTCTGGACTAAGAAATTTGTGACTTCAAATAAAGGACAATGTAAAAAATGGCAAAAAGCTATATATACAGTATATACAATATACCGTATATTGTGAAATGTTGATGTCCTCCTTCCAAAGCTGTTTCAAGGAGAGAGAGAGAGAGAGAGAGAGAGAGAGAGAGAGAGAGAGAGAGAGAGGGAGAGATCATATAAACACATAATGCAAATAAATTTATCATTATTACTAAATCCGCAGTTGCAGTAGAAATATACTACAGCATCTGACAACTCCTGGTGGTCCCGCAACCAAAAACTAACCATGCCCAACACTGTATAGCTTCCTAAACCAGCGAACGTTCAATGTGGTTTTGGGTGTACGTGAACTCTCTGGATTTATTCATAAGTTCTCTTCTTCTCACAACCAGAACTGTAAGCTCCCCAGTCTATGCGCTACCTTAACTCCTCAACCTGGTGGACTGCCATTGTCTGTTAGCTTCCCAATTTATACGCCACCTGGTCTCCCCAATTTGGTGGTCCAAAATGATCTGTGAGATCCCCAATCTATGTGGCCCCTCATCTCTCAAATCCGGTGGACTGCTATAGTCTGTGAGCTCTGGATGCATGCACCTCCTTATCTCTGCAATGTATTCATCTTATTATCTCTGCAATCTGGGGGACTACCATGCTCTGCGAGCTCATCAATCTATGTGCCCCATAATATATTTTATTGGCTATGATAAATAGAGAAGTTTTCTTACAAAATAAACAGTGCTCACCTGCAACCTCAACCCCACTGAAGATGTTTTTGTTACGATCCGCCTCCAGCGGATCGGTGTAAATGTGCAGTTTATATATTCTGTTTGTACAGTAGCTTGTGTGTTTTCCCTGGATCTGTACTCCGGGTTTTGTGGATCCAGCTCCCTGGGTTTCTTGCTTACCCTGCTTCTTGGGTGTGGCTGCATGCAAGGTTATTTAGTTAGGTTCTCAGCATGCAGACCCTGAAGGTTATAGTTCTATTCAGTTCTTAGTGAGGTTCTGTTTGTCAATGTTCCTGCTCCAGAGTGTTCCCGGTCCCAGCACCTTGTATCCAGCATCCTGTGTGCCAGCTTTGTTTGTGCCTCAGTCAGCGTGTTCCTGGTCCCTGGTTGCCTCAGTACTCAGTACCTGTTTTGTCCAGCCTGCAGTGTCCTTGCCAGAGCCTGCTGTCAGTCTTCATTTCAGATATGTCAGGGGTTCCCTGCATCCTTATTTTTGCATTATCTTTTTGCATCCTTCTCTGCATTGTTGCAGTTACCTGCACAGGAGGGTCAGGCCTTGCCTACCCAGGGGGTTTCAATCTCCTAGTGCAGGTATACGGGGTTATTATCATTCTCTTTCCATCTGTGCATTGTTGTACCCATTGTAAACTTAGGGACATTCATCTAGTTACCATCTTAGTGCATTGTTGCACTCGTGGGGTTATTTTTCCCACGCATTGGTAGGCTGGGTGTGTACGCCATCTCACCCCACCTTGCCATGTGTTACACTTCCTGTGGGCCACCTTGTCCCACTCAAGACCAGGCAGCACTGGTCTAGGGCTGGACCTAATTCAGCCCCACAAACGTGGCTGTTATTGGTGAAGTCTTAGCCCGCAGGAGGCCAGCAGAACCGTGGAATCGCGGCAACCGGGTCCACACACCCAGTCCTACCTAACAGTTTTGTCTTCTATGCTAACAAGTATTGGGCCTGTTTAGCACTTGGATGGGATACCAGCTGGGATTTTTAGGAAATATAAGGATATTTTACTACATGTGTGTATCTTAGCAGATACATTTCGTGAGAAGCAGAGGATGTCTAAGAGATCAATAGAGTTCACCTACAACAAAAACCACATAAATAATTTCTTGTCTTGGAAGCTATGCTGTGTGGCATGGTTCGTACTTAAATGGAAGACCACTTGGGAAAATCAGGTGCAATAGTTTTTTCTGCCACAATCCATTCCTAGCAATGGATTTACTGGTTGGGAGAAGTAAAATAGTACTAAGTAAGTGCGCAAAGCTCATGTACAACTACAAGTTAATTGGGTATGTATGTTCTTTCACGCTAAGCAGCATTGCCCCCTCCCCTCCACCAATCCCCCTCCCCCCCACCCCCACACATCCACACACACATGGAATTGTCAAAAGCTATCAATTTAAAAAAAAATTATTGAACATATCACAAGTTCACAAAATATAGTCAACTATTGTTCCAAAAAATTAGTAGATAAATTAAACCATCTACATACAGTAGTAACAATATGCACAAAATGTAGCTTATAGTCATATTGAACATACAGATGTAGCCAGCCTTATTTGTGGCGCTGGCATGCCAGATATTAGCGGGTGGCGAGCCAGTGCGTGTGGTGCACCATGGCGATTGGCGTGCCGGGTACAGAATGAATAAGACTGGCTCCATTTGTACAAGACACTGTAAGTTATATTTTTTATAAAATATGCCAATGGTCATTTGGTATCAGTGTCCTTTTTTCCCATTCTGGTTCTTTTCTTGTGATCGCTTAGACGAAACATTGTTTTACTACAAAGAAAACATAGATGACATCATCACTTAATTAACAAACAGTGACCTAAAATAATAAGACTATCGAATTAAAACCAGGCAATAAACAAAAAAAAAAGAGATGAGGGGAAAGGGGGTATCTCATTCCTCCAAGGGAGTTGCCTAAAATCTGTATAAGTCATAACAATTACACCTGAATAACCAGATCCTCCAATAACACTCTGTACTCATACCAACCCGTATGTTGGAAGCAGGTCTTTACTTGTAAATGTATGGAAGATGTTAAAGTATCCACATACTGTAGCTTTCCCACAATTCACAGGGTCTATACGAGTCAATGTCAGATAGGACAGATTGAATTACTGTGATTTGCATTTGAATTTTATACGAGTTTCTCGGTTTCTCCTACCTGACGGACTTATATTTACATAACCTGATGTTTCGCAGGCCTCATATACTTGGCCTTTGCCATAAATGTTTTTGATTCTTTAAACAATTTTCAGTGTTTGTGTATTGTCTAATAATTGTTGTATGTGTCCTCTTATCTGGGACTTCTATCTATGATTTTTAACCTTAAACAATAAAAGTTATATTTTAAAATAAGAGTTCCCCAGAAAAAAGAGAGTACCTGCCTTTCCTAGACCCACACTGGGTATGAGAAGTAGCAGAGTTTTAAGAAAATGGACAGTATTCTACAACCACAACCACATTGTGTAGTACATTTGTGCATTTCAATTATATTCTGTGTAATAAATGTAAAAGAGAGGGTAAAATTAGAATACATGTTGATTCAACCTAAAATACACTTGGCCAGATTATACACTTGACCAATCTGACCTCTTTTCACCCGATTCCGATGGGTGAAAAGTGGCAAAATCGGCTGTGTTTGATATCCAATCTGATCCGATGCACGGTCCTGTGTGCATCAGGGCAGAGCTGGAGATCCTATGTTCAGCACATAGGATAAATCACAATCGGACCCATTAGGATAAATTACAATCGGACCCATCATGGGTTCTTTTTAGCATCTGTGATGTATCGCATCAGATTTTCCTTTTTACATGCAATAAATCATATGCGACTTATCACATGTAAAAAATGGCACATCAAGTGCCAAATCGTATGTGAGCCCTCTTGGGAGCTGCCAGGGGAGTTCAAGGGAAATCGTATGCAACTTTTCATTCAGACAAGTCGCAGTAGTGTATGGGGGCCTTAAAATATCAAATTTTCCAGGCCTTTTTTTTTTTCATCCAATCCGACAGTAACTCGAAAGTAGGAATTCAATGTTCTGACAATTGAGTGTCAGAAAGTCCGCGGATCGGCGAAAAAGTATGCGGATTGTCGAAAAACAGCCGAGAATTCGACAATCCACCGCCGTTTCTGACAAAACACATCCGATTAAAAAAAAAAATTGTATGACTGCCTTTAATGCTGTCGGTAACGGCAGAATTGCCGCTATATTCAATGGAGGAAATAACATCACAGATTGACTATCCCCCTAATAGAGACACTTTGAAAAGTACAATTTAAAAAAAAGATTACAATATAAAACTCTGAAGCATAAAATGAACCAGATGAAAACAGAATCTTTTTAATGACCATTGAGTAAATCAGTTTCCCAGAGCAGTTTGCTTGAGCGCTGTGATGACATACTATTATAGTTGTCCTTAGAGGTCATTCATTAGCATACTGTATAATGAGCGTACACAACCCTAGATGTGTATATAATCTGTTTCTGATAGATAAGAAGGCTGGGACAGGACATGTTCTACGGCATGCCAGCTATTGCACAGTATTGTACAACACAGCAGAGCATTAGACACTTATTTCAAATGCATTTGAAAATATAAGGAATATTACTGAAGTTTTGCACTTGCAATAACTCAGTATCAGCACAGTACCGTGTACAGTACAGTAGGTAGAACATTAATCTGCGCAGAGAAAATTTAGCAATTTGTGTATACTTTATTTCAGCAAAGCGTCAGTTACACTGTTTGCATTTACAGGTAAGTGAATTAAAAAGAAAAATAATTTGGCCAGTTCAGCATTTGAATTGTCAAGTGTTTATCTCAGAACTAAAAAGAAAAATCTTTTACAGCCGGACAGGAATAGCCCCTACTTCACAAAGGTCCAAGCGGGGACCGAAATGTCAGCGGGATGATCTGTGCTTGTACATGTATAAATGTTATTGTTTCTCCACAAGACTGGAGAGCACAGCACATTGTAATAATGACAAAGACAGATTGTTTCAGAAATATATCTCAGTTGTAGCTTGAATTTTGTTAATATGCTGTCATCGATGTTTGTATCCTAATTTAACCCTTTGAGTGCCAAGTGAGTATGTCAAAATAGGTGTGAAAATTGCCAAATAAACCTTTTTATTCATCATAATGTCCTGTAATGTTACCTTATATAGGAAATATCTTTTTTACACAACATTTTTATTTGAATTTATATAACAAATGTGAGCGACGCCGGGATTTTCGGCAGATATTCTGAACAGCTCACAGAGAGATGCTGGCGCTCAAATGGTTAATATTAATGCTAACACAATTGCAATAGCAATCTGTAATCAATGAAACTGTATTTACAGAAAAACCTGTCTGGGCCGATAGAAAACTATCCATCCAACTATATAACGGCTGCACAGGATTGTTTTTGCTTTGGGCAGCGGAGTGGGAGGAGCTACTATTTTTACTCAGGTATAATCGGTCCCCTGCAAATTCTCTGCGGGGACCGATGTTACGGATCTGCACACGCGTATCAGCAAATATGTGTGGATAACACAGTTGCCGAGACGTTCCCACACGTCGGGTGTGTAGTGGGTGGGGGGCATGTCAGCGCCCTCCCCGTTCTCAGCCATTTCTGACTCAAATAAAAGTCATGGTACACTGACTTTTATTTGCGAAACGAGGATAACCATAATTTGATGGTCTGCGACCATCGAATGATTTTTCACCCTTACGCCCACATTCGAATGGATGCGTAAGCTACACACCCGTTTGCATGCTGCGCGGACGTATGTAGCCAATGTATGCTGCTTAGTGAGTCAATTTGAATCAGGCCCCAAATGTAATGAGCTTTAATAAGAGGTAAAGTAGAGAGAGATGAAGAGTGATAAAGCACCAGCCAAACAGCTCCTTACTGCCATGCTACAGGCTGTGTTTGAGAAATGACAGTTAGGAGCTGACTGGCTGGTACTTTATCACTTCATCATTCTCTACTTTATCACTTGCAAAGGCTGAATACCTTTGTCACACTGTGTTGAAGTGTTCAGGATGGCACTCAGGTAGTAGCCGGAGCTCAGGATCACATTGTGTATCAATGGTGGACAGAACTGACCGCTGCACTTGGGTAGCAGAGTGCCAGGAACTCATTTTTGCACCCGGGTTCCAAAAGGGCAAAAAAAACAAAAAACAGAACTGAATCATGGATAACAAACTGCTTCAGTTGTTCCTTCTATGCCCTGAGTGCTTTCATGTATTACTGATATGTTATATATTATATATTACAGCGGGACAGTCCCGATTTTCGGGACTGTCATCTCCAGCCATCTCCTACAACCATATGTACTTGCCCTTATTCTAGATGGAATGCTCCACTGCACATTCCCACAGAGGAGCGATGTTTAGCGACTGTGCAAGCGCATAGACTTTTATGTGCATGTGCAGCCGCATTGTACGAGTGGTCACGGCAAATTGATTGTTCGCCGGCCCCTCGCACACAGCAGTGGGGGTGGGGGGGTGGGGGTGATGTGGCAGAACTTGGTCACACCCATGGCAATGCCTAGAGTTTCCATGAAAACACTGGGTATTCACATGGAAATTCTCCGGTGACGTGGGTGTGGGCAAGGGGGCGGGCAGCTGACCTCAGCAGAAGTCAGCTGCCTGCCTGCCTACCTTACAGCAGTGGTGGCCAAACCAGTCCTCGAGATCTACGTTTTCCAGACCCCCTAGCTGGTGCACAGCTGTAGTCATTACTAACTGTCACATTTTCAAAAATCATTCCTACTATATAGATCCACAGGTTGCCTGAAAAACATGAACTGTTGGTAGTCTTGAGGACAGGTTTGGCCATCCTGGCCTTACAGGGACTCACAGATCTAAGACACCAGAGAAATGTGTGAGTTCTACGAGCGCTTGCAAAATCATTCGATGGTTGGCGACCAAATGATTTTGCCCCTGCATGCAAGGCTACGCATAAATGTATATGCTAAACACCCATTTGCATGTGTAGGGGAAATCGGCATGTGAGGGTGGGGCAGGTGTTTGTGCGGGTGCCGGGCAAAGTTTAGAGGACCCAAAATGTGCTGGAAGCTGAGCAGTGTTTGGCCCGGTTAGAGACCACCGGGATTGTCATAAGCTCTATTATTTTTACACTGTCATCAAAGTCTATTCTTAACAATTAGTTTACTGGTTATGAGAAGTACAGTACAGTAGCAGAGTTTTAAGAAAATGGACAGTGTTCTACAACCACAACCACATACAACATGTGTAGTATATTTGTTCATTTTAATTATATTCTGTGTATTAAATGTAAAAGTAGGGGAAAAGTTTTATTCTTCTCCTAATTCTAAGAATTTTTCTTCTTCTTCTTATTGTTGTTATTATTATAATTATATTGGTATTATTATTATTATTATTATTATTATTATTATTACATTGGTATTATTATTATATAGCTATTATTATTATTATTATTATTATATTGGTATTATTATATAGCTATTATTATTATTATTATTATTATTATTATTATTATCATTATTATTATTATATTGGTATTATTGTTGTCTTGCAGAATCCCATGGAGAATGTTACTTATATTAAAGTATTCCATATCGTGCCATTTTCCATGAAAGCCGGTGATGTACTCCTTATTTTCTGTGTTTTTTTCCTAGTATTTCTGTTTGGAGTCCTGGTGAATATGGCTATAAGCACAGTAATATGTCTGGATTCTAGTTTACACACCCCCATGTATCTGTTCCTCTGTAACTTGTCCTTTGTAGACATGTGCTACACAACAGTAACTGTCCCCAAACTGCTGCACATATTACTGTCCGGGAATAACACAATGTCCTTCCCACAATGCTTCACTCAGGTGTACTTCTTCTTCATAGCTGCCAGCTCCGAGGATTTACTACTATTTGTGATGGGGTATGACCGGTACATCGCCATCTGTCGTCCCTTACACTACCACCAGATACTGAGGAAGAAGGTCTGTTCCCTGCTGGTGGCTATGATCTGGCTATCCGCATGTTTAAACTCAATATTTTGGTTAGTTTCAGTTCTTAAAATGTCCTTCTGTCGATCAGTCACCATCTATCAGTTCTTCTGTGACGTTAAAGCTCTGATTAATATCGCCTGTTCTGGCACAAACATGTTCTATATCACCATATATGTAGACATACTTTTATTTGGTGTTTGCCCAGTTTTCATCAATATAATGTCATACAAAGAAATTGTCAGTGTTATATTGCATATTAAATCAAAGCAAGGAAGAAATAAAGCTTTCTCCACCTGCTCATCCCACCTCATCGTCATGACCATGTACTATGTTAATGGTGTGTCTGTCTATATGATACCACCATCAGACCAACCCAATTTCCTTGAACAGATTTTGACTGTGATCTATACAACAGTGATCCCCGTGGTCAATCCTCTCATATATAGTCTCCGTAATCATGAAATCAGGAGAGCTCTTCAGAGATTAGTGGCACCGTTGGTTAATTCTTATTAGCCCATACTTAGCCCCTCCTTAGCCCCTCTCCTGTATCCATGGGCATAGTGGTAACGGTCCTAGTTGATGGCTGGTTCATGTCATACACAACAGAAGTTTTCACTGGGCAGGTAAGAATGCCATCTGAGATGTAGTCATAATAGGGTTCCTTATGGTCCTGGCGTGGTCTTGCCTGGTCATATTCCTGATTTCAGTGGCATAAAGATATGTGTAGGCATAGACCTCCTGAAGAAACACCTTCATACTGATCCTCATTGATGGAGAATATATCGTACCAGCTCTACATATGTTTTTAAACAAGTTGAGAATTACATCAACCACCTGCCCGGCTCTCAACTAAAAATAAAAACATTTATTCCTACTGGGAGCCCCACCACAAACATTCCCACCGAGTCACAGATATGTCCTCATAGCAGAGTTACTAGGAATCTGGTAGCAGGGCGTCATTCATTTAGGATGGTATAGTAGAGTAAAAGTAATACATGGATAATAGTCACAAACTCGGCACTTGGGTAGCAGAGTTTAAGGAACTGGTAGCATGTTGCCATAAACTCACAGAGAGCAAAGAGTACATTGATACAGTGAAAGAACCTCTGGTAAGAACAGCTACTGTCTCTGTGTTTAAAACTTGCAAGATTTTGTTCGCTTGTTTGTACACTGTGCAGCTGGCCTGGGAGCCAGGAAGGGTTATTTGGAATGTGTTTCGAGTACTACCCAGCCTGTGCAACCCTCCTCAGTTTGTAGTAGAACAGGGCAAATTAGGAATTGATAGCAGTGCGTAAATGGCAGCCACCTTACCACTGGAAAAATTGTTGTCTCAAAACTCCCAGATTATATTGAGGGTTTTTGAAAATAGAATAGGGAAAAAAAGGTAAAGGAAGAATAAGGAGAGAAGAAAAAGAGAGAAGAGGTAATTGATAAACCATGGGAATTCAATAGACAACATAAGATATAACAAAGCATAATAGTATTAAATAGCTGTGTACCTAGTGGACATATAGTCTTTATATGCTGGTGAAGCTTTATATTCAAGCCAGGGATACCAAGTGGCTACAAATTCAGACGATTTCCCTATTGACGAAAGAAGTCGATCTTCCATGGATATTAAATAATCTAATTTAGAAAACCAGGCGTGACGTGAGCGGGGTGTAGAAGATCTCCACAATACAGGAATGACAGCACGTGCCGCATTGTTTAGTTGCAGCAACAGTGAATTCTGAAATTGAGACAAGGGAGTAGAGGAGTAGTTTAATAACCTAAAAGCTGTATATTTTGGGATTGAGATATGAAGGATATCATGGGATATCTCTGTTCAGAAAGTCTTAAGAGGGCAGTCCCACCAATTGTGGAGGAGGGATCAATTCGCAGCATTGCAATGAGACAGAGGGGTACATTGCATGGAGCAAAGTAGGGTGTCTGTACAAATGGCTAAGCATTTTATATCGGATCTAGGAAATGTCTCACTTGGATTAACTTCCAGAAATCTAATTGTGGGAGGTTCCATCTATCCTGTAAGTCAGAGAATTGTCTAATTGAGAAGGGAGCCACCAGCTGACCAACGCTGATGAGTCCGGCAACTGCCCACTAAGAGAAATGGGACAGTGTCAACCCAGGAGGGAAGTCAGAATTTGCCACAAAGGATGTCAGCGGGCCTGATTCGGAGCATAGATGACCTTCTGTAGGGCATTCCATACAGGTCTCCTGGCATCCGCGAGTATGGAATGCTCCAGCAGTAAGAAGAAGACTCAGCTGGCTCCTGCATTAACCCTGCAGCAGGCACAGAGAATTTATCACCGGCAACTGGGATGAAGTCCAGACCCCTTAAAAAAGAACCCTCAGCCAATCATGAAGAGTTAAGTAATGTGTGAAGATTGTCAGGAAAAGGGGAAAGCATGATGTAGACCAAATATTATGGAGGAAGGGGTAGAAATGTTAAGAGAACTTGATTTTGAGAGGTTGAGTTTTAAATTTGACAGAGTGCCGAAGGTTTCCATTTCCAGCATAAAGTGTGTGAGTGAGGTGATGTGGTATGAGATAAAAGTGGATAGGTTGAACCAGTAGTCTCCTTTGTGCTGCCTGGGTTTTACTAGGAGTTCCCAAACACCTGGTGGAGTATTGTAAATAGGTAGATAAGTAACCCCCTGGGCGCACTGGGTGTAATCACAAAAATTTATTGGTAAAAAAACAAGTAAAACAGTAGTAAAAATGCTTCTTCGAATAAAAAAGAGATGTATAGAAAGTCCTCCCTTACCCAGTGTGGTGGGTGGAGCCAAGGATGGTAAGGGCAGAGTGTTCCAAAAGCGTGACAAACACCCTGCAAGCTCCACAAACTTGTCACTAGGCAGGGTCCTGAAGATGGGAAGCAGCAAAACTGGGCCAACGCGTTTCGAGTCCTGTGGACTCTTTTTCAAGGTGTGGTATGAGATAATTGCAATCAAATAATCTGCGAACATAGACATCTTGTATTCCTCGGAAATGAAATAGTAGGTATCAAAGATACCACACTAAAGAGAAAACAACAACAATCGGGTGCAAAAAATAATAATAAATTAGTTTAGATTGTATAACAACCAATTATGGGGCAGATGTATTAAGCATTAACAAGAGATAAATGCAAGGGTGATAAAGAGAGATAAAGGTCCAGCCAATCACCGCCTAACTGACTTTTTTCAAACACAGCCTGTAACATGGCATTTAGGAGGTGATTGGCTGGACTTTTATCTCACTTTATCACCCTTGCATTTATCTCTTGTTACGGCTTAATACATCTGCCCCAATGATCTTAATTACACAAACCGGATGAATATTTACTAGAAAATTGGCTTCTTCCAATAGCAATCTGGTGTATGCTGAATTAGGCCACAATAGAAAATGAAAAAGATATTTAGGGGTGCAGAGAAGTATCAACACCCATACATCTTTTTAGAGAGTGCCACACAATTGGATGAAATAAAATTTACATTTATTGCTACACAATTGATAATTTATCATACATAAAAACATACACATTAATAAGCAATAAAAATGAGTGAATTTGCTTCACAAACACACACTTCTGCTGCAATATTAAATCCTGAAAATCACTTCAAGAATATCTACCAGGACGAAATAGAGAAATGTCCAATTCTCTTAATTGTATGCAGGATTAATTCCTATTAATATTAAAGTGTCACAATTAGGTTCCGATCCATAATGATTATGTAACTTGTTGTATGGGTTAATGGCAGATTTATATCCACTCACTTGGAATAAGCGGCTGGTATATATCCAAACATAAACGGCTCAGGTTGTCAGTGAGTAGATCATTGTATCACTGCAATTGGTAGGGATTGAAGGCGCTTAGCCAGTGTTCATACCTTTCAAGCCTTGTATGGAGAAGATGTCCTGAATAGGCAAGAGCTTGTGCTTACAGACGGCTCAAGCTCAGCTACCGTCGCCAAATGACATGTTGCCAGTGATGTGTTGGGCAGCGAATGAGCTGTCCGTCTCCTTGTTAATTGCCGAAACCTCTGCTGCTGGAGTGGACTCACCTTGAGGATCGGAAGCTGTAGTAATTATCGCACTTAAAATATATGCAGGCTCCGGTGGGATTCAGTGGTAAAGCCGAGAGGCTATGAGTCACAAAGGGAGTGTGAACAACCCAGGCCTGGGTTGTTCACACTCCCTCTCTTCCACTGCTGATGCTTGATGAGGCCTCTTCTCTATCCTCATCCAGCTTGATCTGTCGGCTGCCTTTGACACTGTTGACCACCCTCTCCTGCTCAACACCCTCCGCTCCTTTGGCATCACTGGCACGGTCTTCTCCTGGTTCACCTCATACCTCTCCGATGGCTCCTTCTCCATCTCCACTCCAAGCTCCTCCTCTCCTACTACCCCGCAGCCAGTCGGTGTTCCCCAAGGGTCAGTCCTTGGCCCTCTCCTCTTCTCCCTCTACACCACCTCCCTGGGCACCCTCATCAGCTCCTATGGTTCCCATTACCCCTTTATGCTGATGATACCCTAATCTATCTCTCCTCCCCCAACCTATCCCCATCACTCCTGTCCAAGGTCTTCGAATGCCTCACGGCCATCTCAGCCTGGATGACCCAACGCTTCCTGAAACTAAACATGGCTAAAACTGAACTTCTAATCTTCCATCCTCCGAACACCCCCTCTTCTCCCACCATCTCCATCAGCATTGGTGAAACCGAGATCACCTCCACCGACCAAACGCGCTGTCTCATCATTGACTCCTCCCTCTCTTTCACCCCCCACATTCGTGCTCTCTCACAGTCTTGCCGCTTTCACCTACGCAACATCTCACGCATCAGACCATTCCTCTCCACTGACGCGACCAAAATTCTTATTCACTCTCTTGTCATCTCCCGCCTTGACTACTGCAACATCCTTCTCTCTGGGCTACCTCTCACCCGCCTCGCACCTCTCCAATCCATTCTTAACGCTGCTGCTAGGCTCATCTTCCTCTCCCGCCGCTCTACCTCCACCTCCCCCCTCTGTCTATCTCTTCACTGGCTCTCCATTCCTTTCCAAGTTCTCTTTAAACTCCTCACCACCACCTACAAGGCTCTCCCCTCCTCCACCGCTCCTTACCTCTCTTCACTGATCTCTATCCACACTCCCTCCCATCCTCTTCGCTCCATCGCTGACCGACGACTGACCTCTCATCTAATCACCTCCTCCCACTCCCGTGTCCAAGACTTCTCTCGCGCTGCCCCCCTGCACTGGAACAACCTCCCGCCACCCATCAGGCTTTCTGATTCCCTTACCTCCTTCAAGTGCTCCCTCAAAACCCACTTTTTTCGACTAGCCTATCCCTCCTCCTAACCTCTTTTGATCCTCCTGCCTCCTGCCTCCATTTCCATCCATTCCTACTTATCCTATTGTTTTTCGTTTATTCACCTACCTCCTTTTAGTATGTTAACTCTTATGAGTAGAGCCCTCCTTCTTCACATACTCACCCTACCTCTTTACCTCACCTGTGCTCCTGTCCTGTTCTTCCCTTCCTCTACTTCATCTTCAGTCTCCTCGACAATTCTGACACCTAATTTTGAACTGAAGCTGATTTTAGTTCTACCAGCTATACCCTATTTATACTGTATTTTTCAACACACCCTGTATGTTACCGTGTAACTTGTTTTTTGTTTGCTATGTACGGCGCTGTGGACACCTTGTGGTGCCTTATAAATAAACGTACTACTACTCGAGTCCACCCTTTTAATCTGTGGGTCCAAATACAGTCCTCCAACACATTTCGGACACCCCTTTGTCTTTTTTCAAGGAGAATGGCTGTATATCATATTCCCCGCTTGATAAAGGGGAAATCTGTAATGATGTATCCAATCGCTGTGTCACAGACGGTAACATCCGGTCACGGCCACATATATCCGGTCGCAGCTTCCTAGTTCTCCTGTCAGTTCGGTGAAGCACATGGTGCCCCACTTCCAGCCAGCGCTACTCCGCTTCTGGCCGTGGCTTGTATGTCCTAATGCCACACTACCTTTACAGGTACTTCACTTCCTGTCTGTGGCCAAGTTCATCCATATACAAATATGTTATAGGATAATTCTTCTTATCAAATCAGATAATGGCAACAACTGTATACAAAAAATTATATGTTAAAATTGGTTAAAAAAACAAGACTTTTCCTACCAATAAAACCTAAACATATATAAATAAATACATAAATAAATAAAATATGGGAAACAGAGGAATTATGGATGCTCCTAAAATGTTGTGAGAACGAATGGGATTCCAATCCTTTTTTGATATTATTGCTATGTTCACCAAGTCGTACTTTAAAAGGTCATGATGTCCGACCAATATAAAATTGATTGCAGGAACATTCGATCCCATACACTAAGTTTTTGGTGTTACAAGTGATAAAATCATCAAGAACAAACTTTGTTCCATTAATGTTCATTTCCGTTAATTTACTAATCCCATTACTTTTAATTTCTCTGCATGCTTTACATAACCCACATCTGTGGAACCCTTTTGTCAGGGTTCTCCCTGGACGGTTTACGTTAGGAAGAGCACTCCTCACTATTTTTGTTTTAATGTTCGGGGCCCTCCTATAAATAAACTTTAGATGGTCTGGTAGATATTCCCCCAAAATGGGACCCCGTTTTAGGATATCCCAATTTTTTATAAAAGAGTGCTCTAAACTTTTGTGTTGAGTATTATACCCTGTAATAAAAGCCAAATTGAAATCTCTCCCCTGGATGTTATCCGAACTCTTTGTACTTAAAAGCTCACTTCTTTCTAATGCTTCTTTTGAAACTATCAAGGAATTTATGGCCTCAGGATTATAACCACTTGAGACAAATTTGTCGGTCATATTATTGGCCTGTTCTCGGAACACTTCTCTGTTGGTACAATTGCGTCTTAGACATTTAAATTGGCCACCAGGAATTGCATCAAGCCAATTCCGGTGGTGACAACTGCTTTTGTGTATATATGAATGAGTGTCAGTAGGTTTAGAAAAGGTTTTAGTATCCCACTCATTGTTTCCTTTTGTAATGGTTATATCCAGAAAATCGACTGACACCTGGCTTATATTGAATGATAGCTCTATATTGCATCCATTTGTGTTAAGGTGGGTGCAGAATTTGTTCAACTCTTGTTCATCCCCCTTCCAAAAAAATAAAATATCATCAATGTAACGGGCCCAGGAAACCAGACTTGCTCCGAGCTTGTAATTTAGAAATAGGGGAAAGATACGGTACTTGTTTCCTAGCACGGCCACCACGATTTCTATCGTGGTGGTCGTGTCGGAAAAAATTGCGGCGGTCGCGTCGGGTGCATACCAAAATGCACACGACGCGACCGACGCGATGTACCCGATTTCTCCATAGGCTTCAATGTTAAAATAATTTAACATTGAAGCCTATGGAGAAATCGGGTACATCGTGTCCATAGGCTTCAATGTTAAATTATTTTAACATTGAAGCCTATGGAGAAATCGGGTCCATCGTGTCCATAGGCTTCAATGTTAAATTTTTTTAACATTGAAACTGAGTCCATTTAACATAGGAAAAAATGGGAAAAGGCCGAATAAGGGCCATTTCTCATTGGGTATGGCCCCGTCATGTGTGTAAAAAATAACGGCCCCCCATTGTGGCCGCCACCCCCACGATTGACAAAAAACCCGAAGCGTGGCGAGCGCAGCGAGCCCGCGAGGGGCGGCGGTGCGCGTCCTCCGACCTTTTCATTCCCCTACTATCCACGTCGGCGTGGAGTTGAGAATAGATTAGTGTGGCGAGCGCAGCGTGCCACCGAGCCCGAAGCGTGGCGAGGGGACGCTGATACCTTCACAGATCCCTGCGTCCCCTCGCGGGCTTCACAGGTATCAGCGTCCCCGCGCGGGGCTCGCTGCGCTCGCCACGCTTCGGGCTCGGTGGCTCGCTGCGCTCGCCACACTAATCTGTTCTCAACTCCACGCCGATGTGGATAGTAGGGGAATGAAAAGGTCGGAGGACGCGCACCGCCGCCCCTCGCGGGCTCACTGCGCTCGCCAGGCATCGGGTTCGCGTCAATCGTGGGGGTGGCGGCCCCAATGGGGGGCCATTATTTTTTACACACATGACGGGGCCATACCAATGAGAAATGGCCCTTATTCGGCCTTTTCCAATTTTTTCCTATGTTAAATGGACTCAGTTTCAATGTTAAAATAATTTTAACATTGAAGCCTATGGACAAATCGGGTCCATCGCATAGGCTTCAATGTTAAATATTTTAACATTGAAGCCTATTGGAGAAATCGGGGGCATCACGTCGGGCGCGCATAGGCTTCAATGTTAAAATATTTTAACATTGAAGCCTATGGGGAAATCGTGGGCATCGCGTCGGTCGCATTGTGTGCCTTCTTAAGGCACACGACCGACGCGATGTACCCGAGTACTGCTTTTTTCAAAGGAAATCGCGGGCATCGCGGGCATCGTGTGCCTTAAAGTTAAGGCACACGATGCCCGCGATTGTGGCCGTGATAGGAAACAAGTACCAAAGATACAAACACGTATTTGAACATCCATACAGATCCTACTGAAAGAATTCAAAAAGAGTTATCTTCTTTATTATCAACTTTAAATTCCTCTTAAATAAGGAACATACAATTCCAGTCATTTATCTGCTATCTAGAATCCATAAAAACTTGACAAACACCCCCCCCCCCCCCCCCCCCCCCCCAGCCTGGTAGCCCTATCGTCTCCGGAACCAATTCTATTACATAAAATCTTTCAGAGTTTATAGACCATCACTTACAACCATTAGTTTCAACCAATAAATCACATCTCAAGGATATGAAGGACCTGTTGAATTTATTACAAATAACCATGGGATGAAAATACTTGGTTGGTTACAGCAGATGTAAAATCCCTGTATAAAATTATAGATCATCAAATAGGGATTCAAGCAGTAAAAGAATATTTACAAAAAAACAAATTAGAACTAGGCCTACAGGATTTTATAACGGAAGGAGTACATTTAATCCTTTTTTTATCTTTTTTTTCAATAATAGGTTTTTATTAAGTCTTGCACGGGTACAGAATAAAAAAAAGACACTGTTTTGCAATAAGGCACAATGTACATGGAAGAACAATAAAAGGCAAAACATTTTATATCAGATTGTAATCTGTAATAAAATCAACTATATCCTAACCAAATAAGCAAGACTTGTATTTATTATAGGGAAGATGGGGAGAAGAAATGGAAGAGGTATGGGGTCAAGAGGGGGAAGAGAGGGGGAGGGGAGCCTCAACATGTTGTATGGTACAATAAGATTATAAACACAAATCACAGAAGAACATACTTTCAATATAGAATTATGCATCAGAAGTGTATGGAGGGGAGGAAAGGGCTGCCAGCTCTGGGGGATCACTGTAGGATACTGATAGGTCCTGTGTTTCTCTATATTCGCTCCACTTGAACCATTTAATATGGGTTGATGAAGCAGAGGGTGAATATTTAATGTTAGCTGTCTCAAGCAAGAAATGATTATGTACCTTGCTAGCAATATGTGAAATTGAGGGTATTACTGGGGATTTCTAATGCTGCCCTATGGATGCCTTGGTCGAAGTTAGGATATGTCCAAGAAGGTATAAATCCCCTACTGAAAGTAGTGTGTTACGGTGTAGCAACGCCACTGCCGGGTCTGGCATAATGTGGATTCTCAGGACGTTGTTAATGAGAGAGAACAGTTCAGACCAAAGCGGACGTATTAGTGGGCACTTCCAAAAGATATGGTAAATGGTGTCAAACTCATGGCCCTCCAGCTTTTGTGGAACTACATGTCCCAGCATTCCCTGTCACAGTTTTAGCAATCCATTCTATAAAATCTGTAGCAGGGCATGCTGGGATGTGTAGTTCCACAACAGCTGGAGGGCCATGAGTTTGACACCACTGTGGTAAATAGTACCCACACCTCCAAAACCTCTCCAGCAAAGATTGGAAAGGGAAGGCCAGATACAGTGTTGCCGCTGAGGGGTGAAGTATGTCCTCTGACATAACTTATAGAACATTTCAGTATGTTGTAGGCATTGGGACATTTTAAAACCAGAATAGGAGATAGAATCCCATTCCTCCTCAGTGAAAGTGGTGAAGAGGTCAACTTCCCATTTCACATGGGCTGGTAGTTTTCCTTTTTTTGATTTTGTTATTTGATAATCATACCATTTAGAGATCCAACCTTTATGTACTAGAGAATACAATTTAGAAAATAGACGTATCTGGAGGAATTTGTAAAAATCTTGTTTAGGTATCCCCTAGTTCGCTTGAAGAGTGAAGAACTGTAGGAGGGTGCTTTCAGGGAACAGCTGTTTCAAGGAGAAAACGCCAACATTAATTCATGAATCTAACTGTAAATTGGGTAGGAGCCTGGCAATAAATTTTAGTGATAGGTCGGGGCCCGGTAGGGAAACACATCATCATCGGAAACAGTTCTGTGCCAGAAAGAGATTGTAGCTCTGATAGCTGCACCTGGACCAGTCCATGTTGGGGATGCATGTAAAGAGATCCAAAACTGATCAGTGAGATGAAATTTAGACCATAATTATGGTTTCTCTGACATAAACAAAAGGGGTCATGGATATTAGAGACAATGCGGGATGGTTACAATGTATTCTGCATGAGGCTGAATTAATAGAGCAATGGAGTGAGTTTTGGGAAAGTAACCTAGGGTCAACAAACTCGGCCATAGTGTGGGATGCCTTTAAGGCATACATGTGGGGTACACTGAAAAAGCATATCATGGAGATAAAAAAAGGTAGTAGAGAAAAGGTCAAGAAGTTGGAAGATATCTGGCCTCAGAACTGAAACATTTGCTGAGTTACTGTATATGGATGCCTCACGATAAAAATGGCAAGAGGCCCAACAGGCCTGGCAGTCAATGTTAGAAGAAGAAAATCTGAAAATTATGTCAAACAGATCTCATAAGAGCTACCAAAATGCAGATACTGTAGATCCGGCAGATAACTGGCCTGCTTAGCAAAAGTAGGGGGTGTCCCCATAAGTAGCATCAAAAACTAACAAGGTAATTTAATAAATACAACCCCACAGATCAGGGAAACATTTAAAACATATTTTAGACATATATACTCTACCAGGCTCAAGTGACAATTTAAACGAAATACAGGTATACATAAATAAAATCAATCTTCCACCTCTTATTGAGAAAGACAGCTCTTGCCTGTATGCTATTTGATACCCTAAAACAATGCTTTGAGGAATGTGCTATTCAAAGCTCAATAACAGAGGCAAAAATAGTAGTGTTGTTAAAGCAGGGAAAAAATGCAAAAGAACTTGATTAATATCGATCTATTTCCCTTCTGTCATCGGAAGCTAAAATCTTGGCCAAAATTTTTGTCAATAGATTAAATAAATATTTAAAATAATACATCCAAACCAGTCCGGCTTTATGCCTGGGAAGAGTACCTCCATTAATTTGCGTGGGCTGTTCAGCCATTTATAGATGCCAGATGAGAAGGAGAAAGACCCAGCCATAGTATCGCTAGATGCGATCAAGGCATTTGATGCCGTAGAATGGCCATATCTATGGGCCATACTCAGGGCTGTTGGAATTGGTCCAGATTTTATAAAAATGATAAATTGTTATATATGAACCACTCGACGCGGGTCTCTGTGAATGGCTGGGCCTCCCCCACATTCAGACTCGCCAGGGGAACTAGACAGGGGTGTCCTCTTTCCCTGTCCTGTTCACCATGGCGATTGAGCCACTGGCGTGTATGCTTAGACAACACCCTATAAGATAGGCGAGATACTGTATAGTGTCGTTATATGCGGATGATCTGTTAATATATCTTTCTAATTACGTAGTATCACTCCCCTTGGTGATGAACTTAATCAAAGACTTTGGGGAGTACTCAGGATTTAGAATTTATTGGAATAAATCCCATATCTTTTATATGGGCAATACAGTCAATCATTCCTTGCTCTCTCTCTTCCCCATAAAGTGGGTAACAACATTTTAGTACCTCGGGATATGGATCTATCGAGATCCCAAGGAATTTATTCAATTTAATATTCAGCCTCTGCTTAAATCTTTGGAAATAAAATTGAAATCCTGGTGCAAACTGCCATTAACAGTATCAGGCCGGGTAAACCTAGAAAAATTATTGCCCTTCCGAAGCTACTAAACTGTATGTAATACAACAATCCCCGTTGTACCTCCCAAAATCATTATTTATAAAAATCTATAGCATTTTATTCTCCTTCATCTAGAATAGCTCTCGCCCTAAGATCCAGCTAGATAATTTAATAAGGGAAAGAGGAGCAGGTGGCCTCAGACTACCGGATTTAAGAAGATACTATATTGCCACTCAGTTGGTACAATAAAGGACCTGGCTGGTGGAGGACCAGGGCAGTGACACAGCTGTGGCATTGGTGGCCCAAGCCACACCAGATAGAAATCCGAAGCACAGGCTCCTGCAGGCCCATACCCTTCCATCCCCCCCCCCCCCTTAGTGAAACAGTGAAACAAGCCTTAAAAATCTGGCAAGAAGCAAATAAAATCATGGATGTGGCACCATTTGACCCTTAATACACAATAGAGGACTTACTAACCTCTAAGGAGGTAAAAGATGTCTGGGGGCCTTACTCATTAACAACTCTTAGTCAGATATACCATATATACTCGAGTATAAGCCTACTTTTTCTGAACATTTTTTATGCTGAAAAAGCCCCCTTCGGCTTATACTCGAGTGAGGGTCCCACTTGAGTCAATACGTTTTCCCAGTTTTTTGTTATAAAATTAGGTGCCTCGGCTTATATTCGGGTCGACTTATACTCGAGTATATATGGTATATGCTAGACAGGATGAAAACTTTTCTCCAGTTAAAAGAGGAGTCCGTCCTACCCTGGACGCACTTTTTTTTTATATCTACAGTTGAAAAGTATCTTACAAGTCAAATTCTCCAACTCTCCACCATCATTTGGTGAAACCACAATTAAAAAGATATTAAAAATGGGGGACAAGAAAAATGCAGTATCCAGGATATATATATCTAAAAGCCTAGGTAAGGTGAAATACAACGATGGCCTGATGGCATTAAGGGGGAAATGGGAACAAGATATGGGGCCAACTGCGATACGATGAATGGTCTATGGCGATGTCATTTGTACAACTGTACATCCTTCATATATCATACATGTCAATGACAAGGATGGTAAAATTTGCCGGGAGGTCATCGGCAATGTGCCCAAAATGTAAGGCCCATCCTGGCACCTTCATACATTTGCTATGGGAATGTCGATTGGTAGCAGCCTTCTGGGAAAAATGTATACAGATGATAGTAAATACAGGAATACCCAGAGATATTTTGACACCAAAGTGCTGCATTCTAAACATAGTGGGGGACGGTCGGCTTGGGACTGGTGACAAAATGTATATAACCATTTTGGAAGGCTCTGGTTAACTACAACGCCAGGCAGAAAGAGCACGTATACATTTGTAGAAACACTAGAAATAAATACATTAATATTTGGCACCACTGTATAACTTCTACTCACAATGAAATTATTAATACCCACTGACAATCACGAGAGTATAAATTAGTGAATCGTTAGTAATAAAAATATTAGGTAGAGAAATATATTATAACTTAATAATTAATCACCTATAAGTACACATCAGTAGAAACACTAGAAAAAAATATGTTAATACCTGGCACCGATGGAGAAATTTCACTTATAATGTAATGTAATTATTAATGCTCACTGATTGATCACGCAAGTATAATATAATGTTTTTATAGCAATAAATACACTAGACCAGAAATTATATTATAAATTAACAAATTAATCACTTGCCACAATAGGTAATACTGTATAACAAGTGTTTTTCTTTCATTTTTTTCTTTTTTGTTGTTGTTGTTATATATACAATACAATACAAAGCGATAAACACCAATAATATATTTTAGGTGGAATACATTAAAAAAAGCTTTCCTTTTCCTTCTTCCTATGCTGCCTGCTCCTCCTGCTGACGGTGTAATCAGGGGATCGGGTGGGGAAAAGCCACCCACTAAAGAGCTAGGTGCGGAAATAATGAAACCTAATATAAAAATTAACCGCGAAAGCCTCCTACCACAGCAAGTTTTAATGGTTGTCTATGTATGCCTATGTAAGTGTATGTTCGTAGTGCTGCTACAGCTAAATTGTACTGAGAGAAAACATGTAAGGAGGAATTGGAGATGGACTAGAACTAGGTGTTTAATGTTCTATGTTCTTAGTGCTGCTACATCAAAACTTGTACTGTAAGAGATATGAAATGTTACTTTAGAAATGGACCAGTACTGGGGCCGTGGCTTGGCTGGGGAGACGGAAAGCAGCATCCTCCCAAAGCTCCAGCTCCATACCCAGCAAAAAAGATTCCCACTATCCAATTTCACCCTCTTCCCTCCTCCTAAGCCCCGCACAACAGCCCTCTGATTACCAGGGGCCCGGGTTGAGCATGGTCACGGAGCCAGGAGATGCTGCTTGCAGGTCTCCACAGGTTGTGGCCTAGCCTCCCTACACACTGGGGCCTCAATTTAACCAGCTACCTGCCGCCGGAGCTCTGTGGCAGGTATCGCGGCGAACAGAGCTGGGGACAGCCAGATTATGGCCTGAAACGGACTGACTACTCAGCAGAACCCCTCCTGGAACCCCTGGATCCCACCCACGACCTCCATCCAGTGTTACCTGGACAGAGAACGGCTCTGCGGGCTCCAGAACTGAGGTAACAGCAGTCATCTTTAAAGAATAAGCTGCAGACTGTCTATTCCATGCTGCTACCTGTCATAAACCTCCACTCCCACCACCCGCAGACCTCACTAAGACCCCCCTGACACCCCTCAGTGAACCCTAACCAGTGAGGTGACTCCTGATATTCCTACCAGATTAAATCTAGGAGACACTGTGAGCAGCGGCCATATTGGTTGGGGCAAAGGCATAATCCACTATCATCTGGCTGTATATTTCTGAATGGCCTGAAACTTGTCACAACTCAAAGACAGGGCTCCTGTGTGACCCAAGCCTTTACTCTTTTCTAACAAATACTGGGATCCTTTTCTATCATTAAAACAACCCTACCTGGGGCGCTTAACACCCTAAAGCCCCACCGGATGCAGAAAGCCTGAACCTGCTTCACTCCCTCCATCACTCCATCCCACGTAAAGCCCCCCTGTTGGGGAATCTTCCAGCTACTGCCTGATTTCACACTATATATCCCACTGACTGCAGCTCAATCGCTCTCAGTTCTGACCATCATGCCTACTAAACATCAGAAAATTCCCCCTGGAGTACCTCCAGTTACCTTCTTTAAGCCCTCTCCTAAAACACAGAAAACAAAGGGGGGGCCACAGCGAGTAGAACCACTGATACACTATCACCTCCCGTTGTCACGTCTGACTCCACTTCACAAAGACGGCAACTACGGTAGAGGACGAGGCACCACTCCCTGTCGGTACAATGAAACAACTGCTCGCCTCGTTTAAACAATACATTACAGCAGAATTTAAAATGGCTCTACAAACCTGCCAGCAATCTGTTGACGCACTGGGCGAGAGAACAGATCATCTAGAAAATAAACTGGGAGAAGTCATTAAATCCCACAATCATCTAATCTTGCTACACGAGAACCTCCAGGTGGAGGTAACGGCCCTGAGACACAAAACCTGTGACTTGGAGGACCGGTTTCACCGTAACAATATAAAATTCGAGACATCCCTGAATCTGTCTCGAATGTGGACCTCGAGCAATATGCTACGGACTTATTCATGAAGCTGTTACCAGAGGTCACTATACTGTACAAGACTTCTTGATGGATTGGATTCACGTCTACCCAAAGAAAAAATTTACGCTCCTGACGTGACTACATTATCACCACATTAAAGAAAAAATTCTAAAAGCCGCCAGACCCTCTAAAACTGCTACCGCTATTCTGGGCGTGAAATGGACCAGTACTATGTGTTTATTGTCTTATATGTGAATTTGTATAAGAGAAAATTAAATAAAGATTATATTGAAAAAAAAAGAGTAATAGCAGAATTGAAAACAAAAGAAGGGCACATAGTAAATAAACAACAATAGGAATCCCACAGTGGAGATGCTGGCAACCAGAAGCCAGGATCCCAGTGGGCAAATTAGCCAAAATTGGGAAAGGGGGAAGGGAGTCAGCGTTAAAAGGTGCATATGTGAGTAATAATAGAAATAAAAAAGCAAGGTTATAACAGTGCAACAATAGATTGAACAAGACAAAATTATCACATTGAATCAGTATAAACTAAATAGAGGAGATAAACTATCATGTGAACATTCGCAACTAACAAACGGGGGTGTCTACAGGTAATCTCAGTGGCCTGGAGAGTCGGCGATGGGTTTGATCTTCTTTTAGGATTACAGACTTCTTGCCAAAAATTGTTAGCAGCCGTCTGTTGAGGGAAGTCCATGGCCAAAATGAACAATTCCCAGTCCTGGATATCAATCTTAGGGAGGCCTAAGGAGGAGCAGAAATTTGCAAGGTCAGAAGTGGAGGACAATTAGTTTAGTTTTCCAGAAAATGAGACATGTAATTTAAAGTAAGCCATTTAATTTCAGTAGCCACTTGCAATCTGCAAATAACATCATGTGGGCTGTCCGAGGGGAGTCCCTTTGGTTTGAGCGCCGTATGAGCTCTATGAAAGGTGATGAGTTCATTAGGATCATTGACTAGGATTTTGTTAAAAACCTTTGTGAGAGCATCTACAAGGCCACTTTGAGGAACATCTTCAGGAAGTCCCCTAATGTGAATGCTATTGCATATTCCTCTGTTATATAGGACTATCATCTTCATTTGTAGGAGATATATTAATTAAGATGGGGCAACAATTATGTCTTTTAGGGATCTGAGGAAGGTGTCTGTCAACATTTTGGTTTCTTCCAGATCAGCAAGGCGACCAGATAGAGGAGAGATGTCGTATATAACTGTGGCAAGTTCACTTCGAATGGTGTCTTGTAGGTCTTGTTTTTAAGTAGAGAGTGAGTCTTGTAGGTCTCATGAGTTCTGAAAACAGGGGCCATGGGTGGTAGCTGAGGGAGCGAGTTCAGGGAAAGCAGATGGAGAGCATTTGGGCAGGTTGTAGAATGGTCTTCTGATGGTTTTGAGTGGGTCGGATGTAGGAATGACCTCATGTCGACTTGAGAAAGGGGGTCTTCCAGGAGCGGAGTGGTACTTTTTTGAGACAGTCTCTTATTTCTGACAATAATGTGAGGAGTTGATTTAGTGAAAAGTATCAATTGTAGCAATAAGAAGCTGGAATGGAGTGAACATTGCACTGGAGAATGCCTATTGAGCAAAGACTCCCATTGGGCTGGCGATATCTAGCCATCAAACATCTAGCAGATTCATATTTAGAGCCAGTCATGCATTGAAATGATGATAGATTTGTAATCTCAGTGATTGAGGGCAGTATGGGTCTTCCAAAATAGACAAGTAGCAAAAAGGCCTTACAGCATACTGTATGATATTGGAGAAAGCGCAGACCATGGTTGATTAAATCAAAATCTGACCCTCATGTGTGGCAAAGCATGAGGATAAAGCAGGGGGACAGGGCAACAATGAGCAGTTCCAGGCAATGGCCAGATCCTCCTCAGGGACACAATGCTGTTGTTGTTATACTGAAGGCCCACCGGCCTGTTGATAGAGGACTTCTGTGGGGATGCACCAGGGTTCTAGGGTTCAGGGGGGAGGGGGTTCTGCTGCAGGATAAGGCCTCTCCAGTGCTAGTCAGTATGCGGCCAAGTGTTCCCCAGCTGAGGTAGTGACAAAATATAATGGTTAATATAATGGCACTTGGTAGTGGTTAAGTCAGGGACCTTATGGGAAATAACTGTGGGTGTGAGAGAACGATATGGGGAGAGGAATTTATTTCTCCCACCAAGAAAATGGCTGTCCTCACTACAGTGTGACATGGGCCTTGTACTGTACTTCTCTCACCTCTGTTGTTGTGTCTGGAGGCAGGTGGGGATACCAGTGAAGGGATGAAGGTGTCACAGGTGGGGAAGTACACCAAGAATGCTCCTGCGATTTTCACCTGGATCCAAAATTGGGGCCCTGGCTTCACACCCATGGTAGGCTGCAAACCGTGGAAGCTAAACAAATAGCCTCCCGGCTCCACGGTGCACACTGCTGTGCTCAGGCAGGGTGTAGCAGGTCAGTTGACCCTGAGTGGAGTAGGTGGAGAGTGTCCAAGGAGGACAAATTCTTGTGGAAGGGTGCAGGGTCTGAGGAGCTTCTCAGCCAAGCATCTAGATGGCTCCCTGGTCAGGCCACACCCAGTCTGGCACATTATATTAAGTCTACTAGGTTTGCCCTTACAGGGGAAGCACAGGGCAATGTGGAAGAAATACTAAAAAAAGTTGGCTGCAGGTCAGCAGACTCAGATACAAGCCCATATAGAGAGCCCGCAGGTTCAGGTCCAGATGTTACATGAAGTGCAACAGGAACTGGTTGCTAAACATCAAGGCCAGATGTACAGCCAGCAAACTCAGATTCAGATGTTGCTTGAGGGGCAACAAGCCCAGATTCAAATGTTACATGTGGAATTTAAGGGATTTAGGAAAAGTGAGCCAGAGTGGGAGAGTGCATGGCCATGCATTTGGGATGGCATGTGGATGAATGGTCTGACAGGCTGGCTCCCTGATTAACAGGGGAGGCACAGTGAGCATATGTGGATATGCTGTGAGGCACTCTCCTATCCTAGCCTTGAATAGGCTATACTTGACAGGATTGGATTCAAGGGGGCCTAGCAAAGCCCAGGATTTCCAAGACTGGTGGCTGGAAGGCTCTGAGCCTCCCAGGATTTAGCTGGCCGGAATAGCCAAGCTGGAAAGGGCATGATTGCAGACAAATAAAAACTCTGTAGTGAGGGTTGTGGAGATAGTTGGTCTGGACCAGGCTATGCGGGTGTTAGATCTCTCAGTATAGCATTGGACCCTTCAGGCTGACCACCAGACATTTGAGGAGCTGGCAGTGGTGATTGAGCATAACCTGACTCTGATAAAGCTGAAAAAAGCCAGGTCAGGATGCGCGCCAATATCAAAGCCCTGAACACAGGTCCAAGTGGTTAAACCAAAGGCTCTATCTCCCATGGTGTTCTTCGAATGTTGCTAGCCTAGTCATGTGCAGCGGGACTGCCCAAAACAGGGAGAGCTGATAGATTGCACTGAATGCTAAGCAGCTTGGCCGATGGTCAGTATCACTGCTGCTGCGGTATCCCAAGCAGAATCCACCCTGTTCCGGGTGCTGGTACAGTTGGAAGGCTGGGAAATCTGGGCACTGGTGGATACTGGTAGTGAGCTCACCATTGTTGCTACCAATGTGATTCCTCTAGGTCCTGCCTCCTGTCAGGGTTTTCTGTATCCATGGCGATGTTGAGGAGTGTCCACGGGTGCACTTACCCCTGACCATACAGGGCTGACCATTAAAGGTGGCAGCTGCGGTGACCTCCAGACCACCTTTTCCATTATTCCTGAGCTGTTACTTCCCACTGCTGCAGGAGATGGTTGCATGGCATGACTCTGGCAGATAATCAGCCGTCAAGGCAACTCAGGACCCAGAGATTAGAGACTACCAAGGCTTGGCATCTGGGAGCGCTACCGAAGACACTGAATCATCCCAGGAGACCGAGTCTAAGGATACAATGTAAACCTGTTGGTGGAAGGATATCATTACAGGACTTTGGCCGAGACCAACACAATGATAGCAATCTAGTACAGGCCTTTCAGACTGTTAAAGTGGTAAATTGTAGGGTGATTGCTGCTTTACCATCAGAGGGTGTGCCATATTCTGTGCTAAAGAAGTAGCTGCTATATAGTGTTACTACTTTACAGGGGAAAATGGTGGATCAGCGTTTAGTTCCCTGAAAGCTTGTGCTGTTGGTATTGCAAGCCGCACATACACATTTGTGGGGAGGCCATTTAGGGGAGGAGAAAACACCAATGTATACAGTTACTGTTCTTTTGGCCAGGCATCTATGCCTCAGTCAAGAGGTATTGTCACTAATGCGTGCCTTTTGAGAAAATTAGTATGGATCTGATAACGAAAAATCTGCTTGAGGGCACCAATATATACTAGCGGTAGTTAATTATGCCACCATGTACCAAGATGCTATACCCCTGTGTAATATGAAATCAAGATTTATTCCGACTGTTAAAGGTAGACAGGATAACCACTTCAGCCTTCCACAAAACATATGGCCTAGTAGAAAGAATTAACCAGACCCTTAAACAAATGATAAAGAGGGCAATGTCTCAAGAAAAATAAGACTGGGATCTGCTATAACCCTTTTTAATGTTTGTGGTCATAGAGGTACTCCAATCCTCTACTGGGTTTTAGTCTCGTTGAGCTCATCTATGGAAGACAGCCCAGAGGGATTCTGGATCTATTGAAACAGGGGTGTCCCACCCCTGTTTCAATAGATCCAGAATCCCTGGAGCCTTGTCTGTAACCTAACACCATTCAGTTTGTGTCTCAATTGTATGGTCGTCTAATTCCGATGGTGCCACTTCTGAAGGAACATTTGGTAAGGGCTCAGCAGCATCAAAAGCAGAGTTATGACATCACCGCAGTCAACCAGTCCTTTAAACCAGGAAACAAGGTGCTCTTGCCCACTACAGGAAGAAAGCTATATGCTCAAAGGCGTGGCCCTTATGAGATCATAGAGGCAGTGGGACCGGTCAATTACAAGGTTTGACAGAAGAGTAGAAGGAGGGAGGTCCAAATCTACCATGTTATCCTGTGAAAACCTTGTAGCTAAAAAGAAACCAGAATGCCAGCTACCCATTGAAGTCACACTTAGACCTATACAGAAACAGGAAGTGGTGAACTTGGTGAAACAGCAGAAAGACATGTTTTCTGCCATTCCGGGAAAGACACAGATCATCCAGCATGATGTGGTGACTCCACCCCAGGTGGTCATTAAACAAACACCATATCACATACACGAGGCAAAATGGGCAGCAGTAAAGCAAGAGGCGAAAGAGATGCTACGCCTAGGATTTATAGAGGAGTCAACAAGCCAGTGGAATAATACCATTATCTTAGTACCTAAGCCCTTGTGTGCTTTAAGATTCTGTAATGACTTCTGTAAATTAAATCAATTAATTCATACCCTATGATGAGTTGGTAAAAAAATGTAGCCAAGAGTCAGTACCCTACCACTCTTGATCTTACAAAAGGTAATTGGCAGATTCCCTTGACAGAAACTGCTAAGGAAAAAACAGCCATCTATACCCCCAGATGGCTTATTTTAGTACAAAGTGCTGCCATTTGGTTAACATGGTGTCCCAGCAACCTTCCAGAGAGCTATGAATCAGTTGCTGCGGTCCCACAGAGAATGTGCAGCTGCATTTTTATATGACATTGTTATCTTCAGCTCTGACTGGACATCACACCTACCTAAGGTAGAGGCCATTTTAACGTTTCTACGGGCACACAGATTTACTGCCAACCCTGAGAAATGTGCCATTAGTATGGTGGAAGCCACGTTTTTGGGGTACATTGTGGGCAGAGGATAAGTTCAACCTCAGCCAAGTAGAAGCAGTCCTCACCTGATCAAAACCTAAATCTAAGTCACAACTTAGGACATTCCTCAGTCTGGTGGGATATTATCGCAGGTTTATTTGAGATTTTGCCACTAGAGCGGCTCCACTAACCGAATGTCTTAAAAAAACAGACAAGATAACATGGTTTTGACCAGTGGAAACTGCATGGCAGAATTTAAAATGGGCTATTTTTCAAGCTACTTACTTTTATAAACAATTTGTATTACTGACAGATGCCTCTGTGACAGGATAAGGAGCTGTTCTTTTCCAGGAGGTAGATGGTGAGGAGAAGCCCATCCGCTACCTTAGCCGTAAGTTACTGCCCAGAGAGCGCTATTACTCAACTGTGGAATAGGAGTTATTAGCAATTAAGTCGGCAGTTGAGTCCTTAAGATAATATTTATTGGGACATGAGTTTTTGTTGGTCACAGACCATGCCCAATTAAAGTGGATGCATACAAACAAAGAGGTGAATGCTCGTTTGACCCGCTGGTTTTTGACCTTACAGCCATTTATATTTGGCTGTAAGAGGTGCAACCTTGTTGGCGGAAAGATCAGCTCAATGCTGATGCCCTTTCCTAGAGGCTTGCTGATTCTGATCCTCCAAAGCAACCTTGTGGTGATGCTAGGGGAGGAGGAGGAAGGCGATGTTAATGACCTCTGGAAAGTGGTTGAGGGATTTGCACCCAGGCGGATGACACAAGTATGAGGTGGGCAAGGCAGTGAGCTTGCCTAAAAATGTAGTAGCTTCACCAGGGTGGTTGAAGCCATGGGGGGGGGGGGGTGTAGCAGAGACAGTATCTCTCCATATGAGAGTAATTTGAAGGATACTGACCAAGTTTTGGAGTAGTAGCAGCAACCTAGCTTTTTCAATCATCAGCACCTGTGCGCTCTTGATATAAGTGTTTTCAGGGCAAAGGGAAAACGCTCTTGATGGTGGATTAGCTGCCCAAGTGATAAGCCAGGCTGTGGGCTATAGTAGGGACCACTTGAGCTTCCTGAAGTGCTTGTATTATACCGGGACCTGTATGCTGCAAATGCTTTAACTTTCATTACTGTGATGATTACGTGGTATGCTGTTTACCTGAAAAATAAAGACCAAGACCTTGGGAACCCACCAAGAGTGTGGCTCCAATGACCTCAAACTCTGTGGGACAAATCCATCACCATAGTTACACAGGCAACACTATACATTAATTTTAATGTAGTATAACAATACTGGCCCTGCTGCTGATAGTAGCAGAAGTAATCAACAGAGTAACAATGACTACAAACCTCAGTTATATGTATTGAGATAGAGCGCTGTAGCCTTAAATCCTTATGCAAAATGCCATTGCTGAAATTTGTAGCAATTGAAAAAAATGCATTCTCTAAAGAATAATCACAACCTAAGACGAAACAAAGTTTAGTTTTAAAGGAATCATTATACAGTAGGCCAAGCTGTTCATTAAGACCCTTTGTTGCCAATATTTCCAATTTAAAGAACCACCATGATTCAGTTGCAGTAGAAACATACTGTATGATAGCTTCTGACAACTCCTGGTGGTCTCTCAACCAAATACTAACCAGGCCCAACACTGTATAGCTTCCTAAACCAGAAAACATTAAATGTAAGTTTTGGTTGTATGTGAATTCTTTCTATTTACTTAGAACTTTTCTTCTTCTCACAGTTTGTGAGCTCCCCAGTCTATGCACTTCCTTGTCCGATCTTGCTTCTTTTCACCCGATTCCGATGGATTGGGACAACAAATCTTCAATTGAAAAGTGCCCAAATTGGCTTTGTTTGACATCCGATCTGATCCGATGTGCAGTCCTGTGCACATCGGGTCAGAGCCGGAGATCCGATGTGTAGCACATAGGATAAATCACAATCGGACCATCAACGGCACATCACGGGTCACATCATATGTAAGCCCTCCTGGGGAGCTGCCGGAGGGAGTTCAGGGGAAATTGTATGCAACTTTCCATTCAGACAATTTGCAGTAGTGTATGAGGGCCTCAAAATACCATATTTAAAGATTGAGGGGGGGTATTCATTTCGGAATGTCCTGACAGTCGGAATCCTGGGCCATTTTTGTCCGATCTGACAGTATCTTGGCGGTAGGAATTTAATGTTCCGACAGTCGAGTGTTGGAAAGTTCACGGATCAACGAAAACAGATGGAGATTGTCGAAAACGGCTGAGAATTTGACAGTCTGTGACCATAGGCGAATCTAGAATTATGGTAATGGGTGGTCCCAGATCTAGACATAACAGTAGGGAGACCTTTGCGCGGCGCAGCCGCGCCGCAAAAAGGGGGCGTGGCCTCATGGGAAGGAGGCGTGGCATCACAAAAAGGGGTGTGGTATTACACTTTAGACCATACACAGTAATACCCATTACACATTTTAGCAAACTCCGTAATACCCATTACACACAAAGCCACACGCCGTAATGCCAATTACACATAAGGCCACACACCATAATGCCCTTTACACATTGTGCCACACATCATGATGCCCATTACATACTATATAACAAACCGTAATGCCCATTACATATTTGCCACATAAGTGCTGATTACCTACGTGCTCATTGCTAGGGGGTTCTTGCTTGATGGCACCATAGTACCCATTACACATGATGCCGCACACCATAGTACCCATTACACATGATGCCGCACACCATAGTACCCATTACAGATGATGCCGCGCACCATAGTACCCATTACACATGATGCTGCGCACCATAGTACCCATTACACATGATGCTGCACACATAATGCCGCTTACACATGATGCTGCACACCGTAATGCCCCTTACACATGATGCTGCACAAATAATGCCTCTTACACATGATGCTGCACACCGTAATGCCCCTTACATATTAAGCCACACATTATGCATAATGCCCCCACATACCGCCACTTGTAGCATCCCTTAAGCAATGCCCCCAAAAGTGCCACTTACTGTAAATTTTTATATGAGCCTTCGCTGCTGCTGCTGCAGGGAGAGATGGAGAGTGGTGCAGCTGCTTCTATGGGGAGAGGAGCAGAGCACAGCGCAGAGCAAGCTCCCACTCCCCTCCTGGTGTCCCCTCTAGCCGAGTGGACATTTGAAATATTGTGCGCGCTGTTGTTGTGCGTGACGTCGGGGGAGTACGCCAGGCGCCGGCACCACATGATTAAAGGGGGGGGGGGGGGCGGGCTGAGGTGAAAGCGGGGAGAAGAATTGGAGCGGAAGCTGCAGGGGTGACAGTCATTGACAGCTGGGCAGAGAGCAGGGGGCTGCCCGGCTGTATTCAGAGCACTGCAGGTCACGGCTGTTTGAAATAATACCCCTTTCACAACAGAAAATGCAGGGATTTACCTGGGAATATGGACCCAGGATCATGCAGGGACATTCCCAGGCTGACCCCTCATACACCAGCCTAGTCCCTGCATTTTCTGGTGTGAGGGGGAGAGACAACCACTCCCCTCTCCCTACCCCCCTTTAACCAACCAGCTATATCTTCGGAACCAACTGACCCATTTACATGAGACCAGTATCATATTGAATAACTTTTGAGTTGGCTTCGAATGATTTTGGTCCCGTGAAACTGGGCTGTTTGGTTTCAGAGAAATCTGCCCTCAAAGAACATAAACAGTCATGAAATTACATTTAAGAAATGAAAAAAAAAAAAAAAAAACAGTTTAACCACAATATCCCTGGAACCAATTAACCCATATGGATCCAGCCTGGTATCAGATTGAAGGCCCAGCGATTTTGGTTCGACTGAAATCAACAACGAGCTTCAGTGATGCCGAAGGGGGAACTGGCAGCCGTTGAACTGGGTGGGGGTCGGAATTAGCGGGTCCCATGTTATACAATAGGGAAAATGTTCCAGCTTTGCCTGGCAGTATCTCCGGTTCCCAGGGGGCTAGAGACACGGAGCTGGGCTCGTTGGAAAGCCCCATCCCTCAGCTACAAAATGGGCTAATGGGTGGTCCTGTGCACCCCCGGACCACCCCCTAGATTCGCCTATGTCTGTGACATTTTTGGACAAAACAAATCCAACTTTAAAACAAAAGTCAGATCTGGCTGCCTTCAATGTTGTCAGTATCATCAGCATTGAACAGGCGAGTGATTAAATACACCCCTAAAAGTCACAGATTGAAAACCCCCCTAATAGGCACAGATTGAATAACCCCCTAATAGAGACACATTGTAAAGTACAAGTTAAAAAATATTACAATATAAAACTCTGAAGCATCATAAAATGAACCAGATGAAAACAGAGACTTTTTAATGACCATTGAGTAAATCAGTTTCCCAGAGCAGTTTGCTTGAGCGCTGTGATGACATGATATTTCAGTTGTCCTTAGAGGTCATTCATTAGCATACTGTATAATGAGAGTACACAACCCTAGATGTGTATATAATCTGCTTCTGATAGATAAGAAGGCTGGAACAGGAATGTTCTACGGCATGCCAGCTATTGCACAGTATTTTACACCACAGTAGAGCATTAGACACTTATTTCAGATGCATTTGAAAATATAAGGAATATTACTGAAGTTTTGCACTTGCAATAACTCAGTATCAGCACAGTACCGTGTACAGTACAGCAGGTAGAAAATTAATTTGCGCAGAGAAATTGTAACAATTTGTGTATACTTTATTTCAGCAAAGTGTCAGTTACACTGTTTGCATGTACAGGTAAGTGATTTTTTTTTTTATAATTTGGCCAGTTCAGCAAGTCAAGTGTTTATCTTAGAACTAAAAAAAAAAATCATAAGGTTATTGTAGAAATATGCTTGCCTAAAGTACTCTCTTCCAGCACCTGATGTTGTATGGCATCTGCGATGGCACATTGCTTGCTGGAAGAGGGCTGGTGATGTCCAACTCAGTAGCGCAGCGCTGTGAAGGAGTGCCAACAGCAGCAGGCGGGGTCAACAGCAGCGGCAGGATTTGAAAAAAATAATCACTTTAAAATACTGAGTTCATTCTTAGCCAATCAGAGGACCGTCCAGTGTTTTAAAGAGTTTTTTTCAAAATCATTCAGGTAAAATCACTATCGATCCAACTTATCCTGATGAACAGCCCCAAAGCTCCAAGTGGGGAATGAAATGTCAGTGGGATGGTCTGTGCTTGTACATGTACAAATGTTAGTGTTTCTTCACAAGACTGGAGAGCACAGCACATTGTAATAATGACAAAACAGTTTGAAATATATATCTCAGTTGTAGCTTGAATTTTGTTAATATGCTGTCATTGATGTTTGTGTCCTAAATTAACTCCTTGAGTGCCAAGTGAAATTGTCCAAATAGGTGTGAAAATTGCCAAATAAACATTGTTATTCATTATAATGATTTTTAATGTTACCTTATATAGCAACTATTATTTTTTTTCACAACACATTTCACATTTTTTATTTGCATTTATATAACAAATGTGAGCAGCGCTGGGATTTTTGGCAGATTTTCTGAACATCTCACAGAGAGATGCTGGCGCTTAAAGGGTTAATATAAAAGTTAACACAGTTGCAATAGCAATTATTAATAAATGAAACTGTATTTACAGAAAAACCTGTCTGGACTTATAGGAAATGATCCATCCAACTATATAACGGCTGCACAGGTTTTTTTTTGCTTTGGGCAGCGGAGTGGGAGGAGCTAATATTATTACTCAGGCAGAGTGGACCAAGGGCCTGATTCAGGTTTAATCAGTCCCCTGCAAATTCACTGCGGGTACCGATGTTTCGGGTCTGCACATGCGCATCATCAAATATGTGCAGACCCGATGTGCAAATGCCTTCTGCGACTGTCACAGTCATTGAGGTGTTTGCACACGGCGGGGCAGGAAGTGTGTGTGTGTGTGGGGGGGGGGCTGTCACATGGGCACACCTTGCGTTTCCTGGGTGTGCCCACAAAAATGGTTGGTGCACCATGAAAAATGCTGGGTGTCCCCATGTGAACGCATGCGTGGGAAGCCTGCATGGGGCAGGTGGCTGACATCACATGATGCCTGCGCCCGCCCTGTTCTCGTTCTTTCCGAAGCAAATAATAGTCAGTCTAGACTGTCTTTTATTTGCGAACAGGGAAAAAAAAAATTTGATGGTCGGCGACCATTAAATTATTTTTCACCTGTACGGCCACATGTGAATGGATGTGTAAGCTACACCTCCATTTGCCTGCTGCGCGGACGTTTACCCGCTCGCTAAGCAGCGAATGTACACTTGATTCAGGCCCCAAATGTAATAAGCGTCAACAAATGGTAAAGTAGAGAGAGATGAAGAGTGATAAAGCACCAGCTAAACAGCTCCTTACTGCTATGCTACAGGCTGTGTTTGAGAAATGACAGTTAGGAGCTGACTGGCTGGTACTTTATCACTCTTCATCATTCTCCACTTCATCACTTGCAAAGGCTGAATACCTTTGGCACACTGTGCTGACGTGTTCAGGATTGCACTCAGGTAGTAGCAGGAGCTCAGGATCACATTGTGTGGCAACGGTGGACAGAACTGACCGCTGCACTTGGGTAGCAAAAGGGCCAAATCATGGATAACAAACTGCTTCAGTTGTTCCTTCTACGCCCTCATTGCTTTCATGTATTACTGATATGTGCCCATTTTACCAACAGATCAATAGTACAGTATGCATCTCGTCAAGAGTAATTCAGATTGAAAGATACATTTTGCATTCCATAATATTTGGTGACTTCATTCATTGTTACAACTAGGCACATTATAATCCATACAAAAGCATCAGTCTTTAATTTTTCGTGTACAAAGACTTTCCTATCGCCACTTAAATGGCTGTATTACGGGGATAATGTCCCTTTATTACGTTTTTAAACAAAGGAGGTGTTACCCACTACTTAGTATTAGACAGATTCATAACAAGAAAAGATAAGTATTCATGTTCATATGGGTGCACTGAAAGTCACAAGACCATTCATAAAATATAACTTTTAATGATATACAATAAAAAATTGTGAAATATTAAAATATAGTGAATAAAGATAGAAAGACAAAAAAAATTAGAATTCAAATATAAGTGGCCGCTGCTTCTCTATGTCCACCTTTTGCAGGGATAAATCTTCCATGTATGCCTTAAAGTCAAAAGGGGTAGCTTCTGTGTATCTTATGCTAACTTGAAAGTTCAGTGGCTTTATGTCTAGCCCATTAATGACACTTTGGGCGAGATTTATTGGGTTTACCGTTTTTGACAAAATGCGATTTAAACTCAAATCGCCGTTTATCGCCATTTTTTTATATCGCATTTTTCCCCAGAAACCGCGTATTGAATGGCTGGCGCAAAGCCGCCCGAAAAGTGCGATACATGGCATTAGACGGCGATAAGGTGCGAATTGAGTCGATGTAATACGCCATAAAAGTGCGATTTCCGGGTTCGGTCATGTGCGTATTAGCGTCCAACCGGAGTGCGATTTACACCAATACACCTGAACAGCCCATAGAACATGCTAAACTATTGGCCCACCTTAGTCCCTTGCAATACGCATCACACCCCCTATATAAAGGGGCGCAAAAAGGGAGTAAGGCGTTTGAGATGGAGAGGAGAGGAGCTTTTGTAAGGTGCAGAGGAGGCAGAGGGACAGCCAGCTTGGGCCCAAACACCCCAACCACTGGGAGAGGTAGGGGAGTGAGAGCCAGCACTGCCAGAGGCAGGACAGGGAGAGCCACATGGTGGAAGCTGAGCAGGTGGCTATGGAGGATGAGGAGGAAGCAGGCACAAGCCAGGTGTCCTCACAGGAGGAACAGAGTGCCAGGCACACAGAGTAGGAGCTGCAAGAGGGGGATTTCTCTGAGGTGGACTGGCCTGTGCAGGAGGCAGAGGAAGCTGAATTGGAGGTGCTGGTTGAAGAACCAGGACAGGAGGAGGAGGAGGAGGAAGAGGGTGAGCCTGGAAATGTGGAGGAGGATGATGCAGCTCGTACAGCTAGTGGGAGGAAAGTCAGGTTCTCATATGAGGAGAATATGGCCCTGGTACGTGCACTCCTGCCCCTGTATGACCGCCTACTTGGTCCTCACCATCATCGCACAAGTGTGGCAAGGAAAAAGGGGATGTGGGACAGTATCACCTCCGCGGTAAATGCAGTTAGCGCACACAAGAGGAGTGTGCGCAACGTCAAAAAGCGTTACAATGACATCAAGCGCCTCCTCAAAGCCAAGCTTGCCCTGGAGAAGAAAGAGGCCTGTCGCACAGGAGGTGGCCCTAGGCAGGAGGTCCGCTTTAAGGCATATGAGAGGTTGCTACGCCGAATCATCCCACCGGAGGTGCTTCCCGGCATCCACATTGCCGACACAGACAGGCCCCCCACTCCACCGCCAACTGGTAAGTGTCCACACATGTCAATGTAATATTTTGCTATGTCATGTGCGCATGCTATTATGCTGCTCTGCTTTATGTGTCCAAAAGATTGCTGTGTGTGGAACTACATCTCCCAGCAAAATCACATTTTGCTACCTTGCATTGCTAAATAATGGACTCTGCATGTTGCTGGGTTATGTAGTTCCACAGATCCTATTAATGTGTGCTGTCCTAAACACTGTAGGCCTGCAGTGTACTTGATTGTTAATCCTTATCAATCCTCTGGGTAGTTGAGAAAGCACTTTACAGTCACTTTTACATGTGTAATCTGCTGGTCTTTCCTGTTATTTGCAAGTGGATACAAAATATTGTTCACAGGCATAATACTCAAATAACCACTTCAGGTCAAAGTCTTCAAATTCCTTATGTGATCATATCAGGGTCCAAAAGTTTGATTGAAGCAAAGTTTTTATCTGCATCATGCGAAAAATGCCAGTTAGGTGCAAATGATAATAATAGAAAATGTCTTCTTCTTTCAAACAGCTCCAGCTCGGGAGTCCCAGCCTGCTGTTGACCAACATCAGCCACATCCGATTGGTGACACTGTCCAGTCTGCAGGTGAGATATCATAGTGTTACACACACACATTGCACAAAACACACATGCCTGTCCCCACCACAGTAGCCTGTGCCAATGCATAATGCATGAGCAACACCTAACCATTCCAAATAAGGTAACATGACCCACCATACACCAATCTGCATAGCATACTTACCACTCTTTTCTCATGTGTAGGTCCTTCACAACTGATGCCTGAACCAACGGATCCCATGCAAAATATCGACGACATGAGTGAAATCATACTGGAGACGGTGACATCATTGGAGCCTGCACAAAACCAAGCACACCCAGTCAATGAAGCCCCATATACGCAGTCACATAGGCAGCAGCCCACAAGCATTGCACCCACCAACACCCCCACTAGTGCGGAGGAGTTGGCGCAATCCATCCATATTTTTAAGGGGAAACTACTCGCTTTTTTGGAGGTGCAGACCACCCAACTAGAAACGGTGAAGGGGTATGTGCGGAACATAGCTCTGCAAATGCGAAGAATTTCGCAAAGTGTGCGGGCTAATGTAGGGACACAAATTCGTCTTGTCTCTACATTAGACACATGCTTAGCAGAAATTGGCCAAGCCATTTAGGGTCAAACTACTAGTTTTAGAGGTCTAAATACCAACATAGTTGAACAGACCCAAGCAATTAATGGGCAAACAACTGCGTTGATGTCCCTACAAACGCAAATCAGCCTCAGTGCTAATACTTTGTTAGGTCAGCACCAAACCACATCTACCCAAAGCAGTAGTGTCTCCTCCACACCCATGAGTGGGTCCCCCACTACTCCCCCACGGCGTAGAGTCGCCAAAAACCCAACAACGATCTATAATAAATGTCATCCTTTCATCCTTTGTATCTTCTCCAAGAGTTACAGACATCAAGTTATGTTTGCAAAAGAAAAAAGGTATATATATATATATATATATATATATATATATATATATATAGTTCTGTGAGTAGCAGCACTCTGTATGCTTTGCTGAATAATCTCTGGAAATACGTAGGTGCCCCCCGATGTGTTTGCCGGGATGTGCCCGGGGTATATGGAGACTGGGTAGTGGCGGCACTCACTGAAATAAAGACACCAGGGGGGAAATGTAATAGGATGAGAGATTCAGAAAGTGAGAGATTTGGTAAGAAATCTCCAGTTTTTTTAAAGCGGCAATCATTTACACGGCAACACCAGTTTTGATTTTGCAGTGTAAATGATTGCCGCTTTAAAAAACATGGAGATTTCTTACCAAGTCTCTCACTTTCTGAATCTCTCATCCTATTACATTTCACCCTAGGAGTCTGGATGATAACCCAATGTTTCAAAGCCGGTGCAGCTTCTTTATCAAGGTGCAGAAGACAAAGTGACTAGTTACAACATATACCTTTATACCTCCCTACTTGGTGCGGCATCCCCGCCCCCCCTCTGTTCTGGATCACCTGACCTGTCGTCACGGCGCCGTACTTGGTGGTGGACGTGGGGCCGACCTTACATCACAGGTGTGTAGTATCTAAAAAGATTATGGTACATAAAATATATGGATAAGTTCAATAAATAGTGCACATAAATTCAATAAAAGGTACTCAATGCCGAGGCATCGCAGTGCAAATGCGTATACAAAAAAACAATTGTGCGATTAAAAAACCAAAACACATAAAAACTGTGAACATGCAAATAAAGTGTATATAGTGCATGATATAGGTATGAGAAGTAGCAGAGTTTTAAGAAAATGGAAAATGTTCTACAACCACAACCACATTGAACATGTGTAGTATATTTGTGCATTTTAGTTATATTCTGTGTATTAAATGTAAAAGGAGGGGAAAGGTATTATTCTTCTCTGTCACAATCCGAGTACTGAAGCCATGTACCTTACCAGCTAAGTGCCTGCACAGGCTGAGCTTGCGTTATAGGTCCCGGCGCTGCCGGCATCCTGAAAGCTGTGGGCCTCTCTCCCTGTCATCTCCCAGTCCTCTCAGCGCTGCTGAGTCCGTGGCTGCGCGGCGCACCACTTCCCTCATCACCAGTGACAGCGTCCAGTGCTCAATAGACTCCCTGTCCGCCGCCATTGCTCCTGGCCACAAGCATGGCAGATACAAACATACTTTCCCGCCTTAGCCTGACATGGGGGCTGCCATGTTTTCTCGGTCTGCCTCAGCCAATGCTAGCCTGGTTTGATCTCCCAGGATACCTGCCCAGCCAATCACGGCTACCCTGTGGGTATAAGTATGGGAGCTCTCACTCCAGTGCTAGTGCTTCATTTTTCATTCTGCTATGCAAGTGTTGTCTGCTGGTATTCTCTCTTTGCTGCAGTGTTCCATCCAGGTGCTCCAGTCGCTGAACCATGCAGTCTTACCATCGCCTGTGTCCATCCGGGCTCACCATCCCCTGTGCATATCGGGTTCACCATCGCCTGTGTCCAGCCAGGGTTACAGTCCTGTGTCCATCCAGGCTCACCTGTGATTTAACCTGTGATTCCACCTGCTGCCATACTTACCTTCCAGCTTCAGCCTAGCTCCATCGATGGTCCACCATCAATCCTAATCCGATACTCCGGTTTTCATCTCCAGCTGTCTCCATCCATTCCATCTGGATTCCACAGCTCATCCTCCGGTCCGATACTCCAGACATCACTACTCCATTATCCATCCGATGTTCCACCATTGATCTGTCATCAGTGCAAGTAGTATCGCTTCCTCATTTTAGAGACTGTATTGCCATACCACCGCTTAAGCATACTGCCTGTACCATCTTTATTCATCTACAATAAACCAGTTGTATTTTATCATCGTCTGCTTTTCCCTGGGTGCACTGTCGTGCTCATATGCACAAGGGTCTCCTCAAGCCTGCCAGGTTTCATTACCAACCCAGACCCCCACCAGAGGTCTTAGTCAGGCCGACTCAGACCCCTGGTGTGACATTCTCCCTCTTCTGATAATTATTATTATTATGATGATTATTATTATTATCATTATTATTATTATTATTATTATTATTATTATTATTATTATTATTATTATATTGGTATTTTTATTGTCTTGCAGAATCCCATGGAGAACATTACTTATATGATAGAATTCCATATTGTGCCATTTTCCATGAAAGCCGGTGATGGACCCCTTATTTTATGTGTTTTTTTCCTAGTATTTCTGTTTGTAGTCCTGGTGAATACGGCTATAATCACAGTGATATGTCTGGATTCACATTTACACACCCCCATGTTTCTGTTTCTCTGTAACTTGTCCTTTGTAGACATGTGCTACACAACAGTAACTGTCCCCAAACTGCTGGACATATTACTATCCGGGAATAACACAATGTCCTTCCCACAATGCTTCACTCAGGTGTACTTCTTCCTCCTAACTGCCAGCTCCGAGGATTTACTACTATTTGTGATGGGGTATGACCGGTACATCGCCATCTGCCACCCCTTACACTACCACCAGATACTGAGGAAGAAGGTCTGTATCCTGCTGGTAGCTATGATCTGGCTATGCGCATGTCTAAACTCAATGTTGTTTTTAGTTTCAGTTCTTAAAATGTCCTTCTGTCGATCAGACACCATCCATCAGTTCTTCTGTGATGCTAAAGCTCTGATTAATATCGCCTGTTCTGGCACAAACATGTTCTATGTCTCCATGTATGTAGACATACTTTTATTTGGTGTTTGCCCAGTTTTCATCAATATAATGTCATACAAAAAAATTGTCAGTGTTATATTGCATATTAAATCAAAGGAAGGAAGAAATAAAGCTTTCTCCACCTGCTCATCCCACCTCATCGTTATGACCATGTACTATGTTAATTCTATATCTGTCTATATGATACCACCATCAGACCAATCCAATTTCCTTGAACAGATTTTGACTGTGATCTATACAACAGTGATCCCCGTGGTCAATCCTCTCATATATAGTCTCCGTAATCATGAGATCAGAAGAGCTCTTCAGAGATTAGTGGCACTGTTGGTTAAGTCTCACTAACACATACTTAGCCCCTTTCTTGTATCCATGTACATAGGTCAAACCCTTTTCTGGTAACTGTCCTAGTTGATGGCTGGTTCCATCATCATGCAAAACAGAAGTTCCCACTGGGCAGGAAATAATGTCATCTGAGATGCAAACACACATTCTTTGTGTTCCTGGTGTTGTCTTGCCTGGTCATATTCCTGATTTCAGCGGCATCGAGTACTGCCCAGCCTGTACAACCCTCCTCAGTTTGTGCCTGTAGTACAACAGGGCAAATTAGGAGTTGATAGCAGTGTGTAAATGGCAGCCACCTTACCACTGTCAAATTTGTTTGCTGTTTATGTTAAATAACCAGCAAAGAAGGTGGCTATCGGCTGGGTCTGTTTTATAAGTCTGGCATGTTTTTTTTTTGTTGTATAATATGTATTGATGGTAAACAGCATCCATCAAAAAAAGGTCATGTAAAGACCAAATACAGAAACAACAGATCTCGACGCATCGAGACCGCTTATAATATGTACAGCATAATTACTATAAAACCATAAGTGAAGTACATTTAACTAGAATTGTTGAGAGGGGTATATTTCTCAAAACTTCCAGATTATATTTAGGGTTTTTCAAAATAGAATAGGGGAAAAAAGGTAAAGGAAGAATAAGGAGAGAAGAAAAAGAGAGAAGAGGTAATTGATCAACTATGGAAATTCAATAGAGAGCATAAGAGATAACAAAGCATAATAGTATTACATAGCTGTGTACAACGTGGACATATAGTCTTTATATGCTGGTGAAGCTTTATATTTAAGCCAGGGATACCAAGTGGCTACAAATTCAAACAATTTACCTATTGATGAAAGGAGTAGATTTTCCATGGACATAAAATAATCTAATTTAGAAAACCAGGCGTGACGTGAAGATCTCCTCAAGACAGGAATCACAGTACGTGCCGCATTGCTTAGATGCAGCAACAGTGAATTCTGAAATTGGGAGAAGGGAGTAGAGGAGTAGTTTAATAACCAGAAAGCTGTGTATCTTGGGATTGAGATATAAAGGATATCATGGGATATTTCAATTATCTCTGTTCAGAAAGTCTTAAGAAGAGGGCAGTCCCACCAAATTTGGTGAAAGGATTAATTCGCTGTGGAGCACCGCCAGCATTGCATAAGACAGAGTAATACATAGCAAAATGGGTTAGAACTTTATATTGGGTTTAGGAAATGTCTCACTTTTAGAGATCCAGAAATCTATTTGTGGGATGTTCCATCTCTCCCGTAAGTCAGAGAATTGTCTGATTGAGAGGGGAGCCACCAGCTGACAAACCCTGAAGAGTCTGGCAACTGACCACTTAGAGAAATGGGACAGTGTCAACCCATGAGGGAAGTCAGAATTTGCCAGAAATGATGTGAGTAGGCCTAATTTGAAGGGTAGACAACCTTCTGTAGGACTTTCCATACAGATAGCGTGGCAGATATTGGGGCAGATGTATGAAAGGTCGTTATGGGGAGAAGGGGTATCAGCGCACGTTATGTGCACTGATACCGCTTCTCCCCCATGTATGATCGAGCCGGGATGCGTTAATGGACAGGGGCGCTATGCGCCCCTGTCCATATCGGCGCTGCTATCAAAATGATAGCAGGCCGAATGTATGAACGGTCAGCATCGCTGACCGTTCCGCACGAAGCCGGGTTTGGCTTCGCCAGCATCAGGCTGGCGAAGCCCTATCTAAACAGCAGGGACAGCGCTGTCCCTGCTGTTAGGTCTGGGCTGCGCTGGGGATCTCGCGTGAACAGCGAGATCCCGCGCATGCCCAGTGCGGCCGGCCGGGGGACAGGAGATAGCGCATCAGTATTAACTGATGCGCTATCTCCAGAAAGGGACATCGCCGGAGGGGGGAGTTAACGCTCCCCCGCTTCGGCAGACAAGATGTTAATACATCTTGTCGATGTCCCTTCCTGCTTCGCCTCGCTATTGAGGCGAAGCAGGAAGTATCATAGCGGCGCGATAAGCGCTGCTATGATACATCTGCCCCCTAGTCGGATGAGGAGTCAGGGGCCTCAGAAGGCTAGGGATACAGGGGAAAATATCAGGTAATTGCTGCAAATCTAATCCCTCCAGAGCCACCCATTTATTGACCTCATGGTATCTAGTCCAATCCAAAATCCTATTTAAAAGGATTGCGTGGTAATTAGTATTAATGTTTAGAAGTTGTAGACCTTCATTGTGAAAAGAGTTGCAAAGTATGGTGCGTCTAAAGGCCCCCATACATTAGGCCGACTCCCGGGGGGATGGGGGGGTCACACACAAATTGTCACTTGATGTGCAAAGTTTTGCATGTGAAGAATCGCATGCGATTCATAACATGCAGTCCCTGGGGAGCTGCTGTCAGAGGGAGCCGGGAGCTGAGCTGAGCAGAGCGGGGCGGCGGGGGGGCTGCAAGCGCAGAGCCAGGCAGGGGACACAGAGGCAGTGAGTTTACTCACGGGGCGGCAAGAGGACCAGATTGCCAGGTAGCGTAGGGGAAGCCGGGCAGCAGCGGGCGCACATAGTAAAAAACACACACAGAAATTAATGGACAGCTTGTGATTGGCTGAGAGCTCTCTGACTGAGAGACTTCTCAGATAATCACTGACTCTCCATTCATTTCTATGTGCGCCTGCTGCTGTCCGGCTTCCCCAACGCTACAGGGTCTCTGGTACCCATCACTGCGTTCACCCTCCCCCCCCGGACCACCGGCTCCCTGTTTGCGGTGATCACCGCCCAGGTCAGTGCGCCTCCCCTGCCTGGCTCCTTGCATCAGCCCGCCCCGCTCAGCTCCCCATATGCTGCGTCCCTCGCCCACCTCCAGGTTGCACATAAGATTTACCAAATCTTATGTGCAGCCCATCCGACCTCCCGACCCCGACCCGATGCGCACGGGATTGCGCATCGGGTCGGATGGCATGTCTGCACATACGATTTGGACAGATTTCACTGCCCGATCATCCGAATCGGGTGAAATCGGGCCCAAATCGCACAGTGTGTGGGTGATTTGTTGAGTAAAAAAATTGTTGGATTATGGATTGAACTGAATGAAGCCGTGAGTCAGGAATATGAATCAGCAAGGTCTGGAGAGTATAAAGCAATTTAGGAAGTGTGTTCATCTTGACAACTCCAACTCTACCAAACCATGAGAGTTATTTAAGGTAGCAATTATTGTAATATCTATGTAATGATTGGAGCAGAGGGAGAAAATTTAAGGAAACCAAGTGGGATAGGTCTCTAGGGAGTTTAACATCTAAATAACTAATGTGTGAAGATTGCCAGGAAAAGGGGAAAGCATGATGTAGACCAAATATTATGGAGGAAGGGGTACAAATGTTAAGTGCACTTGATTTTGAGAGGTTGATTTTAAAATGCCGAAGGTTTCCATTTCCTGCATAAAGTGTATGAGTGAGGTGGTGTGGTGTCAGATAATTGCAAGCAAATAATCTGCGAACATAGCCAATTTATATTCCTCATCTCCAACCATAAGGCCGAGGATATGGGGATTGGCCCTGATAGCCCGGGCTAGAGCCTCTTTACAAATTTGATAAAGAACCATTACCACGGACACTATCTAGAAACATAGAAACATAGGGGATTCGTACAGTGCCAGTATTTGGTGAAGTGCTGCTGGTACCAATCCAATGTGCTCCACTACAGACCTAATTAATGTCCAGCTGACCCTATCAAATGCCTTCTTGGAATCTATAGAAAGCAAAATGGAAGGTATCTTCCCTTGGAGGCCAGGTGGATAGGGCTCAAAACCTTAGTGGTGTTGTCTTTGGCTTCACAACCAGGGATGAAGCCCACCTGGTCATTGTGTATCAGAGAAGGGAGGATCATATTCAATCTGTTTGCCATAAGTTTTGTAAACAGTTTGAGATTGATATTTAGGAGAGATGTGAGTCTGTAACTGGAGCACACTGAGGGGTCCGTACCTTGCTTGGGTATCACCAAAATGTGAGCCTCCAGAGATTGGTTAGAGAAGAGTGTAACAGTGGAGATAGAAAATTTGAGAGAACGGCTGATAAGAACCACTTGGCCCATCTAGTCTGCCCCTTTTTTTAAACATGTTACTTCAAACTATATTTGATCCTTATTTTTTGTAAGGATATCAATATGCCCATCCCAAGCATGCTTAAATTGCTCAACTGTATTTTACCTCTACTTATCTTCTACCCTTTCTGTGAAGTAATTCTTCCTCAGATTTCCCCTGAATCTTCCTCCCTCTAGTTTCAGTGCATGTCCTCGTGTTCTGTTGCTCCTCTTCCTGTGAAGAATGTCTTCCTCCTGTACCTTGTTAAAACCATTTATATATTTGAAAGTTTCTATCATGTCCCTCCTTTCCCTTCTCTGCTCTAAACTATACATATTAAGATATTTTAGTCTTTCCTGGTAAGTTTTGTGATGTAGGTCATGCACCATTTTAGTTGCCCTTCTTTGTACAGTCTCTAATGTATTTATATCCTTCTGGAGATATGGCCTCCAGCACTGAACACAATAATCTAGATGAGGTCGTACCAATGACCTATACAGTGGCATTATTACTTCTTTCTTTCTACTGCTGATACCTCTCCCTATGCAACCAAGCATCTGACTTGCCTTCTTCATTGCTTTATTACATTGCCTACCTGCCTTTAAGTCCCCTGAAATAGTTACACCTAGATCCCTCTCCTCCTCAGTAGTTTCCATTATAGTGCCATTTACAGTATACTATATTTAGTCTTCGGGTTTTTGAGACACAAGTGCATGATTTAGCATTTTTTGCCTGATAGCCGCATCTCAAAACAAAGGTGGGCCACAAACATTTGGCCAAGATAGCCTACAACTGTGGCCATTGTGAAATACTCTTGGTGCAATCTGTGAGAAATTGGATGTATACTGAATGACCCAGTAGACAATAGCACGAGTGGAATAATATCAATCCAATATCTGACAATAAATTGATGTAGAAATAAACTCATGTAAAGAGACTTGTACTCCTCACTGGTTTCTCTTTCTTCTTCCTCTTTTTCTATTTATTTTCTTTTGGTATCTGATCATCTAATCAGTGTCAGCGGCAAGCCCATTAGTATAGGACTCTCTCATCATTGATTCGATGCGTCAAGCAGATCTCTGAAAGCAGAGGTCCAACTTTTGGGCAAACTGACATTCTGCTACTATGACCCACTTTTTCTAACACTCTCTCATCCATCCAGCCTACAGTGTCTCACTGCAATACTGAAAAGCATCAGGGTGACCCACTAATCTGGATTGGAAAGCAGAAGTGACTTATATTTTAGTTCCCATATACAACCAACCTGGTACTCTCATTCGACACTACTGCCGGACGTTACCTATATACCCCAATTCGGGTCAGAATCCAGCAGGGCCAATACGGGGCCAGTTTGTCAACCAGAGAGGAGACCCCTGGGGAATAACTGGTATGGTAGCATAGGCAGGGTGATCGAACAGCAGATACACAGGAGCCACCGGTTGTAGGAGCACTTCTCACGTGGGACTTTCCTGACCATTAATATCTACCAGAGTGGTTCACGACTATCCCCTATAGAACACTAACAACCTGATATTGAAACCAGATTACATATAAACAATTGTGTGGGATTACCTGGGCAAGCTGGCAAAGCTGACCAATGTAAACTAATGATATTTGCTGAGGCAATAGTAATAGGACACATGAGTGAACCAATAGAAGTGTAAAAAGTTACAAATAAGGTTATCACAATTTAAGATAATAATATTATGTGTATCTATGTAAGTATGTCCTTGTCTTTTTTTGTGTTATGTGTTGTTTGATTGACAGTCTAATGATAATGTACTAAATGACTGATCAAAAATTAAGGAACGCTCCATATACTGTATTTTACACTAAGAAGTCTATTAAAAGTTATGTTTTAACTAAATAATCATACCATATAACTTATAGAATAAAGAGTGCGCCCAAAAAGGCACATTTGTCTTACCGTTTGCCTCTTGCAAACAAACCCCCTCTTTTTCAGTTACAAATACTGAATGTGTTAGGCGCACCACCAATCCGAGACTACAAAAATGTACAAAAGTAGTCCAACATATTGGTCCAAATAGATGTTTTTCTAGAATGTTCGGTACTCTTTACCTAGCACGGCGCCCATCGCGGCCATCGCGGGCATTGAATGCACTAAAAAATCGGGTGCAACGCGACCAACGCGATGCCCGCGATTTCCCATAGGGAACAATGTTAAATGTCTCAATTGACCCGATTTTTCTGTTCAATGCCTCAATTGACCCGATTTTTCCATAGGAAACAATGTTAAATGGCCCACAGAAGTCCAAATAGGCACCCTAAAGTGTGAAATGGCCCCCCAAATTGTTAACGCCACCCCACGATCAACGTGAACCCGAAGTGTGGCGAGCGCAGCGAGCCCGCGAGGGGCGGCGGTACGCGTCCTACGACCTTTTCATACCCCCACTATCCATGTCGGCGTGGAGTTGAGAATAGAATAGTGTGGCGAGCGCAGCGAGCCACCGAGCCCGAAGTGTGGCAAGCGCAGCGAGCCCCGCGAGGGGACGCGGATACCTGTGAAGCCCGCGAAGGGACGCGTTTACCTGTGAAGGTATCCGCGTCCGCTCGCCACGCTTCGGGCTCGGTGGCTCGCTGCGCTCACCACACTATTCTTTTCTCAACTCCACGCCGACGTGGATAGTGGGGGTATGAAAAGGTCGTAGGACGCGTACCGCTGCCCCTCGCGGTCTCCCTGCTCTCGCCACGCTTCGGGTTTGCGTTGATCGTGGGGTGGCGTTAACAATTGTGGGGGCCATTTCACACTTTAGGGTGCCTATTTGGCCTCTGTGGGCCATTTAACATTGATTCCTATGGAAAAATTGGGTCAATTGAGCCATTGAACAGTAAAATCGGGTCAATTGAGAAATTTTACATTGATCCCTATGGGAAATCGCGGGCATCGCGTCGGTCGCGTCGCACCCGATTTTTAGTGCATTCAATGGCCGCGATGCCCGCGATTTTTTTACTGATTTTTTCAAAATCGTGGGCGCCGTGCTAGGTAAAGAGTACCGAATGTTCTAATCGACAAATAAAGTCTGTGCGGATCCAAACCCCCTTTCTTTGTACAACTGGTTTTGTGTATATATGAATGAGTGTCAGTAGGCTGAGAAAGGTTTTAGTATACCACTCATTGTTTCCTTTTGTAATGGTTATATCCAGAAAATCAACTGACACCTGGCTTATATTGAATGATAGCTCTATATTGCATCCATTTGTGTTAAGGTGGGTGCAGAATTTGTTAAACTCTTTTTCATCCCCCTTCCAAAAAAAATTAAATATCATCAATGTAATGGGCCCAGGACACCAAATTTGCTCCGAGCTGGGCATAACTCCATAGGTGGTCCTGCTCCCACTTGCCCATAAAGATTATTGTGTATCTGGGAGCAAATCTGGTGCCCATCGCCATGCTCACCTTTTGGATATAAAAGCCAGACTCAAAAGAAAAATAATGATGGGGGTGTGGCTTGGTTGGGAAGCCGAGCAGACATTTTGGAGAGCTGCTCCCACCTAAACTGACCCAAAACGGGATTCTACCTCCGTGGTGGACTCTACAAATTGGGGCTGCAGTCTCACAGCTCTAGTGTAGCCCCTTGCACCTGGCAATATCAGCTTCAGAGCCGGGTGTCCATTGGTTTGGATGCTGCGGGTTAAGGCCTGCAGGTGACATCAAGCCGGGACTTAAAGTAGATACTGTGGCCGCCTGCTGGACCCTCGGATCCTCTTGACTTACCTGGCGGCGTGCTCCTGCTTGAGGGACGACCTGAGGCTGGCGAGCACAGCGAGCCCCGCGAGGGGACGCAAATTACTTCACATGTATTCTGCGTCCCCTCGGGGGGGGGGGGGGGGCTCACTGCGCTTGCCATGCTTTGGGCTCGGTGGCTTGCTGCGCTCGCCACACTATCTAAAATCAACTCCACGCCGACGTGGATAGTGGGGGTATGAAAAGGTCGGAGGATGCATACCACTGTGCTCGCCACGCTTCTGGTTGGCGTTGATAGTGGGGTGGCGTTAACAATGGGGTGGCATTTAACATACTGTAGGAATCATCCATCAGGGTGGGTGTACAATTAAAAATCGGGTCTGGGGGTGCATTTAACATAGGAATCAGCCATCAGGGTGGCTGTACAATGGCAAATCGGCTATGATCACGTCACATCGCATGCCATTATAATGCGATATAAAAATTGTATAGTCGGCTCTTAAAACCCTGAAATCGGGTCCCATCGGGTCCCATCGTATACCTTAATTAGGGGTATACGATGCGACCCGATGGGCGCCGTGATAATACACAAGTACCTCAATTGATTCATACCCTATGATGAGTTGGTAAAAAAATTTAGCCAAGAGTCAGTACCCTACCACTCTTGATCTTACAAAATGTAATTGGCAGATTCCCTTGACAGAAACTGCTAAGGCAAAAACAGCCATCTATACCCCCAGATGGCTCATTTTAGTACAAAGTGCTGCCATTTGGTTAACATGGTGTCCCAGCAACCTTCCATAGAGCTATGAATCAGTTGCTGCGTCCCCACAGAGAATGTGCAGCTGCATACAGTATTTAGACAACATTGTTATCTTCAGCTCTGACTGGACATCACACCTACCTAAGGTAGAGGCCATTTTAACGTTTCTACAGGCATTTACTGCCAACCCTGAGAAATGTGCCATTAGTATGGTGGAAGCCATGTTTTTTGGGTACATTGTGGGCAGAGGACAAGTTCAACCTCAGCCAAGTAGAAGCAGTCCACACCTGATCAAAACCTAAATCTAAGTCACAACTTAGGACATTCCTCAGTCTGGTGGGATATTATCGCAGGTTTATTTGAGATTTTGCCACTATAGTGGCTCCACTAACCGAATGTCTTAAAAAACAGACAAGATAACATGGTCTTGACCAGTGGAATCTGCATGGCAGAATTTAAAATGTGCTTGGTGTACCGAGCCTATTTTGCAAGCTACTTACTTTAATAAACAATTTGTATTACTGACAGATGCCTCTGTGACAGGATAAGGAGCTGTTCTTTTCCAGGAGGTAGATGGTGAGAAGAAGCCCATCCGCTACCTTAGCCGTAAGTTACTGCCCAGAGAGCGCTAGTACTCAACTGTGGAATAGGAGTTGTTAGCAATTAAGTCGGCAGTTGAGTCCTTAAGATAATATTTATTAGGACATGAGTTTTTGTTGGTCACAGACCATGCCCAATTAAAGTGGATGCATACAAACAAAGAGGTAAATGCTCGTATGACCCACTGGTTTTTGACCTTACAGCCATTTATGTTTGGCTGGAAGCTGTGCAACCTTGTTGGCAGAAAGATCAGCTCAATGCTGATGCCCTTTCCTGGAGGCTTGTAGATTCTGATCCTCCAAAGCAACCTTGTGGTGATGCTAGGGGAGGAGGAGGAAGGTGATATTAATGACCTCGGGGAAAGTGGTTGAGGGCTTTGCACCCAGGCGGATGACACAAGTATGAGGTGGGCAAGGCAGTGAGCTTGCCTGAAAATGTAGTAGCTTCACCAGGGTGGTTGAAGCCAAGGGGGGGGGGGGGGTGTAGCAGAGACAGTATCTCTCCATATGGGAGTAATTTGGAGAATACAGACCAAGTTTTGGAGTAGTAGCAGCAACCTAGCTTTTTCAATCATCAGCACCTGTGCGCTCTTGATATAAGTGTTTTCAGGGCAAAGGGAAAACGCTCTTGATGGTGGATTTGCTGCCCAAGTGATAAGCCAGGCTGTGGGCTACAGTAGGGACCACTTGAGCTTCCTGAAGTGCTTGTATTATACCGGGACCTGTATGCTGCAAATGCTTTAACTTTCATTACTGTGATGATTACGTGGTATGCTGTTTACCTGAAAAATAAAGACCAAGACCTTGGGAAAGCACCAAGAGTGTGGCTCCAATGACCTCAAACTCTGTGGGACAAATCTATCACCATGGTTACACAGGCAACACTATACATTAATTTTAATGTAGTATACCAATACTGGCCCTGCTGCTGATAGTAGCGGAAGTAATCAACAGAGTAAGGGTGCATACACACTGTACAATTTTTTTGACCAATTTGGTTGAAAGACATTCCCATTGAACCCAGTGTCCTGGACTAAAGATGTTGACGAAAGATATTGACAACAAACAAAAGAAGAAAGATCTAGCTACAGTTTATAGGCTCTTTTTGAAAGATATTCAAATTGAGCTGCATGCACAGTTGACGAACAATCTTGATGAACAACTGGCGGGTATGGGCATCATCATTCATCATTTGTTTGTTGACAATATCTTTTGTCAACATCTTTCGTCCAGGACACTGGGTTCAATGGAAATGTCTTTCAACCAAATTGGTCAAAAAAATTGTAGAGTGTGTATGCACCTTAACAATGACTACAAACCTCAGTTATATGTATTGAGATAGAGCGCTGTAGCCTTAAATCCTTATACAAAATGCCATTGCTGAAACTTGTAGCAATTGAAAAAAATGCATTCTCTAAAGGATAATCAACCTAAGATGAAACAAAGTTTAGTTTTAAAGGAATCATTATAGGCCAAGCTGTTCATTAAGACCCTTTGTTGCCAATATTTCCAATTTAAAGAACCACCATGATTCAGTTGCAGTAGAAACATACTGTATGATAGCTTCTGACAACTCCTGGTGGTCTCTCAACCAAATACTAACCAGGCCCAACACTGTATAGCTTCCTAAACCAGAAAACATTAAATGTAGTTTTGGTTGTATGTGAATTCTTTCTATTTACTTAGAACTTTTCTTCTTCTCACAGTTTGTGAGCTCCCCAGTCTATGCACTTCCTTGTCCGATCTTGCTTCTTTTCACCCGATTCAGATGGATTGGGACAACAAATCTGAAATTGAAAAGTGCCCAAATTGGCTTTGTTTGACATCCGATTTGATCCGATGTGCAGTCCTGTGCACATCGGGTCAGAGCCGGAGATCCGATGTGTAGCACATAGGATAAATCACAATCGGACCATCAACGGCACATCACGGGTCACATCATATGTAAGCCCTCCTGGGGAGCTGCCGGAGGGAGTTCAGGGGAAATCGTGTGCAACTTTCCATTCAGACAATTTGCAGTAGTGTATGAGGGCCTTAAAATACCATATTTAAAGATTAAGAGGGTATTCATTCCGGGATTCAGACTGTCGGAATGTCCCGACAGTCGGAATCCTGGGCCATTTTTGTCCGATCTGACAGTAACTCGACAGTAGGAATTTAATGTTCCGACAGTCGAGTGTTGGAAAGTTCACGGATCAACGAAAACAGATGGAGATTGTCGAAAACGGCTGAGAATTTGACAGTCTGTGACATTTTTGGACAAAACAAATCCAACTTTAAAACAAAAGTCAGATCTGGCTGCCTTCAATGCTGTCAGTATCATCAGCATTGAACAGGCGAGTGATTAAATACACCCCTAAAAGGCACAGATTGAATACCCCCCTAATAGGCACAGATTGAATACCCCCCTAATAGGCACAGATTGAATAACCCCCTAATAGAGACACATTGTAAAGTACAAGTTAAAAAATATTACAATATAAAACTCTGAAGCATAAAATGAACCAGATGAAACCAGAGACTTTTTAATGACCGTTGAGTAAATCAGTTTCCCAGAGCAGTTTGCTTGAGCGCTGTGATGACATGATATTATAGTTGTCCTTAGAGGTCATTCATTAGCATACTGTATAATGAGAGTACACAACCCTAGATGTGTATATAATCTGTATCTGATAGATAAGAAGGCTGGAACAGGAATGTTCTACGGCATGCCAGCTATTGCTCAGTATTTTACACCACAGCAGAGCATTAGACACTTATTTCAGATGCATTTGAAAATATAAGGCATATTACTGAAGTTTTGCACTTGCAATAACTCAGTATCAGCACAGTACCGTGTACAGTAAAGCAGGTAGAAAATTAATTTGCGCAGAGAAATTGTAACAATTTGTGTATACTTTATTTCAGCAAAGTGTCAGTTACACTGTTTGCATGTACAGGTAAGTGAATTTTTTTTTTATAATTTGGTCAGTTCAGCAAGTCAAGTGTTTATCTTAGAACTAAAAAAAAAAATCATAAGGTTATTGTAGAAATATGCTTGCCTAAAGTACTCTCTTCCAGCACCTGATGTTGTATGGCATCTGCAAAATGCACATTGCTTGCTGGAAGAGGGCTGGTGATGTCCATCTCAGTAGCGCAGCGCTGTGAAGGAGTGCCAACAGCAGCAGGCGGAGTCAACAGCAGCGGCAGGATTTGAAAAAAAAAATCACTTTAAAATACTGAGTTATCTCTTAGCCAATCAGAGGACCGTCCAGTGTTTTAAAGAGTTTTTTTCAAAATCATTCAGGTAAAATCACTATCGATCCAACTTATCCTGATGAACAGTCCCAAAGGTCCAAGTGGGAACTGAAATGTCAGTGGGATGGTCTGTGCTTGTACATGTACAAATGTTAGTGTTTCTTCACAAGACTGGAGAGCACAGCACATTGTAATAATGACAAAACAGTTGGAAATATATATCTCAGTTGTAGCTTGAATTTTGTTAATATGCTGTCATTGATGTTTGTGTCCTAATTTAACCCCTTGAGTGCCAAGTGAAATTGTCCAAATAGGTGTGAAAATTGCCAAATAAACATTGTTATTCATTATAATGATTTTTAATGTTATTTTATATAGCAACTATTATTTTTTTTCACAACACATTTCCCTTTTTTTATTTGCATTTATATAACAAATGTGAGCAGCGCTGGGATTTTTAGCAGATATTCTGAACATCTCACAGAGAGATGCTGGTGCTCAAAGGGTTAATATAAAAGCTAACACAGTTGCAATAGCAATTATTAATAAATTAAACTGTATTTACAGAAAAACCTGTCTGGGCTTATAGAAAATTATCCATCCAACTATATAACGGCTGCACAGGTTTGTTTTTGCTTTGGGCAGCGGAGTGGGAGGAGCTAATATTATTACTCAGGCGGAGTGGACCAAGGGCCTGATTCAGGTTTAATCAGTCCCCTGCAAATTCACTGCGGGTACCGATGTTTCGGGTCTGCACATGCGCATCAGCAAATATGTGCAGACCCGATGTGCAAATGCCTTCTGCGACTGTCACAGTCATTGAGGTGTTTGCACACGGCGGGGCAGGAAGTGTGTGTGCGTGTGGGGGGGGGCTGTCACATGGGCACACCTAGCGTTTCCTGGGTGTGCCCACAAAAATGGTTGGTGCACCATGAAAAATGCTGGGTGTCCCCATGTGAACGCATGCGTGGGAAGCCTGCATGGGGCAGGTGGCTGACATCACATGATGTCTGCGCCCGCCCTGTTCTCGTTCTTTCCGAAGCAAATAATAGTCAGTCTAGACTGACTTTTATTTGCGAACAGGGAAAAAAATAATTTGATGGTCGGCGACCATCAAATTATTGTTCCCATGTACGCCCACATGTGAATGGATGTGTAAGCTACACCTCCATTTGCCTGCTGCGCGGACGTTTACCCGCTCGCTAAGCAGCGAATGTACACTTGATTCAGGCCCCAAATGTAATAAGCGTCAACAAATGGTAAAGTAGAGAGAGATGAAGAGTGATAAAGCACCAGCTAAACAGCTCCTTACTGCTATGCTACAGGCTGTGTTTGAGAAATGACAGTTAGGAGCTGACTGGCTGGTACTTTATCACTCTTCATCATTCTCCACTTCATCACTTGCAAAGGCTGAATACCTTTGGCACACTGTGTTGACGTGTTCAGGATTGCACTCAGGTAGTAGCAGGAGCTCAGGATCACATTGTGTGGCAACGGTGGACAGAACTGACCGCTGCACTTGGGTAGCAAAAGGGCCAAATCATGGATAACAAACTGCTTCAGTTGTTCCTTCTACGCCCTCATTGCTTTCATGTATTACTGATATGTGCCCATTTTACCAACAGATCAATAGTACAGTATGCATCTCGTCAAGAGTAATTCAGATTGAAAGATACATTTTGCATTCCATAATATTTGGTGACTTCATTCATTGTTACAACTAGGCACATTATAATCCATACAAAAGCATCAGTCTTTAATTTTTCGTGTACAAAGACTTTCCTATCGCCACTTAAATGGCTGTATTACGGGGATAATGTCCCTTTATTACGTTTTTAAACAAAGGAGGTGTTACCCACTACTTAGTATTAGACAGATTCATAACAAGAAAAGATAAGTATTCATGTTCATATGGGTGCACTGAAAGTCACAAGACCATTCATAAAATATAACTTTTAATGATATACAATAAAAAATTGTGAAATATTAAAATATAGTGAATAAAGATAGAAAGACAAAAAAAATTAGAATTCAAATATAAGTGGCCGCTGCTTCTCTATGTCCACCTTTTGCAGGGATAAATCTTCCATGTATGCCTTAAAGTCAAAAGGGGTAGCTTCTGTGTATCTTATGCTAACTTGAAAGTTCAGTGGCTTTATGTCTAGCCCATTAATGACACTTTGGGCGAGATTTATTGGGTTTACCGTTTTTGACAAAATGCGATTTAAACTCAAATCGCCGTTTATCGCCATTTTTTTATATCGCATTTTTCCCCAGAAACCGCGTATTGAATGGCTGGCGCAAAGCCGCCCGAAAAGTGCGATACATGGCATTAGACGGCGATAAGGTGCGAATTGAGTCGATGTAATACGCCATAAAAGTGCGATTTCCGGGTTCGGTCATGTGCGTATTAGCGTCCAACCGGAGTGCGATTTACACCAATACACCTGAACAGCCCATAGAACATGCTAAACTATTGGCCCACCTTAGTCCCTTGCAATACGCATCACACCCCCTATATAAAGGGGCGCAAAAAGGGAGTAAGGCGTTTGAGATGGAGAGGAGAGGAGCTTTTGTAAGGTGCAGAGGAGGCAGAGGGACAGCCAGCTTGGGCCCAAACACCCCAACCACTGGGAGAGGTAGGGGAGTGAGAGCCAGCACTGCCAGAGGCAGGACAGGGAGAGCCACATGGTGGAAGCTGAGCAGGTGGCTATGGAGGATGAGGAGGAAGCAGGCACAAGCCAGGTGTCCTCACAGGAGGAACAGAGTGCCAGGCACACAGAGTAGGAGCTGCAAGAGGGGGATTTCTCTGAGGTGGACTGGCCTGTGCAGGAGGCAGAGGAAGCTGAATTGGAGGTGCTGGTTGAAGAACCAGGACAGGAGGAGGAGGAGGAGGAAGAGGGTGAGCCTGGAAATGTGGAGGAGGATGATGCAGCTCGTACAGCTAGTGGGAGGAAAGTCAGGTTCTCATATGAGGAGAATATGGCCCTGGTACGTGCACTCCTGCCCCTGTATGACCGCCTACTTGGTCCTCACCATCATCGCACAAGTGTGGCAAGGAAAAAGGGGATGTGGGACAGTATCACCTCCGCGGTAAATGCAGTTAGCGCACACAAGAGGAGTGTGCGCAACGTCAAAAAGCGTTACAATGACATCAAGCGCCTCCTCAAAGCCAAGCTTGCCCTGGAGAAGAAAGAGGCCTGTCGCACAGGAGGTGGCCCTAGGCAGGAGGTCCGCTTTAAGGCATATGAGAGGTTGCTACGCCGAATCATCCCACCGGAGGTGCTTCCCGGCATCCACATTGCCGACACAGACAGGCCCCCCACTCCACCGCCAACTGGTAAGTGTCCACACATGTCAATGTAATATTTTGCTATGTCATGTGCGCATGCTATTATGCTGCTCTGCTTTATGTGTCCAAAAGATTGCTGTGTGTGGAACTACATCTCCCAGCAAAATCACATTTTGCTACCTTGCATTGCTAAATAATGGACTCTGCATGTTGCTGGGTTATGTAGTTCCACAGATCCTATTAATGTGTGCTGTCCTAAACACTGTAGGCCTGCAGTGTACTTGATTGTTAATCCTTATCAATCCTCTGGGTAGTTGAGAAAGCACTTTACAGTCACTTTTACATGTGTAATCTGCTGGTCTTTCCTGTTATTTGCAAGTGGATACAAAATATTGTTCACAGGCATAATACTCAAATAACCACTTCAGGTCAAAGTCTTCAAATTCCTTATGTAATCATATCAGGGTCCAAAAGTTTGATTGAAGCAAAGTTTTTATCTGCATCATGCGAAAAATGCCAGTTAGGTGCAAATGATAATAATAGAAAATGTCTTCTTCTTTCAAACAGCTCCAGCTCGGGAGTCCCAGCCTGCTGTTGACCAACATCAGCCACATCCGATTGGTGACACTGTCCAGTCTGCAGGTGAGATATCATAGTGTTACACACACACATTGCACAAAACACACATGCCTGTCCCCACCACAGTAGCCTGTGCCAATGCATAATGCATGAGCAACACCTAACCATTCCAAATAAGGTAACATGACCCACCATACACCAATCTGCATAGCATACTTACCACTCTTTTCTCATGTGTAGGTCCTTCACAACTGATGCCTGAACCAACGGATCCCATGCAAAATATCGACGACATGAGTGAAATCATACTGGAGACGGTGACATCATTGGAGCCTGCACAAAACCAAGCACACCCAGTCAATGAAGCCCCATATACGCAGTCACATAGGCAGCAGCCCACAAGCATTGCACCCACCAACACCCCCACTAGTGCGGAGGAGTTGGCGCAATCCATCCATATTTTTAAGGGGAAACTACTCGCTTTTTTGGAGGTGCAGACCACCCAACTAGAAACGGTGAAGGGGTATGTGCGGAACATAGCTCTGCAAATGCGAAGAATTTCGCAAAGTGTGCGGGCTAATGTAGGGACACAAATTCGTCTTGTCTCTACATTAGACACATGCTTAGCAGAAATTGGCCAAGCCATTTAGGGTCAAACTACTAGTTTTAGAGGTCTAAATACCAACATAGTTGAACAGACCCAAGCAATTAATGGGCAAACAACTGCGTTGATGTCCCTACAAACGCAAATCAGCCTCAGTGCTAATACTTTGTTAGGTCAGCACCAAACCACATCTACCCAAAGCAGTAGTGTCTCCTCCACACCCATGAGTGGGTCCCCCACTACTCCCCCACGGCGTAGAGTCGCCAAAAACCCAACAACGATCTATAATAAATGTCATCCTTTCATCCTTTGTATCTTCTCCAAGAGTTACAGACATCAAGTTATGTTTGCAAAAGAAAAAAGGTATATATATATATATATATATATATATATATATATAGTTCTGTGAGTAGCAGCACTCTGTATGCTTTGCTGAATAATCTCTGGAAATACGTAGGTGCCCCCCGATGTGTTTGCCGGGATGTGCCCGGGGTATATGGAGACTGGGTAGTGGCGGCACTCACTGAAATAAAGACACCAGGGGGGAAATGTAATAGGATGAGAGATTCAGAAAGTGAGAGATTTGGTAAGAAATCTCCAGTTTTTTTAAAGCGGCAATCATTTACACGGCAACACCAGTTTTGATTTTGCAGTGTAAATGATTGCCGCTTTAAAAAACATGGAGATTTCTTACCAAGTCTCTCACTTTCTGAATCTCTCATCCTATTACATTTCACCCTAGGAGTCTGGATGATAACCCAATGTTTCAAAGCCGGTGCAGCTTCTTTATCAAGGTGCAGAAGACAAAGTGACTAGTTACAACATATACCTTTATACCTCCCTACTTGGTGCGGCATCCCCGCCCCCCCTCTGTTCTGGATCACCTGACCTGTCGTCACGGCGCCGTACTTGGTGGTGGACGTGGGGCCGACCTTACATCACAGGTGTGTAGTATCTAAAAAGATTATGGTACATAAAATATATGGATAAGTTCAATAAATAGTGCACATAAATTCAATAAAAGGTACTCAATGCCGAGGCATCGCAGTGCAAATGCGTATACAAAAAAACAATTGTGCGATTAAAAAACCAAAACACATAAAAACTGTGAACATGCAAATAAAGTGTATATAGTGCATGATATAGGTATGAGAAGTAGCAGAGTTTTAAGAAAATGGAAAATGTTCTACAACCACAACCACATTGAACATGTGTAGTATATTTGTGCATTTTAGTTATATTCTGTGTATTAAATGTAAAAGAAGGGGAAAGGTATTATTCTTCTCTGTCACAATCCGAGTACTGAAGCCATGTACCTTACCAGCTAAGTGCCTGCACAGGCTGAGCTTGCGTTATAGGTCCCGGCGCTGCCGGCATCCTGAAAGCTGTGGGCCTCTCTCCCTGTCATCTCCCAGTCCTCTCAGCGCTGCTGAGTCCGTGGCTGCGCGGCGCACCACTTCCCTCATCACCAGTGACAGCGTCCAGTGCTCAATAGACTCCCTGTCCGCCGCCATTGCTCCTGGCCACAAGCATGGCAGATACAAACATACTTTCCCGCCTTAGCCTGACATGGGGGCTGCCATGTTTTCTCGGTCTGCCTCAGCCAATGCTAGCCTGGTTTGATCTCCCAGGATACCTGCCCAGCCAATCACGGCTACCCTGTGGGTATAAGTATGGGAGCTCTCACTCCAGTGCTAGTGCTTCATTTTTCATTCTGCTATGCAAGTGTTGTCTGCTGGTATTCTCTCTTTGCTGCAGTGTTCCATCCAGGTGCTCCAGTCGCTGAACCATGCAGTCTTACCATCGCCTGTGTCCATCCGGGCTCACCATCCCCTGTGCATATCGGGTTCACCATCGCCTGTGTCCAGCCAGGGTTACAGTCCTGTGTCCATCCAGGCTCACCTGTGATTTAACCTGTGATTCCACCTGCTGCCATACTTACCTTCCAGCTTCAGCCTAGCTCCATCGATGGTCCACCATCAATCCTAATCCGATACTCCGGTTTTCATCTCCAGCTGTCTCCATCCATTCCATCTGGATTCCACAGCTCATCCTCCGGTCCGATACTCCAGACATCACTACTCCATTATCCATCCGATGTTCCACCATTGATCTGTCATCAGTGCAAGTAGTATCGCTTCCTCATTTTAGAGACTGTATTGCCATACCACCGCTTAAGCATACTGCCTGTACCATCTTTATTCATCTACAATAAACCAGTTGTATTTTATCATCGTCTGCTTTTCCCTGGGTGCACTGTCGTGCTCATATGCACAAGGGTCTCCTCAAGCCTGCCAGGTTTCATTACCAACCCAGACCCCCACCAGAGGTCTTAGTCAGGCCGACTCAGACCCCTGGTGTGACATTCTCCCTCTTCTGATAATTATTATTATTATGATGATTATTATTATTATCATTATTATTATTATTATTATTATTATTATTATTATTATTATTATTATTATTATTATATTGGTATTTTTATTGTCTTGCAGAATCCCATGGAGAACATTACTTATATGATAGAATTCCATATTGTGCCATTTTCCATGAAAGCCGGTGATGGACCCCTTATTTTATGTGTTTTTTTCCTAGTATTTCTGTTTGTAGTCCTGGTGAATACGGCTATAATCACAGTGATATGTCTGGATTCACATTTACACACCCCCATGTTTCTGTTTCTCTGTAACTTGTCCTTTGTAGACATGTGCTACACAACAGTAACTGTCCCCAAACTGCTGGACATATTACTATCCGGGAATAACACAATGTCCTTCCCACAATGCTTCACTCAGGTGTACTTCTTCCTCCTAACTGCCAGCTCCGAGGATTTACTACTATTTGTGATGGGGTATGACCGGTACATCGCCATCTGCCACCCCTTACACTACCACCAGATACTGAGGAAGAAGGTCTGTATCCTGCTGGTAGCTATGATCTGGCTATGCGCATGTCTAAACTCAATGTTGTTTTTAGTTTCAGTTCTTAAAATGTCCTTCTGTCGATCAGACACCATCCATCAGTTCTTCTGTGATGCTAAAGCTCTGATTAATATCGCCTGTTCTGGCACAAACATGTTCTATGTCTCCATGTATGTAGACATACTTTTATTTGGTGTTTGCCCAGTTTTCATCAATATAATGTCATACAAAAAAATTGTCAGTGTTATATTGCATATTAAATCAAAGGAAGGAAGAAATAAAGCTTTCTCCACCTGCTCATCCCACCTCATCGTTATGACCATGTACTATGTTAATTCTATATCTGTCTATATGATACCACCATCAGACCAATCCAATTTCCTTGAACAGATTTTGACTGTGATCTATACAACAGTGATCCCCGTGGTCAATCCTCTCATATATAGTCTCCGTAATCATGAGATCAGAAGAGCTCTTCAGAGATTAGTGGCACTGTTGGTTAAGTCTCACTAACACATACTTAGCCCCTTTCTTGTATCCATGTACATAGGTCAAACCCTTTTCTGGTAACTGTCCTAGTTGATGGCTGGTTCCATCATCATGCAAAACAGAAGTTCCCACTGGGCAGGAAATAATGTCATCTGAGATGCAAACACACATTCTTTGTGTTCCTGGTGTTGTCTTGCCTGGTCATATTCCTGATTTCAGCGGCATCGAGTACTGCCCAGCCTGTACAACCCTCCTCAGTTTGTGCCTGTAGTACAACAGGGCAAATTAGGAGTTGATAGCAGTGTGTAAATGGCAGCCACCTTACCACTGTCAAATTTGTTTGCTGTTTATGTTAAATAACCAGCAAAGAAGGTGGCTATCGGCTGGGTCTGTTTTATAAGTCTGGCATGTTTTTTTTTTGTTGTATAATATGTATTGATGGTAAACAGCATCCATCAAAAAAAGGTCATGTAAAGACCAAATACAGAAACAACAGATCTCGACGCATCGAGACCGCTTATAATATGTACAGCATAATTACTATAAAACCATAAGTGAAGTACATTTAACTAGAATTGTTGAGAGGGGTATATTTCTCAAAACTTCCAGATTATATTTAGGGTTTTTCAAAATAGAATAGGGGAAAAAAGGTAAAGGAAGAATAAGGAGAGAAGAAAAAGAGAGAAGAGGTAATTGATCAACTATGGAAATTCAATAGAGAGCATAAGAGATAACAAAGCATAATAGTATTACATAGCTGTGTACAACGTGGACATATAGTCTTTATATGCTGGTGAAGCTTTATATTTAAGCCAGGGATACCAAGTGGCTACAAATTCAAACAATTTACCTATTGATGAAAGGAGTAGATTTTCCATGGACATAAAATAATCTAATTTAGAAAACCAGGCGTGACGTGAAGATCTCCTCAAGACAGGAATCACAGTACGTGCCGCATTGCTTAGATGCAGCAACAGTGAATTCTGAAATTGGGAGAAGGGAGTAGAGGAGTAGTTTAATAACCAGAAAGCTGTGTATCTTGGGATTGAGATATAAAGGATATCATGGGATATTTCAATTATCTCTGTTCAGAAAGTCTTAAGAAGAGGGCAGTCCCACCAAATTTGGTGAAAGGATTAATTCGCTGTGGAGCACCGCCAGCATTGCATAAGACAGAGTAATACATAGCAAAATGGGTTAGAACTTTATATTGGGTTTAGGAAATGTCTCACTTTTAGAGATCCAGAAATCTATTTGTGGGATGTTCCATCTCTCCCGTAAGTCAGAGAATTGTCTGATTGAGAGGGGAGCCACCAGCTGACAAACCCTGAAGAGTCTGGCAACTGACCACTTAGAGAAATGGGACAGTGTCAACCCATGAGGGAAGTCAGAATTTGCCAGAAATGATGTGAGTAGGCCTAATTTGAAGGGTAGACAACCTTCTGTAGGACTTTCCATACAGATAGCGTGGCAGATATTGGGGCAGATGTATGAAAGGTCGTTATGGGGAGAAGGGGTATCAGCGCACGTTATGTGCACTGATACCGCTTCTCCCCCATGTATGATCGAGCCGGGATGCGTTAATGGACAGGGGCGCTATGCGCCCCTGTCCATATCGGCGCTGCTATCAAAATGATAGCAGGCCGAATGTATGAACGGTCAGCATCGCTGACCGTTCCGCACGAAGCCGGGTTTGGCTTCGCCAGCATCAGGCTGGCGAAGCCCTATCTAAACAGCAGGGACAGCGCTGTCCCTGCTGTTAGGTCTGGGCTGCGCTGGGGATCTCGCGTGAACAGCGAGATCCCGCGCATGCCCAGTGCGGCCGGCCGGGGGACAGGAGATAGCGCATCAGTATTAACTGATGCGCTATCTCCAGAAAGGGACATCGCCGGAGGGGGGAGTTAACGCTCCCCCGCTTCGGCAGACAAGATGTTAATACATCTTGTCGATGTCCCTTCCTGCTTCGCCTCGCTATTGAGGCGAAGCAGGAAGTATCATAGCGGCGCGATAAGCGCTGCTATGATACATCTGCCCCCTAGTCGGATGAGGAGTCAGGGGCCTCAGAAGGCTAGGGATACAGGGGAAAATATCAGGTAATTGCTGCAAATCTAATCCCTCCAGAGCCACCCATTTATTGACCTCATGGTATCTAGTCCAATCCAAAATCCTATTTAAAAGGATTGCGTGGTAATTAGTATTAATGTTTAGAAGTTGTAGACCTTCATTGTGAAAAGAGTTGCAAAGTATGGTGCGTCTAAAGGCCCCCATACATTAGGCCGACTCCCGGGGGGATGGGGGGGTCACACACAAATTGTCACTTGATGTGCAAAGTTTTGCATGTGAAGAATCGCATGCGATTCATAACATGCAGTCCCTGGGGAGCTGCTGTCAGAGGGAGCCGGGAGCTGAGCTGAGCAGAGCGGGGCGGCGGGGGGGCTGCAAGCGCAGAGCCAGGCAGGGGACACAGAGGCAGTGAGTTTACTCACGGGGCGGCAAGAGGACCAGATTGCCAGGTAGCGTAGGGGAAGCCGGGCAGCAGCGGGCGCACATAGTAAAAAACACACACAGAAATTAATGGACAGCTTGTGATTGGCTGAGAGCTCTCTGACTGAGAGACTTCTCAGATAATCACTGACTCTCCATTCATTTCTATGTGCGCCTGCTGCTGTCCGGCTTCCCCAACGCTACAGGGTCTCTGGTACCCATCACTGCGTTCACCCTCCCCCCCCGGACCACCGGCTCCCTGTTTGCGGTGATCACCGCCCAGGTCAGTGCGCCTCCCCTGCCTGGCTCCTTGCATCAGCCCGCCCCGCTCAGCTCCCCATATGCTGCGTCCCTCGCCCACCTCCAGGTTGCACATAAGATTTACCAAATCTTATGTGCAGCCCATCCGACCTCCCGACCCCGACCCGATGCGCACGGGATTGCGCATCGGGTCGGATGGCATGTCTGCACATACGATTTGGACAGATTTCACTGCCCGATCATCCGAATCGGGTGAAATCGGGCCCAAATCGCACAGTGTGTGGGTGATTTGTTGAGTAAAAAAATTGTTGGATTATGGATTGAACTGAATGAAGCCGTGAGTCAGGAATATGAATCAGCAAGGTCTGGAGAGTATAAAGCAATTTAGGAAGTGTGTTCATCTTGACAACTCCAACTCTACCAAACCATGAGAGTTATTTAAGGTAGCAATTATTGTAATATCTATGTAATGATTGGAGCAGAGGGAGAAAATTTAAGGAAACCAAGTGGGATAGGTCTCTAGGGAGTTTAACATCTAAATAACTAATGTGTGAAGATTGCCAGGAAAAGGGGAAAGCATGATGTAGACCAAATATTATGGAGGAAGGGGTACAAATGTTAAGTGCACTTGATTTTGAGAGGTTGATTTTAAAATGCCGAAGGTTTCCATTTCCTGCATAAAGTGTATGAGTGAGGTGGTGTGGTGTCAGATAATTGCAAGCAAATAATCTGCGAACATAGCCAATTTATATTCCTCATCTCCAACCATAAGGCCGAGGATATGGGGATTGGCCCTGATAGCCCGGGCTAGAGCCTCTTTACAAATTTGATAAAGAACCATTACCACGGACACTATCTAGAAACATAGAAACATAGGGGATTCGTACAGTGCCAGTATTTGGTGAAGTGCTGCTGGTACCAATCCAATGTGCTCCACTACAGACCTAATTAATGTCCAGCTGACCCTATCAAATGCCTTCTTGGAATCTATAGAAAGCAAAATGGAAGGTATCTTCCCTTGGAGGCCAGGTGGATAGGGCTCAAAACCTTAGTGGTGTTGTCTTTGGCTTCACAACCAGGGATGAAGCCCACCTGGTCATTGTGTATCAGAGAAGGGAGGATCATATTCAATCTGTTTGCCATAAGTTTTGTAAACAGTTTGAGATTGATATTTAGGAGAGATGTGAGTCTGTAACTGGAGCACACTGAGGGGTCCGTACCTTGCTTGGGTATCACCAAAATGTGAGCCTCCAGAGATTGGTTAGAGAAGAGTGTAACAGTGGAGATAGAAAATTTGAGAGAACGGCTGATAAGAACCACTTGGCCCATCTAGTCTGCCCCTTTTTTTAAACATGTTACTTCAAACTATATTTGATCCTTATTTTTTGTAAGGATATCAATATGCCCATCCCAAGCATGCTTAAATTGCTCAACTGTATTTTACCTCTACTTATCTTCTACCCTTTCTGTGAAGTAATTCTTCCTCAGATTTCCCCTGAATCTTCCTCCCTCTAGTTTCAGTGCATGTCCTCGTGTTCTGTTGCTCCTCTTCCTGTGAAGAATGTCTTCCTCCTGTACCTTGTTAAAACCATTTATATATTTGAAAGTTTCTATCATGTCCCTCCTTTCCCTTCTCTGCTCTAAACTATACATATTAAGATATTTTAGTCTTTCCTGGTAAGTTTTGTGATGTAGGTCATGCACCATTTTAGTTGCCCTTCTTTGTACAGTCTCTAATGTATTTATATCCTTCTGGAGATATGGCCTCCAGCACTGAACACAATAATCTAGATGAGGTCGTACCAATGACCTATACAGTGGCATTATTACTTCTTTCTTTCTACTGCTGATACCTCTCCCTATGCAACCAAGCATCTGACTTGCCTTCTTCATTGCTTTATTACATTGCCTACCTGCCTTTAAGTCCCCTGAAATAGTTACACCTAGATCCCTCTCCTCCTCAGTAGTTTCCATTATAGTGCCATTTACAGTATACTATATTTAGTCTTCGGGTTTTTGAGACACAAGTGCATGATTTAGCATTTTTTGCCTGATAGCCGCATCTCAAAACAAAGGTGGGCCACAAACATTTGGCCAAGATAGCCTACAACTGTGGCCATTGTGAAATACTCTTGGTGCAATCTGTGAGAAATTGGATGTATACTGAATGACCCAGTAGACAATAGCACGAGTGGAATAATATCAATCCAATATCTGACAATAAATTGATGTAGAAATAAACTCATGTAAAGAGACTTGTACTCCTCACTGGTTTCTCTTTCTTCTTCCTCTTTTTCTATTTATTTTCTTTTGGTATCTGATCATCTAATCAGTGTCAGCGGCAAGCCCATTAGTATAGGACTCTCTCATCATTGATTCGATGCGTCAAGCAGATCTCTGAAAGCAGAGGTCCAACTTTTGGGCAAACTGACATTCTGCTACTATGACCCACTTTTTCTAACACTCTCTCATCCATCCAGCCTACAGTGTCTCACTGCAATACTGAAAAGCATCAGGGTGACCCACTAATCTGGATTGGAAAGCAGAAGTGACTTATATTTTAGTTCCCATATACAACCAACCTGGTACTCTCATTCGACACTACTGCCGGACGTTACCTATATACCCCAATTCGGGTCAGAATCCAGCAGGGCCAATACGGGGCCAGTTTGTCAACCAGAGAGGAGACCCCTGGGGAATAACTGGTATGGTAGCATAGGCAGGGTGATCGAACAGCAGATACACAGGAGCCACCGGTTGTAGGAGCACTTCTCACGTGGGACTTTCCTGACCATTAATATCTACCAGAGTGGTTCACGACTATCCCCTATAGAACACTAACAACCTGATATTGAAACCAGATTACATATAAACAATTGTGTGGGATTACCTGGGCAAGCTGGCAAAGCTGACCAATGTAAACTAATGATATTTGCTGAGGCAATAGTAATAGGACACATGAGTGAACCAATAGAAGTGTAAAAAGTTACAAATAAGGTTATCACAATTTAAGATAATAATATCATGTGTATCTATGTAAGTATGTCCTTGTCTTTTTTTGTGTTATGTGTTGTTTGATTGACAGTCTAATGATAATGTACTAAATGACTGATCAAAAATTAAGGAACGCTCCATATACTGTATTTTACACTAAGAAGTCTATTAAAAGTTATGTTTTAACTAAATAATCATACCATATAACTTATAGAATAAAGAGTGCGCCCAAAAAGGCACATTTGTCTTACCGTTTGCCTCTTGCAAACAAACCCCCTCTTTTTCAGTTACAAATACTGAATGTGTTAGGCGCACCACCAATCCGAGACTACAAAAATGTACAAAAGTAGTCCAACATATTGGTCCAAATAGATGTTTTTCTAGAATGTTCGGTACTCTTTACCTAGCACGGCGCCCATCGCGGCCATCGCGGGCATTGAATGCACTAAAAAATCGGGTGCAACGCGACCAACGCGATGCCCGCGATTTCCCATAGGGAACAATGTTAAATGTCTCAATTGACCCGATTTTTCTGTTCAATGCCTCAATTGACCCGATTTTTCCATAGGAAACAATGTTAAATGGCCCACAGAAGTCCAAATAGGCACCCTAAAGTGTGAAATGGCCCCCCAAATTGTTAACGCCACCCCACGATCAACGTGAACCCGAAGTGTGGCGAGCGCAGCGAGCCCGCGAGGGGCGGCGGTACGCGTCCTACGACCTTTTCATACCCCCACTATCCATGTCGGCGTGGAGTTGAGAATAGAATAGTGTGGCGAGCGCAGCGAGCCACCGAGCCCGAAGTGTGGCAAGCGCAGCGAGCCCCGCGAGGGGACGCGGATACCTGTGAAGCCCGCGAAGGGACGCGTTTACCTGTGAAGGTATCCGCGTCCGCTCGCCACGCTTCGGGCTCGGTGGCTCGCTGCGCTCACCACACTATTCTTTTCTCAACTCCACGCCGACGTGGATAGTGGGGGTATGAAAAGGTCGTAGGACGCGTACCGCTGCCCCTCGCGGTCTCCCTGCTCTCGCCACGCTTCGGGTTTGCGTTGATCGTGGGGTGGCGTTAACAATTGTGGGGGCCATTTCACACTTTAGGGTGCCTATTTGGCCTCTGTGGGCCATTTAACATTGATTCCTATGGAAAAATTGGGTCAATTGAGCCATTGAACAGTAAAATCGGGTCAATTGAGAAATTTTACATTGATCCCTATGGGAAATCGCGGGCATCGCGTCGGTCGCGTCGCATCCGATTTTTAGTGCATTCAATGGCCGCGATGCCCGCGATTTTTTTACTGATTTTTTCAAAATCGTGGGCGCCGTGCTAGGTAAAGAGTACCGAATGTTCTAATCGACAAATAAAGTCTGTGCGGATCCAAACCCCCTTTCTTTGTACAACTGGTTTTGTGTATATATGAATGAGTGTCAGTAGGCTGAGAAAGGTTTTAGTATACCACTCATTGTTTCCTTTTGTAATGGTTATATCCAGAAAATCAACTGACACCTGGCTTATATTGAATGATAGCTCTATATTGCATCCATTTGTGTTAAGGTGGGTGCAGAATTTGTTAAACTCTTTTTCATCCCCCTTCCAAAAAAAATTAAATATCATCAATGTAATGGGCCCAGGACACCAAATTTGCTCCGAGCTGGGCATAACTCCATAGGTGGTCCTGCTCCCACTTGCCCATAAAGATTATTGTGTATCTGGGAGCAAATCTGGTGCCCATCGCCATGCTCACCTTTTGGATATAAAAGCCAGACTCAAAAGAAAAATAATGATGGGGGTGTGGCTTGGTTGGGAAGCCGAGCAGACATTTTGGAGAGCTGCTCCCACCTAAACTGACCCAAAACGGGATTCTACCTCCGTGGTGGACTCTACAAATTGGGGCTGCAGTCTCACAGCTCTAGTGTAGCCCCTTGCACCTGGCAATATCAGCTTCAGAGCCGGGTGTCCATTGGTTTGGATGCTGCGGGTTAAGGCCTGCAGGTGACATCAAGCCGGGACTTAAAGTAGATACTGTGGCCGCCTGCTGGACCCTCGGATCCTCTTGACTTACCTGGCGGCGTGCTCCTGCTTGAGGGACGACCTGAGGCTGGCGAGCACAGCGAGCCCCGCGAGGGGACGCAAATTACTTCACATGTATTCTGCGTCCCCTCGGGGGGGGGGGGGGCTCACTGCGCTTGCCATGCTTTGGGCTCGGTGGCTTGCTGCGCTCGCCACACTATCTAAAATCAACTCCACGCCGACGTGGATAGTGGGGGTATGAAAAGGTCGGAGGATGCATACCACTGTGCTCGCCACGCTTCTGGTTGGCGTTGATAGTGGGGTGGCGTTAACAATGGGGTGGCATTTAACATACTGTAGGAATCATCCATCAGGGTGGGTGTACAATTAAAAATCGGGTCTGGGGGTGCATTTAACATAGGAATCAGCCATCAGGGTGGCTGTACAATGGCAAATCGGCTATGATCACGTCACATCGCATGCCATTATAATGTGATATAAAAATTGTATAGTCGGCTCTTAAAACCCTGAAATCGGGTCCCATCGGGTCCCATCGTATACCTTAATTAGGGGTATACGATGCGACCCGATGGGCGCCGTGATAATACACAAGTACCTCAATTGATTCATACCCTATGATGAGTTGGTAAAAAAATTTAGCCAAGAGTCAGTACCCTACCACTCTTGATCTTACAAAATGTAATTGGCAGATTCCCTTGACAGAAACTGCTAAGGCAAAAACAGCCATCTATACCCCCAGATGGCTCATTTTAGTACAAAGTGCTGCCATTTGGTTAACATGGTGTCCCAGCAACCTTCCATAGAGCTATGAATCAGTTGCTGCGTCCCCACAGAGAATGTGCAGCTGCATACAGTATTTAGACAACATTGTTATCTTCAGCTCTGACTGGACATCACACCTACCTAAGGTAGAGGCCATTTTAACGTTTCTACAGGCATTTACTGCCAACCCTGAGAAATGTGCCATTAGTATGGTGGAAGCCATGTTTTTTGGGTACATTGTGGGCAGAGGACAAGTTCAACCTCAGCCAAGTAGAAGCAGTCCACACCTGATCAAAACCTAAATCTAAGTCACAACTTAGGACATTTCTCAGTCTGGTGGGATATTATCGCAGGTTTATTTGAGATTTTGCCACTATAGTGGCTCCACTAACCGAATGTCTTAAAAAACAGACAAGATAACATGGTCTTGACCAGTGGAATCTGCATGGCAGAATTTAAAATGTGCTTGGTGTACCGAGCCTATTTTGCAAGCTACTTACTTTAATAAACAATTTGTATTACTGACAGATGCCTCTGTGACAGGATAAGGAGCTGTTCTTTTCCAGGAGGTAGATGGTGAGGAGAAGCCCATCCGCTACCTTAGCCGTAAGTTACTGCCCAGAGAGCGCTAGTACTCAACTGTGGAATAGGAGTTGTTAGCAATTAAGTCGGCAGTTGAGTCCTTAAGATAATATTTATTAGGACATGAGTTTTTTGTTGGTCACAGACCATGCCCAATTAAAGTGGATGCATACAAACAAAGAGGTAAATGCTCGTATGACCCACTGGTTTTTGACCTTACAGCCATTTATGTTTAGCTGTAAGCTGTGCAACCTTGTTGGCGGAAAGATCAGCTCAATGCTGATGCCCTTTCCTGGAGGCTTGTAGATTCTGATCCTCCAAAGCAACCTTGTGGTGATGCTAGGGGAGGAGGAGGAAGGCGATGTTAACGACCTCTGGAAAGTGGTTGAGGGCTTTGCACCCAGGCGGATGACACAAGTATGAGGTGGGCAAGGCAGTGAGCTTGCCTGAAAATGTAGTAGCTTCACCAGGGTGGTTGAAGCCAAGGGGGGGGGGGGGGGGGGTGGGGTGGGGTGGGGGTGTAGCAGAGACAGTATCTCTCCATATGGGAGTAATTTGGAGGATACAGACCAAGTTTTGGAGTAGTAGCAGCAACCTAGCTTTTTCAATCATCAGCACCTGTGCGCTCTTGATATAAGTGTTTTCAGGGCAAAGGGAAAACGCTCTTGATGGTGGATTTGCTGCCCAAGTGATAAGCCAGGCTGTGGGCTATAGTAGGGACCACATGAGCTTCCTGAAGTGCTTGTATTATACCGGGACCTGTATGCTGCAAATGCTTTAACTTTCATTACTGTGATGATTACGTGGTATGCTGTTTACCTGAAAAATAAAGACCAAGACCTTGGGAAAGCACCAAGAGTGTGGCTCCAATGACCTCAAACTCTGTGGGACAAATCTATCACCATGGTTACACAGGCAACACTATACATTAATTTTAATGTAGTATAACAATACTGGCCCTGCTGCTGATAGTAGCAGAAGTAATCAACAGAGTAACAATGACTACAAACCTCAGTTATATGTATTGAGATAAAGCGCTGTAGCCTTAAATCCTTATGCAAAATGCCATTGCTGAAACTTGTAGCAATTGAAAAAAATGCATTCTCTAAAGGATAATCACAACCTAAGACGAAACAAAGTTTAGTTTTAAAGGAATCATTATAGGCCAAGCTGTTCATTAAGACCCTTTGTTGCCAATATTTCCAATTTAAAGAATAACCATGATTCATTTGCAGTAGAAACATACTGTTTGAAAGCTTCTGACAACTCCTGGTGGCAGGGCCGGAGCTACCACTAGGCAGAGTTAGGCAGCTGCCTAGGGCGCTGGCCACTAGAGGGCGCTCCAGTACTGTGATCATGTTAATTAAGTATTTTAATGGACTTCGTGAGTTGTAGGAGAGTCTGACACTTTCCCCCAGCACATTTTGTACATCGGAAACCTGTTACCCGGTCCTGGGAGCAGGTACTGCGGGTGATTGCTGGGCTCAGCTTCCAGCAGCAGCTGGCAAACACAAGGCTTGTGTCCCTGCTCTAGTTCTGCTGCTTCCTGCTGCTGCTCTTCGTTCACACAGAGATCGTCTAAGCTCCGCCCCCTCCAGCACAAGATGATGATCCTAAAGAGACCTCACCCTGCCACTGCTGCCAGCATGGTTGCCAGCCCAGATCATCCAAACATAAAGAAAAGGTGACTGGCCTGGGACATACTTGTATTTGAGGGAGGGGAGGTGCAGGGATGGTTTTACATTTGTGTTGGGGGAAGTGCAGGGATGGTTTTAGTAAAGCATGTGTGTTGGTAGAAGTGCAGGGATGGTTTTACATGTGTGTTGGGGGAAGTGCAGGGATGGTTTTACATGTGTGTTGGGGGAAGTGCAGGGATGGTTTTACATGTGTGTTGGGGGAAGTGCAGGGATGGTTTTACATGTGTGTTGGGGGAAGTGCAGGGATGGTTTTACATGTGTGTTGGGGGAAGTGCAGGGATGGTTTTACATGTGTGTTGGGGGAAGTGTAGGGATGGTTTTACATGTGTGTGTTGGTTGAAGTGCAGGGCTGGGGGACCTGTGTAGGGACATACTAAAAGGAATGACAGTGGAGTACATCCCCATGTGGGTTGGTTAAAGTGCAGGGCTGGGGAACATGTGTGTTGCAGGGCTGGGGAACATGTGTGTTGCAGGGCTGGGTAACATGTGTGTTGCAGGGCTGGGGAACATGTGTGTTGGGTAAAGTGTAGAGTTGGGGGACGTGTGTTGCAGGGCTGGGAAACGTGTTAGGGAAGAGGCATGGTGCAGGCCGGGCCTGCTTACATGTGTGTAAGGGATACTGCTGGGTGCAGAGCTGGAGTACAGGTGTGAGAAGGAAATATATATAATATAGTCCTCAGTGATCTGGCTCCCCCTTTGAAGTACATTGCTGTGCACCGGGTGCCCGCACAGAAGCAATGCTAGACAGGAGGGGGCTGATGCAGCACTCCAGGCGACTGTAAATAATGTCCACGCTGATACAAAATTAAGAGCAACGTTTCAATGCCTTTATTATGGCCTGATGAAAATGCCATAACGAAGGCATTGAAACGTTGCTCTTAATATTGTATCAGCCAGGACAATATTTACAGTCGCTTTGAGTGATGCACCAGCCCATATATATATATATATATATATATATATATATATATATATATATATAGTGTTCATTCTAGCACCCGCTATATTTGAAAAGCCATGCAGTTCCTCTTCCCTGCCTGGGGTGTCGCTGTCTGCTGTAGAGGTTCTAGCACAGTGTGGTCTGTATATCAGCACTGATATGCAAACCAGACCTGTGCTAGAAACACCACAGCAGACAGCGACACCCCAGGCAGGGAAGATGAACTGCATGGGTTTTCAAATATAGCGGGTGCTAGAATGAACACTATATATATATATATATATATATATATATATATATATATATATTCCTAACGAAATTGGGGGGGGGGGGGGGGCGGCATTATTAGAAGTTTTGCCTAGGGTGCCAAACCGCCTTGCACCGGCCCTGCCTGGTGGTCAATCAACCAAATACTAACCAGGCCCAACACTGTATAGCTTCCTAAACCAGAAAACATTAAATGTAGTTTTGGTTGTATGTGAATTCTTTCTATTTACTTAGAACTTTTCTTCTTCTCACAGTTTGTGAGCTCCCCAGTCTATGCACTTCCTTGTCCGATCTTGCTTCTTTTCACCCGATTCAGATGGATTGGGACAACAAATCTGAAATTGAAAAGTGCCCAAATTGGCTTTGTTTGACATCCGATCTGATCCGATGTGCAGTCCTGTGCACATTGGGTCAGAGCCGGAGATCCGATGTGTAGCACATAGGATAAATCACAATCGGACCATCAACGGCACATCACGGGTCACATCATATGTAAGCCCTCCTGGGGAGCTGCCGGAGGGAGTTCAGGGGAAATCGTGTGCAACTTTCCATTCAGACAATTTGCAGTAGTGTATGAGGGCCTTAAAATACCATATTTAAAGATTAAGAGGGTATTCATTCCGGGATTCAGACTGTCGGAATGTCCCGACAGTCGGAATCCTGGGCCATTTTTGTCCGATCTGACAGTAACTCGACGGTAGGCATTTAATGTTCCGACAGTCGAGTGTTGGAAAGTTTACGGATCAACGAAAACAGATGGAGATTGTCGAAAACGGCTGAGAATTTGACAGCCTGTGACATTTTTGGACAAAACAAATCCAACTTTAAAACAAAAGTCAGATCTGGCTGCCTTCAATGCTGTCAGTATCATCAGCATTGAACAGGCGAGTGATTAAATACACCCCTAAAAGGCACAGATTGAATACCCCCCTAATAGGCACAGATTGAATACCCCCCTAATAGGCACAGATTGAATAACCCCCTAATAGAGACACATTGTAAAGTACAAGTTAAAAAATATTACAATATAAAACTCTGAAGCATAAAATGAACCAGATGAAAACAGAGACTTTTTAATGACCATTGAGTAAATCAGTTTCCCAGAGCAGTTTGCTTGAGCGCTGTGATGACATGCTATTATAGTTGTCCTTAGAGGTCATTCATTAGCATACTGTATAATGAGCGTACACAACCCTAGATGTGTATATAATCTGTTTCTGATAGATAAGAAGGCTGGGACAGGACATGTTCTACGGTATGCCGGCTATTGCACAGTATTGTACATCACAGCAGAGCATTAGACACTTATTTCAGATGCATTTGGAATATTACTGAAGTTTTGCACTTGCAATAACTCAGTATCAGCACAGTACCGTGTACAGTACAGCAGGTAGAACATTAATTTGCGCAGAGAAATTGTAACAATTTGTGTATACTTTATTTCAGCAAAGTGTCAGTTACACTGTTTGCATTTACAGGTAAGGGAATTTTTTTTTATAATTTGGCCAGTTCAGCAAGTCAAGTGTTTATCTTAGAACAACAAGACAAAGGGCAAATTCTGAGCGCAGATTGTGGGATTCTGCACTGCAGCTGTCTCAATTTAGGGGGATTACCAGACCCCTTAGAATTGGAGAATGCAAAAAAAAAAAAGATGGACAGAGGCAGCGCTGTGCAAAATCCTTTACTTATTTATTAAAAAGTTTTGATACTCTTAAAAAACAGTATCATGTATATATCAACAGTATTCTACAGCCATATTATTATAAAAACAACTCACATGTAGAAATTCCCCCTATTGTTTAGTACATGAAGTTAGATGCATGCATGCAAATTAAAAGGGTTTTTCTGTGATCACTTCCACACACTTCAAATGGATTAATGGGTTAATGGGTTAATGATAACTCAGTTCAGTCCCACCAATGTGCACATGGTATAATGGTAATACTTAGAGTACTCTTGGCAGTAGGTGAGGGAAGTGGCTTCCAGACCCCGGTGTCACGCTCCGACCACTGGTGCTTTCCAAGGTAATGCGGTCATATCCGAGGGTATCCACCGGCTCTGTGAAAAGGCTGCCAACTGTAATCCCCGCTCTCCTCTACGCGTTTCTCTGCCTCAATCAATCTCAGCGGCTTCCTCAGGAGGTGTGTATCTTAGAACTAAAAAAAAAATCATAAGGTTAGTGTAGAAATATGCTTGCCTAAAGTACTCTCTTCCAGCACCTGATGTTGTATGGCATCTGCAATGGCACATTGCTTGCTGGAAGAGGGCTGGTGATGTCCATCTCAGTAGCGCAGCGCTGTGAAGAAGTGCCAACAGCAGCAGGCGGGGTCAACAGCAGCGGCAGGATTTGAAAAAAAAATCACTTTAAAATACTGAGTTCTCTCTTAGCCAATCAGAGGACCGTCCAGTGTTTTAAAGAGTTTTTTTCAAAATCATTCAGGTAAAATCACTATTGATCCAACTTATGCTGGGTACACACCAGGACGACTAGGGCCCGATCCCCACAATCTAGATCCAATTCCGATCAATTGGATGTAGATTGTGTGCTGATTGGGCCCTTTTCTGACCTGGTGTGGACCGATACCGATCCGATGCGCGGTCCCGCGGGTCGGTCGGTCGTTATTGAGATCCTACCTGCTGCAGGTAGGATCTCAATGACGACCATACAGCCGGGTGCGGGTCGCCATCGGATCGGACCCACTCACGGTGCACATCGTGAGCGGTTCGTGCCCCCCCGCGTCATCGTGAGCGGGTCGGATGAGACACTGACGACCCGCTCACGATGTGCATCGTGAGCGGGTCGTCCTGGTGTGTACCCCGCATTATCCTGAGGAACCTGAGGAAGTGGGGAGTGAAATGTCAGTGGGATGGTCTGTGCTTGTACATGTACAAATGTTAGTGTTTCTTCACAAGACTGGAGAGCACAGCACATTGTAATAATGACAAAACAGTTTGAAATATATATCTCAGTTGTAGCTTGAATTTTGTTAATATGCTGTCATTGATGTTTGTGTCCTAATTTAACCCCTTGAGTGCCAAGTGAAATTGTCCAAATAGGTGTGAAAGTTCCCAAATAAACATTGTTATTCATTATAATGATTTTTAATGTCACCTTATATAGCAACTATTATTTTTTTTCACAACACATTTCACATTTTTTATTTGCATTTATATAACAAATGTGAGCAGCGCTGGGATTTTTAGCAGATATTCTGAACATCTCACAGAGAGATGCTGGTGCTTAAAGGGTTACTATAAAAGCTAACACAGTTGCAATAGCAATTATTTATAAATTAAACTGTATTTACAGAAAAACCTGTCTGGGCTGATAGGAAATTATTCATCCAACTATATAACGGCTGCACAGGTTTGTTTTTGCTTTGGGTAGCACAGTGGCTGGAGCTAATGGCCCTTATTCTGGTTGGTGCGTACTTTCCCGTATTCTTTCGGATGGCGTTTTTTAGCCATCTGCGCATGCGTGGGGAACGCTATGCGCATGTGCCACGCACAGTCTCCGTACTCGTTCTCACTAATACCGTACAGAAATGTGCACCGCAATCACTCGGGAAATATGGGCGTGTTATGGGCGTCATTCGGAATGACACAGGGGCGTAGTTTCAAAGTGGGCTAAACAGGGCGGAAACATGGGCGGACATGGGGGAGTGCACTTATTTTGCTGGGCGTGCATTCGGACAGCACGCCGAATGCACGCGAACAAAAAGGCAAGAAATGTGCGGTGTCCATAAGCAAGTATTGCTTTGCGGACACCACTCGGTCATGCGCTAGGCAATCGGAACGCCTAATCAGGACGGACGCACCTCAACCAATGTCAGCTGAACACAATACAATCACCTAATTTACTCATTACTTGTTCATTACACGCTTCTCACTGCTTCAATTGGAACCATTGCAGCTTAAAGGAACATTACATGCTGCACTTGTCACACACTTTTACACTGCAAATAATGAACCCAACTTAATATAAATAATACAAATACACATGTCACTTCTACATGTAACAATTAAATCACACATTTGGGGGAAACAACAAAACATTTATTAAAGGAACTTACTTATAAAATAAATTTGAAATCATCACAAAATAAAAGGTAGCATACCAGCAATAAACGTAAATAATATATAATAAATGTATTATAGACATACATAGCCACAGCAGAATCATTAGGAACACATCAGGTGGCTTCACAACAAAAGTATAGCACCAACACTTCAAGTACAGCACACAGTAATGCTAGCCGAAACAGGGCAACAGGGGAACCAAACATGACATTCGAAGCCAGGGCAAATGTGGGTACCCTCGGCATGGAATTGGACACAGGAAGCTGACACACACAGCTCAATGAAAGATTTTGGAAGACATAACGGTGGAGATTAATGTGGACACAAGTTCATTTGCGGGCACGTTTGCCCCTGGCAGGCTCCTTGCCACGTGCAGCAGCTCTTCCGCCACAGCCACGGCCACGGTCAGATGGTGGGGCAGGTGAAGCACATGCTGGGGAGGGGGTGGATCTTCTTCCCCCTCTGGCAGCAGGGAGTGCTGATGTTGGTAATGCACCAGAAACGGATGCTATCAGGACCCTATTGCTGTTAACTAGCTCCACCATAAGATCATTATGGCGGAGGAGGAGCTTATTTTGCCGCAGGGCTTGATCAGCCAGCACCTGGTGGGTCCATTGGAGGCCCCTGAGGAGGAGGTGGAGGCCTGTGAGGTCGTCCAGGCGGCCGGAATTGGTATGTATACATAAGGATTAATTTATCCTTTTGGCATTTACTATTTGCTATGTAGCACTGGTGATTCAATTGATTTTTACAATACTATAAAGTGACAAAACAAACGGGATAGCAACAAACACACTTTGGGGTTAGATAGGGTGGCCAAACCATCCCTTTCATCCAGGACACATATTAATGACACAGGTTATGAGGATGCCTTTCATGGCGATTTTAAGCGCCACTGAACCTGTGTAGTTAATCTGTATCCTGGAAGAAAGGGATGACTTGCTCATGTAAGGGTTACATGTCCCTGCTGCAAGCATACAATCTGTAGCCTCATATAGGTGAGTAGAGTTTACTGGTGAATGATCTTTCTAAACTAGATTAAGTATGGCATAAATGGAGTATGGACAGGCGTGGCTTAGACTGGAGTAACAAGTGGTCAGTGCCCCTGGGCCCTCCTCTAGCTAACCACCCCCTGCGGTCTGCATGTATGTTTTGCACCATAATTGTGTGTTGATTTGGTCTTAGTAATGATTTTGAGCATGGGAGTGGGTTAGTGCTGCAGCTTCCCCTAACTGGCATTATGACAATGATTTCTGGAGCAGACCATCAGCAGGCAAGCCATGCATGATTGCACAAATGTACTGAGCATTCCTGAGAGTTGTGCAACTCCCCTGCCAGGCTCCATCATATAACAGACACTGAACTTTGTTTGCAGAATTGTGATTGGTGCAGCCCGTGACATGCTTCTCAGAGCTTAGTCATGGGTGGGTTTGGATTGAGAAGGAGCAGTATGACTGTGAGGTGTTCTACAGAGTAAAGGGCAAAAATCAGGCTTTCCATGTAGGAGGTATGCATGTATGTATAGGTGTATGTGTCATATATATAGTTATATATGTGTGTCTATATATATATATATATATATATATATATATATATATATATATATATATATATATATATATATATATATATACATACATATACACACACACCTGTCACGGTGCATGTTTAAAATGTAAATGTAGGTATGACTATGTTAAATGTATGCTTGAATATCATTATTAATTTTTCCTTTTTTCTCTGGTCCACAGATGAGCCAGCCCAAGCAGAAGAGGGTCTCCGTGGGGCCCTCATCAGAATTAGAGCCCACATGCCCCAGGTAATGGCGGAATTGGACCGGGTCCTGGATGGGGCCAATTAATTTTTTTATTTATTATTTATTTTCTACCTTTTGTTTCATAAATAAATTGTTAATTACAGTTCAAAGTTGTCCGTGTTTTTTTATTACATGCAAAAGTATATGTGTAACTTGTTTAAAATCTTTTCAATAAGCTAAATGTAAATAGTGTATATAGATGTATGTTAGGGTCACATGCTGTAAGGGTTAATGTGTGTAATGAATGTACTAGGAATGTGGTTCAGTATAGATTAGGATTTAATTGATTGAAATAGCTAACAATCACTTTTTAATTAGGTTGCCTAATTGCCTAAGTGGGTCATGTGATCGCTGTGTGTACTCAGTACAAAAGGGTTGTATTTTGCTTAAATACTCCGCATCGGGGCGTACGGACAGCTTCCCGTCCGTTTTAACGCGGTAAGACCGTGCTTATGCGAGAAGACCGTGCAGAATCTGTACGTGTCCACCGCACACGCACGGTTTGTTTGTCGTCCGTACATACGCCCTGTTCTTAAAGAGTGAGTCCGTCCGAATGCGGAGGACACGTGGGCGTTTCTACGGACGTTGCCCGTACGCCACCGCACAGCGTGGCGTGCGGACCGCACCGTAAGAATACGGGAAAGTACGCACCAACCAGAATAAGGGCCAATATTATTACTCAGGCAGAGTGGACCAAGGGCCTGATTCAGGTTTAATCGGTCCCCTGCAAATTCACTGCGGGTACCGATGTTTCGGGTCTGCACATGCGTATCAGCAAATATGTGCAGACCCGATGTGCAAATGCCTTCTGCGACTGTCACAGTCATTGAGGTGTTTGCACACAGCGGGGCAGGAAGTGTGTGTGTGGGGGGGGGGGGGCTGTCACATGGGCACACCTAGCGTTTCCTGGGTGTGCCCACAAAAATGGTTGGTGCACCATGAAAAATGCTGGGTGTCCCCATGTGAACGCATGCGTGGGAAGCCTGCATGGGGCAGGTGGCTGACATCACATGATTCTCGTTCTTTCCGATGTTCTCGTTCTTTCCAAAGCAAATAATAGTCAGTCTAGACTGTCTTTTATTTGCGAACAGGGAAAAAAATAATTTGATGGTCGGCGACCATCAAATTATTTTTCACCCGTACGCCCACATGTGAATGGACGTGTAAGCTACACCTCCATTTGCCTGCTGCGCGGACGTTTACCCGCTCGCTAAGCAGCGAATGTACACTTGATTCAGGCCCCAAATGTAATAAGCGTCAACAAATGGTAAAGTAGAGAGAGATGAAGAGTGATAAAGCACCAGCTAAATAGCTCCTTACTGCTATGCTACAGGCTGTGTTTGAGAAATGACAGTTAGGCGCTGACTGGCTGGTACTTTATCACTCTTCATCATTCTCCACTTCATCACTTGCAAAGGCTGAATACCTTTGGCACACTGTGTTGACGTGTTCAGGATTGCACTCAGGTAGTAGCCGGAGCTCAGGATCACATTGTGTGGCAATGGTGGACAGAACTGACCGTTGCACTTGGGTAGCAAAAGGGCCAAATCATGGAAAACAAACTGCTTCAGTTGTTCCTTCTACGCCCTCATTGCTTTCATGTATTACTGATATGTGCCCATTTTACCAACAGATCAATAGTACAGTATGCATCTTGTCAAGAGTAATTCAGATTGAAAGATACATTTTACATTCCATAATATTTGGTGACTTCATTCATTGTTACAACTAGGCACATTATAATCCATACAAAAGCATCAGTCTTTAATTTTTTGTGTACAAAGACTTTCCTATCGCCACTTAAATGGCTGTATTACGGGGATAATATCCCTTTATTACGTTTTTAAACAAAGGAGGTGTTACGTACTACTTAGTATTAGACAGATTCATAACAAGAAAAGATAAGTATTCATGTTCATGTGGGTGCACTGAAAGTCACAAGACCATTCATAAAATATAACTTTTAATGATATACAGTAAAAAATTGTGAAATATTAAAATATAGTGAATAAAGATAGAAAGACAAAAAAAATTAGAATTCAAATATAAGTGGCCGCTGCTTCTCTATGTCCACCTTTTGCAGGGATAAATCTTCCATGTATGCCTTAAAGTCAAAAGGGGTAGCTTCTGTGTATCTTATGCTAACTTGAAAGTTCAGTGGCTTTATGTCTAGCCCATTAATGACACTTTGGGCGAGATTTATTGGGTTTACCGTTTTTGACAAAATGCGATTTAAACTCAAATCGCCGTTTATCGCCATTTTTTTATATCGCATTTTTCCCCAGAAACCGCGTATTGAATGGCTGGCGCAAAGCCGCCCGAAAAGTGCGATACATGGCATTAGACGGCGATAAGGTGCGAATTGAGTCGATGTAATACGCCATAAAAGTGCGATTTCCGGGTTCGGTCATGTGCGTATTAGCGTCCAACCGGAGTGCGATTTACACCAATACACCTGAACAGCCCATAGAACATGCTAAACTATTGGCCCACCTTAGTCCCTTGCAATACGCATCACACCCCCTATATAAAGTGGCGCAGACGCCATTTTACCCTTTGAAAGGGAGTAAGGCGTTTGAGATGGAGAGGAGAGGAGCTTTTGTAAGGTGCAGAGGAGACAGAGGGACAGCCAGCTTGGGCCCAAACACCCCAACCACTGGGAGAGGTAGGGGAGTGAGAGCCAGCACTGCCAGAGGCAGGACAGGGAGAGCCAGCATGCTCCCAGCAAGAGCTGCGCCAGGGAGAGGCCACATGGTGGAAGCTGAGCAGGTGGCTATGGAGGATGAGGAGGAAGCAGGCACAAGCCAGGTGTCCTCACAGGAGGAACAGAGTGCCAGGCACACAGAGGAGGAGCTGCAAGAGGGGGATTTCTCTGAGGTGGACTGGCCTGTGCAGGAGGCAGAGGAAGCTGAATTGGAGGTGCTGGGTGAAGAACCAGGACAGGAGGAGGAGGAGGAGGAGGAGGAAGAGGGTGAGCCTGGAAATGTGGAGGAGGATGATGCAGCTCGTACAGCTAGTGGGAGGAAAGTCAGGTTCTCATATGAGGAGAATATGGCCCTGGTACGTGCACTCCTGCCCCTGTATGACCGCCTACTTGGTCCTCACCATCATCGCAAAAGTGTGGCAAGGAAAAAGGGGATGTGGGACAGTATCACCTCCGCGGTAAATGCAGTTAGCGCACACAAGAGGAGTGTGCGCAACGTCAAAAAGCATTACAATGACATCAAGCGCCTCCTCAAAGCCAAGCTTGCCCTGGAGAAGAAAGAGGCCTGTCGCACAGGAGGTGGCCCTAGGCAGGAGGTCCACTTTAAGGCATATGAGAGGTTGCTACGCCGAATCATCCCACCGGAGGTGCTTCCCGGCATCCACATTGCCGACACAGACAGGCCCCCCACTCCACCGCCAACTGGTAAGTGTCCACACATGTCAATGTAATATTTTGCTATGTCATGTGCGCATGCTATTATGCTGCTATGCTTTATGTGTCCAAAAGATTGCTGTGTGTGGAACTACATCTCCCAGCAAAATCACATTTTGCTACCTTGCATTGCCTAATAATGGACTCTGCATGTTGCTGGGTTATGTAGTTCCACAGATCCTATTAATGTGTGCTGTCCTAAACACTGTAGGCCTGCAGTGTACTTGATTGTTAATCCTTATCAATCCTCTGGGTAGTTGAGAAAGCACTTTACAGTCACTTTTACATGTGTAATCTGCTGGTCTTTTCTGTTATTTGAAAGTGGATACAAAATATTGTTCACAGGCATAATACTCAAATAACCACTTCAGTTCAAAGTCTTCAAATTCCTTATGTAATCATATCAGGGTCCAAACGTTTGATTGAGGCAAAGTTTTTATCTGCATCATGCGAAAAATGCCAGTTAGGTGCAAATGATAATAATAGAAAATGTCTTCTTCTTTCAAACAGCTCCAGCTCGGGAGTCCCAGCCTGCTGTTGACCAACATCAGCCACATCCGATTGGTGACACTGTCCAGTCTGCAGGTGAGATATCATAGTGTTACACACACACATTGCACAAAACACACATGCCTGCCCCCACCACAGTAGCCTGTGCCAATGCATAATGCATGAGCAACACCTAACCATTCCAAATAAGGTAACATGACCCACCATACACCAATCTGCATAGCATACTTACCACTCTTTTCTCATGTGTAGGTCCTTCACAACCGATGCCTGAACCAACGGATCCCATGCAAAATCTCGACGACATGAGTGAAATCATACTGGAGACGGTGACATCATTGGAGCCTGCACAAAACCAAGCACACCCAGTCAATGAAGCCCCCTATACGCAGTCACATAGGCAGCAGCCCACAAGCATTGCACCCACCAACACCCCCACTAGTGCGGAGGAGTTGGCGCAATCCATCCATATTTTTAAGGGGAAACAACTCGCTTTTATGGAGGTGCAGACCACCCAACTAGAAACGGTGAAGGGGTATGTGCGGAACATAGCTCTGCAAATGCGAAGAATTTCGCAAAGTGTGCGGGCTAATGTAGGGACACAAATTCGTCTTGTCTCTACATTAGACACACGCTTAGCAGAAATTGGCCGAGCCATTCAGGGTCAAACTACTAGTTTTAGAGGTCTAAATACCAACATAGTTGAACAGACCCAAGCAATTAATGGGCAAACAACTGCGTTGATGTCCCTACAAACGCAAATCAGCCTCAGTGCTAATACTTTGTTAGGTCAGCACCAAACCACATCTACCCAAAGCAGTAGTGTCTCCTCCACACCCATGAGTGGGTCCCTCACTACTCCCCCACGGCGTAGTGTCGCCAAAAACCCAACAACGATCTATAATAAATGTCATCCTTTGTATCTTCTCCAAGAGTTACAGACATCAAGTTATGTTTGCAAAAGAAAAAAGGTATATATATATATATATATATATATATATATATATATATATATATATATATAGTTCTGTGAGTAGCAGCACTCCATATGCTTTGCTGAATAATCACTGGAAATACGTAGGTGCCCCCCGCTGTGTTTGCCGGGATGTGCCCGGGGTGTATAGAGACTGGGTAGTGGCGGCACTCACTGAAATAAAGACACCAGGGGGGAAATGTAATAGGATGAGAGATTCAGAAAGTAAGAGATTTGGTAAGAAATCTCCAGTTTTTTTAAAGCGGCAATCATTTACACTGCAACACCAGTTTTGATTTTGCAGTGTAAATGATTGCCGCTTTAAAAAACATGGAGATTTCTTACCAAGTCTCTCACTTTCTGAATCTCTCATCCTATTACATTTCACCCTAGGAGTCTGGATGATAACCCAATGTTTCAAAGCCGGTGCAGCTTCTTTATCAAGGTGCAGAAGACAAAGTGACTAGTTACAACATATACCTTTATACCTCCCTACTTGGTGCGGCATCCCCTCCCCCCCTCTGTTCTGGATCACCTGACCTGTCGTCACGGCGCCGTACTTGGTGGTGGACGTGGGGCCGACCTTACATCACAGGTGTGTAGTATCTAAAAAGATTATGGTACATAAAATATATAAATAAGTTCAATAAATAGTGCACATAAATTCAATAAAAGGTACTCAATGCCGAGGCATCGCAGTGCAAATGCGTATACAAAAAAACAATTGTGCGATTAAAAAACCAAAACACATAAAAACTGTGAACATGCAAATAAAGTGTATATAGTGCATGATATAGGTATGAGAAGTAGCAGAGTTTTAAGAAAATGGAAAATGTTCTACAACCACAACCACATTGAACATGTGTAGTATATTTGTGCATTTTAGTTTTATTCTGTGTATTAAATGTAAAAGGAGGGGAAAGGTATTATTCTTCTCTGTCACAATCCGAGTACTGAAGCCATGTACCTTACCAGCTAAGTGCCTGCACAGGCTGAGCTTGCGTTATAGGTCCCGGCGCTGCCGGCATCCTGTAAGCTGTGGGCCTCTCTCCCTGTCATCTCCCAGTCCTCTCAGCGCTGCTGAGTCCGTGGCTGCGCGGCGCACCACTTCCCTCATCACCAGTGACAGCGTCCAGTGCTCAAAAGACTCCCTGTCCGCCGCCATTGCTCCTGGCCACAAGCATGGCAGATACAAACATACTTTCCCGCCTTAGCCTGACATGGGGGCTGCCATGTTTTCTCGGTCACATGTCTGCCTCAGCCAATGCTAGCCTGGTTTGATCTCCCAGGATACCTGCCCAGCCAATCACGGCTACCCTGTGGGTATAAGTATCCTGGGAGCTCTCACTCCAGTGCTAGTGCTTCATTTGTCATTCTGCTATGCAAGTGTTGTCTGCTGGTATTCTCTCTTTGCTGCAGTGTTCCATCCAGGTGCTCCAGTCGCTGAACCATGCTGGCTCACCATCGCCTGTGTCCATCCGGGCTCACCATCCCCTGTGCATATCGGGTTCACCATCGCCTGTGTCCAGCCAGGGTTACAGTCCTGTGTCCATCCAGGCTCACCTGTGATTTCACCTGTGATTCTACCTGCTGCCATACTTACCTTCCAGCTTCAGCCTAGCTCCATCGATGGTCCACCATCAATCCTAATCCGATACTCCGGTTTTCATCTCCAGCTGTCTCCATCCATTCCATCTGGATTCCACAGCTCATCCTCCGGTCCGATACTCCAGACATCACTACTCCATTATCCATCCGATGTTCTACCATTGATCTGTCATCAGTGCAAGTAGTATCGCTTCCTCATTTTAGAGACTGTATTGCCATACCACCGCTTAAGCATACTGCCTGTACCATCTTTATTCATCTACAATAAACCAGTTGTATTTTATCATCGTCTGCTTTTCCCTGGGTGCACTGTCGTGCTCATATGCACAAGGGTCTCCTCAAGCCTGCCAGGTTTCATTACCAACCCAGACCCCCACCAGAGGTCTTAGTCAGGCCGACTCAGACCCCTGGTGTGACATTCTCCCTCTTCTGATAATTATTATTATTATGATGATTATTATTATTATCATTATTATCATTATTATTATTATTATTATTATTATATTGGTATTTTTATTGTCTTGCAGAATCCCATGGAGAACATTACTTATATGATAGAATTCCATATTGTGCCATTTTCGATGAAAGCCGGTGATGGACCCCTTATTTTATGTGTTTTTTTCCTAGTATTTCTGTTTGTAGTCCTGGTGAATATGGCTATAATCACAGTGATATGTCTGGATTCCCGTTTACACACCCCCATGTTTCTGTTTCTCTGTAACTTGTCCTTTGTAGACATGTGCTACACAACAGTTACTGTCCCCAAACTGCTGGACATATTACTATCCGGGAATAACACAATGTCCTTCCCACAATGCTTCACTCAGGTGTACTTCTTCCTCCTAACTGCCAGCTCCGAGGATTTACTACTATTTGTGATGGGGTATGACCGGTACATCGCCATCTGTCATCCCTTACACTACCACCAGATACTGAGGAAGAAGGTCTGTATCCTGATTGTGACCATGATCTGGATATGCGCATGTCTAAACTCAATGATGTGTTCAGTTTCAATTCTTAAAATGTCCTTCTGTCGATCAGTCACCATCTATCAGTTCTTCTGTGATGCTAAAGCTCTGATTAATATCGCCTGTTCTGGCACAAACATGTTCTATGTCTCCATGTATGTAGACATACTTTTATTTGGTGTTTGCCCAGTTTTCATCAATATAATGTCATACAAAAAAATTGTCATTGTTATATTGCATATTAAATCAAAGGAAGGAAGAAATAAAGCTTTCTCCACCTGCTCATCCCACCTCATCGTTATGACCATGTACTATGTTAATGCTATATCTGTCTATATGATACCACCATCAGACCAATCCAATTTCCTTGAACAGATTTTGACTGTGATCTATACAACAGTGATCCCCGTGGTCAATCCTCTCATATATAGTCTCCGTAATCATGAAATCAGGAGAGCACTTCAGAGATTAGTGGCTCATACTTAGCCCCTTTCCTGTATCCATTGGCATAGATCAAACCCTTTTCTGGTAACTGTCCTAGTCGATGGCTGGTTCACATAAGAAAGAATGTCATCTGAGATGCAGACATAATAGGGTTCCTCATGGTCCTGGCGTGGTCTTGCCTGGTCATATTCCTGATTTCAGTGTTATAAAGATATGTGAAAATAGACCAAAATGTGCTATTGCAATGTAGGCATGGACCCCCTGAAGAACCACCTTCATACTGATCCTCATAGATGGAGAATATATCGTACCAGCTAAACATATGATTTTAAACAACAAGTTGAGAATGACATCAACCACCTACCCGGCTCTCAACTTAAAACAAAACATTTATTCCTACTGGGAGCCCCACCACAAACATTCCCAGTCACAGATATGTCCTCATAGCAGAGTTACTAGGACTCTGGTTGCAGGGTGTCATTTATTTAGGATGTTTTTGTAGAGTCACAAACCTGGCAATGCACCTGGGTAGCAGAGTTTAAGGAACTTTGGTACTTGTGTAGTTTCACGGCGCCAAATCGGGGCCACCGCTGTGAAACTTGTCAGCTTGCCAGACTCTGTGTTTAACTGTGCACATGCCGCTCTAGCTGTTCTCAGCGCAGCGCGTGGCTGCTTTCCATATGTAATCTACGTTATCAGCGTAGTGCGGGGCAGCAGCAGCGCGCGCTGCCCAGCGCTGACAGGTAATTGTGGTGCTTGTAGTTCCACAGTGAAATAGACATGCCCCCGCTAACAATGGGGGCATGTAAACTGGACACCCCGGCACAGCGCTAACGTACGGGGCTTCTAAACTAGACAACCCGGCACACGCTAAAATGTAGACGCTTTAGCGTCTAAATCCAGACTCCGTGGAAACCGCTAAGAAGGGGGCATCTAAATTTAGACGCTAAAGCGTCTGAAGTTAGTAGGGTATAGGGGTACATAGGGGTGCACTGTGCAAAGCACCTTTTAAAACTGTTCACAATGACACTAGTCGACGTAACAGCTGTCGACCTTGTTAATTCCACTATCCACACCACCCCGAAGCGTGCCGAGGTCCGACCGACCTTTCCATACCCCCACTGGCCAGCGCAGCGAGACCCGCGAGAGGACGCGGATTACTTCACAGGTATACGCGACCCCTCACGGGGCTCACTGCGCTCGCCACGCTTCGGGCTCAGGCACTTTATAAAATCAACTCCACACCGACGTGGATAGTCAGGGTATGGAAAGGTCGTCGGACCTCGCCACGCTTTGGGGTGGCGTGGATAGTGGAATTAACAAGGTTGACAGCTGTTACGTCGATTAGTGTCATTGTGAACAGGTTTAAGAGTGTTTTGCACAGTGCACCCCTATGTACCCTTATACCCAACTAAATTCAGATGCTTCAGCGTCTAAATTTAGATGCCCCCTTCTTAGCGGTTTCCATGGAGTCTGGATTTAGACGCTTTAGCGTCTAAATTTTAGCGTGTGCCGGGCTGCAGGGAGTCTGGATTTAGACGCTAAAGCGTCTAAATTTTAGCGTGTGCCGGGGTGTCTAGTTTAGAAGCCCCGTACCTTAGTGGTGTGCTGGGGTGTCCAGTTTACATGCCCCCGTTGTCAGCAAAGTGCAGGACTGTCTATTTCGCTGTGGAACTACAAGTACCACAATGACCTGTCAGCGCTGGGCAGCGCGTGCTGCTGCAGCCAGCGCTACGCTGATAACGTAGATTACATATGTAAAGCAGCCACGCGCTGCGCTGAGAACAGCTAGAGCGGTACGCGCACAGTTAAACACAGAGTCTGGCAAGCTGCCAAGTTTCAAACACAGACTGTGCGTGCGGTGGCGTCGTGAAACTACACAAGTACCAGAACTTTTTACATACGGTCACAACTACACACTGATAGCAGAGCCCAAGTATAGTAGTATAATCCTATACAGCTAAATAACTCAAAATTGAAATTCGAAAATTGTGAGATAAGTTGATGGCTGCAGAATCTCAGAACTTTGCTAAGTTTGTTAAGGTAGCAGAGTAGCAAGAACTTCAAATTGCAAATATTTAGCCGAATCTAGGTACACCAGATAGCAAACAATGAGCACAGTTTCAGAAGCCCATAGATACTGTAGTGTTAGGATTAAACTTGTGTAGTAAAAGGTCATAAAACTCAGATACGCACTTGGGGCAGCAGATTGGCAGGAAGTCAGATTTGCATTTGCGTAGAAGAGTTTAATGAAGTCAGGTTTGCACATGGATAGTACAATTGCACCTTGTAAGGATCAAGTCAAAACTGCACATGGAGAACTTAGGGGCCAATTCTGGTTTACATGGAGTGAACCAAATTTGGCCCCTGCCCCAATGGTCAGGGTTTGTGCATATGCACTTCTACGCATGTGCAAACCCTGACCGCAAACGGCTTCGGCAAATTACACTGTCATGGGCAATTCCCAGAGGGGAGGGATGGGGAAGACGGGGGGGCGATACCGGGACATGGGAACCCCCAGTGTTTCATGGGCATCCCCATTAAAAAACACTGAGCATTTCCATGGGCACGTGGGAAGGCCAATGCCTGTCAGTGGGAGGCCAATGCTGCCGGGGGCAGGTGGCTGATGTCACATGGCATCACCCGCGCACCCTCTCTTAGTCCCCGGTGCCCACAAATATAAGTCAGTTGAGACGACCATCAAATGATTTCCCTGCTGCAGGCACATGCCAAGAGATGTGTCTTCGTAAGGGGAAATGGTGTGGGGGAAAGGGGGCCGGCATTTGCTGGGGCGACATCACATGGACTCGGGAAGCTGCGAACTTCACAGCTTCCCGAGTAAATTACAATGACCCCATAAGTAAAGGAACTCTGGATTGCACTCTGATAGCGGAGTGGGTGGAAATCCTGATTGGGCACTGATATCTAAGAGACAGATTCCCTTAGCTGGAGTTTGCCAGTGAAGAGGTACTCCAATTTACGGGGATGCGTGAGCATCTCACATGCTCGCGAGTCCCTGTCACCTGGTTGTGGGGAGGGGAATCCCTGCCGTCTCCGCTACAGGCAGGGTTAGTGGGGTGCGAAGGACTGCGGGCAGCGGTGGGGGAGCGGTGGGGAGGCGTGGAGTGCTCCGTTGGAATGGGGTATGCGATCCCCTGCTGGCGGTTGGTGTAGGCATTTCTAATGCCAGGAGCAGCTCAGATGGGAGCTGCTCCATTTGTACTGGTAGTAGGATTTTAGGAAACACAGGCATGTAACATATTTGTGAATTTGGGGAAAGTACAGCTGTCAGTTAGAATTTTAAATATTTTATTTAATAATACATGAAACTACAGTATGTATTAAAAAGATAAACATTGTAAAGATGGATGAGTAAATCACTATCATAGGGCATTTTGCTTGAACAATGTAATTACATAATATTTTATGTGTCCACAGAGATTTTTTCATTAGTATAATGTCATTACTGTCCGCATGGGAGAATATTACATATTACACTGTCTAAACACAGAGTAAAGGCAGGATAAACTTGGTCAATTGGTAACTGCAGGGGATATACAGTATATATATATATATATATATATATATATATATATATATATATATATATAACAATGTGCTAGTCAGGCACTCCCAATAAAAGGCTGTAGATGTCTGGTGCCCTCACAATGTAAATACAAGTAGAAGGAGCTGGTGTGGCACTCGGTGTCAAAACAATGAAAGAAACTCACGGAGCCATAAATGTGGACCACGTTTCAGTTGTATTAAACAACTTTTGTCAAGTCTTACATGAATAAAACAGTGCAAGAACATACCTTTATAGTGACATGCAAAAACCGTGTGAATAGTGATGGACGGCGCCGGGCAGGACACTGCGTCAATCCGGAAGCCGCCACTGAGGATGACGTCATGGCGCATCAGCGTCACGCACGTCAAGGCTGTGTACCCTGTCACCATAGCAACTGTAGGGGAAAAAACAGAACGTAAGAACCAGAGCAATGCATACAAAGTCAATGATGGGCTGACCCATGAAAGGCTAAATATAAAGTAAGAACACGATGCATAAATATACAATACATGAATAAATGCAGTAATCAAAAAAATCAGCATATCAGGCCTAAGCAATGTATGTGGCTGGTCAGATGACGAAGGCAGGGTATTAACGAAAGCATGCGTAAGAGATCATTTCGTTTAAACCTTTTGGAGCTATTACATCAAGGTCATGTATCCATCTAGCCTCGCACTGTATCAGTTTGAGGGAGCGATTGCCGCCTCTGATGGACCATGGGATGGTATCTATGATGCGATAGCGCAATGATGATAAGGGATGATGATGTTCCTAGGCATTTTCCCTGAAATACCTTATAAATGTCTACTCAGCCACATTTTCCCCTGAGCCAGACTTGCTAATAGCACATGACCCCACCTAAAGTAGGTATGGCCTGCTGATTGTTATAATTAGGGACATAGCATTGATTTTTTGTAAGGTGATCTTTTGAACTTTAATGGTTCATTTATCTATAGGTACACTCCCCCCTTTTTCCAGCGCCCAATTCTGCTAAAGGGCCCTTATTGAAGGCCTGTCTACATCGGGTATGTCTACTTACCTTATATTCGTATATGCCTTTTCCTCCTCCTTATCATCCTCCCTTTTTGTTCCTCCAACTTTTGTTCCTCCAACTATTGTGTTAGAATTTGCTACTTTTTTGACTTATGAGACACATGCTCTGGTTTACAGAATTTTTACAGAATCCTTTCCGAATTTCTGACTCTTACAAAGAATTTTAAAAGATTGTTTTTACAACATACCGCACTTTCCCGGTATGTATTATATATCATATTTTTTTAAATTTCTGAAAGAAAAGGTTTTAAATATTTGGTGTTATATATATATATATATATATATATATATATATATATATATATATATATATATATATATATATATGATTCTTATGGCATTCTGTACCACCCACAGTGTACCCCTGAGGAAGTCTCTTCGGAGAATATGAATTTGTAAATGTCATACATTTGTATTTTTAATAAATGTGATTGAATTATTACTCTACCTACTTGCTTGAAACCTGAGCACATAATAAGGTGGTGGGAATTCCTACAGCGCCCTCTACATCTTTTCTCGTGTCTTTTCTCTTATCTCCCACTAACAGGGGGGATTTTGTAGAGGTAGCCGCTATCTATTATTGGAAGCGCATTCAGGGTCAAACCCCCACGTGTACCTATTGTTCTCTATCTGTTAGGACTCCTGATTGCAGCTCCCAAGTAAGAATGCCTTTATTTAATGACAGATCGAAAAGGTCTTTAAAAGCGAAAAATATTTTCTCTGAGGACGAGCATGTGTTTCTCACAGACGAGGAGGATTACTACATATACTTAAATACAGCCGAAAAAATTGGCAGTCAAAGAAATTAAATGTTGGTATGACATCACCACGTTTGGAAAAGTATTTGTAAGTAAAACGTATCCCAAGGGGACTCAGAATAAGTAAGACTCCCACATTGGGTAATGGTGATGAAGAATTCACATCCAGTTGGAATAAAATCCTTGAGGAATGTTCCTTAAGACTTATTTCACTTATTATAAGTGAAAGAAAGAAGGAAATCACGAGGATAGAGGAGGATATGATCAAAATAGACAAAGCTGTGGAGAAATTCTCCAATAGTGAAGAATTTGAACGGGATGTAAGAGATCTCCATCAAAAATTGGAAAAAGTGGAAGGTGACATCATCCTTAGGAAACAAAAAAAGTTTCAACGCGACAAAAATGATTATATTAGCGGACAAATTCACAATTGGTCCACCGATAATAGACCAAAAATGCGAAGAGACTCCCACGTCTATAACGAGCAAATTCAACAGGACAGACCTTACCAGAATAATTTTCGCCGTCGGTACAATTCCAATTGGAGAAACGACTCGCGATGGCAACAACCTGTTCCCAAAAGGGATTATAGATACAGGTCCCCCTATAGGCGCCACAGAGGAAACAATCCAGGCACCGAGAATCAGAGACATAGGACAAACTATGACAGATATACAGACTCTGATAACCACCCACATCGGTTTAGAAAACCAACTTTCCATGATAGATTTGAAGACAGAACACTAAGATCCAGAAGTCGTTCTCATGAACGCATACCACCACCGGTGCATTTTTTAGGAAGAAAGGGTCTCCCTTCCATTCAGGGAGAAGAAATTTTATACGACAAAATCAATTCTCCACAAGGAGTCAAAAGAGGGCACATTGGGGACGAAGAGGCTGCCGAGGGGGCGGAAAGAAGCCCAAAGAAAAGGAAAGCCCTAATATTCCAGAGCCACAGGAGACAGGAATCATCAATATTTCAAAAAGGCAATTACTCCCAGAACAGATCTCAGTACTAAACAAAGGACTAAAATTTGCACCGGACGGACATGTGGACAAATTCAATTTGTTCATTGACCTTAATAAGTTTATAAGAAACTTAACGCTTCAACGCCATTTTTAAAAAAATCCTATACTCCCGTCTCATGAACGGATCCTGCCCAGAGTGTCCAATCCCTCAAAGTTCTACCCGGTGGAGTCAAAGGGCAGTCACATCGACATTTTTTATAATTTAGTGAATGAAGACTTCAAGAAAATAAAAATCTGGGACAAACAAACCACAAGCAATTTGCAACCCAAAGAAATCAAATCTATCTATAGGTACACTCCCCCCTTTTTCCAGCGCCCAATTCTGCTAAAGGGCCCTTATTGAAGGCCTGTCTACATCGGGTATGTCTACTTACCTTATATTCATATATGCCTTTTCCTCCTCCTCATCATCCTCCCTTTTTGTTCCTCCAACTTTTGTTCCTCCAACTATTGTGTTAGAATTTGCTACTTTTTTGACTTATGAGACACATGCTCTGGTTTACAGAATTTTTACAGAATCCTTTCCGAATTCTGTCTGACTCTTACAAAGAATTTTAAAAGATTGTTTTTACAACATACCGCACTCTCCCGGTATGTATTATATATCATATTTTTTTAAATTTCTGAAAGAAAAGGTTTTAAATATTTGGTGTTATATATATATATACATGATTCTTATGGCATTCTGTACCACCCACAGTGTACCCCTGAGGAAGTCTCTTCGGAGACGAAACGCGTCAGGTCGTTTCCATGCGGTTCACAAGAATATGAATTTGTAAATGTCATACATTTGTATTTTTAATAAATGTGATTGAATTATTACTCTACCTACTTGCTTGAAACCTGAGCACATAATAAGGTGGTGGGAATTCCTACAGCGCCCTCTACATCTTTTCTCATATATATATATATATATATATATATATATATATATACAGTATGCTGTAGTCTGACTGGGGATACACCTAGCTCCTGTCTCACTGAATTATATCATTGAGAATTGGCCTGGAAGTTATCCACTCTATATCGATTGTTCACACTCACTAAAGAGTGTCTGCTTCTCTGCCCAACATTGATTGTGATTCCTGGTTGCTATGGAGCCTATTTGATACATCGGCCTAAGACCAGAGTTCTAATACTATCAGTCCGTTCACAAACGGCATTTCTAATTGATTTTATGCTGAAAAATCTCGACTTTGATTTATAAGACCTAATTGGATCCAGATCACCCCTGAGGAAGTCCTAACGGACGAAACGCGTAGGGTCGTATCTGTACAAGCTTCATTCTTGCGTTCATACTCCACACCGACGTGGATAGTAAGGGTATGAAAAGGTCGGAGGACACGTACCGCCGCCCCTCGCGGGCTCGCTGCGCTCGCCACACTTCGGATTAGTGTTCATACTGGGGGGGACGTTAACAATGTGGGGGCATTTAACATATTCATTACCCATCAGGGTGGGTATACAATTTAAAATCGGGTCTGGGGGGCCATTTAACATGGAAATAAGGCATCTGGGTGCCTGTACAATTACAAATCGGGTAAAATCGTGTTGCATTGCAAGCGATCATATCGCATGCGATGCGATGCGACAAGATTTTTGGACGTACAATGACCTGTGATGGAAATCGGGGGCGCCGTGATAAAACACAAGTACAAACAAATATGCTAATAATCGTATGCATTCAGGGTTATTTACTAAGATCAGAATATGTAGATGTGTATCACCGGTACTTGTTTCCTATCTGGGCGCCCGCTAAGTTAATTGCGCACCATGCTATTCTCCGTAGAGAAATCGGATCGCATCGCATCGTACACATACACGATATTGAACGATGCGATGCGATGCGATGCGATCCGATGCGATGCGATCCGATTCGATTTCCCATAGGAAACAATGTTAAATGGCTCAATTTAGCCAAATTATCATAGGAACAATAGTAAATGGGCCAAAAACACCCCTGAACATTGAAATGTCCCCCCAAAAGTAGTTGACGCCACCCCGCCATCAACGTGAACCCGAAGCGTGGCGAGCGCAGCAAGCCCGCGAGGGGCGGCGGTACGCGTCCTCCGACCTTTTCATGCCCTACTATCCACGTCGGCGTGGAGTGAGAATAGAATAGTGTGGCGAGCGCAGCGAGCCACCGAGCCCGAAGCGTGGCGAGCGCAGCGAGCCCCGCGAGGGGACGCGGATACCTTCACAGGTAAACGCGTCCGTTCGCGGGCTTCCCAGGTGTCCGCGTCGCCATGGACACCTGGGAAGCCCGCGAGGGGACGCGTATAACTGTGAAGGTATCCGCGTCCCCTCGCGGGGCTCGCTGCGCTCGCCACGCTTCGGGCTCGGTGGCTCGCTGCGCTCACCACACTATTCTATTCTCACTCCACGCCGACGTGGATAGTAGGGCATGAAAAGGTCGGAGGACGCGTACCGCCGCCCCTCGCGGGCTCGCTGCGCTCGCCACGCTTCGGGTTCACGTTGATGGCGGGGTGGCGTCAACTACTTTTGGGGGGACATTTCAATGTTCAGGGGTGTTTTTGGCCCATTTACTATTGTTCCTATGAGAAATTGGCTAAATTGAGCCATTTCACATTGTTTCCTATGGGAAATCGAATCGGATCGCATCGCATCGCATCGCATTGTTCAATATCGTGTATGTGTACGATGCGATGCGATCCGATTTCATTACGGTGCCGTACGTAGAAAACCTGGGCGCCCAGATAGGAAACAAGTACCGTATCACCTTTATGTAATGTGCAACCTAGCCTAATTAGGATTTTTCTAGTAATCAATCGAGCACAGGGGTGGCCAAACCTGTCCTCAAGATCTACCAACAGTTCATGTATGTCATGCAACCGGTGGATCTATAATAGGAATGAATGCAGCATGTTTGAAAATGTGACAGTTAGTAATGACTATAGCTGTGCACCAGCTGGGAGGTCTGGGAAATGTAACAGTTAGTAATGACTACAGCTGTGCACCAACTAGGTGATTTGGAAAACGTGGACCGTTGGTAGATCTCAAAGTTGGTTTGGCAACCCTGATCTAGCACCTCTTTCAGGCAAATGGCATATCTTCTCGCATGTAATATCAACTAATAAAATTAGGGCAAATCAGCAGTAGCTGTTTCTCAGCTTTAAAACCGGCAAGATTATCACATAATTATAATAGGGAAAATGTTTAATTGAGGAAGGGCATCCAAAAAGTGGCTAGTACATATTAGATACATCAGTATAATGTGTAAACAGAGTATACAATTGTATGTATATATAACCTGCTTCTAACCTGAAACAAAAGCCGGGACAATAAATGTTCTAAGCAGTGCCAGATTACGCCTTCGGGGGGGGGGGGGGGGGGGGGGAGGGGGCACTTTAGACAGGGGAGCCCACTCCCACTTGTCATTTCTGTCTTCAAACTGCATGGGAGAATATTACACTGTCAAAACACAGAGTAAATGTGACAAAGATGGATGTTATACAGAGACTAGCGCAGATAATCATACAGTTTTGCAGCATATGGTGCACACCAAGTGTCCTGTCAATACAGACACTCCAAACAATACGTGACAAATGAGAAAGAAATTTGATGACACCACTTAGCGCTAACTGAATTGTCAAATAAAGTTATACATAACTTTCATGGTACAGGATTCCAGATCTTTAACCGGTTCACTTAGTACCTAAAACAACACAAATGATATGCCCTTTCTCCCCCGTGATTGGGAGGTTTGTTTGTTAGGGTATATCAAAGAACGATCATAGTGTAGTATCCAAGTATAACAAAATGAATTTATTATGTACAGGGAACTCACAATATAGTCGGATTAAAAAGCATATAATCACAATTTCCAAAGGCAATGCTGCTGCAGTAAAACTTCTTCAATCTGTCCTTGGCTTTTCGATGTTAAAATCAGGGGACTCCGGGCACTGGTAACCTCCGTCTCCCAAAAGGTCCAGGCAGGTGGGTAGCAGTCCAGCAAATAAGTTCATTAGTAAGCGCCTCACTTAATGCATTTCGGACAGGTTTGTCCTTCTTCAGAAGTGTGGAGCATACTGAATCCCAATGTCCATTTGTACCCTAGGCAATCAAGTCCACTGAGACCTGATTGGTTCCTCTCAATGGCTCACATATTCCGGATACACGTGGAGACGCGGCCTGTATCATTACCATCACGGAGGTCCGCGTCTACTTCCGCCGGAAGTGACGCATTTCCATGATCCGGACTATAACTTCTCCCTCGCGATACGTCACTTCTGCCGGAAGTTGTAGCCACCATAACGGCGTGCATAGCAACAGACGCCAGGCGGAAGTGTATCCGAAGCCGGGCATGTGTTTTTTCTCAAATGGGAGTTGCATATTATCTACATAAATAGAATAATAAATGGCATTGTTAGGTGCAGGAAATTGGGCAAAAAGATTAAAAAACTCTGATAAAAAAATACATATAAAAACATGAACATTAAACAAGATAGGAATAAAAAGGACTTAAAAGGAGTGACATTTTATTCTAAAAAGCTTTTCAACTCAAAATCTGTATTCAAACTGAAAGGAATCAACGTTTTCAATTTAAAAATCCATTCCATTTCAGTTTGGGATAATCTTTTGTCTACATCTCTCGTTCTTGTTTTGCGCAGAATTTGAGTGATGCTCAAAAAACTTTTTATGTGGCATTCATTCTTATTGTGAATTTGTTTAAAATGAGATGATACAGAATGTGTGTCCAGCCCTTTTCTGGTATTATGTGTTCATACAACCTGACACGTAAATTTCTAGAGTTCTTCCCCACATAAAAGAGGTTACACGTGCACTCCAGTAGGTATATCATGTTTCTGGAGTTGCAGGTGATAAAATTGTTTATTTTGTGGGTATGGCCATTTACAGTGAAAGTTGAAAGTTAAAAATTTAGAAGTGTCACTCCTTACAGTCCTGCACATCAAATGCATTTCGGACAGGTTTGTCCTATTTCAGAAGTGTGGAGCATACTGAATCCCAATGTCCATTTGTACCCTAGGCAATCAAGTCCACTGAGACCTGATTGGTTCCTCTCAGTGGCTCACATATTCCGGATACAAGTGGAGCCGCGGACTGTATCATTACCATCACGGAGGTCCGCGTCTACTTCCGCCGGAAGTGACGCATTTCCATGATCCGGACTATAACTTCTCCCTCGCGATACGTCACTTCTGCCGGAAGTTGTAGCCACCATAACGGCGTGCATAGCAACAGACGCCAGGCGGAAGTGTATCCGAAGCCGGGCATGTGTTTTTTCTCAAATGGGAGTTGCATATTATCTACATAAATAGAATAATAAATGGCATTGTTAGGTGCAGGAAATTGGGCAAAAAGATTAAAAAACACTGATAAAAAAATACATATAAAAACATGAACATTAAACAAGATAGGAATAAAAAGGACTTAAAAGGAGTGACATTTTATTCTAAAAAGCTTTTCAACTCAAAATCTGTATTCAAACTGAAAGGAATCAACGTTTTAAATTTAAAAATCCATTCCATTTCAGTTTGGGATAATCTTTTGTCTACATCTCTCGTTCTTGTTTTGCGCAGAATTTGAGTGATGCTCAAAAAACTTTTTATGTGGCATTCATTCTTATTGTGAATTTGTTTAAAATGAGATGATACAGAATGTGTGTCCAGCCCTTTTCTGGTATTATATATGTGTTCATACAACCTGACACGTAAATTTCTAGAGGTCTTCCCCACATAAAAGAGGTTACACGTGCACTCCAGTAGGTATATCACGTTTCTGGAGTTGCAGGTGATAAAATTGTTTATTTTGTGGGTATGGCCATTTACAGTGAAAGTTAAAAATTTAGAAGTGTCACTCCTTACAGTCCTGCACATCAAATGCATTTCGGACAGGTTTGTCCTTCTTCAGAAGTGTGGAGCATACTGAATCCCAATGTCCATTTGTACCCTAGGCAATCAAGTCCACTGAGACCTGATTGGTTCCTCTCAGTGGCTCACATATTCCGGATACACGTGGAGACGCGGCCTGTATCATTACCATCACGGAGGTCCGCGTCTACTTCCGCCGGAAGTGACGCATTTCCATGATCCGGACTATAACTTCTCCCTCGCGATACGTCACTTCTGCCGGAAGTTGTAGCCACCATAACGGCGTGCATAGCAACAGACGCCAGGCGGAAGTGTATCCGAAGCCGGGCATGTGTTTTTTCTCAAATGGGAGTTGCATATTATCTACATAAATAGAATAATAAATGGCATTGTTAGGTGCAGGAAATTGGGCAAAAAGATTAAAAAACACTGATAAAAAAATACATATAAAAACATGAACATTAAACAAGATAGGAATAAAAAGGACTTAAAAGGAGTGACATTTTATTCTAAAAAGCTTTTCAACTCAAAATCTGTATTCATACTGAAAGGAATCAACGTTTTAAATTTAAAAATCCATTCCATTTCAGTTTGGGATAATCTTTTGTCTACATCTCTCGTTCTTGTTTTGCGCAGAATTTGAGTGATGCTCAAAAAACTTTTTATGTGGCATTCATTCTTATTGTGAATTTGTTTAAAATGAGATGATACAGAATGTGTGTCCAGCCCTTTTCTGGTATTATATATGTGTTCATACGGAATGGGATCGTATTGCCGATGTATATTAATTCGAGTGAAATTATGTCGACAACGGTAGCCCGATAGGATAGGTAAATCGAAAATGTATACATCGAACGTACCATGTTGACGAACCAAATAATCTCGAAGCATGGCAGTTCGAAAGGTTAGAATATCGAATGGTTACAGATCGAATTAACCCTATGTCGAACATATAAGGTCGAACGGTAAAGTTGTCGACCGTTGTAATGTAGACTACTCAATTTATCGAAGCTGACAATCAATCGACGTGTACAATGTAGAAGTAATTTTACTTCGATAGCATAGTGGCCGATAAATATTATATCGAACACATTGATATAGAAAAATTCAAAGTCGAACGATAAATAAAAGAATTTACATTACATCGACACAAAAATACCGAAAATAACTAAGTCGACTAACGTTACATCGATACATTGTTATATCGAAAAGAGTTTAATCGAAATGTTTTAAATCTAATTTACACACATTACACCCTCACTCATCATTGTCAATACCCTTTTGGTGGGCACCCTCACCCCAGACCTGCACCCATAATGTTCTACCAGTCGAAATCCTCCATCCCCAAACTGACACAGCCCCCCGTCTATGCAGACGGCAAGCTAGCACCCTGCCGTCAAATGTCTGCCGCACTGACCGTGGAACCACAAGTCCCACAATGGCCTGCCAGTGTTGCACCCCCCCCCCCCCCATGACACCCTCAACCATCAAAGTCTCTACCCTTGGGGGTCCCATCGTCTCCCTAGCTGCACCCGTAATGTACGATAATAAATAACTACTTCTAAATCCTCCATCCCCAAACTGACACAGCCCCCCGTCTATGCAGACGGCAAGCTAGCGCCCTGCCGTCAAATGTCCGCCGCACTGACCGTGGAACCACAAGTCCCACAATGGCCTGCCAGTGTTGCACCCCCCCCCCATGACACCCTCAACCATCAAAGTCTCTACCCTTGGGGGTCCCATCGTCTCCCTAGCTGCACCCGTAATGTACGTTAATAAATAACTACTTCTAAATCCTCCATCCCCAAACTGACACAGCCCCCCGTCTATGCAGACGGCAAGCTAGCGCCCTGCCGTCAAATGTCCGCCGCACTGACCGTGGAACCACAAGTCCCACAATGGCCTGCCAGTGTTGCACCCCCCCCCCCCCCATGACACCCTCAACCATCAAAGTCTCTACCCTTGGGGGTCCCATCGTCTCCCTAGCTGCACCCGTAATGTACGTTAATAAATAACTACTTCTAAATCCTCCATCCCCAAACTGACACAGCCCCCCGTCTATGCAGACGGCAAGCTAGCGCCCTGCCGTCAAATGTCCGCCGCACTGACCGTGGAACCACAAGTCCCACAATGGCCTGCCAGTGTTGCACCCCCCCCCCCATGACACCCTCAACCATCAAAGTCTCTACCCTTGGGGGTCCCATCGTCTCCCTAGCTGCACCCGTAATGTACGTTAATAAATAACTACTTCTAAATCCTCCATCCCCAAACTGACACAGCCCCCGTCTATGCAGACGGCAAGATCCATCGAGCGCCCTGCCGTCAAATGTCCGCACTGACCGTGGAACCACAAGTCCCACAATGGCCTGCCAGTGTTGCACCCCCCCCCCATGACACCCTCAACCATCAAAGTCTCTACCCTTGGGGGTCCCATCGTCTCCATAGCTGCACCCGTAATGTACGATAATAAATAACTACTTCTAAATCCTCCATCCCCAAACTGACACAGCCCCCCGTCTATGCAGACGGCAAGATCCATCGAGCGCCCTGCCTTCTAACGTCTGCATTTACCGTGGCACCACAAGTCCCACAATGACCTGCCAGTGTTCTGCCCTGCACTCCCTCTTCTATTACCCCTTACCCATCACCACAGTCTCTATTAGTTCTCCCTCCGTCTCCCTAGCTGCACCCACTATACACGCCACGAGCAAGCACCCTAAAACACCCATTACTAGTTACACTGTAGTTAAGCACTGTGTATAGATGGTTATTGGACCATAGTGTTTATTTGTAGAACTACATGTTCCATAATGTCTTGCCCTTACGCTTGCGATTCCATCTACCACTTTTTTTTTTCTATGTCATTTTTTTTTTATCAGTTGGCAGGTGTGTGTTTAACCTTTGTGAAACATGTGATATTGTTAAATAGTGTTGTTTACGGACAGGACTTCATAAACAAGCAACAAACATCCCACTTTTTCCCGCCATCATACTGCGCCAGTCACGTAAGGGTTCTTAATGCATTTTTTAAATCATTAAATCAGCATGCTCTCAGTATAATGTGCTGACAATAAGATGTCCAATTAATCCATAGCAATGTTATGATGAAGGGGGAGCTATTGTTTCCCGCACTTTTTACACTTTATAAACCCTGTACCTCCCGCGCTTAGTCGCCATTTTATTGAGCTTGCTGCCTGGCTGTGTTAGTTTGGCTGCTTTCTCATAATTGGCTTGCGTACTTTGGCTTTCCAACTCCTGGAGGAGCGCTATCGTCAGCTGAACATTGTTTTGAAGACGACTGGAAGGAGTTGGGAGGAGTGACCTGACTACGCGGAGGACACCCATCTGCACAGCGGGAGACCCGTTGTACTCTGACCGGTGGATTCATTCTTCTGAGTGTAAGTGCTGAACTCTGTCTCTCTCTTCCTCCTCTCTACCCATTGACACTAGATTATAGAGGTCACCGCACTCCACTACACCTGTTTAAAACATCCCCATTACACCACGGGGATTCTCCATTTACCACGCCGTACCCCCCGTTCCCCCACTAATATATTTGTTATTTTTAGCGACACCCCTCCTTTTCCCCAACACCACAGGGTACCCGGGGTGACACCACATACACCGTCACTAACCATGCATGTTTAAACTTCATCCCTAGTGCACGGGCATATTATCGGGGTTTAACCTCATTACATTACTACAGTTTTCTCAGCATTTTCTATAATGTATTGTTTGTTGGTTAATTTGGACCGTTATGTTGATGTTTGGTGTCTGGATTTTCAGTGTAAGGCTTGCTGCTTTGAAACTGATGTTGGGAGTGAACATGACTGTTAAATCATGCAGTTGTCACCATGGCTGACTTTCTGTCTAGCCATGTTGACACCCGCCTCCTTCTGCAGTCATCCCCACTTGTCAGTCACCCATGCAGATAGGATGTTGTTGAGGCCTGTTTTTTTTTTTTATTTCCAAATGTCTTCTGTATGGCATGTTAAGAAGTGCTTTTATGGGTTCATTTTTTTGCATTGCTAGTGTGCTTCAAGTGATGTAAGTGAGCATGACAGGACAAAGAGGCGGGTGTCAACATGGCTGCCAAAGTCAGCCATGTTGACACCCGCCTCCTTCTGCAGTTATCCTCACTTGTCAGTCACCCATGCAGATAGGATGTTGTTGAGGCCTGTTTTTTTTTTTTTATTTCCAAATGTCTTCTGTATGGCATGTTAAGAAGTGCTTTTATGGGTTCATTTTTTTGCATTGCTAGTGTGCTTCAAGTGATGTAAGTGAGCATGACAGGACAAAGAGGCGGGTGTCAACATGGCTGCCAAAGTCAGCCATGTTGACACCCGCCTCCTTCTGCAGTTATCCTCACTTGTCAGTCACCCATGCAGATAGGATGTTGTTGAGGCCTGTTTTTTTTTTTGATTTCCAAATGTCTTCTGTATGGCATGTTAAGAAGTGCTTTTATGGGTTCATTTTTTTGCATTGCTAGTGTGCTTCAAGTGATGTAAGTGAGCATGACAGGACAAAGAGGCGGGTGTCAACATGGCTGCCAAAGTCAGCCATGTTGACACCCCCCTCCTTCTGCAGTTATCCTCACTTGTCAGTCACCCATGCAGATAGGATGTTGTTGAGGCCTGTTTTTTTTTTTTATTTCCGAATGTCTTCTGTATGGCATGTTAAGAAGTGCTTTTATGGGTTCATTTTTTTGCATTGCTAGTGTGCTTCAAGTGATGTAAGTGAGCATGACAGGACAAAGAGGCGGGTGTCAACATGGCTGCCAAAGTCAGCCATGTTGACACCCGCCTCCTTCTGCAGTTATCCTCACTTGTCAGTCACCCATGCAGATAGGATGTTGTTGAGGCCTGTTTTTTTTTTTATTTCCAAATGTCTTCTGTATGGCATGTTAAGAAGTGCTTTTATGGGTTCATTTTTTTGCATTGCTAGTGTGCTTCAAGTGATGTAAGTGAGCATGACAGGACAAAGAGGCGGGTGTCAACATGGCTGCCAAAGTCAGCCATGTTGACACCCGCCTCCTTCTGCAGTTATCCTCACTTGTCAGTCACCCATGCAGATAGGATGTTGTTGAGGCCTGTTTTTTTTTTTGATTTCCAAATGTCTTCTGTATGGCATGTTAAGAAGTGCTTTTATGGGTTCATTTTTTTGCATTGCTAGTGTGCTTCAAGTGATGTAAGTGAGCATGACAGGACAAAGAGGCGGGTGTCAACATGGCTGCCAAAGTCAGCCATGTTGACACCCGCCTCCTTCTGCAGTTATCCTCACTTGTCAGTCACCCATGCAGATAGGATGTTGTTGAGGCCTGCTTTTTTTTTTTATTTCCAAATGTCTTCTGTATGGCATGTTAAGAAGTGCTTTTATGGGTTCATTTTTTGCATTGCTAGTGTGCTTCAAGTGATGTAAGACAGGACAAACAGCCGGTCACTATATAAAATATATCAATGTTCTTTCTATCTCTATATTAATAAAATATTCCTTTATTTTCTAATCCTTTTTTTTATCATTTCAGATTCTTATTATAGAAATGTCTCAGGAAGAAAGAAGGCGCCTTTCTCTCTCTTCACAGGTGGAAGACCCGAGGCAACCATCACATACAGACAAAGAAGTTTACTCCGGAGAAGAAATCGTGAACCGAGGACCCAACTTCACTGATGCAGAAACGGAAACCCTCATCAATCAGGTAATCCAACACTTTCTGCTTCAGTTCGGTACAGATGCCAGCAGGTCCCAAGCAAGATTGCCGAGCACAATGTGGGAACAAGTTTCACATGCAGTCAGCCAGATCGGGATATGCCAACGAACTGAAGAAAGCTGCAAGAAGAGGTGGCGTGACAGCAGAAGAGCCACCATTGAGAAGATGCGCAGAGGACAGAAGCTAAAGAAGGTTTGGGAGAAGAAGATCGAAGAATTCGTGAAGGTCAACCCCGAAGAAAGGCCATCAACCAGTGGAGAAGGTATAGTATATTGTGCATATTCAAGTCTGAATCTTAATGTTTGAACCTTATGGACTCTCTATGTCTGCCGCACAAGTAATGTACATATGTGCGCGCATTATGCTTTTTAGAAAATATTTCTAACTTGTTTCAATTATTAGATGTACTGTTGGTCAAAAAAGAAAATTTTGACCATGCACTGCTTCTCTGTAGAGATAAAATCCAATTGCAATATCCTATGTTTCTAACTGTAATTTATCATTTCTCCAGTTTCAACAAAGACTCCTACGCCAAAGAAGACACCGAAGCAAACTACGCCTCAGAAGTCCACGAAATCACACAAAGGTTTGCAATGCTACATTAACACAACATTTGATATAGGCATCTACTATATTCAGCTATATTAAGTAATTTGTTATGTTTCCCCTTTTTTTCCTAAGGATCAGCAGCAGAGCAAATGGATGAAGATGCATCGCCATTCAAGCAAAGAAAGCAGCCGAAGAGATACAGAAAAACACACACAGGTGAAGCACGCTATATGAAAAAATACATTATATTGTTGATGAAGCACTGTTATTCTAAATTATTAGATGTGCTTATTAATATATGCTTACATTACTTTCTCAGAAGGATCTGCAACCGACTCCACATTGGAAGACACCACCCCGGAAAAGGATCCCACGCCGCGCAAGCATAGGAAAAGTTCACATGCAGGTGAAAAATGTTATTTAATTTGGTGCTCAAATTTTCTATTCTTTACTGAAATACAACACATTTCTGTTATATCCCAAAGTAAAATTCAACTAGCGCCTGCACTGCATTCCGTCTTTACTGAACTACAAATAATGTGGCTTGTATTCAACGATAACATGAGTTCTTCTAATATTACGTTGTGATCCTTAAGCAACAATATGCGCATTACTTCACCAAAACAGTGTATCCTTAAGGACGTTTTCTTAGCGCTTTATTCAAACATTTAGCAAAATAAGGGCTACATGTACAACACTTAACCGTATTGAACCCAAATCCTCCATTTGTATCCTATATCACTTCTATGACCTGAATCAAGTGGTAATTGTTAAATCTAAGCCCTGCTGTTTGTTTTTTGCATTTAATATGGCCCGCAACCACTCCGCGTTAATTAAAAAAATCAACATTATAGGCTGTAACAGCATTCAATTTTTTACAATTGACCCAAAAATATAAGCCCAAACATGGTCCATTTCTACTTTCCGTGCTAACAACTTTTAAAATCTAGTATGTTCATACATCAATATACCTCTTGATCAAGGTGAATACTGTCATCTCTCCTCCACCCAGCCACATGTTTCAACGGTGATAACTTATATGACCTTACATGTCCTGCACACTTTATTTACATTGAACTGTCGTAAACGTCCAAATGGCAATGTCATATTCCACCAAACCTACGTACCATACCTAGCCCTTTGGTATATATACAGCTATGTGTCCAACATCAATTAGGTAACGGGAGGTTTTATCTGTATGTATGTCCTGCTTTGGTGCTTGTGTTATTAGTTTGTTATCGTCTCTCAAATATCTTTGTCCTTCACTACATTCTGTAAAGTAATACTTTATTTAATTAGCATCAATCAAAACAGATTAGTAATATTGAAGAGTATAACTTTTGTTTATGTGTAAATTGTAAAAAGCATTTTTTTAATTGCCTTTCCTTTTTTTTATATTCAGGCTCACCAATGGTTTCCACAACACCAACCGCGTCGCAGATCACCTCGCAGACATTCGAGAGAGGTGGGTAAACGACTTTTTATGTTTTTATAAAGTAATTTTAGTGCATATTGGCTAGATTAACTTATTTGGTAAATGTACCAGCAGCCGTTGAAAAATCAAAAAGAAAAGTGTCATTTGGAACAACGCAGGAAAGAAATGCAGCAGACACACTGGACCTCACTGGTAAGCCTTGCTAGTAATCGCTAGAACAAAAGCTACTACATTTTCCTGTTCTACTTTGTCCAAATATTTTTTTATCAATTTCCTCTGATTTATAGTCACACCACTGGACTCAAGAGGAACTGTTCCTCAGCTTCAGACAGCGTCCCAAGACATCGAAAGGCAAAATCCACATTCCCCCCTGGAACATCCACTGGAAGGTCTGCATCTTGCATATAATTATGGCAAATCTGTTAAAAAAAATAAATGTCAAGACTTTGTTTTTTGATTTATCTTTACACACACTTAACTTGAATTTTTTTGGGTTATTATAGATTCGTCGCAGCAGTCACCAATTCTAGAGGCTATGAAGCTATTGGAGGAAAGAAGAACTGAAGATGCAGAACGGAATGCTCTTCGATTTGACAAGATTGAACAGAGCATCAATCAGATGAATGCGAGCATCAATCAGCAAGCTGAGGCAATGGCAGCGATTCTTCAATCCTTCAAAGAAGTTGTGTCATCAAATGCTTCAGTTGTTGCACTCCTACAGACATTGAATCAGAAGGTTGATGACATGACCACAGCACAGAATGCATCGAGGGAAGGACCGGTCTCTCTCCAACAGATGAGTTCTCAACTCGGTGAATTCCAAGCCAACCATGCTGTCGACATGCAACACATGCAGCAGACTCTCCAGTGTATGCTTATGTGGCAGCAGCAGTCCAATGCCAACACCAGCATGATATGTACTACACTTCAGCTGATGACAGAAGAAAGAAGATCTTCAGCTCCACGACTTCAAGCTCTACAGCAAACCACACCATCCTCCACAACAATCGATCCAGAATGGTTGGCTCGGCAAGAGGAAGCTGAAAGGGCATACCAGCGAAGACACCACAGTCAAGGTACAATGGATCAGGGTGGATCAGAAACACAGTCAAGGCAATCTGAACCACATGACAAACGACTTTGGGAGCAAGCTCTTCAACTGGAACGTCAAAGGATAGTGGAGGAAGAGCAGAAGGAAAGAGCAGAGCAAGCGGCACAGCGTGTCAGAGCAGAAGAGGCAGAGCGTGCCAGAATCACAGAGGCTGAGCGTGTAAGAGCCGAGAAGACACAGCTGGCCAGAGCTGAGAAGGAGAGGCAAGAACAGCACACAGAAGAAATGTGGACAAGAGCAACAACAGAAAATCAAGAGAGACTGCAAAGAGAGAGAGAGGAAGTCATAGCCCAGCAGAAAGAGGAAACGGACATGACATACCAGGAACAGCAGGCAAGCATGTGCCTGATGGAGATGTTGGTCACATCAAAGCAAAGTCGCCAGACAACACAGCAGCAGATGGTGGACACAAGTGCAGAGGAACAAACTGTGATCAGAGGCCCAAAGGACAAGGTTCGCAGAATCCCCCAAGCAACCATGTCTCCAAGAATGGAAACAGAGATGGCTGTCCAAAGAAGCAAAGAGCTTGCATGGAGAGTAATTCATGGACAGCAGCTCAAAGGACATCTGCAGGAGCAGCCTGTGAAAACATCTCCAAAGGTGAAGCACCGCAGACCCAGAGAGAAGGAGCAGGCGGCCAGACCCAGAGAGAAGAAGCAGGCGGCCAGACCCAGAGAGAAGGAGCAGGCGGCCAGACCCAGAGAGAAGGAGAAGGCGTCCAGACCCAGAGAGAAGGAGCAGGCGGCCAGACCCAGAGAGAAGGAGAAGGCGGCCAGACCCAGAGAGAAGGCGAAGTCGGCCAGACCCAGAGAGAAGGCGAAGTCGGCCAGACCCAGAGAGAAGGAGAAGTCGGCCAGACCCAGAGAGAAGGAGAAGTCGGTCAGAGCCCCTGAGGACCAGGCGGCCAGAGCCCCTGAGGACCAGGCGGCCAGAGCCCCTGAGGACCAGGCGGGCAGAGGCCCAAAGTAGCGTCTTGGAAAAGCCCTAATTAGACACAGCGTGAACGAAAGGTAATTTTTCACACTCACACAAACTTCATCTTTAAAAATATAGATGTAGACATATATACATATCTAAACTATATATGCCAACGAACTGAAGAAAGCTGCAAGAATAGGTGGCGTGACAGCAGAAGAGCCACCATTGAGAAGATGCGCAGAGGACAGAAGCTAAGAAGGTTTGGGAGAAGAAGATCGAAGAATTCGTGAAGGTCAACCCCGAAGAAAGGCCATCAACCAGTGGAGAAGGTATAGTATATTGTGCATATTCAAGTCTGAATCTTAATGTTTGAACCTTATGGACTCTCTATGTCTGCCGCACAAGTAATGTACATATGTGCGCGCATTATGCTTTTTAGAAAATATTTCTAACTTGTTTCAATTATTAGATGTACTGTTGGTCAAAAAAGAAAATTTTGACCATGCACTGCTTCTCTGTAGAGATAAAATCCAATTGCAATATCCTATGTTTCTAACTGTAATTTATCATTTCTCCAGTTTCAACAAAGACTCCTACGCCAAAGAAGACACCGAAGCAAACTACGCCTCAGAAGTCCACGAAATCACACAAAGGTTTGCAATGCTACATTAACACAACATTTGATATAGGCATCTACTATATTCAGCTATATTAAGTAATTTGTTATGTTTCCCCTTTTTTTCCTAAGGATCAGCAGCAGAGCAAATGGATGAAGATGCATCGCCATTCAAGCAAAGAAAGCAGCCGAAGAGATACAGAAAAACACACACAGGTGAAGCACGCTATATGAAAAAATACATTATATTGTTGATGAAGCACTGTTATTCTAAATTATTAGATGTGCTTATTAATATATGCTTACATTACTTTCTCAGAAGGATCTGCAACCGACTCCACATTGGAAGACACCACCCCGGAAAAGGATCCCACGCCGCGCAAGCATAGGAAAAGTTCACATGCAGGTGAAAAATGTTATTTAATTTGGTGCTCAAATTTTCTATTCTTTACTGAAATACAACACATTTCTGTTATATCCCAAAGTAAAATTCAACTAGCGCCTGCACTGCATTCCGTCTTTACTGAACTACAAATAATGTGGCTTGTATTCAACGATAACATGAGTTCTTCTAATATTACGTTGTGATCCTTAAGCAACAATATGCGCATTACTTCACCAAAACAGTGTATCCTTAAGGACGTTTTCTTAGCGCTTTATTCAAACATTTAGCAAAATAAGGGCTACATGTACAACACTTAACCGTATTGAACCCAAATCCTCCATTTGTATCCTATATCACTTCTATGACCTGAATCAAGTGGTAATTGTTAAATCTAAGCCCTGCTGTTTGTTTTTTGCATTTAATATGGCCCGCAACCACTCCGCGTTAATTAAAAAAATCAACATTATAGGCTGTAACAGCATTCAATTTTTTACAATTGACCCAAAAATATAAGCCCAAACATGGTCCATTTCTACTTTCCGTGCTAACAACTTTTAAAATCTAGTATGTTCATACATCAATATACCTCTTGATCAAGGTGAATACTGTCATCTCTCCTCCACCCAGCCACATGTTTCAACGGTGATAACTTATATGACCTTACATGTCCTGCACACTTTATTTACATTGAACTGTCGTAAACGTCCAAATGGCAATGTCATATTCCACCAAACCTACGTACCATACCTAGCCCTTTGGTATATATACAGCTATGTGTCCAACATCAATTAGGTAACGGGAGGTTTTATCTGTATGTATGTCCTGCTTTGGTGCTTGTGTTATTAGTTTGTTATCGTCTCTCAAATATCTTTGTCCTTCACTACATTCTGTAAAGTAATACTTTATTTAATTAGCATCAATCAAAACAGATTAGTAATATTGAAGAGTATAACTTTTGTTTATGTGTAAATTGTAAAAAGCATTTTTTTAATTGCCTTTCCTTTTTTTTATATTCAGGCTCACCAATGGTTTCCACAACACCAACCGCGTCGCAGATCACCTCGCAGACATTCGAGAGAGGTGGGTAAACGACTTTTTATGTTTTTATAAAGTAATTTTAGTGCATATTGGCTAGATTAACTTATTTGGTAAATGTACCAGCAGCCGTTGAAAAATCAAAAAGAAAAGTGTCATTTGGAACAACGCAGGAAAGAAATGCAGCAGACACACTGGACCACACTGGTAAGCCTTGCTAGTAATCGCTAGAACAAAAGCTACTACATTTTCCTGTTCTACTTTGTCCAAATATTTTTTTATCAATTTCCTCTGATTTATAGTCACACCACTGGACTCAAGAGGAACTGTTCCTCAGCTTCAGACAGCGTCCCAAGACATCGAAAGGCAAAATCCACATTCCCCCCTGGAACATCCACTGGAAGGTCTGCATCTTGCATATAATTATGGCAAATCTGTTAAAAAAAATAAATGTCAAGACTTTGTTTTTTGGTTTATCTTTACACACACTTAACTTGAATTTTTTTGGGTTATTATAGATTCGTCGCAGCAGTCACCAATTCTAGAGGCTATGAAGCTATTGGAGGAAAGAAGAACTGAAGATGCAGAACGGAATGCTCTTCGATTTGACAAGATTGAACAGAGCATCAATCAGATGAATGCGAGCATCAATCAGCAAGCTGAGGCAATGGCAGCGATTCTTCAATCCTTCAAAGAAGTTGTGTCATCAAATGCTTCAGTTGTTGCACTCCTACAGACATTGAATCAGAAGGTTGATGACATGACCACAGCACAGAATGCATCGAGGGAAGGACCGGTCTCTCTCCAACAGATGAGTTCTCAACTCGGTGAATTCCAAGCCAACCATGCTGTCGACATGCAACACATGCAGCAGACTCTCCAGTGTATGCTTATGTGGCAGCAGCAGTCCAATGCCAACACCAGCATGATATGTACTACACTTCAGCTGATGACAGAAGAAAGAAGATCTTCAGCTCCACGACTTCAAGCTCTACAGCAAACCACACCATCCTCCACAACAATCGATCCAGAATGGTTGGCTCGGCAAGAGGAAGCTGAAAGGGCATACCAGCGAAGACACCACAGTCAAGGTACAATGGATCAGGGTGGATCAGAAACACAGTCAAGGCAATCTGAACCACATGACAAACGACTTTGGGAGCAAGCTCTTCAACTGGAACGTCAAAGGATAGTGGAGGAAGAGCAGAAGGAAAGAGCAGAGCAAGCGGCACAGCGTGTCAGAGCAGAAGAGGCAGAGCATGCCAGAATCACAGAGGCTGAGCGTGTAAGAGCCGAGAAGACACAGCTGGCCAGAGCTGAGAAGGAGAGGCAAGAACAGCACACAGAAGAAATGTGGACAAGAGCAACAACAGAAAATCAAGAGAGACTGCAAAGAGAGAGAGAGGAAGTCATAGCCCAGCAGAAAGAGGAAACGGACATGACATACCAGGAACAGCAGGCAAGCATGTGCCTGATGGAGATGTTGGTCACATCAAAGCAAAGTCGCCAGACAACACAGCAGCAGATGGTGGACACAAGTGCAGAGGAACAAACTGTGATCAGAGGCCCAAAGGACAAGGTTCGCAGAATCCCCCAAGCAACCATGTCTCCAAGAATGGAAACAGAGATGGCTGTCCAAAGAAGCAAAGAGCTTGCATGGAGAGTGATTCATGGACAGCAGCTCAAAGGACATCTGCAGGAGCAGCCTGTGAAAACATCTCCAAAGGTGAAGCACCGCAGACCCAGAGAGAAGGAGCAGGCGGCCAGACCCAGAGAGAAGAAGCAGGCGGCCAGACCCAGAGAGAAGGAGCAGGCGGCCAGACCCAGAGAGAAGGAGAAGGCGTCCAGACCCAGAGAGAAGGAGCAGGCGGCCAGACCCAGAGAGAAGGAGAAGGCGGCCAGACCCAGAGAGAAGGCGAAGTCGGCCAGACCCAGAGAGAAGGCGAAGTCGGCCAGACCCAGAGAGAAGGAGAAGTCGGCCAGACCCAGAGAGAAGGAGAAGTCGGCCAGAGCCCCTGAGGACCAGGCGGCCAGAGCCCCTGAGGACCAGGCGGCCAGAGCCCCTGAGGACCAGGCGGCCAGAGCCCCTGAGGACCAGGCGGGCAGAGGCCCAAAGTAGCGTCTTGGAAAAGCCCTAATTAGACACAGCGTGAACGAAAGGTAATTTTTCACACTCACACAAACTTCATCTTTAAAAATATAGATGTAGACATATATACATATCTAAACTATTATGTGTTACAGGTAATACAATCAATTTACTAATACGGTTATAAATTACACAGATACAGAAAAGAAGAAAGCAAAATCGTCAAGCTTCCAGGGTGTCCAGTCTGCACAGAGAAGAAGGCATTCTGGCGTAAAGCTTTCCAGTGAGGCGGCAGGGGGTGAGTTGCAGCATCACTGGGATGACTCAGGCCACACAAGAGCAAAGGAAAGGTTTGTAACATGCGTCCCTAACTCACCTTCTGTCTTTCAGGAAACAACGTTCAAATTTGCTCTGCACCTCTGCCACACTGAAGAGTCCATCCTGCATGAAGACACCGGCGGCGAAGAATCCAGATGAAAGGGTCCAGCCTGAGATGACAGAGGACAAGACCATGAGGAGGCTGGCATAGGGCTATGAAGTGTGCAACCTAGGGTAAGTTTCTAGCAGGGAAAGCAAAGAGGGGTTAAGCATAGGGAACGGGGGAGGAGGGAGGGTGTAAGAAAGCACAGGAATGCAAATATTAACATGTGTTTACTTATCTTTTTTTTGTGGTGGGGACAGGCTGCAAGGAGTCCATCCTGCATGAAGACACCGGCGGCGAAGAATCCAGATGAAAGGGTCCAGCCTGAGATGACAGAGGACAAGACCATGAGGAGGCTGGCATAGGGCTATAAAGTGTGCAACCTAGGGTAAGTTTCTAGCAGGGAAAGCAAAGAGGGGTTAAGCATAGGGAACGGGGGAGGAGGGAGGGTGTAAGAAAGCACAGGAATGCAAATATTAACATGTGTTTACTTATCTTTTTTTTGTGGTGGGGACAGGCTGCAAGGAGTCCATCCTGCATGAAGACACCGGCGGCGAAGAATCCAGATGAAAGGGTCCAGCCTGAGATGACAGAGGACAAGACCATGAGGAGGCTGGCATAGGGCTATGAAGTGTGCAACCTAGGGTAAGTTTCTAGCAGGGAAAGCAAAGAGGGGTTAAGCATAGGGAACAGAGTAGACAGGAAGAGGAGAGGGGAGGGACACAAGGGGAGCATATTTTTAAACAGAATAGATTTCACAAATAGACCACTTACCATTGTAATATAATTTTTTTGGGTAATAATTTTTTGTTTCCGATGGTACCATCCTTCAGACAAAAACAGTTCGGTATAATGTAGATGCCGTTAGCACAAAAGTGTACAAAGGTAAAACTTTGGAAGAGAAGTTAATCAGGTGTCTGGCATGGTGCTAGGAGAAAGGGAAATGAAATGTGTAAGTTGACCTTCATTACAAAACATCACATCTACCTTGCAAAAAGTGAGCTGAGGTCCTAAATGTCCTTAATATGAGCAACGGCACATTAAATCTTGAAATTGTACCTCTAGAAAGAAAATTTGGAGATGCCCCCCCTATATTTAAATAAATGATATTCTTTTTTTTATCTTGTGAGTCGATAATGAATGTATTCTTAATATGCACAGATTTCTAAAAAATCAGTGCACTTTTCAAAATCTGACAATTGTTCATTTTAAAAATAATTTATTAAACACCAATACATTAAGGTGTGTAATGCAGGGGAGAACAATACTTCTGTGCATGTAGGCCTTATTCAAATCCAAAACTGCTGACAATGGTTTCATGTACAAAAGCAGATCCTATGCAGGTGGGGTAGATGTAATATGTTAAAAGTAATGGATATGGGTGTGGTTTTAATTCAAAGTCTGACCTATAATGCAGTGTGAAAATAAAGAAGGCAGTATTTCAAGGCAGTATTCTGCATGCACAAACAGATAAAAAATCAAAACTCTGCAATTCAGTATTCAAAAAATTTTGAGGTGACACAATTGCCCTTTAGAAAGTACTTTGTCAGAGTAGAGAATAAGGCCCTCTTTCACAATGTACAATGTTGTGTGATCTAATGTTCTGCAGATAAAATATTTCAAAATTTTTAAACAACATTGTTAGGGTTGTGTAGTGCTGGATGTGGAGTGTGCAAGTTCATGATGTAATTACATCTTTTTTTTTTATTTCAGTGCGTAAAAGACAGAAGAAATTACAAAGGAAAAGAAGAATGAATACAGCTGTGATGCAGTATATATAGTATAAATTGTATTTGAATACCAGATTATTTTGATTCTGTTTTTTGATGTTTTAAATGTAATATGGATGTTATATTTCTAATTTTTATTTATAGTACTATTAAATAATATCACTAGGAAAATACTATGAGTAACATATTAAACATGTATCATGTGAGTTACATAATGAAAAATAAAAATGTCAAAGTATTATATTTTGGATGTTTCATGTTGATAAATATCTAATAAAAGTATTTCATTGATCGGAAAATATAGCAATGTCAATAGTAAAAGGAAATTTGACAAAATAAAGCCTATGTGCAAATCTTGCTCTATCTATATTTTTATATATTTATATGTATTGTGTTAAAGTAGTTTTTTGGGTGATATATATCATGGTATTGTTTGTTATGATCTGTATTTAGCACTTACAATAAAATTATCAAAATGAATTTTCCAGTGAGTGTATTTTCTTTACTTTAGAAAACAATAAGTAAGTTTGGCAATTACCTTTACCCTAATTATTTTTATTTACATCTATTATATGTAATCTGATATGTCGTTGATGCACGGATGTAAACTTGTGGTAAATGTGACAATTTGTAAAGGACATATATGCAGGTCAATTTTCATTCCATATAACTTAACTTAAGATGACTTGCGTGTCCACACACTAAATGTGATTTAGCTCTTTTTAAAATCTGTTCAAAACATACAGTGTAAGGAGTTACAGTGCATGTTTGACATAGATTTTATAAAAATATCTACATCACATTTAGTGTGTGGACACTCAAGTCATCTTGTCCCAAGTACACCTAAACCAGGCATCCTGAAACTGGCCCTCCAGATGTGGTGAAACTACACATTCCCAGCATGCCTTGCCATAGTTTTAGCATTGCTGAACAGCAAAACTGTGGCAAGGCATCAAAGGACTTGTACTTTCACAACATCTGTAGGGCCATAGTTTGATGACTCCTGCTGTAAGGTAATGACACATAATGAAACTTCAGGTTATAATCTTGTCATAAATTAGATTGGGAGAAAACGATTAATGCAAGAATATATGTGAAACAGTACATTAGGGTAACTATGACCCTCAACCTGTTGTGGAACTACACATACCAGCATGCCTTGCCAGAGTTATAGCATTCCATTATAGCCAAAATGTGGGGAGGCATGATGGGAAATGTACTTTCAAAACATGTAGAGGGCCATAGTTTGGAAAGGCCTATACTTTGAGAATTAAATGGTTTACTTACCACAAATCGGATGAAGGCAATGTAGTGGCACTCCCTTTTTATCTTCAAAAATTAAAAAAAAAAAAAATTTGGACGCTTTGAACTTGAACTTGATACACAAAAGTTAGGGAAAAAACATTGTTTCCAAAGTGAAGCCTTCAAGATAATGCCAAGTGATGCGCTATTGCGCCCAGGTACTCCATGACATTTATGGTGCCATACTGAGCAAAAATCCGCTGAATTGAAGCTTCTCTCTCTTTCAACTCTCTTCTGGGGGGAGTTTTTGGGACATTGAGGACCACCTTGCTGATTAAACTGGCTGTCACTTTCTGTTCCTTATGTAAAAAAGTGATCAGCTTGTAGAGGCCAAACTTCTTCTCACCCAGAAGGATATTCCATCGCCTATGCCAACCCTCCAACTTGTTTTGTATTTGCGGTATTCCAACAGACATTGGATCATATATAGACCATAGCTCTGGTGGATAAAGAGGTGGTGAGCGGATATGGCTTCTCGTGCCAGCTCTTACACGGCCCAAAACATAAGTTTCCTCAAAGTAGGTTAACACAGATGAGGCACTCTCTGGCATTTCAGCTTTCACTAGCTCAAATGCTGCTGGAATGTCATCCGGGGGTAAAAAAGCAAGTGCTTGCAGGTGCTTCAATTTCAAATGAAGTCCATAATCGGTCCCATATTCATTTACAAGTCGACTTGCTTGGATCTTTCTCCAAACGTTTTGTGCTAGATGAAATAGGCAGCACTTGTGAGTACTTGAGGGAAAAACAGATTGAGAAGCTCGGATTGCTGCACGTTCAAAATCCGTCATAATATAGCTGGGGGCAAAGGGAATATCCAGGTCATTACCAACGTCTTGCAGGGCTTCTAAAAATTGCTGGTAGCAATCCTCATTCTTGCTACTTAAAAGACCATAGACAAGTGGCAAAAAGCGTTTGGAGGTGGCCTCTGTCCCAACCACTGCATGGATGGAATATATCTGTCTAAATAAAGTGGGGCATGTTTTAAAAGTTCCATCCATAACCCAATACTGGGCTTCATGGAGCTTCCTCAAGTTTTCTTCCGTACTGAATAAGAGTACCCGATCATTAGCAACAGTACAGTCCTTTAGCAAAAACTTCGTTTCCCCGATGTATTGCAAATCGTGAGGAACACTGATGTCATCCAGGGTGGTGGGCTCGGCTGGGCAATCAAGGCGCCTTACCCTTTTGACGATTTGGCGAAGGGATTCCCGATTGGGCAAACACATGGCACTCGTTGAAGGCATATCCGCAGTGACGTTTTGAATAATTTGTGAAGGTTCCTCTGCGGTATCCCTGGCACGTCGCTTGACTGCTGCCTTTGCCACGGCAACAATTGACTTTTCAGGTCTGGGTGCATGGGTATGCTCTCCGTGCCTGTTTAATTGATGTACTCCACCAAAGATCGTAGTTTTAGCATAGCTTGAACAAGGGGCTGTAGTTTTCTCTGTGCAATTCCAATAGACGACGTCTCCAACCTGCTTGTTCTTAGCCATAACATATCCATTGATGTTCAGTAGCAGTCCTCCTCTCTGTGAAGGTACGAAGGTATATGCCGCCATTGATTCAGCAGATGTTGATGGTGCTGATGTTGATGGTGCTGATGTTGATGCTGCTGCGGATGCAGTCGCTTCCTCTGCCATCTTCGAAGAAATAGCTGTAGCTGTAGCGTACATCAAGGAATAATTGACACTAAAGTTCAATTATGAAGCGGGGACAGGTTAGGTGGCTACTTTTATTGTCTTGAAAATGGGCGTTACTCTTTAGAGATAGGATTAACAAAAGTTATCCAATTAAAACCTTTCAATTCAAAAAGTGGGCTGGTTTAAAAAGAAGTGGGATGGATTGGCATTAGCCATTAACACGTGTACAGGCACGCATAATGTTATGATATTTTGTAAAATTATAGTAAAAAATAATGACTATCATTTGGATGGGCAAATGAGGGTGAAAAATGGTTGAGTGATGATGCCAGTCATAAATTCCAAAACTATATTTAAGGGGTGAGAATGCGGGTATCGATGCCAGCATGGAAATGGGCGCTGACAACTCAAGGCTGCAACACTGGCAGGTCATTGTGGGACTTGTGGTGCCACGGTAAATGCAGACGTTAGAAGGCAGGACGCTACACGGATCTTGCCGTCTAAATAGACGGGGGGCTGTGTCTGTTTGGACAGTGCGGATTTAGACCGGTGAAACATTATGCGTGCAGGTCTGGGGGGAGGGTGCCCACCAACAGGGTATAGACTATGATGGGTGAGGGGTAATAGAAGAGGGAGTGCAGGGATGCACAATGGCAGGTCATTGTGGGACTTGTGGTGCCACGGCCAGTCCGGACATTTAACGGCAAGGCGCTAGAGTAGCCAGATCTTGCCGTCTACATAGACATAGTGTCACTGTTGCCTGTGAGGGTGTAGACGGGTTCAGTGAGAGGGTAGATACATTATGGGTGCAGCTAGGGAGAGGAGGGGACCCCAAAAGGTTGAGAATTTTGAGGGGTGAGGATGTCATTGGGGGAGGGGGCTGGGGGGGGGGGTAGAAAAACAGTCCAAACTGCAAACTGCATGTAGTCGTCCATGGATCCTAACTGTGAATGGGAGAATATTTGTGGGAGACCCTTCAGCGCCCCAATAGATCGCGGCACCCTAAGCAGATGGCGCATAGTCGCCGCAGTACTGATATTGTTCGGCAATGCGCTCAAGTGCGGCTGAGCCTCCAAAACCATGTGCACTGCAGGTGGGGCAGATTTCTCTTGCGCTGAGAGAATGAGAATCGGGTGGGTTTAACTTGAAATAAAGCTCTATATTGCAATGTCCAAAAAATAAAAATAAAAATTTCCTTGCAATAAATGAAAATAAATCAAACGTCAAAGAAAATTTTTGTCATAAACAGTGGAATAGGAATAAGAATCTATATGAGTTGCACTTAATAAAAAAGAATGAAGATTAGTGATGTTTTTGATAAGTGTATCAGATAAGTGTATCTCTGAGGTGAGAGAGAAATCAAGAATTGTGACGCCAGAGTGATAATGTCAAACAATAGCATAATGGTTTTGTTGTGTAGACAGGTTTTGTTTACAGTGACTCACAGAATGGCCATTGACTCGAACTAATTCGATTTTCATCAGAAAAGATATCTAAGCCCATTGAGAAGATATTCAAAAGAGTAAAGGTCAAGAAGTATGACTCATGCATGTTTAAAGAAAGCATGAATGACCAAAGTCACTTAGTGATATGCCAAAGACAGAAGACTCCTGACGAAAATGTCAAGATTAAAAAAAAACACCGTGTGAGACACCAGTGAACCAATCTTGTAGGAGACATGATTTTATCTAGAACTTTATGAGGGGTCAAACATAATAGGTTTATCTATTTAAAACATAATTTGATATAGCACAAAAACAAGGGTGCGTATATGGTAGGCAGACAACGTGCAGGGGTGATGTGAGTGGGCAGATGTGCAACATTAGCAGGTCATTGTGGGACTTGTGGTGCCACGGTAAATGCAGACGTTAGAAGGCAGGGCGCTCGATGGATCTTGCCGTCTGCATAGACGGGGAGCTGTGTCAGTTTGGGGATGGAGGATTTAGAAGTAGTTATTTATTATCGTACATTACGGGTGCAGCTAGGGAGACGATGGGACCCCCAAGGGTAGAGACTTTGATGGTTGAGGGTGTCATGGGGGGGGGGGTGCAACACTGGGAGGCCATTGTGGGACTTGTGGTTCCACGGTCAGTGCGGCGGACATTTGACGGCAGGGCGCTAGCTTGCCGTCTGCATAGACGGGGGGCTGTGTCAGTTTGGGGATGGAGGATTTAGAAGTAGTTATTTATTATCGTACATTACGGGTGCAGCTAGGGAGACGATGGGACCCCCAAGGGTAGAGACTTTGATGGTTGAGGGTGTCATGGGGGGGGGAGGGGGGTGCAACACTGGCAGGCCATTGTGGGACTTGTGGTTCCACGGTCAGTGCGGACATTTGACGGCAGGGCGCTAGCTTGCCGTCTGCATAGACGGCAGGGCTGTGTCAGTTTGGGCAGGGCACAGAGACAGCTGAATGTGGCGGTTGTGAGCCACGGTGGGAGAGGGGGCAGGTCTGCACAAAGCAAGAGTGATCGTCGGTATGATGTTCGACGTATTGTTGTTCGAAAAGATAATGATCGAAGTTGTTTGCTTCGATAAAAAGACAATCGAAAAATGAGGTAATCGTCTTAAATCAGATCGATGTAAATTGCTTCTATCAAATGTCAATCGATGTAATTAATTTCTAGACAAAGACATTCGATAGTTAAATATTCGCGTTAAATGTGTTCGATGTAAATAGTTTCGATTTAAATGTTATCGAAGTAAGAAATTTCTATTTAGGTATTTCGATGTTATAATGTTCGAGTTGATAGCAATCGAAAAAACCCGTGTTCGACTTTAGATATTTCGGAATGTTATGTGTTCGGTGTATTGTGGTGTTCGGTGAAGTGGTGTTCGAAGTAGAATGCATTTCGATGTATGCTTGTTCGATGTGATGAATATGTCGATGTGGTTTGATTCGGTGATATGAGTTCGATGTAAATGAATTCGATGTGAAGCTGTTCGCTAAAACGCCCGTATCCCGTTCATACAACCTGACACGTAAATTTCTAGAGGTCTTCCCCACATAAAAGAGGTTACACGTGCACTCCAGTAGGTATATCACGTTTCTGGAGTTGCAGGTGATAAAATTGTTTATTTTGTGGGTATGGCCATTTACAGTGAAAGTTAAAAATTTAGAAGTGTCACTCCTTACAGTCCTGCACATCAAACAATACCCACACCTATGAAATCCCCTTGTGCGTATACTTTGTCGGGTTTCTTCTTCTATACTGCTTTTCACCAATTTGTCTTTCAAACAGGGTGCCATTCTATAAATAAAACTGGGGCGTTCTGGGATGTGATTTATGAGTATAGGGTCTTGTAATAACAATTTCCAATTCTGATAAATTCTTTATATACTTTTAAAAGACGAACTGTATTGAGAAATGAAGGTCCACTTAAATTTTTCATTGGTATCCTTTTTTGGTTTCTCTGTTAGGAGGTCATTTCTCTCAACATGTTGAAGTTTTTCTTTAGCTCTCTCCATTTTAGCAATTTCATAACCCTTATTAACAAATCTGTCCGTTAGTTCATTCATTTGTTCTTCACAGATTACATTATCAGTGCAGTTTCTTTTTATTCTAGCGAACTGGCTGAACGGTATTCCATCCAGCCAGTTGGCATGATGTTCGCTAGATCGGTTTATAAAACCGTTTCAATCTGTCGGTTTACGATAACATTTGGTCAGAATTTGATTATCGTTAATATAGATCAATAAATCTAAAAAGGGTACAACTGATATTAAAAACTAATTTTATTGAGCGATCATTGACATTCAACAGTTCACAGAAACTTTCTAGTTCTGTTTGGGAACCGTTCCAAATAAATAATACGTCGTCAATAAAACGTTGCCAGGATACCAGGTTTGCCCCCAGGACTCCATCGCACCAAACCTGCTGCTGGTACCCATGGTTGTGCCAAGAATTTGAAGATAAAAAGTACTGTTAAAAATGAAATAATTATTATCAAGTATAAAATTAATGCTTTCAATTATAAAATTTTGCAAAGACGAGGATAAATCGGACTGTTTTAAAAAGAATAAAACCACATTAAGACCTTTCTCCTTGTTTATGATGGTGTAAAGTGTGCTAACATCCGCACTAACTAAAAACATCCCATCTCTCCATTCAGTACTAAATAATTTCCGTAAGACATCGCCAGTATCTTTAAGAAAGGCTCTTGTTTTGTGTACCAACGGCTGAAGATAAGAATCTATAAAAGCAGACAAGTTTGATGTAATGCTGTTACAGCTGGATATTATAGGCCTACCTGGCGGATGTAGGGGATTCTTATGTATCTTTGGTAAGATATATATTGTTGGAGTTGTGAGTTTTTTTATGTCAATAAAATCAAATTCCTTTTTTTTTAATCACACTTTCTTCTAAAGCTTTTTGTGTTAACTGGAGGAGGACTTTTTCTATCTTACTAGTGGGGTCTGATTTAAGTTTTAGATATGTTACACCATCGTTAATTTGCCGATATATTTCTGCGATATAATCCTCTTTATTCATCAGAACAACCGACCCGCCTTTATCGGCTGGTTTTATTATCAGCTCTGGGTCTTCTTTTAAGGATTTGACTGCCAACATTTCTTTATTGGTGAGATTGCACCTTTTATTAGTCTGATATTTCTTTTTTTCAGTGTCTATCTCTACACTGAGTAATTTTTATTATAATTTTTTTTTATTTTATTAAAACAGTCAATGCAACTTCCCTTGGCCTGAGTGGGATAAAAAGTAGTGGGATAAAAAGTACAGTAGTGGGATAAAAAGTAGATGGAGTTCTAAAGTGAGTGGTGCCTATTTGAGATGTGGTATCATCTTCTACTTTACTCAGAAAAAATCTTTTTACCGTTAATTTTCGTACAAATTTTTGTATGTCCAGATAGATGTCAAAGGCTTTCGGGGAGTGGGAGGGGGCAAATTTCAGTCCTTTCATCAGGATTTTTTCCTCATAAACATTAAGCTCCCTTTTACTCAAATTAAAAATCTTTACCTCACTATTTTTTGAGGGACACGTACTTTCTACAGCTGTCTCAATTGGTAGTACAATTTTTTTCTTTTTGGGGCGTTTTTTTCTCCCCTTTTCCCTCTTATTGTTTTGGTTTTTATTTTTAATTTATATTTCTTGGGCCATAGTTTCTCCACTGTGATCTTTTTGGGGTTCTTCTGTCCCACCGAAAAGGGGTTTGGTATGAAGTAGATGGTAATTCTTCATCCATTTGTAAGGTCGAGTATCTATTATTTAAAGGCAGTCCATTGCGCAACGGGGCCATTGCTCCAATATTCCTACCTCCTGTCTATGCAGTACCTGACTTTTCTTGTGCATGGGGGTGGGAAACCTTTATAGGTAAGTCATCTGCTCACTGTTCTTTGTACTCTGACGAAGGATTAATAAATCCGCAACTAGTAAGCACTGTTAGCTGCGTGTGGTGTCAGCTTCATTACTTTTGTACCAAGAGTACCCATCGAGTGCCGCCAGCGCCACACTCCACGCTGTATTGTCTTCTATCGGAGGGCACCGGGGCTATTATACTCAATCGGAATGCAGGATCCTACCGACTCCATATATATATATATATATATATATATATATATATATATATATATATATATATGAAACGGAGAAAGACTTTTGTTTGCGCTATAATCAGCAGCTCTTCTATAAGACCTCCCTGTTAGTGGAGGACGGTATCAATCGATGTGTACAAGAAAAAGATATAGAGAGCGCTATTGAAGAAACCTCCACCTTAGTGTATTGGTGCAACAGTGAGGTACAGATTTTTACAGTTTGTAAAAATGGTTTTATTGAAACATAAACTGTGTGGTCAATGTCAGACAAATTTTACAGCATAGTTTGTACATTTTTGGTACATAAAATATCAGGTGAGTCGAGACCCAACGCGTTTCGTCGCTGCACGACTTCTTCAGGGGTGATGAACTCGAATTTCCTGAGCTTTAGAAGATATATGGGTATATGGGTAGTTTTTTAAAAAACTTTTATTTTGATGTTGTGATGACGTCCATAGGTGACGGGAAGTGAGATCCTGCAGAAAGGCTGGATTCGCTGTCCGGTAAGTACCGCTGTGTAGTTCCTACTGTCTGACTGCAGCCGACTGCATATATATATATATATATATATATATAGAAGTAGTGTTGCGGCTTGGCACTCCAACTCAGTAGTACAGCTTCCCAGGTGCCCTCAGGATACAATGGATAACCCGGTGGTATAAGAATATACACAAACAGCGGCACTCAATGTTTTTTTTTAAATAGGTGTATTCAAGCGGTCCAACGTTTCGGAGACTAGCCCCTTTGTCAAGGTGCAGGAAAACAAAGGGGCTAGTCCCCGAAACGTTGGACCGCTTGAATACAACTATTTAAAAAAAAACATTGAGTGCCGCTGTTTGTGTATATTCTTATACCACCGGGCTATATATATATATATATATATATATAGAGAGAGAGAGAGAGAGAGAGAGAGAGTAAATGAAAGGCAGGCACTCTGGGGACTTGAAAAAAAGTGCTATATACACAGCAAAAACGACCAACGTTTTGGGGGTGGTCCCCCTTTGTCAAGGTGCATAGGTGATAACACTGTTATTATCACCTATGCACCTTGACAAAGGGAGACCACCCCCCAAAACGTTGGTCGTTTTTGCTGTGAATATAGCACTTTTTTTCAAGTCCCCAGAGTGCCTGCCTTTCATTTACTCTCTACAACATTCCCCTTGGAGGGGCACCAGGGCAGCTGGATCAAGCGGTGAGTGCCGGGCCGCACCTACCCCTATAAATATATGAAATATGATGTTGATGAGGCACAGACACAGACTCTGTGAGTGCGAATTGTACTGTACACACACTGCCAGCAGTGTAGTAATTAAAACTACTACACCACGGAGCTTGAGGCAGACACAGGCAGCGGGGCAGGAGAGTGAGCACGCTGGCGGGCACCAAGACAGCCAGGAGGACGTGCTCCCTCTTCAATCCCCTATACTGGAGTGAAGATAGCACCCGCCCGGCCATCCCTATATAGTGTCCGAATCTCGCGTGATCCAACAGCAGGATCTTGTGAGCTCCGGAAAGGCACACTCTGAGCCTGGGTAGGAAAACTTGAACAGGCTCAGAAGTGCGTTTGGATTGGGGGGTGTTCGGGGTGTTCGGATTCTCCCAATCCGAATGCGCTCATCCCTAGTTATGAGAAGTAGCAGAGTTTTAGGAAAATGGAAAGTGTTCTACAACCTCAACACTATATTTGTGCATTGTAATAATATTCAGTGTATTAAATGTAAAAGGGAGGCTAAAATTAGTATACAAGTTGATTCAACCTAAAGGCCCCAATACACAGTCCCATCTTGCTTCTTTTCACCCGATTCTGATGGATTTGGCTGACAAATCATTCTGTGGCCAAATCGGCTGTGTTTGACATCTGATCTGATCCGATGCACAGTACTGACTGCATAGTTGTAGCACATAGGATAAATCACAATCGGACCATCAGCGGCACATCATGGGTCAAATCGTATGTAAGCCCTCCCGGGAGCTGCCAGGGGAGTTCAAGGGAAATCATATGCAACTTTCCATTCAGACAATTAGCAGTAATGTATGAGGGCCTTAAAATACCATATTTAAAGATTCAGAGGGGGAATCATTTCAGGATTCCGACTGTCGGAATGTCCTGGCAGTCGGAATCCCGGGCCGTTTTCATCCGATCTGACAGTAACTCGACAGTAGGAATTCAAAGTTCTGACAGACAAGTGTTATAAAGTCCGTGGATCAGCAAAAACAGATGCGGATTGTCGAAAAACAGCTGTGAATTTGAAAGTCTGTTGCAGTTTCAGTTTTAAAAAAATTCCGATTTTGCTGGCTTCAATGCTGTCACAGCATTGAATAGGCGAGTGATTGAATACCCCTCCTAATAGGCACAGATCAAATACCAATTATACACCAGAGCCATGACCCGGATTATTGCCGCTCAAGTCCAGGACGGGGCTTGGTGTAAAAGGGCAAAAAAAAAAAAAAAACGGGTCCTGTTACCCGGTGTCCGACCTGGCAAATGTTCAGGGTCGGACACGGGGCTTCCCCGGAGTCAGGAGCCGTGTAAATGGGTAACCCAGGTCATCCGACCCAGGGACCCATTTCCTCCAATCGGGGAGCCCCGACCTCCAGACCGCAGCGCCCTGAGGTCAGTCCGGAGGTTGGGCAGAGCCTGCGTACAGCCACCGCTGCTGTCTGCGGTACTATGCAGACAGCAGCAGAGGTGAATGGATGTATCCATTCACCTCATGGACGGAGGCTGGGGGCGCACAGAGGCAGGGGGCAGCCCAGCAGCTTACCTGGGTGCTGGGCTTGCCCCCAGCACATCGGTCGGCATTGCGGGGGTGTCAGGCGGCGTTGCGGGGTGACGGTCGGTGGGTTTCCCGGCGCTTGGAGATGATGTCATCTCCAAGCTCCGGCTCAGGGCCCAAATTCACCGGCATTCCCTACCCGGAATAATGCTGGGGGACGCTGGTGTAAAAGGGAACAACTGCCGGGTCGCACCCGGGTCCAAATACCCGGGTGCGACCCGGTAGTTTTGGTGTAAAAGGGGTATTATAGGCACAGATTAAATACCCCCCTAATAGAGACACATTGTAAAGTACAATTTAAAAAAAAAGTTTACAATATAAAACTCTGAAACATAAAATGAACCAGATAAAAACACAAACTTTTTAATAACCGTTGTGTAAATCAGTTTCCCAGAGAGGTTTGCTTGAGCGCTGTGATGACATGCTATTATAGTTGTCCTTAGAGGTCATTCATTAGCATACTGTATAATGAGCGAACACAACCCTAGATTTGTATATAATGTGTTCTGATAGATAAGAAGGCTGGGACAGGACATGTTCTACGGTATGCCAGCTATTGCACAGTATTGTACACCACAGCAGAGCATTAGACACTTATTTGAGATGCATTTGGAATATTACTGAAGTTTTGCACTTGCAATAACTCAGTATCAGCACAGTACCGTGTACAGTACAGTAGGTAGAAAATTAATTTGCACAGAGAAATTGTAACAATTTGTGTATACTTTATTTCAGCAAAGCGTCAGTTACACTGTTTGCATTTACAGGTAAGTGAATTTTTTTTTAATAATTTGGCCAGTTCAGCATTAGACAAGTGTTTATCTTTGAACTAAAAAGAAAATTCATAAGGTTATTGTAGAAATATGCTCCCATTTTTATGCAGTAAGGGATATTTACTGATGGCAAACTATGCAATTAGTCCACATCAATATGGGTCTGTTTCTGCTTTGTTAGCAAACCAAATAAAAGCACACACTGGACAAAACCATGTTGCAAAATCATGGTGTGGCAGGAGGAACCTGTGCCGAGAGAGTTATGGTGCCCATACACGTATGCAATTGATTAGGAAGCGACATCGCAATACTATGTCCCATCGCATCTTGCGGTGCCTAAAGTACCCTATTCCAGCACCTGATGTCGCATGCCATCTGCAATGGCACATTGGTTGCTGGTAGAGGGCGGACGGTGTCCATCTCAGTAGCGCAGTGAAGGATCCCCAGCAGGTGGTGGGGGTCAGTGGCGGCGGCAGGATTTGAAAAATAAAAACAGTTCAAAATACTGGGCGTCCCTCTGATTGGCTGAGATAGCACACTCTCAGCCAATCAGAGGGCCTTTCAGTGTTTTAAACTTTTTTTTTTTCTAATTCTGCCATTGGTTTGCATGGTCCCTAAAATGTGCATACAATCATTTGATTTATCGAAAAGATGTGGTCGAAATCAAATGATTGTGTGCAATATATATGGATTGCAATATATATAGATTGTGTATGGGCTACATTAGATTTGGGTGGGGTGTTTCCAAACTGAAATCTTAATTGCAGTGTAACAATAAAGTTGTCTAAAATACACATGGAAAAGCATCCAGTATTTACCCTGCACAGAAACCATATACAATAAATGCACTTATCCCCTTGAATTGCAACATGGTGCATTACAAATTTTTTAACCTGTAAAAATAGTTGACATGGTACTGTACAGATGGGGCAGGTCCCATCTTGGCAGGGGATGGCGCTGGCGTCGCCAGCCGCCATCCCCCGCCAGCGCCATGGCGATGGTGAGAAGGGGGCGCACGAGAGGCGCGCGCGTCCCCTTCCGACGGCGCTTCCATCCGTTCCCCCGGGTCCCCGTCGGCTTGCCGACGGTAACCCGGGGTCCCCGCCGCCTGCCCGCATCCCCCCCTAACCCTGTCCGTCTCCCTGAGGCGGAGACGGACAGGGTTTCCGTCGCGCTGGCGACGGAGACTGAGACGCGCGTGCGCGTGAGACGCACGCGCGTCTCAGTGTATTCGCTGGCGCGGCTGCTGGCGGGTCGCCAGCGCAGACGTTCTGGCGATCCGCCAGCCAGGATGGGACCTGCCCCATCTGTAGTATCAAATATATATGTAACGTCAACCTCTGTGATCACAATCCAATGAGTCCACACTGACATCATGTTCAGTAAAGATGTTATTGTTTCTTCACAAGCCTGGAGAGCACACCACATTGTAATGATGTCAAAATCAGATTGTTTCAGAAATATATCTCAGTGGTAGCTTGAATTTGGATCATATGCTGTCATCGATGTTTGTGTCCTAATTTAACCCTATGAGTGCCAAGTGAATTTGTCAAAATAGGTGTGAAAAATGCCAAATAAACCTTTTCATTCATCATAATGACCGGTAATGTTACCTTATATAGGGAATATAATCTTTTTTTACACAACATTTTTAATTTGAATTTGTATAACAAATGTGAGCGATGCTGGGATTTTCAGCAGATATTGGAAAATGGTGCTCAAGAGGTTAATATAAAAGCTAACACAATTGCAATAGCAATATTTAATAAATTAAGCTGTATTTACAGTAAAAAAGTTCAACATGGGTTTTTGTACTGTTTTTTGAGCCGACGTGTGCTGACAGGCGGTATTTCAATGCCCTACCATCCACTAGGGCGTGTGTGCCGAGCGTAGCGAGGCACAAAGCACGAAGAATGGCGAGCGCAGCGAGCCATGCGAGGGGACGCGGTGCACTTTAACCTGTGTCCATGTCGACTGTGTCAATATTCAGGTAAAAAAACAGTGAAAAACCCCATGTCGATATTTTGACTGTTGACCTAACCCATGACGACCTAATGACCCTGTGGATATTATGACACCGTCGACCTAACCCACGTCGACCTAGACTCATGTCAACATTCTTGCATGTCGACCTAAATGTACATCGACCTAATGGTGTCGACCTAAGTATTAGCAGAATTATAAGAAAAAGGACAGACTTGTGTATTATCACGGTATCAAGGCGCCCGCGAATCGGATGCCAAAAAATTGGATGCGATTTAGCGGCCAATTCTAGGCCGATTTTCCGCGATTTTCTGCCGATTTGCATGGTATTCCATCAGAGCACACCTCCACTATCCAAGCCCAAAGCGTGGCGAGCGGACGCGGTACGCGTCCTCCCGTCTAGTTCATACCCCACTATCCATGTCGGCGTGGAGTTGATTTTATATAGTGTGGTGACGTGGAAAACGATCCCGAAGCATGGCGAACGCATGCGGAATACACGTCAAGTAATCCGTGGCCCCTCGCCATGCTTCGGGCTCGGTGGCTCGCTGCGCTCGCCACGCTTTATAATATCAACTCCACACCGACATGGATAGTGGGGGTATGAACAGGTCGGGAGGACGCGTACCGCGTACGCTCGCCACGCTTCGGGCTGACTTGAATAGTGGGGGTGTGCAAGGATGGAATAGCATGCAAATCGGCAGGAAATCACGGAAAATCGGCTGAAAATTGGCCAAAAATCGGCCGCAAATCGGCCGGTAAATCGTATTGCGAATCTAATCGGCCGCAAATCAGCCGCTAAATCGTATGCGATATCGTATGCGATATCGTATGCAATTTAGATTAAATGGGGCGCCGTGATAATACACAAGTACCCTATTGTTCACTTCACAACCACCTTCTCTTCTTTAGTATTATTTTTCACTTTGTATAAACATATACGTTCTAGGAAGTATACGGATTGTTTTCAGATGTACTGATTGCAATGTTTGCGTTTTTAGACATATAAAAAATTTCTCCTGATGAAGTAATTTCTGACGAAACCCGTTGGGATTGCATTATGTTGTTGATTGAGGACCAGATCATATGATTTATATCAATACTGGAAGAAGCCAATAAAAGTGCATCGATTGGATGAACAATGTCTTTATAGTATTTCTTATTATGGACATTCTTATGTAAAATCTATAACTTAAATAGATTGTCATAAGGCTCCATATCATTATTTATATATATATATATATATATATATATATATATGGAACAAGGGGGGTACTGTATAGCGCTGCTACCCAAAAGGTGCTGAATTATTCCACACGTTATGTCCAAATAAGTGACTCTGTAGAGGTGTTGTTGCACCGTCTCTGATATGTGTACTGGGAAAGGGGGGATGAGAAAAAGCGCTCTATAGTGTAGTAAGTGGGTTTTCCATGAAATATAATATAAATATTGTGCATACCGTTTTGCAATAATTAAGTGCTTATCAATATGTGATGTTGGAGTATCATGTTGCTGTGGGTTACCAGGGGACTGCCTGGATAAATTCAGATAGCCTCTTCGGGCAGTTTTCCCACAGAATCACCCAAGGGTCCAACAACCATCAGTGTCACACAGTGGTGAAAGAAGAAAAAACTCCAGTTAGAATTTTTTGGAGTTTTATTAAAGTGAAAATAGTGAAGGTAAAAACGAACAGCTTACATAAAGTGCAGTAGTAGATGTAGATCGCTCTCAACGCGTTTCGTCACTTATGGCCTAATTCCAATGGCTGGACTTCATCAGGAGAGTATATTTACAGTGACCAAATAACGTATATTTATAGTGCAGTCAATTAAGCCCTTGGGCCAATTATGGAACTTCCGGGTTTCGTAACATGCGTTTACTGCGCATGCGCGAGAGTAACAGAGTCTCGCGTTAACACGCTATCAGTGACAAAGTGAAGAGTGCTAAGTACAAGCATCCGCGCATGTGCGGGATTTGTGCTCACTCGCGCGGCTTCTAGTGATCGAGTGTCACTTTTTGTATTACCGCGCATGTGTAGGAGATTTATACCTATTACGGAACAATCTCCGTCTTCCCTTATACTGCGCATGTATGGTAACCAAGGTGACTATGTCTTGGTTAGGACGCTAATACACTTGTATTCTCTGCGCATATAGGACCTGCTTTGTGTGTATAGATGCCTATCTCATATATGAGAAAATAAGGGAGAGAGTTAAATAAGTTAATAGCATGATTTCATAATATCGTATTTGCAAGGTATAATACTTGGACAACCATTATTTGACTGAACTAAAAATATTTACAATTCAATGTATTTGTATAAACGCAGACTACTTAGAAAACCATAAAAAATGTATAACAATATAAAAATATAAAATCGACATTTTTGCATAAAAACCATACACATTTATTTATTTATTAACAGTTTCTTATATAACGCACACAGATTCCGCAGCGCTTTACAGAGCATAGTTATAATCAAAAACACATAACAAATTACAGTACAAGACAGTTTAGGACAAGTACATGGTTAATATGGATAGTTGCACCAGGGGACAGGACACTGAAGCAATTATCAGGGTGGCAGAGGTTTATAAGAAAGGCACATAAGGAGAGAGGGCCCTGCTCGTGAGAGCTTACATTCTAAAAGGGGAGGGTTAGACAGACTGGGGTGACACAGAAGGCGAAGAAGTGAGCTTAAACAGGTTAGGTTGAGAGATTGTCAGGTTTTATGCAGGAGGGTGGAAAGAGGTCAGCTTAGTCTTTAATATTTTAAGTCTAAAAAAGCGCTGGGTCATCCAGGAGTAGACAGCAGAGAGACAGTTGGAGATATGAGTGAGGATAGAGGGAGAGAGATCAGGAAAGGATCGGTAGATTTTTAGTATTATCAGCATAGAGGTGATAGTGGAAGTTAAGTGAGCAAATAAGCTCACCCAGAGAGGACATGTAGAGGTAGAGAAGAAGAGGGCCAAGAATAAAATGTTGGGGGACACCTATTATCAATGGAAGAGCAGGAGAGGTGTGCATTTTCAAAACAGACAGTGCATATGCAAGCAGAAAGAGTAATATTCAAAGTTTTAGCAGTTAAGAGTTGCACTTATGTTGATTGTAGTTTCCTTCAGTTTCTGTCCAGTTCAAGTCCAGGCTAAGTCTAGGCGACAGTGTGCGGTTGTATATTCCTACTTAGAATCTTCCTACTTTGAATTCTGACAAAAGTTCTAAAGCCAGATTTCTATAGCCAGCCAAGGCTTAGTCAGCCTCCTATACTCTAATAAGTAGGTCTGTAAAAGCTGTTTCTAACTTCAGTAATTAAGACCGCACCCAATGCCCCTCTCCCACTAGAGAAAGTCAGCAATAAAACTGAGATAAGCAAATGGTGAGATGTTACAGACTATGTCCAAGTCACTAGTCAATTTTAAGTCACTATCTAATTTTAAAAATAAATTTGTACATTTACCTAGACAATGCAGTATACTAATCACAGTGATGCTATTTCAAATATGACTGTTGCATGAATGATATTTTACCTAGACAATGCAGTATACTAATCACAGTGATGCTAGTTCAAATATGACTGTTGCATGAATGATATTTTACCTAGACAATGCAGTATACTAATCACAGTGATGCTAGTTCAAATATGACTGTTGCATGAATGATATTTTACCTAGACAATGCAGTATACTAATCACAGTGATGCTAGTTCAAATATGACTGTTGCATGAATGATATTTTACCTAGACAATGCAGTTTACTAATCACAGTGATGCTAGTTCAAATATGACTGTTGCATGAATGATATTTTACCTAGACAATGCAGTATACTTATCACAGTGATGCTAGTTCAAATATGACTGTTGCATGAATGATATTTTACCTAGACAATGCAGTATACTAATCACAGTGATGCTAGTTCAAATATGACTGTTGCATGAATGATATTTTACCTAGACAATGCAGTATACTAATCACAGTGATGCTAGTTCAAATATGACTGTTGCATGAATGATATTTTACCTAGACAATGCAGTATACTAATCACAGTGATGCTAGTTCAAATATGACTGTTGCATGAATGATATTTTACCTAGACAATGCAGTATACTAATCACAGTGATGCTAGTTCAAATATGACTGTTGCATGAATGATATTTTACCTAGACAATGCAGTATACTTATCACAGTGATGCTAGTTCAAATATGACTGTTGCATGAATGATATTTTACCTAGACAATGCAGTATACTAATCACAGTGATGCTAGTTCAAATATGACTGTTGCATGAATGATATTTTACCTAGACAATGCAGTATACTAATCACAGTGATGCTAGTTCAAATATGACTGTTGCATGAATGATATTTTACCTAGACAATGCAGTATACTAATCACAGTGATGCTAGTTCAAATATGACTGTTGCATGAATAATATTTTACCTAGACAATGCAGTATATTAATCACAGTGATGCTAGTTCAAATATGACTGTTGCATGAATAATATTTTACCTAGACAATGCAGTATATTAATCACAGTGATGCTAGTTCAAATATGACTGTTGCATGAATGATATTTTACCTAGACAATGCAGTATACTTATCACAGTGATGCTAGTTCAAATATGACTGTTGCATGAATGATATTTTACCTAGACAATGCAGTATACTAATCACAGTGATGCTAGTTCAAATATGACTGTTGCATGAATGATATTTTACCTAGACAATGCAGTATACTAATCACAGTGATGCTAGTTCAAATATGACTGTTGCATGAATGATATTTTACGTAGACAATGCAGTATACTAATCACAGTGATGCTAGTTCAAATATGACTGTTGCATGAATGATATTTTACCTAGACAATGCAGTTTACTAATCACAGTGATGCTAGTTCAAATATGACTGTTGCATGAATGATATTTTACCTAGACAATGCAGTATATTAATCACAGTGATGCTAGTTCAAATATGACTTTTGCATGAAAGATATTTTACCTGCAATGAGAAGAGAATAAGACGGGAGTTATGTCACAGCAAGTCCAGGCTAAGTCTAGGCGACAGTGTGCGGTTGTATATTCCTACTTAGAATCTTCCTACTTTGAATTCTGACAAAATTTCTAAAGCCAGATTTCTATAGCCAGCCAAGGCTTAGTCAGCCATAATGTTTTAAATACGACAATTATACAATATAAATACCATTTTTCAAAATGTTAATCTGGGGGAAAGAAACTTAGCTCTTTTGATACTTCACACTCTGAGTTTATATATAAATACATTTAAAACACCACTAAATTATTTCACCAGACCGTAATGAATGTGCAATATAAAAAGAGAAAAAAAGAGAGAAAAAGGGGGGTGTTAATATTACTTCACAAAAAGGATGTCACTTCAAATGCCTCATTTAACCCATGTGGAACCATGGTGTTAAGGGTAAAAATCCAGTACATCTCCCTTTGTGAAAGTAATCTCTCGTGGTCACCCCCTCTTGGACCCAGTTTTACATGTTCAATCGCTTTAAAGTGCAAAAAGGCAGGGTTACAGTTGTGAAACTTTAAAAAATGTTTGGGAACAGAATGATTCTACAAATTATTTTTAATTGCTCTGACATGTTCCTGGATTCTTATTTTCAGGTTTCTTTTAGTTTTCCCTATGTATTTCAATTTACACGGACATTCTAGTTGGTAAATGACCCAGGTTGTCATGCAATTCATAAGATCCTTAATCTTAAAACTCTTAGTATCATTAAAATTTTTAAATTCATGGTTCACAGGACTCCCATATTCACAAATAATACAGGACGTGCATTTAAAAAAACCTTTTGTATTTTGTAACCAATTTTGATTTGAACTGCTACACGATTTCAAAAGACTAGGAGCAATTTGATCCTTTATGTTTTTCGCTTTCCTAAAAGCAATAAGAGGTTTATCTGGCAAGACTCCATTAAGGATTGAGTCTGTTTTCAAAATTTCCCAGTGTTTATATATAATATTCCTTATCAAATGTTCCTTTTCGTTATACTGGGTCACGAAAATGCAGTTATTTTGGTCTGATGTTTTGGGATTTTTATATTGTAGGAGGTCTTCCCGATCTATGAGTTTGACTTTGTCTGTGGATTCTTTCAATAAATCCTCCGGGTATCCTCTTTCCTTAAATCTATCCTCATATATTGTTAGTTGTTTATCAAACTCTGTGCTGGAACTGCAATTCCTTTTGATTCTTGAAAATTGGGAAAGGGGAATATTCGTTTTCCACTTCCTCGCGTGCCCACTTTTAAAATGTACATAACTATTGGTATCTATGGTTTTAATAAAATCACTTCTAGCCACCTTAGTATCTGTATTGCTCAATATAAGGTCAAGGTATTCAATTTCTTTGTCAGTGATTTTGAATGTAAAAGAAAGATTATAATCATTGTTTTCCAGGTAGCTCATGAATTCTAAAAAGCGTTCATTGGTGCCTTCCCATATAATCATAATATCATCAATGTACCTATATAAAGGCCACTAAATTTGATTTATATCCGTGGTCACCATAGATGTATTTATGCTCCCAGCTTCCCATATGGAGATTGGCGAAGCTGGGAGCGAAAACCGTACCCATAGCGGTCCCAACCGCTTGTAAGTAAAACGTGTCTAAAAACATAAAATAGTTTCTACTTAAAATGAATTTAATTAATGTGCAAATGATATCTTTCAGGTTATGGGACATTGTTGGGACATTGTTGGGTCATTGTCTAAAAATTCACGGCAGCTGGCTATTCTCTTGTCATGTGGAATGGATGTATACAATGATTGTACATCGATTGTTACCCATTTGTAATTCTCTTTCCATTCTATATTTTTCATAATTTGTAAGACTCTGGTGGTATCTTTTACATAAGATCTTAAATCTTTAACATACTTATTTAAGAATACCTCTACATATTTAGAACACCCAGAAGTGAGCGAGTTTATACCCGCCACTATTGGGCGGCCAGGTGGGTTATCAAGTGTCTTGTGCACCTTAGGCAAACAATAAAAAGTGGGTATAGTCGGATTATTTTTAATTAAAAACTGATATTCATCCTTATCTATCGTTTTATTAAGTAGCGCATCCACTAGGATGACTCGGAGTTCTTCTACAAATTGATTAGTCGGGTCAGAACTTAACTTTTTATAAGAAACCGAGTCCCCTAGAAGTCTATGTACCTCTTTTTCATAATCTTGACGGTCCTGTATAACAAGCCCTCCGCCTTTATCGGCTTGTTTGAAAACCAGATGTTCACTATTTTTTAGTTTCTTTAATGATTCTCTCTCAAAATTGGTTAAGTTGGGGTTTTTTACAGTTTTACTTTCCCAATAGCATAGATCTTTCTTAACCATTTCGTGGAAGGTTTCTATTTCGGTACTCCTGGATTCTATCGGATAGAATTTTGACGGGAGTTTTAATCCTGACTTAGATTTTTCTAATTCATAGTTTTTTATGATGCCACTATCCTTTTTAATAAAGTGCCGTTTCAGGGTTAGCTGCCTCGTGAATTTATTCAGGTCCATATACATTTGGAAATTATTAGATTTAGCCGTTGGTGCAAAGGACATGCCTTTATTGAGTAATTTTACATCTGATTGTGTGAGTACCTGTTTTGATAAGTTGAAAATGACATTTTTTCTGAGTGTTTCATTATCTATTGGTATTTTTGGTTTCTTTTTCTCAGATTTTAAGAAACCTTAATGGAACCTCATAAGAACAACACAGAATTTAAGGATAATCTTATAGTTTTAAATAAAAAAATTGGAAGTAGTAGAAACAGAGGTCACAAAAATCAAAGAAAATAAATTTTTACGCGATAAACTAGATTACCAGAATAAAAAAGTTTTTAACTGGGATAATAAAAGTGAAATGACAAACTATAGAAAGCCATCTAGACCCAAACAAAATTAATGGACTCGTGTTCCATCAAGACATAGACAAAGACAGAAACATTATACCAATTCACCAAAATTTGATGCTATCCCACAGAGAAACAGGTTCACAGCCCTAAGCAGACTTGAATCTGAGGATAATTCAGACTGTCCGACCCCTGACTTTAATCCACACCCTCGGGATCGCTATACAAAATATCTATTCAAAGAGACAGTAAAACTAGCATCCACTTTAAAACGAAAAATAGGGGACGGAGTGGGACAAGAGGAGGAAGGACTAAATCTGAGAAAAAGAAACCAAAAATACCAATAGATAATGAAACACTCAGAAAAAATGGCATTTTCAACTTAACAAAACAGGTACTCACACAATCAAATGTAAAATTATTCAATAAAGGCATGTCCTTTGCACCAACGGCTAAATCTAATCATTTCCAAATGTATATGGACCTGAATAAATTCACGAGGCAGCTAACCCTGAAACGGCACTTTATTAAAAAGGATAGTGGCATCATAAAAAACTATGAGTAAGAAAAATCTAAGTCAGGATTAAAACTCCCGTCAAAATTCTATCCGATAGAATCCAGGAGTACCGAAATAGAAACCTTCCACGAAATGGTTAAGAAAGATCTATGCTATTTAGAAAGTAAAACTGTAAAAAACCCCAACTTAACCAATTTCGAGAGAGAATCATTAAAGAAACTAAAAAATAGTGAACATCTGGTTTTTAAACAAGTCGATAAAGGCGGAGGGCTTGTTATACAGGACCGTCAAGATTATGAAAAAGAGGTACATAGACTTCTAGGGGACTCGGTTTCTTATAAAAAGTTAAGTTCTGACCCGACTAATCAATTTGTAGAAGAACTCAGAGTAATCCTAAGGATGAATATCAGTTTTTAATTAAAAATAATCTGACTATACCCACTTTTTATTGTTTGCCTAAGGTGCACAAGACACTTGATAACCCACCTGGCCGCCCAATAGTGGCGGGTATAGACTCGCTCACTTCTGGGTGTTCTAAATATGTAGAGGTATTCTTAAATAAGTATGTTAAAGATTTAAGATCTTATGTAAAAGATACCACCAGAGTCTTACAAATTAATGAAAAATATAGAATGGAAAGAGAATTACAAATGGGTAACAATCGATGTACAATCATTGTATACATCCATTCCACATGACAAGGGAATAGCCAGCTGCCGTGAATTTTTAGACAATGACCCAACAATGTCCCATACCCTGAAAGAATTCATTTGCACATTAATTAAATTCATTTTAAGTAGAAACTATTTTAAGTTTTTAGACACGTTTTACTTACAAGCGGTTGGGACCGCTATGGGTACGGTTTTTGCTCCCAGCTTCGCCAATCTCCATATGGGAAGCTGGGAGCATAAATACATCTATGGTGACCATGGATATAAATCAAATTTAGTGGCCTTTTATAGGTACATTGATGATATTATCATTATATGGGAAGGCACCAATGAACGCTTTTTAGAATTCATGAGCTACATGGAAAACAATGATTATAATCTTTCTTTTACATTCGAAATCACTGACAAAGAAATTGAATACCTTGACCTTATATTGAGCAATACAGATACTAAGGTGGCTACAAGTAATTTTATTAAATACCAATAGTTATGTACATTTTAAAAGTGGGCAAGCGAGGAAGTGGAAAACGATTATTCCCCTTTCCCAATTTTCAAGAATCCGAAGGAATTTCAGTTCCAAAACAGAGTTTGATAAACAACTAACAATATATACGGATAGATTTAAGGAAAGAGGATACCCGGAGGATTTACTGAAAGAATCCACAGACAAAGTCAAACTCATAGATCGGGAAGACCTCCTACAATATAAAAATCCCAAAACATCAGACCAAAATAACTGCATTTTTGTGACCAAGTATAATGAAAAGGAACATTTGATAAGGAATATTATTTATAAACATTGGGAAATTTTGAAAACAGACCCAATCCTTAATGGAGTCTTGCCAGATAAACCTCTTATTGCTTTTAGGAAAGCGAAAAACATAAAGGATCAAATTGCTCCTAGTCTTTTGAAATTGTGTAGCAGTTAAAATCAAAATTGGTTACAAAATACAAAAGGTTTTTTTAAATGCACGTCCTGTATTATTTGTAAATATGTGAGTCCTGTGAACCATGAATTTAAAAATGTTAATGATACTAAGGCAGGTATTCAATGCTGTTTGCGAGTGGTGACAGCGAGCAGAGCTTCCTGCTCGCTGTCACCACTCACCCTGACAGCATTCAACACAGCCTCCGCATCCGCCAATTCCCCCTCGCTCCGTTTTTTGAGCGAGGGGGAATTGGCGAATGCGGCTCCAGAAGCAGCGAGACTCGCGGCTAAATACAGCGAGTTTTCTGCAGCAGCCACGGGTCTCGCTGTTTTGGGGAATTCTCGCCATCCTATGACGGCGAGGATTTCCACACAACGTTGAATAGAGCGAGCGGCCGGCGCGGGGGTTAAACAGCGAGGATCGCTGGTTTTCAGCAATCCTCGCTGTTTAACCCCCTCGCCGGCCGCTCGCTGCGGCATTGAATACTCCTTTAAGAGTTTTAAGATTAAGGATCTTATGAATTGCATGACAACCTGGGTCATTTACCAACTAGAATGTCAGTGTAAATTGAAATACTGTACATAGGGAAAACTAAAAGAAACTTGAAAATAAGAATCCAGGAACATGTCAGAGCAATTAAAAATAAGTTGGAGAATCATTCTGTTCCCAAAGATTTTTTAAAGTTTCACAACTGTAATCCTGCCTTTTTGCACTTTAAAGCGATTGACCATGTAAAACTGGGTCCAAGAGGGGGTGACCACGAGAGATTACTTTCACAAAGGGAGATGTGCTGGATTTTTACCCTTAACACCATGGTTCCACATGGGTTAAATGAGGCTTTTGAAATGACATCCTTTTTGTGAAGTAATATTAACACCCCCCTTTTTCTCTCTTTTTTTCTCTCTTTATATTGCACAATCATTACGGTCTGGTGAAATAATTTAGTGGTGTTTTAAATTTATTTATATATAAACTCAGAGTGTGAAGTATCAAAAGAGCTAAGTTTCTTTCCCCCAGATTAACATTATGAAAAATGGTATTTATATTGTATAATTGTCGTATTTAAAACATTATGTGTATGGTTTTTATGCAAAAATGTCGATTTTATATTTTTATATTGTTATATATTTTTTATGGTTTTCTAAGTAGTCTGCGTTTATACAAATACAGTACATTGAGTTGTAAATATTTTTAGTTCAGTCAAATAATGGTTGTCCAAGTATTATACCTTGCAAATACGATATTATGAAATCATGCTATTAACTTATTTAATTCTCCCCCTTATTTTCTCATATATAAGATAGGCGTCTATACACACAAAGCAGGTCCTATATGCGCAAGTGTATTAGCGTCCTAACCAAGACATAGTCACCTTGGTTACCATACATGCGCAGTATAAGGGAAGACGGAGATTGTTCCGTAATAGGTATAAATCTCCTACACATGCGCGGTAATACATAAGTGACACTAGATCACTAGAAGCAGCGCGAGTGAGCACAAATCCCGCACATGCGCGGATGCTTGTACTTAGCACTCTTCACTTTGACACTGATAGCGTGTTAACGCGAGACTCTGTTACTCTCGCGCATGCGACGCCACCTTGTGGTTAGTTTAAAATGCACACAGTGTTCACTTTTGTGAGAAAAAAATGTAATTAGGAAGGAATAAATATCATGAAACTCACACTGGGATTATATGTGACCAGGTGATGATTCCAGCGGATATCCTCCAAAAGCCCTTAAAACCAAAAGATTCTCCCAAGATGGGAAAAAAAACATAGCGTAATATTGTTTTATATATAAAAAATTATTTATTTAGAACAAAATAGGTCATAAAAAACGGTACTTGTGAGTTATCCGGGCTGCCGATTTTGTCCTTAAGTTTGGTTAACTTAAGGACACCCGACCGACGCGATGCCCATGATTTAGCTCCAAATCGGGGGCATCGCGTCGGTCGTGGCCGTTATAAGGGGCCGCGACGCGATGCCCCCGATTTCCCATAGACAGTAATGTTAAAAGACACGAAATCGGGGGCATCGCGTCGGTCGTGGCCGTTATAAGGGGCCGCGACGCGATGCCCACGATTTCCCATAGACAGTAATGTTAAAAGACACAATGGACCCGATTTCCCATAGACAGTAATGTTAAAAGACGCGGTGGACCCGATTTCCCATAGACAGCAATGTTAAAATAAAATTACAATGTGAAATTGGGCAATATGTTTTTAAAAAAAATGTTTCATGGCCCCCCACCACCGTTAACGCCACCCCGCTATTGACGCCAACCCGAAGCGTGGCGAGCGCAGCGAGCCCGCGAGGGGCGGCGGTACGCATCCTCCGACCTTTTCATGCCCTACTATCCACTAGGGCGTGGAGTGAGAATAGAATAGTGTGGCGAGCGCAGCGAGCCACCGAGCCCGAAGCGTGGCGAGCGCAGCGAGCCCCGCGAGGGGACGCGGACACCTGTGAAGCCCGCAAGGGCACGCGGATACCTGTGAAGTGTGGGTGGACCCGTACATTGACAATAATGTTCAATTGCTTATCTGGTTTGTGATGCCAGCGGGGATGGAGAGGTGTTGGCCCAACCGGTTTCGTCCCTTTAAACCATAGAGTGGGACTTCATCAGGGGTTAAAGATGAGGTGACCAGGACAGTAAGAGGTATAAATAGCCTCCAGCATAAGTCTTAAGTGGCTGGCGTCCGGAAGACTGTACTGCGCATGCGCGCGAGTCCCGCGTTGCTATAGCAACATTCGGGACTTCATTACCGGTGTAAAGGTGGAACTGCGCATGCGCGAGGCACATCGCGATCTCGCGAGTGTGCTGTATAGACAGCTTCTCCATTTTTGTTGTGGTTTCCCTGTCTAGGGACACCGTGCGCTTGCACGGTGATTATGTAGTATCGCGAGGAGGCTGTCTTAGCCGTCCTCCGTGATGTTATCAGCAGCGTTATCTACAGCACTGATAGTGAATTTAGGAGATAGCTGCGCATGCGTTGGGACATTAGATTACTTAAGCTGTAAGCTCAGCATATTACATAGAGTGCAAAATAATACTTAGATCGTTATATAAACACTAGAATTATTACATATATATATAGAAACATCATGCTCAAGACTTATTGCATGTGTATAAGAGTATGTATAAGAATATCATGCATTTATGTCATTATTCCAACACAATTGCTCAGTGTGGATCCACTGTAGCAATGAGCTGGACACTGATACTATGCAGACAATTCCTAAAAGTTAATTAACGTATGGTAATTCATAAAATAAGCAGAGTAAAAAAGAGAGAACAGCAAAATACAAAATGATAAAAAATATGTATGATGAAAAATATGATAAAAATATATATATAGGCAGAAAAAATGTTAAAAATATTTATCAGCATTGCATATGATCGAATAAGCTACATTCGTGAATATATGAAAGATGGTATAAATATAGTTAAAAACACCAAAACTATATTCTTACATCCTCATATAAAGTATTTACCGCATGTTATCTGTCTTCTATCCAGATGTTGGTACTCAGATAAAAGGTGCAATTTCATAGGAGTCATTTAGTCCAAAAGGGGTCAGGGTATTCAGTGAATATATCCAAAACATTTCTCGTTGGGAAAGTTTCTTATCTCTGTCGCCTCCCCTCTCCCCCAACGTAACCTGTTCTATAGCCTTAAACGATATATATGATCAGGGTTGGACTTGTGTATGTTCAAAAAATGTCTAGGGACGGAGTGGTTCTCCATTTTGTTTTTAATGGCCCTGACGTGCTCCTGTATCCTTATTTTCAACGGTCTCTTAGTTTTACCTATGTATTTGTATCCACAAGTGCACTCCAGACAGTAAATTACATACGTAGTGAGGCAATTCATTTTTTGTTTTATTTTATGATGGACTGTTGAGTTATGATTGGCAACACTTTTACCATCTTTATGAGCATATTTACAGATGCAGCATTGGTTGCATCTGAAGAATCCAGTGGTGTTTAACCAAGAATTGGTGGGGTTGCTTGGTGCATGTTTTAATAGACTGGGTGCTAAGATTTCCTTAAGGTTTCTGGCCTTCTTAAAAATTATTTTGGGTTGTTGCGGCAGGGTATCTTTTAAAATGGGGTCTAGTTTGAGTATTGCCCAATGTTTCTTCAATGTCTTTCTTAATTTAGTTTCTCCGGAGTTATAGGTTGTTATGAAATTGGCGTGTTGGTTTTCTTCTTTTTCTTTTTTTTTATATATGAGAAGTTCTTCCCTATTTTGCTCCTTGGCTCTGATACTTGCTTGTTCAATCAAGGGTGTGGGGTATCCTCTTTCTATAAATCTCGATGAATAAGTTCCCAATTGCTGGTCAAAATCCTCATTTTTATTACAGTTCCGCCTTAGCCTACAAAATTGTGAATATGGGATGTTGGTTTTCCAACTCTTTAGATGTCCACTTTGGTAATGCAGATAACTATTTTTATCAACTTCTTTGATGTAGTTTTTAGTGCTGATGTTCCCATTATCTGACATTAATACTAAATCTAAGTATTCGATTTCTTTACTTTGGACATTATATGTAAATGATAAATTATATTCGTTGGTGCTAATATTATCAATAAACTTGTTAAAAGATACAATGTCCCCCTTCCATATTAGTAGAATGTCGTCAATATATCTTCTATACATGACTATGTTGGCGGCCAGATCATTATTGTAGATATATTTCTTTTCCCAACTACCCATGTGCAAATTCGCGAAACTCGGGGCAAATACTGTCCCCATTGCGGTCCCACAGACCTGCAGATAAAACTCATTTAAGAATTTAAAATAGTTATGTTTAAGGATAAAATTCATCAATAAACAAATAAAATCTTTGTGTCCATCATTAAGATCTGGGTCATTTAATAAGAATTCCTTGCATGAGTCTATTCCTCTCTGGTGTATAATCGACGTATAAAGAGATTGTACGTCGATCGTGACCCAGAGATAGTCATCCTGCCATGTAAAATGCTTCAAATGTTGTAGAACTGCTGTGGTGTCTTTGGTAAAAGAATCTAGTTTTAAAACATATTTTTGTAAAAATATCTCCACGTACTCTGAAATGTGGGACGTAACAGAATCTATCCCAGCAACGATGGGGCGGCCTGGCGGTTTATCTAGCTTTTTATGGATTTTGGGGAGAAAGTAGAATATAGGAATGATGGGATTGTTATTAATTATATATTGATATTCATCCTTGTTTATGAAGCCTTGTCTAAGACCATCTAAAAGAATAGTACGAAGGTCTGATATAAATTCCTCTGTTGGATCATCTTTTAATTTTACATAGAAGTTCTTGTCATTAAGAAGTCTATGGGCTTCATTTTCATAATCCTCTCTATTCATAATCACCAGGCCGCCCCCCTTGTCAGCAGGTTTTAAAACTATGGATGTATCATCCTTCAATTTTTTTAAAGCATTTTTCTCGAAGTTTGATAAATTGTCTTTGGAGATGGTGTTTTGATCTCGATCTATATATATATATATATATATATATATATATATATATATATATATATATATATCTAGAAAAGAATGGAGAAGGTGCGCCTCATGGTGCATTAAACGAGATATAGTTTAATTGAGACAAAACAGTCTCCTGGATAAAGTAAGTCAAGAGACTAGTACCATATAAAATAGCGTCAGGGCGTGGCTTACGACGCGTCCTTCCAGCTGATCGTTGTCCGGCCTCCCTGGGTTCGTAACGAGTGACGTCCTCTGTCAGCCGTCCAAGCAAGCCAGCTTGGCGGCGTCATCTGTGGATTGATCCGGCCGTTCCCCCCGAGGATACCGTGAGCAGTTTTGCCGTGGCTATTTGTATATGCCGTGTGGTAACCAGTCCACAGTGCTATTTTATATGGTACTAGTCTCTTGACTTACTTTATCCAGGAGACTGTTTTGTTTCAATTAAACTATATCTCGTTTAATGCACCATGAGGCGCACCTTCTCCATTCTTTACTAGATCTTTCCCCCTCTGTGGATTCCAGAGATTGCCTCTGAGAGAAAGGTTGCTGCGCCACTGTATCAAGTGGATGGTGTCTGAACTTTTGATTTGAGATCATCAGTGGACTTTTTTACTGGTCGTAGCTGGATGGTTATAAGCGCATGATTTTATATTCTTTTTACATATATATATATATATATATATATATATATATATATTTTGGAAAGAAAATATAGGACCATGCGCTTAGAACAGTCCTCTAATACCAGTTGTCCAGAACCCTATTCAGGGTATCAAATGGCACCAAACCACCAATATCAGCAGTGCAGCACTTTTTCTGAGAAGCGGGAAGGGAAAACGGGAAGCCCCTGGAATCCACAAAGGCAGCAATATCTAAGAAAAATGTAGAAAAAGGCGCTTCATGGTGCAATAACGTAAAACAAATTTATTGGGAGTAAGGTAAAAACTCCACGGTAAAAAGAGTCAAAGACCCGTACCATAAAATACAACTCTGTGGACTGGGTACCACACGATATGATATAAAACCAAAGGCAAAACTGCTCACGCTGAACCAGGACCGGACATCCAGAGACGTTTCTCAGGTAACCACAGGGCTGGTTTGCTCTGCCGCGATCGAGGACGTCACAGACAGCCGGAGACAGCGAGGAGATCAGCTGGGGGCACGTCGTAGGCCACGCCCTGACGCGTTTCGTCGTAAGACTTCGTCAGAGGGCGTGGCTACTACGCGTGCTGGCCCAGCATATATACCTCCGATCACGTCAATCCACAACGTGCCGGGACAGGGAACACGCCCATTGAAAGTGTCAGTCCAAGCCTCAAACAGCTCAGCTGGCAACCAGACCATGCTGTAATAGGGCACCGCAAATGTCAATCAATACTGACATAAATGGGAGGAAACCCTTACATGGAGTCAGACTAAATGGCAGCTGAATAAACCAATGGGGCGCCCAGGCCGGCCGCTAATGCTGACTAGCCTACATAGCGGACAGGACGTATAACCCTATCCAAATAGCACTATGAATTAAGCGCAGTATGTCACTATACCTAGGGACAAGATCAGAAGTAAAACATATAGCGTCCATTGCCGGATAAGCGTGAGCAATCTTTTACAAAAGGGACAAACCTAAACGACAAAAGACACAGTATAATATAGAGCCACAAAGGCTCTAGCGCCGCACAATAAATACAAATCAATGTCCATACACGCAACCATGATTACATAATTACATATATAAACAATTTGGAAGACATTGATTATATCGGCATCGGAAATAACAAAAAAACATTAATAATCTATAAAGTGTAGAATACACCTAATACCTTAGAAGCAATTATAATAGAAGTAAACATACCAATGACATGCCCACCTAGTCTGATCACATAGTACAGAGCAGCAAAGGGACAAGTAAAAAAGGCAAAACGTATCAAAGAATATTTCATGGTAAGTAAAACCCACATTTATGTTAAAAACAATGATGGTTTCAGAGTTTCAGCTCAAGCCGCTTTATATGATGTCATTTGTTTCTCTCATCTCTAGAAGCTTCATATAAACTAATATATTATCAATTATAAGCCCGAACTAAACCGGGATCAGTTAATTAATTCAAACAAAGCAGGACAAAATTGATGCATTAGTATATACACAAAACACCTTGAGGGGGGATCTCGATAAAGGATCTCAAAAGAGGGGAAAAGCTACGGTACCAATCAGTTAATAAAGGGGGTGATTTCATATCCCTCATTCATGCCGGCAGGCGCTAGTGTACCAAGCATTAAAATCCAAGTAGTTTCCCTTTTCAGCAAGTGCTTCTCAAGATCACCACCTCTTTTATTCTGTTTCACGAGTTCAATGCCCTTGAAAGACAGGCTGGCAGGATCACAATTGTGAACCTCTTTATAGTGCCTGGACACACTGTGATTTGTAACTCCATGCTTTATGTTGCGGATGTGTTCCAATATGCGGACCTTCAGACACCTCTTGGTCTTCCCCACATATTTTAGACCACAGCCGCACATAAGCATGTAGACTACTGATGTCGTGTTACAATTAATAAAGCTGGTGACTTTTAAATCTGTACCTTCAATGTTATTTCCCTTTTTCATGAAGGGACACACTTTGCAATGATTACAAGGAAAAGAACCCTGAATGCTGAGGAAGTTATTAGTCAAAGGTCTCTCGGCCAGAGGCTGTAATTGGCTCTTAGAGACCATTGATTTGATGGTTTTAGCCCGCCTATAAATCATTTTAGGAGCATTCGGGATATGATCTGAGAGAATGGGGTCCAGTTTTAAAACCTTCCAATGTTTTCTCATGATCTTATCCAATTCCTTTTCATGTGTGTTATATTGAGTGATGAAAAAAGTGTCACTTTCATGAGAAGAGATATCCATCTGATTGTCACTCAGCAGAGGATTAGAAGGCATCACAATGGCACGACTGTTATCCAATAATTTAGCCCGATCAAGTGCTCTAGATCTATGTAATGCACCTTGGACTATTTTATTGGGATAGCCCCTCTTATTGAAACGGTCGACATATACTTTTGCCTGTTCAACGAACAGCATGGGGTCGGAACAGTTCCTCTTAAGACGGAGGAACTGTGAATAGGGGATGTTATCCTTCCACACCCCTAGGTGGCAACTCGAGTAATCGAGATAACTGTTAGCGTCGACAGGTTTAAAGGATGTCGAAGTTTGAATTTTTGTCTCACTTGGAAACTTGCTAACATCGAGTTTTAAATCTAAGAACTCAATCTTAGTCGCATGAAAAACAGATGTAAACCTCAAATTAAATGAGTTAACATTCAAAGCGTCGACAAAGGCAGAAAATGACGACTCGTCACCATCCCAGATGATGACGATGTCGTCGATATACCTTTTAAACAATTTTAAATGAACACAAGGAGCACTGATCACCATCTCTGTCTCCCATTTCTCCATGTAGATGTTGGCAAGGCTTGGGGCACAAATCGTGCCCATCGCCGTGCCACACACCTGGAGAAACCATTCATCAAGAAACTCAAAATAATTGAACTTAAGTACAAATTTTAAACACATGCATATAAAGTCCCTTCTACCTGCTGAGATAGAACCATCCAAGGCAAGACGGCCATTGACCGCAAGCAGACCACCCTCATGGGGGATACTTGTATACAGTGCTTGCACATCGATAGAAGCGAAATGGTAACCCGTCTTCCATTCGATGTCATCCAAAATCTGCAATAGGTGTGCTGAATCTCTGATGTATGTTTGTATAGTAGGGACATACTTTTTTATGTAGTGGTCAACATATTCAGAGATTTTCGAAGTAAGGGACCCCACCCCGGCTATGATGGGACGACCCGGGGGGGGGGGGGGGTACTACCCCCTTATGAATTTTTGGCAGATGGTAGAACGTTGCCAAGTTAGGGGAGGTATTAAATAAATACCTATATTCATCGAGAGTGAGGATTTTATTTGACAGACCCTCTTTCAAAATACCCTCTAATTCCACAATGAATTCCTTTGTGGGATCCCCCGGTAATTTCAAATAAGAAGCAGTGTCTAACAATAGTTTATAGGCTTCCTTCTCAAAGTCAGCTCTATTAACAACTACCACCCCGCCACCCTTGTCCGCCCCCTTTATGACAATGGACGTATCTGACATAAGGGTTTTTAGGGCTGCCGTTTCCTTAAAATTTAAGTTAGATTTGGTAGTAGTTTTTACATTTAGTTTATTAAAGTCCTTCCTCACTAGCTCTGTAAAAAGGTCTATATAAGGGCCCCTAGACTCAAGAGGATAATATGTGGACTTAAGTTTCAGTTTAAAATTTTGGGGATCAACCTCTCTAGATGCTAAACTATTTGAGGGAGGTTTTTTAAGGAAATGCCGTTTTAAAGTAAGGCGGCGTGCGAATAAGTTTAGGTCTACCTCTAGGTCAACCTTATTTGGGCCATGGGAGGGTGCAAATGACAGGCCTTTTTGTAAAACCCCAATTTCAGTGTCAGTCATAGTCCTGTTAGAGAAATTGAACACTCCATGGTTCTTAGAACTGGATTCCACACGGTTGTCAGCAACATTCGGTGGCACTACAGGGTTTATTGATCAAACCTTTGTTTTGATTCCCTTGTGGGAGCCTCCTTTTCCCCTATTTCCTCTAGCCTTCTATATAAAAAGAAGGCTAGAGGAAATAGGGGAAAAGGAGGCTCCCACAAGGGAATCAAAACAAAGGTTTGTTCAATAAACCCTGTAGTGCCACCTAATGTTGCTGACAACCGTGTGGAATCCAGTTCTAAGAACCATGGAGTGTTCAATTTCTCTAAAAGGACTATGACTGACACTGAAATTGGGGTTTTACAAAAAGGCCTGTCATTTGCACCCTCCCATGGCCCAAATAAGGTTGACCTAGAGGTAGACCTAAACTTATTCGCACGCCGCCTTACTTTAAAACGGCATTTCCTTAAAAAACCTCCCTCTAATAGTTTAGCATCTAGAGAGGTTGATCCCCAAAATTCAAAACTGAAACTTAAGTCCACATATTATCCTCTTGAGTCTAGGGGCCCTTATATAGACCTTTTTACAGAGCTAGTGAGGAAGGACTTTAATAAACTAAATGTAAAAACTACTACCAAATCTAACTTAAATTTTAAGGAAACGGCAGCCCTAAAAACCCTTATGTCAGATACGTCCATTGTCATAAAGGGGGCGGACAAGGGTGGCGGGGTGGTAGTTGTTAATAGAGCTGACTATGAGAAGGAAGCCTATAAACTATTGTTAGACACTGCTTCTTATTTGAAATTACCGGGGGATCCCACAAAGGAATTCATTGTGGAATTAGAGGGTATTTTGAAAGAGGGTCTGTCAAATAAAATCCTCACTCTCGATAAATATAGGTATTTATTTAATACCTCCCCTAACTTGGCAACATTCTACCATCTGCCAAAAATTCATAAGGGGGTAGTACCCCCCACCCCCCCCCCCCCCGGGTCGTCCCATCATAGCCGGGGTGGGGTCCCTTACTTCGAGGATCTCTGAATATGTTGACCACTACATAAAAAAGTATGTCCCTACTATACAAACATACATCAGAGATTCAGCACACCTATTGCAGATTTTGGATGACATCGAATGGAAGACGGGTTACCATTTCGCTTCTATCAATGTGCAAGCACTGTATACAAGTATCCCCCATGAGGGTGGTCTGCTTGCGGTCAATGGCTGTCTTGCCTTGGATGGTTCTATCTCAGCAGGTAGAAGGGACTTTATATGCATGTGTTTAAAATTTGTACTTAAGTTCAATTATTTTGAGTTTCTTGATGAATGGTTTCTCCAGGTGTGTGGCACGGCGATGGGCACGATTTGTGCCCCAAGCCTTGCCAACATCTACATGGAGAAATGGGAGACAGAGATGGTGATCAGTGCTCCTTGTGTTCATTTAAAATTGTTTAAAAGGTATATCGACGACATCGTCATCATCTGGGATGGTGACGAGTCGTCATTTTCTGCCTTTGTCGACGCTTTGAATGTTAACTCATTTAATTTGAGGTTTACATCTGTTTTTCATGCGACTAAGATTGAGTTCTTAGATTTAAAACTCGATGTTAGCAAGTTTCCAAGTGAGACAAAAATTCAAACTTCGACATTCTTTAAACCTGTCGACGCTAACAGTTATCTCGATTACTCGAGTTGCCACCTAGGGGTGTGGAAGGATAACATCCCCTATTCACAGTTCCTCCGTCTTAAGAGGAACTGTTCTGACCCCATGCTGTTCGATGAACAGGCAAAAGTATATGTCGACCGTTTCAATAAGAGGGGCTATCCCAATAAAATAGTCCAAGGTGCATTACATAGATCTAGAGCACTTGATCGGGCTAAATTATTGGATAACAGTCGTGCCATTGTGATGCCTTCTAATCCTCTGCTGAGTGACAATCAGATGGATATCTCTTCTCATGAAAGTGACACTTTTTTCATCACTCAATATAACACACATGAAAAGGAATTGGATAAGATCATGAGAAAACATTGGAAGGTTTTAAAACTGGACCCCATTCTCTCAGATCATATCCCGAATTCTCCTAAAATGATTTATAGGCGGGCTAAAACCATCAAATCAATGGTCTCTAAGAGCCAATTACAGCCTCTGGCCGAGAGACCTTTGACTAATAACTTCCTCAGCATTCAGGGTTCTTTTCCTTGTAATCATTGCAAAGTGTGTCCCTTCATGAAAAAGGGAAATAACATTGAAGGTACAGATTTAAAAGTCACCAGCTTTATTAATTGTAACACGACATCAGTAGTCTACATGCTTATGTGCGGCTGTGGTCTAAAATATGTGGGGAAGACCAAGAGGTGTCTGAAGGTCCGCATATTGGAACACATCCGCAACATAAAGCATGGAGTTACAAATCACAGTGTGCCCAGGCACTATAAAGAGGTTCACAATTGTGATCCTGCCAGCCTGTCTTTCAAGGGCATTGAACTCGTGAAACAGAATAAAAGAGGTGGTGATCTTGAGAAGCACTTGCTGAAAAGGGAAACTACTTGGATTTTAATGCTTGGTACACTAGCGCCTGCCGGCTTGAATGAGGGATATGAAATCACCCCCTTTATTAACTGATTGGTACCGTAGCTTTTCCCCTCTTTTGAGATCCTTTATCGAGATCCCCCCTCGAGGTGTTTTGTGTATATACTAATGCATCAATTTTGTCCTGCTTTGTTTGAATTAATTAACTGATCCCGGTTTAGTTCGGGCTTATAATTGATAATATATTAGTTTATATGAAGCTTCTAGAGATGAGAGAAACAAATGACATCATATAAAGCGGCTTGAGCTGAAACTCTGAAACCATCATTGTTTTTAACATAAATGTGGGTTTTACTTACCATGAAATATTCTTTGATACGTTTTGCCTTTTTTACTTGTCCCTTTGCTGCTCTGTACTATGTGATCAGACTAGGTGGGCATGTCATTGGTATGTTTACTTCTATTATAATTGCTTCTAAGGTATTAGGTGTATTTTACACTTTATAGATTATTAATGTTTTTTTGTTATTTCCGATGCCGATATAATCAATGTCTTCCAAATTGTTTATATATGTAATTATGTAATCATGGTTGCGTGTATGGACATTGATTTGTATTTATTGTGCGGCGCTAGAGCCTTTGTGGCTCTATATTATACTGTGTCTTTTGTCGTTTAGGTTTGTCCCTTTTGTAAAAGATTGCTCACGCTTATCCGGCAATGGACGCTATATGTTTTACTTCTGATCTTGTCCCTAGGTATAGTGACATACTGCGCTTAATTCATAGTGCTATTTGGATAGGGTTATACGTCCTGTCCGCTATGTAGGCTAGTCAGCATTAGCGGCCGGCCTGGGCGCCCCATTGGTTTATTCAGCTGCCATTTAGTCTGACTCCCTGTAAGGGTTTCCTCCCATTTATGTCAGTATTGATTGACATTTGCGGTGCCCTATTACAGCATGGTCTGGTTGCCAGCTGAGCTGTTTGAGGCTTGGACTGACACTTTCAATGGGCGTGTTCCCTGTCCCGGCACGTTGTGGATTGATGTGATCGGAGGTATATATGCTGGGCCAGCACGCGTAGTAGCCACGCCCTCTGACGAAGTCTTACGACGAAACGCGTCAGGGCGTGGCCTACGACGTGCCCCCAGCTGATCTCCTCGCTGTCTCCTGTCTCCGGCTGTCTGTGACGTCCTCGATCGCGGCAGAGCAAACCAGCCCTGTGGTTACCTGAGAAATGTCTCTGGATGTCCGGTCCTGGTTCAGCGTGAGCAGTTTTGCCTTTGGTTTTATATCATATCGTGTGGTACCCAGTCCACAGAGTTGTATTTTATGGTACGGGTCTTTGACTCTTTTTACCGTGGAGTTTTTACCTTACTCCCAATAAAATTGTTTTACGTTATTGCACCATGAAGCGCCTTTTTCTACATTTTTCTTAGATATATATATATATATATATATATATATATATATATATATGTGTGTACTTTGGATGAGTGGCGCCACTTGTGCTCGTGTGGGATTTGAGTGGCCACAGCAATCTTCCCTTATTATGTAGAGGGTGTCAGCCAGTTCTTTAAAGATGAGTGTAGGTATAACACTTAGGAGATGTGGGTAGATAGATAAAGATATCGGCGACTAATTATTGGGCTGGGTATTTAGATTAATAAATAAAAATATATTTATTTAGATGACAAAAAGTACATGACAAAAAATATGTATAAAAAGATGGACAAATTCAAAAATACAAAAATAAAAATGCAAGGATAAAAATGCAAATGGATATACACAAAAATATGGGGGATGTATAAAAAATACACAATTGTAAAAATCTTCCTAAAATCAATAAATACGCATATAGATATAAAGGAGATTTGCTTAGCTCAAAATGGATGGAGATCAGTGGTTGCCCAATGCGTTTCGTCGATGTGACTTCATCAAGGGGTGGACTTGATGAAGTCACATTGACGAAACGCGTTGGGAATCCACTGATCTCCATCCAGCTACATCAATTTCCTCCTCTTGGTGTACAACATTAAGAACTTCTAAATCAGGAAATGGACTGTGGGTTATCCTTCTTCCAGCATATGCAGAGGGCGTGCTGCAAATGGTGGAAGGAGCCACCTCTTCCCATACAGTGATGGGAAGGTCAGTCATCGCAACCACCAACACCCTTGGACTCTCCTTGGGGATTTGTGATATCCGGTGTTCTTTAGAAGGCAGAGTGGTTTGCTGTGTTTTTATTTTCAGATTACCTCTCTTCACTTTTGTAGGGGGGAGAGGAGGATGAGGGGGAGGGCTGTGATCATCATATGAATCTGGACCACTAGTCAAGAGCAGAGGGCATGGCCTTAGCCGTTTCTTGCCAATCTGTGTGGTAAATGGCATATTGGCAAGCCTGTTTCTCCTCCAAGGATTTAAACTTATTTTTTCTCTTCAACCTACTCAACTTTGCCATTTTCGATTTGACCTGCCCTCTATTATGACATTGGGCATCGGCCTGGGCAGACTAGGTTGATGGCATTTCATCATCATATTCTATGTCTTCACTAGTGGCAGCAGCTTCAGCACTTATAGGAAGTGGTTCTTCTTGTACTATTGGAGCCTCCATATTTTGGTTCTCCTTCTCCATTATCTTTCTGGAGTTTACAGGCCGAACAGGAGACAGAGAGTAGTGTACCAAATTTTTTTTTATTTTGCACCAATGTAGACCGCACATTGGTGAGGTGCTTACACACTCAGCAGAAGATGTCAGAAAAAATGAAATAGGATTGTCAGTAACCCTAACCAAAAATTATATTTTGCACCAATGTGCCCGCACAGGTGAGGTAGAATGTACCCTTTACCGGCTTACGCTGTCACATAACACTGCAGTCACAGAATTTTTTTTAAGGATTAACACAGTACACAGGCAGTAACCCTTAGAAAAATTATTATGCGGCAGCGATGTGCGGACTGTCACACACCACTACAGACACAGAAAAATTTAAAAGGATTAATATACAGGCAGAAACCCTTTTCTTAGAAAAATTATTATGCGACAGTGATGTACGAACTGTCACACACCACTACAGAGTGCAGACACAGAAAATTAAAGGATTTTTATTATGAGGCACAGGCACAGTAGTAAGACAGTGTACCCTCACCCAGGGGCGGATTGGGATGTAAAACCAGCCCGGGAAATTTATGGAAGCAGCCCTGGGGGCGGGGTCTGCTGAGGGGGTGGAGTCTGTCAAGAGGGGGCTGATACCAACTAATAGAATCTGATTCAGGGTTGCATAGAGTTGCATGCAGTTGCGGCCTTCATTTTTTTTTTTTTATGATGTAGTTGCAAATGCAACTTTATACCAGGGTTGCCAGAATCAAAAGCAATAGGCCCTGGTACTCTACAATATAAAAATTGGTTTCATAAAAAAAAACCTCTGGTGCTTTATATATCCACAACTACATTACTGACCCCTCTATACCCACCACTACATTACTGACCCCTCTATAACCACCACCACATTACTGACCCCTCTATAACCACCACTACACTACTGACCCCACTATACCCTACACTATATTATTGACCCCTCTATACCCTACACTATACTACTGACCCCTCTATACCCTACACTATACTACTGACCCCACTATACCCTACACTATATTACTGACCCCTCTATTCCCTACACTATACTACTGACATCTCTCTACTACTGATCCCTCTATACCCTACACTATACTACTGACCCCTCTATACCCTACACTACACTACTGACCTCTCTATACCCTACACTATATTACTGACCTCTCTATACCCTACACTATATTACTGACCCCTCTATACCCTACACTATATTACTGACCCCTCTATACCCTACACAACACTACTGACCCCACTATACCCTACACTATATTATTGACCCCTCTATACCCTACACTATACTACTGACCCCTCTATACCCTACACTATACTACTGACCCCACTATACCCTACACTATATTACTGACCCCTCTATTCCCTACACTATACTACTGACATCTCTCTACTACTGATCCCTCTATACCCTACACTATACTACTGACCCCTCTATACCCTACACTACACTACTGACCTCTCTATACCCTACACTATATTGCTGACCTCTCTATACCCTACACTATATTACTGACCCCTCTATACCCTACACTATATTACTGACCCCTCTATACCCTACACTATACTACTGACCCCACTATACCCTACACTATATTACTGACCCCTCTATTCCCTACACTATACTACTGACATCTCTATACTACTGATCCCTCTATACCCTACACTATACTACTGACCCCTCTATACCCTACACTACACTACTGACCTCTCTATACCCTACACTATATTACTGACCTCTCTTTACCCTACACTATATTACTGACCCCTCTATACCCTACACTATATTACTGACCCCTCTATACCCTACACTATACTACTGACCCCACTATACCCTACACTATATTACTGACCCCTCTATTCCCTACACTATACTACTGACATCTCTATACTACTGATCCCTCTATACCCTACACTATATTACTGACCTCTCTATACCCTACACTACACTACTGACCTCTCTATACCCTACACTATATTACTGATCCCTCTATACCCTACACTATATTACTGACCCCTCTATTCCCTACACTATACTACTGACAGCTCTATACTACTGATCCCTCTATACCCTACACTATACTACTGACCCCTCTATACCCTACACTACACTACTGACCTCTCTATACCCTACACTATATTACTGACCTCTCTATACCCTACACTATATTACTGACCCCTCTATACCCTACACTATATTACTGACCCCTCTATACCCTATACTACTGACCCCACTATACCCTACACTATATTACTGACCCCTCTATTCCCTACACTATACTACTGACATCTCTATACTACTGACCCCTCTATACCCTACACTATATTACTGACCTCTCTATACCCTACACTATATTACTGACCCCTCTATACCCTACACTATATTACTGACCCCTCTATACCCTACACTATACTACTGACCCCACTATACCCTATACTATATTACTGACCCCTCTATTCCCTACACTATACTACTGACATCTCTATACTACTGATCCCTCTATACCCTACACTATATTACTGACCCCTCTATTCCCTACACTATACTACTGACATCTCTATACTACTGACCCCTCTATACCCTACACTACACTACTGACCTCTCTATACCCTACACTATATTACTGATCCCTCTATACCCTACACTATATTACTGACCCCTCTATACCCTACACTATATTACTGACCCCTCTATACCCTACACTATACTACTGACCCCACTATACCCTACACTATATTACTGACCCCTCTATTCCCTACACTATACTACTGACATCTCTATACTACTGACCCCTCTATACCCTACACTATATTACTGACCTCTCTATACCCTACACTATATTACTGACCCCTCTATACCCTACACTATATTACTGACCCCTCTATACCCTACACTATACTACTGATCCCTTTATACCCTACACTATACTACTGACCCCTCTATACCCTACACTACATCACTGACCCCTCTATACCCACCAGGGGCGGATTGGCCCTCCGGGAAACCGGGCTATTTCCCGGTGGGCCGGCCCATTTCAGCCATGTAGCGGCCGCTCCCCACCCCTGGCTGGGCCGCGGACCACCCGACCGCCATCTCCGCGGTTAGCGGCCGCGACCACAGCACTTTTTCCCACAGTAAAGATGGCCGCAAGTGCGGCAGTAGAAATTCATGGCGAGCGCTGACACTGCGCATGCGCCGGAATGCGCCATGGCATCGGCGCATCCTAATCTTGTGTGCCGCTTCGCCACTTAAACTGTTCAGAGGACGGGCTGGGCAGTCCAGTGACGCGGCAAACAGGAGGGGGAGGACACTGGCTCGGAGTCGGAGTCAGGACCTGCGGAGAGAGATTAAGTGAGTGAGTATACTAATACTGCGCTCACATTATTGCCAATGACTGTAGCTGAAGTGTTTCTCAGGCGCTGCTAAGCCCTTTTGGTTCAGATGCAAAATTGTTGGGTGGGCTTGAGCCTCAACAATTTTGCATCTGAACCAAAAGGCCTTTAGCGCTGCTTCAGCCTGTATGCTTTGATTGTTTGGAATGATAAGAAGAGCCAGAGATTAAAGCAACACCCATTCCATCTTTATTAACCTCTTCTTCTCATTTCAAACAAAGCATAGCATACAGGCGCTCAACTGACTGACTGGTGCAGGCAGGCTGGTGTCCAGGGCCCCCAGGGGTATCCAGAGGTTTTCAGGGGCCCCCAGGGGTGTCCAGTCGCCCCCCCTATAAAGGTTAATCTCACCCGGTCTCCGTGGCTACTGAGCCAATCAGCACTCGCGTACCGGCAGCCACGGTGATTGGCTGATGGTCCGCAAGTTCCGATTGGCTCAAGAGTCAGCGTGTCATGTTTGAAATGGCCGGCAGTCACGAGGTGATTGAGGGACGAAGCCTGCAGTGCTGTGGCTGCGCTCCGCTCTCAGCAAGGTACGGTAGCAGCGGCGGATGCACCGGATAGGTGCGGGAATTGAAAGTGACATAGAGAAGGGGGGCAGCAGCCAGTGGGACAGACAATTATGTGTTTGTCGGTATGCCATTCTGGAGAGACACAGACATGAGTGGAGGGGCAGAGGTCCAGGGACATTGGAGGAAGGGACATGAGCTAAGAGGTGGCCACATCCTGATTACCCATGGGGCCTGTCTTGCACTGTCACTATTCTCTGTTTTAGTGATTTTGCTAGTGTTTGGGGGCTGCAGTCAGGAGAATTGGAATGAGGCAGGTGCTGTGTTCACATGCAGCGGGGATGGTACAGAAGTAAAAGGCTTCATTCTGTCCCCTTTCCTCCTTGCAATAGTATTGCGGAACAGAATGAAGCCTTTTTCCTTTATGACCTGCCTTTATGGTACAGGGGCCATGCCACACATTGCTGCAATTCACAGCCCCTGCCTCTGATTTCTGTCTTTAATGGATGTATGTGGCATAATGGGCATTATGGTGTGGGCATAATGTGTAATGGGCATTATGGTATGTTGTATATTGGGCAGTACAGTATGTGGCATAATGTTTAATGGACATTACAGTGTGTGGCATAATGTGCATTGGACATTATGGCGTCTCATCTGGCATATTGTCTAATGCAGTGGTAGCCAACCCTAGCCCTCGAGAGCTACCAACAGTTCACATTTTCCAGACAACCTAGCTGCTGCACAGCTGCACTCATTAATCACTGACACATTTTAAAAGATACACAGATGGAGCTAATTAGCTCACTTGTGATTCTGTGAGGAGACCTGCAAAACATGCACTGTTGGTAGCTCTCGAGGACTAGGGTTGGCTACCCCAGGTCTAATGGGTATTAAGGTATGTGGCATAATGTTCATGTTCATATGTGCGGGGGGGTGTCATGTAACTGTATGCTGCTATTTTCTGGCAACCCATCACGTGATTTCAAACAGCCGAGGGCCTGCTCTAAAGACTGCCGGGCAGCCCACCGCTTCTGCCCAGCTGTCACAGTGTTTCACTGCAGCCACTGCGGACACGCTCTTTAGACAGCTGGGCAGCACACCCCACTCTGCCCGGCTGTCAAACTGCTTCCCCCTTGATAGGAACCTGTAAACCCCCTTGGCAACAAGCACTAAACCTCCTTGGAATGAGCATGTCGGTAAGCAGCACTTATGTGCCATTATATGTAATGGGCATCTCAGTGTGTGGCATATCTGTAATGGGCATCACGGTGTGCGGCATATGTATTTTGGGCATCATGGTGTGTGGCATATGTATAATGGGCATCACTGTCTCCCCTCCCTGCATCCTTCACCACTTTGACTCCCCTCCCTGCATCCTCTGCCACTCTGCATTCCCCCTCCTACCCTGCATCCTGTGCCACCATGCCCCCCCTCACACTTTGTATCCTGTGCCACCCTGCGTACGTCCTCCTTTCATTCTCAGCCACCCTGCATCTCCCCTCCCAGCATTCTACGCCACCCTCCGTCACCCCTCCCACCCTGCCACGCTACTCTTACCCCTCGTCACCCCCTACTCACCCTTCATTACCAACCCCTCTCACCCTGCACCAGCCCCCTCTCACTTCTCATTTCGTTGCATGATGTGAAATTTAGCTTTTTTTTTTTTAACGCATTCTGTGTGGCATTTTGTGAATTTTGGATCATTCCACGTGTCATAATGTGAATATTGGCTCATACTGTGTGGCATAAGGTGTACAGGCAGAGGCGTAACTAGACATTTGTAGGCCCCATAGCAAAAGTTTGTATGGGCCCCCTATTTAGCAACTTTTGGTAATAAATGAATATAGCACATATACCTTAGACTGTAAAGATGGGCCCCCTTCATCTCTGGGCCCCATAGCAGTTGCACCCCTTGCACCTATGGTAGTTACGCCTTTGTGTACAGGTTTTTCGATAGAACAAAGGGCCCTCTTGTTATAGTGCATAATGTGTTCAAGGGAGGTGGACCATACTCAGTGTCCCACGGCGGGGGGACAGTTGGGAGACCCCCTGTCACCCCCCCCCCCCCCACAGGCTGCAAAATAGACGCTGTACGCTTGCGCCTATTCTGCAGCCTGAGGGACTGGGGACATAGCCAGCAGCTCGGAGAGCCACTAGCCATGCCCCCACAGCGGCAAAAATTGGGCGTGACCTTGTTTAAATAGGTCACGCCCCCAAAATTCTGGCGCGCCTCCGGCGCGCAACAACGCTCACCCACCCCTTTAGGGCTGCTTCAAAATATTTCCCGGGCTGGTTTTAATTCCCAATCCGCCCCTGATACCCACCACTACACTACAGACCTCTCTATACCCTACACTATATTACTGACCCCTCTATACCCTACACTATACTACTGACCCCACTATACCCTACACTATATTACTGACCCCTCTATACCCTACACTATACTACTGACATCTCTATACCCTACACTATACTACTGATCCCTCTATACCCTACACTACATCACTGACCCCTCTATACCCACCACTACTGACCTCTCTATACCCTACACTATACTACTGACCCCTCTATACCCTACACTACACTGATCCCTTTATACCCAACACTATACTACTGACCCCTCTATACCCTACACTACATCACTGACCCCTCTATACCCACCACTACACTACTGACCTCTCTATACCCACCACTACACTACTGACCCCCCTATACCCACCACTACATTACTGTTCCTGCTATACCCTACACTACTTTATATTACTGACCCCTCTACATTACTAACTCCTCTATGCACGGAACTACATTACTGATCCCGCTATACCATACGTTACTGACCCACTATACCCTACTACCCTACTCTACATTACTGACAACTCTACACACACCATTATATTACTGACCATCAGAAGTTATACACCGTAAAACTTTACTGTACCACCTATGTGTGCTACATAAGTAAATCATTGGGAAAAATAAATAAAACAAGAGGTAAAGTGGGCAACAGACACTGACACACTAGATGTAGGGGAGAGTCTAAGAAATGTAAAGCAAAGGGTAGCTGACACGGCACGTGAACACACAAATCAATTTTACAGGGTTTGTAATATGTAAAGAAATGTATTCTCAATGCTTCGGGGCCTGTGGCCCAGTGGTGTAACTTGAATTTTTGCGTCCCCCAGCCAAAAAAGTCTCTGACACCCCCCCCCCCCACACACACACACACACACACACATTATTACCTACACACAAAAATTACCTACATCCTTGTTCCCAGGGGTTTCTTTCTCATTGCCAGGGGTTACATGCTCGTTGCCAAGAGATTGTTGCTTGTTGTTACTGTACATGCTGTTATATGCTCATTGCCAGCGGTTACATTTGGTTAAATGCATGTTGCCAGGAGTTACATGCTAGTTGCCTATTGGCTGCTGTTAATAATAAAATAAAATAATTAATATTAAATAAAATAAAAATATATAAGTAATAAAAAAATGTGAGGGCCAAATGCAGAATTTACTTGGGTGGGAGAGGTCCCATATTACACACACACACACACACACACACACACACACACACACACGAGAGGTACCATACTGTGCTCTCGCACACACACACACATACACATACAAACACAAAAAATAGCCCACCACTCTGCTGGCTTCCTGGCTCCTCTCCGAATCCAGCGTGTCTCCCCTGCGTGTGACCTGATATTGTCACACGCAGTAGCTGCTTCCCCTCCATCCTGGCCAACCTGCCCCCGCCCACCCATCCTTTACACAGTAGGCTTTATGCTCTGTGTACAGAAACAAGGTGGGATTGTCCCAATTTGTCTGAGTGACAGACAGTCAATGGCAGCGCAACTTCATGCCGCACACCATTGCCGTGGCATTAGACTGTTAGCTCAACAACCTAATGCAGTGTGCCACCACAGACCCCGCTAGGGTTACCACCTTTGTGTTGAGAGATTCCCGGACAGTGGACCTGGGTCGGACCAGAGTCTGCATCTGCACCATTTACACTGGACCTGGGTCAGCCCTGCCTTTCTTTGTGGATAACATTACAAATGGCCTGCAGCAGCAGCAGCACCACATCTCCCCCCCCCTGCAGCATCACATCATCCCCCTGCAGCAGCACCACCACATCTCCCCCCCCCCGCAGCATCACATCATCCCCCTGCAGCATCACGCTGCCCAGAAGGGGACTGCATGGACTGAGTGTGGTGACTGTGAGGTGAGGTGACACTACTCAGTGTGTGACAGTGCTGCAGGAGCCGAGCGAGGGGGGACCATTACAAAAGGCAGCAGCCACACTGCCGACTGCTCTGGGCTGGCACACTGCAGGTGTGTCATGTGTGGGCTGGGGCGGCTGTGTGCTGCTGGCTGGCTCTCGCCTCTCTGCCTGGTGGGCTTGGCCTGCCCGGCCGCTGAGTGGACTGGCCTGGGGACAAGTTCACACAACGTGACTGACAATTTCAACTCAATATAACTTACAACTGTTACTGCTCTGCTCACCAAACTGCCGCCCGGCGCCCGCACTCACCGCCACCCACGCCGTCCGGTCCCTCCTTCGCGCCAGGCACCGCCACTGACTCACGTGTGTGTCAGACTTAGGACTCAGGAGGTCGCACGCCAGTCACACACCAGCGCCGCCCACAGAAGGAGGAGCCGGAGGACACTTGTAGTGACACACACTGTCTAAAAGTGTGTCCGTCCCACCTCCCTCCTCCTCCCAGCTAGCGCCCCGGCGGAGTGGATGTGTCAATCATCACTCAGCCGCAAATTGAAACGGGGATGGCCTGACGTCACCGCACCCTCCCCCGGCTACAAGAAGTTCATCCGATTATGTCTCCGGTATGTTTTGACCTGGGGGGCATCAGTACATAAGCAGTGACGGCCGGGCAGGGAGATCATTCCCGGACATTGTATAGTCCGGGGCAGCCACCTGTCCGGACTCCGGACGCCGGTCTAAAATACCGGACTGTCCGGAGTAATCCCGGATGGGTGGTAACCCTAGACCCCGCTGGCGCTCGCTCTTCCAAGCTGCCGTGGGGTCTGCCTCATGGAAGTTACGCCACTGCCGTGGCCCCATCATCAGGAGTGTATGAATCTGACAAGAATACAGCTTAACTTAAAAATATTAAAACACTTAAATATGAACCCAAGTCTCCCCCAACTGAAAACCCCCCAAACACCCTCACACTAACACATGTAACATAAATACACATATTCCTCTGAGAACTCCCTCAGACACCTCATGAATCCTCCTCCCCTCCCACTGACACTAATGACTACTACAACTTTACAGCCCCCACATCAAACATCTCACATGTATATCTCATCACACACTGACAGCCCACAACCCACATAAACCAAACCCCTCCTACAAGTACACACTAATACCTGGCCTCCCACCATGGTCTCAGTGATTCTGCATATAGACGGCAGGCTCAGCTCTTCAGCTGACAGGCAGCATACAATCCATGTGACAAGGCACACATACACAGTAGCAGCCAGGCAGGTCTCTTCTCTCTCCTGCGGGGGCAGCCACAGGCTCAGTCTGGGAGGAAGCACTGCAGCAGCATTCTCAGCAGCTGCACAGTGCTCCTCCGTCCTCTCCGAGTGTTCTCCCAGAATGCCATGCGCAGTTTGCAGCATTCTGGGAGACACTGGAAAGGAAAAGCAGCGCAGCACTGTCGGGCACAATATCTTTAAATATGTTTGTGTGCAAAGGGGAGCCGCTCTTCTCCCAGCCCTGCAGCTTACATCCAGTGCTTAGTAGTGCACTGCCACATCAAAAGTACCGCGGGAGCAGCCCTCCCGCGGCCATTTTAACTACTGGCAACACGGCCCGGCCGCACACATGTACCCGTTATTGATGTGGGCAAAATGCTGCGGCCGCCGAGATCGCAGTCCGTGGCCCAGCCAGGGGGGTCTAGCGCCCAGGTTTGGTCTTCCCGGTGGGCCAATCCGCCCCTGCCCTCACCTAGTAGTTAGGTTGTGAGTAGGGAGTGGGACTAAAAAAAATTGCTGAAAAAGTCGGCTTATACTTGAGTATATATGGTAGATATTATTATTTTTGTTATTATTATTATTATATTGGTATTAATATTAATATTATTATTATATTGGTATTGGTATTATATTGGTATTATTATTGTCTTGCAGAATCCCATGGAGAACCTCACTTATAATATAGTATTCCATATTGTGCCATTTTCCATGAAAGCCGGTGATGGACCCCTTATTTTGTGTATTTTTCTCCTAATATATCTGTTTGGAGTCCTGGTGAATATAATTATAATCACATTAATATGTTTGGATTCACGTTTACACACCCCCATGTATCTGTTTATCTGTAACTTGTCCTTTGTAGACATGTGCTACACAACAGTAACTGTCCCCAAACTGCTGGACATATTACTATCCGGGAATAACACAGTGTCCGTCCCAGAATGCTTCACTCAGATGTACTTCTACTTTATAGCTGCCAGCTCCGAGGATTTTCTACTATTTGTGATGGGGTATGACCGGTACATCGCCATCTGCCATCCCTTACACTACCACCAGATACTGAGGAAGAAGGTCTGTATCCTGCTGGTGGCTATGATCTGGCTATGCGCATGTTTAAACTCAATGTTGTGTTTAGTTTCAATTCTTAAAATGTCCTTCTGTCATTCTGTCACCATCCATCAGTTCTTCTGTGATGCTAAAGCTCTGATTAATATCGCCTGTTCTGGCACAAACATGTTCTATGTCTCCATGTATGTAGACATACTTTTATTTGGTGTTTGCCCAGTTTTCATCAATATAATGTCATACAAAGAAATTGTCAGTGTTATATTGCATATTAAATCAAAGGAAGGAAGAAATAAAGCTTTCTCCACCTGCTCATCCCACCTCATCATCATGGCCATGTACTATGTTAATGCTATATTTGTCTATATGATACCACCATCAGACAAACCCAATTTCCTTGAACAGATCTTGACTGTGATCTATACAACAGTGATCCCCATGGTCAATCCTCTCATATATAGTCTCCGTAACCATGAAATCAGGAGAGCTCTTCAGAGATTAGTGGCACCATTGGTAAAGTCTTATTAGCCCATACTTAGCCCCTTCCCTGTATCCATGGGCATAGATCAAACCCTTTTCTAGTAACTGTCCTAGTTGATGGCTGGTTCACTTCATACAAAACAGAATTTCCCATTGGGCAGGAAACTATGCCTTCTGAGATGCAAACATAATAGGGTTCCTTATGGTCCTAGCATGGTCTTGCCTGGTCATATCCCTGATTTCAGTGGCATAAAGATATGTGTAGGTATAGACCTCCTGAAGAACCACCTTCATACTGATCCTCATTGATGGAGAATATATCGTACCAGCTAAACATATGATTTTAAACAAGTTGAGAATGACATCAACCACCTGCCCGGCACTCAACTTAAAACAAAAAATGTATTCCTACTGGGAGCCCCACCACAACATTCCCACCCAGTCACAACATGTCCTCATAGCAGAGTTACGAGGACTCCGATAGCAGACTTTCATTCATTTAGGATGGTATAGTAGAGTAAAAGTAATACATGGATTATAGTCACAAACTCGGCAATGCACTTGGGTAGCAGAGTTTAGGGAACTGGTAGCATGTTGCCATAAACTCACAGCTGTACACTGATAGCAGAGCACAAAGAGTACATTTATACAGTGAAAGAATCTCTGGTAAAAACAGCTACTGTGTCTGTGTATAAAACTTGCATTTTTTTTCCCTTGGTTGCACACTGTGTGGCTGGCCCAGGAAGGGTTAATTGGAATGTGTCTCGAGTACTGCCCATCCTGTGCAACCCTCCTCAGTTTGTGCCTGTAGTAGAACAGGGCAAATTAGGAGTTGATAGCAGTGTGTAAATGGCAGCCACCTTTCCACTGTCAAATTTGTTTGCTGTTTGTGTTAAATAACCAACAAAGCAGGCGGGTATCGGCTTAGTCTGTTTTATAAGTCTGGCACTGTTTTACTTTTGTATAATATGTTTTTATTAGGCAGAAATTGGTAAACAGCATTCATCAAAAAAAAGGTAATGTAAAGACCAAATACAGAAACAACAGATTTTGACGCATGGTGACAGCTTATAATATGTACAGCGTAATTACAATGAATAAATAAGTGAAGTACATTTAACTAGAATTGTTGAGATGGGGATATGTCTCGAAACTCCAAGATTATATTGAGGGTTTTTCAAAATAGAATAGGGAAGAAAAAGTAAAGGAAGAATAAGGAGAGAAGAAAAAGAGAGAAGAGTTATTTGATCAACCATGGGAATTCAATAGACAGCATAAGAGATAACAAAGCATAATAGTATTACATAGCTGTGTACAACGTGGACATATAGTCTTTATATGCTGGTGAAGCTTTATATTCAAGCCAGTGGCTACAAATTCAGATGATTTCCCTATTGACGAAAGGAGTAGATCTTCCATGGACATAAAATAATCTAATTTAGAAAACCAGGTGAGGGGGGTGTAGAAGATCTCCACAATACAGGAATCACAGCACATACCGCATTGCTTAGATGCAGCAACAGTGAATACTTAAATTGGGACAAGGGAGTAGAGGAGTAATTAAATAACCAGAAAGCTAAGAATAGGGCAGTCCCACCAAATGTGGAGGAGGGATCAATTCGCTGTGGAGCACCACCAGCATTGCGATGAGACACAGGGGTACATTGCATTGAGCACAGTAGGGTGCCTGTACAAACGGGTTTGAATTTTATATTGGGTTTAGGAAATGTCTCACTTGGAGAAACTTCCAGAAATCTATTTGTGAGATGTTCCATGTCCCCTGTAAGTCAGAGAATTGTCTTATCGAGGAGGGAGCCACCAGCTGACCCACCCTGAAGTGTCCGGCAATTGCCCAGTGAGAGAAATGGGACAGTGTCAACCCAAGAGGCAAGTCAGAATTTGCCAGAAAGGATGTTAGCAGCCTAATTTGGAGGGTAGATGACCTTCTGTAGGACCTTCCATACAGATAGTGTGGGGGATATTGTTGGATGGGGAGTCAGGGTCCTCACAATTCTAGGGATCCAGGGAAAATTTTCAGGTAATTGCTGCAAATATAATCTCTCCAGAGCCACCCATTTTTTTACCTCATAGTTACATAGTTACATAGTAGATAAGGCTGAATAAAGACTTGCGTCCATCGAGTTCAACCTAGGTTTTAATAGCTTATCCCTTGTTAAAGACAGAATATGATTCATTTTGTGTACTCTTGGATGTTTTTTAACCAATAAATGTTTGTCCAACCTTATTTTAAACGTATTTATTGTATCTGTCGACACCACTTCTCCAGAAAGAGAGTTCCACAGTTTGACTGCTCTGACCGTAAAGAAATTTTTTCTTTTGAGTGAACGAAATCTTCTTTCTTCTAATCTAAATTTGTGGCCCCGTGTCCTAGATTCCTTTTTTGCAATAAAAAGGTTGCTTGACAGTTCCTTATACTGGCCCTTGATATATTTGTACATGTTGAGCATGTCCCCCCTTAAATGTCTCTTCTGTAGTGTAAATAGTCCCAAAGTGCTCAATCCCTCCTCGTAGTTTAAATTCTACATTCCCATGATTAGCTTAGTTGGGTTTTTTCCAAGATACCTCATGGTATCTAGTCCTAGATACCTCATGGTATCTAGTCCAATCCGAAATCATATTTACAGGATTGCATTGTAGTAAGTATTAACCCCTTCCTGACAGAGCTAGTTTTTGCGTTCCTGACAGAGCCATTTTTTTCAAATCTGACATGTCTCACTTAAGTGGGGATAACTTTTTTTTGCTTTTACTTATCCCAGTGATTTTGAGATTGTTTTTTCGTGACACATTGTACTTCAAATTAGTGGTAAATTTGGGTCGATACAGTCTGTGTTTTTTTGTGAAAAATACCAAAATGTCGTGAAAAAATGGAAAATTTAGCGATTTGCAAAATGTTAAATTTTCTGCTTGTGAGACAAATAATCATACCACTCAAAATAGTTAATAACTAACATAGACCATATGTCTACTTTATGTTTCCATCATTATTTCAACTTCCTTTTCATTATTTTGGACACTAGGAGGCTTCAAATATGAATAGCAAATTCTCAAATTTTCAAGAAAATTTCAAACACTGATTTTTTTAGGGACCAGTTCAGTTCTGATGTGACTTTGAGGGACTTGTATGTGAGACACCCCCATAAATGATGCCATTTCAAAAACTGCACCCCTCACAGTATTCAAAACAGCATTTTGGAAGTTTGTTAACCCTTTAGGTGTTTCACAGGAATTAAAACAAAGTGTAGGTGAAATTTCAAAATTTCATTTTTTTTGCAGATTTGCAAATTTAATACATTTTTCTAAGGAACACAGTACATTTTACTAGAGAAATGTGACTAAAAATTGATTCCCCCAATTCTTTGGTTTTCATAAATATCCTATATGTGGCCCTAGTGTGCACGGTGACCAAACCACAGGCTTCATAATAGAAGGAGCACCTACTTGATTTTGGAGCCTCCTTTTTATGAGATTATTTTTTAGGCACCATGTAGGTTTCTAGGCACCATAAGATGCTAAAAGTTAGGTACCCCCCCACAAGTGACCCCATTTTGCAAACTACACCCTTCAGGGAATTCATCTAGGGGTATAGTGTACATTTCAAACCCCCAGGGGTTTCACCAATTGTGGTACAACTGGGCAGTGAAAATGAAAAATTACATTTTTTTTACACAAAAATGCAGTTCTGGCTCAAAATTTTTAATTTTCAGAAGGTATGAAGGAGAAAAAGCACCCCAAAATCTGTGCCCCAATTTCTCCCGAGTACGGCAATGCCTCACATGTGACCAAAAAGTACCAGTTGGGTGCATGGCAGGACTCAGAAGGGAAGGAGTGATTTTTGGATTTTGCAGCACAGATTTTAATGGAATGAATGGTGGGTGCTATGTTGCACCAAGACAGTGGAACCCCCCCACAAGTCACCCCATTTTGCAAACTACACCCCTCAGGGAATTCATCTAGGGGTATAGTGTACATTTCAAACCCCCAGGGGTTTCACCAATTTTGATACAAGTGGGCAGTGAAAATGAAAAATTACATTTTTTTACACAAAAATGCAGTTCTGGCTCAAAATTTTTCATTTTCAGAAGGAATGAAGGAGAAAAAGCACCCCAAAATCTGTGCCCCAATTTCTCCCGAGTACGGCAATGCCTCACATGTGACCAAAAAATTCCAGTTGGGTGCATGGCAGGACTCAGAAGGGAAGGAGTGATTTTTGGATTTTGCAGCTCAGATTCTGGTGGAATTTTGGTGGGTGCTATGTCGCATTAGCAAGACCCCCCAAGCACCAATACAGTGGAACACCCCCACAAGTGACCCCATTTTGCAAACTACACCCCTCAGGGAATTCATCTAGGGGTATAGTGTACATTTCAAACCCCCAGGGGTTTCACCAATTTTGATACAAGTGGGCAGTGAACATGAAAAATTACATTTTTTTACACAAAAATGCAGTTCTGGCTCAAAATTTTTCATTTTCACAAGGAATGAAGGAGAAAAAGCACCCCAAAATCTGTGCCCCAATTTATCCCGAGTACGGCAATGCCTCACATGTGACCAAAAAATACCAGTTGGGTGCATGGCAGGACTCAGAAGGGAAGGAGTGATTTTTGGATTTTGCAGCTCAGATTCTGGTGGAATTTTGGTGGGTGCTATGTCGCATTAGCAAGACCCCCCAAGCACCAATACAGTGGAACCCCCCCACAAGTGACCCCATTTTGCAAACTACACCCCTCAGGGAATTCATCTAGGGGTATAGTGTACATTTCAAACCCCCAGGGGTTTCACCAATTTTGATACAAGTGGGCAGTGAACATGAAAAATTACATTTTTTTACACAAAAATGCAGTTCTGGCTCAAAATTTTTCATTTTCAGAAGGTATGAAGGAGAAAAAGCACCCCAAAATCTGTGCCCCAATTTCTCCCGAGTACGGCAATGCCTCACATGTGACCAAAAAATACCAGTTGGGTGCATGGCAGGACTCAGAAGGGAAGGAGTGATTTTTGGATTTTGCAGCTCAGATTCTGGTGGAATTTTGGTGGGTGCTATGTCGCATTAGCAAGACCCCCCAAGCACCAATACAGTGGAACCCCCCCACAAGTGACCCCATTTTGCAAACTACACCCCTCAGGGAATTCATCTAGGGGTATAGTGTACATTTCAAACCCCCAGGGGTTTCACCAATTTTGATACAAGTGGGCAGTGAACATGAAAAATTACATTTTTTTACACAAAAATGCAGTTCTGGCTCAAAATTTTTCATTTTCAGAAGGTATGAAGGAGAAAAAGCACCCCAAAATCTGTGCCCCAATTTCTCCCGAGTACGGCAATGCCTCACATGTGACCAAAAAATACCAGTTGGGTGCATGGCAGGACTCAGAAGGGAAGGAGTGATTTTTGGATTTTGCAGCTCAGATTCTGGTGGAATTTTGGTGGGTGCTATGTCGCATTAGCAAGACCCCCCAAGCACCAATACAGTGGAACCCCCCCACAAGTGACCCCATTTTGCAAACTACACCCCTCAGGGAATTCATCTAGGGGTATAGTGTACATTTCAAACCCCCAGGGGTTTCACCAATTTTGATACAAGTGGGCAGTGAACATGAAAAATTACATTTTTTTACACAAAAATGCAGTTCTGGCTCAAAATTTTTCATTTTCACAAGGAATGAAGGAGAAAAAGCACCCCAAAATCTGTGCCCCAATTTCTCCTGAGTACGGCAATGCCTCACATGTGACCAAAAAATACCAGTTGGGTGCATGGCAGGACTCAGAAGGGAAGGAGTGATTTTTGGATTTTACAGCTCAGATTCTGGTGGAATTTTGGTGGGTGCTATGTCGCATTAGCAAGACCCCCCAAGCACCAAGACAGTGGAACCCCCCCACAAGTGACCCCATTTTGCAAACTACACCCCTCAGGGAATTCATCTAGGGGTATAGTGTACATTTCAAACCCCCAGGGGTTTCACCAATTTTGATACAAGTGGGCAGTGAACATGAAAAATTACATTTTTTGACACAAAAATGCAGTTCTGGCTCAAAATTTTTAATTTTCAGAAGGTATGAAGGAGAAAAAGCACCCCAAAATCTGTGCCCCAATTTCTCCCGAGTACGGCAATGCCTCACATGTGACCAAAAAGTACCAGTTGGGTGCATGGCAGGACTCAGAAGGGAAGGAGTGATTTTTGGATTTTGCAGCACAGATTTTGGTGGAATGAATGGTGGGTGCTATGTTGCACCAATACAGTGGAACCCCCCCACAAGTCACCCCATTTTGCAAAGTACACCCCTCAGGGAATTCATCTAGGGGTATAGTGTACATTTCAAACCCCCAGGGGTTTCACCAATTTTGATACAAGTGGGCAGTGAAAATGAAAAATTAAATTTTTTTACACAAAAATGCAGTTCTGGCTCAAAATTTTTCATTTTCAGAAGGTATGAAGGAGACAAAGCACCCCAAAATCTGTGCCCCAATTTCTCCCGAGTACGGCAATGCCTCATGTGTGACCAAAAAGTGGCAGGACTCAGAAGGGAAGGAGTGATATTTGGATTTTGCAGCACAAATTCTGGTGGAATGATGGTGGGTGCTATGTCGCATTAGCAAGACCCCCAAAGCACCAATACAGTGGAACCCCCCCACAAGTGACCCCATTTTGCAAACTACACCCCTCAGGGAATTCATCTAGGGGTATAGTGTACATTTCAAACCCCCAGGGGTTTCACCAATTTTGATACAAGTGGGCAGTGAACATGAAAAATTACATTTTTTTACACAAAATGCAGTTCTGGCTCAAAATTTTTCATTTTCACAAGGAATGAAGGAGAAAAAGCACCCCAAAATCTGTGCCCCAATTTCTCCCAAGTACGGCAATGCCTCACATGTGACCAAAAAGTACCAGTTGGGTGCATGGCAGGACTCAGAAGGGAAGGAGTGATTTTTGGATTTTGCAGCACAGATTTTGGTGGAATGAATGGTGGGTGCTATGTTGCACCAATACAGTGGAACCCCCCCACAAGTCACCCCATTTTGCAAAGTACACCCCTCAGGGAATTCATCTAGGGGTATAGTGTACATTTCAAACCCCCAGGGGTTTCACCAATTTTGATACAAGTGGGCAGTGAACATGAAAAATTACATTTTTTTACACAAAAATGCAGTTCTGGCTCAAAATTTTTCATTTTCAGAAGGTATGAAGGAGAAAAAGCACCCCAAAATCTGTGCCCCAATTTCTCCCAAGTACGGCAATGCCTCACATGTGACCAAAAAATACCAGTTGGGTGCATGGCAGGACTCAGAAGGGAAGGAGTGATTTTTGGATTTTGCGGCTCAGATTCTGGTGGAATGAATGGTGGGTGCTATGTGGCATTAGCAAGACCACCGAAGCACGGTGAAATTATGAACCTAATATTCCATAGATGTGTGGTATATTTTAAAACACTCCTTTATACATAGGCCGGGTTTGTCGGGGCAAGTGTCACACTGGAAAATAGTTTGCTTTCTTATTCCCTTTTTATAGCAAACTTTGCACCTTTTTTGTGTCCTGCCCTTTTTTCCAGTGGAGGGGATTTCATCAGGAAAATGCTGCCCTGGTACAATACGGGGACCAGTACTAGAAGTACTGGGGCCCTCTGCCTGCTGGTTCCCAAATATTAGGCCCTTTATGACTTCCTCTTGAAAGTGCATAAATGTCCCCCTCTGGCCGGTAGAACGGAATAGCACGTAAGCGTTATACAGTGCCATCTGGATGATATACACGGCCACCTTCTTGTACCAGATTTTTGTTTTCCGCAGGGCACTGTACGGCTTCAGTACCTGATCTGAAAGATCCACTCCGCCCATGTACCTATTGTAATCCAGGATACAATTAGGTTTGGAGGTGTGGGTACTGGTACCTCGTACAGGGACGGAGGTGGTACTGTCTCCGTGAATTGTTGTCAGTATAAGGACATCCCTCTTGTCCTTATATTTGACCAACAACATATTTTCGGTGCATATTCCCCTGCTTTCACCCCTTCTCATTACTTGGGCAATGTGCGTTTTTGGGAGGCCTCTTTGGTTCTTGCGCACAGTACCGCAAGCTGCTGTACCTCTTGAACCAAGGGCCTTAAACAGGGGGATGCTGGTGTAAAAGTTATCCACATAGAGGTGATAACCTTTATCCAGGAAGGGGTGCACTAAATCCCAGACAATTTTCCCACTAACACCTACGAGGGAGGGGGGGCATTCTGGCGGTTCAATTCTTGAATCCTTCCCTTCATATACCCTAAACCTGTGAGTGTACCCTGAGGTGCTTTCACACAGTTTATACATTTTTATGCCATACCTTGCCCTCTTACTGGGAAGGTACTGGCGGAATTTAACCCTTCCTTTAAAATGTATAAGGGACTCGTCGATACAAATAAATTTTTCAGGGATGTACACCTCTTCAAATTTGGCACTGAAATGATCAATGACCGGCCTGACTTTGAATAGCCGGTCAAAGGTGGGATCATCTCTGGGTGGGCACTGTGCATTATCGGTGTAATGCAAAAATTTAAGGATTGTCTCAAATCGAGCCCGGAGCATGGCCATACGGTACAATGGGGTGCTGTACAGAACATCTGTACTCCAATATTGCCTAATTTCTGGCTTTTTTACTATGCCCATATGAAACACCAGACCCCAAAACGTCATCATCTCTACTGCATCTACAGGGGTCCACCTAGCAAATGATGACGTGGGGTTTTGAGCAATAAACTGCTGGGCATATAAATTAGTTTGGTCCACCATTAAATTTATAAAATCATCAGAGAAAAATAATTTGAAAAAGTCAATTTCTCTGAGACCTGTGGAATCAAATTGGATTCCTGGCATGGCCAAAAACTCAGGAACCTGGGGCTCAAAATTGTCTGGTGGTGGGGTCCATACTAGATCAATTATTGGGGGGGGAATCTCAGCTGATCTACGGGGGCGTCTTTGAGGGGGTCCCTCATCACCAGAGGAGGAAGAGGAGCTTAAGATGAATCCTTCAAATTCCCCGCTTGCCTCACTGGCTGTGTCAGAGTCAGAAGCAAGCATGGCATATGCCTCCTCCACTGAATACATTCTCCTGGATGACTGGGATGACATTTGGGAGGACATTTGGGAGGACATTTGGGAGGACATTTGGGATGCCATTTTTATTTTTGTGTTACTGGTAGTGAAATGTTTCAACACGTGTATAGTGTAGGGGGGGGTACAAACTTTATTTCAACCCGGGGGGTATGTAGTGTGTAGTGTGTATGTAGTGCAGAAAAAAAAAAAATACTTTATACCAATAAAAAAAAAAAAAAAAGAAGGGGTTAAAAATAAAAAAATTGAAGGGGTTAAAAAAAAAAAAAAAAGGTCCTGCGCCAAAAATTGAGCACAGATGTTGGTCAGTAACGTCCGTCACTGAACAGCGCTCAAAGGCAACAGGAATTTGATCAAAAAAAAAAAAAAAATAGATCAACCCTGTGCCGAAAAAGCTGATCAGTGATGTACGTCACTGATCGGCGCACAGTGGCCACAGGACACCCACAAAATCACAGTGTGTGTAAAAAAAAAATTAAAAAAAGACCCCACAGCACTCACAAAAAAAAAAAAAGGTGATCAGTGATGCGACACTGATTACCAGTGAGGGACAGCAGGTGCACAACCTTTGGTGCAACTGACAGTGCAACTGGCAGCAACTGACAGGTATATATAAAAAAAAAAAACCTGCGCCCCCAAAAAGTTGCTGATCAGCACAGATATACTGATCAGCACAAAAGGGGGGGTAGCAGACACAAAATATACACTCTCTATCACTCTCTGTCACTATCTCTCTATCTTTCACTATCTCTCACTATCTATCACTCTAGGACACTGCAGCAGCAGCACTGACAGTTATATGTATAAAAAAAACTGCACCCCCAAAAAGGGGGGGTAGCAGACACAAAATATACACTCTCTATCACTCTCTGTCACTATCTCTCTCTATCTCTCTATCTATCACTATCTATCACTATCTATCACTCTATGACACTGCAGCAGCAGCACTGACAGTTATATATATAAAATTAAACCCCTGCACCCCCAAAAAGGGGGGGTAGCAGACACAAATCTCTCTATCTCTCTACCTCTCACTATCTATCACTATCTCTCACTATCTATCACTCTAGGACACTGCAGCAGCAGCACTGACAGTTATTTAAACCCCTGCACCCCCAAAAAGGGGGGGTAGCAGACACAAAATATAGCTCTCTCTGTCACTATCTCTCTATCTCTCTCTATCTCTCTCTCTATCTCTCTATCTCTCTATCACACTGCAGCAGCAGCAGGAAGTCTCAGGAAGTCAGATCCAGGAAGCGTCCAGCACGCTACAAGCAGTGAGCAGGTGATCAGGTAAGGTATTTGCAAGGATCAGGTAAGTATTAGCAAGGATCAGGTCGGTATTCACGGCAGACAGGCACGGTGACCGTTCTGCACGCTATTCCAGACCGGAATGGCGTCTGCAGCGCAGTCACCGTCAGTTTAAATGTCGCGCCTTGGCTGTGATTGGTCCGTGGGTCCCACGGACCAATCACAGCCTTGGGGGCAGGTGGGGTGAGGGTGGGGTGAGGTGTCATCGTCACCGATGACCCCCCCATGCCCCCTGACGCCCGGCGGTGATTGACACCTGTGTTACCGAGCGTCTGATTCGCTGGTAACACAGGAAAACGCTGTGAATGGCTGTTCACACTGAACAGCCAATCACAGCGATCGCCCTGGGCATGCAGGGACATGTCTGCTGTCAGGGACAGCAGACATCGTCCCTCTGTCACTGCGTCTCGAGACGCAGTGACAGTTTAAAGTCATGACGTACATTTATGCCATGTGTCGGGAAGTACCTCCCGGCCATGACGTAAATGTACGTCATATGTCGGGAAGGGGTTAATGTTTGGAAGTTGTAGAACTCCATTGTAAAAAGAGCTACAAAGTATGGCGCACCTAAGTATGGGTCATTTGTGGAGTCAAATACATTTTTGGATTATGGATTGAACTAAACAAAACCAGGAGTCAGGAATATGAATCGTCAAAGTCTGGAGAGGATAAAGCAATTTAGGAAGTGTGTTCATCTCGACAACTCCAATTCTACCGAACCATGAGTTATTTAAGGTGCCAATTATTGTAATCTCTATGTAATGATTGGAGCAGCAGATAAAAATTCAAGGAAACCAAGTGGGATAGGTCTCTGGAGTTTACCACCTAAATAACTAATGTGTTAAGTTTGCCAGGAAAAGGGGAAAGCATGATGTAGACCAGGCATGTCCAACGTTGGCCCTCCAGATGTTTTGAAACTACACATCCCAGCATGCTTTGCAATAGTTTTAGCATTCTCTAAAAGCAAAACTGTGGCAAAGCATGCTGGGATGTGTAGTTTCACAACATCTGGAGGGCCAACGTTGGACATGCCTGATGTAGACCAATAATTATGGAGGAAGGGGTCAAAATGTTAAGTGCACTTTATTTTAAGAGGTTGATTTTAAAATTTGACAGAGTGACAAATGTTTCCATTTCCTGCATAAAGGCCCTTATTCCGATCGGATTGCATTACAAATTGGTTTGGTATATGGGCAAAATCATGTGCACTGCAGGTGAGGCAGATGTAACCTGTTAAATTTGGGTGGGGTGTGATGAAACTGAAATCTAAATTGCAGTGTAAAAATAATGCAGCCAGTATTTACCCTGCACAGAAACAAAATAACTCACACAAATCTAACTCTCTTTGCACATGTTACGTCTGCCCCACCTGCAGTGCACATGGTTTTGCCCATTTTCCAAACAAATTTGTACTGCGATCAGATTTGAATAAAGGCCAAAGTGTGGGAGTGAGGTGGTGTGGTGTGAGATAATTGCAGGCAAATAATCTGCGAACATAGCCAATTTATATTTCTCATCTTCAACTGTAAGGCCAAGGATATGGGGATTGGCCCTGATAGCCCTGGCTAGAGCCTCTATACTGTTAAAACAGAAATTAAGGCATCAATAGTTCTATGCTTTTATTCTCTGTTTTCTTAAATACTGTTATTAATGCTGCAGATGGCATTAGCTTGTTACATAAGGTACTAGCCATGGTGTATGAGGCCTACCCATTGTGCTAAGCAACAAAGCAGCAACCATTTTGTCAACTATGACTTGCATAAAAAACATTACAAAATGGCTCTGCTGGAAAAGTGATTTCTTATGGAGAATTGTTTTGATTTTGTAAGTTTAAGAATGCAATGTGAGGACAGCCAGCTAAACTCTACAATATGAGAAACCACCTGTTAAGAGGGCCACGCATGCGTAGACCCCCAAGGCCACTGAATCTTTAGCTAGTAACAAGGAAGTTGGGTGAGGGGTGAATTATGACAGTATAATTGAAAGCAAAGCTTACCAATAAGACTCAATGCTTATGATTAATTAATTAAGTAACATGAGTAAAGTTTAAATATCAGAGATAGAGATGTAAGGGGCTGGATGAGGAAGAACAGGCAAGCATGGGGGCTGGAGGTAACTATGAATAAGGTTTAATGGTACTTGTTTCCTATCTGGGCGCCCGCTAAGTTAACTGCGCACCATGCTATTCTCCATATAAAAATGGGATCGCATCGCATCGGATACCACAAATACACATACACGATATTGAACGATGCGATGCGATCCGATTCGATTTCCCATAGGAAACAATGTTAAATGGATCAATTTACCCAAATCAGCATAGGGAAGAATGGTAAATGGGCCAGAAACCCCAAAAAAACCCACAGAGCAGTGGAATGTCCCCCCAAAAGTAGTTGACGCCACCCCGCCATCAACGTGAACCCGAAGCGTGGCGAGCGCAGCGAGCCCGCAAGGGGCGGCGGTACGCGTCCTCCGACCTTTTCATGCCCTACTATCCACTAGGGCGTGGAGTGAGAATAGAATAGTGTGGCGAGCGCAGCGAGCCACCGAGCCCGAAGCGCGGCGAGCGCAGCGAGCCCCGCGAGGGGACGCGGATACCTTCAAAGGTAAACGCGTCCCTTTGCGGGCTTCCCAGGTGTCCGCGTCGCCATGGACACCTGGGAAGCCCGCGAGGACATTTCAATGTTCAGGGGTGTTTTTGGCCCATTTACTATTGTTCCTATGATAATTTGGCTAAATTGAGCCATTTCACATTGTTTCCTATGGGAAATCGAATCGGATCGCATCGCATCGTATACCATCGTACATCATCGAGTACCGAATCCGATGCGATGCGATCCGATTTCATTACGGTGCCGTACGTAGAAAACCTGGGCGCCCAGATAGGAATCAAGTACCGGTTTAATGGCTGATCACTGTCCTTGATAGGTTTGAATTTTGATTTAATGTAGAATTATTGTTTAAGTTTAAGTCAATCAATTCTATGTTTATTGTGTTAGTCCGCATTTGCAAATACATGTAATCAAGTTATCTTTCAATTAAAGCATTGTCACTCATTTTTGTCATTCAAGTTTGTTTTGGTGTGCAATTATTTCAGCATTTGCCATTATATTTAAGGGTTATAACGTAATTATATATACTTCTGTATTATCAATACAAAGAACAAATATTAATGGGGGTAAGGGACACCCTAGCCTGGTGCCATTGTGTATAGGGAATGAATTTGATAAAGAACAATTAACACGGACTCTAGCTGAAGGGGATTCGTACATTGCCAGTATTTGGTGAAATGCCAGTGGTCCCAATCCATTGTGGTCCAGGACAGACGTAATAAATGTCCAGCTGACCCTATCAAATGCCTTCTCTGCATCTGTAGAAAGCAAAATGGCAGATATCTTCCCTTTGGAGGCCAGGTGGATAAGGCTCAAAACCTTAGTGGTGTTGTATTTGGATTCACAACCAGGGACAAAGCCCACTTGGTCATTGTGTATCAGAGAAGGGAGGATCATATTTAATCTGTTTGCCATAAGTTTTGCAAACAGTTTGAGATCGATATTTAGGAGAGATATGGGTCCGTAACTGGAGCAGACCGAGGGGTCCTTACCTTGGGGTACATTGAAATGTGAGCCTCCAGAGATTGGTTAGAGAAGTGTGTAACAGCAGAGATGGAGATAAAAGCATTGAGGAGCATGAGGGTCAACTTCTCTACATATTATATTAGGCTATAGTGAAGCCATCTGGTCCTGGGTTCTTACCAGATGGAATATATTAGAAGACAGGGTAGGGATTGTCAGAGGTGTGGTGCACCAAGAGAGAAAAAAATTTTTAACACATAAAATATACCTTTTAATGGTTTCTTTTAAAACTGCGAAATATACAGACTAACATGTAACATAAAACAGTGAGTACAGTGATTTATTAAAAAACTGCACGTGCGGTATCAGCATGCAATGCCTCCTACTGTGGTGATCCACTCTCCTAATATCTTGTACACGTATATGTCCCTTATGGTATCTGGTGGCTTACATTAGCCTTATTACAGATATCCGCGGGTGAGTGTACTTATACCAGGATATCGAGTGATCTGTATAGATATCACTAGTGTCTCTTACTTTGATATATTAATGTCCCTGAGTCCGTGTTAGGGTTAGTGGTCAGATTATCACTGATGAATAGGGGATTTTTTATATATATGTGTATTAGGTGATATCCGATTGAACCAATCCCCAAATCTCCTGGTGTGTATGGTATTTTCAGTATATGCGGTGTTTAGTACACATTCATATTGGAGATCTGATGTTGGCTTTTAATGGGTATGATAAATCACTTTATTAAGGGGGATAATGTCCCTATTGGGTCCCCTTTATCCTTTTCCCACAATATATAGATTTTTGCACTATCTCAGTTCTCCAATGTTGGTTTTATACACATATTCACGGACAGTATTTAGCAGGGTATATGTCTGCTGGTGAACTAATCTGATTAATATCCTAATTATAGGTCAGTTATTGTAGTATTTAATTAGTGCTCTCCACGGGGTTTAGCAGCAAAAATAAGGACAAGGACAGTATTTGTCTTTCATAGGTTATTGTCCTGCTATTAATGGCCCTCGTGGGTGATGTTATAAATAAGCTGATACAGTATTTTGTTAGCGCTCTCCACGAGGTTTTGACGGCACAGATAAGGACAGAGACACTGTTTGTCTGCAATGGATAACCGTCCTGCCGTTAATTGCCCTCGTTGGGTGGCGTTACAACTGGTTAATGCTCTCCACAGGGTTTTGACGGCACAAATAAGGACGGAGACACTGTTTGTCTGCAATAGATAACCGTCCTGCCGTTAATTGCCCCCGTTGGGTGGCGTTACAACTGGTTAATACAGCATATAATATGATATGAGCCGCTGCATTTAGTTAAATCAGGGGTATGACCGTGAGTGTCAGTAACTTTTGTAGCCGGCGAAGTACAGCAGTGTGGAAACGGAGCGATCGGTTCTCGCATAACAGGGCTGGAGACCGGATCCTGTAACCCTCTCGGGTGCTCAACGGAGTCCCTAGAGCTGTTAGGTTCACTTTAGGCAGACATAATAAATTATTTAAACATTTAAATCATTAGAGTCCTTACAAGGACTAGCATTGCGGACACAGTGATTAATATTAATAGGAGTCCTTACAAGGACTATATCAGGACACAGTCTGAGGCATGCATGTGAGGCGACCGCACGGCTAAGGTGGCCGGCGTACGCTTCGCAGATCTTCCTCAGGGCAACTGAGGAAGATCTGCGAAGCGTACGCCGGCCACCTTAGCCGTGCGGTCGCCTCACATGCATGCCTCAGACTGTGTCCTGATATAGTCCTTGTAAGGACTCCTATTAATATTAATCACTGTGTCCGCAATGCTAGTCCTTGTAAGGACTCTAATGATTTAAATGTTTAAATAATTTATTATGTCTGCCTAAAGTGAACCTAACAGCTCTAGGGACTCCGTTGAGCACCCGAGAGGGTTACAGGATCCGGTCTCCAGCCCTGTTATGCGAGAACCGATCGCTCCGTTTCCACACTGCTGTACTTCGCCGGCTACAAAAGTTACTGACACTCACGGTCATACCCCTGATTTAACTAAATGCAGCGGCTCATATCATATTATATGCTGTATTAACCAGTTGTAACGCCACCCAACGGGGGCAATTAACGGCAGGACGGTTATCTATTGCAGACAAACAGTGTCTCCGTCCTTATTTGTGCCGTCAAAACCCTGTGGAGAGCATTAACCAGTTGTAACGCCACCCAACGAGGGCAATTAACGGCAGGACGGTTATCCATTGCAGACAAACAGTGTCTCTGTCCTTATCTGTGCCGTCAAAACCTCGTGGAGAGCGCTAACAAAATACTGTATCAGCTTATTTATAACATCACCCACGAGGGCCATTAATAGCAGGACAATAACCTATGAAAGACAAATACTGTCCTTGTCCTTATTTTTGCTGCTAAACCCCGTGGAGAGCACTAATTAAATACTACAATAACTGACCTATAATTAGGATATTAATCAGATTAGTTCACCAGCAGACATATACCCTGCTAAATACTGTCCGTGAATATGTGTATAAAACCAACATTGGAGAACTGAGATAGTGCAAAAATCTATATATTGTGGGAAAAGGATAAAGGGGACCCAATAGGGACATTATCCCCCTTAATAAAGTGATTTATCATACCCATTAAAAGCCAACATCAGATCTCCAATATGAATGTGTACTAAACACCGCATATACTGAAAATACCATACACACCAGGAGATTTGGGGATTGGTTCAATCGGATATCACCTAATACACATATATATAAAAAATCCCCTATTCATCAGTGATAATCTGACCACTAACCCTAACACGGACTCAGGGACATTAATATATCAAAGTAAGAGACACTAGTGATATCTATACAGATCACTCGATATCCTGGTATAAGTACACTCACCCGCGGATATCTGTAATAAGGCTAATGTAAGCCACCAGATACCATAAGGGACATATACGTGTACAAGATATTAGGAGAGTGGATCACCACAGTAGGAGGCATTGCATGCTGATACCGCACGTGCAGTTTTTAATAAATCACTGTACTCACTGTTTTATGTTACATGTTAGTCTGTATATTTCGCAGTTTTAAAAGAAACCATTAAAAGGTATATTTTATGTGTTAAAAAATTTTTTCTCTCTTGGTGCACCACACCTCTGACAATCCCTACCCTGTCTTCTAATATATTCTGCCTAAAAATTGTCTGTGGTAGCACACCCCTGCACCTCCAAGTGTTACATAGACACTAATATTTGCAGAGGGCCTATGATAAGATCATCACTTATTTCTAATACTACAATCTTGTGCGACTGAACCTACCAAAAAAAACCCCATTTCGTTCTTACCAGATGGAGTTGAGGAGATAGCCTCCTCCAGCTCGTGGCGAGTGAAAGGTTGTTCTAAAGATTCTATAGCTGCTTGGGAAAGTGTTGGATAATCGACAAACTTAAAATAATCCTTAATATGTTGAGGGGATGAGCAACATGTAGAGCCATGTGTATCTTTTATAGAGCGTAAAAAGGAGGCAGCATATTGAGTGTGTAGAGCTCGGGCCAGAAGGTGGACTGGTTTGTTGCCCCATTGATAATAAAAATATTTACATAGTGAAAGTTGCGCCTGATCTGAAAGGATTTTTAAAATTGTGGTCTGTCAGTTCTACGTATGTCGCTCCTAATAAGGAAGTCTTGTGTGAGGTTTCGAGGGAGTGGATTTTCTTCAAAAGGCTCTCAATACATAACTGCTTTTGTTTCTTTCATAAATGACCCCAGTTGAATGAATTTACCTCGCAGCACGCACTTGTGTGCTTCCTAGAGGGTAATTTTGGAGACCTCAGTTGAGACATTTTATTTATCATTATTTATTAACAGTTTCTTATATAGCTCACACAAATCCTGCATTGCTTTACAGAGAATATTTGAACATTCACATAATTCACTGCCCCAGTGGAGCTTACAATCTGTATTCCCTACCACATGTACACACACACACAGACCGTTCACACTATTCAACACGCTGGGGAAATCCTCATTGGACAGTGAGGATTCCCCCAAATAGTGAGGCTCATGGCTAATGCAGGGAGCTTGCTGCATTTAGCCGCGAGCCTCGCTGTTTTAGCAGCCACACATGCCGTTTCCCCCTCGCTCGCAAGTTAAGCAAGTTTTGCAGAAGCTATGGAAAAACAATCTGTTCTCTAAACTTGAGAAGTGAGAATTTTAAGTGGCCCAAGTATGCTTTTTAGGTTACATCATCTCATCTAAGGGGTTAATAATGGACCCTAAAAAACTTTAAGCTGTCTTAGATTGGGTCCAACCCACCTCTCTTAAAGCTATTCAAAGGTTTTTGGGTTTTGCAAATTACTGCAGATGTTTTATTCATTCCTTTTCTACTTTGGTGGCTCCTCTTGTACCATTGACTAGGACGGGGCCTGAACCATCCAAATTGCCTCCTCAGGCAGAACAAGCCTTCTTATCTCTTAAAAGAGCCTTTGTTTCAGCTCCCATCCTGAGACACCCTAATTCCGACCTTCCCTTAATCGCAGAGGTTGATGCGTCTGAGATTGGAGCAGGGGCGGATCTTTCTCAAAAAGACCCAGTTTCCTCTGTTCTACACCCTTGTGCTTATATGTCAAGAAATATTTCCTCAGCAAAAGGGGAATTATGATGTAGAGAATCGAGATGTAGAGAATTGAGAATTATTGGCCATTTAGTGGGCTTTTGAGCAATGGAGGCATTGGCTTGATGGTGCCATTCATCAAGTCTTCGTTATAACCGATCATAAAAACCTTAAATATATTGATGCAGCTAAACGTCTTAATGCCTGCTAGGCCTATTTAGCATTATTGTTTACTCGTTTAAATTTTCTTATCACATGCAGACCTGGTTCTAAGAACATGAGGGCTGATTGACTCTCCCGATGTTTTCTACCTCAAAACAACTGTCTGGCAGTTACCGCTTCTATCCTCCCTGCCACCTGTATTCAAGCCGGTCTCACTAAGACTTTAGAGGACTTTATTCACCATGCTCATAGCCAAGCTCCTGTTCAATGTCCTCCATGTTGTCTTTTTGTTCTCGAAACTCTTAGATGTAGAGTTTTGGCAGAATTGCATGACTGTAAAATTGCAGGCCATCCAGGAGTTTATAAGACGTTAGATCTCATGGGTATTTCCCATGATACCAAGGAATTTGTTCTTTCCTTCCAAGTTTCTGGAAGGCAGAAGGTACCTCATTCTCGACTATTTGGGAAACGAATGCTTTTGGCCATTCCTAATAGACCCTGCTCTCACATTTCAATGGACTTGGTGGGACTAGAAATGTCTTGTGTTTTTCAAACCATTTTGGTAGTAATTGGTAGATTTTGTAGCCTTAAAATAATTGGCGTCAGCCAAAGAATTGGTTAATTTGTTTCTACGGCATGTTTTCAGACTCCATGGGTTACCCACGGATATTGTATTGGACCGAGGTCCTCAATTTGTGGCACAGTTTTGGAGACTGTTCTATTCATCTCTGAAAATTATATCCAGCCTAACTTCAGCCTTCCATCCTCAGTTGAATGGTCAGACGGAACGACTAAATTAGTCCCTGAAATAGTATATGCTGTGCTTTGTTTCTAAGTTACAAAATTACTGGTATGATTTTCTTCCGTTGGCTTAGTTTGTGTACAACAATGCCTATCATTGTTCCTCTAAGACTTTGCCAATTCTTTGGGACCTGAAGCTTTCTTCTTCTGGTATTTCTTCTGGTATTTCTCATCTCAAGGCCATTTGGAAGAAGGTACATTGTGCCCGTAAAGAGGCGGCTTTTAAAGAGAAAGTGTTCTCTGATAAGTCCAGGCATACCTGCTCATTTAAGGGTGGTGACTGGGTTTGGCTGTCTACCCAGATCATCAAGCTTTGTCAACTTTTGGCTAGATTTGGCCTGAGGTTCATTGGTCAATTTTGTATTATCAAGAGAGTAAATCTGGTAGCTTTTCGACAACTGCTGCCTAAATCTCTCAGAATCGCTAATACGTTCCATGCATCTCTCCTTAAACCTGCACTCTTCTCCAGTAAGTTCCCTCGTAAGATGGATAAAGGGATAGAGGGGCCATTCATAAATTCTTGGTAGACAAGATCTTTGACATCATAGGTTTCGGATTAGGATTTACATTCTCCCAGACTCTAGCAGATGTTTTTTCGGGTTTCCTCATAAACCTGGTGGTAGGGGTCTTTGACCCCTCCTCAAGGGGGTACCGTTGGCCGTACTGACAGGCTGCATCATCAGCAGCTCCATTTGCCACACTGGCATGGTCATCATCCACCCAGCGGTTGCCAGGTAGACAAGGGATGATGTATATTGCCCCCTTCACCACCTTCTTCAATCAGGGCCAAGGTGCTGGTGGGTGTATTGGCAGGTGATTGGCCATCTAATACCTTTTAAGGGATGCTGCCCAGCCATGTTGGTGATTCTGCCATGTTTGTGGACATCACTTACCCTCCAGCCAGCTCTTGTGCATTGTAGCAGCCTCTTGGATCTTCTCTTCCACTCCAGGGTCCTGGTCACCATAAGTGCTCCACCTGGAGCCTGGGTTCTTTTAATTACTGATTTCTTATTTGTTTGTACCTTCTGGGCTGTATTGTGGTCCCTTTTTTGGCCCATATTGGTAAGTCTACTCTAAGAATACCAGACGATTGCTCCGGGTCTATGCTACCCAGAGGCATATTTCTCACCCTAGCTGGGTGCCACTCTGAGTAGTCAGGTACCTGTCTTTGTGGTTTGCTGTGGTATTTGTGGTTTGCTGTGTTTGTCTTGTGTTTTGTCTTTGTGACTGGTTTGCTTTGGGTCTGCGACTAAGTCGCTCTGGGCTTGCACCTGGGTCACTCCTGTCCCTGTTATTTGCTTGGTGCCTGTAGGTAGGTACCCCTCCAGGCAGATCCCTATTAGCTAGTTTGCTCCTTTTGACCTTTCACCTCTGAAGACCGCTACTACCTTGTCTCTACATAAGACCTGGTCGCACCGGAGTTGGAGCGGACCTAATTCACCCCTTCAAATGTGGCGATTAGAGGTGAAGTCCTAGCTCTTGTAGGTATCAGCCATCTTTCAGAGGAGGTCAACAGAGGTAGTGTAGGGTTTTCCGTGGCCATCCTAAACAGCAGTCATGGCTGTGGGTTCACACCCAAAACCATCACAGAAAAAGTGCTTGTTCATAAGGGAGGGAGTATTGGCACAATTTTTTAAAGTCTCCTGTATCATAGCTATGTTGACTTTGTCAGTTCATAAAGACCTAAGCAGATGGGACTGTCTTTTTAGAACGTTGAGGCCATGAGCATTGATGGAAATTAGTTTGAGCTTATCCAATGAAATCATTAAGGGCTAGAGTAGGAAAATCTGAAAATAGTACCCATGATAATCAAGAAGAGAGGGGGGGAAATAAAGGGTAGAAATAAAGTAATAGCAGCATAGTGAAACAAAAGAGCACATACTGTAGTAAATGTACAACAATAGGGAACCTGCAGTGTAAATGCTGGCTACCAGAAGTCAGAATCCCAGTGGGCAAATTAGCTAAAATTGGGCAAGGGGGAATGGAGTCTGTGTCTAAAGGCGTATAAATGTGTAATGATATAAATCAAAAAGCAGGGTTATAACAGTGCAACAATAGATTGAGCAACACAAAAGTATCACATTGAATTAGTATAAACTAAATATAGGAGATAAACTATAATGCGCACATTCACAAACTATCAAACAAGAGAGTGAATGGTAATCAAGGCAGTATCTTACCAAAAGTGGGATAAAATAAAGTCTATCATGATGAAAGTATGGGGAGGTCAGTAAAGAGAGGGAAGGGGTGTCTTCAGGTAATCTCAGCAGCCTAGAGAGACGGCAATGGGTTTGATCTTCTTTTAGGATTCCGGACTTCTTGCCAAGAATTGTTATTAGCCATCTGTTGAGGGAAGTCCATGGTGGAAGGGAATGGACAATTCCCGGTCCTGGATATCAATCTTAGGGAAGCCTAAGGAGGAGCAGAGTGGGAGGCCAATAAGAGTAGTTTTGCATCAATTACATGAAAGGGGAATCCCCAGTGGGGTATTTCAGTTGTCTCTTGCAATTGGCAAAAAATATTACGTGGGCTGTCCGAGGGGAGTCCTGTTGGTTTGAGCGCCGTGTGAGCTCTTTGAAAGGTGATGATATCATTAGGATCATTGTCTAGGATTTCATTAAAAACCTTTGTGTCTACAAGGTCACTTTGAGGAACATCTTCAGGCAGTCCCCTAATGCGAATGTTATTGCATATTCCTCTGTTATCTAGGACCGTCATCTTTATTTGTAGGAGATGGATTTCTTTAGATTGGGCAACAATGATGTCTTTATGAATCCGAGAAAGGTGTCTATCGACATTTGGGTTTCTTCCAGATCAGAAAGGCAACCAGATAGATGGGAGATGCCACGTTCAACTGTGGCAAGTTCACTTCAAATGTTGTCCTGTTGGTCTTGTTAAGTTGGGAGGGCTTTTGAGGAAAGACAATACTTCTTGGTCTCATGAGTTTCGCAAACAGGGGACAATTTTTTGAGACAGTATCTTATTTCTGACCATAATGTGAAGAGTTTATTAGTGAAAAGTATCAATTGTCAAAATAAGAAGCTGGAATGGACTGAACATTTCACTGAGAATGCCTAATGAGCAAAGACTCCCATTGGTATGATGCTAGCGAGCCATCAAGTATCTAGTGGACTCATAGTTAGAGACAGCCACGCATTGAAAGGATGAGACATTTGTAATCTTAGTGAGTGAGGGCAATATGGGTCTCAGCCTTCTGAAATAGACAAGCAGCAAAAAGGCCTTACAGCATACTGTATAATATTGGAGAAAGTGCAGACCAGGGGTAATTTAATCAAAACCTGACCCTCATGTGGGGCAATGCAGGAGGATAAAGCAGGGGGACAGGGCAACAATGAACTGTTCCTCTGGGACACAATGCTGTGTTGTAATACCGAAGGCCCAGCAGCCTGTAGATAGAGGCCTTCTGTGAGGATGCACCAGAGATCTAGGGTTCAGTGGGGTTCTGCAGCAGGACAAAGCCTCTCCAGTGGTGATAAGTGTTCCCCAGGTGAGGTAATGACAAAGTATAATGGTTAATATAATGGCACTTGGTAGTGGTTAAGTCAGGGACCTTTTGAGAAATAACTTCTTCTCCCACGAAGAAAATGGCTGCCATCACTACAGTTTGACAGGGTCCTTGTACTTCTCCCACCTCTGTTGCTGTGTCCAGAGGTAGGCAGTGATGCCAGTAAAGGGATGAATGTGCCACAGGTGGGAAAATACACCCGGTCCAGAGGCCGTGGTGCAGGTGAGTGTGCCTTTAATTTTTGCCACGGAGCTCGGATCCCAGCCTGGGGTACTTGTGTATTTTGGCTGCGCCCATCGCATACCATAAGGCATACGATGGTATGCGATGCGATGCGATATCGCGCGATATTGTACAATGCCATACAATTTTAAAATTGTATGGCATTGTATATGGCATACAATGCCATACAATGTGACTTTCTATTCTCAACTCCACTCCGACGTGGATAGTGGGGGTATGAAAAGGTCGGAGGACGTGTACCGCCGCCCCTCGCGAGCTCGCTGCGCTCGCCACGCTTCGGGTTCACATTTATAGTGGGGGGGGGTGGCGTGGGGGTGCATTTAACATTGTAAGCACCCATTACGGTGCTTAAAAGCACCCTTTAGGGTGCTTATACAATCTTTCATCGTATAGGGGCCAAAAATCGCGTTGCATCGCATCGCATGCCATCGGGTGCATGGCATGCGATGCGATTCGATTAAAACATCGCGCAATGGAAATCGGGGGCGCCGCTATAATACACAAGTACCCAGCCTGGATTCAAAATCGAGGCCCTGGCTTCAGACTTGCGGTAGGCCACAACCCGTGGAACCTGAACAAATAGCCTCCTGGATTTACCGCGCAAACCACTGTGCTCAAGCAAGGTGCAGCAGGTCAGTGGGCCCTGAGTGGAGTAGGTGGAGAGTGTCTAAGGATGACAAATTCTTTTGGAAAGGCGCAGAGTCTCAGGAGATTCTCAGCCAAGTATCTAGGTGGCTCCCCAGTCAGGCCATGCCCCATCTTGCACATTATATTAAGCCTCCAAGGATTGTCCTTAAAGGGAAAGAGCAGGGCAATGTGGAAGAAATGGTAAAAAAGTTGGCTGCAGGTTAGCAGACTCAGATACAAGCCCAGATAGAGAGCCATCAGGCTCAGGTCCAGATGTTACATGAAGCGCAACAGGAACTGGCTGCTAAACATCAAGTCCAGATGTTTCTTGAGGGGCAACAAGCCCAGATTAATTTGTTGCATGTGGAATTGAAGGGGTTGAGGAAAAGTGAGCCAGAGTGGGAGAGGCTACCAAAGCTCACCCCAGCTGATGATATAGAGACATTCCTTTGTACGTTCGAGTGCATGGCCATGTGTTTGGGATGGCATGCAGAGGAATGGTCTGACAGGCTGGCTCCCTGATTAACAGGGGAGGCACAGGGAGCATATGTGGATATGACTGTGGCTGAGGCACGTTCCTAGCCTTAAAAAAGGCTATATTTGACAGGATTGGATTGAAGGAGCCCAGCAAAGCCCAGGAATTTCAATGGTTGAATCATGTCTGGACGGCTCTGAGCCTCCCAGGATTCAACTGGCCAGACTGGCCTGGCTGGCAAGGCCTGGTTACAGATGGATAAGAACTCTGCAGCGAGGATTGTGGAGATAGTTGGTCTGGACCAGGCTATGCGGGTGTTTGACCACTTGGTACAGCAGTGGACCCTTCAGGCTGACCCCCAGACACCTTTCAGAGCACCTGACTCTGAAAAAGCTGAATAAAGCCAGGTCAGGATGCATGCAAATATCAAAGCCTAGAACACAGGTCCAAGTGATTAAACCAAAGGCTCCGTCTCCCAATGTGTTCATCGAATGTGGCAAGCCTGGTCATGTGTGGTGGGACTGCCCAAAGCAGTGAGAGATGATGGATTGCACTGCATGATAAGAAGCTTGGCTAATGGTCAGCATGGCTGCTGCTGTGGTATCTCACGTGGATTCCACCCTGTTCCGGGTACTGGCGCAGTTGGAAGGATGGGAGAACTGGGCACTGGTGGATACTGGTAGTGAGCTCATCATTGTCGCTGCCAATGTGGTTCCTCCAGGTCCCGCCTACTGTCAGTTGGTTGTGTATCCATAGTGAGGTTGGGTAGTGTCCATGGGTGTACCATACAGGGCCGAACATTAAAGGTGGTAGATGCAGTGACCTCCAGACCACCTTATCCATTGGAGACTACCAAGGCTTGACATCCAGGAGCGCTACCGAAGATATTGAACCATCCCAGTAGACCAAGTCTGAGTTCCAATGGACCCCTGCTGATGAATGAATATCATTACAGGTCTTTGGGCGATACTATACAATGATACCAATATGGCACAGGCCTTTGAGAGTCTTAAAGTGGTAAATTGAAGGGTGATTGCTACTTTACCATCAGAGGATGTGACATATTTTGTGATAAAGAATGATATAATGTTACTACTTTACAGGGAAAAAGCGTGGATCAGCTATTAGTTTCGTGAAAGCTTGTGCTGTTGGTATTGCAAGCTGCACATACACATTTGTGGGGAGGCCATTTAGGAGAGGATTAAACTCTCCAATGTCTAAAGTTACTGATCTTTCGGCCAGGCATCTATGCCTCAGTCAAGAGGTATTGTCAGGTATGCCCAGTGTGCCAGAAGACGCCCCCTCGACAAGAGCTCCACTGGTTTCCATTAGAGATGTGCGGCGGCCACTTTTTCGGGTTTTGGTTTTGGTTTTGGATCTGGATCTCCCTTCGTGTTTTGGATCTGGATTGGTTTTGGCAAAACCACCCTTGCGGGTTTTGGTTTTGGTTTTGGATCTGGATTTATTTGGAAAAATGCTAAAAATTGCTAAAATAATAGTTTTCAGGCCTGTTTTTGCCCCTAAAGTGTTATTGAGCTCAATAACATTAGTTTCCACTCAATTCTAGACAATTTTGATCACTTCACAGCTCACAAAATCGTTTTCATTTACTGTAGTAGGGCCATAAGGTTATCCCGATGTAGCTGGATGACTAAGCTAGGCGACAGCAGTGGGCATCACATACATGTGGACCTTACACTTCCAACCTGGCACATGTCGGAAGCAGAGCAGCACTACAGGGGCAGACATTGTGGCAGTTTAATAACCCCCCCCCCCCCTTGTAGCTGCACTCCTCTTTTAGAACCTCCACACCATTAGCAAGAGAAGAGAACATTTGATTAGTTTAATATCTAACAAGACCCCTATCTGGCGTGAGGTCACGTGGTTTGTGAAGATACCTCCTTATCAAACTTGATCAGACAGGCTAGGCGTACGTTTTCCATTTCCTCCCTCACCACTTCACCACATTACATGTGTTCCTCCCGAAGGCACGCACTTGGTCTAGTACACTGACCATCAGCAGCTGTTGGGACTACTTCTTCCCAAACATTTATCAATCCATCCATACTATCCCAAAAGGAGGATATACTCTGGATGTCACTGATGACATCTATTCTTCCCCAATAGAGAAGGACCGATCTTCGTTCAAAGCTATACTAGTAGCTGCGCTCCTCTGGTAGAAGATCCAATCAAGTACCAAAACCCCTGTTTGGCTTGATTGAGCACTCTTCCTCATGTTCAGCCAAGGAGCAGTGGGCGTTTCGTGCAGCACTTATTTAGTCTGCAAGGTAGTATCTGATTTTATCAGTTTAATATCTAACAAGACCCCTATCTGGCGTGAGGTCACGTGGTTTGTGAAGATACCTCCTTATCAAACTTGATCAGACAGGCTAGACGTACGTTTTCCATTTCCTCCCTCACCACTTCACCACATTACATGTGTTCCTCCCGAAGGCACGCACTTGGTCTAGTACACTGACCATCAGCAGCTGTTGGGACTACTTCTTCCCAAACATTTATCAATCCATCCATACTATCCCAAAAGGAGGATATACTCTGGATGTCACTGATGACATCTATTCTTCCCCAATAGAGAAGGACCGATCTTCGTTCAAAGCTATACTAGTAGCTGCGCTCCTCTGGTAGAAGATCCAATCAAGTACCAAAACCCCTGTTTGGCTTGAATGAGCACTCTTCCTCATGTTCAGCCAAGGAGCAGTGGGCGTTTCGTGCAGCACTTATTTAGTCTGCAAGGTAGTATCTGATTATATCAGTTTAATATCTAACAAGACCCCTATCTGGCGTGAGGTCACGTGGTTTCTGAACGCTGGGAGCATTACCAGTTGCCTCCTCATCCATCACCTAATGGGTGGAGGGGGTGGGGTAATTGGTGGCAGGGGTTGGGTAATTGGTGGCCTCCACCTCTCTAGGACCCCAGGTTAGGAGATCCCTATATAGGTCTACCCTTATAGACCGCTATCTATGTAGTAGGGTCAATTAGTCTGCTACATCTGTCACCCAATTCACCGCTAAGGTTAATTTGTTTGAGCTGGCTGGCTAGGTGTGTTTTCCCTTACCTCCCTCACCACTTCACCAAATCACGTGTGTTCCTCCCGAAGCCACGCACTCGGTCTAGGAATGAATAAGACCATGGATGTCCCTGAGGACATGTTTTCATCCATTATGGATGGGGTGGAGAGCGAATCACCCATCTCCCCACCATTCATCCATCCATCAAAGATTTAAAAATTGATGACGCTACAAAGAGCCAACAAATGACGCAGAAAGAGGTGCAAGAAAAAGATTTGCTGGGGCCCTGCCACCCAGCCATCCATCCATCCGGGACATCCTATCCAAAAAGTACGATAGGAAGGGATAAGACCATGGATGTCCATGAGGACATATTTTCATCCATAATAGATGATGTGGAGAAAGACACCACCCATCTCCCCACCATTCATCCATCAAAGATTTAAAAATTTAGGACGCTACAAAGAGCCAACAAATGACGCAGAAAGAGGTGCAAGAAAAAGATTTGCTGGGGCCCTGCCACCCACCCAGCCATCCATCCATCCGGGACATCCTATCCAAAAAGAAGTACGATAGGAAGGGATAAGACCATGGATGTCCATGAGGACATATTTTCATCCATAATAGATGATGTGGAGAAAGACACCACCCATCTCCCCACCATTCATCCATCAAAGATTTAAAAATTTAGGACGCTACAAAGAGCCAACAAATGACGCAGAAAGAGGTGCAAGAAAAAGATTTGCTGGGGCCCTGCCACCCAGCCATCCATCCGGGACATCCCATCCAAAAAAGAAGTACGATAGGAATGGATGAGACCATGGATGTCCATGAGGACATATTTTCATCCATAATAGATGATGTGGAGAGAGAAATCACCCATCTCCCCACCATTCATCCATCAAAGATTTAAAAATTTAGGACGCTACAAAGAGCCAACAAATGACGCAGAAAGAGGTGCAAGAAAAAGATTTGCTGGGGCCCTGCCACCCAGCCATCCATCCATCCGGGACATCCCATCCAAAAAAGAAGTACGATAGGAAGGGATAAGACCATGGATGTCCATGAGGACATATTTTCATCCATAATAGATGATGTGGAGAGAGAAATCACCCATCTCCCCAACATTCATCCACCAAAGAGGTAAAAAAATTAGGACGCTACAACAGCCAACAAAACGACGCAGAAAGAGGTGCAAGATGACATTGTCCTTGGGCCCTCCCACCCACCCTTATGTTGAATACAGGACATGCACAGTTTAACAAACCAATCATTTCAGCGACAGGGACTGCAGCGGGAGGGACTGTCAACTGTGGCTGAAATGATTGGTTTGTTTGGGCCCCCACGAAAAAAAAAGGCAATGGGCATTGCACAAACTGGCTTTACAAGAGGTCATCCTCAGCGTCAGATTCCTCAGCCTCATCCTCTTCTTGACACACAATTAATTCGTCGTCGCTGGAATCAACCAATACAGGAGGACTGTGTGCAGTAGGAGGACGTAAGTGTTGGCGAAGGAGGTCCAGTTCGTGGAATTTGAAATTCATCTTTATGAAGAGCATCTTCTCCACGTTTTGTGGAAGTAACCTCCTACGCCGATCGCTAACAAGGTTCCCAGCTGCGCTGAAGACTCTCTCAGAATAGACACTGGAGGGTGGACAACTTAAATAAAGCAAAGCCAGTTTGTGCAAAGGATGCCACATTGCCTTTTTTTCCTGCCAGTAATGGAATGGACAGTCTGACATACCTATATTGATGCTATCAGCAAAGTAGTCATCCACCATTCTTTCAATGGTGATAGCATCATAGTCTGTGGCAGTCGACGTGTCCATGATGCTAGGAAGCTCCTTCAGTCCGGACCAGATGTCAAATAGATTTCCGGACTGAATAGCAGTCGGTCTTCTAGGAAAATTGAGCTTTTTCCTCGCAACCCCTGTGGTAGAAATTGAAGGAGAAGTTGTGCGCCTGCCACGTTCCGCTTCAGCTGACAATTTTTGGACCAAGAGGTCTTTGCACCTCTGCAGATTTGTTCCCATTGGTAACAAAGACACGATGTAAGACTTAAACCTAGGATCCAGCATTGTCCCCAAAATGTAAAGATCTGATTGTAAGACATCCGCGACCCTTGGATCGTTGCAAAGGGAACTAATGGCGTGATCCACTAGCCCAACATATCTAGCAGAATCAGTGTACTTCAACTCCTCCTTCAATTTCTCCAACTGCTTCTGCAAAAGACCTATCAAGGGAATGACCTGGCTCAAGCTGGCAGTGTCAGAACTAACTTCGCGTGTAGCAGCCTCAAAGGGCTGCAGGATCTTGCACACCACGGAAATTATTCTCCACTGAGCTTGGCTCAGGTGCATTCCCGTTCCTCTCCCTATGTCATAGGTCGAGGTGTAGCTTTGGATGGCCTTTTGCTGCTCCTCCATCCGCTGAAGCATATAGAGGGTGGAATTCCACCTCGTGACCACCTCTTGCTTCAGCTGATGGCAGGGCAAATTTAGCTTTTCTTGCAAGTCTTGCAATCTCCTGCACGCACTTGCAGAATGGCGAAAATGTCCACAAATTTTCCGAACAACGGACAACATCTCTTGAACACCCCTGTCCTTTTTCAAGAAATGGTGCACCACCAAATTTACTGTGTGAGCAAAACATGGGACATGTTGGAATTCGCCCACATGTAATGCACTCACAATATTGGTGGCATTGTCGGATACCACAAATCCCGAGGAGAGTCCAAGTGGGGTAAGCCATTGCGCAATGACTTCCCGTAGTTTTTCTAGGAGGTTTTCCGCTGTGTGCCTTTTACTGAAACCGGTGATACACAGTGTAGCCTGCCTCTGAATAGCAATGGGAGATGATGTTGCTGCTGCTGCTGTTGGTGCTGCTGCTGAAGGCAATACATCCACCCAGTGAGCAGTCACAGACATGTAGTCTTTTGTTTGCCCTGTTCCGCTTGTCCACATATCCGTGGTTAAGTGGACAGTGGGTACAGAGGCATTTTTAAGGACAGTAACAATGCTTTTTTTAATGTCCGTGTACAGCCTGGGTATTGCCTTCCTGGAGAAGTGGAACCTAGATGGAATTTGGTAACTAGGACACAGGATCTCTAGCAACTGGGTAAAACCCACAGAATTAATTGCGGATACTGGACGCACGTCTATTACCAACATAGTTGTTATGGCGTCAGTAATACGCTGTGCAACGGGGTGACTGCTGGCATACTTCATCCCCCTTTCAAAGGATTGACTTACAGTCAGTTGCTTGGCTAAGTGATCAGGACTAGCATTCCTGGTCCCTTTCCTTGAAGCAGCAGCAGCAGCACCAGCAGCAGCAGCAGAAGCAACAGGTGTACCTGATAAGGATGCTTCTGAGGAATCCAGGATAGGAGAGGATTCAGTCAGGATCATGACATTGGGTGCAGGACTACTTCCCAATCCCATAATCTCTGAGGATGGGGATGATGCAGTTGTTTGAGGAGATTGCAGGACCTTGGATTTAACAATGAAAGGGGAGCAGGACGGTGACGCTGGGCGGGCTGCTACATGTTTGTTCACAGTTTCTTTTGACAAAAACTTCTGATGGATGCGCTGCAAATGCCGTAACAGTGAGGAGGTCCCAAGGTGCTGCACGTCCTTACCTCTACTTACAATAGCTTTGCAAACGCTACACACGGCTTGACAGTTGTTGTCCGGATTTGGGTAGATTTTGGGCATCCTCAATAACCAGGTCAAAATCTTGACTGGGGATGCTCTTGCACACACTTGCAGAGGGCATGCAAATGGTGGAATGAACCTCCTCTTCACAAACAGTATTTGAAAGGTCCGGCTCACATATGGCATCCACGGACACACTTAGACTCTCCTCTGGGATTTGTGACATTTGTGAACTCGCCTTTGTCTTAAAAACTTTCATTCTTTTTTTTGTAGTAGCAGAAGGGCTACCATCATTCTTCTGAGACGCTGTACCATCAGTCAGAAACAAAGGCCAAGGCCGTAGCCTTTCCTTCCCACTGCGTGTGGTGAACGGCATATTGCCAATTTTATTTTTCTCCGCACGTGACTTAATTTTTTTTTTATGGACCATTGTAAAATTTGATTTCTGCTTTGCTTTTACATGGCCTCTAGGCCTTTGACCATCGGCCTTGCCATCATGAATCTGACTGGTAGTAGCAGCTTCAGAAGTTCTATCAGGTTGCTGATCTCCCACTATTTCCTCCTCCATCATCCTCCCCCCAAAAATTTTTTTTAATACTTTTTTTTATTTTTCAGATTTTTTACACTGGACACAGCCTGTGACACTGGACACTGCCCCTGGTCACTGGACACTGCAGCACGACACAGCCCGTTACACAGGATATATGTCGTCACACTGGACACTGGATTTATGTCGTCACACTGGACACTGGATATATGTCGTCACACTGGACACAGGATATATGTCGTCACACTGGACACAGGATATATGTCGTCACACTGGACACAGGATATATGTCGTCACACTGGACACAGGATATGTCGTCACACTGGACACAGGATATGTCGTCAGTCGTCACACAGGACAGGACACAGGATATATGTCGTGAGTGACTTGTGACACTGGATAAGATATAGGCCGTCACACTGGACACAGCCCCTTGTATTAATGCTGCCCCTGTACACAGTGTACTACTCAGCAGCACTGCAGCCCCTGCGTGTGAGCACTGCAGCACGACACAGGATATATGTCGTCACACTGGACACAGGATATATGTCGTCACACTGGACACTGGATATATGTCGTCACACTGGATACAGGATATATGTCGTCACACTGGACAATGGATATATGTCACGCTGGACACAGGATATATGTCGTCACACTGGACACAGGATATATGTCGTCACACTGGACACAGGATATATGTCGTCACACTGGACACAGGATATATGTCGTCACACTGGACAATGGATATATGTCACGCTGGACACAGGATATATGTCGTCACACTGGACACAGGATATATGTCGTCACACTGGACACAGGATATATGTCGTCACACTGGACACTGGATATATGTCGTCACACTGGACACTGGATATATGTCGTCACACTGGACACAGGATATATGTCGTCACACTGGACAATGGATATATGTCACGCTGGACACAGGATATATGTCGTCACACTGGACACAGGATATATGTCGTCACACTGGACACAGGATATATGTCGTCACACTGGACACAGGATATATGTCGTCACACTGGACACAGGATATATGTCGTCACACTGGACACAGGATATATGTCGTCACACTGGACAATGGATATATGTCACGCTGGACACAGGATATATGTCGTCACACTGGACACAGGATATATGTCGTCACACTGGACACAGGATATATGTCGTCACACTGGACACAGGATATATGTCGTCACACTGGACACAGGATATATGTCGTCACACTGGACACAGGATATATGTCGTCACACTGGACACTGGATATATGTCGTCACACTGGACACTGGATATATGTCGTCACACTGGACACAGGATATATGTCGTCACACTGGACACAGGATATATGTCGTCACACTGGACACAGGATATATGTCGTCACACTGGACAATGGATATATGTCACGCTGGACACAGGATATATGTCGTCACACTGGACACAGGATATATGTCGTCACACTGGACACAGGATATATGTCGTCACACTGGACACAGGATATATGTCGTCACACTGGACACAGGATATATGTCGTCACACTGGACAATGGATATATGTCACGCTGGACACAGGATATATGTCGTCACACTGGACACAGGATATATGTCGTCACACTGGACACAGGATATATGTCGTCACACTGGACACAGGATATATGTCGTCACACTGGACACAGGATATATGTCGTCACACTGGACACAGGATATATGTCGTCACACTGGACACTGGATATATGTCTTCACACTGGACACTGGATATATGTCGTCACACTGGACACTGGATATATGTCGTCACACTGGACAATGGATATATGTCACGCTGGACACAGGATATATGTCGTCACACTGGACACAGGATATATGTCGTCACACTGGACACAGGATATATGTCGTCACACTGGACAATGGATATATGTCGTCACAGTGGACACAGGATATATGTCGTCACACTGGACACAGGATATGTCGTCAGTCGTCACACAGGACAGGACACAGGATATATGTCGTGAGTGACTTGTGACACTGGACAATGGATAAGATATAGGCCGTCACACTGGACACAGCCCCTTGTATTAATGCTGCCCCTGTACACAGTGTACTACTCAGCAGCACTGCAGCCCCTGTGTGTGAGCACTGCAGCACTGAGTTAGTTAGTTAAATCACAAAAAAAACAAAGGGTTCAGGGCTAAACACAGGGCTTAGGGCTAAATAAATCACATCAGGGCACGGGCCACAGGACAGCCCCTGGACAGTGGACACTGCAGCCCCTGCATGTGAGCACTGCAGCACGACACAGGATATATGTCTTCACACTGGACACAGGATATATGTCGTCACACTGGACACAGGATATGTCGTCAGTCGTCACACAGGACAGGACACAGGATATATGTCGTGAGTGACTTGTGACACTGGACAATGGATAAGATATAGGCCGTCACACTGGACACAGCCCCTTGTATTAATGCTGCCCCTGTACACAGTGTACTACTCAGCAGCACTGCAGCCCCTGTGTGTGAGCACTGCAGCACTGAGTTAGTTAGTTAAATCACAAAAAAAACAAAGGGTTCAGGGCTAAACACAGGGCTTAGGGCTAAATAAATCACATCAGGGCACGGGCCACAGGACAGCCCCTAGACAGTGGACACTGCAGCCCCTGCGTGTGAGCACTGCAGCACGACACAGGATATATGTCTTCACACTGGACACAGGATATATGTCGTCACACTGGACACAGGATATGTCGTCAGTCGTCACACAGGACAGGACACAGGATATATGTCGTGAGTGACTTGTGACACTGGATAAGATATAGGCCATCACACTGGACACAGCCCCTTGTATTAATGCTGCCCCTGTACACAGTGTACTACTCAGCAGCACTGCAGCCCCTGTGTGTGAGCACTGCAGCACTGAGTTAGTTAAATCACAAAAAAAAACACAGGGTTCAGGGCTAAATAAAATAAATCACAACATAGGGCTTAGGGCTAAATAAATCACATCAGGGCACGGGCCACAGGACAGCCCCTGGACAGTGGACACTGCAGCCCCTGCGTGTGAGCACTGCAGCACCTAGTTAGTTAAATCACACTACAGGGCTCAGGCCACAAGTCTACAACACAGGGCACAGCACAGCACGGAGCACATGGCACGGAGCACAGCACAGGGCAGTGAGGGCAGGTCACGGAGCACAGCACGGAGCACATGGCACGGAGCACAGCACAGGGCAGTGAGGGCACAGGTCAGGTCACGGAGCACATGGCACAGAGCACAGCACGGAGCACACGGAGCTTTCCAACCACCCTCTTCCCTCTCCAAGATTGGAGTGAAGATGGCGGGCGCGCGTGCGTCTTTTATAAGATCCCGCTCCCGCGAGAATCCGACAGCGCGATGATGACGTTCGGCCTCGTTATTGGTCCGGAATTCAGGCGGGAACACCCGAGCCGGCTCGGATCTGGCCCGGATCCCCGATATTCGGATCTGTCGGATCTCGGGGATCCGGACCCGCTCATCTCTAGTTTCCATGCCTTTTTCAAAAATTTGCATGGATTTAATAAGGCCAGTGGAAAAATCTGCTTGAGGACACCAATATATACTAGTGGTATTTAATTATGCCACCAGGTACCCAGATGTTATACCCCTGTGTAATATGAAATCTGGTACTATTGCCAGAGAGCTACTAACTACAGAAGGAAGTCTTAATGGACCAATGTACTCCATTTGTTTCCAAGCTTATGAAACATTTATGCCAATTGTTAAAGGTAGACAGGATAACCACTTCAATCTACCACCAAACAGATGGCCTAGTAGAAAGGATCAACCAGACCCTTAAACAAATGATAAAGAGTGCAGTATCTCAAGAAAAACGAGACTGGGATCTGCTATAACCCTATTTAATGTTTGCGGTCAGAGAGGTACTCCAATCCTCTACCGGGTTTAGTCCCATTGAGCTCCTCTATGGGAGACAGCCCAGAGGGATTCTGGATCTATTGAAACAGGGGCAGGAAAAACAACCTTTTTCAGAAACCTAACATCGTTCATTTTATGTCTCAATTGTATGGTCGTCTAATTTCACTTCTGAACAAACATATGGAAAGGGATCAGCAGCATCAGATGCAGAGCTATGACATCACAACAGTCAACCAGTCCTTTAAATGAGGAAGCAAGGTGCTAGTTAGTGTGCCCACTACAGAGAGTAAGATATATGCCCAATGGCAGGCCCTTATGAGATCATATAGGCAGTGGGACCGGTCAATTACAAGGTTCGACAGAAGAGTAGAAGGAAGGAGGTCCAAATCTTCAATTACTGTAAACCTGCTAAAACCTTGGAAGGAAAGTGACAATCCACCTTCTTTGGTATAAAAAAAAGAGTACAGAATTCCAGGTAACCATTGAAGTCACATTTAGTCCTAGAAAGAAACAGGAAGTGGTGAACATGATGACACAATTCAAATACATGTTTTCTGCCATTCCAGGAAAGACACAGCTCATCCAGCATGATGTGGTGGTCATTAAACAAACACCATATCACATTCCCAAGGCGAAATGGGCAGCGGTAAAGCAAAAGGTGAAAGATATGCTATGCCTAGAGTTTATAGAGGAGTCAACAACCAAGTGGAATAATCCCATTGTTTTAGTACCTATGCCTTTGTGTGCTTTAAGATTCTGTAATGACTTCCATGAATTAAATCAAGTATCTCGCTTGATTCATACTCTATGCCCCAGGTTGATAAGTTGATAAAAAAAAAATGTAAGAGAATGGGGGGTTAACACCATGCGCTGCTGAGTGGATACTTATTATAAACTGCTCCTTGCTAAATCAAATACACACTGGACACAATGTATACTTATAAGTTTTTATGAAATGGCAAAAGTTGAGACAATTTGGGCACATAAAATAACGTTACATATAATAGGTATACAAATATATCATAATATATCAATAGATTAGTATAGCACATCTGCTGAAGTACTCCATTAGTTGATTGAATGTAATAAATGGTATACGATCAAATAATTGTATCCAATAGCTGGTATGGGTTAGTACTGAAAGCTAATGGTCTAAATCAGTGGTTCCCAAACTGTGCGCCTAGGCTCCCTGGGGTGCCTTGGAGCACTTGCAGGGGTGCCTCAGGTTGGTGGTCCAGAATCAATGCAAGATATTTATGGTGAATGAAATAGGCAAAATCAGTGCTTGTGGCTTCCAGTTAAGAATATGTGGGTAAACAGAAGTGAATCATGTTTCTCACCACATAAGTGGACCTAAGGAAAACATTTAAACCACAACTAATTAAATATTTTTCCTGAAATTAGTAACCAATTTTTGGCCTAGGGGTGCCGTGAAAAATATTCTGATACTTTAGGGTGCCGTGATTAAAAAAATTAAATAAAAATAATTGTATCAGATATTTAAGGAACCTATTATGTTGACATAATATTGCCAGAACTATTTTATACATGTATATATATATATTTCTCTGTAACACTGGACACACTTTTACTGATTACATATTCGCATTGATTGTATAATTATAGAGTTGTTACAATCCTAAATGATTGATTACATAGCAGGGCATTCACCCTTAAATAGCACCAAACAGTGGAAGTCTGTACTAGTCTTGAAAAAGTTCCCAGTTGCCATAGGAACAAAACGCATCAACGCCCCCTTCCGCTGCACGTCTGCACCATCATTTATCAGCTGGTAACACCGTCCAGCTCTCCTGTCCACGTGAGCCGCTGGACACAGCCGTCACTTAGACACTCTCACTGCCAGATGAAGCCGCCCGGCTGTTGAATTTTCTCCGCAACACCTTCACAGCCACAAGCGCAGGCATCAGCCCCCTCTTCTTTGGGCTCGCCTGTGCCTCCCCAACTACCTTCCATCGGAGGGAAGCTGCCCGACCGCCCCATCGCCATCTCAAGGTGGCTATCTCCGGGACCATTACCACAGCCATCAGCGCAGGGTAGAGCCCATTGCCTTATTGGACTCCCTATTGATATATTATGATATATATGTATACCTTTTATATGTAATGTTATTTTATGTGCCCAAATTGTCTCAACTGTTGCTATTTTTATAAAAACTTATAAGTATACATTGTGTCCAGTGTGTATTTGATTCAGCAAGGATCGGTTTATAATAAGTATCCACTCAGCAGCACATGGTGGTAACCCCCCATTCTCTTGTCTCAAACTCATGAGTTTAGCCAACTCATAATAACACTTGCAGCAGCAGTGGATTCATATTCACCAAATTAACATCACATTCTTATAAACCCTTCTAGCTAAAGCGCCAGAACTCATAGTTTGGTAGGTGTTTTTTTACCATCACCATCCTGCTCATTTTTTCTTCTGGTAAAAAATGTAGCCAAAAGTCAGTACCCTACCACTCTTGTTCTGACAAAAGGTTATTGGCAAATTCCCTTGACAGAAACTGCTAAGGTAAAAAAAGACTTCTCTACCCCAGATGGCTTATTTTAGCACAAAGTGCTGCCGTTTGGTTTACATGGTGCCCCAGCAACCTTTCAAAGAGCTATTAAGAAGTTGCTGTGGCCCTATAGAGAATATGTAGCTGCATACAGTAGGAGCAAGTTTCATCTTTGCTCCTTTGGTCATGGCTAGCCATGGCTAGCCATGGCTATTCTATTGTTCTCAGCTGCAATACAATACGTATTGCAGCTGAGAACAATAGAATAGCCATGGCTAGCCATGGCTAGCCATGGCCAAAGGAGCAAAGATTAAACTTGCTCCTACTGTATTTAGACAAAAATTTTATCAACAGCTCTGACTAGACATCACACCTACCTAAGGTAGAGGCTGTTTTAAAGTTTCTAAGGGCACACAGGTTTAACACCAACCCTGAGAAATGTGGCATTGATAGAAGCCTAGTAGAAGCAGTCTTCACTTCAATTTCTTGTCTTGGAAGCTATGCTGTGTGGCATGGTTTGTGGAAGACCACATGGGAAAATCAGGTGCAATAGATTTTTCTGACACACTCCATTCTTAGCAATGGATTTACTGGTTGCGAGAAGTAAAGCAAGTGCGCAAAGCTCATGTACAAGCCATCACTCTTTGCTCTAGCACTTTATTGGAGAGCCATCCAGCTCACACACAGCTCCATTTTTCAAACCTTGCAATTGCAGAGGACACCATACCCGGACCAGTCTTGCTGTATTCATCGCTTTGGATCTCCTGGAATCTGCAGCCCTTTCATCTTGGTACCAGCCGTACCTTAAGGACTGCCACATTATTCCATCTATTGTGAGAGGTCCAGGAATCCACTACTAGGAAATCTCCGGGACTCTGAAAACCCATTCCTAATAAGGTTATCCACCACGTATGGTAATTATACACCCTGGTGTTGATTTGGACACTCAATATTTATTTGGCCCCAATATTGAATGCTAGCGGAAAATCCTTTTTAAACATTTTTATCATCATTTTTCCATTTTTATATCTTTGAGAATTCTCATATGCAATGTATTGTTTATTAATTGTGTTTTAATATTGTAATAAATTCAGTAATATCCGAGCGCTGTATCATATTCCATATATTCTTAGTTGGATATGTATGTTCTTTCAAAGTAAGCAGTATTTTTTTCCCATTCTGTTTCTTTTCTTGTGATCGTTAAGATGAAACATTGTTTTAATACAAAGAAAACAAAGATGACATCATCACATAAGTAACAAAAAGGGACATAAGACAATAAGACTATTGAATTAAAAACAGGCAATAAAGCAAAACAAAAAAAAGGAGTAGAGTGAAAAGGGGGTATATCCAGAGGCACACCTAGATATTGGTAGGCCCCATAGCAAAAGTTTGCAACTGATGGTGAAAAATGTATGTAAAACATATTACTTAGACAGCAAAGATGGGCCCCTTTCAGCTCTGGCCCCCATAGCAGCTGCACCCCTTGCACCTATGGTAGTTACACCCTTGGGTATCTCGGTCCTCCAAGGGGGTAGCCTCGAATCTGTATAAGTCATAACAATTACACCAGAATCACCTTATCATCCAATAACACTCTGTACTCACACCAGGATACGATTATTTGGTCTACAGCATGATGGTCGACAAGCATTGGGTCAACACCATTAGGTCGACATGGGGATAGGTTGACATGGTTCTAGGTCCACATGGGTCAAGGTTGACATGGGTCTAGGTCGACATGGGTTTAGGTCAACAGGTCATTAGGTCAACAAGCATTAGGTCGACAGTGTCTAGGTCCATGTCGACCTAGAACCATGTCAAACTAATGGTGTCGACCTAATGCTTGTCAACCAACATGCTGTAGATCACAACCCCTCATACCAACCCGTATGTTGGAAGCAGGTCTTAACTTGTAAATGTATGGAAGATGTTAAAGTATCCACATACTGTAGCTTTCCCACAATTCAAAAAAGTTTTTTTACCCTAGTTTCCTAATGAAGAGATGCCTCAAGCCAATCCATTTTAAATTTACCTTTTCAAGGTGGATTTTGGAATTACAGGGTCTATATGAGTCAATGGGGCAGATGTATTAAGCCTTAACAAGATATAAATGTAAGGGTGATAAAGAGAGATCAACATCCAACCAATCAGCTCCTTACTGACTTTTTTCAAACACAGCCTGTAACATAGCAGTTAGCAGGTGATTGGTTGGATATTTATCTCTCTTTATCAACCTTGCATTAGCCTTAAGGTTTAATACATCTGCCCCAATGTCAGATAGGACAGATTGAATTACTGTGATTTGCATTTCAATTTTATATGAGTTTCTCAGATTCTCCTACCTGACGGACTTATATTTACATAACTCATATACTTGGCCATTGCCATAAATATTATTTTTTACTTTTGATTCTTTTAACAATTTTTAGTGTTTATGTATTGTCTCATTATTGTTGTTGTATGTGTCCTCTTATCTGGGACTTCTACCCAGAATTTTTAACTTTAAACAATAAAAGTTGTATTTTAAAATGAGAGTGCCCCCACAAAAAGAGAGTACCTGCCTTTCCTAGACCCACACTGGGTATGAGAAGTAGCAGAGTTTTAAGAAAATGGACAACCACAACCACATTATGTAGTACATTTGTGCATTTCAATTATATTCTATGTAATAAATGTAAAAGAGAGGGTAAAATTAGAATACAAGTTGATTCAACCTAAAATACATTTGGCCAGATTATACACTTGACCAATCTGACCTTTTTTCACCCGATTCTGATGGGTGAAAAGTGGCAAAATCGTCTGTGTTTGACATCCAATCTGATCCGATACAGGGTCTTGTGAGCATCAGGTCGGAGCTGGAGATCAGCACATAGGGTAAATCACAATCGGACCCATCATGGGTTCTTTTTAGCATCTGCGATGTATCGCATCAGATTTTCCTTTTTACATGCAATCATATGCGACTTATCACATGTAAAAAATGGCACATCAAGTGCCAAATCGTATGTGAGCCCTCTCGGGAGCTGCCAGGGGAGTTCAAGGGAAATTTTATGCAACTTTTCATTCAGACAAGTCGCAGTAGTGTATGGGGGCCTTAAAATATCAAATTTTCCAGGCCGTTTTTTTTTTCATCCAATCCGACAGTAACTCGAAAGTAGGAATTCAATGTTCTGACAATTGAGTGTCAGAAAGTCCGCGGATCGGCAAAAAAGTATGCGGATTGTCGAAAAACAGCCGAGAATTCGACAATCCACCGCCGTGTTCTGACAAAACACATCCGGTTTAAAAAAAAATTGTATGACTGCCTTTAATGCTGTCGGTAACGGCAGAATTGCCGCTATATTCAATGGAGGAAATAACAGCACAGATTGACTATCCCCCTAATAGAGACACTTTGAAAAGTACAATTTAAAAAAAAGATTACAATATAAAACTCTGAAGCATAAAAAGAACCAGATGAAAACAGAATCTTTTTAATGACCATTGAGTAAATCAGTTTCCCAGAGAGGTTTGCTTGAGCGCTGTGATGACATGCTATTATAGTTGTCCTTAGAGGTCATTCATTAGCATACTGTATAATGAGCGTACACAACCCTAGATGTGTATATAATCTGTTTCTGATAGATAAGAAGGCTGGAACAGGAATGTTCTACGGTATGCCGGCTAGTGCACAGTATTTTACACCACAGCAGAGCATTAGACACTTATTTCAAATGCATTTGAAAATATAAGGAATATTACTGAAGTTTTGCACTTGCAATAACTCAGTATCAGCACAGTACCGTGTACAGTACAGTAGGTAGAACATCAATCTGCGCAGACAAAATTTAGCAATTTGTGTATACTTTATTTCAGCAAAGCGTCAGTTACACTGTTTGCATTTACAGGTAAGTGAATTTAAAAAAAAAAAAATTTGGCCAGTTCAGCATTTGAATTGTCAAGTGTTATCTCAGAACTAAAAAGAAAAATCTTTTACAGCCGGACAGGAATAGCCCCTACTTCACAAAGGTCCAAGTGGGGACCGAAATGTCAGCGGGATGATCTGTGCTTGTACACGTATCAATGTTATTGTTTCTCCACAATACTGGAGAGCACAGCACATTGGGCCTTATTTTGGTTCATTCTTTCTGACAAAATCCTTCTTAGATGGACAAAACCATGTGCACTGCAGGGGGGGCAGATGTAACATGTGCAGAGAGAATTCGATTTGGGTGAGTAATTTTGTTTCTGTGCAGGGAAAATACTGACTGCTTTATTTTTACACTGCAATATAGATCTCACTTTGAAGTAAAACCCCACCCACATCTAATTCTCTCTGCACAAGTAACACCTGCCCCACCTGCAGTGCACATGGTTTTGCCCATCTAAGAAGGATTTTGTCAGAAAGAATGAACCAAAATAAGGCCCATTGTAATAATGACAAAGACAGATTGTTTCAGAAACATATCTCAGTTGTAGCTTGAATTTTGTTAATATGCTGTCATCGATGTTTGTGTCCTAATTTAACCCTATGAGTGCCAAGTGAGTATGTCAAAATAGGTGTGAAAATTGCCAAATAAACCTTTTTATTCATCATAATGTCCTGTAATGTTACCTTATATAGGAAATATCTTTTTTACACATCATTTTTATTTGAATTTATATAAATGTGAGCGACGCTGGGATTTTCGGCAGATATTCTGAACATCTCACAGAGAGATGCTGTTAAGGGTATTAAGGGTTAATATTAACGCTAACACAGTTGCAATAGCAATCTGTAATCAATGAAACTGTATTTACAGAAAAACCTGTCTGGGCCGATAGAAAATTATCCATCCAACTATGTAACGGCTGCACAGGGTTTGTTTTTGCTTTGGGCAGCGGAGTGGGAGGAGCTAATATTATTACTCAGGTATAATCGGTCCCCTGCAAATTCTCTGCGGGGACTGATGTTTCTGGTCTGCACATGCATATCAGCAAATATGTGTGGATAACACAGTTGCCGAGACGTTCCCACACGGTGGGCGTGTAGTGGGTGTGGGGGGGGGCAATCACATGGGGCAGTCCTGGGCGTACCCGCAAAAAGGTGGGTGTACCCTGAAAAACACTTTGCGTCCCCATGTGAAAACGGGTCTGGCAGCTGATGACACATGTCAGCGCCCGCCCCGTTCTCGGCCATTTCTGACAGGGTACACTGACTTTTATTTGCGAAACGAGGAAAAACATAATTTGATGGTCTGCGACCATCGAATGATTTTTTCACCGTTACGCCCACATACAAATGGATGCGTAAGCTGCACATGCGTTTGCATGCTGCGCGGACGTATGTAGCCAATGTATGCTGCTTAGTGAGTCAATTTGAATCAGGCCCCAAATGTAATGAGCTTTAATAAGTGGTAAAGTAGAGAGAGATGAACAGTGATAAAGCACCAGCCAAACAGCTCCTTACTGCCATGCTACAGGCTGTGTTTGAGAAATGACAGTTAGGAGCTGACTGACTGGTACTTTATCACTTCATCATTCTCCACTTTATCACTTGCAAAGGCTGAATACCTTTGGCGCCATGGGCCTTATTCTGGTCGATGCATAATTTTCCGAATTCATGCATGCATGGGCAACGCTATGCGCATGTGCCACGCACGGTCTCCGTACTCGTTCTCACTAATACCGTACAGAAAAGTGCACCGCATTCACTCAGGAAATATGGGCGTAATATAGGCGTCATTCGGAACTACACAGGGGCGTAGTTTCAAAGTGGGCTAAACTGGGCGTAAACATGGGCGTACACGAGGGAGTGCACTAATTCTGGTAGGCATGCATTCGGACAGAACATCGACTGCAAACGAACCAAAAGGCAGAAAATATGCGGTCTCCATAAGCAAGTATTGCTTTACGGACACCACTCGGTCATGCGCTAGGCAATCGGAACGCCCAATTAGTACGGCCGCACCTGAACCAATGTCAGCTGAACACAATACAATCACCTCCTCTACTCATTACTCATTAATTACACTCTTGTCACTGCTTCAATTGGAACCATTGCAGCTTAAATGGACCATTACAAAACACACAAATCTATGCTGAAAGCACGGATGCATTTTTTACACACATTTACACTGCAAGCAATGGACAGAACTTGCTATAACTAATATAAATATACATGTCACTTTTACATTCACCAATAACAGCACACATTTCAGGATCAAATGAAATATTTATTACAGTTAGGGAAAACATAAAATTTTAAGAGCATGTTATTTGCCACATGCCAAAAATTAAAGGTACCATAACAGGAATTAAAAAAAAAAAATGTACAAAAATGTATTCTTTTCATACATACAGCAGAATCATTAGGAACACATCAGGTGGCTTCACAACAAATATATAGCACCAACACTTCAAGTACAGCAGACAGTAATGATAGCCGAAAGAGGGCAACAGGGGAACCAAACAAAACATTCGAACCGAAGGCAAGTTTGGGTACCCTGTGCACGGGATTGGGTTGCACACATGAAGCTGACACACACAGCAAAATTAAAGATTTGGGAAGACATAAAGGTGGAGATTAATGCGGAACCAAGTTCATTTGCGGGACTTTTTGGCCTTGGTAGGGCCCTTGCCACGTGCAGAAGCTCCTTGGCCACGGCCACAGCCACGTTGGGATGGTGGGGCAGGTGGAGCAGATGATGTGGAAGGGGGGGATGGTGTTCCCCTTCTGCCAGCAGGGAGTGCTGGTTTTGGAAATGCACCAGAAACGACTGACAATAGGGCCCTATTGGTGGTAACTAGCTCCACCATAAGCTCATTATGGCAGAGGAGGAGGTAATTTTCGCGCAGGGCTTGCTCTGCCAACACCTGCAGGCTGCCAGCTATGGACTGCTGGGTGGCAGCCATGGCCTGCTGGGTGCTGACAATACCCTGCATGACCTCCTCGGTCCTACGCAGCCGCTCTGATCCTAAGTCTCCCTGCTGGCGAAACTGGCCAAGCATCTGCACCCACCTGTCCAAATCCTGTGTGGCCGTTGGCTCCTGCTGCTGCACATGGCTGGCACATGTGGCAGGTGGCACTGACTCCTCCGCCTCCTCAAGAGTTTCACTGCCGCACGGTGGAGATGATGCTAAAAGAGAAACTTACAATTACAACACATTCCTTTAAAATTAGTACAAACTACTTATGCCATGCAAACAAATTACCTTCTAAGTCAGTAGCAAAAACGTCTACTGGGGCCTCACTATCCATGTTGCTCACCCCCCGGACCTCCTCAATTGCAATGCAGCCCTCAGCCATCTCCTCCAGGGGGGTGAGCGTCATGGGGCCAGCCCCAGAGGTGTGGCTGTGTTCCCACCGTTTGGTCAGTTTCTTCTTGAGGTTGCTTTTGAAGTCATGCCACCTGCAAACAAAGTTTACATATTATAACATGTCACCCCTGACGTTTGATGTAGCATGCATTGTATTGTATGTCAACGTGTGCTTCATTCAACATAAGTTACATTATGTTAAACTATAAAACCAACACTTTGAAGAAACATTCACACTCACCCTACAATAAATATAGAATAAGTGACATGGCAATCATGTCTGTTGCTCCTAGCAATGTGTCCGACCATTTACCAACTCCATCTAACATATAATAAAAACATTACTGGTCTTGTTCTGCTCAAATGTAACACTTTTTTACGTGCTCCGTCTCACGAACTTGTGGAGCTACCGCATTAATCTCCACAGTTATGTCCTCCCAAATCTTCCATCTCCTTGTGTGTGTCAACCTCTCCTGTGTCAACTCTATCCAATCCCGTGCATGGGGTACCAGTATGGCAAGCTCCTGCAATTCAAATGCCATGTTCCTGCTGGTTGGTTCCTCTGTTGGCCTCTTTCGGCCACGCCCACGGCCACCAGTCGCTGTACTTGAAGTGCTTGCCAGGCTACTCTCTTGTGAAGCCATCTGCTGTGTTCCCAATGATTCTGCTGAGGCAGAAGATGGCCCAGCTGTAGATGGGGCAGCTGTCTACTCACCCCCCAATGGCTGGTCTCTGGTGAGGTGCACATTGGAGGTGATGGAGTCCAGCTGAGCTAGGAGGTGGTGATGATCTTTTGTTCCATGCACACCTATATATACATATGGAATGGGATCATTCGTCAGACTGCATTTAGGTCTACAGTCATTAGGTCGACCCCACTAGGTCGACTGGCAGGAAGGTCGACCTGACTTAAGGTCGACATGGGCCAAGGTCGACATGACTTAAGGTCGAATTTGCATAAAGGTCGACATGAGGAAGGTCGACTGGTCATAAGGTCGACATGGGTTTTTCACTGTTTTTTTATCCGAATGTCGACACAGTCGACATGGACACAGTTGGCAATGAGAATCGGACCCTCGCATCGCTCGCTTCGCTCGCAATGCTTCGGGCACGGTGCCTCGCTGCGCTCGGCACACTATTTTATTCTCCCACCACGCCCTAGTGGATGGTAGGGCATGAAATACCGCCTGTCGGCACATGTCGGCTCAAAAAACAGTGAAAAACCCATGTCGACCTTATGACCAGTCGACCTTCCTTATGTCGACCTTTATGCAAATTCGACCTTTAGTCATGTCGACCTTGGCCCATGTCGACCTTAAGTCAGGTCGACCTTCCTGCCAGTCGACCTAGTGGGGTCGACCTAATGACTGTAGACCTAAATGCAGTCTGACGAATGACCGCATCCCATACATATATATATACACATTGCTTCAATTGGCGTACATCAACCCCACCGTGCGTTCTGTGCGGCAGCGTTCCGTACGACTACCTACACCGTGCGGCGCTTAGGCCACGCCCATACCACCGGAAAAACAAATCTACAAAACCAGGCATACTTTCCAAGTCTGATTTTGTACTCATTGCCAGATTTGAACACCAATAAACACCTACAACTTTGGCCAGACATAAAATCTATATGTGAATGTTCATTTTTACTGTGCACTTGTTTGGTATGTACAACAAATGACACTAACCCATTCCATATGTTAATCCATGCCACAACTCAGGCAATAGTAATCAGTGCTTGCATCCAAATCACATGTGATAGGCCTATAAATACTGCCTTGATGCTAGGTACATAAATGGCACCATGGCCTAATAATTTGAAAAGGTATAGCACTATTTTGTATGTTAGTGGTGTATTGTTTTCATACCAATAAGGCTGACTAATGTAGTACCTTGTACAGATATGTGTAACTGTATATTGTGGCACACTATTTCACCTGCTGTTTTCAGCCATGTTTGGAGAGTATATTGGTTTTCCAACATATTTCACCCTGTCTTATTAGTATATACTAAGTAATGCCAAGGTTAGCTCAGCGATGCCAACCTACAGCGATGCAATGTTTTAGCTGTTTGTTGTGGCGCATACACGCATACAAATGTTCAATAAAGTTATTACCAAATATCGCTGTGAACAACCAATTACAGGACATGATTGCTTGTATTGCGCCATTGCTAAGATGGCGGCCTATGGGAGAGCAGCCCCATTCTCTCCTGCGGAGCTCAGGGCACTGGTCTTCATTATGGAGAGTAGGCTGGGCCGTGCAGGGCCTTTTATAACGAACAGGCAGAAGCGCAGTGCTTATGCTGCGGCCTGCCGCCGAATATACGGCCGCACCCAGGTGCGGAGGACCATCGCCCAGCTGGAGAGGCGATGGTCAAACCTCCGGAGGTGACAGCCACAATTGCTCCAGCAAATAAGGGGCAGGATAGCTCAATGTGAGTGTTTACACAATAAATACACATTTTTAAATGATTGCTTAAATTAACTTTTTAAAGTCAATAAGGTAAACTGGCTGATCATGAGTTTAAAATGGCATACACTATATGTGTGCTACTTCCTCTTTGACATGCAGTCATGTGGATATAATATGTAATTCTATAGGATTATTGATTGTGATGCATACAATGGGGCAGATGTATTAAGCTTTAACAAGAGATAAATCCAAGGGTGATAAGGAGAGATAAACGTCCATCCAATCACATCATAACTGCCATGTTACAGGCTGTGTTTGAAAAAAGTCAGTAAGGAGCTGATTGGCTGGACATTTATCTCTCCTTATCACCCTTGCATTTATCTCTTGTTAAGGCTTGATACATCTGCCCCAATGACCCTTAATTGGCACTAATCGTTCTTTTCTCCAACACAGCACGGGATCGAGCACGACAGGCCCGGGAGGAGACAGAGGCGGGGCAGGCCCGGGAGGAGGTGCCGGAGGAGGTGGAGGAGGAGGTGGTGCCGGAGAAGGTGGAGGAGGAGGTGGTGGCGGAGGAGGTGGAGGAGGAGGTGGAGGAGGAGGTGGAGGAGGTGGTGGCAGAGGAGGTGGAGGAGGAGGTGGTGGCGGTGGAGGAAGGGAGGAGGAGGTGGTGGCGGTGGAGGAGGTGGAGGAGGAGGTGGTGGCAGTGGAGGAGGCCAGGGAGGAAGTGGAGGAGGTTGAGCTGGAGGAGGAGGAGGCCTGTGAGGTGGTGAAGGTGGCTGAAAGTGGTAGGTATACATAATGCATCATTAATCATTTTTTTGACTACTATTTGTTATGTAGCACTGGTGAATCAATTGTGTTTTACAATAGTATAAAGTAATAAAACAAAGTGTGTAGCAACAGACACACTTAGAGGTTAGATATGGTGACCAAGTCATCCCTTTCATCCGGGACACATCTTAATTACACAGGTTCTGGGGATGGCTTTCAGCTCGATTTTAACTGCCACAGAACCTGTGTAGTTAATCTAGATCCTGGATTAAAGGGATGACTTGCTCACTTTAGGGTTACATGCCCCTGCTGCAAGCGTACAATCTGTAGCCTCATATAGGTGAATAGAGTTTATAGTTGATTGATATTTCTAAACTAGATTAAGTATGGCATAAATGGAGTATGGACAGGCGTGGCTTATAATGGAGTCACAAGTGGTCAGTGCCCCTGGGCCCTCCTCTAGCTCTCCACTCCCTGTGTTTGGCATGTATTTTTGCCAACATAATTGTTGGTTGATTTTGTCTTAATAATGATTTTGTGCATGGGAGTGGGTTAGTGCTGCAGCTTCACCTAACTGGCAATATGACAATGATTTATGGAGCAGACCATCAGCAGCCAATCCATCCATGACTGCACAAGTGTACTGTGCATTCCTGAGAGCTGACTAAGTCCCATGCCACGTTGCATCAGAGAACAGAACATGAGTTGTTATTGGTGGAACTCATTACATGCTTCTCATGTCAACGGACAACAGCAGCAGCAGCTTAGTCATGGGTGGGTTGGGATTCAGAAGGAGCACTATGACTGTGAGGTCTTCTACAGAGTAAAGGGTAGAGGGACAAAAACAGGCTTTACATTTAGTATGTATGCATGTATGTATATATGTATGTGTCATATATATTTATATATGTCTATATATATATATATATATATATATATATATATATATATATATATATATATATATATATATATATACACATGTCACCTTGCATTTATTAGATTTATGTATGACTATGTTAAATGTATTCATGAATATCATTACTAATTTTACCCCCTTTAACATGCCCACAGATGAACCTACCCAAGCAGATGAGGGTGTCCGTGGGAGCACCTGCACTTAGTCCTGGCAGACCTGCAGGACTTAACTGACCTGCTGTTGTAAAGTTTTTTTTTGTAAATTTTTACTTTTCAATATTTTGTTTAAAAAATAAATAGTTGTTAACAGTTAGAAGTTGTCTGTGTGTTTTTTTGACATTAAACAGTATATGTGTAAATTGTTTAGAATATTTTTCAGTAGCAAAAGGTACATACTATATATATGTATGTTATTGTAGTGTGCACATCCTTGCAATACACAAATGTACTATAATTGTAGAGCAATTAACATTATCCAAACAACAAAATACACACACACACACACACACACACACTGTGTTTATAACTGTTGTTAAGTTTCCTTTAGTATGTGTAAGTAATAATTAGCACATTGTAGAATATTGCATTTGACGTGCAATTATGATATAATATGCATACATAAAACCTAGATAAAGGGGTAACAATAAATAAATAGCACTTCACATGATGTAAGGGTTAATGTCTGTAATGAATGTGGTAGTAATGTGTTTAAGTATCTATTAGGATTTAATTGATTCCAATTCCAAACAAACACTTTTTAATGAGGTTGCCTAATTGCATAAGTGGGTCATGTGACCGATTTATGAGTTCAGATAATAGTCGTGAGTTTTGCGATAATACACCGCATCGGTGCATACGGGCAGGTTCCCGTCCGTTCTGACGCTGTAAGACCATGCAGACGCTGTAAGACCGTGCAGAATATGTGTGTGTCCACCGCAGACGCAAGGTTTGGATGTTGTCCGTAAACACGCCCTCTTCTTAAAGTGTGAGTCCGTCCGAATGCGGAGGACCGGTGGGCGTTTCTTCGTACGATGTCCGCACAGCGTGGCGTGCGGTCCGCTCCGAAAGAATTCGGGATGGACCGCATCGACCGGAATAACCTCCCATGTGTTGAAGTGTTCAGGATTGCACTCAGGTAGTAGCAGGAGCTCAGGATCACATTGTGTAGCAACGGTGGACAGAACTGACCGTTGCACTTGGGTAGCAGAGTGCCAGTAACTCATTTTTGCACCCGGGTTCCAAAAGGGCAAAAAAAAAAATATAGAACTGAATCATGGATAACAAACTGCTTCAGTTGTTCCTTCTATGCCCTGAGTGCTTTCATGTTTTACTGATATGTGCCCATTTTACCACCAACAATAGTACAGTATGCATCTTGTCAAGATTAATTCACATGGAAAGATACATTTTGTATTCCATATTATTTGTTGACTTCATTATGTTTCAACTAGGCACATTATAATCCATGTTACTCTGTTTTATACATCTCTGTGGCAATTAAACAAAAATAATAATAAATAAAGTATTTAATATGAATATAGGTAAAACACGCTGTACTGTAAGTGTATACAGTATTTTTCGCAATTAGGAGCAGTCACTACTGTAAATGATAACTTATTATTCTTTTTTTTCTTATTATTATTATTATATTGTTATTATGATTATATTGGTATTATTATGATTATTATTATTATTATTATTTTTATATTGTTATTATTTTGATCTTGCAGAATCCCATGCAGAACCTTACTTATATTACACAATTCCGTATCGTGCCATGGACCCCTTAGTTTCTGTGTTTTTCTCTCAGATCCGGTGGACAGCTATAGTCTGTGAGCTCCGGATGCATGCCCCTCCTTATCTCTGCAAAGTATTCATCTTATGATCTCTGCAATCTGGGGGACTGCCATGCTCTGTGACCTCACCAATCTATGTGCCCCATAATTTATTTTAATGGCTATGAAAAAGAGAGGCTGCTCACCTACAACCTCAACCCCACTGAAGATGTTTGGTCTTCTATGCTAACAAGTATTGGGCCTGTTGTGTGCTTGGATGGGATACCAGCTAGGATTTTTAGGTAATATAATGGTATTATACTACATCGTACTGCAAATTAGGAATTAATTTACTCATTGTGAGAAGAAGAGTTCTAAGTTCTAAGATAATGCACTGGGTTCATATTAACCACCACTATATCATACAGTACATGTATGGTCTTAAAAGCTAAGCAGTATTGGGCCTTTTTAATACTTGGGAGGTAGACCACTTGGATTTGTCAAATGCTACAGAATGTTTAGACAGAGACCACAGACTATTCTTAGCAGATATATTTTGTGAGAAGCAGAAGAAAACCAGGTGCAATAGTTTTTTTTGCCACACTCTATTCTGCGCAATGAATATACTGGTTGCGAGAAGTAGAACTGTACTAAGTAAATGGCCAGAGCTCATGTACAACCACAAGTAAATTGCACATGTATGTTCTTTCAAGGTAAGCAGTACTGGAGCCTGGTGAGTACTTGGATGGGGGACACCCAAGAGAAATACAGAATTCTCCTACAACCACGGCAGCATTGGACATGTATAGTCTTGGAAGCGATGAATTGTTTACTTGGAAAGTAGTTACATAGGAGTCCACCCGGGGTTGTCAAAAGCTTTTGTATTTTTATATTGTGACCACAGACTATACTTAGTTGTAAATTGAGCAGTAGTAGAGTTTTTGGAAAAGCAACAGCCATCTCCTACAACCATATGTACTTGCCCTTATTCTAGATGGAATGCTCCACTGCACATTCCCACATAGGAGCGATGTTTAGCGACTGTTTATGCGCATAAACTTTTATGTGCATGTGCAGCCGCATTGTACGAGCGGTCATGGCAAATTGATTGTTCTCCGGCCACTCGCACACAGCAGTGTGGGTGGGGGGAGTGATGTGGCAGGACATGGTCACGCCCATGGGAATGCCTAGTGATTTATGGGCGTTCCCATGAAAACACTGGGAAATTCTCCGGTGACATGGGTGCGGGCAAGGGGGCGGGCAGCTGACCTAAGCAGAAGTCAGCTGCCTGCCTGCTTCCCTAACAGCATGGGTGGCCAAACCAGTCCTTGAGATCTACGTTTTCCAAACCCCCTAGCTGGTGCACAGCTGTAGTCATTACTAACTGTCACATTTTCAAAAATCATTCCTACTATAGATCCACAGGTTGCCTGAAAAACATGAACTGTTGGTAGATCTTGAGGACAGGTTTGGCCATCCTGGCCTTACAGGGACTCACAGATCTAAGACACCAGAGAAATGTGTGAGTTCTACGAGCGCTTGCAAAATCATTCGATGGTTGGTGACCATCAAATGATTTCCCCCCTGCATGCAAGGCTACGCATGGATGTATATGCTAAACACCCATTTGCATGTGTAGGGGAAATCGGCGTGTGAGGGTGGGGCAGGTGTTCGTGCGGGCGCCGGGCAACGTTTAGAGGACCCACAAACCTGCGAATCACCCCCAAAATGTGCTGGAAGCTAAGCAGGCCCGATCAGAGACCACCGGGATTGTCATAAGCTCTAGTATTTTTACACTGCAATCAAAGTCTATTCTTAGCAATTAGTTTATTGGTTATGAGAAGTAGCAGAGTTTTAAGAAAATGGACAATGTTCTACAACCACAACCACATACAACATGTGTAGTATATTTGTTCATTTTAATTATATTCTGTGTATTAAATGTAAAAGTAGGGGTTTTATTCTTCTCCTTCTAATATTTCTTCTTTGTCTTCTTCTTCTTCTTCTTCTTCTTCTTCTTCTTCTTATTATATAGATATTTTTATTATTATTATTATTATTATTATTTTGGTATTATTGTCTTACAGAATCCCATGGAGAACATTACTTATATGATAGAATTCCATATTGTGCCATTTTCCATGAAAGCCGGTGATGGACCCATTATTTTATGTGTTTTTTTCCTAGTATTTCTGTTTGGAGTCCTGGTGAACACGGCTATAATCACAGTGATATGTCTGGATTCTCATTTACACACCCCCATGTATCTGTTTCTCTGTAACTTGTCCTTTGTAGACATATGTTACACAACAGTAACTGTCCCCAAACTGCTGGACATATTATTATCCGGGAATAACACAATGTCCTTCCCACAATGCTTCACTCAGGTGTACTTCTTCTTCATAGCTGCCAGCTCCGAGGATTTACTACTATTTGTGATGGGGTATGACCGGTACATCGCCATCTGTCATCCCTTACACTACCACCAGATACTGAGGAAGAAGGTCTGTATCCTGCTGGTGGCTATGATCTGGCTATGCGCATTTATAAACTCAAGTTTGTGGTTATTATCAATTCTTAAAATGTTCTTCTGTCGATCAGTCACCATCCATCAGTTCTTCTGTGATGCTAAAGCTCTGATTAATATCGCCTGTTCTGGCACAAGCATGTTTAATGTCACCATATATGTAAACATACTTTTATTTGGTGTTTGCCCAGTTTTCATTAATATAATGTCATACAAAAAAATTGTCAGTGTTATATTGCATATTAAATCAAAGGAAGGAAGAAATAAAGCTTTCTCCACCTGCTCATCCCACCTCACCGTCATGACCATATACTATGTTATTTGTATATCTGTCTATATGATACCACCATCAGACCAATCCAATTTCCTCGAACAGATTTTGACTGTGATCTATTCAACAGTGATCCCCATGGTCAATCCTCTCATATATAGTCTCCGTAACCATGAAATCAGAAGAGCTCTTCAGAGATTAGTGGCACCGTTGGTTAAGTCTCACTAACACATATTTAGCCCCTTTCTTGTATCCATGTACATAGGTCAAACCCTTTTCTGGTAACTGTCCTAGTTGATGGCTGGTTCCATCATCATGCAAAACAGAAGTTTCCACTGGGCAGGAAAGAATGTCATCTGAGATGCAAACATACTGGGATTCTTTGTGTTCCTGGTGTTGTCTTGCCTGGTCATATTCCTGATTTCAGCGGCATCAAGTACTGCCCAGCCTGTACAACCCTCCTCAGTTTGTGCCTGTAGTACAACAGGGCAAATTAGGAGTTGATAGCAGTGTGTAAATGGCAGCCACCTTACCACTGTCAATTTTGTTTGCTGTTTATGTTAAATAACCAGCAAAGAAGGTGGGTATCGGCTGGGTCTGTTTTATAAGTCTGGCATGTTTTTTTTTTTGTTGTATAATATTTTGTTGTATAATATGTTTTGATGGGAAACAGCATCCATCAAAAAAAGGTAATGTAAAGACCAAATACAGAAACAACAGATCTCGACGCATTGAGACCGCTTATAATATGTACAGCATAATTACTATAAAACCATAAGTGAAGTACATTTAACTAGAATTGTTGAGAGGGGTATATTTCTCAAAACTTCCAGATTATATTGAGGGTTTTTTAAAATAGAATAGGGAAAAAAGGTAAATGAAGAATAAGGAGAGAAGAAAAAGAGAGAAGAGGTAATTGATCAACTATGGGAATTCAATAGAGAGCATAAGAGATAACAAAGCATAATAGTATTACATAGCTGTGTACAACGTGGACATTGGGCGAAATGTAATAGGGTGCGATTTTTAGACTAAAAAAAAATCGCACCAAATCGCACCTTTAAAAATCGCATTTTTTGCCGCGAATTCGCATATGTAATGAGATGCGAATTAGCGGCAAAAAATGCGATTTGCCGCGATTTCGGGCGATTTTTAGTCATGAAAATGTGCGCATTTTCAGTCATGAAAATGTGCGCATTTTCATAAATGCGATTTTGTGCAAAAAAAAAAAAGTTAAAAAAAAAACGGCGTGGGGTCCCCCCTCCTAAGCATAACCAGCCCCGGGCTCATTGAGCCGGACCTGGTTCCAAAAATACGGGGGGACAAAAAGCATAGGGGTCCCCCGTATTTCTGAAACCAGCCCCGGACTCTTGGACCGGTCCTGGTTCCAAAAATACGGGGGACAAAAAATCTGGGGGTCCCCCGTATTTTGAAACCAGCACCGGGCTCCAACAGCCCGCGGTGTCATGCCACAGCCGGGGGACACTTTTTATACAAGGTCCCCCGGCCAAAACATGAGCACCGTGGCTGGTCAGCCTTGGACGGGGTACCTGGAGGAGTGGGGACCCCCCCAATAAAGGGGTCCCCCCCCCAGGCTTCACCCGTCCAGGGCTGAAGCCCGGGGCTGTCACCGGCGTCCGTGGCCAGTGGACGCCGGCCTGATAGGGTTAAATCCATCATACATATCATTACATTGCTTTTTACCGGCGAACTACAAGTGCCAGCAGACCTCCCCCGCATGCTGGGACTTGGAGAACCACAAGTCCCAGCATGCGGGGCATTAATGGGCCCGCTGGGACTTGTAGTCCACCTGTAAAAAGAATGTTTATAAAAAACACACACACAGAGAAGTACAAGTTTATTACACACACACACCTCACTTTTACACCAGCATACTTACCATTCCTGGATCCAGCGCTGGTCTGGCTGCTTCTCAGCCGGCTCCCCCCGCACTGACAGGCAGCGGGGAGAACCGGCTGTCTCCGTTGCTTCTAACAGCCTCTGTAGCGCTGTCCGAGTGCTACAGAGGCTGAGAGCGTGATTGGCTGAGCTACAGTATGCGTCTCCATGGAGACGCATAGCTCAGCCAATCAGGACTGAGCTATGCGTCTCCATGGAGACGCATACTGTAGCTCAGCCAATCACGCTCTCAGCCTCTGTAGCACTCGGACAGTGCTACAGAGGCTGTTAGAAGCAACGGAGACAGCCGGTTCTCCCCGCTGCCTGTCAGTGCGGGGGGAGCCGGCTGAGAAGCAGCCAGACCAGCGCTGGATCCAGGAATGGTAAGTATGCTGGTGTAAAAGTGAGGTGTGTGTGTGTAATAAACTTGTACTTCTCTGTGTGTGTGTTTTTTATAAACATTCTTTTTACAGGTGGACTACAAGTCCCAGCGGGCCCATTAATGCCCCGCATGCTGGGACTTGTGGTTCTCCAAGTCCCAGCATGCGGGGGAGGTCTGCTGGCACTTGTAGTTCGCCGGTAAAAAGCAATGTAATGATATGTATGATGGATTTAACCCTATCAGGCCGGCGTCCACTGGCCACGGACGCCGGTGACAGCCCCGGGCTTCAGCCCTGGACGGGTGAAGCCGGGGGGGACCCCTTTATTGGGGGGGTCCCCACTCCTCCAGGTACCCCGTCCAAGGCTGACCAGCCACGGTGCTCATGTTTTGGCCGGGGGACCTTGTATAAAAAGTGTCCCCCGGCTGTGGCATGACACCGCGGGCTGTTGGAGCCCGGTGCTGGTTTCAAAATACGGGGGACCCCCAGATTTTTTGTCCCCCGTATTTTTGGAACCAGGACCGGTCCAAGAGTCCGGGGCTGGTTTCAGAAATACGGGGGACCCCTATGCTTTTTGTCCCCCCGTATTTTTGGAACCAGGTCCGGCTCAATGAGCCCGGGGCTGGTTATGCTTAGGAGGGGGGACCCCACGCCGTTTTTTTTTTATAAAAACACTTTTACACATTTTTATTAACAGAACCATGCACAGATCTCAATGATCTGTGCATGGTTCTGTCAAATTCGCCTGTCAGAACCTGGTCTATTTTTTTTGCGATTTTTGGTAACATTTACCAAAAATCGCACCCTATTACATTTGCGAGTTGTATACTTTATAATGGGAAAACATCTGGATGCGAATTGAAATGTGACTAAAAATCGCACTTCTAAAAGTGCGATTTCGCGGTAAAAAGTGTGATTTTTTACCGCGATTTTCAACCTATTAAATGTGCGATTTTCGGAAAATGTGCGATTTCGGCCGTTTTTGACCAAAAATCGCACATGTCTAAAAAATCACACCCTATTACATTTCGCCCCTTGTCTTTATATGCTGGTAAAGCTTTATATTCAAGCCAGGGATACCAAGTGGCTACATATTCAAACAATTTCCCTATTGATGAAAGGAGTAGATTTTCCATGGACATAAAATAATCTAATTTAGAAAACCAGGCGTGACGTGGAGGGTGTGTAGATCTCCACAAAACAGGAATCACAGCACGTGCCGTATTGCTTAATTACAGCAACAGTGAATTCTGAAATTGGGAGAAGGGAGTAGAGGAGTAGTTTAATAACCAGAAAGCTGTGTATCTTGGGATTGAGATATAAAGGATATCATGGGAAATTTCAATTATCTCTGTTCAGAAAGTCTTAAGAAGAGGGCAGTCCCACCAAATTTGGTGGAAGGATCAATTCGCTGTGGAGCACCGCCAGCATTGCAATAAGACAGAGGAATACATTGCAAAATGGGTTAGAACTTTATATTGGGTTTAGGAAATGTCTCACATTTAGAATCTTCCAGAAATCTAATTGTGGGATGTTCCATCTCTCCTGTAAGTCAGAGAATTGTCTGATTGAGAGGGGAGCCACCAGCTGACAAATCCTGAAGAGTCTGGCAACTGCCCACTTAGAGAAATGGGACAGTGTCAACCCAGTAGGAAAGTCAGAATTTGCCAGAAACGATGTGAGCAGACCTAATTTGGAGGTTAGACAACCTTCTGTAGGACCTTCCATACAGATAGCGTGGCAGTTATTGTCGGATGAGGAGTCAGGGGCCTCAGAAGGCTAGGGATACAGTGAAAAAATATCAGGTAATTGCTGCAAATCTAATCCCTCCAGAGCCACCCATTTATTGACCTCATGGTATCTAGTCCAATCCAAAATCCTATTTAAAAGGATTGCGTGGAAATTAGTATTAATGTTTGGAAATTGTAGATCTCCAGTGTGAAAAGAGTTGCAAAGTATGGTGCGTCTAAGTCTGGGTGATCTGTTGAGTAAAAAAATTGTTGGATTAAGGATTGAACTGAATGAAGCCAGGAGTCAGGAATATGAATCAGCAAGGTCTGGAGAGTATAAAGCAATTTAGGAAGTGTGTTCATCTTGACAACTCCAATTCTACCAAAAAAATGACAGTTATTTAAGGTAGCAATTATTGTAATATCTATGGGGGTTATTCTGGTTGGTGCGGCCAAACGTGCGTACGTTCCATATCAGCGTACGCTCTCCGTACGCAGGCGTTGAGCTAAAGTCCACCCACAAAACAGCCGCATACGTACGGGCACAAACACTGACAAAGGGGAGTGGCGTACAATTGAGCGTACGCCAACGTACACGGACGGATCACCCCTTAGACTCTGACAACTGGTGTACAACAGAGCGTACGCCACCGTTTATGGACGTCTCTCGTCCGTCTTCCCACCGACTTCTTGCGGCTATCTGAGCATACGCCACCGTGCACGGATGGGTCTCTATTGTTTATTAAATTCATAGCAGATCAGAAAGTGGTACAGTTCTGTATTTTGGGTACTATACAAAGATTGTGTGCAAAATAGTGGCCATGGGCTTAAAACATTGCTGAAACATCCTTTGTAGCTATTAGATGTGGTTTATGTATTTGTATCATAAATACAAAACATATGTTTGTATTAGAGTGAACACGTTGACACATGTCGACTTGTGTAGATTGAGTGTGCTACTGTGTAAAGTCTATGAAAACATGTTGTGAATGTGTATAAATGTTTAACAAATACCTACATTAGCATAAATAAGCAGGTCTCAAAAAGATTCTTACCTTAAATGAAACAAACCTTTAAATGTAGAGAAGTATAGTAAGATAAGCTTCCAATGTGTTTGAGTGCTGTGTGTGGCTTGCAGGTAGTGAAATAATGGTTTGGACTTAATAGACTGCAGCATTGCTTATTACATTCAGGTGTATGTGTTTGAGTAGTAATCAGCGTAAATTAGCAGACCCAGGCGTCCGCTGTCATGCGGTATCTGTAGGGGTGGTCTGAGGTGGCGGTTGGCGGCCGCCTGTTTTGTGTCCGAAATGAACGGTGCTTTCGCCGATCGTGCGGTAGTAGCACCGTTCATTTTTGGTGCACACCCCCGTGTACGCCCATGTTTACGCCCATTTTCCCTCATTATTTTGGCCGCTCCCCTCAACACGCCCCTATGCCGCCCACAATGACCGTACTCTCGCGTACAGGTTTTTTCGCACGGAAAGACCCGTCCGTGAGCGTTGTGGAGTGGTCGCGCCTGCGCATTGCAGATGGTACGCATGCGCAGATGAAAAAAAAAACCGGAACGTACGCGTACGGCCCAGCCGCACGAACCAGAATAAGGCCCTATGTAATGATTGGAGCAGAGGGAGAAAATTTAAAGAAACCGATTGGGATAGATCTATAGGGAGTTTAACACCTAAATAACTCATGTGTGAAGAATGCCAGGAAAAGGGGAAAGCATGATGTAGACCAAATATTATGGAGGAATGGGCACAAATGTTAAGTGCACTTGATTTTGAGAGGTTTATTTTAAAATTTGATAGAGTGCCGAAGGTTTCCATTTCCTGCATAAGGAGTATGAGTGAGGTGGTGTGGTGTGGTGTCAGATAATTGCGAGCAAATAATCTGCGAACATAGCCAATGTATATTTCTCATCTCCAACCGTAAGGCCGAGGATATGGGGATTGGCCCTGATAGCCCTGGCTAGAGCCTCTATACAAAGAACAAATATTAATGGGGATAAGGGAAACTCTTGCCTGGTGCCATTGTGTATAGGGAATTAATTTGATAAAGAACCATTACCACGGACACTATCTGAAGGGGATTCGTACAGTGCCAGTATTTGGTGAAGTGCTGCTGGTACCAAACCGATGTGCTCCAATACAGACATCATAAATATCCAGCTAACCCTATCAAATGCCTTCCTGGAATCTATAGGAAGCAAAATGGAAGGTATCTTCCCTTGGAGGCCAGGTGGATCAGGCTCAAAACCTTAGTGGTGTTGTGTTTGGCTTCACAACCAGGGGCGAAGCCCACCTGGTCATTGTGTATCAGAGAAGGGAGGATCACATTCAATCTGTTTGCCAAACGTTTTGCAAACAGTTTGAGATCGATATTTAGGAGAGATATGAGTCTGTAACTGGAGCACACCGAGGGGTCCTTACCTTACTTGGGGATCACCAAAATGTGAGCCTCCAGAGATTGGTTAGAGAAGAGTGTAACAGTGGAGATTTTGACAGCAGATAAGAACCGTTCACTGAAAGGTTTCTTTAAATCTGTCCCTCCTACTCGCAGGACATAGGTAACTTGCTGACTCCAAATACTTGTATAAAAGATACATTTTTTTATTTCCAGTAGCAAAAGTTCCAAAAATTACAAAAACAAGTCTTAAACAAGTCTAAAAATTGGAAAGAGGCTCCTTGGGTAAGTGGTGGTTTGTGCTTGTATGATATGTACAGGAGAGGTACTTTTTATTATGTGTACATGAAATGTATGTGTTTATACTTGACTAAAACATGAATTATGGACATTTTAGGATTAAGCACTTTCTCCATGTTTTCACTATGACTTAGAAATGTGTAATTGGGAACTGGTATATAAACTGTGTATGTGGTGGTAACCTCCACACCTTGAAAAAGGGCTTATTTGTAGCCCGAAGTGCATTTGTTGGAGGAAAAGAGACTATCCAGGAGGTTTGTGGTTTGGTGCTGGTTGTAATCTTCAGCTACTGGAGGATCCTTCCATCTGGATAGGGAGGTAACCCAGACACCACTTACCCAAGGAGTCTCTTTCCACTTTTTAGACTTGTTTTAGACTTGTTTTTGTAATTTTTGGAAATTTTGCTGCTGGAAATAAAAATTCATCTTTTATACAAGTATTTGGAGTCAGCAAGTTACCTATGTCCTGCAAGGAGGAGGGACGGATTTAAAGAAACTATTCCAGCACGTAAAGGATGACGTGAATATACCAGATGATCATAACAATGAATCCGATTGGTTCAGCCATCTGATTTATACCCACTGGCAATGACGTTCGGGTCCAGCCTTCACAAAGCCATATGTGAAACGCGCGTTGGCCGGATGCACGCGCTGTGTAAATGTTTGATGTTAATGTAATAATTTACTAAATGTGTTGGTTAGATCGAGCAGTCTATAAGATAGTAATAGAAACAGTGCCTACCGCTAGAATTTACATCAGAGAAGCGACACCGCTAAGCGGGGATTGGTGTAAATATAGCCGGCTATCATTATCTGAGCCCGTCAGTTACGGCGATTGGCCTGACAGACGGAGCACGAGACAAACACATACTATAGGAACCCCTAGTCTGAAACCAAGCAGACTACCGGCATACTATAAACTGTGTTCACCGCTACAAATTAATATAAAAAAGGCACTGTCCAGCAGGTATTAACACTAATACCCAGTACTATCTAAGTCCATCAGATATTGGACAGACTTAAACAATTAAGTGTAAAATAACATAAGCTGTAGCTACCTTTACTTTGGGGCCAAGCAAATTACTGGCACATTACATATTGTGCTTACCGCTATATATTAAAATAACGGTGCAGCTGAGTGGAGTTTTGACAGTTAGCATTGACTATCAGAAATATAGCCGGCTAATGTTACCTGAGCCCGCCAGACTTCCCAACGGCCTGAGTGACGGAGTGTGAGACAAACACATAGTATATATTGAAGCAACCTTTATTGTGGGGCTAGCAAACTTACCTGCACTCAAAATTAATATATAGAGACAGCAATGTAAAAAATAAGACTGCATATATAGTAACTGCTCGAGAAACCAAATGTGTCTACACATTATTGGGGTTAATGTAATAACAATTGAGTAAATTGCTACAAAACCCACAACCACAAATGAACAAGTTTCCTATCCTCTTGTACTTCAATTAAAAATTCTGTAAAGGATATACAGTAACATACACATTATATTCACTGCCCGATAACGTATGCAGGTGAAGCAAGCAATAAAATTAAAATTGCTTCTAAAAAAGTCGTAATATAATAGTGGAATCTGACACAACACACACTGCCAGATCTTTAACAGAAAGAATTCCTTGCAGGCTGAAAGAATCTTTTTGCATCCTTCTCTGCATTGTTGCAGTTACCTGCACAGGAGGGTCAGGCCTTGCCTACCCAGGGGGTTCCGATCTCCTAGTGCAGGTATACGGGGTTATTATCATTCTCTTTCCATCTGTGCATTGTTGTACCCATTGTAAACTTAGGGACATTCATCTAGTTACCATCTTAGTGCATTGTTGCACCCGTGGGGTTATTTTTCCCACGCATTGGTAGGCTGGGTGTGTACGCCATCTCACCCCACCTTGCCATGTGTTACACTTCCTGTGGGCCACCTTGTCCCACTCAAGACCAGGCAGCACTGGTCTGGGGCTGGACCTAATTCAGCCCCACAAACGTGGCTGTTATTGGTGAAGTCTTAGCCCGCAGGAGGCCAGCAGAACCGTGGAATCGCGGCAACCGGGTCCACACACCCAGTCCTACCTAACAGTTTTGTCTTCTATGCTAACAAGTATTGGGCCTGTTTAGCACTTGGATGGGATACCAGCTGGGATTTTTAGGAAATATAGGGGATATTTTACTACATGTGTGCTGCATATTAGGAATTACTTTACTCATTGTGGGCTGGATTCACTCAACGAAAAATGGTAAAAACCCTGCTATCAGGTTTTTACCGCATTTTGATATACAGGAAAACCCGCATGGCGGGTTTTTGCTGCAGGGGGTATCGCCAGCAGAAGCTGGTGATACCCCATAAAAGCCTATGGGCTTCTTAATGCCACCCTCGCTTCCCCGCATGGACCCCACCGCCGCCTCGCACAGCTCTGTGCTGCCTGGATCTGTGACCTCCTCCTCCCAGCACTGTAAATCCTCTTCCGGGTTCAGGGAGGAGGAATAGAGCCTGCTTGCAGCAGCAGCAGCACCCGGCTGGGTAAGGGAGTGAGGGGGGAGCCGCCAGGACCCGCTGCGCATCGCAGGCCACAACGCAAAGGACAACTCTTAACGCAAGAGCTGTCGTTTGCCATAATTATCGCATATGTTAGTGCATATGCGATAATTATGTTGACAGTAGCCGGCGATGTGTGGCGAAGTGCGGGCACGGATATTAGAGCATCCCGCCCTGTGAGAAGAAGAGTTTTAAAATAATGCTCTGAGATCATCAATGATCAGAACTTTATCATACATGTATGTTCTTAAAAGCTAATCAGTGTTGGGCCTGGTTAATACTTGAGTGGTAGACCACGTGGATTTGTCAGAAGCTAGAGAATTTTACAGACCACAGACTATTCTTAGCAGATACATTTCGTGAGAAGCAGAGGATGTCTAAGAGATCAATAGAGTTCACCTACAACAACAACCACTTAAATAATTTCTTGTCTTGGAAGCTATGCTGTGTGGCATGGTTCGTACTTAAATGGAAGACCACATGGGAAAATCAGGTGCAATAGTTTTTTCTGCCACAATCCATTCCTAGCAATGGATTTACTGGTTGCGAGAAGTAAAATAGTACTAAGTAAGTGCGCAAAGCTCATGTACAACTACAAGTTAATTGGATATGTATGTTCTTTCACGCTAAGCAGCATTGCGCATTGCAACATTCGCAGGCCTCATATACTTGGCCATTGCCATAAATATTTTTGATTCTTTAAACAATTTTCAGTGTTTGTGTGTTGTCTAATAATTGTTGTATGTGTCCTCTTATCTGGGACTTCTACCCATGATTTTAACCTTAAACAATAAAAGTTATATTTTAAAACAAGAGTGCCCCCACAAAAAAGTGAGTACCTGCCTTTCCTAGACTCACACTGGGTATGAGAAGTAGCAGAGTTTTAAGAAAATGGACAGTGTTCTACAATCACATTGAACATATGTTGTACATTTGTGCATTTCAATTATATTCTGTGTAATAAATGTAAAAGAGAGGGTAAAATTAGAATACAAGTTGATTCAACCTAAAATACACTTGGCCAGATTATACACTTGACCAATCTGACCTCTTTTCACCCGATTCCGATGGGTAAAAAGTGGCAAAATCGGCTGTGTTTGATATCCAGTCTGATCCGATGCAGGGTCCTGTGAGCATCAGGGCGGAGCTGGAGATCCTATGTCCAGCACATAGGATAAATCACAATCGGACCCATTAGGATAAATCACAATCGGACCCATCATGGGTTCTTTTTAGCATCTGCGATGTATCGCATCAGATTTTCCTTTTTACATGTAATAAATCATATGCGACTTATCACATGTAAAAAATGGCACATCAAGTGCCATATCGTATGTGAGCCCTCTTGGGAGCTGCCAGGGGAGTTCAAGGGAAATCGTATGCAACTTTTCATTCAGACAAGTCGCAGTAGTGTATGGGGGCCTTAAAATATCAAATTTTCCAGGCCGTTTTTTTTTTCATCCAATCCGACAGTAACTCGAAAGTAGGAATTCAATGTTCTGACAATTGAGTGTCAGAAAGTCCGCGGATCGGCGAAAAAGTATGCGGATTGTCGAAAAACAGCCGAGAATTCAACAATCCACCGCCGTGTTCTGACAAAACACATCCGGTTTAAAAAAAAATTGTATGACTGCCTTTAATCTCTTCAGTGGCAATCCCGAGAATTTTCCGGGCTGTGCCTCAGTGCCCAGTCTGGCAAGCCCGGAAAATTCTCGGGATTGCCACTGTTTGGAGTCGGGCAGCGCTGCTGAGTTCACTCTGATCTCAGGCAGCGTCGCGCTGCCCGGCTCCCTCCCCTCTGCGGCGTCGCCTCCTCCTCCCTCCTCCTCCTCCCTCCCCTCCGGGTTTTCAATAGAAGTCCCCGGCGCCGGCTTATGACAAGCCGGCTGCCGGGGACAGCGATGCGGGGGGGGGTGGGCGCAGGTCCGGGCAGCCGCTGATTGACAGTTCAGCGGCGCTGCCCGGACCCAGGGGGGTAGTGGTGGTTTTTTTTTAAAGGGAGCGCTCCCCATAAAAAACTCGCCCAGTGGGTAGCGCTCCAAAAAAAAAAACCACCACTGAAGGGGTTAATGCTGTCGGTAACGGCAGAATTTCCGCTATATTCAATGGAGGAAATAACAGCACAGATTGACTATCCCCCTAATAGAGACACTTTGAAAAGTACAATTTAAAAAAAAGTTTACAATATAAAACTCTGAAGCATAAAAAGAACCAGATGAAAACAGAATCTTTTTAATGACCATTGAGTAAATCAGTTTCCCAGAGCAGTTTGCTTGAGCGCTGTGATGACATGCTAATATAGTTGTCCTTAGAGGTCATTCATTAGCAATCTGTATAATGAACGTACACAACCCTAGATGTGTATACAGGTTGAGTATCCCGTATCCAAAATGCTCGGGACCAGGAGAATTTTGGATAACGGATTATTCCGTATTTCGGAATATTTTTATATTTCAATGATGTATTTTGAAGTATCTTGCATTTATGCTGTATAAACACATCAAACACATGAAATGCACACAAATATATTTTATTTGTTCAAAAAACAAGGTTTCAAAAAATGAAACAAAATGTGTGTACTATCTCAGATATTGAATTTGAAAGCCAAGCAACCATTTTCTTGTACATATATAGTGCCAGTTACATATGATGTCCTCAGTAGTGCTGTTACAAATGTCCCCAGTGAGTTTTTAGCAAAAAAAAAAAAATTTGTTCACTTTCTGGAATGTCTGGTTTTCGGAATAATTCGGATAACGGATATTCGGATACGGGATACTCAACCTGTATATCTGTATCTGATAGATAAGAAGGCTGGGACAGGACATGTTCTACGGTATGCCAGCTATTGCACAGTATTTTACATCACAGCAGAGCATTAGACACTTATTTCAAATGCATTTGAAAATATAAGGAATATTACTGAAGTTTTGCACTTGCAATAACTCAGTATCAGCACAGTACCGTGTACAGTACAGCAGGTAGAACATTAATCTGCGCAGAGAAAATTTAGCAATTTGTGTATACTTTATTTCAGCAAAGCGTCAGTTACACTGTTTGCATGTACAGGTAAGTGAATTTAAAAAAATAATAATTTGGCCAGTTCAGCATTTGAATTGTCAAGTGTTTATCTCTGAACTAAAAAGAAAAATCTTTTACAGCCAGACAGGAATAGTTTGTCACAATGTGGTGCACCAAAAAGAAAAATAGACAGTAAATTGTAACTTTATAATTTATTATAATTAGGTAAAACTGCGAAATAATAAAAAAAAACACATAAGATATAACACAGACAATGGGAACAAAGTGCGTGTTGTAAAGCACGTGTGGGGCTGCCATGTGTCTAATATAATCCTGTTTGTTATAAATTCAATGTGTGTTGGTAGTCGACAAAAAGACCTATTGACCAGCAGAACATTATATTCACACCAGGGGGTATATGTACCGCACCTCCATAAAAGATTACAGTATCAATATCTCAACGAACCCGCCTCAACACCAACCCAAGTACCAACTTTATATCTGCCTTACAATCGCAGCAGATTTCGGGGTTAATACCTAGAGCAGTAGATGGACACTTTGCATGTTCAACCACAATATTGCTAAAGGCCCATACACACTAGTAGATTTTCATTTCAAAAGACTTTGCCAAAATCTCTGATAGATTTATCTTTCACCAAAGTAGTGCGTACACACTGAACTATTTTCCCCAAAGAGCAAAAGATTTTCAGGAGGCAAAAGACTTTGCTGAAAATCTTTCAGTATAAGGCCATTTACATAATGGGTGGGTTTGAATTCCAAGGGTGGGAACAGCGGCCATATTATTCTGTGCATTTCTGTTCTTGAGGCCTGATTCAGAACTGATCGCTGGGCTGCATATTTTCGGAGCCCAGCGATCAGGTAAACGCCACCTTGTTCAGGCAAAATCCCGCCCATGTGTATGGCAACGATTATTTGCAGCCTTGTACATAGGGAGAAATCCATTCGCCTGCGCCAGCAATGAATACGTTACCACCATAACATAATGGCATATATTCAATGCCGTGGGCGAGCGGTGACTGCGAGCAGGACTTTTTGCTCGCAGTCACCGCTCACCCTGTCAGTATTCAACTGACCCCCCTCATTCGCAAATTCCCCCTCGCTCCGTTTTTTGAGCGAGGGGGAATTTGCGAATGTGCCTCCAAAAAGTGCGAGAGCCGAGGCTAATTACAGCGAGTTTGCTGCACTAGCCGCGGCTCTCGCAGTTTAGGGGAATCCTCGCAGTTCTGTGACTGCGAGGATTCCCCCGGAACGTTGCATAGTGCGAGCGGCCGGCGCGGGGGTTAAACTGCGAGGATCACTGGTTTTCTGTGATCCTCGCAGTTTAACCCCCTCGCCGGCCGCTCGCACCGGCATTGAATACCTGTCAATGTATATTGGTGGGCAGTGGCGGCTGCAACGTTTACATTGCTGGCAATGTATACATTGTCTCCATAAAAAATGCATTGGTGGGCAGTGGCCTGTGCCAGCAATGTATATACAGATGGGGCCGCTGCATCGGAGCGGCTCTCATGGTGCTGTCCCACGTTGTCTGCCAGAATGGGGCGTGCGCTCAGGAGATGCTCGCGTGCCACATTCTCAGCAATGAGACACTCGTCCCACCGTCCACCATCTCCTGCCAGCTACAGCAATATGGCAAGCTGGCGGCAAGGGGGAGAGCGGCTCCATCTGTATTACAGCCTTATAAATATTGTTGGTGGGCAGTGGTGACAGAAGTATATACATGACTGGCATGTGCCATCCATGTATATATTACTGACATATATATATATATATATATATATATATATATATCATTGGTGGGCAGTGATGACAGAAATATATACATGGCTGGCATGTGCCATCCATGTATATATTACTGACATATATATATATCTCATTGGTGGGCAGTGGTGACAGAAATATATACATGGCTGGCATGTGCCATCCATGTATATATTACTGACATATATATATCTCATTGGTGGGCAGTGGTGACAGAAATATATACATGGCTGGCATGTGCCATCCATGTATATATTACTGACATATATATCTCATTGGTGGGCAGTGGTGACAGAAATATATACATGGCTGGCATGTGCCAGCCATGTATATATTACTGACATATATATATATCTCATTGGTGGGCAGTGGTGACAGAAATATATACATGGCTGGCATGTGTCAGTCATATATATATCACTGCCTTTAGAAAAGTCATTGGTGGGCAGTGTATGGAACAGTGCAGGGGGCGGGGCGTTCCGGCGGGCGGGGCATCATGCAGGGATGTGAGGCCGGGGGAGCAGAGCTGCAGGCCGGAGCCAGCATGGGAGAAGGTAGAGCGGTGTATGTGGCAGCGCAGCGGCAGAGCGGCAGGAGCAGGTGAGTATGCTCCATCAACAGCGCGGGGGAGCCGGGGGCGGGAGCTGGGGGAGGGCGCAGGGCGGCAGCCGGGGGAGGGCGCATGGCGGCAGCCGGGCTGAAAGCAGCTCAGCGTTCAGCCCGGCTGCTGTACACACTCAGCGATGATGGCTGAGAAAGCAGCCATCATCGCTGGCATACTGGTAAAACCAGCAGATGGGAGACTTTGCTAGCGATGATGCGGGAGCGCGCATCATCGCTAGTCTTCCATCGGTGGGCCATACACACTAGGCGATTTTCAGCGGAAAATCGCTCAAAACGGCTGTTTTGACCGATTTTCAGGTGAAAATCGTTAAGTGTGTATGGGCCTTATAACCAGCAGATGGGAGACTTTGCTAGCGATGATGCGGGAGCGCGCATCATCGCTAGTCTTCCATCGGTGGGCCATACACACTAGGCGATTTTCAGCGGAAAATCGCTCAAAACGGCTGTTTTGACCGATTTTCAGGTGAAAATCGTTAAGTGTGTATGGGCCTTATCACCAAATTGTACATAGATATATGTGAGTCAGATGTATATGTGTAAAGAAAATTTTTGTATATATATATATGTGAAGACAACATTCTATTTTTATTTTCTTTTTGTTTGTCACCCTAGAGAAGGGGTATAGTAACACCCTCCGTCAGGTGATTCCTTTCCTGTCGACATCTCCCCCTGTGTCGACTTGTGTGTCTTGTGTCAAAAATTTCACATTAAATTAAAAAAAGCAAACGTGATATTAAAACTTAACCAAATCAAACCAATCAGTGAAAAAAATGTAAATTAATGATCTGCTCAAGTGTGTTCTAATTCAGCCCTGTTGGGCTATGTCGCTCTCACAGCTAGATGTTAATGACTTTGTATGGCAAAACATACAGATTATCTCTATCGCTATTGTTAATTGTATTCCAAAGCCACACCCATATATATCTCTCTCTCTCTCTGGATGTGGTCGTATCTATGAACACTTGTGCCCCTATTCAGTGGGCCTTGCTGGCATCTATGGGGATCTGCTTGATACATGATTATAAGAAACACCCAAGATGGTTGGCTTCATTCAGCCCATGCGGGCTCACAGTGTTGAGTCTATAAATCCATTTGCTCTCCAAACATAATAGTTGCTTGTCCCTATCTCCTCCCCTAAGGGAGGCTGGGATGTGATCAATCATCCGGTATCTCAATGCCGCGATGTTGTGCTTTGCTGTGGCAAAGTGCCGGGCAACTGTTTGTTCACTGGTCCCACTGATTAAGGCGGCCCTGATGGCTGTTCTATGCTGGGCCATCCTTTCCTTAAATTGTGTTACCGTTTTGCCCACGTAATGCAGGCCACACGGGCACGAGATAAGGTACACTACATATCTTGTAGTACACGTGAGGGCATATCTGATGTTGTATGCCTTCCCTGAATATGGGTGCCTGAAGGTGTCACCCACAACCATGTGGCTGCAGGTGGCACATCCCAGGCATCTGTAGCATCCCGCTTTTCTGGACAGAAAGTGTGTTGGCCTGTTGATTCCTCTACCAGTTATGTCTGTCTTTACAAGGATGTCTTTCAGGTTTGGACCCCTGATGTAACTAGGCATCAGTCTTGACCCCTGCAAGCTCTTTAGGTCTGGGTCACTATTTATTATGGGCCAGATGTTTTTTACTTGTTTAACCATATCTGGACTCTTATTGGTGTAGTGGGTTACCCACATAAAGGGCTGTTGTTCTTTTTTGTTCTTGTCCCTCTTGGCTTGTGCGAGTAGCTCCTGTCGGCTCACTCTGGTCGCCTTCTCTCTCGCTTTTAAGAGATCTTGTATGTGGTACCCTCTGGCTATGAATTTGTTAACCATTTCATCAAGCTGTCTGTCCCTAATCCCCTCTATGTTGTTAATGCGACAGACTCGCAAAAATTGGGAATAGGGTAGACTAAGGGTAGTGTGGCTTGGATGAAAGCTTTGTTTATGCAAGATGGTGTTGCGGTCAGTCGGCTTGGAGTACAGTTGTGTGATCAGGCCACCATCTTTGATTTCTATCTGTACATCTAAAAAATTAATTTTGGCACGACTCATGGTGTATGTCAATTTTACTGGACTTGGGGAGGCATTATGTGTTTGTAGAACATCCTCTAACTCCTCCTCTGACCCTGTCCAGAATATAATGATGTCATCAATGTATCTAAGATATAAAAATATCTTAGCACTAATATTGACATTCCTGAAAAAAATTGCATTCTCAACACCATACATATACGTATTTGCATAGACAGGCGCTGCTGGGGAACCCATTGCACATCCAGAGTTCTGGTTAAAAAATTGTCCATCATGTAAAAAACAATTATGGGTTAGAGTGAATTCTAATATTTTTAGGAAAAATTCAATTTGCGGGCCAGTATACAGTACGTTGTCTGTGATCAACTCTCTAGTAGCTGACAGTCCCTGGTCGTGCGGGATGCACGTGTATAAGTTTGTAACGTCCACACATGCCATGACCAGATTCTCCGGGAGGGTATCAATACTGGCCAGTCTAGTTAGTAACATAGTTGTATCCTTCAGGTAGGTTGTTGTAGCTTGAATACAGGGCTGCAAGTAATAGTCCACAAAGATAGCCAATGGTTCGCACAGAGACCCCCGGGCGGATATAATCGGTCTGCCCGGTGGCCTCTGCGCGTCCTTATGGATCTTGGGGATTGTATAAAACAAAGCGGTTTTGGGCTTTGCCTTGTGCAATTGTTTTTTGAGGTCTGTAGAAATCATGCCCTCTAGTACCGCCCAATTGAGGATTTCTTCCAGCTCCTTCGAATACATCTCAGTCGGGTTGCTGGGTAGAAGTTTATAAACATCCACATTCAATAATTGGCGATTGCACTCTGCCCTGTATGCCTCTATGCCCTGAATTACTATTGAACCCCCTTTGTCCGCACCACAGATCACTATATCTTCTCTGGCACTTAACTCTTTTAAGGCCAGTCTCTCATCTTTGGTAAGATTGGATCTGGTGCTGGCTTTGGCTTCAATTGTCCTCATATCCATCAATCTTGAAAATGTCCTGATGGAGGCATTGAACGTTTGGGGGTCAAAAGTACTGGTTTTTCCTAATTTTTTCTCAATGCTGTGTGGGTGTAAATCATTTAAATCAAGTGTCTCTGAATTTCCTCCCTTTTTGTCGAAATGATCTCTGAGCCGCAGTTTCCGCTGTACTTTAAAGTTGTCAACCTTCAACTGAAAATCATCTTGGTTGGTTGTTGGTACAAACGTGAGGCCTTTGCTCAGGAGTTTAATTTCAATTTCGGTGAGTGGTGTTGTAGATAAGTTAAAGATCAGTTCCTCCTTCCCCTGGCATTTCTGGATTGCCTTCCGGGTCCTTTGACTCTGGCCCCCTCTTCTGGTTCGCTTGTGGGACCTGGGCCCCTCTGTTCGCGGAACCGGATTTTGGACCGGGTGTCCACCCCTAAAGGGCCAGTTGGTCTCCTGCTGTTTCTGCCTGGAGGTTTGGGGGCCTCCGTGTCGCTGGCTGACGTGCTGGAGTATCCCCCTTGTTGTCTTGGGGGTCTCCTCTCACGTCTAAACTTAGGGGGAATATGACCTTTCTGTTGGGGGTCAGTGGTAAGCCACTTATATACCCTGTGCTGGCCGTAATCCTGCTGGACCTTCTGAAACTTTTCTTTTTTGAATCTCAGAATGTCTCTTTTGTAATTGTCCACCTGAATCTTTAGTTTGTTCATCAATTCAACATGAGCTGTGTTACTCAGAGTGTCCTTGTGCTCAGTTTCAAAGACAGTTATTTTCTCTCTGTACATGTTTAGCTCACGGGTGGATTCTTCTATCACCAGGAGGATCAGATCCATTGAACACTTGTTCAGGATACTGATCTACCTGGTGCAGAATGCAGGACTGAATCGTCCAATAGTGGGTGCATTATGCACTCTAAACCCCCTGGGGATCTGCTTGTTCCTGAAATACTCAGAAAGAGTCATCCCGTGCAGTAAAAAATCTACTTCTTTTTTCTTAAGACGGGTGAGTTCCTGGAATAACTCTTCCCCAGAGGATTGTAACGTGATGTCAAATACCGGTTCCGTGTAGAGAATGCCTCCTATGTCGCTATCAGAGTAGCTGAACACGTTGGTATTATCACATTGTATCATCTGCAACATCTCTTCTCCCATGGAGGTTGCCATCCTTTAGCGATAAAGTGCTGCTGCTGAAAAGTGCTGTGAGTGCTTGGAAAGTGCTTGTGTGCTGCTCCAAGAAAGTGCCCGTGCTTCACCTGGAAATGTGGTGATCTTAGTGTGCGGGGTGATCCTCCGCTAAAGTGCTGCAGTGCTGTTCAGCAGTCCTGGATGGAAATAATAGCTGAATAGGTATAAACCTCTGGCGTGCCTTGATTATAACGGCCAGTCCAGTCCAAGGTGCGGGCTAGTTACTGGGCGTCCATACATCTCTCCACTCAATCCGGCACTGCCCACCAGTGTGCTGTCAACAACTTGCCCGGGTGCTCGTTCAGTGTGCAGGTGAAACCTGACCACATACAATGAATCCAATGAGACACGTCACTCCAGGTCTAGTAAATTCAAAACATCGTTTATCTGGTGCCTATGGCGTTTCGGGACATCATCTTCAAACTTTATGGTGATTAGTGTTTGTCCATGTATTGGTACCTGCATGTGGTGTATATATTGCATCACATACAGGAGCACCTTTTATGTATAATTATATATATATATGTTTTGTTTAAATATTACTTTATATTATTGAGACATGATTGGTAACGATTATGTTTAAATATAAGACATTATTGAAAAGAAAGCACCAGTGCCACCTAGTGATCACGTTACAAATAACACACATAGGCAAATATGCACACCCACAACAACACAGGGTTAATAACATGTATGACCCCTTTGAGAATATTTGTATGAGCAATTGCACGATAGAGTTATAATATTATAAGGAAGATATAGGGTCACATGATGAATAACTTTGTAAATGTTGTTTGATTTTTTAGATACACCACTTAGTGCATCGCAGTGCTGCCCGTCCAGCATGACGTTCCTAGACGGCGATACGTCACTTCCGGGAGGGGAACCCGGAAAGGAGACGGAGAACACGCCGATGGACGGATGTGAGAGCGGGCAGCGCCGGGATGGGTAAGTCACACACAAATGTATAAATGTCATTCACTGTTGGAAGTATAACTGAGTATGTTCTGAAGACGGGCTTGTCCCGAAACGCCGTAGGCACCAGATAAACGATGTTTTGAATTTACTAGACCTGGAGTGACGTGTCTCATTGGATTCATTGTATGTGGTCAGGTTTCACCTGCACACTGAACGAGCACCCGGGCAAGTTGTTGACAGCACACTGGTGGGCAGTGCCGGATTGAGTGGATATATATATATATATATATATATATATATATATATATATACTGTATATATAGCTTTTTGCTATTTTTTACATTGTCCTTTATTTGAAGTCCCTGCCTTGTGGTGCCCTCTGCAGTTGCACATGTCTACTCTTACATGTGTTTTTGAACTGTTAATATTCATTCACAGTCAGGCACCATTGTTTTTGGAAACTTCCACTTGCTTCCTCTAGTATAGGAAAGAATTCAAGGTGTCTGTTGGCCCTAACATTGTAAATACTGGTGTGGCAATAGTGTAACTTCTGAGAGAATATTATATATTTCTGAACAGTTGTTTATGCCTTGCGTAGATAATGGTTCAGTCATTCACCTCAGTCACTGGCCCAATAAAGTTTACAATCTATATTTCCTACCACGTGTACATCATTCACAGGCATCATTCACAGGCATCATGGGTGTAAATTCATCAAAGCCATGAAGCAAGTTGACATTTGGTGCCACTCCTCCCCTTCAAAGAGGTGTGACAATGGCTACTTGGTCAGAATCAGACTCGGAGAAGCAAGAAAAGAAAAGGATTGTCTTTTTTGCTGGCGCACTGAAGAAAAAACCTTTAGTTACTTGTGTATTTTGGCGGCGCCCATCGCATACCATAACGCATACGATCGTATGCGATGCGACGCGATTTCGTTGGTTAGTGTGCGATGGCATACAATTTTCAAATTGTATGCCATTGTACATGGCATACAATGCCATACGATGCAATGCGATTAAACATTGTATAAGCACCCTAATGGGTGTTTATACAATGTTAAGCACCCTAATGGGTGCTTACAATGTTAAATGCACCCCCACGCCACCCCCCCACTATAAACGGCGGCGGTACGCGTCCTACGACCTTTTCATACACCCACTATCCACGCACGTCGGTGTGGAGTTGAGAATAGATTAGTGTGGCGAGCGCAGCTAGCCACCGAGCCCGAAGCGTGGCGAGGGGACGCGGATACCTGTGAAGCCCGCGAAGGGACGCGTTTACCTGTGAAGGTATCCGCGTGCGCTCGCCACGCTTCGGGCTCAGTGGCTCGCTACGCTCGCCACACTAATCTATTCTCAACTCCACGCCGACGTGGATAGTGGGGGTATGAAAAGGTCGTAGGACGCGTACCGCCGCCCCTCGCGGGCTCGCTGCGCTTGCCACGCTTCGGGTTCACGTTTATAGTGGGGGGGGGGTGGCGTGGGGGGTGCATTTAACATTGTAAGCACCCATTAGGGTGCTCAAAAGCACCCTTTAGGGTGCTTATACGATTTTCCATCGCATAGAGGGTCAAAATCGCATCGCATGCCATCGGGTACATGGCATGCGATGCGACGCGTTCATCGCACGATCCTGCGCCGCCAAAATACACAAATACCAACCTTTAAAATATAACTTTAAATTGTATAAGTATAAAAAAACGTTGGTACTTATGTAGTATCTGGGCTGCCGATTTCTAAATCGGGTCGGATCGGGAGATCGCATCGCATCGCATGCGACCATGCGATTCGATGCGATGCGATGCGATGCGATGACCCGATTTTTCCATAGGAATCAATGTTAAAATGGACTGAGTCCATTTTAACATGGAATTCAATGGGAAAAATGGGTCCTTTTCATACCCCTACTATCCAAGTGGGCATGGAGTTGGATATAAACCTGTGGCGAGCGTAGCGAGCCACCGAGCCCGAAGCGTGGCGAGCGAAGCGAGCCCCGCGAGGGGACGAATACCGTCCCCTCGCGGGGCTCGCTTCGCTCGCCACGCTTCGGGCTCGGTGGCTCGCTACGCTCGCCACAGGTTTATATCCAACTCCATGCCCACTTGGATAGTAGGGGTATGAAAAGGACCCATTTTTCCCATTGAATTCCATGTTAAAATGGACTCAGTCCATTTTAACATTGATTCCTATGGAAAAATCGGGTCATCGCATCCGATATCGCATCCGATATCGGATGCGATGCGATGCGATATCGCATCGCATCGCATCTGATTGTATGCCTTAACTTAAGGCATACAATCAAAAAATCGGCAGCCCAGATACTACATAAGTACCAAAACGTTATAGTGATATGAACCACATATATGACTTAAACAAACATTGAACAATTAATTAAAATTGATGCACGCACTGGGTGTGTTTTTCTTTGATGTAAGTTGTGTCATGGGTTTTAATGTATCCACTATCTTTTGGTTTCCTATTAAAGTGTGAGCTTGAGTCCCCTCGGTTAATATCTCTTTAATAAGTCATGCTGATGCCTTTTAATTAGTGCATTCTCAAAAATCGGGTCGTATGGGTAGTCTTCAATGTATATGTTCACTGCCCATAGACTGGCTGTTCTCTGCCTTATTGTGCGGTTATAACTCCGCTAGTGTTTGGCAGCCTTGTTAAATTGAAATAATGGAGGTGGATTGCATCAATCAATGTTGCAGGAGGATTTTGACAATATTGGTTGGATCGTATCCACACACTGCAACATAAATGTGTATAGTCAGCATGATTCGGCTGACAGATGCCACGATCAGAGGGTGTTTGTATGTCGTTATCGGGCAGTGAGTTTTCTACTGATGAGTGGCTCGTTCAGAGGTTACTCATGTATTGCTATTGGGCAATTCGTTTTTGTACGTTTGTTATATCCGTGGCACACCTTATTTGTACAGATTAATTGGTTGTATGCTACCAATTAGTTATGGTACAGGAGGTAGAGAAGTATTTATTCATGATAACCATTTGCTGTATTGGTGTTATATTCACACAGATAATACAAGTGATGCCACTTTAATAAATCACACTATTGCTTTTAAGGCAATGTCAGGAAGGTCGTGTGGGTGATCTGGCAGTGTGTGTTGTGTCAGATTCCTCTATTATATTACGACTTTTTTATAAGCAATTAGAATTTTATTGGTTGCTTCACATGCATACGTTATCGGGCAGTGAATATAATGTGTATGTTACTGTATATCCTTTACAGAATTTTTAATTGAAGTACAAGAGGATAGGAAACTTGTTCATTTGTGGTTGTGGGTTTTGTAGCAATTTACTCAATTGTTATTACATTAACCCCAATAATGTGTAGACACATTTGGTTTCTCGAGCAGTTACTATATATGCAGTCTTATTTCTTACATAGCAAAAGAGAAAGGATAGCAGAGCGCTGGAAAATGTAAGTTGTCCTTGCAGCCGTCTAGAGGGGATACTCAACCCCTCTTGAGCAGGAATAACAATAGAAACAAAGTAGATGGCGCTAAAGGACACTATAGACACATGGTATTATAGTAAAAACAAAATGCAAATTTATTTAAGACAATTTATCACAATAATTCATCAATTATAAACTTGAAAACACCGGCCGGCAGGGGCGGATTGGCCCACCGGGAAACCGGGCTGTTTCCCGGTGGGCCGGCACATATTACTTCAGAGGAGGCCGCTTACTTGGACGCGGCATCTTTGTGCAGGGCCGCGGCACTGTGCCCTGACTGAAGATGGCCGCGGCCAGCCTCGACTTTCCCACAGCTAAAATGGCCGCGGGAGGGCTGGTGCGCATGCGCGCGCGCACACAGCAGCTCCCGCGGTCCGGAGGGAGAATGGCTATGCTGCCCACATGATCCTCCCCAGCAGCAGCAGCGCGCAGGTCTGTTTTGCACGCTGGGCTGGGGAGCCGGGATCCGATGGGCGGCACTGGTAGCAGCGTTAAGCAGGCGGCAGCAGGAGGCAGGTACTGTAAATGGAAATGGCAGTGGCACTGCCAGAAATAATAATTTTTGGCCTCAGGGAAAAGTATGTATATATATATATGTATGTATGTGTATATATATATATATATATATATATATATATATATATATGTGTGTATGTATATATATGTATGTATATATATATATATATATATATATTTGTGTATGTATATATGTATATATATATATATATATATATATATGTATATACACAGTATATGTATACATGTATGTATATGAATATATATATATATGTATACATGTGTGCGTATATATATATATATATATATATATACACACACACACAGTGCTCGAAGTGGGCTGGTACCGGCACTTTCTTCGAGCACTGATTTATTTATTTTTCTTTGCTCCTCTGTCTACTCGGCGGAGCTGCCTGTCTCCGCCCATGGGAACTCCGTCGCTCCCGTCCCCCCCCATCCGGCTGACAGATGGGGGGGGCAGTGTACTGCCGGGCGGACTGGGAGGGAAGTTATTGCGGTAGGAAGAGGCGGCGGGGCTTATTGCAGCACTGCTGCTGCTGGGTCTCCGGAAGACAGTGGAGGTCGGACGGATACAGCGGCGGACCCGGAGCTTCCTGACCGTGCCAGGAATCTGCCTCTCGTGCACGGCAGTGTGTGTGTAGTATGTATGTATGTATGTATGTATGAATGAATGAGGGTGGCAGTGTGTAGTATGTATGACGGCGTCAGTGTGTGTAGTTTGTATAAATGACGGCGGCAGTGTGTGTGTAGTATGTATGAATGAGGGCGGCAGTGTGTGTAGTATGTATGAATGGGAGCGTCAGTGTGTGTAGTATGTATGAATGAGGGCGGCAGTGTGTGTAGTATGTATGAATGAGAGCGGCAGTGTGTGTGTATGTATGAATGAGAGCGTCAGTGTGTGTAGTATGTATGAATGGGAGTGTCAGTGTGTGTAGTATGTATGTATGACAGCGGTAGTGTGTGTAGTATGTATGAATGGGAGTGTCAGTGTGTGTAGTATGTATGTATGACAGTGGTAGTGTGTGTAGTATGTATGAATGAGAGCGGCAGTGTGTGTAGTATGTATGAATGGGAGCGTCAGTGTGTGTAGTATGTATGAATGAGAGCGGCAGTGTGTGTAGTATGTATGAATGAGAGCGGCAGTGTGTGTAGTATGTATGAATGAGAGCGGCAGTGTGTGTAGTATGTATGAATGAGAGCGTCAGTGTGTGTAGTATGTATGAATGAGAGAGGCAGTGGGTGTAGTATGTATGTATGAATGAGGGCGACAGTGTGTGTAGGATGTATGAATGAGGGTGGCAGTGTGTAGTATGTATGTATGTATGACTGCGTCAGTGTGTGTAGTTTGTATAAATGACGGCGGCAGTGTGTGTGTGTAGTATGTATGAATGAGGGTGACAGTGTGTGTAGAATGTATGAATGAGGTCGGCAGTGTGTGGAGTATGTATAAATGATGGTGGCAGTGTGTGTAGAATGTATGAATGAGGGCGACAGTGTGTGTAGTATGTATGTATGTATGTATGTATGACGGCGTCAGTGTGTTTAGTTTGTATAAATGACGGCGGCAGTGTGTGTGTGTGTAGTATGTATGAATGAGGTCGGCAGTGTGTGGAGTATGTATAAATGATGGTGGCAGTGTGTGTAGAATGTATGAATGAGGCCGGCAGTGTGTGTAGTATGTATGAATGAGAGCGGCAGTGTGTGTAGTATGTATGAATGAGAGCGGCAGTGTGTGTAGTATGTATGAATGAGGGCAACAGTGTGTGTAGGATGTATGAATGAGGGTGGCAGTGTGTAGTATGTATGTATGTATGTATGACGGCGTCAGTGTGTGTGGTATGTATAAATGACGGCGGCAGTGTGTGTGTGTAGTATGTATGAATGAGGGTGACAGTGTGTGTAGAATGTATGAATGAGGTCGGCAGTGTGTGGAGTATGTATAAATGATGGCGGCAGTGGGTGTAGTATGTATGAATGTAGAAGATGCTGGTACCTGGTAGAAGATGCTGCTATCTGGGTCCTGGGGGAGAGGGAATGTAAAATGAAGGTAGATTCTACCTCCATTTTACATTTTAATTTGATTTAATTTGATTGCTCTGCATCGGATTAAACATTCCAAAGTGCACTAGTGGAGGGGGGCCTTTACACTTGAAAAGAGACCCCCTCCCACCTCATAACATTTTGCATCATTCAGTGAGGAGCATACAGCAAGGAGCCCTAGAAGACAGAAGGAGAAGAAAAGAGAAGAAAGACAGAAGGAGAAGAAAAGAGAAAGACAGAAGGAGAAGAAAGAAGACCAAGAACATGGTAAGTAAAAGAAAGATCATTATCTTGGCAGTCAGTGGTTGTTTTAGGGGGTGGGCAGTGCACCAACACCAACACATGCCCCCTGTCATTAAAAACTAGTGAAAAACATAATAATGTGTATGGGTGGAGGCAGAAGCAGCCTGATCTGTGTCCCACACAGGGACGTAACTATCGGTGTGCCAGTTGTGCCTTGCCCACAGTGCATTTGCACTGTGGGCACACCATCTGGCAGCACCATTTACCCACCACTGGCTTCTAGCAGCTGAACTACAATGATGAGCTGAGAGACAGGAGGAGAGCGCAGCGCTGAACGCACTCATACTCCATTCTCGGATGGCATTTCAATTATGTATAATGGGCATCACGGTGTGTGGCATATGTATAATGGGCATCACGGTGTGTGACCTATGAATAATGGACTCATTATACATAGGCCACACACCGTGATGCCCATTATACATTTGCCACACACAGTGATGCTCAATATACATATGTGGCTCTCTCTGTGTCCCCGCTGTCACTCTTTCGTAGTAGTAGGTAAGGCTGAAAAAAGACTTGCGTCCATCTAGTTCAACCTGGTATGGATATCCATTGCTGATTTGGTAGGTTCTGGTATTTTACAGACAAATTATATTTCTTATTTGTACCCATGGATTTCTTATTTGTACCCATGGATGTACTCTCTGTCTGTTGTCACTCTCTCTGTCCTTGCCGGGGACATAGCCAGCAGCTCAGAGCCACTAGCCATGCCCCACAGTGGCAAAACGGGGCGTGGCCTCATTGAAATAGGCCACACCCCATATTGCTAGGCCACGCCCCCAAAAATTGGGCGCGCCTGCGGCGCGCAACAGCCCATCGCCCCGCCCCCCCCCCTCCCAGGGCTGCGTCAAGATATTTCCCGGGCTGGTTTTAATTCCCAATCCGCCCCTGCCGGCCGGTATTATGTAAATATTTAAAAAGCTATTGGTGCACCTCTAATCAATCAAAGCATCTCTAATATAATATATATGGTTTGCACAGAAATTGTGCAATACTTAATGACTGTCCTATGTTATGGCTAACCATAGGATAAGGCACATAGGTTTTGCAGAGCTTAATAGGAAGTTTTAGGCATGCATAGGGTTAATATTTTTTAACAGTCTTTGGTATAAGACGATGTTAGTCTGTGAATGGAGGCTTCAAACAAACACACTTGAATATGCACAGCCAAAGGTTAGATTTCCAGCCAAACTTTCTCTCATTTAAACTCAGTCAATAGAGCCCTTTATAAGCTTAAAGATGTTAGTAAGCTTGTTAGAAATAGATGCAAAGAAATTGATACTTAGGCTCCGTTTTTGTAATCCACTGTTAGGAGTTGATTCTTTAGCCCACGCCTGGAGAGGGTTCCTGGCTGTTTGTGCTGATCAGCCTTGTGACGAACGCACTGCTCCGGCTTCCGGGTCTCCCAGCGGTGTTGCAGAGTTCAAAGTAGTAGATGGGGTCTCTTTGATGACGCGTTTCCCCGCCTCTCAGTGTGTCAGCGGCTTCATCATCTTTTGTTTCTATTCTTATTTCTTACATTGCTGACTCTATATATTAATTTTGAGTGCAGGTAAGTTTGCTAGCCCCACAATAGGGGTTGTTGCAATATATACTATGTGTTTGTCTCACACTCCGTCACTCAGGCCGTTGGGATGTCTGGCGGGCTCAGGTAACATTAGCCGGCTATATTTCTGATAGTCAATGCTAACTGTCAAAACTCCACTCAGCTGCACCGTTATTTTAATATATAGCGGTAAGCACAATATGTAATGTGCCAGTAATTCGCTTTGCCCCAAAGTAAAGGTAGCTACAACATATGTTATTTTACACTTAATTGTTTAAGTCTGTCCAATATCTAATGGACTTAGATAGTATTGACCAGATATCTTTACTGGGTATTAGTGTTAATACCTGCTGGACAGTGCCTTTTTTATATTAATTTGTAGCGGTGAACACAGTTTACAGTACGCCGGTAGTCTGCTTGGTTTCAGACTAGGGGTTCCTATAGTATGTGTTTGTCTTGTGCTCCGTCTGTTAGGCCAATCGCCGTAACTGACGGGCTCAGATAATGTTAGCCGGCTATATTTACACCAATCCCCGCTTAGCTGTGTCGCTTCTCTGATGTCTATTCTAGCGGTAGGCACTGTTTCTATTTCTATCTTATAGACTGCTCGATCTAACCAACACATTTAGTAAATTAGTACATTAACATCAAACATTTACACAGCGCGTGCATCCGGCCAAAGCGCATTTCACATATGGCTTTGTCAAGGCTGGACCCGAACGTCATTGCCAGTGGGTATAAATCAGATGGCTGAACCAATCGGATTCATTGTTATGATCATCTGGTATATTCACGTCATCCTTTACGTGCTGGAATAGTTTCTTTAAATCCGTCCCTCCTCCTTGCAGGACATAGGTAACTTGCTGACTCCAAATACTTGTATAAAAGATGAATTTCTATTTCCAGCAGCAAAATTTCCAAAAATTACAAAAACAAGTCTAAAACAAGTCTAAAAAGTGGAAAGAGTGAGGGGGGCGTGGTCTGGACACTGGAGAGACAGGACGCCATTACTGCGAGCTCCCCGAAAAACCCCACAATCCAGAGCCCTTTACCGCTCGCTACCCCCCCCTGAGAGATACAAACACCCCTCTCTCACCCACAAGTGGTCCGGTGCCAGGGGGACCGAGCCGCGGAGCCGGGGAGCACTTCTAAGTGCTCCTGCAGGTTGCGGCCTACTTCAAAACGGGAGCCGGGACCTAAATTTCCGCCCCATTTAGACGGAGACGCTGTGCGCACTCTCACCTTGGAGACGGACACTGCCCGTGGAGACCTCCCGCTGCTACCGGAGCCGGCTGCTACCACACTGCGAAGCCGGGCTCAACACGCTGAACACACAGCTGACGGCGGCTCGCGGCGCGGCGGGCCCTGGAACCCAGAGCACGTCCCCTGACAGAAGGAAAGCCCGGTGACAGGGGCAGGGGACACAATACACCAGGTACCCAGCCTACACCACCATCAGGCCACCAGCCAAAAAGGCCCCCCTTCCCCCTGATTCACCTCTATAACCTTCCAAGCATTGCACACAGTCTCACTATACACCCTTGTAACGCTGCAGAGACAGCAGCCATTTTTTTTGGTGTGATTCCCCTAACTATGGCCCTTATTCTGAATCGTGCGGTACGGCCCGCGTGCGGCCGTACCGCCGATGTTTTTAGTCTGCACATGCGCAGAGGTCAATCTGCGCATGTGCAGCCCAATTCGCCGCAGACGTAGTTCGTCCGCCGCAAAGGGGGCGTATAGGGGCGTGAGGGGCTTCATACCCTCATTTCCCTATGAATACGCCCAGCGTTTCATGGGCATTCCCATGCAAACGCGGGGCGTATGCATGCTAATGAGGGTATGACGCCAGTGATGGGGGCGGAAAGCTGACGTCGCCGGATGTCAGCTCTCAGCCCCCATACAAGCTATCACACGGACGATTGTCCGTGTGGTCTCAGCTTGCGGGACCTGGTGGGGCGTGCGGCCCTGCCTTCGATGGTCGCCGACCATCGAATGCAGGGGGCAGCTCCCACCATGGTGGAGGCGTACGCCCCACCATTTTCTTGCGGATCGCCAGCCGTCCGTGTACGGACGGCCGTGGCGATCCGTATAGTAGGCGGGGATTGGTTGGTGCGGCCGGAGCCCCGTATGCGGCTCTGGCCGCACCGATCAGAATAAGGGCCTATATGCTTCCCCCCTCCACAACAGCACCTGGAAAACTCCTATTACAGACAAAACCACTTTATATCTTATATATATGTGTCTCTCTGCACCCCTGCCATATCTGAAAAGTGCATACTGACAGCCCAGAGCTGAAAATAATACTGAGAAGAATCACTCCACCTCACATACTGTGGAGTTTGGTAGTCCCTAGCTGTGCATGTCTGTGTCTCCTACCCACCCATATCTAAAACTCTCCATCCTCCCCGGAGGGGCCAACCTCCCCGACCTATTAAGGCCAAGCTACCAGAGGAATAAGACTATACCTCACCTCCAGCTACCAACCGAGACACTGAATCACTTTCGATTACCCTCCACTCCTCTGCCTCAGTGGAGAAGATAATTCCCCTGAAGTACCGGCCCACAAAAGAACTCCCCCCATCATAACATCTCCCTTTTTTGTACACAAGAATATCAGGAACACAAAGATCATCGCTTAATAGCTTACATCCTATAGCCCTGACCGATATCTCCCGGCCCTATATAAGGATGTAATCTTCACCACTCTCCCGAGTTCAGGGGAGCACTTCGCATCTATATGATCCTAAGCTCAATGTAACTACCCTTTCCTGCTACAGAGTTCCAAATCCCACCTTTCAACCGAACTTCGACCTTCCCATATAATTACCTATCTCAGGATGCCGAAGGGTAATAAAAAACCCGCTGACCCAGAACTCTCTCAAAGCCTCAAAAAATTTGCATTCTCCACAAAAAAATCGTCACAAGACCCCATTCCTTCACACCAAGAAAACTCTGACTCCGAAGATTCCGACAATGCTCCGCTCACCAGAAAAGACATACGCTCTCTTTTTCATGAGATACAGGAGACAAGAAGATCAGTCCAGGCGATTCAAACCAAAGTACATAAAGCTGTCTCAATCTCAATGATCTCGGAGACAGAACTGATCAACTAGAGACAAAAATGGATGAAGTGATCTCCTCTCACAACGATCAAGAGGAGGAGATCCGTACTTTAAAACAAGAGGTCCAGTCCCTCCTAGACTACCAAGAAGATCAGGACAACAGAGCGAGACACAATAACCTCCGCATTAGAGGCATCCCTGAAGAAGTGGAGGTAACACTGCTGGACGACTACCTCAAAAAGCTATTCTCGCATCTATCCCCATCCACCCCAGAGGACCACCTCCTACTCGACAGAGCTCATCGAGCCCTTCGCCCTCGTTCACAAGAGACCTCGCAGCCCAGAGATGTCATCCTCAGATGCCATTATTTTACAGCAAAGGAAGATATCCTCCGTGAGGCCAGAAAACTTCCATCAGTCTCTTTCCAAGGTCACACCCTCCAAATATTCCAGGATGTCGCCCCCACCACTCTACTCAAAAGGAAAGACTTCAGGCCCATTACATCTATACTAAGAGAGAACAAAATCCGCTACAGATGGGGTTTCCCTTTCCGCATCTTAGTCTGGCACCAGAACCGCTTCCATGCGGCGAAGAACCTAAAAGAAGCTCACCAGCTCCTGGATAACTTGGGCCTGAAAGCGCCTCCCCCACCTGATGACGCGAGCGCCAGGTCCCAGGACTCCCCCAACCCAGACCAACTAAGAACTCCAAGGCGTACCCTGAATCATGACTGGTCTAAGGTACCCTCCGCCAGATAGGCGACCCCAGCCAACCAGCCACCCTGAGGCTCCATTGATGAACTGTCTTGGCACTACCCCCTCAGTACCCAGGTGATATGTGGACTCGCTTATATATCCAATGTTTTTTTGAATGTAGTTAACTCCACTTAATATCACTATTACATACCACTGTTCGGTGGAAGTTGTTCTATGTATTTTGTACAGGCTCTAGACCCTTCTCTCTATGCAGACTATATATACTTATCCACCCCCTTCAAAATTTTATCAGCATACAACCTATAACTCTCGGGGGCCTATCCCCCCTCCTTCCCCTACCCGGGAGGCGCGGAGATACCACCCCTTGCTCAAACCTTTTTATTTTTCTAAAAAGAGAGAGGGAGGACCTTATCGTACTTATTAATTCTATGTAAGTTTGATTATTGTTATGCTGTTCTGTTTCTTTTTTTTGTTGTTGTTGTTTCCCTACAAAACTAGCAGGAAATATCACTTTCACCCTCTTTATATATCTATCTCCTACATGTAGACTTAGCTCCCCCCGTGGACTGGGACCGTCTTATTGACACCATATGTCCACCCTAAATCCAGACCGCGCTCCTTACCTCGGGTTTTATACCCAAGCCCGGTCTCTGTCACTTCGTGACGTTTCCTTATCCCCCCCTGACCGGCAAACTCGACCAGACTCCCCTTTCTCTGGTCTCCAACTCCCCTGTCCTTCCTTCTATTTGCCCCTTTCTTGCTCTCGCCTCTCCCTTACCCTCAAGGTCGATACCCAACTACTAAAAGCCAAACAACCATACCCTACCTCCTATTGCCTGTATTATGCTGTGGCCTTCCCGGGGGGACTTTCAGGGGGGCCCACGTAGCGTTTCCTCACACTCTTCTCCATGGCCCTTAAAGTGTACTCCCAGAATGTGAAGGGACTGAACTCCCCTACAAAACGCACTAAACTCTACCTTACACTTAAACAATCCAAAAGCGACATAGTCTTTCTCCAAGAGACCCATTTCAAAAATCCCTCCCACCCTGAACTAAAATCCAAAGCCTATCCTCTCTCTTTCCATGCGTGTGACTCTAAACAAAAAAAACGCGGTGTGGCCATATTATTGGCCTCACATCTAACATTCGATCTTTTAAATTCGCACATGGACAGGAGAGGGAGATGGCTAATATTAGTAGGTAAACGTAACGGGGCAGAATGTACCTTAGTAAATATTTATGCTCCTAACCAACAACAAGCCTCCTTTTTCAAGAAAATTGATTCCCTTCTTTCCTCGTTTGCCAAGGGATCAGTCATAGTAGCAGGAGATTTTAACAAAGTGCTTGATAGAGTGCTAGACCGCACCACCTCCTTCTCACCTCCCGACCCAAGAGCCCCCTCCTCGGCAACCTTAGCTATACACTCCCTCCTTAAACGCCATCTTCTATTCGACTCCTTTCGCATACTGAACCCCACAACTAAGGACTACACATTCTATTCATATGTTCACAAAACCTACTCACGTATTGACATGATTTTACTTAGCAGAGATCTGACGCCCAAAATACAAGAAGCACAAATTCACCCTATGATCTGGTCGGACCATTGCCCCATCTCCACAACAATAACCACACTAACCTCCCGCCCTACCACATCGACCTGGAGGATGAACGACTTCCTCCTACACAACGCTGAGCTCTCTACCCAGATCAGAGACCAGCTACTTGAATACTTTAAACTTAATGACCTCCCAGATATGTCTCCCTTAACATTGTGGGAGGCCCATAAAGCAGTTTTAAGAGGCCACCCTATAAGTATGGCCTCCAGATATCTAAAATCAATAAGATCCTGCCTCAATAACCTAACTACTAAACTCCAAACATTAGAACGCCAACACAAACTCTCTCCTACTCAATCTAATCTTGATCTCCTTACTAAAGCTAGAGCCGATGTTTCACTTCTTCTCTCAGAGCGTACAGCCAAATCGCTCCAGAAGCTGAAACAAATGTTCTATGAGAAGGGAGATAAGGCGGACAAACTACTAGCCTCAAGACTCAGATCCCAACGCTCGCGAAATAACATCCTAGCCATCAAAACTAAAAACGGCACCTTATCCCACTCCCCCAACACCATTAATCAGGATTTCCAAACCTTTTACCATAACCTCTATAGCCTGCAAAAGGACTCAACAAGCCCAACCCCCACTACCGAGACAATATCAGAATTTCGCCAAAAAGCTAAACTCCCTAAGCTATCTGAGCAATCCTCAGCACAACTGAACCAGGACTTTACAGACGAGGAGATACTGAAGGCCCTGGGAGAGCAAAAGCCATCTAAGGCACCCGGCCCAGATGGCTTCTCGGCCGCCTATTACAAGAAATTCGTACACATCCTGACCCCCCATATAAAAAGGTTGTTTAATGCAGTCCTACACGGATCTCACTTTCCTAAAACGATGCTGGAGGCCAGAATAATAGTAATCCATAAAGAGGGAAAAGACCCTTCTGAATGTGCCAGCTACAGGCCTATCTCTCTGCTAAATATAGATATTAAGATCTACGCTAAGATCCTTGCCTCTCACCTTAGTGCTGTTCTCCCAGGCCTGATCCACTATGACCAAGTAGGCTTCATCCCAGGCCGCCAGGCCAGGGACAACACGAGGAGGGCAATCGATCTCGTCCAGATCCTTAATAACAGACACACTCCCTCTCTTGTCCTCTCCCTAGACGCCGAGAAGGCGTTTGATCGCATCTCATGGCCTTTCCTATTCCAGACCCTCCGAGCATATGGACTATCTGCGGAATTCCTTAGCGCGGTCTCTGCACTATATACAGCCCCGTCCGCCCATATCCTCACTAACGGAACCCTTTCTGACCCCTTTTCACTTTCCAACGGTACCAGACAAGGATGCCCTCTCTCACCCCTAGTCTTCGCCATGGTGATTGAGCCTTTGGCGGCTAGGATAAGACTCTCTGAGAGGGTCAGGGGGGTGGAAGTGGGCACCCATCAATATAAAATATCACTATTCGCTGACGATGTACTACTATCCCTAACCCAGCCCCAGACCTCACTCCCAGCCCTCTACGAAATCATCAATGAATATTGCACCCTTTCGGGATATAAAATAAACTTTACTAAATCCGAAGCTATGATTAACCTAAGGAGGGTTTTTTCTTATATCCAACATGCAAATGCCAAAAGGTCAAATGTGGGGATCGCGTCATTTGACGCGAACAAAGCATTTGACTCAGTTGAATGGCAGTATGTTTGGGGTACCCTTAGAGCATTTGGGTTTGGCGCAGGATTTATTAACCAGGTGGAATTATTGTATAAAAACTCAAAGGCTAGGGTATCTATTAATGGCTACACCTCTGATTCCTTTTCATTATTCAGAGGCACCCGGCAGGGGTGTCCTCTCTCCCCCTTGCTATTTGCAGTGGTGATAGAGCCGCTAGCGTGTCTATTAAGGACCAAACTGATGGGAGCAGGCATAGGGGTTGACCATAGGTATAATCTGGTATCCCTCTATGCAGATGACCTCCTGGTGGGGCTGTCAGAACCTGCGAAAGACCTGCCAAGTGTTATAGAACTAATACAGGAATTCGGGTTATACTCAGGGCTTACAATAAACTGGCAAAAATCGAATTTGATGATAGTAGACAATGATAATGATTTTGAGAGAGAAAGGGTGGGTAACTTCCCTATAGAAATGGTAGATAGATTTAAATACCTTGGGGTCCTGGTATCCAAAAATACAGAAGAGTATATACAAGATAACATCGTCCCCGCTCTGATCGGAGTGAGGAAACAATGTAGAAGTTGGGCCAAATTTCCCCTGACTCTAATAGGCCGGGTCAATCTGGTCAAGATGATCATCCTCCCCAAGCTATTATATATATTTCAACACTCACCTATATATATTAAAGACATGTACTTCAGGAAACTAAACAGTGTTATTTCCTCCTTCATTTGGCGGAATAAACGCCCCAGAATCAAAATGGCCACTTTATGGAGGGATAGAGAAAGGGGAGGGCTCGCACTTCCGAACTTTAAGACGTACTACTGGGCGGCTCAACTGGTACACGTATGCTCATGGGTAAGGGAGGAAGAAATTACATATGAACTGAGGAAGTTGATAGAGTGTGTAGACCCTGGGATTACACCAATGCAAATGCTGCTTCGAGAAGGTGGCTGTCAAAGTTTCCCTCCAATTGTAATACAAGCTATAAAAATATGGAGGGGGGTATGTAAGCTGTGTAAATATGAGGGGATAGACCCAGATTCAGCTATCTTTTCTCTGACCACACTGCGGGAGATTAAGAAACAGGAGACTGGGAGAATATGGGCCAGATATGGGGTATCATCATTAGGACAAGTATATCAGAATAATAGTTTCAAATCATTTGAACAACTTCAGCAGGAATTTAATATCCCTAGGACACTATTCTACAGTTTTCTGCAGCTAAGAAGTGCATTAGCCCAATTTAGCAGAGGAAAAGAGGGTTTTCTGGAAGAAGCTCCAATCAAGCTATTTGTGAAAAAACTAGTCCCGGGGAAAAGAATTGCAAAAGTATATGGTCATCTGTTACTAATGGAGGAAGAGGAGGGGTTACCGTATCTGCGACAAAAATGGGATGAGGATATCTCGGGGGTAGATGAGGAAAGATGGAGGGTGGCCATGGCAGCGCCCAAAAGGGCAACCAATTCTATACGAATTCAGCAAGTGCAGTATAATATTCTTCACAGGATATATATTACGCCGGTAAAACTTAAAAGGTTCAGTGGGGCGAGATCCGATCTATGCCCCAAATGTGGAGATAATACGGGCACATTTTGGCATTTGATCTGGGAGTGTAGATTGGTGCATGACTTTTGGGAACGGATATTCAGGGTCATGGTGAATCTGGGGATACCCAAGGATGTCATTACGGGTCTCAATGTTATCTTAGGAGCATGGGATAAAGAGGCAATCCCAAGGGAGGAGGGTGTACTGGCCGCGAATTTGTCGGCAATAGCCAAGGTGGTCATAGCTAGACACTGGCTTGCACAAAAAGGCCCTGACTTCTCAGAATGGGTTAACTTAGTGAATGTTTCATTTGAGCACGAGAAATATGTTTTCGCCTCACGTGGTGCTAGTGAAAACTTTCACAATATATGGAAAAGATGGCATCAGTCAGAATTGTTTCAAGTGAACTGTAAAGAGCCATAGGCTGTATGCCCATGTGGGATGATTGAATTGAAAAAATGCAAAATTCATTATATGTAAAGCACAAGTAGTAATGCCGAGGCATTATTTTCTCATATACATAATTGTTTATCACTTTTTTTTTTTTTTTATTTATTTATTTAAATTTTGTTTTTTTATTATTATATAGGCACAAGTAGATATTTCTATATATATATTTACCTAGAATATTGTAATGTGTGGATAGTAAATCACGATCGTAAATAACACATAAATAAGTGGAGTATGGTATAACTGTGTGTAATAACATTATAAAGGTGACAAAAATATGAGTAGTCAGGGTTAAAGGAAGAATTAGCGGTGCAAGCTAAGGTAGCAAAAGAAGGAAAAAAAAATATAAGAACTCAGGGGGCCCGAAGGAAGTGTTAGTGACAATCGTGAAAGAAGGGATAGAGTAAAGAATGATCATAAAGACGCAAAAATATAGAGTGATAAAAGTCTGATGTGGGGTGACGGGGCGGGGGGGGGGGATGTACCATGAATATGTGGCTAAGTAAATGGTTAAAAATTTATCTGCACTTGTTTGTGTTCAAAAGTAATGTTTGACTTTTTTTATATGTGATGTTTGAGAATTATAAATAAAGACTTAAATTAAAAAAAAATCCGAAGCCATGCTATTACATACCCCCCCCCCCCCCTAATAAAAGCCTCTCTATTATCCTCCTACCGATTTAAATGGCAAACCGACAAAATTAAATATCTTGGTATATATATAACCTCTAAATACGAACTCCTATATAAAGAAAATCCCCCCCCCCCCTTCTGAACAAGATCAAACAGGAACTCAAAACGTGGAAATCATATATCATCTCGTGGTTTGGGAGGATATCAGCTACCAAGATGACTATCCTACCACAAATCCTTTATCTCTTCCAAACTCTACCAATTAAAGTCCCCACCCAAACCCTTAAAAATATCCAAACCTCGCTCTTTAGATTCATATGGAACAATAAACCACCGAGAATAGCTTTTAGCTCCCTTAAATTGCCCAGATCGAGAGGTGGCAGAGGCCTCCCCGATATTAAATACTATTACTTGGCTTCACATCTGAGCCAGATCACCACTTCCCATGCCCCACCGGGTTCGATAGCTTGGATTGACTTAGAGTCACAACATTTAGGCCTCCGATCGCTAGCCTCTCTTTGGAGCCTTTCAAAATCCCATAGACCGGCCCTCGTCGGCACCCTACCCTCACTTAAATTTCACCTCTCACTGTGGGACAATGCCCTCTACAAATATAAACTATCCTCCTGCCCGTCCCCCCTTACCCCCATCTGGGACAACCATGCCTTTCCCCCTGGAACCTCTCCTTCATCCTTCACGCAGTGGACTAAATCTAAGATTCGCTTTGTCTCTGACCTGCCGACCCAAAACTCATGGCTATCCCTGGAGGAAATAAAGGACAAATTTTCCTCACTGGCACCCCCTCTGTTTGAATTCTTCCAAATCCGACATTATCTCTCATCACTCCCACAAACGGAGACGCTGCGTGACATGACCCCTTTTGAGAGACTATGTGCATCGAACCCTCTCTCTAAGGGCATGATCTCTCAGATATATAACCTACTTATAGACACAACTGCCCCTACACATATCCGCCACGAATCAGAATGGGAAAGAGACTTGGGCTCCCCACCAGATGAGAAATGTTGGGAGGATGTCCGCGAGAGTATTGCAAAATGCTCAATATCCACACGCATCAAGGAGACTACATATAAACTATATTATAGATGGTACCTTACCCCAGAAAAACTCTCCAAGATGTTCCCCACGGTTACACCGAACTGCTGGCGCAATTGCGGACAAAGGGGCTCGCTCATTCATATATGGTGGTCATGCCCAAGGATAGTCCCCTTCTGGGAGGAAGTCCGTTCCCTTATGAAGTCTATATCAGGCCTCACTCTTCCCCTAGATCCATGGTCCTTCTTACTAGCCCGCCCGTTCCAAGACATTGACCCCCCCCCCCTGAATAAACTACTATTGCATATCCTAGCCACAGCAAAACTAGTCATTGCCAAACAATGGAAATCCCCGGTCACACCCCCACAGGCACTCTTAACCAACTATATATGGTATATAGCCCACATGGAGAAAATAACCTATTATCTACACGACTGTCCCCACAAGTTTGACGATGTGTGGAATCCATGGACGGCCATGATGTCCCCCCCACACCCCTCTCAACATCTGGCAACTAGATCCCCCACAAGCGACCCCCTCTCCCGACAGCGGGCGACCTTGAGACCCCCCCCCATCCTCAGACCCATCTTTTTTTCTCTTTCACCCTGCTCTCTCTCTCCCCCCATTCCCCCCCCTTCTTTTGCTCTCCCCCCTCCTCCTCATACCTCCCCTCCCCTTCCCCCCCCCCATAACGTAAGTTAGCCTATAATATGTTTTATACTTCTGAAATGTTTAAACGCAAAAAATTTGTGAAGGCACCTTTATACATCCCACTTGTATGTTCAATTATCCATACTGTGTACCTTCACTTTGTTCAAAAATAAAAAGTAAAAAAAAAAAAAGTGGAAAGAGGCTCCTTGGGTAAGTGGTGTCTGGGTTACCTCCCTATACAGATGGAAGAATCCTCCAGTAGCTGAAGATTACAACCAGCACCAAACCACAAACCTCCTGGATAGTCTCTTTTCCTCCAACAAATGCACTTCGGGCTACAAATGAGCCCTTTTTCAAGGTGTGGAGGTTACCACCACATACACAGTTTATATACCGGTTCCCAATCATAGGCGTGCGCAGCCCGTTTTATTAGGGGGTGCACCATTGGAGGGGGCGTGTCCATCACTATCTACTGGGCGTGTTCATCATCTCCTATTATTACACATAATGAGACACACTAGACATAATGTCACGCACAATAATGCCCATCACACATGCCACACACCGTAATGCCCATTACACATTATGTTAGGGCTTAAAAAAATATTATTAAAACAGGGACAATAGGGACTGTGCACGTCGAAGGCGCGCGCCAAAAATTAACACATACTTACATGCATATTACACATCACACAGCCATTACATAGTATACCACATTCCATATTGCCCATTACACGTTGTACGTGTAATTCCCATTACATGTTACGCCTCACACCATGATGCCCATTACACGTTACGCCTCAGACTGTGATGGCCATTACAGATTATGCCATGGGGGGGGGGGGGATGTGAAATGTTCTTTGCCAGGAGTCACATGCTCCCTGGGAAGGGGGTGGTTAAATGCTCGTTGACAAGGGGAGTTTCATGCTCATTGCTGGGGGTGCGCATTGCACACCAGCGCTCCCGTGAATCTGCACTTCCGGGTAGCGCTGTGCACTCTTCTTATAAGATGCCCACCGGAGCCGCAGCCTCCTTCCCTTTTGAGCCGCTGGCCGGATGCTGCACGCCGCACACTGAAGCTACTTTACCTGTCAGCGGCAGGCAGCATCTGGTCAGCCGCTCAAAAGGGAAGGAGGCTGTGGCGGGCACGGGACACTTGTACCCCAAGTGCCCAGGGGCAAATGCCCGCCCGCACACATAGTATACACACACACACACACACATACAAACAAAAAAAAAAACGGTTTAACCTCAATATCCCTGGAATCAAATAATCCATATGGATCCGCCTGGTATCAGATTGAAGGCCCAGCGATTTGGGTTCGACTGAAATCAACCTCGAGCTTCAGTGATGCCGAAGGGGGAACTGGCAGCCATTGAACTGGGTGGGGGTCGGAATTAGCGGGTCCCATGTTATACTATAGGGAAAACGTTCCAGCTTTGCCTGGCAGTATCTCCGGTTCCCAGGGGGCTAGAGACACGGGGCTGGGCTCGTTGGAAAGCCCCATCCCTCAGCTATGATTAGGAGGTGCCTGTGCACCCCCGGCACCCCCCTTGCGCACGCCTATGTTCCCAATTACACATTTCTAAGTCATAGTGAAAACATGGAGAAAGTGCTTAATCCTAAAATGTCCATAATTCATGTTAACAGTCAAGTATAAACACATACATTTCATGTAAACATAATAAAAAGTACCTCTCCTGTACATATCATACAAGCACAAACATTGCGCATATACAATACCCCATAAACAATAATAGCACTCCAGCAATTCCCATTCCATTCTTTCAATTTTGCTGGGGCACAGCTGTTTTCTAATTCTGCTGGCGTCTCCAGCCACGCTGTGTGCCGCACTTCTGGGTCTTTGAACCGCATCATGATTTTCTCGTCCCAATTTCCGGTGCTGTGTGGAACGCAGTGAACACTCCAGGAAGCGGGCGCAACGCTTCCTAAACGATGGTGGCTGAAGATCTTTTAGCCGCATCTTTCTTAGATTATCACACCTTCCGATGCTCCGTGGAATGCAGGGATCTTCCGACAGCGGGCACAGCGCTTCCTGAGTGATGATAGCTGAAGTCCCTGTAGTTTTTTGTACTGTAAAGTTGGTTCCACTCTATTTTCTTATACCACAGTCTGATTGGGGAATTATATCATGGCTGGAGACGCCAACACAATTAGAAAACAGCTGTGCCCCAGCAAAATTGAAAGACTGGAATGGGAATTGCTGGAGTGCTTTTATTGTTTATGCGGTATTGTATATGCGCAATGTTTGTGCTTGTATGATATGTACAGGAGAGGTACTTTTTATTATGTTTACATGAAATGTATGTGTTTATACTTGACTGTTAACATGAATTATGGACATTTTAGGACTAAGCACTTTCTCCATGTTTTCACTATGACTTAGAAAAGTGTAATTTGGAACTGGTATATAAACTGTGTATGTGGTGGTAACCTCCACACCTTGAAAAAGGGCTCATTTGTAGCCCGAAACGCATTTGTTGGAGGAAAAGAGACTATCCAGGAGGTTTGTGGTTTGGTGCTGGTTGTCATCTTCAGCTACTAGGGGATCCTTCCATCCAGATAGGGAGGTAACCCAGAACACCACTTACCCAAGGAGCCTCTTTCCACTTTTTAGACTTGTTTAAGACTTGTTTTTGTAATTTTTGGAACTTTTGCTACTGGAAATATTTTTTTTTATCTTTTATACAAGTATTTGGAGTCAGCAAGTTACCTATGTCCTGCGAGTAGGAGGGACAGATTCAAAGAAACCTTTCAGTGAACGGTTCTTATCTGCTGTCAAAATCTCCACTGTTACACTCTTCTCTAACCAATCTCTGGAGTCTCACATTTTGGTGATCCATAAGTAAGGTAAGGACCCCTCGGTGTGCTCCAGTTACAGACTCATATCTCTCCTAAATATCGATCTCAAACTGTTTGCAAAACATTTGGCAAACAGATTGAATATGATCTGATACACAATGACCAGGTGGGCTTCGCCCCTGGTTGTAAAGCCAAACACAACACCACTAAGGTTTTGAGCCTTATCCACCTGGCCTCCAAGGGAAGATACCTTCCATTTTGCTTCCTATAGATTCCAGGAAGGCATTTGATAGGGTTAGCTGGATATTTATGATGTCTGTATTGGAGCACATCGGTTTGGTACCAGCAGCACTTCACCAAATACTGGCGCTGTACGAATCCCCTTGAGATAGTGTCCGTGGTAATGGTTCTTTATCAAATTAATTCCCTATACACAATGGCACCAGGCAAGAGTTTCCCTTATCCCCATTAATATTTGTTCTTTGTATAGAGGCTCTAGCCAGGGCTATCAGGGCCAATCCCCATATCCTCGGCCTTACGGTTGGAGATGAGAAATATATATTGGCTATGTTCGCAGATTATTTGCTCGCAATTATCTGACACCACACCACCTCACTCATACACCTTATGCAGGAAATGGAAACCTTCGGCACTCTATCAAATTTTAAAATCAACCTCTCAAAATCAAGTGCACTTAACATTTGTGCCCATTCCTCCATAATATTTGGTCTACATCATGCTTTCCCCTTTTCCTGGCAATCTTCACACATTAGTTATTTAGGTGTTAAACTCCCTATAGATCTATCCCAATCGGTTTCTTTACATTTTCTCCCTCTGCTCCAATCATTACATAGATATTAAAATAATTGCTACCTTAAATAACTGTCATTTTTTGGTAGAATTGGAGTTGTCAAGATGAACACACTTCCTAAATTGCTTTATACTCTCCAGACCTTGTGTCACGGCCTGGACTGTCTGTGTTCCCTGCACTGACCTGGGTGCGCCAGTGGAGGGCGCAGGGAACTGGAAGCGAGGAGGCTTGAGGTAGCTGGAGCTCATGCACGGAGGCTGGAGGGAGATGATCTGCCGGGGACACAGAGGATTGGCTGAGACCTAAAGCAGAGGCGCGGGGTCTAAGCCGACAGTGGTATTCACCAGGGACCCCCGCAAGGGGATATGGACTTCGCTGCAACTGCCGACCAGGTCGCGGCCCTCTGCCCAGGTTCCCCTGTGGCTTTAGCAGAGTTTGGACAACAAGAGTCTTTAATGGGGTACTTAAACCATCGATGGTGATCGATGGCACTGAATGCTATACAGCAACACGGAGGGTACTTGAGGAATGTGAGATGCGGCCTGGAAGCCGGGGAAGACACGAAGGTATCACAGGGAGACGCTGGAGACACTGGGGGTCACTGAAGCGGCTAAGGAGCCGATACTTGAGATCACTGGGGATCGCTGGAGCGGCTAGGGAGCCGGTACTGGAGATCACTGGGGATCGCTGGAGTGGCTAGGGAGCCGGTACTGGAGATCACTGGGGATCGCTGGAGCGGCTTGAGAGCCGAGGGGAGACGGGCACGGAACCCACGGATAACCGGACACTGAGTAAGTAACCTGGGCTGCACGAGAAGACAGGATCACACGGCAGATGGAAACACGTGGAGACTTCTGGCAGGAGTGGAATGACCAGGACGCTGAGAGTAACATAGGTGACAGCGGACTCAGGAAACCGGACCTCTGGAGCACGTGGGGAGTCTTGACAGGAGCTTAACGCTGGAGAACTCACAGGTAAACTGACGAGTTGTTCAAGACAAGGAGGAGACTGTGAGCTGGGCTTTTATTCCTCCAGGTGATTAGGGAATCAGACGCAGGTGATGGGATTAGCCGCAGCAGCAGCACACAGACCAGGAAGTGAGTTGGAGCTTACCTGGATCATGTGACCCGCAGTTTGATCAGGGAATACACCTGGAGCTCACAGTGACGCAGGGGCGACTTGGAAGCAAAAGACATCACGCCAGGGATTACCGACTATGCCGGCAGCCAACCTACGGAGGACACTACCCCAGCGTGCCTGTAAGGGGCGCATGCGAGCAGTGCGAGAACCGGGGTTCATGACAGTACCCCCCCCCCCTTTTAGGGTGGGCACCGAACACCCTTTGGGCTTACTCGGATTGTCTTTATGGAAAGCTGCAATCAAACGGGGAGCATGCACATCTGCAGCATTGATCCAGCTTCTTTCTTCCGGGCCATAGCCCTTCCAATCGATGAGGTATTGGATGTTTCCATATCTTTTGCGAGAATCCACCACCTTATCGATCTCGAATTCAACCCCTCGATGGGTATAAACTCTGGGGAGCTCAGGAGTAGCACTTTGGAACCGATTGAGAACAAGAGGTCGCAATAAGGATATGTGGAAGGAATTTGGGATTTTCAGGTATGGAGGTAGCTTCAGCTTATAAGCTACAGGATTGATCCTTTGGATCACAGGGAATGGCCCAATGAATCGGGGGGTGAACTTCATGGACGGGACTCGTAGGCAAAGATTTCGAGTGGAGAGCCATACCTTGTCACCAAGTTTTAACTGAGGGACTGCTCTTCTTTTACGGTCAGCAAAGAATTTGTATCTTTTTGAGGCTTTCTTGAGAGAAACATGCACATTTTTCCAAACTTGTGAGAAATGCTTGAGTGTGGAAGATGCGGCAGGCACTTCCAAGGCTGGTAAAGGCTCAAAGATCGGTGGTCGAGGGTGTTGACCGTACACTATGTAGAAAGGAGAGTAGCCAGTAGCTGTGTGGTATCTGAAGTTGTGGGCAAATTCAGCCCAAGGCAGCAGACTGACCCAGTTATCTTGTGACGAGGAGACCTACAGGCGGAGGAATGCTTCTAGATCTTGGTTAACTCTCTCCCATTAGACTGCGGGTGGTACGCTGTGGAAAAGTTCAATTTTACCTTCAGGGCAGAACAGAGAGCTCTCCAAAAGCGGGCTACAAATTGCACTCCATGATCGGAGACAATATCTGCAGGGAGTCCATGAATTCGAAAGATATGTTGAATGAAGATCTGGGCGAGCTTGGGAGCAGAGGGCAGGCCAGTCAATGGGATGAAATGTGCCATTTTGGAGAACCGGTCTACCACCACCCAGATGGTATTACATTCTTGAGACCTTGGGAGTTCGGAAATAAAGTCCATGGAAATGTGCGTCCAGGGACGCATGGGAGTGGGCAACGGAAGGAGAGCACCGGCAGGGGATTGACTAAGGATTTTATGCTGGGCACAAGTAGGACATGAGGCCATGAAATCCTGGACATCCTTTTTCATGTGAGGCCACCAATATGACGGGCGAAGAATCTCCAGGGTTTTGTGAACACCTGGGTGACCGGAGAAGGGCGAGGCATGAGCCTAGGATAAGATTTTGGGCTGGAGCTCTGGTATAACCAGCATCTTTCCTCGAGGTGGCACAGGTGACACATGGGTGGCGGCAAAAGCCGTAGGACTGATGATGGGACGCTGTTCTTGCAGAACGGGATAGTGCATCGGCTTTTGCATTCTGGGACCCAGGACGGTAGAAAATTTTAAAACTGAATCGTGAGAAGAATAAGGACCAACGAGCTTGGCGGGAGTTAAGACACTGGGCTGTCTGGACGTACAGTAAGTTCTTGTGATCTGTGAAGATGGACACGGGAAACTTGGCCCCTTCTAACAGATATCGCCATTCTTCCAGTGCAAGTTTAATTGCCAACAACTCTTGATCACCAATGGAGTAGTTTTTCTCGGCAGGGAGGAATTTCCGAGAGAAAAACCCACAGGGGTGCTGTTTGCCATCGTCTGTAACTTGGGAGAGCACAGCACCAACACCCACATTCGAGGCGTCAACTTCCAAGAGGAAGGGTTTGTCTGTATCTGGCTGCCGGAGGATGGGGGCAGATATGAAGGCTTGTTTTAGCAGGTGGAATGCGGACAAGGCTTCTTCGGACCAGACAGCTGGATTGGCACCTTTTTGGGTGAGAGCTGTGATGGGAGCGATGAGGGTGGAGAATCCTTTGACAAATTTTCTGTAGTAGTTGGCAAAGCCAATAAAACGCTGGACTGCTTTGAGAGTGGTTGGTTGGGACCAACTGTTGATGGCTTCAAGTTTTGCGGGATCCATTCGCAACTCTGAGCCGGACACGATATACCCTAGGAAGGGTATCTGGGGGACTTCAAATGTGCACTTGGAGAGTTTACCGTACAATTTATTAGCACGTAAACGGGATAGCACTTCTTTGACTTGAGAACGATGAGACTGGAGATCTGAAGAAAAAATTAAAATATTGTCGAGGTACACAACAAGATATTGATATAGGACATCTCTAAAAATTTCATTGACGAATTCTTGAAAGACGGCAGGTGCATTACTGAGACCGAAGGGCATCACTAGATACTCGTAATGCCCATCTCTAGTGTTGAAGGCAGTCTTCCATTCGTCGCCTTGGCGAATTCTGATTAGGTTGTACGCCCCTCTGAGGTCAAGCTTGGTAAAAAATTTTGCACCTTTGATACAATCAAATAACTCAGTGATCAAGGGAATAGGATAACTGTTCTTGATGGTTATCTCATTGAGACCTCTATAATCTATGCATGGGCGTAACCCTCCATCTTTTTTTTCACAAAAAAGAATCCTGCACCAGCAGGGGAGGTAGAGGGTCGGATGAAACCTTTCTGGAGATTTTCTCGAATATACTCAGACATCGCTTTGGTCTCAGGGATTGACAGAGGATAGGTACGCCCCTTAGGAGGGGACTTCCCAGGGAGGAGATCGATGGGACAATCCCACCGGCGGTGTGGAGGCAGAACATCAGCGGCTTGTTCACTGAATACATCACTGAATTCATGATACACTGAGGGAAGACACGGAAGGCTTTTAATTGTGGAAGATCGAACTGGAGTTACTTCAGTCAAGCAATGTTTCTGGCAATATTCGCTCCATTCCACAATTTGGAGAGATCTCCAATCGATACGGGGGTTGTGGAGTTGTAGCCACGGTAACCCTAACACAAGGTCGTAGGAGGATTTAGGAATGACCAGGAAGTCCATACATTCTTGATGAAGCACCCCTATGTGGAATGAGACAGGGACTGTCCGATGCACAATATCACTTCCGGGAATCCTGCTTCCATCCACCGCTGTTAGGTAGTGAGGCTGGGAAAGAGGCAGAATTGGAATTTTGCACTTTTTTACCAGCTCGGCTGAGATAAAGTTCCCTGCAGCCCCGGAGTCTGCCAGGGCTGAGACTTGCAGGGTACCCACAGGGGACACAAGGGCAACAGGTAGAATCAAGTCAGTGGTGGGAGGAGTTTTACTGAGACAACCTAACCTGACTCCCCCACTGCAGGTTAGGGCTTGGCGTTTCCCGGACGCTCGGGACAGGACCCAATGAAGTGACCGGGGGCGGCACAGTAGATACATAATTTTTCCTTTTGCCTCCTGGACCGTTCCTCTGTAGATAACCTAGATCTACCTATTTGCATAGGTTCTTCTGTAGCGGTTGTCGCAGGACGGTGCTGAGGCAGAGGCGGAACTCGGGGAACTACTTTCTTTAATCTTTCTAAACCTCGCTCTCTTTGGCGCAGGTCTATTTTGACACACAAGGAAATTAATTCTTCAAGCTGCTCTGGGAGATCTCGGGTGGCAAGTTCATCTTTGATGCGTTCTGAAACGCCCAACCAGAAGGCGGCTGTTAACGCCTCATTGTTCCATTTGAGCTCGGAGGCAAGAGTCTGGAATTGAACCACGAATTGGCCCATGGAACGAGAGCCCTGTTTGAGGCGGAGAATTTCTGTAGAGGCTGATGCAGGCCTTCCTGGCTCATCGAATATCCGTCGGAAGGTAGAGACGAATCTGTCATAATTGGTGAGAATTGGATCAGATCTTTCCCAGAGGGATGATATCCAATCTAGGGCAGAACCAGTCAGCAAGGAGACAATATATGCTATCTTGGTTCTGGCAGTCGGAAAGTTCTGTGGTAGAAGTTCAAATTGGATGTCACATTGGTTTAGAAAGCCTCTACAGCCTTTAGGATTGCCATCATATTTATTAGGAGTAGGCAGCTGAAGACGAGGAATATATGCTGGGGCATGAGTGGCAGGCTGATTAGATACCGGTGGCGGAGGTGGCCGGAGGGACTGCTGGAGGGAATCCAGACAAGTGGACACATCCTGGAGGTATGTAATCACCTGCTGCTGCGTCGCTTCTTGTGTTTCTATACGCGAGGTGACATCTTGGAGAGCCGCTGGCCCCACACTATGGTCGCGTGCCGAGTCCATCGGTCTTGAACAATCTGTCACGGCCTGGACTGTCTGTGTTCCCGGCACTGACCTGGGTGCGCCAGTGGAGGGCTCAGGGAACTGGAAGCGAGGAGGCTTGAGGTAGCTGGAGCTCATGCACGGAGGCTGGAGGGAGATGATCTGCCGGGGACACAGAGGATTGGCTGAGACCTAAAGCAGAGGCGCGGGGTCTAAGCCGACAGTGGTATTCACCAGGGACCCCCGCAAGGGGATATGGACTTCGCTGCAACTGCCGACCAGGTCGCGGCCCTCTGCCCAGGTTCCCCTGTGGCTTTAGCAGAGTTTGGACAACAAGAGTCTTTAATGGGGTACTTAAACCATCGATGGTGATCGATGGCACTGAATGCTATACAGCAACACGGAGGGTACTTGAGGAATGTGAGATGCGGCCTGGAAGCCGGGGAAGACACGAAGGTATCACAGGGAGACGCTGGAGACACTGGGGGTCACTGAAGCGGCTAAGGAGCCGATACTTGAGATCACTGGGGATCGCTGGAGCGGCTAGGGAGCCGGTACTGGAGATCACTGGGGATCGCTGGAGCGGCTAGGGAGCCGGTACTGGAGATCACTGGGGATCGCTGGAGCGGCTTGAGAGCCGAGGGGAGACGGGCACGGAACCCACGGATAACCGGACACTGAGTAAGTAACCTGGGCTGCACGAGAAGACAGGATCACACGGCAGATGGAAACACGTGGAGACTTCTGGCAGGAGTGGAATGACCAGGACGCTGAGAGTAACACAGGTGACAGCGGACTCAGGAAACCGGACCTCTGGAGCACGTGGGGAGTCTTGACAGGAGCTTAACGCTGGATAACTCACAGGTAAACTGACGAGTTGTTCAAGACAAGGAGGAGACTGTGAGCTGGGCTTTTATTCCTCCAGGTGATTAGGGAATCAGACGCAGGTGATGGGATTAGCCGCAGCAGCAGCACACAGACCAGGAAGTGAGTTGGAGCTTACCTGGATCATGTGACCCGCAGTTTGATCAGGGAATACACCTGGAGCTCACAGTGACGCAGGGGTGACTTGGAAGCAAAAGGCATCACGCCAGGGATTGCCGACTGTGCCGGCAGCCGACCTACGGAGGACACTACCCCAGCGTGCCGGTAAGGGGCGCATGCGAGCAGTGCGAGAACCGGGGTTCATGACACCTTGCTGATTCATATTCCTGACTCCTGGCTTCATTCAGTTCAATCCTTAATCCAACAATTTTTTTACTCAACAGATCACCCAGACTTAGACGCACCATACTTTGCAACTCTTTTCACACTGGAGATCTACAATTTCCAAACATTAATACTAATTTCCACGCAATCCTTTTAAATAGGATTTTGGATTGGACTAGATACCATGAGGTCAATAAATGGGTGGCTCTGGAGGGATTAGATTTGCAGCAATTACCTGATATTTTTCACTGTATCCCTAGCCTTCTGAGGCCCCTGACTCCTCATCCGACAATATCTCCCACTCTATCTGTATGGAAGGTCCTACAGAAGGTTGTCTAACCTCCAAATTAGGTCTGCTCACATCGTTTCTGGCAAATTCTGACTTTCCTACTGGGTTGACACTGTCCCATTTCTCTAAGTGGGCAGTTGCCAGACTCTTCAGGATTTGTCAGCTGGTGGCTCCCCTCTCAATCAGACAATTCTCTGACTTACAGGAGAGATGGAACATCCCACAATTAGATTTCTGGAAGATTCTAAAAGTGAGACATTTCCTAAACCCAATATAAAGTTCTAACCCATTTTGCAATGTATTCCTCTGTCTTATTGCAATGCTGGCGGTGCTCCACAGCGAATTGATCCTTCCACCAAATTTGGTGGGACTGCCTACTTCTTAAGACTTTCTGAACAGAGGTAAGTGAAATTTCCCATGATATCCTTTATATCTCAATTCCAAGATACACAGCTTTCTGGTTATTAAACTACTCCTCTAATCCCTTCTCCCAATTTCAGAATTCACTGTTGCTGTATTTAAGCAATACGGCACGTGCTGTGATTCCTGTTTTGTGGAGAGCTACACCCCCTCCATGTCACGCCTGGTTTTCTAAATTAGATTATTTTATGTCCATGGAAAATCTACTCCTTTCATCAATAGGGAAATTGTTTGAATTTGTAGCCACTTGGTATCCCTGGCTTGAATATAAAGCTTCACCAGCATATAAAGACTAGTCCAAAAATCGCACCATATCGCACAAAATCGCATGAGATGCGAATTCACGGGAAAAAAGTGTGATGTGGTGCGATTTCGGGCGAGTTTTAGTAATGAAAATGTGCGCATTTTCAGTCATGAAAATGTGCACATTTTCAAATGTGCGATATAAAAAAAAAAAAAACGGCGTGGGGTCCCCCTCCCGATCATAACCAGCCCCGGGCTCAAAGAGCCGGTGCTGGTTTAATAAAATCAAGGCAACCAACAAGTTGGGGTTCCTCCGATTTTATGAAACCAGCACCAGGCTCAAGGGCCGGTTCTGGTTCCCCAAATACGGGGGACAAAATGACTAGGGGACCCCCGTATTTAAAGAACCAGCACCGGACCCAAACAGCCAGCAGGGTAATGCCACAGCCGGGGGGAGACTTTTTATACAAGACCCCCGGCCAAAGCATTCAGCCCTGTGGCTGGTCAGCATGGGCAGGGGTCCTGGGGAAGTGGGGACCCCCCCAAAGAAGGGTTCCCCCCCCTCCAGAACTTACCTGCCCATGCTGAAGCCCGGGGCTGTCCTCCATGCCCCTGGGCTGTGGGCATGGAGCTGATTTTGTGTAAAATCAAGTTCAATCTATTGTTTTTAACAGTGGTACTACAAGTGCCAGCAAGCCTCCCCTGCAAGCTGGGACTTGGAGAACCACAAGTCCCAGCCTGCAGGGCATTAAAGGGCCCGCTGTAACTTGTAGTTCTACTGTTAAAAAAATAGTACACAAAACACACACTGACACACATTTTAAATAAAAGTTTAATACACAAATTCATACTTACCTATCTTTATCCCGTCGGTAGGTCGCTGGCTCCGGTGTCGCTGGCTCCGGTGTCGCTGGCTCCGGTGTCGGCTGCTCCGGTGTCGGCAGCTCTGTGTCGGCAACTCCGTGTCAGCGGCTCCGTGTCGGCGGCTCTGGGGTCGGCGTCCTGTCCGACGATAATCCATGTTGGACCTGTGGAAGTAAATCCTACTCACCAGGTCCACCATGGATGGTCTTCTGTCTTCTCTTCTCTCTTCTCTCTTCTCTCTTCTTCTTTATCTTCAAGCTCTTGCGGCTCCGGCAGCTCCATTCGGCAATATGATGAAAGGCGCTGGAGATGTTTGATCTTCAGCGCCTAACATCAGAATGATTCTATTGGCTGCTCAGTAGCCAATGAGAAGCGCCGCTGGGAGCAGCCAATAGAATCATTCTAAGCACCGGCGTTGAAGAGGCAACATGTCTCCGCAGAGACACGGAGCCGCCGACACAGAGCCGCCGACACCGGAGCCGCCGACACCGGAGCCAGCGACACCGGAGCCAGCGACCTACCGACGGGATAAAGATAGGTAAGTATGAGTGTGTGTGTGATGTGTGTATTAAACTTTTATTTAAAATGTGTGTCAGTGTGTGTTTTGTGTACTATTTTTTTAACAGTAGAACTACAAGTTACAGCGGGCCCTTTAATGCCCTGCAGGCTGGGACTTGTGGTTCTCCAAGTCCCAGCTTGCAGGGGAGGCTTGCTGGCACTTGTAGTACCACTGTTAAAAACAATAAATTGAACTTGATTTTACACAAAATCAGCTCCATGCCCACAGCCCAGGGGCATGGAGGACAGCCCCGGGCTTCAGCATGGGCAGGTAAGTTCTGGAGGGGGGGAACCCTTCTTTGGGGGGGTCCCCACTTCCCCAGGACCCCTGCCCATGCTGACCAGCCACAGGGCTGAATGCTTTGTCCGGGGGGACTTGTATAAAAAGTCTCCCCCCGGCTGTGGCATTACCCTGCTGGCTGTTTGGGTCCGGTGCTGGTTCTTTAAATACGGGGGACCCCTAGTCATTTTGTCCCCCATATTTTGGGAACCAGCGCCGGACCTTGAGCCTGGTGCTGGTTTCATTAAATCAAGGGGACCCCTATTTGTTTGTCCCTCTGATTTTATGATACCAGCACCGGCTTTTTGAGCCCGGGGCTGGTAATGCTTAGGAGGGGGACAGCACGCCAGTTTTTTATTTACATTTCTTTTTTAACTATTTTTTTACAGCAGAAGCATGCACAGATCTCAATGATCTGTGCATGTTTCTGCCTAAATCGCCAGTCAGAAGCTGGTCTATATTTTTTGCGATTTTTTTTAAGCTCCCATATGCGACTTTAGAACTCGCATCCTATTACATATGCGAGTTCTATAGTTTACTATGGGAAAACATCTGGATGCGATTTTCAGTGTGCCTGAAAATCGCATCTTTAAAATGTGCGATTTCGCGGTAAAAAATGCGATTTTTACCGCGACTCGCATCCTATTACATGTGCGATTTTTAGAAAAAATGCGATTTTGGTCAATTTTGACAAAAAATCGCAAAAGTCTAAAAATCGCACCCTATTACATATCGGCCTATATGTCCACGTTGTACACAGCTATGTAATACTATTATGCTTTGTTATCTCTTATGCTCTCTATTGAATTCCCATAGTTGATCAATTACCTCTCTCTTTTTCTTCTCTCTTTATTCTTCCTTTACCTTTTTTCCCCTATTCTATTTTGAAAAACCCTAAATATAATCTGGAAGTTTTGAGAAATATACCCCTCTCAACAATTCTAGTTAAATATACTTCACTTATGGTTTTATAGTAATTATGCTGTACATATTATAAGCGGTCTCGATGCGTCGAGATCTGTTGTTGATCTGTTGTTGTTGTTGTTTTTGGTGTGTGTTTTGTTCTTGGAGAGTGCTCTCTTGGCTTGTATTTGTATGATGGATGTATTTGTGATTTGCTACATTGGGTGTGTTGTGGTCATCATTCGGAACTATCCACTATCCTTCTTTTCCCCAGGCAATGTAATAAAGCAATGAAGAAGGCAAGTCAGATGCTTGGTTGCATACGGAGAGGTATCAGCAGTATAAATAAAGACGTAATAATGCCAAAGAAGAGCAACTAAAATCGTGCATGGCCTACATCACAAAACGTACCAGGAAAGACTAAAATATCTTAATATGTATACTTTAGAGCAGAGAAGGGAAAGGGGGGACATGATAGAAACTTTCAAATATATCAAGGGTTTTAACAAGGTACAGGTGGGAGACATTCTTCACAGGAAGAGGAGCAACAGAACACGAGGACATGCACTGAAACTAGAGGGAGGAAGATTCAGGGGAAATGTGAGGAAGAATTTTTTCACAGAAAGAGTAGTAGATAAGTGGAATAGCCTCCCAACAGAGGTGGTAGACGCAAATTCAGTAGTACAATTTAAACATGCTTGGGATAAGCATACTGATATCCTTACAAAAAAATAAGGATCAAATATGGTTTGAGGTAACATGTTTAAAAAAAGGGGCAGACTATGGCCCTTATTCTGCATCGGACGGTACGGCCCGCGTGCGGCCGTACCGCCGATGTTTTTAGTCTGCACATGCGCAGAGGTCAATCTGCGCATGTGCAGCCCCATTCGCCGCAGACGTATTTCGTCCGCCGCAAAGGGGGCGTATAGGGGCGTGAGGGGCTTCATACCCTCATTTCCCTATGTATACGCCCCGCGTTTCATGGGCGTTCCCATGCAAACGCGGGGCGTATGCATGCTAATGAGGGTATGACGCCACTGATGGGGGCGGAAAGCTGACGTCGCCGGATGTCAGCTCTTAGCCCCCATACAAGCTATCACACGGACGATTGTCCGTGTGGTCTCAGCTTGCAGGAGCTGCTGTGGCGTGCGGCCCTGCCTTCGATGGTCGACGACCATCGAATGCAGGGGGCAGCTCCCACCATGGTGGAGGCGTACGCCCCACCATTTTTATGCGGATCGCCAGCCGTCCGTGTACGGACGGCCGTGGCGATCCGTCTCGTGGGCGGGGATTGGTTTGTGCGGCCGGAGCACCGTGTGCGGCTCCGGCCGCACCAACCAGAATAAGGGCCTAGATGGGCCAAGTGGTTCTTATCTGCCATCAAATTCTATGTTTCTATGTTTCTGTATTTGGTCTTTACATTGCCTTTTTTTGATGGATGCTGTTTACCATCAATACATATTATACAACAAAATATTATACAACAAAAAAAAAACATGCCAGACTTATAAAACAGACCCAGCCGATACCCACCTTCTTTGCTGGTTATTTAACATAAACAGCAAACAAATTTGACAGTGGTAAGGTGGCTGCCATTTACACACTGCTATCAACTCCTAATTTGCCCTGTTGTACTACAGGCACAAACTGAGGAGGGTTGTACAGGCTGGGCAGTACTCGATGCCGCTGAAATCAGGAATATGACCAGGCAAGACAACACCAGGAACACAAAGAATCCCAGTATGTTTGCATCTCAGATGACATTATTTCCTGCCCAGTGGGAACTTCTGTTTTGCATGATGATGGAACCAGCCATCAACTAGGACAGTTACCAGAAAAGGGTTTGACCTATGTACATGGATACAAGAAAGGGGCTAAGTATGTGTTAGTGAGACTTAACCAACGGTGCCACTAATCTCTGAAGTGCTCTCCTGATTTCATGATTACGGAGACTATATATGAGAGGATTGACCACGGGGATCACTGTTGTATAGATCACAGTCAATATCTGTTCGAGGAAATTGGATTGGTCTGATGGTGGTATCATATAGACAGATATAGCATTAACATAGTACATGGTCATGACGATGAGGTGGGATGAGCAGGTGGAGAAAGCTTTATTTCTTCCTTCCTTTGATTTAATATGCAATATAACACTGACAATTTTTTTGTATGACATTATATTAATGAAAACTGGGCAAACACCAACTAAAAGTATGTTTACATATATAATGACATAGAACATGCTTGTGCCAGAACAGGCGATATTAATCAGAGCTTTAGCATCACAGAAGAACTGATAGATGGTGTCTGATCGACAGAAGAACATTTTAAGAATTGAAACTGAACACATCATTGAGTTTAGACATGCACATAGCCAGATCATAGCCACCAGCAGGATACAGACCTTCTTCCTCAGTATCTGGTGGTAGTGTAAGGGATGACAGATGGCGATGTACCGGTCGTACCCCATCACAAATAGTAGTAAATCCTCGGAGCTGGCAGTTAGGAGGAAGAAGTACACCTGAGTGAAGCATTGTGGGAAGGACATTGTGTTATTCCCGGATAGTAATATGTCCAGCAGTTTGGGGACAGTTACTGTTGTGTAGCACATGTCTACAAAGGACAAGTTACAGAGAAACAGATACATGGGGGTGTGTAAACGGGAATCCAGACATATAACTGCTATTATAGTCGTATTCACCAGGACTACAAACAGAAATACTAGGAAAAAAACACAGAAAATAAGGGGTCCATCACCGGCTTTCATGGAAAATGGCACAATATGGAATTCTATTATATAAGTAATGTTCTCCATGGGATTCTGCAAGACAATAAAAGTACCAATATAATAATAATAATAATAATAATAATAATAATAATAATAATAATAATAATAATTATCATCATCATAATAATAATAATAATTATCAGAAGAGGGAGAATGTCACACCAGGGGTCTGAGTCAGCCTGACTAAGACCTCTGGTGGGGGTCTGGGTTGGTAATGAAACCTGGCAGGCTTGAGGAGACCCTTGTGCATATGAGCACGACAGTGCACCCAGGGAAAAGCAGACGATGATAAAATACAACTGGTTTATTTTAGATGAATAAAGATGGTACAGGCAGTATGCTTAAGCGGTGGTATGGCAATACAGTCTCTAAAATGAGGAAGCGATACTACTTGCACTGATGACAGATCAATGGTGGAACATCGGATGGATAATGGAGTAGTGATGTCTGGAGTATCGGACCGGAGGATGAGCTGTGGAATCCAGATGGAATGGATGGAGACAGCTGGAGATGAAAACCGGAGTATCGGATTAGGATTGATGGTGGACCATCGATGGAGCTAGGCTGAAGCTGGAAGGTAAGTATGGCAGCAGGTGGAATCACAGGTGAAATCACAGGTGAGCCTGGATGGACACAGGACTGTAACCCTGGCTGGACACAGGCGATGGTGAACCCGATATTCACAGGCGATGGTGAGCCCGGATGGACACAGGCGATGGTGAGCCCGCATGGTTCAGCGACTGGAGCACCTAGATGGAACACTGCAGTAAAGAGAGAATACCAGCAGACAACACTTGCATATCAGAATGACAAATGAAGCACTAGCACTGGAGTGAGAGCTCCCAGGATACTCATACCCACAGGGTAACCGTGATTGGCTGGGCAGGTATACTGGGAGATCAAACCAGGCTAGCATTGGGTGAGGCAGACATGTGACCGAGAAAACATGGCAGCCCCCATGTCAGGCTAAGGCGGGAAAGTATGTTTGTATCTGCCATGCTTGTGGCCAGGAGCAATGGCAGCGGACAGGGAGTCTATTGAGCACTGGACGCTGTCACTGGTGATGAGGGAAGTGGTGCGCCACGCAGCCACGGACTCAGCAGCGCTGAGAGGACTGAGAGATGACAGGGAGAGAGGCCCACAGCTTACAGGATGCCGGCAGCGCCGGGACCTATAACACAAGTTTAGCCTGCGCAGGCACTTAGCTGGTAAGGTACATGGCTTCAGTACTCGGATTGTGACAGAGCAGAATAATACCTTTCCCCTCCTTTTACATTTAATACACAGAATATAACTAAAATGCACAAATATTCTACACATGTTCAATGTGGTTGTGGTTGTGGTTGTAGAACATTTTCCATTTTCTTAAAACTCTGCTACTTCTCATACCTATATCATGCACTATAAACACTTTATTTGCATGTTCACAGTTTTTTTTTATGTGTTTTGGTTTTTTAATCGCACAATTGTTTTTTTGTATATGCATTTGCACTGCCATGCCTCGGCATTGAGTACCTTTTATTGAATTTATGTGCACTATTTATTGAACTTATCCATATATTTTATGTACCATAATCTTTTTAGATACTACACACCTGTGATGTAAGGTCGGCCCCACGTCCACCACCAAGTACGGCGCCGTGACGACAGGTCAGGTGATCCAGAACAGAGGGGGGGCGGGGATGCAGCACCAAGTAGGGAGGTATAAAGGTATATGTTGTAACTAGTCACTTTGTCTTCTGCACCTTGATAAAGAAGCCGCACCGGCTTTGAAACGTTGGGTTATCATCCAGACTCCTGGTGTCTTTATTTCAGTGAGTGCCGCCACTACCCAGTCTCCATATACCCCGGGCACCTCTCGGCAAACACAGCGGGGGGCACCTACGTTTTTCCAGTGGATATTCAGCGAAGAATACGGAGTGCTGCTACTCACAGAACTCTAACTCTCTCTCTCTCTCTCTCTCTCTCTCTCTATATATATATATATATATATATATATATATATATATATATATATATATACTTTTTTTCTTTTGCAAACATAACTTGATGTCTGTAACTCTTGGAGAAAATACAAAGTGTCATTAAAGGGCTAGACATAAAGCCACTGAACTTTCAAGTTAGCAGAAGATACACAGAAGCTACCCCTTTTGACTTTAAGGCATACATGGAAAATGTATCCCTGCAAAAGGTGGACATAGAGAAGCAGCGGCCACTTATATTTTATTTCTAATATTTTTTGGTCTTTCTATCTTTATTCACTATATTTTAATATTTCACAAGTTTTTACTGTATATCATTAAAAGTTATATTTTATGAATGGTCTTGTGACTTTCAGTGCACCCACATGAACATGAATACTTATCTTTTCTTGTTATGAATCTGTCTAATACTAAGTAGTGGGTAACACCTCCTTTGTATAAAAACGTAATAAAGGGACATTATCCCCGTAATACAGCCATTTAAGTGGCGATAGGAAAGTCTTTGTACACGAAAAATTAAAGACTGATGCAGGAATCCTCTATGCTTTTGTATGGATTATAATGTGCCTAGTTGTAACAATGAATGAAGTCACCAAATATTATGGAATGCAAAATGTATCTTTCAATCTGAATTACTCTTGACAAGATGCATACTGTACTATTGATCTGTTGGTAAAATGGGCACATATCAGTAATACATGAAAGCAATGAGGGCGTAGAAGGAACAACTGCAGCAGTTTGTTATCTATCATTTGGCCCTTTTGCTACCCAAGTGCAACGGTCAGTTCTGTCCACCATTGCCACACAGGGCCTTATTCTAGTTCACTCTTTCTGACAAAATCCTTCTTAGATGGACAAAACCATGTGCACTGCAGGGGGGCAGATGTAATATGTGCAGTGTATTAGATTTGGGTGAGTTATTTTTTCTGTGCAGGGTAAATACTGGCTGCTTTATTTTTACACTGCAATATAGATCTCACTTTGAAGTAAAACCCCTCTCAAATCTAATTCTCTCTGCACAAGTAACATCTGCCCCACCTGCAGTGCACATGGTTTTGTCCATCTAAGAAGGAATTTGTCAGAAAGAGTGAACTAGAATAAGGCCCACAATGTGATCCTGAGCTCCTGCTACTACCTGAGTGCAATCCTGAACACGTCGACACAGTGTGCCAAAGGTATTCAGCCTTTGCAAGTGATGAAGTGGAGAATGAGGAAGAGTGATAAAGTACCAGCCAGTCAGCTCCTAACTGTCATTTCTCAAACACAGCCTGTAGCATAGCAGTAAGGAGCTGTTTAGCTGGTGCTTTACCACTCTTCATCTCTCTCTACTTTACCATTTGTTGACGCTTATTACATTTGGGGCCTGAATCACGTGTACATTCGCCGCTTAGCGAGCGGGTAAACGTCCGCGCAGCAGGCAAATGGAGGTGTAGCTTACACATCCATTCACATGTGGGCGTACATGGGAAAAATAATTTGATGGTCGCCGACCATCAAATTATTTTTTTCCCTGTTCGCAAATAAAAGTAATTCTAGACTGACTATTATTTGCTTCGGAAAGAACGAGAACATCGGAAAGAACGAGAATCATGTGATGTCAGCCACCTGCCCCATGCAGGCTTCCCACGCATGCGTTCACATGGGGACACCCAGCTTTTTTCATGGTGCACCAACCATTTTTGTGGGCACACCCAGGAAACGCTAGGTGTGCCCATGTGACAGCCCCCCCACCCCACACACACACTTCCTGCCCCGCCGTGTGCAAACACCTCAATGACTGTGACAGTCGCAGAAGGCATTTGCACATCGGGTCTGCACATATTTGCTGATACACATGTGCAGACCCGAAACATCGGTCCCCGCAGTGAATTTGCAGGGGACTGATTAAACCTGAATCAGGCCCTTGGTCCACTCTGCCTGAGTAATAATATTAGCTCCTCCCACTCCGCTGCCCAAAGCAAAAACAAACCTGTGCAGCCGTTATATAGTTGGATGGATAATTTCCTATAAGTCCAGACAGGTTTTTCTGTAAATACAGTTTAATTTATTAACCCCTTCCTGACAGAGCCAGTTTTTGCGTTCCTGACAGAGCCCTTTTTTTCAAATCTGACATGTCTCACTTAAGTCGGGATAACTTTTTTTTGCTTTTACTTATCCCAGTGATTTTGAGATTGTTTTTTCGTGACACATTGTACTTCAAATTAGTGGTAAATTTGGGTCGATTACAGTCTTTGTTTTTTTGTGAAAAATACCAAAATGTCGTAAAAAAATGGAAAATTTAGCAATTTGCAAAATGTTAAATTTTCTGCTTGTGAGACAAATAATCATACCACTCAAAATAGTTAATAACTAACATAGACCATATGTCTACTTTATGTTGACATCATTATTTCAACTTCCTTTTAATTTTTTTGGACACTAGGAGGCTTACAATATGAATAGCAAATTCTCAAATTTTCAAGAAAATTTCAAACACTGATTTTTTTAGGGACCAGTTCAGTTCTGATGTGACTTTGAGGGACTTGTATGTGAGACACCCCCATAAATGATACCATTTCAAAAACTGCACCCCTCACAGTATTCAAAACAGCATTTTGGAAGTTTGTTAACCCTTTAGGTGTTTCACAGGAATTAAAACAAAGTGTAGGTGAAATTTCAAAATTTCATTTTTTTTGCAGATTTGCAATTTTAATACATTTTTCTAAGGAACACAGTACATTTTACTAGAGAAATGTGACTAAAAATTGATTCCCCCAATTCTTTTGTTTTCATAAATATCCTATATGTGGCCCTAGTGTGCACGTTGACCAAACCACAGGCTTCATAATAGAAGGAGCACCTACTTGATTTTGGAGCCTCCTTTTTATGAGATTATTTTTTAGGCACCATGTAGGTTTCTAGGCACCATAAGATGCTAAAAGTTAGGAACCCCCCCACAAGTGACCCCATTTTGCAAACTACACCCCTCAGGGAATTCATCTAGGGGTATAGTGTACATTTCAAACCCCCAGGGGTTTCACCAATTGTGGTACAACTGGGCAGTGAAAATGAAAAATTACATTTTTTACACAAAAATGCAGTTCTGGCTCAAAATTTTTCATTTTCAGAAGGTATGAAGGAGACAACGCACCCCAAAATCTGTGCCCCAATTTCTCCCGAGTACGGCAATGCCTCACATGTGACCAAAAAATACCATTTGGGTGCATGGCAGGACTCAGAAGGGAAGGAGTGATTTTTGGATTTTGCAGCTCAGATTCTGGTGGAATTTTGGTGGGTGCTATGTCGCATTAGCAAGACCCCCCAAGCACCAATACAGTGGAACCCCCCCACAAGTGACCCCATTTTGCAAACTACACCCCTCAGGGAATTCATCTAGGGGTATAGTGTACATTTCAAACCCCCAGGGGTTTCACCAATTTTGATACAACTGGGCAGTGAAAATGAAAAATTACATTTTTTTACACAAAAATGCAGTTGTGGCTCAAAATTTTTCATTTTCAGAAGGTATGAAGGAGAAAAAGCACCCCAAATTCTGTGCCCCAATTTCTCCCGAGTACGGCAATGCCTCACATGTGACCAAAAAATACCAGTTGGGTGCATGGCAGGACTCAGAAGGGAAGGAGTGATTTTTGGATTTTGCAGCACAGATTTTGGTGGAATGAATGGTGGGTGCTATGTTGCACCAATACAGTGGAACCCCCCCACAAGTCACCCCATTTTGCAAAGTACACCCATCAGGGAATTCATCTAGGGGTATAGTGTACATTTCAAACCCCCAGGGGTTTCACCAATTTTGATATAAGTGGGTAGTGAAAATGAAAAATTACATTTTTTTACACAAAAATGCAGTTCTGGCTCAAAATTTTTCATTTTCAGAAGGTATGAAGGAGAAAAAGCACCCCAAAATATGTGCCCCAATTTCTCCCGAGTACGGCAATGCCTCACATGTGACCAAAAAATACCAGTTGGGTGCATGGCAGGACTCAGAAGGGAAGGAGTGATTTTTGGATTTTGCAGCTCAGATTCTGGTGGAATGAATGGTGGGTGCTATGTCGCATTAGCAAGACCCCCCAAGCACCAATACAGTGGAACCCCCCCACAAGTGACCCCATTTTGCAAACTACACCCCTCAGGGAATTCATCTAGGGGTATAGTGTACATTTCAAACCCCCAGGGGTTTCACCAATTTTGATACAACTGGGCAGTGAAAATGAAAAATTACATTTTTTTACACAAAAATGCAGTTCTGGCTCAAAATTTTTCATTTTCAGAAGGTATGAAGGAGAAAAAGCACCCCAAAATATGTGCCCCAATTTCTCCCGAGTACGGCAATGCCTCACATGTGACCAAAAAATACCAGTTGGGTGCATGGCAGGACTCAGAAGGGAAGGAGTGATTTTTGGATTTTGCAGCTCAGATTCTGGTGGAATTTTGGTGGGTGCTATGTCGCATTAGCAAGACCCCCCAAGCACCAATACAGTGGAACCCCCCCACAAGTCACCCCATTTTGCAAAGTACACCCCTCAGGGAATTCATCTAGGGGTATAGTGTACATTTCAAACCCCCAGGGGTTTCACCAATTTTGATACAAGTGGGCAGTGAAAATGAAAAATTACATTTTTTTTACACAAAAATGCAGTTCTGGCTCAAAATTTTTCATTTTCAGAAGGTATGAAGGAGAAAAAGCACCCAAAAATATGTGCCCCAATTTCTCCCGAGTACGGCAATGCCTCACATGTGACCAAAAAATACCAGTTGGGTGCATGGCAGGACTCAGAAGGGAAGGAGTGATTTTTGGATTTTGCAGCTCAGATTCTGGTGGAATTTTGGTGGGTGCTATGTCGCATTAGCAAGACCCCCCAAGCACCAATACAGTGGAACCCCCCCACAAGTGACCCCATTTTGCAAACTACACCCCTCAGGGAATTCATCTAGGGGTATAGTGTACATTTCAAACCCCCAGGGGTTTCACCAATTTTGATACAACTGGGCAGTGAAAATGAAAAATTACATTTTTTTACACAAAAATGCAGTTTTGGCTCAAAATTTTTCATTTTCAGAAGGTATGAAGGAGAAAAAGCACCCCAAAATCTGTGCCCCAATTTCTCCCGAGTACGGCAATGCCTCACATGTGACCAAAAAATACCAGTTGGGTGCATGGCAGGACTCAGAAGGGAAGGAGTGATTTTTGGATTTTGCAGCTCAGATTCTGGTGGAATTTTGGTGGGTGCTATGTCGCATTAGCAAGACCCCCCAAGCACCAATACAGTGGAACCCCCCCACAAGTGACCCCATTTTGCAAACTACACCCCTCAGGGAATTCATCTAGGGGTATAGTGTACATTTCAAACCCCCAGGGGTTTCACCAATTTTGATACAACTGGGCAGTGAAAATGAAAAATTACATTTTTTTACACAAAAATGCCGTTCTGGCTCAAAATTTTTCATTTTCAGAAGGTATGAAGGAGAAAAAGCACGCCAAAATCTGTGCCCCAATTTCTCCCGAGTACGGCAATGCCTCACATGTGACCAAAAAATACCAGTTGGGTGCATGGCAGGACTCAGAAGGGAAGGAGTGATTTTTGGATTTTGCAGCACAGATTTTGGTGGAATGAATGGTGGGTGCTATGTTGCACCAATACAGTGGAAACCCCCCACAAGTCACCCCATTTTGCAAACTACACCCCTCAGGGAATTGATCTAGGGGTATAGTGTACATTTCAAACCCCCAGGGGTTTCACCAATTTTGATACAAGTGGGCAGTGAAAATGAAAAATTACATTTTTTTACACAAAAATGCAGTTCTGGCTCAAAATTTTTCATTTTCAGAAGGAATGAAGGAGACAAAGCACCCCAAAATGTGCCCCAATTTCTCCCGAGTACGGCAATGCCTCATGTGTGACCAAAAAGTGGCAGGACTCAGAAGGGAAGGAGTGATATTTGGATTTTGCAGCACAAATTCTGGTGGAATGATGGTGGGTGCTATGTCGCATTAGCAAGACCCCCAAAGCACCAATACAGTGGAATCCCCCCACAAGTGACCCCATTTTGCAAACTACACCCCTCAGGGAATTCATCTAGGGGTATAGTGTACATTTCAAACCCCCAGGGGTTTCACCAATTTTGATACAAGTGGGCAGTGAAAATGAAAAATTACATTTTTTTACACAAAAATGCAGTTCTGGCTCAAAATTTTTCATTTTCATAAGGTATGAAGGAGAAAAAGCACCCCAAAATCTGTGCCCCAATTTCTCCCGAGTACAGCAATGCCTCACATGTGACCAAAAAATACCAGTTGGGTGCATGGCAGGACTCAGAACGGAAGGAGTGATTTTTGGATTTTGCAGCTCAGATTCTGGTGGAATGTTGGTGGGTGCTATGTGGCATTAGCAAGACCCCCGAAGCACGGTGAAATGATGAACCTAATAATCCATAGATGTGTGGTATATTTTAAAACACTCCTTTATACATAGGCCGGGTTTGTCGGGGCAAGTTTCACAGTGGAAAATAGTTTCCTTTCTTATTCCCTTTTTATAGCAAACTTTGCACCTTTTTTGTGTCCTGCCCTTTCTTGCAGTGGAGGGGATTTCGTTCGGAAAATGCTGCCCTGGTACAATACGGGGGCCAGTACTAGAAGTACTGGGGCCCTCTGCCTGCTGGTTCCCAAATACTAGGCCCTTTATGACTTCCTCTTGAAAGTGCATAAATGTCCCCCTCTGGCCGGTAGAACGGAATAGCACGTAAGCGTTATACAGTGCCATCTGGATGATATACACGGCCAGCTTCTTGTACCAGATTTTTGTTTTCCGCAGGGCACTGTACGGCTTCAGTACCTGATCTGAAAGATCCACTCCGCCCATGTACCTATTGTAATCCAGGATACAATTAGGTTTTGAGGTGTGGGTACTGGTACCTCGTACAGGGACGGAGGTGGTACTGTCTCCGTGAATTGTTGTCAGTATAAGGACATCCCTCTTGTCCTTATATTTGACCAACAACATATTTTCGGTGCATATTCCCCTGCTTTCACCCCTTCTCATTACTTGGGCAATGTGCGTTTTTGGGAGGCCTCTTTGGTTCTTGCGCACAGTACCGCAAGCTGCTGTACCTCTTGAACCAAGGGCCTTAAACAGGGGGATGCTAGTGTAAAAGTTATCCACATAGAGGTGATAACCTTTATCCAGGAAGGGGTGCACTAAATCCCAGACAATTTTTCCACTAACACCTACGAGGGAGGGGGGGCATTCTGGCGGTTCAATTCTTGAATCCTTCCCTTCATATACCCTAAACCTGTGAGTGTACCCTGAGGTGCTTTCACACAGCTTATACATTTTTATGCCATACCTTGCCCTCTTACTGGGAAGGTACTGGCGGAATTTAACCCTTCCTTTAAAATGTATAAGGGACTCGTCTATGCAAATGAATTTATCTGGGATGTACATCTCTTCAAATTTGGCACTGAAATGATCAATGACCGGCCTGACTTTGAATAGCCGGTCAAAGGTGGGATCATCTCTGGGTGGGCACTGTGCATTATCGTTGTAATGCAAAAATTTAAGGATCGTCTCAAATCGAGCCCGGGGCATGGCCATACGGTAAAATGGGGTGCTGTACAGAACATCTGTACTCCAATATTGCCTAATTTCTGGCTTTTTTACTATGCCCATATGAAACACCAGACCCCAAAACGTCATCATCTCTACTGCATCTACAGGGGTCCACCTAGCAAATGATGACTTGGGGTTTTGAGCAATAAACTGCTGGGCATATAAATTAGTTTGGTCCACCATTAAATTTATAAAATCATCAGAGAAAAATAATTTTAAAAAGTCAATTTCTCTGAGACCTGTGGAATCAAATTGGATTCCTGGCATGGCCAAAAACTCAGGAACCTGGGGCTCAAAATTGTCTGGTGGTGGGGTCCATACGAGATCAATTATTGGGGGGGGGTCTCAGCTGCTCTACGGGGGCGTCTTTGAGGGGGTCCCTCATCACCAGAGGAGGAAGAGGAGCTTAAGGCGAATCCTTCAAATTCCCCGCTTGCATCACTGGCTGTGTCAGAGTCAGAAGCAAGCATGGCATATGCCTCCTCTGCTGAATACATTCTTCTGGATGACTGGGATGACATTTGGGATGACATTTGGGATGCCATTTTTATTTTTGTGTTACTGGTAGTGAAATGTTTCAACACGTGTATAGTGTAGGGGGGGGGGTACAAACTTTATTTCAACCAGGGGGGTATGTAGTGTGTAGTGTGTATGTAGTGCAGAAAAAAAAAATACTTTATACAAAAAAAAAAAAAATGAAGGGGTTAAAAAAAAAAAAAAATTGAAGGGGTTAAAAAAAAAAAATTGAAGGGGTTAAAAAAAAAAAAAAAAGGTCCTGCGCCAAAAATTGAGCACAGATGTTGGTCAGTAACTGAACAGCGCTCAAAGGCAACAGGAATTTGATAAAAAAAAAAAAAAATAGATCAACCCTGTGCCGAAAAAGATGATCAGTGATGTACGTCACTGATTAGCGCACGGCGGCCACAGGACACCCCCAAAATCACAGTGTGTGTAAAAAAAAAATTAAAAAAAGACCCCACAGCACACACACAAAAAAAAAAGGTGATCAGTGATGCGACACTGATTACCAGTGAGGGGCAGCAGGTGCACAACCTTTGGTGCAACTGACAGTGCAACTGGCAGGTATATATATATAAAAAAAAAAACTCTGCACCCCTAAAAAGTTGCTGATCACCTCAGATATAGTGATCAGCACAAAAGGCGGGGGCAGCAGACACAAAATTTAGCACTCTCTATCACTCTCTGTCACTATCTCTCTCTATCTCTCTATCTCTCACTATCTATCACTCTATGACACTGCAGCAGCAGCACTGACAGTTATATATATAAAAAATAACCCCTGCACCCCCAAAAAGTTGCTGGGGGTGCACAAAAGGGGGGCAGCAGACACAAAATATAGCAGTCTCTATCACTCTCTGTCACTATCTCTCTCTATCTCTCACTATCTATCACTCTATGACACTGCAGCAGCAGCACTGACAGGTATATATATATATATAAAAATACCCTGCGCCCCCAAAAAGTTGCTGATCAGTTAATTTATACTGATCAGCACAAAAGGGGGGGCAGCAGTCAGTTATATAAAAAATATATAGCACGATCTGTCACTATCTCTCTATCTCTCTCTATCTCTCTCTATCTCTCTCTATCTCTCTATCTATAACTCTATTACACTGCAGCAGCACAAAATATAGCACTCTCTGTCACTAGGCCTCTCTATCTCTCTCTCTCTATCTCTCTCTCTCTCTAACTCGATGACACTGCAGCAGCACAACACAGCACAACACAGCACAGGATGTCACAAGATGAAGCAAGATCCCAAGCAGTGATCAGGTAAGTATTGAGCAAGGTTCTGGTCAGTAAATGGCGACAGCTGGGCACGGTGACCGCACTGCACGCTATTCCAGACCGGAATGGCGTCTGCAGTGTAGTCCCCGTTAGTTTAAACCCCCCTCCATGGCTGTGATTGGTCCGTCGGTCCGACGGACCAATCACGGCCTTTAAGGGCGGGCGGGGTGAGGTGGGGTGACACCAGTGTCACCCTTACACCCCGCGGTGATTGGTGCTGTACTTTACAGCACCAATCACCTCCGATCCCGTGTCACCGGCGAACATTATTCGCCGGTGACACAGAAAACGCTGTAATTGGCTGTTCACACTGAACAGCCAATCACAGCGATCGCCGACGGGGGGGCTGCATCGCAGCCCCCCCTGGGCATGCAGGGACATGTCTGCTGTCAGGGGCAGCAGACATCGTCCCTCTGTCACTGCGTCTCTAGACGCAGTGACAGTTAGAAGTCATGACGTATATATACGTCATGTGTCGGGAAGTACTTCCCGGCCATGACGTATATATACGTCAAATGTCGGGAAGGGGTTAATAATTGCTATTGCAACTGTGTTAGCTTTTATATTAACCCTTTGAGCGCCAGCATCTCTCTGTGAGATGTTCAGAATATCATCTAAAAATCCCAGCGCTGTTCACATTTGTTATATAAATGCAAATAAAAAATGTGAAATGTGTTGTGAAAAAAAAATAATAGTTGCTATATAAGGTAACATTAAAAATCATTATAATGAATAACAATGTTTATTTGGCAATTTTCACACCTATTTGGACAATTTCACTTGGCACTCAAGGGGTTAAATTAGGACACAAACATCAATGACAGCATATTAACAAAATTCAAGCTACAACTGAGATATATATTTCAAACTGTTCTGTCATTATTACAATGTGCTGTGCTCTCCAGTCTTGTGAAGAAACACTAACATTTGTACATGTACAAGCACAGACCATCCCACTGACATTTCAGTCCCCACTTGGACCTTTGGGGCTGTTCATCAGGATAAGTTGGATCGATAGTGATTTTACCTAAAATGATTTTGAAAAAAAAACTCTTTAAAACACTGGATGGTCCTCTGATTGGCTAAGAGAGAACTCAGTATTTTAAAGTGATTTTTTTTTTCAAATCCTGCCGCTGCTGTTGACCCCGCCTGCTGCCGTTGGCACTCCTTCACAGCGCTGCGCTACTGAGATGGACATTACCAGCGCTCTTCCAGCAAGCAATGTGCCATCGCAGATGCCATACAACATCAGGTGCTGGAAGAGAGTACTTTAGGCAAGCATATTTCTACAATAACCTTATGATTTTTTTTTTTTTTTAGTTCTAAGATAAACACTTAACTTGCTGAACTGGCCAAATTATAAAAAAAAATTCACTTACCTGTACATGCAAACAGTGTAACTGACGCTTTGCTGAAATAAAGTATACACAAATTGTTACAATTTATCTTCGCAAATTAATTTTCTACCTACTGTACTGTACACGGTAGTGTGCTGATACTGAGTTATTGCAAGTGCAAAACTTCAGTAATATTCCTTATATTTTCAAATGCATCTGAAATAAGTATCTAATGCTCTGCTGTGGTGTACAATACTGTGCAATAGCTGGCATACCGTAGAACATTCCTGTTCCAGCCTTCTTATCTATCAGAAACAGATTATATACACATCTAGGGTTGTGTACTGTCATTATACAGTATGCTAATGAATGACCTCTAAGGACAACTATAATAGCATGTCATCACAGCGCTCAAGCAAACTGCTCTGGGAAACTGATTTACTCAACGGTCATTAAAAAGATTCTGTTTTCATCTGGTTCTTTTTATGCTTCAGAGTTTTATATTGTAAACTTTTTTAACTTGTACTTTACAATGTGTCTCTATTAGGGGGATATTCAATCTGTGCCTATTAGGGGGGTATTCAATCTGTGCCTATTAGGGGGGTATTCAATCTGTGCCTATTAGGGGTGTATTCAATCACTCGCCTGTTCAATGCTGATGATACTGACAACATTGAAGGCAGCCAGATCTGACTTTTGTTTTAAAGTTGGATTTGTTTTGTCCAAAAATGTCACAGACTGTCAAATTCTCAGCCGTTTTCGACAATCTCCATCTTTTTCCGTTGATCCGTGAACTTTCCAACACTCGACTGTCGGAACATTAAATTCCTACCGCCGAGTTACTGTCAGATCGGACAAAAATGGCCCAGGATTCCGACTGTCAGGACATTCCGAAATGAATACCCCCCTTAATCTTTAAATATGGTATTTTAAGGCCCTCATACACTACTGCAAATTGTCTGAATGGAAAGTTGCATACAATTTTCCCTGAACTCCCTCCGGCAGCTCCCCGGGAGGGCTTACATATGATGTGACCCGTGATGTGCCGTTGAAGGTCCGATTGTGATTTATCCTATGTGCTACACATCGGATCTCCGGCTCTGACCCGATGTGCACAGGACTGCACAGTTGATCTGATCAGATGTCAAACACAGCCAATTTGGCCACTTTTCAATTTCAGATTTGTTGGCCCAATCCATCGGAATCGGGTGAAAAGAAGCAAGATCGGAAAAGGTAGCACATAGACTGGGGAGCTCACAAACTGTGAGAAGAAGAAAAGTACATTTAATGTTTTCTGGTTTAGGAAGCTATACAGTGTTGGGCCTGGTTAGTATTTGGTTGATTGACCACCAGGAGTTGTCAGAAGCTATCATACAGTATGTTTCTACTGCAACTGAATCATGGTGGTTCTTTAACTTGGAAATATTGGCAACAAAGGGTCTTAATGAACAGCTTGGCCTATAATGAATCCTTTAAAACTAAACTTTGTTTCGTCTTAGGTTGTGATTATCCTTTAGAGAATGCATATTTTTCAATTGCTACAAATTTCAGCAATGGCATTTTACATAAGGATTTAAGGCTACAGCACTCTATCTCAATACTTATAACTGAGGTTTGTAGTCATTGTTACTCTGTTGATTACTTCTGCTACTATCAGCAGCAGGGCCTGTATTGTTATACTACATTAAAATGAATGTATAGTGTTGCCTGTGTAACTATGGTGATGGATTTGTCCCACAGAGTTTGAGGTCATTGGAGCCACACTCTTGGTGGGTTCCCAAGGTCTTGATCTTTATTTTTCAGGTAAACAGCATACCACGTAATCATCACAGTAATGAAAGTTAAAGCATTTGCAGCATACAGGTCCCGGTATAATACAAGAACTTCATGAAGCTCCAGTGGTCCCTACTGTATCCCACAGCCTGGCTTATCACTTGGGCAGCTAATCCACCATCAAGAGCGTTTTCCTTTTGCCCTGAAAACACTTATATCAAGAGCGCACAGGTGCTGATGATTGAAAAAGCTAGGTTGCTGCTACTACTCCAAAACTTGGTATGTATCCTCCAAATTACTCCCATATGGAGAGATACTGGTGAAGCTACTACATTTTCAGGCAAGCTCACTGCCTTGCCCACCTCATACTTGTGTCATTTGCCTGGGTGCAAAGCCCTCAACCACTTTCCAGAGGTCATTAACATCGCCTTCCTCCTCCTCACCTAGCATCACCACAAGGTTGCTTTGGAGGATCAGAATCTACAAGCCTCCAGGAAAGGGCATCAGCATTGAGCTGATCTTTCTGCCAACAAGGTTGCACCGCTTACAGTCAAACACAAATGGCTGTAAGGTCAAAAAACAGTGGGTCATACGAGCATTTACCTCTTTGTTTGTATGCATCCACTTTAATTGGGCATGGTCTGTGACCAACAAAAACTCATGTCCTAATAAATATTATCTTAAGGACTCAACTGCCGACTTAATTGCTAACAACTCCTATTCCACAGTTGAGTACTAGCGCTCTCTGGGCAGTAACTTACGGCCAGTGGCGTAGCTACGTTTTGGGCACCCCCCCCGCCGTTACGGGGGGGGCGCCCCCCCGCCAAGTACCCCTACCCCGCCGCCCATGCAAACCCCCCTCAATCCCCCACAGCCTTACCTATCGCGCTGGTCCCAGCGGCTCCGTTCTTCAGCTGAGGACCACCAGAAAATGGCCACCCCCATACAGCAGACAGTTTCAGAGAACTGTGTGCTATATGGGGGCGGCCATTTTGTGGTGGTCCTCAGCAGAAGAACGGAGCCGCCGGGACCAGCGCGATAGGTAAGTCTGCGGGGGATTGAGGGGGGGTTTAACTATAGCACCGCCGCCCCCGGCGCCCCCACATGCACAGCGCCCCCCCACGGTGGCGGGGGCTGCGGTGCTATAGTTACGCCGCTGCTTACAGCTAAGGTAGCGGATGGGCTTCTCCTCACCATCTACCTCCTGAAAAAGAACAGCTCCTTATCCTGTCACAGAGGCATCTGTCAGTAATACAAATTGTTTATTAAAGTAAGTAGCTTGCAAAATAGGCTCGGTACACAAAGCACATTTTAAATTCTGCCATGCAGATTCCACTGGTCAAGACCATGTTATCTTGTCTGTTTTTTAAGACATTCGGTTAGTGGAGCCGCTATAGTGGCAAAATCTCAAATAAACCTGCGATAATATCCCACCAGACTGAGAAATGTCCTAAGTTGTGACTTAGATTTAGGTTTTGATCAGGTGTGGACTGTTTCTACTTGGCTTAGGTTGAACTTGTCCTCTGCCCACAATGTACCCCAAAAACATGGCTTCCACCATACTAATGGCACATTTCTCAGGGTTGGCAGTAAATCTGCGTGCCTGTAGAAACGTTAAAATGGCCTCTACCTTAGGTAGGTGTGATGTCCAGTCAGAGCTGAAGATAACAATGTTGTCTAAATACTGTATGCAGCTGCACATTCTCTGTGGGGCCGCAGCAACTGATTCATAGCTCTATGGAAGGTTGCTGGGACACCATGTTAACCATATGGCAGCACTTTGTACTAAAATAAGCCATCTGGGGGTATAGATGGCTGTTTTTGCCTTAGCAGTTTCTGTCAAGGGAATCTGCCAATTACATTTTGTAAGATCAAGAGTGGTAGGGTACTGACTCTTGGCTAAATTTTTTTGCCAACTCATCATAGGGTATGAATCAAAAGAGGTACTTGTGTATTATCACGGCGCCCATCGGGTCGCATCGTATACCCCTAATTAAGGTATACGATGGAACCCGATGGGACCCGATTTTAGGGTTTTAAGAGCCGACTATACAATTTTTATATCGCATTATAATGGCATGCGATGTGACGTGATCATAGCTGATTTGCCATTGTACAGCCACCCTGATGGCTGATTCCTATGTTAAATGCACCCCCAGACCCGATTTTTAATTGTACACCCACCCTGATGGATGATTCCTACAGTATGTTAAATGCCACGCCATTGTTAACGCCACCCCACTATCAACGCCAACCAGAAGCGTGGCGAGCACAGTGGTATGCATCCTCCAACCTTTTCATACCCCCACTATCCACGTCGGCGTGGAGTTGATTTTAGATAGTGTGGCGAGCGCAGCGAGCCACCGAGCCCAAAGCATGGCAAGCGCAGTGAGCCCCCCGAGGGGACGCAGAATACATGTGAAGTAATTTGCGTCCCCTCGCGGGGCTCGCTGTGCTCGCCAGCCTCAGGTCGTCCCTCAAGCAGGAGCACGCCGCCAGGTAAGTCAAGAGGATCCGAGGGTCCAGCAGGCGGCCACAGTATCTACTTTAAGTCCCGGCTTGATGTCACCTGCAGGCCTTAACCCGCAGCATCCAAACCAATGGACACCCGGCTCTGAAGCTGATATTGCCAGGTGCAAGGGGCTACACTGGAGCTGTGAGACTGCAGCCCCAATTTGTAGAGTCCACCAGGGAGGTAGAATCCCCTGTTTTGGATCAGTTTAGGTGGGAGCAGCTCTCCAAAATGTCTGCTCGGCTTCCCAACCAAGCCACACCCCCATAATTATTTTTCTTTTGAGTCTGGCTTTTATATCCAAAAGGTGAGCATGGCGATGGGCACCAGATTTGCTCCGAGATACGCAATAATCTTTATGGGCAAGTGGGAGCAGGACCACCTATGGAGTAATGCCCAGCTCGGAGCAAATATGGTGTCCTGGGCCCATTACATTGATGATATTTAATTTTTTTTGGAAGGGGGTTGAAAAAGAGTTTAACAAATTCTGCACCCACCTTAACACAAATGGATGCAATATAGAGCTATCATTCAATATAAGCCAGGTGTCAGATGATTTTCTGGATATAACCATTACAAAAGGAAACAATGAGTGGTATACTAAAACCTTTCTCAGCCTACTGACACTCATTCATATATACACAAAACCAGTTGTACAAAGAAAGGGGGTTTGGATCCGCACAGACTTTATTTGTCGATTAGAACATTCGGTACTCTTTACCTAGCGTGGCGCCCACGATTTTGATCGTGGGCATCGCAGGTAAAAAAATCGCGGGCATCGCGGCCATTGAATGCACTAAAAATCGGGTGCGACGCGACCGACGCGATGCCCGCGATTTCCCATAGGGATCAATGTTAAATTTCTCAATTGACCCGATTTTACTGTTCAATGCCTCAATTGACCCGATATTTCCATAGGAATCAATGTTAAATGGCCCACAGAGGCGGTATGCGTCCTACGACCTTTTCATACCCCCACTATCCACGTCGGTGTGGAGTTGAGAAAAGAATAGCCCGAAGCGTGGCGAGCGCAGCGAGCCCTGCGAGGGGATGCGGATACCTTCACAGGTAAACGCGTCCCTTCGCGGGCTTCACAGGTATCCGCTGCGCTCGCCACGCTTCGGGCTCGGTGGCTCGCTGCGCTCGCCACACTATTCTATTCTCAACTCCACGCCGACGTGGATAGTGGGGGTATGAAAAGGTCGTAGGACGCGTACCGCCGCCCCTCGCGGGCTCGCTGCGCTCGCCACACTTCGGGTTCACGTTGATCGTGGGGTGGCGTTAACAATTTGGGGGGCCATTTCACACTTTAGGGTGCCTATTTGGCCTCTGTGGGCCATTTAACATTGTTTCCTATGGAAAAATCGGGTCAATTGAGGCATTGAACAGAAAAATCAGGTCAATTGAGACATTTAACATTGTTCCCTATGGGAAATCGCGGGCATCGCGTCGGTCACGTCGCACCCGATTTTTTAGTGCATTCAATGCCCGCGATGGCCGCGATGGGCGCCGTGCTAGGTAAAGAGTACCGAACATTCTAGAAAAACATCTATTTGGACCAATATGTTGGACTACTTTTGTACATTTTTGTAGTCTCGGATTGGTGGTGCGCCTAACACATTCAGTATTTGTAACTGAAAAAGAGGGGGTTTGTTTGCAAGAGGCAAACGGTAAGACAAATGTGTCTTTTTGGGCGCACTCTTTATTTTATAAGTTATATGGTATGATTATTTAGTTAAAACATAACTTTTAATAGACTTCTTAGTGTAAAATATATGGAGCGTTCCTTAATTTTTGATCAGTCATTTAGTACATTATCATTAGACTGTCAATCAAACAACACATAACACAAAAAAAGACAAGGACATACTTACATAGATACACATGATATTATTATCTTAAATTGTGATAACCTTATTTGTAACTTTTTACACTTCTATTGGTTCACTCATGTGTCCTATTACTATTGCCTCAGCAAATATCATTAGTTTACATTGGTCAGCTTTGCCAGCTTGCCCAGGTAATCCCACACAATTGTTTATATGTAATCTGGTTTCAATATCAGGTTGTTAGTGTTCTATAGGGGATAGTCGTGAACCACTCTGGTAGATATTAATGGTCAGGAAAGTCCCACGTGAGAAGTGCTCCTACAACCGGTGGCTCCTGTGTATCTGCTGTTCGATCACCCTGCCTATGCTACCATACCAGTTATTCCCCAGGGGTCTCCTCCCTGGTTGACAAACTGGCCCAGTATTGGCCCTGCTGGATTCTGGCCCGAATTGGGGTATATAGGTAACGTCCGGCAGTAGTGTCGAATGAGAGTACCAGGTTGGTTGTATATGGGAACTAAAATATAAGTCACTTCTGCTTTCCAATCCAGATTAGTGGGTCACCCTGATGCTTTTCAGTATTGCAGTGAGACACTGTAGGCTGGATGGATGAGAGAGTGTTAGAAAAAGTGGGTCATAGTAGCAGAATGTCAGTTTGCCCAAAAGTTGGACCTCTGCTTTCAGAGATCTGCTTGACGCATCGAATCAATGATGAGAGAGTCCTATACTAATGGGCTTGCCGCTGACACTGATTAGATGATCAGATACCAAAAGAAAAGAAATAGAAAAAGAGGAAGAAGAAAGAGAAACCAGTGAGGAGTACAAGTCTCTTTACATGAGTTTATTTCTACATCAATTTATTGTCAGATATTGGATTGATATTATTCCACTCGTGCTATTGTCTACTGGGTCATTCAGTATACATCCAATTTCTCACAGATTGCACCAAGAGTATTTCACAATGGCCACAGTTGTAGGCTATCTTGGCCAAATGTTTGTGGCCCACCTTTGTTTTGAGATGCGGCTATCAGGCAAAAAATGCTAAATCATGCACTTGTGTCTCAAAAACCCGAAGACTAAATATAGTATACTGTAAATGGCACTATAATGGAAACTACTGAGGAGGAGAGGGATCTAGGTGTAACTATTTCAGGGGACTTAAAATCAGGTAGGCAATGTAATAAAGCAATGAAGAAGGCAAGTCAGATGCTTGGTTGCATAGGGAGAGATATCAGCAGTAGAAAGAAAGAAGTAATAATGCCACTGTATAGGTCATTGGTACGACCTCATCTAGATTATTGTGTTCAGTGCTGGAGGCCATATCTCCAGAAGGATATAAATACATTAGAGACTGTACAAAGAAGGGCAACTAAAATGGTGCATGACCTACATCACAAAACTTACCAGGAAAGACTAAAATATCTTAATATGTATAGTTTAGATCAGAGAATGGAAAGGAGGAACATGATAGAAACTTTCAAATATATAAATGGTTTTAACAAGGTACAGGAGGAAGACATTCTTCACAGGAAGAGGAGCAACAGAACACGAGGACATGCACTGAAACTAGAGGGAAGAAGATTCAGGGGAAATCTGAGGAAGAATTACTTCACAGAAAGGGTAGAAGATAAGTAGAGGTAAAATACAGTTGAGCAATTTAAGCATGCTTGGGATAGGCATATTGATATCCTTACAAAAAATAAGGATCAAATATAGTTTGAAGTAACATGTTTAAAAAAAGGGGGCAGACTAGATGGGCCAAGTGGTTCTTATCAGCCGTCAAATTTTCTATCTCCACTGTTACACTCTTCTCTAACCAATCTCTGAAGGCTCACATTTTGGTGATACCCAAGCAAGGTACGGACCCCTCAGTGTGCTCCAGTTACAGACTCACATCTCTCCTAAATATCAATCTCAAACTGTTTACAAAACTTATGGCAAACAGATTGAATATGATCCTCCCTTCTCTGATACACAATGACCAGGTGGGCTTCATCCCTGGTTGTGAAGCCAAAGACAACACCACTAAGGTTTTGAGCCCTATCCACCTGGCCTCCAAGGGAAGATACCTTCCATTTTGCTTTCTATAGATTCCAAGAAGGCATTTGATAGGGTCAGCTGGACATTAATTAGGTCTGTAGTGGAGCACATTGGATTGGTACCAGCAGCACTTCACCAAATACTGGCACTGTACGAATCCCCTATGTTTCTATGTTTCTAGATAGTGTCCGTGGTAATGGTTCTTTATCAAATTTGTAAAGAGGCTCTAGCCAGGGCTATCAGGGCCAATCCCCATATCCTCGGCCTTATGGTTGGAGATGAGGAATATAAATTGGCTATGTTCGCAGATTATTTGCTTGCAATTATCTGACACCACACCACCTCACTCATACACTTTATGCAGGAAATGGAAACCTTCGGCATTTAAAAATCAACCTCTCAAAATCAAGTGCACTTAACATTTGTACCCCTTCCTCCATAATATTTGGTCTACATCATGCTTTCCCCTTTTCCTGGCAATCTTCACACATTAGTTATTTAGATGTTAAACTCCCTAGAGACCTATTCCACTTGGTTTCCTTAAAAAATAATTGCTACCTTAAATAACTCTCATGGTTTGGTAGAGTTGGAGTTGTCAAGATGAACACACTTCCTAAATTGCTTTATACTCTCCAGACCTTGCTGATTCATATTCCTGACTCACGGCTTCATTCAGTTCAATCCATAATCCAACAATTTTTTTACTCAACAAATCACCCAGACACTGTGCGATTTGGGCCCGATTTCACCCGATTCGGATGATCGGGCAGTGAAATCTGTCCAAATCGTATGTGCAGACATGCCATCCGACCCGATGCGCAATCCCGTGCGCATCGGGTCGGGGTCGGGAGGTCGGATGGGCTGCACATAAGATTTGGTAAATCTTATGTGCAACCTGGAGGTGGGAGAGGGACGCAGCATATGGGGAGCTGAGCGGGGCGGGCTGATGCAAGGAGCCAGGCAGGGGAGGCGCACTGACCTGGGCGGTGATCACCGCAAACAGGGAGCCGGTGGTCCGGTGGGGGGGGGGGGGGGGGTGAACGCAGTGATGGGTACCAGAGACCCTGTAGCGTTGGGGAAGCCGGACAGCAGCGGGCGCACATAGAAATGAATGGAGAGTCAGTGATTATCTGAGAAGTCTCTCAGTCAGAGAGCTCTCAGCCAATCACAAGCTGTCCATTCATTTCTGTGTGTGTTTTTTACTATGTGCGCCCGCTGCTGCCCGGCTTCCCCTACGCTACCTGGCAATCTGGTCCTCTTGCCGCCCCGTGAGTAAACTCACTGCCTCTGTGTCCCCTGCCTGGCTCTGCGCTTGCAGCCCCCCCGCCGCCCCGCTCTGCTCAGCTCCCGGCTCCCTCTGACAGCAGCTCCCCGGGGACTGCATGTTATGAATCGCATGCGATTCTTCACATGCAAAACTTTGCACATCAAGTGCCAATTTGTGTGTGACCCCCCCCCCCCATCCCCCCGGGAGTCGGCCTAATGTACGGGGACCTTTAGACGCACCATACTTTGCAACTCTTTTCACAATGGAGGTCTACAACTTCTAAGCATTAATACTAATTACCACGCAATCCTTTTAAATAGGATTTTGGATTGGACTAGATACCATGAGGTCAATAAATGGGTGGCTCTGGAGGGATTAGATTTGCAGCAATTACCTGATATTTTCCCCTGTATCCCTAGCCTTCTGAGGCCCCTGACTCCTCATCCGACAATATCTGCCACGCTATCTGTATGGAAAGTCCTACAGAAGGTTGTCTAACCTCCAAATTAGGCCTACTCACATCGTTTCTGGCAAATTCTGACTTCCCTCATGGGTTGACACTGTCCCATTTCTCTAAGTGGGCAGTTGCCAGACTCTTCAGGGTTTGTCAGCTGGTGGCTCCCTTCTCAATCAGACAATTCTCTGACTTACGGGAGAGATGGAACATCCCACAATTAGATTTCTGGATCTCTAAAAGTGAGACATTTCCTAAACCCAATATAAAGTTCTAACCCATTTTGCTATGTATTACTCTGTCTTATTGCAATGCTGGCGGTGCTCCACAGCAAATTAATCCTTTCACCAAATTTGGTGGGACTGCCCTCTTCTTAAGACTTTCTGAACAGAGATAATTGAAATATCCCATGATATCCTTCATATCTCAATCCCAAAAGACACAGCTTTCTGGTTATTAAACTACTCCTCTACTCCATTTTATACAAGGAAAGAATGAAATCGTCCCAAGGCGCAAAGCCAGAATCCTGCAGCCGTACACAAGGCACCTTGAGAAAGACAGTTTACCTGTCGAAACGCGTCGGTGGAGAGGAGCTGTGCAATAATTTCACCTGTTAACCCTGGAAGCACCTGACTGGCAGTGAATGGCCATACTCTGCCAACTCAGGTACGATTCCTTTTTTGTCCATCTAACATCTTGGGTACAGGTTGCACCCTGCACACCTTTTCTGTTCTATCTGCAATAAAAACTTTGAAATAAGAGAGAACGTTCTCTTTCTTTTTTTGGATACTTTGGGAATGGTTGGAGGAATTCCGCTATCACCATCTAGCAAAACCTGTGGGATCCAAAAAGATACCTTTATACGATTGGAAAAGTGATCGTACATGTGAGTACGGTACGAATCCACCTTTTTCTTATTTCGATACCTATAAAGATGCATTGACACCTAAAGATACATTGATGTGTTTATACACCCATTACTCCATGTGAGTGCGGGTACGATATTTATTTGAGAAAATCCTGCTCATTTGGGCTAACCCCCCACTTTTTGTCTTTGATCGCATATACATACATTCCTAATCTATGTATGTCTATGTTTCTATTCTATTTTTTATGAGCTACTACTGAAGCAAACAAGAAACCAGTGCCCATCATACATTGGTTCTCTTTCTCTCTGCTACTCCTCTACTCCCTTCTCCCAATTTCAGAATTCACTGTTGCTGCATCTAAGCAATGCGGCACGTACTGTGATTCCTGTTTTGAGGAGATCTTCACGTCACGCCTGGTTTTCTAAATTAGATTATTTTATGTCCATGGAAAATCTACTCCTTTCATCAATAGGGAAATTGTTTGAATTTGTAGCCACTTGGTATCCCTGGCTTAAATATTAAGCTTCACCAGCATATAAAGACTATATGTCCACGTTGTTCACAGCTATGTAATACTATTATGCTTTGTTATCTCTTATGCTCTCTATTGAATTCCCATAGTTGATCAATTACCTCTTCTCTCTTTTTCTTCTCTCTTTATTCTTCCTTTACCTTTTTTCCCCTATTCTATTTTGAAAAACCCTAAATATAATCTGGAAGTTTTGAGAAATATACCCCTCTCAACAATTCTAGTTAAATGTACTTCACTTATGGTTTTATAGTAATTATGCTGTACATATTACAGTATAAGCGGTCTCGATGCGTCGAGATCTGTTGTTTCTGTATTTGGTCTTTACATTATCTTTTTTTGATGGATGCTGTTTACCATCAATACATATTATACAACAAAATATTATACAACAAAAAAAAAAACATGCCAGACTTATAAAACAGACCCAGCCGATACCCACCTTCTTTGCTGGTTATTTAACATAAACAGCAAACAAATTTGACAGTGGTAAGGTGGCTGCCATTTACACACTGCTATCAACTCCTAATTTGCCCTGTTGTACTACAGGCACAAACTGAGGAGGGATGTACAGGCTGGGCAGTACTCGATGCCGCTGAAATCAGGAATATGACCAGGCAAGACAACACCAGGAACACAAAGAATCCCAGTATGTTTGCATCTCAGATGACATTATTTCCTGCCCAGTGGGAACTTCTGTTTTGCATGATGATGGAACCAGCCATCAACTAGGACAGTTACCAGAAAAGGGTTTGACCTATGTACATGGATACAAGAAAGGGGCTAAGTATGGGCTAATAAGACTTAACCAACAGTGCCACTAATCTCTGAGGAGCTCTCCTGATTTCATGATTACGGAGACTATATATGAGAGGATTGACCACAGGGATCACTGTTGAATAGATCACAGTCAAAATCTGTTCGAGGAAATTGGATTGGTCTGATGGTGGTATCATATAGACAGATATAGCATTAACATAGTACATGGTCATGACGATGAGGTGGGATGAGCAGGTGGAGAAAGCTTTATTTCTTCCTTCCTTTGATTTAATATGCAATATAACACTGACAATTTTTTTGTATGACATTATATTAATGAAAACTGGGCAAACACCAACTAAAAGTATGTTTACATATATAATGACATAGAACATGCTTGTGCCAGAACAGGCGATATTAATCAGAGCTTTAGCATCACAGAAGAACTGATAGATGGTGTCTGATCGACAGAAGAACATTTTAAGAATTGAAACTGAACACATCATTGAGTTTAGACATGCGCATAGCCAGATCATAGCCACCAGCAGGATACAGACCTTCTTCCTCAGTATCTGGTGGTAGTGTAAGGGATGACAGATGGCGATGTACCGGTCATACCCCATCACAAATAGTAGTAAATCCTCGGAGCTGGCAGCTAGGAGGAAGAAGTATACCTGAGTGAAGCATTGTGGGAAGGACATTGTGTTATTCCCGGATAGTAATATGTCCAGCAGTTTGGGGACAGTTACTGTTGTGTAGCACATGTCTACAAAGGACAAGTTACAGAGAAACAGATACATGGGGGTGTGTAAACGGGAATCCAAACATATAACTGCTATTATAGTCGTATTTACCAGGACTACAAACAGAAATACTAGGAAAAAAACACAGAAAATAAGGGGTCCATCACCGGCTTTCATGGAAAATGGCACAATATGGAATTCTATTATATAAGTAATGTTCTCCATGGGATTCTGCAAGACAATAAAAGTACCAATATAATAATAATAATAATAATAATAATAATAATAATAATAATTATCATCATCATAATAATAATAATAATTATCAGAAGAGGGAGAATGTCACACCAGGGGTCTGAGTCGGCCTGACTAAGACCTCTGGTGGGGGTCTGGGTTGGTAATGAAACCTGGCAGGCTTGAGGAGACCCTTGTGCATATGAGCACGACAGTGCACCCAGGGAAAAGCAGACGATGATAAAATACAACTGGTTTATTTTAGATGAATAAAGATGGTACAGGCAGTATGCTTAAGCGGTGGTATGGCAATACAGTCTCTAAAATGAGGAAGCGATACTACTTGCACTGATGACAGATCAATGGTGGAACATCGGATGGATAATGGAGTAGTGATGTCTGGAGTATCGGACCGGAGGATGAGCTGTGGAATCCAGATGGAATGGATGGAGACAGCTGGAGATGAAAACCGGAGTATCGGATTAGGATTGATGGTGGACCATCGATGGAGCTAGGCTGAAGCTGGAAGGTAAGTATGGCAGCAGGTGGAATCACAGGTGAAATCACAGGTGAGCCTGGATGGACACAGGACTGTAACCCTGGCTGGACACAGGCGATGGTGAACCCGATATTCACAGGCGATGGTGAGCCCGGATGGACACAGGCGATGGTGAGCCCGCATGGTTCAGCGACTGGAGCACCTGGATGGAACACTGCAGTAAAGAGAGAATACCAGCAGACAACACTTGCATATCAGAATGACAAATGAAGCACTAGCACTGGAGTGAGAGCCCCAGGATACTCATACCCACAGGGTAACCGTGATTGGCTGGGCAGGTATACTGGGAGATCAAACCAGGCTAGCATTGGCTGAGGCAGACATGTGACCGAGAAAACATGGCAGCCCCCATGTCAGGCTAAGGCGGGAAAGTATGTTTGTATCTGCCATGCTTGTGGCCAGGAGCAATGGCAGCGGACAGGGAGTCTATTGAGCACTGGACGCTGTCACTGGTGATGAGGGAAGTGGTGCGCCACGCAGCCACGGTCTAAGCAGCGCTGAGAGGACTGGGAGATGACAGGGAGAGAGGCCCACAGCTTACAGGATGCCGGCAGCGCCGGGACCTATAACACAAGCTCAGCCTGCGCAGGCACTTAGCTGGTAAGGTACATGGCTTCAGTACTCGGATTGTGACAGAGCAGAATAATACCTTTCCCATCCTTTTACATTTAATACACAGAATATAACTAAAATGCACAAATATACTACACATGTTCAATGTGGTTGTGGTTGTAGAACATTTTCCATTTTCTTAAAACTCTGCTACTTCTCATACCTATATCATGCACTATAAACACTTTATTTGCATGTTCACAGTTTTTTTTTATGTGTTTTGGTTTTTTAATCGCACAATTGTTTTTTTGTATATGCATTTGCACTGCCATGCCTCGGCATTGAGTACCTTTTATTGAATTTATGTGCACTATTTATTGAACTTATCCATATATTTTATGTACCATAATCTTTTTAGATACTACACACCTGTGATGTAAGGTCGGCCCCACGTCCACCACCAAGTACGGCGCCGTGACGACAGGTCAGGTGATCCAGAACAGAGGGGGGGCGGGGATGCAGCACCAAGTAGGGAGGTATAAAGGTATATGTTGTAACTAGTCACTTTGTCTTCTGCACTTTGATAAAGAAGCCGCACCGGCTTTGAAACGTTGGGTTATCATCCAGACTCCTGGTGTCTTTATTTCAGTGAGTGCCGCCACTACCCAGTCTCCATATACCCCGGGCACCTCTCGGCCGGCAAACACAGCGGGGGGCACCTACGTTTTTCCAGTGGATATTCAGCAAAGCATACGGAGTGCTGCTACTCACAGAACTCTAACTCTCTCTCTCTCTCTCTCTATATATTATGCAAACATAACTTGATGTCTGTAACTCTTGGAGAAAATACAAAGTGTCATTAAAGGGCTAGACATAAAGCCACTGAACTTTCAAGTTAGCAGAAGATACACAGAAGCTACCCCTTTTGACTTTAAGGCATACATGGAAAATGTATCCCTGCAAAAGGTGGACATAGAGAAGCAGCGGCCACTTATATTTTATTTCTAATATTTTTTGGTCTTTCTATCTTTATTCACTATATTTTAATATTTCACAAGTTTTTACTGTATATCATTAAAAGTTATATTTTATGAATGGTCTTGTGACTTTCAGTGCACCCACATGAACATGAATACTTATCTTTTCTTGTTATGAATCTGTCTAATACTAAGTAGTGGGTAACACCTCCTTTGTATAAAAACGTAATAAAGGGACATTATCCCCGTAATACAGCCATTTAAGTGGCGATAGGAAAGTCTTTGTACACGAAAAATTAAAGACTGATGCAGGAATCCTCTATGCTTTTGTATGGATTATAATGTGCCTAGTTGTAACAATGAATGAAGTCACCAAATATTATGGAATGCAAAATGTATCTTTCAATCTGAATTACTCTTGACAAGATGCATACTGTACTATTGATATGTTGGTAAAATGGGCACATATCAGTAATACATGAAAGCAATGAGGGCGTAGAAGGAACAACTGCAGCAGTTTGTTATCTATCATTTGGCCCTTTTGCTACCCAAGTGCAACGGTCAGTTCTGTCCACCATTGCCACACAGGGCCTTATTCTAGTTCACTCTTTCTGACAAAATCCTTCTTAGATGGACAAAACCATGTGCACTGCAGGGGGGCAGATGTAATATGTGCAGTGTATTAGATTTGGGTGAGTTATTTTTTCTGTGCAGGGTAAATACTGGCTGCTTTATTTTTACACTGCAATATAGATCTCACTTTGAAGTAAAACCCCTCTCAAATCTAATTCTCTCTGCACAAGTAACATCTGCCCCACCTGCAGTGCACATGGTTTTGTCCATCTAAGAAGGAATTTGTCAGAAAGAGTGAACTAGAATAAGGCCCACAATGTGATCCTGAGCTCCTGCTACTACCTGAGTGCAATCCTGAACACGTCGACACAGTGTGCCAAAGGTATTCAGCCTTTGCAAGTGATGAAGTGGAGAATGAGGAAGAGTGATAAAGTACCAGCCAGTCAGCTCCTAACTGTCATTTCTCAAACACAGCCTCTAGCATAGCAGTAAGGAGCTGTTTAGTTGGTGCTTTACCACTCTTCATCTCTCTCTACTTTACCATTTGTTGACGCTTATTACATTTGGGGCCTGAATCACGTGTACATTCGCCGCTTAGCGAGCGGGTAAACGTCCGCGCAGCAGGCAAATGGAGGTGTAGCTTACACATCCATTCACATGTGGGCGTACATGGGAAAAATAATTTGATGGTCGCCGACCATCAAATTATTTTTTTCCCTGTTCGCAAATAAAAGTCATTCTAGACTGACTATTATTTGCTTCGGAAAGAACGAGAACATCGGAAAGAACGAGAATCATGTGATGTCAGCCACCTGCCCCATGCAGGCTTCCCACGCATGCGTTCACATGGGGACACCCAGCTTTTTTCATGGTGCACCAACCATTTTTGTGGGCACACCCAGGAAACGCTAGGTGTGCCCATGTGACAGCCCCCCCCCCCCCCCCCACACACACTTCCTGCCCCGCTGTGTGCAAACACCTCAATGACTGTGACAGTCGCAGAAGGCATTTGCACATCGGGCCTGCACATATTTGCTGATACACATGTGCAGACCCGAAACATCGGTCCCCGCAGTGAATTTGCAGGGGACTGATTAAACCTGAATCAGGCCCTTGGTCCACTCTGCCTGAGTAATAATATTAGCTCCTCCCACTCCGCTGCCCAAAGCAAAAACAAACCTGTGCAGCCGTTATATAGTTGGATGGATAATTTCCTATAAGTCCAGACAGGTTTTTCTGTAAATACAGTTTAATTTATTAATAATTGCTATTGCAACTGTGTTAGCTTTTATATTAACCCTTTGAGCGCCAGCATCTCTCTGTGAGATGTTCAGAATATCAGCTAAAAATCCCAGCGCTGTTCACATTTGTTATATAAATGCAAATAAAAAATGTGAAATGTGTTGTGAAAAAAAAATAATAGTTGCTATATAAGGTAACATTAAAAATCATTATAATGAATAACAATGTTTATTTGGCAATTTTCACACCTATTTGGACAATTTCACTTGGCACTCAAGGGGTTAAATTAGGACACAAACATCAATGACAGCATATTAACAAAATTCAAGCTACAACTGAGATATATATTTCAAACTGTTTTGTCATTATTACAATGTGCTGTGCTCTCCAGTCTTGTGAAGAAACACTAACATTTGTACATGTACAAGCACAGACCATCCCACTGACATTTCAGTCCCCACTTGGACCTTTGGGGCTGTTCATCAGGATAAGTTGGATCGATAGTGATTTTACCTGAATGATTTTGAAAAAAAAACTCTTTAAAACACTGGATGGTCCTCTGATTGGCTAAGAGAGAACTCAGTATTTTAAAGTGATTTTTTTTTTCAAATCCTGCCGCTGCTGTTGACCCCGCCTGCTGCCGTTGGCACTCCTTCACAGCGCTGCGCTACTGAGATGGACATTACCAGCCCTCTTCCAGCAAGCAATGTGCCATCGCAGATGCCATACAACATCAGGTGCTGGAAGAGAGTACTTTAGGCAAGCATATTTCTACAATAACCTTATGATTTTTTTTTTTTAGTTCTAAGATAAACACTTAACTTGCTGAACTGGCCAAATTATAAAAAAAAATTCACTTACCTGTACATGCAAACAGTGTAACTGACGCTTTGCTGAAATAAGTATACACAAATTGTTACAATTTATCTTCGCAAATTAATTTTCTACCTACTGTACTGTACACGGTAGTGTGCTGATACTGAGTTATTGCAAGTGCAAAACTTCAGTAATATTCCTTATATTTTCAAATGCATCTGAAATAAGTATCTAATGCTCTGCTGTGGTGTAACATACTGTGCAATAGCCGGCATACCGTAGAACATTCCTGTTCCAGCCTTCTTATCTATCAGAAACAGATTATATACACATCTAGGGTTGTGTACTGTCATTATACAGTATGCTAATGAATGACCTCTAAGGACAACTAAAATAGAATGTCATCACAGAGCTCAAGCAAACTGCTCTGGGAAACTGATTTACTCAACGGTCATTAAAAAGATTCTGTTTTCATCTGGTTCTTTTTATGCTTCAGAGTTTTATATTGTAAACTTTTTTAACTTGTACTTTACAATGTGTCTCTATTAGGGGGATATTAAATCTGTGCCTATTAGGGGGGTATTCAATCTGTGCCTATTAGGGGGGTATTCAATCTGTGCCTTTTAGGGGTGTATTCAATCACTCGCCTGTTCAATGCTGATGATACTAACAACATTGAAGGCAGCCAGATCTGACTTTTGTTTTAAAGTTGGATTTGTTTTGTCCAAAAATGTCACAGACTGTCAAATTCTCAGCCGTTTTCGACAATCTCCATCTGTTTTCGTTGATCCGTGGACTTTCCAACACTCGACTGTCGGAACATTAAATTCCTACCGCCGAGTTACTGTCAGATCGGACAAAAATGGCCCAGGATTCCGACTGTCAGGACATTCCGAAATGAATACCCCCCCTTAATCTTTAAATATGGTATTTTAAGGCCCTCATACACTACTGCAAATTGTCTGAATGGAAAGTTGCATACAATTTTCCCTGAACTCCCTCCGGCAGCTCCCCGGGAGGGCTTACATATGATGTGACCCGTGATGTGCCGTTGATGGTCCGATTGTGATTTATCCTATGTGCTACACATCGGATCTCCGGCTCTGACCCGATGTGCACAGGACTGCACAGTGGATCTGATCAGATGTCAAACAAAGCCAATTTGGCCACTTTTCAATTTCAGATTTGTTGTCCCAATCCATCTGAATCGGGTGAAAAGAAGCAAGATCGGACAAGGAAGTGCATAGACTGGGTAGCTCACAAACTGTGAGAAGAAGAAAAGTTCTAAGTAAATAGAAAGAATTCACATACAACCAAAACTACATTTAATGTTTTCTGGTTTAGGAAGCTATACAGTGTTGGGCCTGGTTAGTATTTGGTTGAGAGACCACCAGGAGTTGTCAGAAGCTATCATACAGTATGTTTCTACTGCAACTGAATCATGGTGGTTCTTTAAATTGGAAATATTGGCAACAAAGGGTCTTAATGAACAGCTTGGCCTATAATGATTCCTTTAAAACTAAACTTTGTTTCATCTTAGGTTGATTATCCTTTAGAGAATGCATTTTTTTCAATTGCTACAAGTTTCAGCAATGGCATTTTGCATAAGGATTTAAGGCTACAGCGCTCTATCTCAATACATATAACTGAGGTTTGTAGTCATTGTTAAGGTGCATACACACTCTACAATTTTTTTGACCAATTTGGTTGAAAGACATTTCTATTGAACCCAGTGTCCTGGACGAAAGATGTTGACAAAAGATATTGTCAACAAACAAATGATGAATGATGATGCCCATACCCGCCAGTTGTTCATCAAGATTGTTCGTCAACTGTGCATGCAGCTCAATTTGAATATCTTTCAAAAAGAGCCTATAAACTGTAGCTAGATCTTTCTTCTTTTGTTTGTTGTCAATATCTTTCGTCAACATCTTTAGTCCAGGACACTGGGTTCAATGGGAATGTCTTTCAACCAAATTGGTCAAAAAAATTGTACAGTGTGTATGCACCCTTACTCTGTTGATTACTTCTGCTACTATCAGCAGCAGGGACAGTATTGTTATACTACATTAAAATTAATGTATAGTGTTGCCTGTGTAACCATGGTGATAGATTTGTCCCACAGAGTTTGAGGTCATTGGAGCCACACTCTTGGTGCTTTCCCAAGGTCTTGGTCTTTATTTTTCAGGTAAACAGCATACCACATAATCATCACAGTAATGAAAGTTAAAGCATTTGCAGCATACAGGTCCCGGTATAATACAAGCACTTCAGGAAGCTCAAGTGGTCCCTACTGTAGCCCACAGCCTGGCTTATCACTTGGGCAGCAAATCCACCATCAAGAGCGTTTTCCCTTTGCCCTGAAAACACTTATATCAAGAGCGCACAGGTGCTGATGATTGAAAAAGCTAGGTTGCTGCTACTACTCCAAAACTTGGTCTGTATCCTCCAAATTACTCCCATATGGAGAGATACTGTCTCTGCTACACTCCCCCCCCCCCCCCCCCTTGGCTTCAACCACCCTGGTGAAGCTACTACATTTTCAGGCAAGCTCACTGCCTTGCCCACCTCATACTTGTGTCATCCGCCTGGGTGCAAAGCCCTCAACCACTTTCCCCGAGGTCATTAATATCACCTTCCTCCTCCTCCTCTAGCATCACCACAAGGTTGCTTTGGAGGATCAGAATCTACAAGCCTCCAGGAAAGGGCATCAGCATTGAGCTGATCTTTCTGCCAACAAGGTTGCACAGCTTTCAGCCAAACATAAATGGCTGTAAGGTCAAAAACCAGTGGGTCATACGAGCATTTACCTCTTTGTTTGTATGCATCCACTTTAATTGGGCATGGTCTGTGACCAACAAAAACTCATGTCCTAATAAATATTATCTTAAGGACTCAACTGCCGACTTAATTGCTAACAACTCCTATTCCACAGTTGAGTACTAGCGCTCTCTGGGCAGTAACTTACGGCTAAGGTAGCGGATGGACTTCTCCTCACCATCTACCTCCTGGAAAAGAACAGCTCCTTATCCTGTCACAGAGGCATCTGTCAGTAATACAAATTGTTTATTAAAGTAAGTAGCTTGCAAAATAGGCTCGGTACACCAAGCACATTTTAAATTCTGCCATGCAGATTCCACTGGTCAAGACCATGTTATCTTGTCTGTTTTTTAAGACATTCGGTTAGTGGAGCCACTATAGTGGCAAAATCTCAAATAAACCTGCGATAATATCCCACCAGACTGAGAAATGTCCTAAGTTGTGACTTAGATTTAGGTTTTGATCAGGTGTGGACTGCTTCTACTTGGCTGAGGTTGAACTTGTCCTCTGCCCACAATGTACCCAAAAAACATGGCTTCCACCATACTAATGGCACATTTCTCAGGGTTGGCAGTAAATGCCTGTAGAAACGTTAAAATGGCCTCTACCTTAGGTAGGTGTGATGTCCAGTCAGAGCTGAAGATAACAATGTTGTCTAAATACTGTATGCAGCTGCACATTCTCTGTGGGGCCGCAGCAACTGATTCATAGCTCTATGGAAGGTTGCTGGGACACCATGTTACCAAATGGCAGCACTTTGTACTAAAATGAGCCATCTGGGGGTATAGATGGCTGTTTTTGCCTTAGCAGTTTCTGTCAAGGGAATCTGCCAATTACATTTTGTAAGATCAAGAGTGGTAGGGTACTGAGACTCTTGGCTAAATTTTTTTACCAACTCATCATAGGGTATGAATCAATTGAGGTACTTGTGTATTATCACGGCGCCCATCGGGTCGCATCGTATACCCCTAATTAAGGTATACGATGGTACCCGATGGGACCCGATTTCAGGGTTTTAAGAGCCGACTATACAATTTTTATATTGCATTATAATGGCATGCGATGTGACGTGATCATAGCCGATTTGCCATTGTACAGCCACCCTGATGGCTGATTCCTATGTTAAATGCACCCCCAGACCCGATTTTTAATTGTACACCCACCCTGATGGATGATTCCTACAGTATGTTAAATGCCACGCCATTGTTAACGCCACCCCACTATCAACGCCAACCAGAAGCGTGGCGAGCACAGTGGTATGCATCCTCCGACCTTTTCATACCCCCACTATCCACGTCGGCGTGGAGTTGATTTTAGATAGTGTGGCGAGCGCAGCGAGCCACCGAGCCCAAAGCATGGCAAGCGCAGTGAGCCCCCCGAGGGGACGCAGAATACATGTGAAGTAATTTGCGTCCCCTCGCGGGGCTCGCTGTGCTCGCCAGCCTCAGGTCGTCCCTCAAGCAGGAGCACGCCGCCAGGTAAGTCAAGAGGATCCGAGGGTCCAGCAGGCGGCCACAGTATCTACTTTAAGTCCCGGCTTGATGTCACCTGCAGGCCTTAACCCGCAGCATCCAAACCAATGGACACCCGGCTCTGATGCTGATATTGCCAGGTGCAAGGGGCTACACTGGAGCTGTGAGACTGCAGCCCCAATTTGTAGAGTCCACCAGGGAGGTAGAATCCCCTGTTTTGGATCAGTTTAGGTGGGAGCAGCTCTCCAAAATGTCTGCTCGGCTTCCCAACCAAGCCACACCCCCATAATTATTTTTCTTTTGAGTCTGGCTTTTATATCCAAAAGGTGAGCATGGCGATGGGCACCAGATTTGCTCCGAGATACGCAATAATCTTTATGGGCAAGTGGGAGCAGGACCACCTATGGAGTTATGCCCAGCTCGGAGCAAATATGGTGTCCTGGGCCCATTACATTGATGATATTTAATTTTTTTTGGAAGGGGGTTGAAAAAGAGTTTAACAAATTCTGCACCCACCTTAACACAAATGGATGCAATATAGAGCTATCATTCAATATAAGCCAGGTGTCAGTTGATTTTCTGGATATAACCATTACAAAAGGAAACAATGAGTGGTATACTAAAACCTTTCTCAGCCTACTGACACTCATTCATATATACACAAAACCAGTTGTACAAAGAAAGGGGGTTTGGATCCGCACAGACTTTATTTGTCGATTAGAACATTCGGTACTCTTTACCTAGCGTGGCGCCCACGATTTTGATCGTGGGCATCGCAGGTAAAAAAATCGCGGGCATCGCGGCCATTGAATGCACTAAAAATCGGGTGCGACGCGACCGACGCGATGCCCGCGATTTCCCATAGGGATCAATGTTAAATTTCTCAATTGACCCGATTTTACTGTTCAATGCCTCAATTGACCCGATATTTCCATAGGAATCAATGTTAAATGGCCCACAGAGGCCAAATAGGCACCCTAAAGTGTGAAATGGCCCCCACAATTGTTAACGCCACCCCACGATCAACGCAAACCCGAAGCGTGGCGAGCGCAGGGAGCCCGCGAGGGGCGGCGGTACGCGTCCTACGACCTTTTCATACCCCCACTATCCACGTCGGCGTGGAGTTGAGAAAAGAATAGCCCGAAGCGTGGCGAGCGCAGCGAGCCCCGCGAGGGGATGCGGATACCTTCACAGGTAAACGCGTCCCTTCGCGGGCTTCACAGGTATCCGCTGCGCTCGCCACGCTTCGGGCTCGGTGGCTCGCTGCGCTCGCCACACTATTCTATTCTCAACTCCACGCCGACGTGGATAGTGGGGGTATGAAAAGGTCGTAGGACGCGTACCGCTGCGCTCGCCACACTTCGGGTTCACGTTGATCGTGGGGTGGCGTTAACAATTTGGGGGGCCATTTCACACTTTAGGGTGCCTATTTGGCCTCTGTGGGCCATTTAACATTGTTTCCTATGGAAAAATCGGGTCAATTGAGGCATTGAACAGAAAAATCGGGTCAATTGAGACATTTAACATTGTTCCCTATGGGAAATCGCGGGCATCGCGTCGGTCACGTCGCACCCGATTTTTTAGTGCATTCAATGCCCGCGATGGCCGCGATGGGCGCCGTGCTAGGTAAAGAGTACCGAACATTCTAGAAAAACATCTATTTGGACCAATATGTTGGACTACTTTTGTACATTTTTGTAGTCTCGGATTGGTGGTGCGCCTAACACATTCAGTATTTGTAACTGAAAAAGAGGGGGTTTGTTTGCAAGAGGCAAACGGTAAGACAAATGTGTCTTTTTGGGCGCACTCTTTATTTTATAAGTTATATGGTATGATTATTTAGTTAAAACATAACTTTTAATAGACTTCTTAGTGTAAAATATATGGAGCGTTCCTTAATTTTTGATCAGTCATTTAGTACATTATCATTAGACTGTCAATCAAACAACACATAACACAAAAAAAGACAAGGACATACTTACATAGATACACATGATATTATTATCTTAAATTGTGATAACCTTATTTGTAACTTTTTACACTTCTATTGGTTCACTCATGTGTCCTATTACTATTGCCTCAGCAAATATCATTAGTTTACATTGGTCAGCTTTGCCAGCTTGCCCAGGTAATCCCACACAATTGTTTATATGTAATCTGGTTTCAATATCAGGTTGTTAGTGTTCTATAGGGGATAGTCGTGAACCACTCTGGTAGATATTAATGGTCAGGAAAGTCCCACGTGAGAAGTGCTCCTACAACCGGTGGCTCCTGTGTATCTGCTGTTCGATCACCCTGCCTATGCTACCATACCAGTTATTCCCCAGGGGTCTCCTCCCTGGTTGACAAACTGGCCCAGTATTGGCCCTGCTGGATTCTAGCCCGAATTGGGGTATATAGGTAACGTCCGGCAGTAGTGTCGAATGAGAGTACCAGGTTGGTTGTATATGGGAACTAAAATATAAGTCACTTCTGCTTTCCAATCCAGATTAGTGGGTCACCCTGATGCTTTTCAGTATTGCAGTGAGACACTGTAGGCTGGATGGATGAGAGAGTGTTAGAAAAAGTGGGTCATAGTAGCAGAATGTCAGTTTGCCCAAAAGTTGGACCTCTGCTTTCAGAGATCTGCTTGACGCATCGAATCAATGATGAGAGAGTCCTATACTAATGGGCTTGCCGCTGACACTGATTAGATGATCAGATACCAAAAGAAAAGAAATAGAAAAAGAGGAAGAAGAAAGAGAAACCAGTGAGGAGTACAAGTCTTTTTACATGAGTTTATTTCTACATCAATTTATTGTCAGATATTGGATTGATATTATTCCACTCGTGCTATTGTCTACTGGGTCATTCAGTATACATCCAATTTCTCACAGATTGCACCAAGAGTATTTCACAATGGCCACAGTTGTAGGCTATCTTGGCCAAATGTTTGTGGCCCACCTTTGTTTTGAGATGCGGCTATCAGGCAAAAAATGCTAAATCATGCACTTGTGTCTCAAAAACCCGAAGACTAAATATAGTATACTGTAAATGGCACTATAATGGAAACTACTGAGGAGGAGAGGGATCTAGGTGTAACTATTTCAGGGGACTTAAAGGCAGGTAGGCAATGTAATAAAGCAATGAAGAAGGCAAGTCAGATGCTTGGTTGCATAGGGAGAGATATCAGCAGTAGAAAGAAAGAAGTAATAATGCCACTGTATAGGTCATTGGTACGACCTCATCTAGATTATTGTGTTCAGTGCTGGAGGCCATATCTCCAGAAGGATATAAATACATTAGAGACTGTACAAAGAAGGGCAACTAAAATGGTGCATGACCTACATCACAAAACTTACCAGGAAAGACTAAAATATCTTAATATGTATAGTTTAGATCAGAGAAGGGAAAGGAGGGACATGATAGAAACTTTTAAATATATAAATGGTTTTAACAAGGTACAGTAGGAAGACATTCTTCACAGGAAGAGGAGCAACAGAACACGAGGACATGCACTGAAACTAGAGGGAGGAAGATTCAGGGGAAATCTGAGGAAGAATTACTTCACAGAAAGGGTAGAAGATAAGTAGAGGTAAAATACAGTTGAGCAATTTAAGCATGCTTGGGATAGGCATATTGATATCCTTACAAAAAATAAGGATCAAATATAGTTTGAAGTAACATGTTTAAAAAAAGGGGGCAGACTAGATGGGCCAAGTGGTTCTTATCAGCCGTCAAATTTTCTATCTCCACTGTTACACTCTTCTCTAACCAATCTCTGGAGGCTCACATTTTGGTGATACCCAAGCAAGGTACGGACCCCTCAGTGTGCTCCAGTTACAGACTCACATCTCTCCTAAATATCAATCTCAAACTGTTTACAAAACTTATGGCAAACAGATTGAATATGATCCTCCCTTCTCTGATACACAATGACCAGGTGGGCTTCATCCCTGGTTGTGAAGCCAAAGACAACACCACTAAGGTTTTGAGCCCTATCCACCTGGCCTCCAAGGGAAGATACCTTCCATTTTGCTTTCTATAGATTCCAAGAAGGCATTTGATAGGGTCAGCTGGACATTAATTAGGTCTGTAGTGGAGCACATTGGATTGGTACCAGCAGCACTTCACCAAATACTGGCACTGTACGAATCCCCTATGTTTCTATGTTTCTAGATAGTGTCCGTGGTAATGGTTCTTTATCAAATTTGTAAAGAGGCTCTAGCCAGGGCTATCAGGGCCAATCCCCATATCCTCGGCCTTATGGTTGGAGATGAGGAATATAAATTGGCTATGTTCGCAGATTATTTGCTTGCAATTATCTGACACCACACCACCTCACTCATACACTTTATGCAGGAAATGGAAACCTTCGGCATTTAAAAATCAACCTCTCAAAATCAAGTGCACTTAACATTTGTACCCCTTCCTCCATAATATTTGGTCTACATCATGCTTTCCCCTTTTCCTGGCAATCTTCACACATTAGTTATTTAGATGTTAAACTCCCTAGAGACCTATTCCACTTGGTTTCCTTAAACAATAATTGCTACCTTAAATAACTCTCATGGTTTGGTAGAGTTGGAGTTGTCAAGATGAACACACTTCCTAAATTGCTTTATACTCTCCAGACCTTGCTGATTCATATTCCTGACTCACGGCTTCATTCAGTTCAATCCATAATCCAACAATTTTTTTACTCAACAAATCACCCAGACACTGTGCGATTTGGGCCCGATTTCACCCGATTCGGATGATCGGGCAGTGAAATCTGTCCAAATCGTATGTGCAGACATGCCATCCGACCCGATGCGCAATCCCGTGCGCATCGGGTCGGGGTCGGGAGGTCGGATGGGCTGCACATAAGATTTGGTTAATCTTATGTGCAACCTGGAGGTGGGAGAGGGACGCAGCATATGGGGAGCTGAGCGGGGCGGGCTGATGCAAGGAGCCAGGCAGGGGAGGCGCACTGACCTGGGCGGTGATCACCGCAAACAGGGAGCCGGTAGTCCGGGGGGGGGGTGAACGCAGTGATGGGTACCAGAGACCCTGTAGCGTTGGGGAAGCCGGACAGCAGCGGGCGCACATAGAAATGAATGGAGAGTCAGTGATTATCTGAGAAGTCTCTCAGTCAGAGAGCTCTCAGCCAATCACAAGCTGTCCATTCATTTCTGTGTGTGTTTTTTACTATGTGCGCCCGCTGCTGCCCGGCTTCCCCTACGCTACCTGGCAATCTGGTCCTCTTGCCGCCCCGTGAGTAAACTCACTGCCTCTGTGTCCCCTGCCTGGCTCTGCGCTTGCAGCCCCCCCGCCGCCCCGCTCTGCTCAGCTCCCGGCTCCCTCTGACAGCAGCTCCCCGGGGACTGCATGTTATGAATCGCATGCGATTCTTCACATGCAAAACTTTGCACATCAAGTGCCAATTTGTGTGTGACCCCCCCCCCCCCCCCATCCCCCCGGGAGTCGGCCTAATGTACGGGGGCCTTTAGACGCACCATACTTTGCAACTCTTTTCACAATGGAGGTCTACAACTTCTAAACATTAATACTAATTACCACGCAATCCTTTTAAATAGGATTTTGGATTGGACTAGATACCATGAGGTCAATAAATGGGTGGCTCTGGAGGGATTAGATTTGCAGCAATTACCTGATTTTTTCCCCTGTATCCCTAGCCTTCTGAGGCCCCTGACTCCTCATCCGACAATATCTGCCACGCTATCTGTATGGAAAGTCCTACAGAAGGTTGTCTAACCTCCAAATTAGGCCTACTCACATCGTTTCTGGCAAATTCTGACTTCCCTCATGGGTTGACACTGTCCCATTTCTCTAAGTGGGCAGTTGCCAGACTCTTCAGGGTTTGTCAGCTGGTGGCTCCCTTCTCAATCAGACAATTCTCTGACTTACGGGAGAGATGGAACATCCCACAATTAGATTTCTGGATCTCTAAAAGTGAGACATTTCCTAAACCCAATATAAAGTTCTAACCCATTTTGCTATGTATTACTCTGTCTTATTGCAATGCTGGCGGTGCTCCACAGCAAATTAATCCTTTCACCAAATTTGGTGGGACTGCCCTCTTCTTAAGACTTTCTGAACAGAGATAATTGAAATATCCCATGATATCCTTCATATCTCAATCCCAAAAGACACAGCTTTCTGGTTATTAAACTACTCCTCTACTCCATTTTATACAAGGAAAGAATGAAATCGTCCCAAGGCGCAAAGCCAGAATCCTGCAGCCGTACACAAGGCACCTTGAGAAAGACAGTTTACCTGTCGAAACGCGTCGGTGGAGAGGAGCTGTGCAATAATTTCACCTGTTAACCCTGGAAGCACCTGACTGGCAGTGAATGGCCATACTCTGCCAACTCAGGTACGATTCCTTTTTTGTCCATCTAACATCTTGGGTACAGGTTGCACCCTGCACACCTTTTCTGTTCTATCTGCAATAAAAACTTTGAAATAAGAGAGAACGTTCTCTTTCTTTTTTTGGATACTTTGGGAATGGTTGGAGGAATTCCGCTATCACCATCTAGCAAAACCTGTGGGATCCAAAAAGATACCTTTATACGATTGGAAAAGTGATCGTACATGTGAGTACGGTACGAATCCACCTTTTTCTTATTTCGATACCTATAAAGATGCATTGACACCTAAAGATACATTGATGTGTTTATACACCCATTACTCCATGTGAGTGCGGGTACGATATTTATTTGAGAAAATCCTGCTCATTTGGGCTAACCCCCCACTTTTTGTCTTTGATCGCATATACATACATTCCTAATCTATGTATGTCTATGTTTCTATTCTATTTTTTATGAGCTACTACTGAAGCAAACAAGAAACCAGTGCCCATCATACATTGGTTCTCTTTCTCTCTGCTACTCCTCTACTCCCTTCTCCCAATTTCAGAATTCACTGTTGCTGCATCTAAGCAATGCGGCACGTACTGTGATTCCTGTTTTGAGGAGATCTTCACGTCACGCCTGGTTTTCTAAATTAGATTATTTTATGTCCATGGAAAATCTACTCCTTTCATCAATAGGGAAATTGTTTGAATTTGTAGCCACTTGGTATCCCTGGCTTAAATATTAAGCTTCACCAGCATATAAAGACTATATGTCCACGTTGTTCACAGCTATGTAATACTATTATGCTTTGTTATCTCTTATTCTCTCTATTGAATTCCCATAGTTGATCAATTACCTCTTCTCTCTTTTTCTTCTCTCTTTATTCTTCCTTTACCTTTTTTCCCCTATTCTATTTTGAAAAACCCTAAATATAATCTGGAAGTTTTGAGAAATATACCCCTCTCAACAATTCTAGTTAAATGTACTTCACTTATGGTTTTATAGTAATTATGCTGTACATATTACAGTATAAGCGGTCTCGATGCGTCGAGATCTGTTGTTTCTGTATTTGGTCTTTACATTATCTTTTTTTGATGGATGCTGTTTACCATCAATACATATTATACAACAAAATATTATACAACAAAAAAAAAAACATGCCAGACTTATAAAACAGACCCAGCCGATACCCACCTTCTTTGCTGGTTATTTAACATAAACAGCAAACAAATTTGACAGTGGTAAGGTGGCTGCCATTTACACACTGCTATCAACTCCTAATTTGCCCTGTTGTACTACAGGCACAAACTGAGGAGGGTTGTACAGGCTGGGCAGTACTCGATGCCGCTGAAATCAGGAATATGACCAGGCAAGACAACACCAGGAACACAAAGAATCCCAGTATGTTTGCATCTCAGATGACATTATTTCCTGCCCAGTGGGAACTTCTGTTTTGCATGATGATGGAACCAGCCATCAACTAGGACAGTTACCAGAAAAGGGTTTGACCTATGTACATGGATACAAGAAAGGGGCTAAGTATGGGCTAATAAGACTTAACCAACAGTGCCACTAATCTCTGAGGAGCTCTCCTGATTTCATGATTACGGAGACTATATATGAGAGGATTGACCACAGGGATCACTGTTGAATAGATCACAGTCAAAATCTGTTCGAGGAAATTGGATTGGTCTGATGGTGGTATCATATAGACAGATACAGCATTAACATAGTACATGGTCATGACGATGAGGTGGGATGAGCAGGTGGAGAAAGCTTTATTTCTTCCTTCCTTTGATTTAATATGCAATATAACACTGACAATTTTTTTGTATGACATTATATTGATGAAAACTGGGCAAACACCAAATAAAAGTATGTTTACATATATGGTGACATAGAACATGCTTGTGCCAGAACAGGCGATATTAATCAGAGCTTTAGCATCACAGAAGAACTGATAGATGGTGTCTGATCGACAGAAGGACATTTTAAGAATTGAAACTGAACACATCATTGAGTTTAGACATGCGCATAGCCAGATCATAGCCACCAGCAGGATACAGACCTTCTTCCTCAGTATCTGGTGGTAGTGTAAGGGATGACAGATGGCGATGTACCGGTCATACCCCATCACAAATAGTAGTAAATCCTCGGAGCTGGCAGTTAGGAGGAAGAAGTACACCTGAGTGAAGCATTGTGGGAAGGACATTGTGTTATTCCCGGATAGTAATATTTCCAGCAGTTTGGGGACAGTTACTGTTGTGTAGCACATGTCTACAAAGGACAAGTTACAGAGAAACAGATACATGGGGGTGTGTAAACGGGAATCCAAACATATAACTGTGATTATAGTCGTATTCACCAGGACTACAAACAGAAATACTAGGAAAAAAACACAGAAAATAAGGGGTCCATCACCGGCTTTCATGGAAAATGGCACAATATGGAATTCTTTTATATAAGTAATGTTCTCCATGGGATTCTGCAAGACAATAAAAGTACCAATATAATAATAATAATAATATTAATAATAATAATAATAATAATAATAATTATCATCATCATAATAATAATAATAATAATAATAATAATTATCAAAAGAGGGAGAATGTCACACCAGGGGTCTGAGTCGGCCTGACTAAGACCTCTGGTGGGGGTCTGGGTTGGTAATGAAACCTGGCAGGCTTGAGGAGACCCTTGTGCATATGAGCACGACAGTGCACCCATGGAAAAGCAGACGATGATAAAATATCAGGTACTTGTTTCCTATCTGGGCGCCCACGATTTTAATAGCGGGCATCGGGGGTAAAATCGGGGCCATCGCTTCCATCGCGGCCGATAAAAAATCGGGTGCGATGGGCCAGACGCGATGCCCGCGATTTTCCCATAGAGAACAATGTTAAATGCCTCAATTTACCCGCGATGACCACGATTTACCATAGGAAACAATGTTAAATGGATCAATTTACCCAAATCAGCATAGGAACAATAGTAAATGGGCCAAAAACACCCCTGAACATTGAAATGTCCCCCCAAAAGTAGTTGACGCCACCCCGCCATCAACGTGAACCCGAAGCGTGGCGAGCGCAGCGAGGCCGCGAGGGGCGGCGGTACGCGTCCTCCGACCTTTTCATGCCCTACTATCCACTAGGGCGTGGAGTGAGAATAGAATAGTGTGGCGAGCGTAGCGAGCCACCGAGCCCGAAGCGTGGCGAGGGGACGCGGATACCTTCACAGGTAAACGCGTCCCTTCGCGGGCTTCCCAGGTGTCCGCGTCGCCATGGACACCTGGGAAGCCCGCGAGGGGACGCGTTTAACTGTGAAGGTATCCGCGTCCCCTCCGGGGCGCGCTGCGCTCGCCACGCTTCGGGCTCGGTGGCTCGCTACGCTCGCCACACTATTCTATTCTCACTCCACGCCCTAGTGGATAGTAGGGCATGAAAAGGTCGGAGGACGCGTACCGCCGCCCCTCGCGGCCTCGTTGCGCTCTCCACGCTTCGGGTTCACGTTGATGGCGGGGTGGCGTCAACTACTTTTGGGGGGACATTTTTATGTTCAGGGGTGTTTTTGCCCCATTTCCCATTGTTCCCTATGATAATTTGGGGAAATTGATCCATTTAACATTGTTTCCTATGGTAAATCGTGGTCATCGCGGGTCAATTGGGACATTTAACATTGGTCCCTATGTAAAATCGCGGTATTCGCGTCGGTCGCATCGCATGTCATTATAATGGCATGCGATGTACACGCGATGCCCGCGATGGGCGCCCAGATAGGAAACAAGTACCAAATATCATTTCTCAAACAGCCTGTAGCATAGCAGTAAGGAGCTGTTTAGCTGGTGCTTTATCACTCTTCATCTCTCTCTACTTTACCATTTGTTGACGCTTATTACATTTGGGGCCTGAATCACGTGTACATTCGCTGCTTAGCGAGCGGGTAAACGTCCGCGCAGCAGGCAAATGGATAGGTAGCTTACACGTCCATTCACATGTGACCATCAAGTTATTTTTTTCCCTGTTCGCAAATAAAAGTCATTCTAGACTGACTATTATTTGCTTCGGAAAGAACGAGAACATCGGAAAGAACGAGAATCATGTGATGTCAGCCACCTGCCCCATGCAGGCTTCCCACGCATGCGTTCACATGGGGACACCCAGCTTTTTTCATGGTGCACCAACCATTTTTGTGGGCACACCCAGGAAACGCTAGGTGTGCCCATGTGACAGCCCCCCCCACACACACACACACTTCCTGCCCCGCTGTGTGCAAACACCTCAATGACTGTGACAGTCGCAGAAGGCATTTGCACATCGGGTCTGCACATATTTGCTGATGCGCATGTGCAGACCCGAAACATCGGTACCCGCAGTGAATTTGCAGGGGACCGATTAAACCTGAATCAGGCCCTTGGTCCACTTTGCCTGAGTAATAATATTAGCTCCTCCCACTCCGCTGCCCAAAGCAAAAACAAACCTGTGCAGCCGTTATATAGTTGGATGGATAATTTCCTATCAGCCCAGACAGGTTTTTCTGTAAATACAGTTTAATTTATTAATAATTGCTATTGCAACTGTGTTAGCTTTTATATTAACCCTTTAAGCGCCAGCATCTCTCTGTGAGATGTTCAGAATATCTGCTAAAAATCCCAGCGCTGTTCACATTTGTTATATAAATGCAAATAAAAAATGTGAAATGTGTTGTAAAAAAAAAATAATAGTTGCTATATAAGGTAACATTAAAAATCATTATAATGAATAACAATGTTTATTTGGCAATTTTCACACCTATTTGGACAATTTCACTTGGCACTCAAGGGGTTAAATTAGGACACAAACATCAATGACAGCATATTAACAAAATTCAAGCTACAACTGAGATATATATTTCAAACTGTTCTGTCATTATTACAATGTGCTGTGCTCTCCAGTCTTGTGAAGAAACACTAACATTGGTACATGTACAAGCACAGACCATCCCACTGACATTTCAGTCCTTACTTGGACCTTTGGGGCTGTTCATCAGGATAAGTTGGATCGATAGTGATTTTACCTGAATGATTTTGAAAAAAAAACTCTTTAAAACACTGGACGGTCCTCTGATTGGCTAAGAGAGAACTCAGTATTTTAAAGTGATTTTTTTTTTTCAAATCCTGCCGCTGCTGTTGACCCCGCCTGCTGCTGTTGGCACTCCTTCACAGCGCTGCGCTACTGAGATGGACATCACCAGCCCTCTTCCAGCAAGCAATGTGCCATCGCAGATGCCATACAACATCAGGTGCTGGAAGAGAGTACTTTAGGCAAGCATATTTCTACAATAACCTTATGATTATTTTTTTTAGTTCTAAGATAAACACTTGACTTGCTGAACTGGCCAAATTATTAAAAAAATTCACTTACCTGTACATGCAAACAGTGTAACTGACACTTTGCTAAAATAAAGTATACACAAATTGTTACAATTTCTCTGCGCAAATTAATTTTTTACCTGCTGTACTGTACACGGTACTGTGCTGATACTGAGTTATTGCAAGTGCAAAACTTCAGTAATATTCCTTATATTTTCAAATGCATCTGAAATAAGTGTCTAATGCTCTTCTGTGGTGTAAAATACTGTGCAATAGCTGGCATGCCGTAGAACATGTCCTGTCCCAGCCTTCTTATCTATCAGAAACAGATTATATACACATCTAGGGTTGTGTACGCTCATTATATAGTATGCTAATGAATGACCTCTAAGGACAACTGAAATAGCATGTCATCACAGCGCTCAAGCAAACTGCTCTGGGAAACTGATTTACTCAACGGTCATTAAAAAGATTCTGTTTTCATCTGGTTCTTTTTATGCTTCAGAGTTTTATATTGTAAACTTTTTTAACTTGTACTTTACAATGTGTCTCTATTAGGGGGATATTAAATCTGTGCCTATTAGGGGGGTATTCAATCTGTGCCTATTAGGGGGGTATTCAATCTGTGCCTTTTAGGGGTGTATTCAATCACTCGCCTGTTCAATGCTGATGATACTGACAACATTGAAGGCAGCCAGATCTGACTTTTGTTTTAAAGTTGGATTTGTTTTGTCCAAAAATGTCACAGACTGTCAAATTCTCAGCCGTTTTCGACAATCTCCATCTGTTTTCGTTGATCCGTGGACTTTCCAACACTCGACTGTCGGAACATTAAATTCCTACCGTCGAGTTACTGTCAGATCGGACAAAAATGGCCCAGGATTCCGACTGTCAGGACATTCCGAAATGAATACCCCCCCTTAATCTTTAAATATGGTATTTTAAGGCCCTCATACACTACTGCAAATTGTCTGAATGGAAAGTTGCATACAATTTTCCCTGAACTCCCTCCGGCAGCTCCCCGGGAGGGCTTACATATGATGTGACCCGTGATGTGCCGTTGATGGTCCGATTGTGATTTATCCTATGTGCTACACATCGGATCTCCGGCTCTGACCCGATGTGCACAGGACTGCACAGTGGATCTGATCAGATGTCAAACACAGCCAATTTGGCAACATTTCAATTTCAGATTTGTTGTCCCAATCCATCTGAATCGGGTGAAAAGAAGCAAGATCGGACAAGGAAGTGCATAGACTGGGGAGCTCACAAACTGTGAGAAGAAGAAAAGTTCTAAGTAAATAGAAAGAATTCACATACAACCAAAACTTACATTTAATGTTTTCTGGTTTAGGAAGCTATACAGTGTTGGGCCTGGTTAGTATTTGGTTGAGAGACCACCAGGAGTTGTCAGAAGCTATCATACAGTATGTTTCTGCTGCAACTGAATCATGGTGGTTCTTTAAATTGGAAATATTGGCAACAAAGGGTCTTAATGAACAGCTTGGCCTATAATGATTCCTTTAAAACTAAACTTTGTTTCGTCTTAGGTTGATTATCCTTTAGAGAATGCATTTTTTTCAATTGCTACAAATTTCAGCAATGGCATTTTACATAAGGATTTAAGGCTACAGCGCTCTATCTCAATACATATAACTGAGGTTTGTAGTCATTGTTACTCTGTTGATTACTTCTGCTACTATCAGCAGCAGGGTCAGTATTGTTATTAATGTATAGTGTTGCCTGTGTAACTATGGTGATGGATTTGTCCCACAGAGTTTGAGGTCATTGGAGCCACACTCTTGGTGTGTTCCCAAGGTCTTGGTCTTTATTTTTCAGGTAAACAGCATACCACGTAATCATCACAGTAATGAAAGTTAAAGCATTTGCAGCATACAGGTCCCGGTATAATACAAGCACTTCAGGAAGCTCAAGTGGTCCCTACTGTAGCCCACAGCCTGGCTTATCACTTGGGCAGCTAATCCACCATCAAGAGCGTTTTCCCTTTGCCCTGAAAACACTTATATCAAGAGCGCACAGGTGCTGATGATTGAAAAAGCTAGGTTGCTGCTACTACTCCAAAACTTGGTCTGTATCCTTCAAATGACTCTCATATGGAGAGATACTGTCTCTGCTACACCCCCCCCCCTTGACTTCAACCACCCTGGTGAAGCTACTACATTTTCAGGCAAGCTCACTGCCTTGCCCACCTCATACTTGTGTCATCCGCCTGGGTGCAAAGCCCTCAACCACTTTCCAGAGGTCATTACCATTGCCTTCCTCCTCCTCCCCTAGCATCACCATAAGGTTGCTTTGGAGGATCAGAATCTGCAAGCCTCCAGGAAAGGGCATCAGCATTGAGCTGATCTTTCCGCCAACAAGGTTGCACCTCTTACAGCCAAATATAAATGGCTGTAAGGTCAAAAACCAGCGGGTCAAACGAGCATTCACCTCTTGTATGCATCCACTTTAATTGGGCATGGTCTGTGACCAACAAAAACTCATGTCCCAATAAATATTATCTTAAGGACTCAACTGCCGACTTAATTGCTAATAACTCCTATTACACAGTTGAGTAATAGCGCTCTCTGGGCAGTAACTTACGGCTAAGGTAGCGGATGGGCTTCTCACCACCATCTACCTCCTGGAAAAGAACAGCTCCTTATCCTGTCACAGAGGCATCTGTCAGTAATACAAATTGTTTATAAAAGTAAGTAGCTTGAAAAATAGGTTTGGTACACAAAGGCCATTTTAAATTCTGCCATGCAGTTTCCACTGGTCAAGACCATGTTATCTTGTCTGTTTTTTTAAGACATTCGGTTAGTGGAGCCGCTCTAGTGGCAAAATCTCAAATAAACCTGCGATAATATCCCACCAGACTGAGAAATGTCCTAAGTTGTGACTTAGATTTAGGTTTTGATCAGGTGTGGACTGCTTCTACTTGGCTGAGGTTGAACTTGTCCTCTGCCCACAATGTACCCCAAAAACATGGCTTCCACCATACTAATGGCACATTTCTCAGGGTTGGCAGTAAATCCGTGTGCCTGTAGAAACGTTAAAATGGCCTCTACCTTAGGTAGGTGTGATGTCCAGTCAGAGTTGAAGATAACAATGTCATATAAAAATACAGCTGCACATACTCTGTGGGACCGCAGCAACTGATTCATAGCTCTCTGGAAGGTTGCTGGGACACCATGTTAACCAAATGGCAGCACTTTTTACTAAAATAAGCCATCTGGGGGTATACAGTAGATGGCTGTTTTTGCCTTAGCAGTTTCTGTCAAGGGAATCTGCCAATTACCTTTGTAAGATCAAGAGTGGTAGGGTACTGACTCTTGGCTACATTTTTTTATCAACTCATCATAGGGTATGAATTAATTGATTTAATTTACAGAAGTCATTACAGAATCTTAAAGCACATGAGGGCTTAGGTACTAAGATAATGGTATTATTCCACTGGCTTGTTGACTCCCCTATAAACCCTAGGCGTAGCATCTCTTTCGCCTCTTGCTTTACTGCTGCCCATTTTGCCTGGTGTATGTGATATGGTGTTTGTTTAATGACCACCTGGGGTGGAGTCACCACATCATGCTGGATGATCTGTGTCTTTCCCGGAATGGCAGAAAACATGTCTTTCTGCTGTTTCACCAAGTTCACCACTTCCTGTTTCTGTATAGGTCTAAGTGTGACTTCAATGGGTAGCTGGCATTCTGGTTTCTTTTTAGCTACAAAAGAGGGTAGATTGTCACTTTCCTTCCAAGGTTTTCACAGGATAACATGGTAGATTTGGACCTCCCTCCTTCTACTCTTCTGTCAAACCTTGTAATTGACCGGTCCCACTGCCTCTATGATCTCATAAGGGCCACGCCTTTGAGCATATAGCTTTCTCCCTGTAGTGGGCAAGAGCACCTTGTTTCCTGGTTTAAAGGACTGGTTGACTGCGGTGATGTCATAACTCTGCTTTTGATGCTGCTGAGCCCTTACCAAATGTTCCTTCAGAAGTGGCACCATCGGAATTAGACGACCATACAATTGAGGCACAAACTGAATGATGTTAGGTTCCAGACAAGGCTCCAGGGATTCTGGATCTATTGAAACAGGGGTGGGACACCCCTGTTTCAATAGATCCAGAATCCCTCTGGGCTGTCTTCCATAGATGAGCTCAACTGGACTAAAACCCAGTAGTGGTTTGAAGTACCTCTCTGACCACAAACATTAAAAAGGGTTATAGCAGATCCCAGTCTTATTTTTCTTGAGACATTGCCCTCTTTATCATTTGTTTAAGGGTCTGGTAAATTCTTTCTACTAGGCCATATGTTTTGTGGAAGGCTGAAGTGGTTATCCTGTCTACCTTTAACAATCGGAATAAATCTTGATTTCATATTACACAATGGTATAGCATCTTGGTACATGGTGGCATAATTAACTACCACTAGTATATATTGGTGCCCTCAAGCAGATTTTTCGTTATCAGATCCATACTCATTTTCTCAAAAGTCACGCATTCCTGACAATACCTCTTGACTGAGGCATAGATGCCTGGCCAAAAGAACAGTTACTGTATACATTGGTGAGTTTTCTCCTCCCCTAAATGGCCTCCCCACAAATGTGTATGTGCGGCTTGCAATACCAACAGCACAAGCTGTTCCACCATTTTCCCCTGTAAAGTAGTAACACTATATAGCAGATAATTCTTTAGCACAGAATATGGCACACCCCCTGATGGTAAAGCAGCAATCACCCTACAATTTACCACTTTAACAGTCTGAAAGGCCTGTACCAGATTACTATCATTGCGTTGGTCTCGGCCAAAGTCCTGTAATGATATCCTTCCACCAACAGGTTTCCATTGTATCCTTAGACTTGGTCTCCTGGGATGGTTCAGTATCTTCGGTAGCTCTCCCGGATGCCAAGCCTTGGTAGTCTCTAATCTCTGGGTCCTGAGTTGCCTTGGCGGCTAATTATCTGCCAGAGTCATGCCATGCAACCATCTCCTGCAGCAGTGGGAAGTAACAGCCCAGGAATAATGGAAAAGGTGGTCTGGAGGTCACCGCAGCTACCACCTTTAATGGTCAGCCCTGTATGGTCAGGGGTAAGTGCACCCGTGGACACTCCTCAATATCGCCATGGATACAGAAAACCCTGACAGGAGGCAGGACCTAGAGGAATCACATTGGTAGCAACAATGGTGAGCTCACTACCAGTATCCACCAGTGCCCAGATTTCCCAGCCTTCCAAATGTACCAGCACCCGGAACAGGGTGGATTCTGCTTGGGATACCGCAGCAGCAGTGATACTGACCATCGGCCAAGCTGCTTAGCATGCAGTGAAATCTATCAGCTCTCCCTGTTTTGGGCAGTCCCGCTGCACATGACCAGGCTAGCAACATTCGAAGAACACCATGGGAGATAGAGCCTTTGGTTTAATCACTTGGACCTGTGTTCAGGGCTTTGATATTGGCATGCATCCTGACCTGGCTTTTTTCAGCTTTATCAGAGTCAGGTTCTGCTCAATCACCACTGCCAGCTCCTCAAATGTCTGGTGGTCAGCCTGAAGGGTCCAATGCTATACTGAGAGGTCTAACACCCGCATAGCCTGGTCCAGACCAACTATCTCCACAACCCTCACTACAGAGTTTTTATTTGTCTGCAACCATGCCCTTTCCAGCTTGGCTATTCCGGCCAGCTAAATCCTGGGAGGCTCAGAGCCCTCCAGCCACCAGTCTTGGAAATCCTGGGCTTTGCTAGGCCCCCTTGAATCCAATCCTGTCAAGTATAGCCTATTCAAGGCTAGGATAGGAGAGTGTCTCACAGCATATCCACATATGCTCACTGTGCCTCCCCTGTTAATCAGGGAACCAGCCTGTCAGACCATTCATCCACATGCCATCCCAAATGCATGGCCATGCACTCTCTCACTCTGGCTCACTTTTCCTAAATCCCTTCAATTCCACATGTAACATTTGAATCTGGGCTTGTTGCCCCTCAAGCAACATCTGAATCTGAGTTTGCTGGCTGTGCATCTGGCCTTGATGTTTAGCAGCCAGTTCCTGTTGCACTTCATGTAACATCTGGACCTGAACCTGCTGGCTCTCTATATGGGCTTGTATCTGAGTCTGCTGACCTGCAGCCAACTTTTTTTAGTATTTCTTCCACATTGCCCTGTGCTTCCCCTGTAAGGGCAAACCTAGTAGACTTAATATAATGTGCCAGACTGGGTGTGGCCTGACCAGGGAGCCATCTAGATGCTTGGCTGAGAAGCTCCTCAGACCCTGCACCCTTCCACAAGAATTTGTCCTCCTTGGACACTCTCCACCTACTCCACTCAGGGTCAACTGACCTGCTACACCCTGCCTGAGCACAGCAGTATGCACCGTGGAGCCGGAAGGCTATTTGTTTAGCTTCCACGGGTTGCAGCCTACCATGGGTGTGAAGCCAGGGCCCCAATTTTGGATCCAGGTGAAAATCGCAGGTGCATTCTTGGTGTACTTCCCCACCTGTGACACCTTCATCCCTTCACTGGTATCCCCACCTGCATCCAGACACAGAGAGAAGTACAGTACAAGGCCCATGTCACACTGTAGTGAGGACAGCCATTTTCTTGGTGGGAGAAATAAATTCCTCTCCCCATATCGTTCTCTCACACCCACAGTTATTTCCCATAAGGTCCCTGACTTAACCACTATCAAGTGCCATTATATTAACCATTATATTTTGTCAGTACCTCAGCTGGGGAACACTTGGCCGCATACTGACTAGCACTGGAGAGGCCTTTTCCTGCAGCAGAACCCCCTCCCCCCCTAAACCCTAGAACCCTGGTGCATCCCCACAGAAGTCCTCTATCAACAGGCTGGTGGGCCTTCAGTATTACAACAACAGCATTGTGTCCCTGAGGAGGTTCTGGCCATTGCCTGGAACTGCTCATTGTTGCCCTGTCCCCCTGCTTTATCCTCATGCTTTGCCACACATGAGGGTCAGATTTTGATTTAATCAACCATGGTCTGCGCTTCCTCCAATATCATACAGTATGCTGTAAGGCCTTTTTGCTACTTGTTTATTTTGGAAGACCCATACTGCCCTCAATCACTGAGATTACAAATGTATCATAATTTCAATGCATGGCTGGCTCTAAATATAAATCTGCTAGATGTTTGATGGCTAGATATCGCCAGCCCAATGGGAGTCTTTGCTTAATAGGCATTCTCCAGTGCAATGTTCACTCCATTCCAGCTTCTTATTGCTACAATTGATACTTTTCACTAAATTAACGCCTCACATTATTGTCAGAAATAAGAGACTGTCTCAAAAAAGTACCACTCCGCTCTCGGAAGACCCCCTTTCTCAAGTCGACATGAGGTCATTCCTACATCCGACCCACTCAAAACCATCAGAAGACCATTCTACAACCTGCCCAAATCCTCTCCCTCTGCTTTCCCTGAACTCGCTCCCTCAGCTACCACCCATGGCCCCTGTTTTCAGAACTCATGAGACCTACAAGACTCACTCCCTACTTAAAAACAAGACCTACAAGACACCATTCGAAGTGAACTTGCCACAGTTATAAACGACATCTCTCCTCTATCTGGTCGCCTTGCTGATCTGGAAGAAACCAAAATGTTGACAGACACCTTCCTCAGATCCCTAAAAGACATAATTGTTGCCCCATCTTAAGTAATACATCTCCTACAAATGAAGATGATGGTCCTAGATAACAGAGGAATATGCAATATCATTCACTTTAGGGGACTTCCTGAAGATGTTCCTCAAAGTGGCCTTGTAGATGCTCTCACAAAGGTTTTTAACAAAATCCTAGTCAATGATCCTAATGAACTCATCACCTTTCATAGAGCTCATACGGCGCTCAAACCAAAGGGACTCCCCTCGGACAGCCCACATGATGTTATTTGCAGATTGCAAGTGGCTACTGAAATACTGCTGGGGATTCCCCTTTAAATTACATGTCTCATTTTCTGGAAAACTAAACTAATTGTCCTCCACTTCTGACCTTGCAAATTTCTGCTCCTCCTTAGGCCTCCCTAAGATTGATATCCAGGACTGGGAATTGTTCATTTTGGCCATGGACTTCCCTCAACAGACGGCTGCTAACAATTCTTGGCAAGAAGTTCGTAATCCTAAAAGAAGATCAAACCCATCGCCGACTCTCCAGGCCACTGAAATTACCTGTAGACACCCCTTCCTTCTATTTACTTGATTACCATTTACTCTCGTTTGTTAGTTGCGAATGTTCACATGATAGTTTATCTCCTCTATTTAGTTTATACTGATTCAATGTGATAATTTTGTATTGTTCAATCTATTGTTGCACTGTTATAACCTTGCTTTTTTATTTCTATTATTACTCACATATGCACCTTTTAACGCTGATTCTTTTCCCCCTTTCCCAATTTTGGCTAATTTGCCCACTGGGATCCTGGCTTCTGGTTTCCAGCATCTCCACTGCGGGATTCCTATTGTTGTTTATTTACTATGTGCCCTTCTTTTGTTTTCAATTCTGCTATTACTCTTTTTTTTTCAATATAATCTTTATTTAATTTTCTCTTATACAAAATTCACATATAAGACAATAAACACATAGTACTGGTCCATTTCTCGCCCAGAATAGCGGTAGCAGTTTTAGAGGGTCTGGCGGCTTTTAGAATTTTTTCTTTAATGTGGTGATAATGTAGTCACGTCAGGAGCGTACATTTTTTCTTTGTGTAGACGTGAATCCAATCCATCACGAAGTCTTGTATAGTGACCTCTGGTAATAGTTTCATGAATAAGTCCGTAGCCTATTGCTCGAGGTCCACATTCGAGACAGATTCAGGGATGTCTCGAATTTTATATTGTTACGGTGAAACCGGTCCTCCAAGTCACAGGTTTTGTGTCTCAGGGCCATTACCTCCACCTGGAGGTTCTCGTGTAGCAAGATTAGATGATTGTGGGATTTAATGACTTCTCCCAGTTTATTTTCTAGATGATCTGTTCTCTCGCCCAGTGCGTCAACAGATTGCTGGCAGGTTTGTAGAGCCATTTTAAATTCTGCTGTAATGTCTTGTTTAAACGAGGTGAGCAGTTGTTTCATTGTACCGACAGTGAGTGGTGCCTCGTCATCTACCGTAGTTGCCGTCTTTGTGAAGTGGAGTCAGACGTGACAATGGGAGGTAATAGTGTATCAGTGGTTCTACTCGCTGTGGCCCCCCCTTTGTTTTCTGTGTTGTAGGAGAGGGCTTAAAGAAGGTAACTGGAGGTAACCAGGGGGAATTTTCTGATGTTTAGTAGGCATGATGGTCAGAACTGAGAGCGATTGAGCTGCAGTCAGTGGTATATATAGTGGGAAATCAGGCGGTAGCTGGAAGATTCCCCAACAGGGGGGCTTTACGTGGGATGGAGTGATGGAGGGAGTGAAGCAGGTTCAGGCTTTCTGCATCCGGTGGGGCTTTAGGGTGTTAAGCGCCCCAGGTAGGGTTGTTTTAATGATAGAAAAGGATCCCCGTATTTGTTAGAAAAGAGTTAAGGCTTGGGTCACACAGGAGCCCTGTCTTTGAGTTGTGACAAGTCTCGGGCCATTCAGAGATATACAGCCAGACGATAGTGGATTATGCCTTTGCCCCAACCAATATGACCGCTGCTCACAGTGTCTCCTAGATTTAATCTGGTAGGAATATCAGGAGTCAGCTCACTGGTTAGGGTTCACTGAGGGGTGTCAGGGGGTCTTAGTGAGGTCTGCGGGTGGTGGGAGTGGAGGTTTATGACAGGTAGCAGCATGGAATAGACAGTCTGCAGCTTATTCTTTAAAGATGACTGCTGTTACCTCAGTTCTGGAGCCCGCAGAGCCATTCTCTGTCCAGGTAACACTGGATGGAGGTCGTGGGTGGGATCCAGGGGTTCCAGGAGGGGTTCTGCTGAGTAGTCAGCCCGTTTCAGGCCATAATCTGGCTGTCCCCAGCTCTGTTCGCCACGATACCTGCCACAGAGCTCCGGCGGCAGGTAGCTGGTTAAATTGAGGCCCCAGTTTGTAGGGAGGCTAGGCCACAACCTGTGGAGACCTGCAAGCAGCATCTCCTGGCTCCGTGACCATGCTCAACCCGGTCCCCTGGTAATCAGAGGGCTGTTGTGCGGGGCTTAGGAGGAGGAAAGAGGGTGAAATTGGATAGTGGGAATCTTTTTTGCTGGGTACTGAGCAGGAGCTTTGGGAGGATGCTGCTTTCCGTCTCCCCAGCCAAGCCACGGCCCCAGTACTGGTCCATTTCTAGTGTATCATTCCATATCTCTTACAGTACAAGTTTTGATGTAGCAGCACTAAGAACATAGAACATTAAACACCTAGTTCTAGTCCATCTCCAATTCCTCCTTACATGTTTTCTCTCAGTACAATTTAGCTGTAGCAGCACTACGAACATACACTTACATAGGCATACATAGACAACCATTAAAACTTGCTGTGGTAGGAGGCTTTTGCAGTTAATTTTTATATTAGGTTTCATTATTTCCGCACCTAGCTCTTTAGTGGGTGGCTTTTCCCCATCCGATCCCCTGATTACACCATCAGCAGGAGGAGCAGGCAGCATAGGAAGAAGGAAAAGGAAAGCTTTTTTAATGTATTCCACCTAAAATATATTATTGGTGTTTATCGCTTTGTATTGTATTGTATATATAACAACAAAAAAGAAAAAGATGAAAGAAAAACACTTGTTATATTACCTATTGTGGCAAGTGATTCATTTGTTAATTTATAATATAATTTCTGGTCTAGTGTATTTATTGCTATAAAAACATTATATTACACTTGCGTGATCAATCAGTGAGCATTAATAATTACATTACATTATAAGTGAAATTTCGGTACTCTTTACCTATCACGGCGCCCATCGCGGGCATCGCGGGTACATTTATGTCTGGCCGCGACGCGACCGACGCGATGCCCGCGATTTCCCATTGAAACCCATGTTAAACATGGAAGTCGGTCGCGTCGCGGCCGGCCATAAATGTGCACACGATGGCCGCGACGCGATGCCCACGATTTGCCATAGGAATCAATGTTAAAAGGCCCGATGGACACGATTTTCATGTTAAATGGCTGAATGGACCCGATTTTACCATAGCAAACAATGTTAAATGGGCCTTAGAGCCCAAATACTTACCCTGAACTCTGAAATGGCCCCCCCAATTGTTTACGCCACCCCACGATCAACGTCAACCCGAAGCGTGGCGAGCGCAGCGAGCCCGCGAGGGGCGGCGGTACGCGTCCTCCGACCTTTTCATACCCCCACTATCCACGTCGGCGTGGAGTTGAGAATAGAATAGTGTGGCGAGCGCAGCGAGCCACCGAGCCCGAAGCGTGGCGAGCGGACGCGGATACCTTCACAGCTATACGCGTCCCCTCGCGGGCTTCACAGGTATCCGCGTCCCCTCGCAGGGATCGCTGCGCTCCCCACGCTTCGGGCTCGGTGGCTCGCTGCGCTCGCCACACTATTCTATTCTCAACTCCACGCTGACGTGGATAGTGGGGGTATGAAAAGGTCGGAGGACGCGTACCGCCGCCCCTCGCGGGCTCGCTGCGCTCGCCACGCTTCGGGTTGACGTTGACCGTGGGGTGGCGTAAACAATTGGGGGGGCCATTTCAGAGTTCAGGGTAAGTATTTGGGCTCTAAGGCCCATTTAACATTGTTTCCTATGGTAAAATCGGGTCCATTCAGCCATTTAACATGAAAATCGTGTCCATCGGGCCTTTTAACATTGCTTTCTATGGCAAATCGTGGGCATCGCGTCGCGGCCATCGTGTGCACATTTATGGCCGGCCGCGACGCGACCGACGCGATGTTCATGTTTAACATGGTTTTCAATGGGAAATCGTGGACGTCGCGTCCGGGCATCTTTAGCCCGCATACGACGCGACCGACGCGATTTTTTACCTCACGATGCCCACGATCAAGATCGTGGGCGCCGTGCTAGGTAAAGAGTACCGAAATTTCTCCATCGGTGCCAGGTATTAACATATTTTTTTCTAGTGTTTCTACTGATGTGTACTTATAGGTGATTAATTATTAAGTTATAATATATTTCTCTACCTAATATTTTTATTACTAACGATTCACTAATTTATACTCTTGTGATTGTCGGTGGGTATTAATAATTTCATTGTGAGTAGAAGTTATACAGTGGTGCCAAATATTAATGTATTTATTTCTAGTGTTTCTACTAATGTATACGTGCTCTTCCTGCCTGGCGTTGTAGTTAACCAGAGCCTTCCAAAAGGGTTATATACATTTTGTCACCAGTCCCAAGCCGACCGTCCCCCCACTATGTTTAGAATGCAGCACTTTGGTGTCAAAATATCTCTGGGTATTCCTGTATTTACTATCATCTGTATACATTTTTCCCAGAAGGCTGCTACCAATCGACATTCCCATAGCAAATGTATGAAGGTGCCAGGATGGGCCTTACATTTGGGGCACATTGCCGATGACCTCCAGGCAAATTTTACCATCCTTGTCATTGACATGTATGATATATGAAGGATGTACAGTTGTACAAATGACATCGCCATAGACCATTCATCGTATCGCAGTTGGCCCCATATCTTGCTCCCATTTCCCCCTTTATGCCATCAGGCCATCGTTGTATTTCACCTTACCTAGGCTTTTATATATCCTGGATACTGCATTTTTCTTGTCCCCCATTTTTAATATCTTTTTAATTGTGGTTTCACCAAATGATGGTGGAGAGTTGGAGAATTTGACTTGTAAGACACTTTTCAACTGTAGATATAAAAAAAGTGCGCCCGGGGTAGGACGAACTCCTCTTTTAACTGGAGAAAAGTTTTTATCCTGTCTAGCATATATATCTGACTAAGAGTTGTTAATGAGTAAGGCCCCCAGACATCTTTCACTTGTAATTCTTTTACCTCCTTAGAGGTTAGTAAGTCCTCTATTGTGTATTAAGGGTCAAAGGTTGTCACATCCATGATTTTATTTGCTTCTTGCCAGATTTTTAAGGCTTGTTTCACTAAGGGGGGGGGGGGGGCGGATGGAAGTGTATGGGCAGCAGGAGCCTGTGCTTCGGATTTCTATCTGGTGTGGCTTAGGTGTGACACAGCTGCAGGAACAGATAAGTTTCAACTTTCTTATATTTTGATAGAAATTTACTTGTAGTGTGTAATTGCATTGTAATTTAACTCTCTTTTGTACACTAGGGGGTTAGTCGCAGGGAGGTAGATAAAATGGGTGGGGCCCTGATTGAGAATCTCACTCAGTGCATGTTGTGCAAGATGTATGTGCACCTGGAGCAAGAGTCCCAGTGCGAATACATCTGCACGAGATGTGAGCGAACGTCTGCCCTGGAAGCCCAGGTCACTGATCTAGAGCGGGCCGTTCAGCGACTGAGAGACATTTACGATCTTGAGCAAAGCCTAAATAGAACGGTGGAGGAGTTGCAGATGGGGTCACTGGTAGAGGAGGAGGATCAGGCAGCCAGCTGGGTCACGGTTAGAAGGGGAAACAAGAGGGACAGGAGGGACAGGAACGACATCTCGGATCTATCACACCCAAACAAATTTGCCCGGTTGGATGAAGTTTCGGGGGAGGATAGAGATGAAATGACGGAGCTGGAGGAGACTGCTCCCTCTAGCAACCAGAGAAGCGGTCCCTCTAGCTCAAATGGGACGACAGTTAGTGAGGTACCAAGGCAGATAGTGGTGGTAGGGGATTCCATCATTAGGAGAACAGACAGGGCAATCTGCTATCGGGACCGCGATCGCCTGTTGCCTCCCGGGTGCTCGGGTACGGCACATCGCGGACCGAGTCGACAGATTGTTGGGAGGGGCTGGGAGCAACCTGGCGGTCTTGGTGCACATCGGCACCAACGACAAAGTCAATGGTAGGTGGGATGTCCTCAAGAAAGAGTATAGGGAATTAGGTAAGAAATTAAAGGCGAGGACATCTAGGGTAATTTTCTCGGAAATATTACCAGTGCCACGCGCTAGCTCAGGGAGGCAGAGGGAGATCAGGGAGGTAAATGTGTGGCTTAAGGATTGGTGTAGGAAAGAGGGATTCGTGTTCATGGAACACTGGGCGGACTTCTCGGTCAGGCGCCATCTTTTTTGCCGTGATGGATTGCACCTGAATGAGGAGGGGGCTGCGGTGCTGGGGGAAGGATGGTTAGAGGGTTGGAGGAGATTTTAAACTAGGCGACGGGGGGTGGGGGCAGCAAGACATTATGGGACCATCAGGGAGAGAAGCCGGACTGGGATCAGGTCCTGGGACATAACAAGGGTATAATCGGGGGTAACTCTCAGGGTGCATCAGGAATGTCATGTAATAAAATGTTATGTTGTAACAGTCACGTTACCCCATTACAGTTCTTAGGTACACTTAATCTTAGTATATGGGAAGGAGGGAAGGACAGAGGAAGAATTCCCAGAACTATAAAGAGGGCAGGCAGCGTGCATGGTGGGGAGGCCTGTAGAGAGTCTATTGAAGGGGAGAGGGGAAAGACGAAGCTAGTAAAGAATTCAAATGGGTCCTTGGGTGAAACTAATCACAATATTAGAGCCATATCTAAAAATAAACATAAATTAAAATGCTTACTGGCTAATGCAAGAAGCTTAGTGAGTAAAATCGGGGAGCTAGAAACGGTGATCAGTAGGGATGACTACGACATCATTGGTATTACAGAAAAATGGTGTAATGAGTCGCATGACTGGGCATTAAACATGGAGGGATATACACTCTACAGGAAAGACAGGGAAAATAGAAGGGGCGGGGGTATATGCCTATATGTAAATAATAACTTAACATCATGTGAGAAAAATATGAGCACAGACCTGGTAGAAGACAACTCGGAGACAGTGTGGGCAGAGATAACCGACAATAATAAAAAAACAAAAAACTAATTAATAATAGGGGTAAGCTATAGACCACCAAATATAAACGAAAGGAAAGAGTCTCTTCTTTTAAACCAAATCAAACAAGCATCAAATCAGGGTCAGGTAATAATTATGGGGGATTTTAATTTACCCGACATTGATTGGGAAAACGAAACAGGCAAATCAGCAAGAAGCAATGGGTTCTTAAGCTTACTTAAAGACCAGTTTATTACACAAACGGTAGAAACTCCAACTCGTGATGAGGCACTCTTGGACTTAGTATTAACAAATAACACAGACTTAGTTTCAAACACAAAAGTAATTGAACAATTAGGGAACAGTGATCACAATATGGTTTCACTGGAAATCAACTTCAGTAAATTACATCAAAAAGGATCTGCAAAAATACTAAACTTCAGAAAAGCAAACTTTGAATTATTCAGGGAAGCCCTAACAGGAATTGGGTGGGAAACGGTTATGGAGGGAAAAATGCAGAGGAAATGTGGGATACTCTAAAAAAGGTGCTTGATTCACTAACTATTGAATACATTCCTAAAGTATCTAAAGGTAAATTCAACAAAAAAAAGCCACCATGGTTGGACAAAGAAGTAAGGTCAGCTATCAACAATAAAACCAGAGCCTTTAAATTCTATAAAAATAACTTGAATGAGGAGGCGTTCCAAAATACAAAGAATCAAACAAAACTTGTAAAGGGGTAATCAAAGCAGCTAAAATATTATATGAAGAGTGCATAGCCACTGAAAGCAAAACCAACCCAAATAAGTTTTTTAAATACATAAATAGTAAACGTTTAATTAAGGAAAACAGAGGACCACTAACTGATACTAGTGGAAAAAGTGTTACTAAGGACAAGGGAAAAGCAAAACTGTTAAATGAGTTCTTCTCATCAGTATTTACTAAGGGAGAGCAGACTGTGGAACGAGCATTTACCACAAAAGGGACAAATAAGCCAGATCTCATTGTGGATTTCACGCCAAAGGAAATAATACTGAGGCTAAGCAAACTCAAAACAAATAAATCACCAGGGCCAGATGGGATTCATCCGAGGGTATTAATGGAATTAAGGGATGAACTACTGTAGCTACCCCCCTACATTATATCTTTAGCAAGTCACTATCGTCAGGTATAGTACCAAAAGATTGGAGAATAGCAGAGGTAGTGCCAATATTCAAAAAAGGAAAAAAGGAAGATCCCGCTAAATAAAGACCGGTTAGTTTAACATCAATTGTGGGTAAACTATTTGAAGGATTTTTAAGGGATGGTATCCAGGAATATTTAGATCATCACCGTCTACTCAGTATTAACCAACATGGGTTTGTGAAAAATCGTTCATGCCAAACTAATCTACTAGGGTTCTATGAAGAGGTTAGCAAAAACCTTGATAATGGAAATGCTGTAGATGTGATTTTCCTAGATTTCGCTAAAGCATTTGATACTGTCCCACACAAGAGATTGATTAATAAAATGGAGAACCTAGGATTGGGTGAAAATATCTGCAGATGGGTAGGGAATTGGCTATGTAATAGAGAACAAAGAGTGGTTGTGAATGGTGCCGTATCAGATATGATACCGGTACTAAGTGGAGTGCCCCAGGGTTCGGTTTTGGGGCCCATTTTGTTTAACATTTTTATTAACGATATTGGGATATCGTTGGGATATCGCAATCACCACCACCACTGGATAAACAACATACCGGGGGGACAATTTCGACGGCTACGAAGAAATTGCACTGAAGACGCCACCTTCAAAACACAAAGCAACGCTTTAAAAAATAAATTCCTACAAAAGGGTTATCAAGAACAATTCTTACAAAAGCAAATCGAGAAAACAGAAACCCTAAAAAGAGATGAACTAATTAATTATAAAACAAAAAGTCAAAAAGATATACCGGTTACCTTCATAACAAAATACAATAGTAATTATCGCAACATTGAATCCATGATTAACAAGCATTGGCACATTTTGATGCTCGATGAAGAATTAAAACAAAGTCTACCGATCAAACCAAAAATTATTTACCGAAGGGCAAAAAATCTGAAGCAAAGCTTAACAAATAGTTACTTACCCATTCAAGAAACCAAGAAAACAACATCAAAAGGTTTCTTTCACTGTACAGAATGTATGGGATGTAAGAACCAACAAGCCAACACCAAACCGATAAGAAAATTCACATCAAGACAGAATAATAAAAATTTCCGAATTAAAACCAACTTTTCATGTCAAACGGAAGGAGTAATCTACCTTCTAGAATGTCCTTGTGGCTATCAGTATGTGGGCCAAACAAAAAGAAAATTAAAAACAAGGATAACAGAACATTTGTATAATATCAGAAGAGGACTGAAAACTCATAGTGTTTCAGCCCACTTCTTGGAAGTACACAACCAAGATCCTAAAGGACTGAAATTCCTAGGAATACAGAACATAGCCCCCCATTGGAGAGGAGATGACTTGGTATCCAGCCTGAAAAAAACTGAAACAAAGTGGATATATCTGTTAGATACCCTCACACCGAAGGGTCTAAATATAGACATTGAATTAAAGGCATTCCTTTGAAAATATGTAAACCATATATAAAAAATATTCCACCACCCTGCTCTTTTTCCTTTTCCTTTTCAACTTATTTGTGACTTCAGTGTCTTTCTTCAATTTTTATCTTATTATTTTTATTTTTTATTATTTTTGTTATTTTTATTTTTTATTTATATTTATTTTTATTTTTATTTATTTTTATTTTTATATTTTATTATTTTTATTTTTATTTATTTTTTTAATTTCTGGCGTACTAACAGAACTAATCATTGTTTTAAACATGGGAAGAACAAACATGTGCTTGCCGCTGAAAACGTGAATTTCCGTTTCCTGGCACTTCCGGTTTTAGCAATAAAGTTTTTACTATATAAAGTGAGTTCTACCAAACAAATATATCCTTGAAAAAGCGTCCTAGTGACGTGAAACGCGTTGGACCGCTGCAAAAGATCCCCCAGAGAAGGAGAAGACCTGTCAGACGCTGTCTCGCTATCTACACAAAGCCGCCGGAGAGACGGTGACGTCACCCGCCGAAGTCCGGACACGCTGAAAATAACAAACAGCGCATTGCCGCTGCTACATTCTGCTGTCTACGGGAGCTCCAGTAACGGACTCCAGGTACCATAGATAAGAGTTAGCACAGTACAGGTGGACCACTGGGACTTTTCCAATATCACAAAGGGGCTGTAAAACATTATCGCCATTTTTTATTTTTATTTTGATTTATTTTGATTTTGATTTTTATTATTATTTTCTCATTATTTATTTTTATTATTATTTATTTCGTTTATATTCATCTTTTTTCTTTCTTCTTTTTTCTTTTTTCTTTTTTCTTTTTTTCTTTTTTCTTCTTTTTCTCTTTAATTGCTTTTCCATCTCCATTGTCTGTTAACCTCCATCCCTCCCCCCTTTATCCCTAAGCAAGCGCCGGTCTATTCTTTGCTCCTCCATAAGCAAATACCCATGATATTGGGATAGGGTTACTCAGCAATGTATCCATCTTTGCGGACGATACAAAACTTAGCAAAGTCATCAAATCATTAGAAGATGTCACCATGCTTCAAAATGATCTTGCAATTCTAGATGCGTGGGCAAAAAATGGAAGATGAGGTTCAATGTAGATAAATGTAAGGTTATGCACCTTGGGAGACACAACCAGTGTGCAAGTTATAACCTTAGCGGAGAGGGACTGGGTAATTCCATACTTGAAAAGGATCTAGGAGTCCAAATAGACAGCAAACTGGGATGTAGTGCCCATTGTAATGTAGCTACAAAAAAGGCCAACAAAATTCTGGCATGTATTAAGAGGGGAATGGAAACTAGGGACTCAAGGGTAATTATGCCACTGTATAAAGCATTGGTGAGACCTCACCTCGAGTACGGAGTGCAGTTCTGGGCCCCACACTATAAAAAGGACATCATAGAATTAGAAAAAGTCCAAAGGCGAGCAACAAAGCTTATTAGGGGAATGGAGAATTTAAGCTACGGAGAGAGATTAAGCAATTTGGGACTATTTACATTAGAAAAGAGACGTTTAAGGGGGGACATGCTCAACATGTACAAGTATATCAAGGGCCAATATAAGGAACTGACACACACCCTCTTTTCTACTAGAAAGGAATCTAGGACACGAGGGCATGAGTATAGATTAGAAGAAAAAAGATTTCATTCAGCTAGTAGAAAGAATTTCTTTACGGTCAGAACAGTCAAACTCTGGAACTCTCTTCCCAGAGAGGTGGTAATGGCTGGCTCATTAAATGCATTCAAGGCAAAGTTGGACAAACATTTACTGGAGAAAAACATCCATGGGTACAAATAAGAAATATAATTTGTCTGTAAAATACCAGAACCTACCAAATCAGCAATGGATATCTATACCAGGTTGAACTAGATGGACGCAAGTCTTTTTTCAGCCTTACCTACTATGTAACTATGTAATACCACAGCTGTGTCACTGCCCTGGTCCTCCACCAGCCAGGTCCTTTATTGTACCAACTGAGTGGCAATATAGTATCTTCTTAAATCCGGTAGTCTGAGGCCACCTGCTCCTCTTTCCCTCTTTAAATTATCTAGCTGGATCTTAGGGTGAGAGCTATTCCAGATGAAGGAGAATAAAATGCTATAGATTTTCATAAATAATGATTTTGGGAGGTACAACGCGGATTGTTGTATTACATACAGTTTAGTAGCTTCGGAAGGGCAATAATTTTTCTAGGTTTACCCGGCCTGATACTGTTAATGGCAGTTTGCGCCAGGATTTCAATTTTATTTCCAAAGATTTAAGCAGAGGCTGAATATTAAATTGAATAAATTCCTTGAGATCTCGAGAGATCCATATCCCGAGGTACTTAAATGTTGTTACCCACTTTAAGGGGAAGAGAGAGAGCAAGGAATGATTGACTGTATTGCCCATATAAAAGATATGGGATTTATTCCAATAAATTCTAAATCCTGAGTACTCCCCAAAGTCTTCGATTAAGTTCATCACCAAGGGGAGTGATACTACGTAATCAGAAAGATATATTAACAGATCATCCGCATATAACGACACTATATATCTCTCCTATCTTATAGGGTGTTGTCTAAGCATACACGCCAGTGGCTCAATCGCCGTGGTGAACAGGACAGGGAAAGAGGACACCCCTGTCTAGTTCCCCTGGCGAGTCTGAATGTGGGGGAGGCCCAGCCATTCACAGAGACCCGCGTTGAGGGGTTCATATATAATAATTTATCATTTTTATAAAATCTGGACCAAATTCAACAGCCCTGAGTATGGCCCATAGATATGGCCATTCTACGGCATCAAATGCCTTGATCGCATCTAGCGATACTATGGCTGGGTCTTTCTCCTTCTCATCTGGCATCTATAAATGGCTGAACAGCCCACGCAAATTAATGGAGGTACTCTTCCGAGGCATAAAGCCGGACTGGTTTGGATGTATTATTTTAAATATTTATTTAATCTATTGACAAAAATTTTGGCCAAGATTTTAGCTTCCGATGACAGAAGGGAAATAGATCGATATTAATCAAGTTCTTTTGCATTTTTTCCCTGCTTTAACAACACTACTATTTTTGCCTCTGTTATTGAGCTTTGAATAGCACATTCCTCAAAGCATTGTTTTAGGGTATCAAATAGCATACAGGCAAGAGCTGTCTTTCTCAATAAGAGGTGGAAGATTGATTTTATTTATGTATACCTGTATTTCGTTTAAATTGTCACTTGAGCCTGGTAGAGTATATATGTCTAAAATATGTTTTAAATGTTTCCCTGATCTGTGGGGTTGTATTTATTAAATTACCTTGTTAGTTTTTGATGCTACTTATGGGGACACCCCCTACTTTTGCTAAGCAGGCCAGTTATCTGCCGGATCTACAGTATCTGCATTTTGGTAGCTCTTATGAGATCTGTTTGACATAATTTTCAGATTTTCTTCTTCTAACATTGACTGCCAGGCCTGTTGGGCCTCTTGCCATTTTTATCGTGAGGCATCCATATACAGTAACTCAGCAAATGTTTCAGTTCTGAGGCCAGATATCTTCCAACTTCTTGACCTTTTCTCTACTACCTTTTTTATCTCCATGATATGCTTTTTCAGTGTACCCCACATGTATGCCTTAAAGGCATCCCACACTATGGCCGAGTTTGTTGACCCTAGGTTACTTTCCCAAAACTCACTCCATTGCTCTATTAATTCAGCCTCATGCAGAATACATTGTAACCATCCCGCATTAAGTCTCCAATATCCATGACCCCTTTTGTTTATGTCAGAGAAACCATAATTATGGTCTAAATTTCATCTCACTGATCAGTTTTGGATCTCTTTACATGTATCCCCAGCATGGACTGGTCCAGGTGCAGCTATCAGAGCTACAATCTCTTTCTGGCACAGAACTGTTTCAGATGATGATGTGTTTCCCTACCGGGCCCCGACCTATCACTAAAATTTATTGCCAGGCTCCTACCCAATTTACAGTTAGATTCATGGATTAACGTTGGCGTTTTTTCCTTGAAACAGCTGTTCCCTGAAAGCTCCCTCCTACAGTTCTTCACTCTTCAAGCGAACTAGGGGATACTTAAACAAGATTTTTACAAATTCCTCCAGATACATCGCTGGCTATCCGCTACATTTAAAACCCCCTCAGTGGTACCATCCTTACCCAAAATTCTATTTTCTAAATTGTATTCTCTAGTACATAAAGGTGGGATCTCTAAATGGTATGATTATCAAAGAACAAAATCAAAAAAAGGAAAACTACCAGCCCATGTGAAATGGGAAGTTGACCTCTCCACCACTTTCACTGAGGAGGAATGGGATTCTATCTCCTATTCTGGTTTTAAAATGTCCCAATGCCTACAACATACTGAAATGTTCTATAAGTTATGTCAGAGGACATACTTCACCCCTCAGCGGCAACACTGTATCTGGCCTTCCCTTTCCAATCTTTGCTGGAGAGGTTGTGGAGGTGTGGGTACTATTTACCACAGTGGTGTCAAACTCATGGCCCTCTAGCTGTTGTGGAACTACACATCCCAGCATGCCCTGCTACAGATTTTATATAATGGATTGCTAAAACTGTGACAGGGAATGCTGGGACACGTAGTTGCACAAAAGCTGGAGGGCCATGAGTTTGACACCATTTACCATATCTTTTGGAAGTGCCCACTAATACGTCCGCTTTGGTCTGAACTGTTCTCTCTCATTAACGACGTCCTGAGAATCCACATTATGCCAGACCCGGCAGTGGCGTTGCTACACCGTAACACACTACTTTCAGTAGGGGATTTATACCTTCTTGGACATATCCTAACTTCGACCAAGGCATCCATAGGGCAGCATTAGAAATCCCCAGTAATACCCTCAATTTCACATATTGCTAGCAAGGTCCATAAACATTTCTTGCTTGAGACAGCTAACATTAAATATTCACCATCTGCTTCATCAACCCATATTAAATGGTTCAAGTGGAGCGAATATAGAGAAACACAGGACCTATCAGTATCCTACAGTGATCCCCCAGAGCTGGCAGCCCTTTCCTCCCCTCCACACACTTCTGATGCATAATTCTATATTGAAAGTATGTTCTTCTGTAATTTGTGTTTATAATCTTATTGTACCATACAACATGTTGAGGCTCCCCTCCCCCTCTCTTCCCCCTCTTGACCCCATACCTCTTCCATTTCTTCTCCCCATCTTCCCTATAATAAATACAAGTCTTGCTTATTTGGTTAGGATATAGTTGATTTTATTACAGATTACAATCTGATATAAAATGTTTTGCCTTTTATTGTTCTTCCATGTACATTGTGCCTTATTGCAAAACAGTGTCTTTTTTTTTATTCTGTACCCATGCAAGACTTAATAAAAACCTATTATTGAAAAAAAAAGGATTAAATATACTCCTTCCGTTATGAAATCCTGTAGGCCTAGTTCTAATTTGTTTTTTTTTGTAAATATTCTTTTACTGCTTGAATCCCTATTTGATGATCTATAATTTTATACAGGGATTTTACATCCCATGGTATTGTTTGTAATAAATTCAACAGGTTCTTCATATCCTTGAGATGTGATTTATTGGTTGAAACTAATGGTTGTAAGTGATGGTCTATAAACTCTGAAAGATTTTATGTAATTGAATTGGTTCCGGAGACGATAGGGCTACAGGGCTGGGGGGGGGGGGGGAATAGGGGCGTGGGCGGGGGGTTGTCAAGTTTTTATGGATTCTAGGTAGCAGATATATGACTGGAATTGTAGGTTCCTCATTTAAGAGGAATTTAAAGTTGATAATAAAGAAGAAAACTCTTTTTGAATTCTTTCAGTAGGATCTGTTTGGATGTTTAAATACGTGTTTGTATCTTTCCCCTATTTCTAAATTACAAGCTCGGAGCAAGTCTGGTTTCCTGGGCCCGTTACATTGATGATATTTTATTTTTTTGGAAGGGGGATGAACAAGAGTTGAACAAATTCTGCACCGACCTTAACACAAATGGATGCAATATAGAGCTATCATTCAATATAAGCCAGGTGTCAGTCGATTTTCTAGATATAACCATTACGAAAGGAAACAATGAGTGGGATAATAAAACCTTTTCTAAACCTACTCATTCATATATACACAAAAGCAGTTGTCACCACCGGAATTGGCTTGATGCAATTCCCGGTGGCCAATTTAAATGTCTAAGACGCAATTGTACCAACAGAGAAGTGTTCCGAGAACAGGCCAATAATATGACCGACAAATTTGTCTCAAGTGGTTATAATCCTGAGGCCATAAATTCCTTGATAGTTTCAAAAGAAGCATTAGAATGAAGGGAGCTTTTAAGTACAAAGAGTTCGGATAACATCCGGGAGAGATTTTAATTTGGCTTTTATTACAGGGTATAATACTCAACACAAAAGTTTAGAGCACTCTTTTAAAAACAATTGGGATATCCTAAAACGGGGTCCCATTTTGGGGGAATATCTATCAGACCATCTAAAGTTTATTTATAGGAGGGCCCCGAACATTAAAACAAAAATAGTGAGGAGTGCTCTTCCTAACATAAACCGTCCAAGGAGAACCCTGACAAAAGGGTTCCACAGATGTGGGTTATGTAAAGCATGCAGAGAAATTAAAAGTAATGGGATTAGTAAATTAACGGAAATGAACATTAATGGAACAAAGTTTGTTCTTGATGATTTTATCACTTGTAACACCAAAAACTTAGTGTATGGGATCGAATGTTCCTGCAATCAATTTTATATTGGTCGGACATCATGACCTTTTAAAGTACGACTTGGTGAACATAGCAATAATATCAAAAAAGGATTGGAATCCCATTCGTTCTCACAACATTTTAGGAGCATCCATAATTCCTCTGTTTCCCATATTTTATTTATTTATGTATTTATTTATATATGTTTAGGTTTTATTGGTAGGAAAAGTCTTGTTTTTTTAACCAATTTTAACATATAATTTTTTGTATACAGTTGTTGCCATTATCTGATTTGATAAGAAGAATTATCCTATAACATATTTGTATATGGATGAACTTGGCCACAGACAGGAAGTGAAGTACCTGTAAAGGTAGTGTGGCATTAGGACATACAAGCCACGGCCAGAAGCGGAGTAGCGCTGGCTGGAAGTGGGGCACCATGTGCTTCACCGAACTGACAGGAGAACTAGGAAGCTGCGACCGGATATATGTGGCCGTGACCGGATGTTACCGCCTGTGACACAGCGATTGGATACATCATTACAGATTTCCCCTTTATCAAGCGGGGAATATGATATACAGCCATTCTCCTTGAAAAAAGACAAAGGGGTGTCCGAAATGTGTTGGAGGACTGTATTTGGACCCACAGAGTAAAAGGGTGGACTCGAGTAGTAGTACTTTTATTTATAAGGCACCACAAGGTGTCCACAGCACCGTACATAGCAAACAAAAAACAAGTTACACGGTAACATACAGGGTGTGTTGAAAAATACAGTATAAATAGGGTATAGCTGGTAGAACTAAAATCAGCTTCAGTTCAAAATTAGGTGTCAGAATTGTCGAGGAGACTGAAGATGAAGTAGAGGAAGGGAAGAACAGGACAGGAGCACAGGTGAGGTAAAGAGGTAGGGTGAGTATGTGAAGAAGGAGGGCTCTACTCATAAGAGTTAACATACTAAAAGGAGGTAGGTGAATAAACGAAAAACAATAGGATAAGTAGGAATGGATGGAAATGGAGGCAGGAGGATCAAAAGAGGTTAGGAGGAGGGATAGGCTAGTCGAAAAAAGTGGGTTTTGAGGGAGCACTTGAAGGAGGTAAGGGAATCAGAAAGCCTGATGGGTGGCGGGAGGTTGTTCCAGTGCAGGGGGGCAGCGCGAGAGAAGTCTTGGACACGGGAGTGGGAGGAGGTGATTAGGTGAGAGGTCAGTCGTCGGTCAGCGATGGAGCGAAGAGGATGGGAGGGAGTGTGGATAGAGATCAGTGAAGAGAGGTAAGGAGCGGTGGAGGAGGAGAGAGCCTTGTAGGTGGTGGTGAGGAGTTTAAAGAGAACTTGGAAAGGAATGGAGAGCCAGTGAAGAGATAGACAGAGGGGGGAGGCGGAGGTAGAGCGGCGGGAGAGGAAGATGAGCCTAGCAGCAGCGTTAAGAATGGATTGGAGAGGTGCGAGGCGGGTGAGAGGTAGCCCAGAGAGAAGGATGTTGCAGTAGTCAAGGCGGGAGATGACAAGAGAGTGAATAAGAATTTTGGTCGCGTCAGTGGAGAGGAATGGTCTGATGCGTGAGATGTTGCGTAGGTGAAAGCGGCAAGACTGTGAGAGAGCACGAATGTGGGGGGTGAAAGAGAGGGAGGAGTCAATGATGAGACAGCGCGTTTGGTCGGTGGAGGTGATCTCGGTTTCACCAATGCTGATGGAGATGGTGGGAGAAGAGGGGGTGTTCGGAGGATGGAAGATTAGAAGTTCAGTTTTAGCCATGTTTAGTTTCAGGAAGCGTTGGGTCATCCAGGCTGAGATGGCCGTGAGGCATTCGGAGACCTTGGACAGGAGTGATGGGGATAGGTTGGGGGAGGAGAGATAGATTAGGGTATCATCAGCATAAAGGGGTAATGGAAACCATAGGAGCTGATGAGGGTGCCCAGGGAGGTGGTGTAGAGGGAGAAGAGGAGAGGGCCAAGGACTGACCCTTGGGGAACACCGACTGGCTGCGGGGTAGTAGGAGAGGAGGAGCTCGGAGTGGAGATGGAGAAGGAGCCATTGGAGAGGTATGAGGTGAACCAGGAGAAGACCGTGCCAGTGATGCCAAAGGAGCGGAGGGTGTTGAGCAGGAGAGGGTGGTCAACAGTGTCAAAGGCAGCCGACAGATCAAGCTGGATGAGGATAGAGAAGAGGCCTCATCAAGCATCAGCAGTGGAAGAGAGGGAGTGTGAACAACCCAGGCCTGGGTTGTTCACACTCCCTTTGTGACTCATAGCCTCTCGGCTTTACCACTGAATCCCACCGGAGCCTGCATATATTTTAAGTGCGATAATTACTACAGCTTCCGATCCTCAAGGCGAGTCCACTCCAGCAGCAGAGGTTTCGGCAATTAACAAGGAGACGGACAGCTCATTCGCTGCCCAACACATCACCGGCAACATGTCATTTGGCGACGGTAGCTGAGCTTGAGCCGTCTGTAAGCACAAGCTCTTGCCTATTCAGGACATCTTCTCCATACAAGGCTTGAAAGGTATGAACACTGGCTAAGCGCCTTCAATCCCTACCAATTGCAGTGATACAATGATCTACTCACTGACAACCTGAGCTGTTTATGTTTGGATATATACCAGCCGCTTATTCCAAGTGAGTGGATATAAATCTGCCATTAACCCATACAACAAGTTACATAATCTTTATGGATCGGAACCTAATTGTGACACTTTAATATTAATAGGAATTAATCCTGCATATAATTAAGAAAATTGGACATTTCTCTATTTAGTCCTGGTAGATATTCTTGAAGTGATTTTCAGGATTTAATATTGCAGCAGAAGTGTGTGTTTGTGAAGCAAATTCACTCATTTTTATTGCTTATTAATGTGTATGTTTTTATGTATGATAAATTATCAATTGTGTAGCAATAAATGTAAATTTTATTTCATCCAATTGTGTGGCACTCTCTAAAAAGATGTATGGGTGTTGATACTTCTCTACACCACTAAATATCTTTTTCATTTTCTATTGTGGCCTAATTCAGCATACACCAGATTGCTATTGGAAGAAGCCAATTTTCTAGTAAATATTCATCCGGTTTGTGTAATTAAGATCATTGGGGCAGATGTATTAAGCCGTAACAAGAGATAAATGCAAGGGTGATAAAGGGCCTTATTTTGGTTCACTCTTTCTGACAAAATCCTTCTTAGATGGACAAAACCATGTGCACTGCAGGGGAGCATATGCAAAATGTGAAGAGAGAATTAGATTTGGGTGGGGTTTTACTTCAAAGTGAGATCTATATTGAAGTGTAAAAATAAAGCAGCCAGTATTTTCCCTGCACAGAAACAAAATTACTCACCCAAATCTAATTCTCTCTGCACATGTTACATCTGCCCCCCTGCAGTGCACATGGTTTTGTCCATCTAAGAAGTATTTTGTCAGAAAGAGTGAACCAAAATAAGGCCCAAAGTGAGATAAAAGTGGTGGGGCTCCCAGTAGGAATAAATGTTTTTATTTTTAGTTGAGAGCCGGGCAGGTGGTTGATGTAATTCTCAACTTGTTTAAAAACATATGTAGAGCTGGTACGATATATTCTCCATCAATGAGGATCAGTATGAAGGTGGTTCTTCAGGAGGTCTATGCCTACACATATCTTTATGCCACTGAAATCAGGAATATGACCAGGCAAGACCACGCCAGGACCATAAGGAACCCTATTATGTCTACATCTCAGATGGCATTCTTACCTGCCCAGTGAAAACTTCTGTTGTGTATGACATGAACCAGCCATCAACTAGGACCGTTACCACTATGCCCATGGATACAGGAGAGGGGCTAAGGAGGGGCTAAGTATGGGCTAATAAGAATTAACCAACGGTGCCACTAATCTCTGAAGAGCTCTCCTGATTTCATGATTACGGAGACTATATATGAGAGGATTGACCACGGGGATCACTGTTGTATAGATCACAGTCAAAATCTGTTCAAGGAAATTGGGTTGGTCTGATGGTGGTATCATATAGACAGACACACCATTAACATAGTACATGGTCATGACGATGAGGTGGGATGAGCAGGTGGAGAAAGCTTTATTTCTTCCTTGCTTTGATTTAATATGCAATATAACACTGACAATTTCTTTGTATGACATTATATTGATGAAAACTGGGCAAACACCAAATAAAAGTATGTCTACATATATGGTGATATAGAACATGTTTGTGCCAGAACAGGCGATATTAATCAGAGCTTTAACGTCACAGAAGAACTGATAGATGGTGACTGATCGACAGAAGGACATTTTAAGAACTGAAACTAACCAAAATATTGAGTTTAAACATGCGGATAGCCAGATCATAGCCACCAGTAGGGTACAGACCTTCTTCCTCAGTATCTGATGGTAGTGTAAGGGACGACAGATGGCGATGTACCGGTCATACCCCATCACAAATAGTAGTAAATCCTCGGAGCTAGCAGCTATGAAGAAGAAGTACACCTGAGTGAAGCATTGTGGGAAGGACATTGTGTTATTCCCGGATAATAATATGTCCAGCAGTTTGGGGACAGTTACTGTTGTGTAGCACATGTCTACAAAGGACAAGTTACAGAGAAACAGATACATGGGGGTGTGTAAACTAGAATCCAGACATATTACTGTGCTTATAGCCATATTCACCAGGACTCCAAACAGAAATACTAGGAAAAAAACACAGAAAATAAGGGGTCCATCACCGGCTTTCATGGAAAATGGCACGATATGGAATACTTTAATATAAGTAACATTCTCCATGGGATTCTGCAAGACAACAATAATACCAATATTATAATAATAATAATAATAATAATAATAATAATAATAATAGCTATATAATAATACCAATATAATAATAATAATAATAATAATAATAATAATAATAATAATAGCTATATAATAATAATACCAATATAATAATAATAATAATAATAATAATACCAATATAATTATAATAATAACAACAATAAGAAGAAGAAGAAAAATTCTTAGAATTAGGAGAAGAATAAAACTTTCCCCTACATTTACATTTAATACACAGAATATAATTAAAATGAACAAATATACTACACATGTTGTATGTGGTTGTGGTTGTAGAACACTGTCCATTTTCTTAAATCTCTGCTACTGTACTGTACTTCTCATAACCAGTAAACTAATTGTTAAGAATAGACTTTGATGACAGTGTAAAAATAATAGAGCTTATGACAATCCCGGTGGTCTCTAACCGGGCCAAACACTGCTCAGCTTCCAGCACATTTTGGGGGTGATTTGCAGCTTTGTAGGTCCTCTAAACGTTGCCCGGCACCCGCACAAACACCTGCCCCACCCTCACATGCCGATTTCCCCTACACATGCAAATGGGTGTTTAGCATATACATTTATGCGTAGCCTTGCATGCAGGGGCAAAATCATTTGGTCGCCAACCATCGAATGATTTTGCAAGCGCTCATAGAACTCACACATTTCTCTGGTGTCTTAGATCTGTGAGTCCCTGTAAGGCCAGGGTGGCCAAACCTGTCCTCAAGATCTACCAACAGTTCATGTTTTTCAGGCAACCTGTGGATCTATATAGTAGGAATGATTTTTGAAAATGTGACAGTTAGTAATGACTACAGCTGTGCACCAGCTAGGGGGTCTGGAAAACGTAGATCTCGAGGACTGGTTTGGCCACCACTGCTGTAAGGTAGGCAGGCAGCTGACTTCTGCTGAGGTCAGCTGCCCGCCCCCTTGCCCACACCCATGTCACCGGAGAATTTCCATGTGAATACCCAGTGTTTTCATGGGAACTCTAGTCATTCCCATGGGTGCGACCACATCCTGCCACATCACCCCCCCCCCCCACTGCTGTGTGCGAGGGGCCGGCGAACAATCAATTTGCCGTGACCGCTCGTACAATACGACTGCACATGCACATAAAAGTTTATGCGCATGCACAGTCGCTAAACATCGCTCCTCTGTGGGAATGTGCAGTGGAGCATTCCATCTAGAATAAGGGCAAGTACATATGGTTGTAGGAGATGGCTGGAGATGACAGTCCCGAAAATCGGGACTGTCCCACTGTAATCGTGACAGTTGGGAGGTATGACATATCAGTAATACATGAAAGCACTCAGGGCATAGAAGGAACAACTGAAGCAGTTTGTTATCCATGATTCAGTTCTGTTTTTGTTTTTTTGCCCTTTTGGAACACGGGTGCAAAAATGAGTTCCTGGCACTCTGCTACCCAAGTGCAACGGTCAGTTCTGTCCACCGTTGCTACACAATGTGATCCTGAGCTCCGGCTACTACCTGAGTGCAATCCTGAACACTTCAACACAGTGTGACAAAGGTATTCAGCCTTTGCAAGTGATAAAGTAGAGAATGATGAAGTGATAAAGTACCAGTCAGTCAGCTCCTAACTGTCATTTCTCAAACACAGCCTGTAGCATGGCAGTAAGGAGCTGTTTGGCTCGTGCTTTATCACTCTTCATCTCTCTCTACTTTACCACTTATTAAAGCTCATTACATTTGGGGCCTGATTCAACTTGACTCACTAAGCAGCATACATTGGCTACATACGTCCGCGCAGCATGCAAACGGGTGTGTAGCTTATGCATCCATTCGCATGTGGGCGTACAGGTTGAAAAATCATTCGATGGTCGCAGACCATCAAATTATGTTTTTCCTCGTTTTGCAAATAAAAGTCAGTGTACCCTGTCAGAAATGGCCGAGAACGGGGCGGGCGCTGACATGTGTCATCAGCTGCCAGACCCGTTTTCACATGGGGGACGCAAAGTGTTTTTCAGGGTACACCCACCTTTTTGCGGGTACGCCCAGGACTGCCCCATGTGATTGCCCCCACCCACTACACGCCCGCCATGTGGGAACGTCTCGGCAACTGTGTTATCCACACATATTTGCTGATATGCATGTGCAGACCAGAAACATCGGTCCCCGCAGAGACCAATTATACCTGAATCAGCCCCTTGGTCCTCTCTGCCTGAGTAATAATATTAGCTCCTCCCACTCCGCTGCCCAAAGCAAAAACAAACCTGTGCAGCCGTTACATAGTTGGATGGTTCATTTTCTATCGGCCCAGACAGGTTTTTCTGTAAATACAGTTTCATTGATTACAGATTGCTATTGCAACTGTGTTAGCGTTAATATTAACCCTTTGAGTGCCAGCATCTCTCTGTGAGATGTTCAGAATATCTGCCGAAAATCCCAGCGTCGCTCACATTTGTTATATAAATTCAAATAAAAATGTTGTGTAAAAAAGATATTTCCTATATAAGGTAACATTAAAGGACATTATGATGAATAAAAAGGTTTATTTGGCATTTTTAAAAAGGTTTATTTGGCAATTTTCACACCTATTTTGACATACTCACTTGGCACTCAAAGGGTTAAATTAGGACACAAACATCGATGACAGCATATTAACAAAATTCAAGCTACAACTGAGATATATTTCTGAAACAATCTGTTTTTTGTCATTATTACAATGTGCTGTGCTCTCCAGTATTGTGGAGAAACAATAACATTGATACATGTACAAGCACAGATCATCCCGCTGACATTTCGGTCCCCACTTGGACCTTTGTGAAGTAGGGGCTGTTCATCAGGATCAGTTGGATCAATTGTGATTTTACCTGAATACATTCATTAGGCCACCCCTTATTGACTTTGGGCCTTATTCTGGTTCACTCCTTCTGGCAAATTCCTTCTTAGATGGACAAAACCATGTGCACTGCAGGTGGGGCAGATGTAACATGTGCAGAGAGAATAAGTTTTGGGTGGGGGTTTACTTTAAAGTGAGATCTATATTGCTGTGTAAAATAAAGCAGTCAGTATTTACCCTGCACAGAAACAAAATAACTCACCCCAATCTAATTCTCCCTGCACATTTTACATCTGCCCCCCTGCAGTGCACATGGTTTTGTCCATCTAAGAAGAAATTTGCCAGACGGCGTGAACTAGAATTAGGCCCTTTATGCGTTAGGAGTCAATGAGCCCCTTTGGGTGTTCATCCCGGCATCTGTACTGAACATGACCTGAGTGTGGACACATTGGATTGTGATCACAGAGGTTACCGTTACATGTATTGGATACTAACATCACAACTATTCTTAAGGGTTAAAGAATTTGCAATGCAAGGGGATAAAATGCATTTATTGTATATGGTTTCTGTGCAGGGTAAATACAGGCTGCTTTTCCATGTGCATCTTAAGGTGGCCATACATCAGAAAGACATTGCACCCAATCATACAATCTCAATGAATTGTAAAATGGATTGTATGCAGATTGTGTGCACATCATGTGCACACAATCATACAATGCTTGCCCCGGGCGATTGGAGGATTGGTCCTCTGATCTGACTTGCTGCACGTCAGATCAGTTGGGATTGGGAGCAGATTGTATGTGCTTTTAAGTACATACAATTTGTCTTCAGATGGGTCATACAACCAGAGTCATGTGAGACTCGCTCCCTGACTAGCAGAGAAGAGAGGTGCAGCTTCTCGGTGGCAGGTGGCAGTGAAGATTCTGTGAGCCGCAGAAGTTTCCAAGCGGCAGACGGGTGGGCGGCTGCAGAGGGCGGTGGACGTCCTTTTGCACAATTCTGTCACTACTCTGAAAACAGTTTTCAGAGGATTGCTTTATTACGGCTTTTTAATAATGGCCTAACACAGCAGATGTGAGCAGATTGATAGTTGCTGGCAACTTGTAAATTAAAATAAATTAAAAAAAAGCATTTTTGGTACTCCTATCCTTTTGATCCTAATAGGCCAGCCCCCTATTTAAATGAAGCTTCAATCATACAATCATGCAGCAGATGGATTGTATGACGGATTGTATGACAGATTGTGAGTACATTGTGTGTCCAAAAACCACCAAGGACTGCCGGGAAGATGAATAGAAATTGGACACAATCATGTTTGTAAGGTCTTTCTGATGTATGGCCACCTTTAGACAGCTTTTAAATTTAAGTTTAGAAACATCCCACCCAAATTTAGTGTAGCCCATACACTTATGAGATATTGCATACAATCATTCAATTTCGACCACATCTGCTCGATAACTCGTATGATTGTATGCACATTTTAGGGACCATGTGATGCAATGTGTGGGCCCGCTGGTCGAATGTCGCGTCAATAGTCAGTATGTGCTGCACATAATATCTATCGAATAACCACAGGCGATTGCTTGAATGCAATCCGTGGGTTTTGGGAGAGGAGGCCGGAGGTACCAATGGCAATGTCTATCTGAGTAGCGTAGTGCTGTGAAGGATTGCCGTGAAGGAGCGCTAGAAGACGGCAGGGGTCAGTGGCGGTGGAATAATAAAAAAAAAACAGTTTAAAACACAGAGCGGCCCCCTGATTGGTTGATATAGAGCTCTTTCAGCCAATCAGAGGGACATCCAGTATTTTAAACTTTTTTTTCAAATCATGCCGCTGACATCAGGTGCTGGAAGAGGGTACTTTTGGCACCGCAAGATGCGTTCAGATGCGATGGGACATCGCATTGCAATGTCACTTGGCAACCAATTGCATAAGTGTACGGGCACCATAACTATCTCTGTACAGGTCCCTCCTGCCATACCATGATTTTGCAACATGGTTTTGTCGAGTGCGTTTTTTTTTGGGGTTTGATAACAAAGCGGAAACAGCCCCATATTGATGTGGACTAATTGCATACGTTGCCATTAGTAAATATCCCTTACTGCATAAAAAACGGGAGAATATTTCAAAAATAACCTTATGATTTTTCTTTTTACTAAAGGGCGTCTATCACGCAAGATTAGTGATACACAGGTTGTGGTACCGTGGGCCTTATTCTAGTTCACTCTTAGAGGTAAATTCCTTCTTAGCTGGACAAAACCATGTGCACTGCAGGTGGGGCAGATGTAACTTCTGCAGAGAGAATAAGATTTGGGTGGGGGGTTTTCTTTAAAGTGAGATCTATATTGCAGTGTAAAAATAAAGCAGTCAGTATTTTCCCTGCACAGAAACAAAAAAACTCACACAAATCTAACTCCCTCTGCACATGTTACATCTGCCCCACCTGCAGTGCACATGGTATTGTCTAGCTAAGAAGGAATTTGCCTTTTTTAAGAGTGAACTAGAATAAGGCCCCTTGTATGTGAATTCCTTCTTTGTTATTGTGGCTGTACAGTTGATTCCATATAGGAGAGGAAGCACAGGGACTCACTAATCTGCTGAGAAATGAGTAAGGAAGCTCGTAGCAATCTCAATTGGCTAGTAAATCAGTATGTCAAGAGATTCTATTATACAAGTGGTGTGTGATACAATATTGTGGTTGAACATGCAGATTGGTTACTATAGTATCCATCTACTAGGTATTAACCCCGGAATCTGCTGCGATTGTAAGGCAGATATAAAGTTGGTACTTGGGTTGGTGTTGAGGCGGGTTTGTTGAGGTATTGATACTGTAATCTTTTATGGCGGTGCGGCACATATACCCCCTGGTGTGAATATAATGTTCTGCTGGTCAATGGGTCTTTTTGTTGACCTGCCAACAACACATTAAATTTATAACAAAGAGGAATATATAAGACACATGGCAGCCCCACATGTGCTTTACAACACGCACTTTGTTCCCATTGTCTGTGTTATATCTTATGTGTTTTTTATTATTTCGCAGTTTTAACTAATTATAACGAAAAGTTAAATTTTACTGTCTATTTTTCTTTTTGGTGCACCACAACAAACTATTCCTGTCCGACTGTAAAAGATTTTTCTTTTTAGTTCAGAGATAACACTTGACAATTCAAATGCTGAACTGGCCAAATTATTATTTTTTTTAATTCACTTACCTGTAAATGCAAACAGTGTAACTGACGCTTTGCTGAAATAAAGTATACACAAATTGCTAAATTTTCTCTGCGCAGATTAATGTTCTACCTACTGTACTGTACACGGTACTGTGCTGATACTGAGTTATTGCAAGTGCAAAACTTCAGTAATATTCCTTATATTTACAAATGCATCTGAAATAAGTGTCTAATGCTCTGCTGTGGTGTACAATACTGTGCAATAGCCGGCATGCCGTAGAACATTCCTGTTCCAGCCTTCTTATCTATCAGAAACAGATTATATACACATCTAGGGTTGTGTACGCTCATTATACAGTATGCTAATGAATGACCTCTAAGGACAACTATAATAGCATGTCATCACAGCGCTCAAGCAAACTGCTCTGGGAAACTGATTTACTCAACGGTCATTAAAAAGTCTCTGTTTTCATCTGGTTCATTTTATGCTTCAAAATTTTATATTGTAATCTTTTTTTTTAAATTGTACTTTTCAATGTGTCTCTATTAGGGGGGTATTCAATCTGTGCCGTTATTTCCACCATTGAATATAGCGGCACTAGTCTATTCAATTCTGCCGTTACCGACAGCACTGAAGGCAGACAGATACAATTTTTTTTTTAATCAGATGTGTTTTGTCGGAAACTCCGGTGGATTGTCGAATTCTCGGCTGTTTTTCGACAATCCGCATACTGTCAGAACATTGAGTTCCTACTGTCGAGTTACAGTCAGATTGGATGAATAAAAAACGGCCTGGGAAATTTGGTATTTTAAGGCCCCAATACACTACTGCGACTTGTCTGAATGAAAAGTTGCATACGATTTCCCTTGAACTCCCCTGGCAGCTCCCGAGAGGGCTCACATACGATTTGGCACTTGATGTGCCATTTTTTACATGTGATAAGTCGCATGTGATTTATTGCATGTTAAAAGGAAAATCTGATGCGATACTTCACAGATGCTAAAAAGAACCCATGATGGGTCTGATTGTGATTTATCCTATGTGCTGAACATAGGATCTCCAGCTCCGACCTGATGCTCACAAGACCCTGCATCGGATCAGATTGGATGTCAAACACAGACGATTTTGCCACTTTTCACCCATCAGAATCGGGTGAAAAAAGGTCAGATTGGTCAAGTGTATAATCTGGCCAAATGTATTTTAGGTTGAATCAACTTGTATTCTAATTTTACCCTCTCTTTTACATTTATTACATAGAATATAATTGAAATGCACAAATGTACTACACAATGTGGTTGTGGTTGTCCATTTTCTTAAAACTCTGCTACTTCTCATACCCAGTGTGGGTCTAGGAAAGGCAGGTACTCTCTTTTTGTGGGGGCACTCTCATTTTAAAATACAACTTTTATTGTTTAATGTTAAAAATTCTGGGTCGAAGTCCCAGATAAGAGGACACAACAATTATTAGACAATACACAAACACTGAAAAATGTTAAAGTAATCAAAAATATTTATGGCAATGGCCAAATATATGAGGCCTGTGCAATATCCGGTTATGTAAATATAAGTTCGTCAGGTAGGAGAATCTGAGAAACTCAAATAAATTTCAAATAAAAATTACAGTAATTTAAACTGTCCTATCTGACATTGATTCGTATAGACGCTGTGAATTGTGGGAAAGCTACAGTATGTGGATACTTTAACATCTTCCATACAGACCTGCTTCCAACATACTGGTTGGTATGAGTACAGAGTGTTATTGGAGGATGAGGTTTTTCAGGTGTAATTGTTATGACTTATACAGATTCGAGGCTACTCCCTTGGAGGACTGAGATACCCCCTTTCCCCTCTTCTCCTTTTTTTTTTGCTTTATTGCCTGTTTTTAATTCGATAGTCTTATTATTTTAGGTCACTGTTTGTTAATTAAGTGATGATGTCATCTATGTTTTCTTTGTAGTAAAACAATGTTTCGTCTAAGCGATCACAAGAAAAGAAACGGAATGGGAAAAAAGGACACTGATACCAAATGACCATTAGCATATATTATTAAATATAACTTACAGTGTCCTGTACAGATGGAGCCAGTCTTATTCATTCTGTACCCGGCACGCTAATTGCCATGGTGCACCACACGCACTGGCGCGCCACCCACTAATATCTGGCCACAAATAAGGCTGGCTACATCTGTATGTTCAATATGACTATAAGCTACATTTTGTGCATATTGTTACTACTGTATGTACTGTAGATCCCATTTGTCGAAAGGTCCATACACATGAGGCGACTTTGAGCTGAAAGTCGCTCAAAACAGCAAGTTTGAGCGGTTTTCAGCTCAAAGCCACCCAGTGTGTATGCCCCGGCGATGAGCTGTGAGTGCTGCTGTGTGCTCCCGCATCATCGCCGGGTATTACCAGCAGATGAGTGGCTTTGAGGATAGCTTTGCATAGCGCTGTGCTATGCAAAGCCATCCTCCCCCTGCCATCGGCACCGGGCAGGGGGAAAACCGCTCAGTGTGTATGCACTGAGCGGCATTCACCCTAGCGATGATAGCGATCATCGCTGTCCATACACGCTGGGCATAGTCGCCCAGTGTGTATGGACCTTTATATTTCATTATGCAGGATATTCTTCATTAGGGAGTACGTCTATTGCTTTAAAAAAGGAGTGATTTCGACACCTTCATTTAATCCCCTCAGGGCGAGGGTGTTCATCGTATATATATCCAAAAAGATTCTCTTTTAACCAGTTGTAGATCTCTATTTCCGCCTCTAACATCTAGGGTAACATGTTCTAGTCGTAGAAATGACATATCTTTTGGATCACTCTTCTGGCATTGTTTAAAATGCCTAGGCACACTATGGTTCTCAATACAATTTTTGATATTTCTATAGTGCTCTACTATGCAAATTTTCAGGCTTTTTTTTGTTTTGCCTACATAAGGTTTGCCACATTTACAATATAACAAATAGACTTCATACAGTACGTGGTGTTACAATTAATGAAACTTTTTATGCACCTTTCTTTCCCATCATCACTTATAACACTTTTAGACCCCTTTAATCCATGTGCGCACATTTTGCACTTCCCACATGTAAAAAAGCCTTCTGGTTTATTCATTAAAAAATTATTACTGTACCATTGGCTGCTTGAATCTGCTTTGGGAGAAGACTAGCTGCCAAACGATTTTTAAGTATGGACGATCTCCTGAAAACTACCTCAGGAGTTGGGGTGAGCTTTTCTCCCAAAATGGGGTCAATCTTAATTATATGCCAATATTTATTTAAAATCTTACGTATCTTACTTATCTCCCCATTGTACACATTATATGAGTAACAAAAGGACAGAATGGCACTTTTACTCTAGATTACACATCTGTGTTTGTTTCTTTATACTGGATTAATTGACTGCTATCAAGATTTCGTGCTTTATTCACTGCAGACAAAATGTGATCCCATGGATAGCCCTTCTCACTAAACCTATCCACATAGATCTTACTCTGCTCGTCAAATTTTGAAAAAGAACTGCAATTGCGTCACAGTCTCAAAAGCTGTGAACATGGTAAATGTAACTTCCATTTTTTATAATGACAGCTGGTGAATTCTAGATAATTATTGCTGTCTACAGGTTTAAAATACGTTCCGGTCTCCAGCTCAAAGCCATAATCATCCAATTTAGCTGTTAATGTAAGATCTAAAAACTCAATGGAGACCGGATCAAACCTGGATAAATTATAATCAACACTGTGTATGTATTTAACAAAATCATTAAACATAAATTCAGTACCCTTCCACACTATAAGAATATCATCTATATAGCGCCTGTAAGGGTCATTCTTATAAATAAAATTCTTCTCCCATTCACCTAAAAAGATATTGGCATACCCTGGAACACAAATCATGCCCATCGCTGTCCCATGGGTTTGAATAAAAAATTCATCAAGAAAAGAAAAATAATTGTGGCTTAAAACATATTGTAAACACTTTCTGATGAATTTGCATCAGAGACACTGAGATCATTATGTAACACAGATGATACAGAACCCAAACCCTTAGAGTGCAGGATAGAGGTATAGAGGGAATTCATATCTATAGTTCCCCATTTGTAATCAAAATTCCACTGTAGGCTCTCCATCAATTGCAGTACGTACGATTCCAATAGGGGTACATAGTTCTTTAAATTACAATACACATATTCAGATAAACGGGCTGTCAGGGAGTCTATGCCCGATACAATATGGCGACCAGGGGGGGCTGGTCTGGTTTTTATGTAGTTTGGGAAGTTATCAACTTCCCAAACTACATAAAAACCAGACTACCCCCTGGCATAGACTCCCTGACAGCCGTTTATTTGAATATGTGGATTGTAATTTGAACTCCGTTCTTCTCCTGTAATTTGAACTCCCTTCTTCAAAAGTAGGAACCTGAACTAAAAAACCCAAGTAAAGGGATTTTTAACTTGTCTACAGTTGCCTTAACGTAAGCACAGACCTCTTTATTGCAAAAAGGTTTGTCATTTGCACCCTCAATGGGTGTAAACAAGTTTGCACTATATAAGGATTTAAACCTCTATGTGAGGAAGATGACGCTTAAACGTCATTTTATGAACAATCAGAGTAAATCAGCTGCAGTTTTAAGAAATTGGGAACAAACACATTTAAACATAGAGGTTAATACATCAGGTTTAAAAAAAACAGGTCTTATTATCCCATTGAGTCTAGAGGGGCCAATTTAGAACTGTTTGCACAACCTGTTAAAAAAGACTTCGATAAAATAGCGAGTGTTCCACAAGATCTAAAAAATGTATGTTCTAAAGAAATGCAAGCCCTTAAGCAGCTAACGGAAGATTGTAGGCTGGTTATAAAACAAGCTGACAAGGGCGTGGTCTGGTAATCTTAAATAGAGTTGACTATGTAAATGAAATGTATAGACTCCTAAATGACCCTATTTCTTATTAAAGGCTTTTAAAGGATCCTACTGATGACTTTTTGGTTATACTCAAAGATCTTTTGATAGAAGGTAGGAATAATGGTGTTATACTTTATATAAAGCAGAGTATGATTATTTATGGAATGAATATCCGAGAGCAGCTTTAATTTATTAACTCCCTAAATGCAATAAAACCAAGACCCCCCCCCCCCCCCCAGGTCGCCCGGTAGTGTCGGGTATAGATTCTCTTACTTCCTGAGTATCAGAGTATGTGGATTGTAATCTCAAAAAATATGTACCCCTTCTTGAATCATTTGTCAACGACTCTACAGCGGTCCTACAATTAGTAGAGACCTTACAACGGAAACCTGATTATAAATGGGGAACTATAGATGTTAATTCTTTATATACATCTATTCCACATATAAAGGTATTACATTTAATATCATCTGTATTATGTAATTACCCCGATGTGACTACAGTTAAGTCCACATTTATTAGAGACTGTCTATAGTTTGTTCTCAGTCATAACTACTTCTCCTTTCTTGGTGAATTTTTTATTCAAACCCACGGGACAGCGATGGGCACGATTTGTGCCCCTGGGTATGCAAAAATATTTCTAGGAGAATGGGAGAAACGGTTTATTTATACCAATAATCCATTTCTAGACTATATCGCGCTTTATAAGCGCTATATAGATGATATTTTGATAGTATGGAGCGGTACTGAAGATCAATTTAATGAATTTGTTAAATCTATCCACAATGAGGAATATAATTTGAGTTTTACATCTAGGATTGATGCAGTTTCTATTGAATTTTTGGATCTAACACTTATGGCGAAACCAGAGATTGAAAGCTAGGTGGAGACATTCACTTTTTTTAAACCTGTAGATAGTAACAACTATTTAGACTATACCGGTTATCACTATAGAAACTGGAAGTCCAATTTACCTTACTCACAACTGTTAAGGTTACGCCGCAATTGTAGTTCATTGTGTAAATTTGATGAACAAATTAAAATGTATGTGGATAGATTTAAGGAAAGGTTATCCCATAGACCTCATTGATAAAGCAGTGGTCTGGGATAGGAATTTGGATCGCAGCCAGCTTATTAATTATAAAACAATGGGGCAGATTTGGAGCAGACAACAAAAACACCTTTTTGCCCGTTTGTCACACAATATAATGTACATTATGATGTGATACGTAAAACCATGAGTAAATACTGGCATATATTGAAAGCGGACCCCATATTGGGGAGAGAGCTTACCCCATTACCTGAATTGGTCTTTAGGAGATCAACTACATTAGAAAACCATCTTTCTCCCAGTCTTCTTCCTCCCCTTACCGAAAGGAGGGATGAAAAGTTTTTAAGTAAAATATTGGAAGTATTTTATACATGCAGTAAATGTAATATGTGCATACATGGCATTAATGGCACAAGGAATGTCATCTGTGGTGAGGGTAAAACGAAGCCCATAAAAAGCTTTATAAATTGCAATACCACATTTGTGGTTTATTTATTGCATTGTAAATGTGGAAAATCCTATGTGGGGAAAATGATAAGGAATCTAAAGGTGCAAATATTGGAGCACTATAGAAATATTAAAAATTGTGTTGAAAATCATAGTGTTCCTGGACACTTCAGACATTGCCAGAATAGTGACCCCAAGGATATGAGGTTTATAGACTTAGAACATGTTATTTTGGATAGTACAGGGGGGAATAGGGAGGCTCAATTGCTCAAGCGTAAATCCTATTGGATTTACACTATGAAAACCCTCTACCCAGGAGGGCTGAATGAGGGTGTGGACATTACTCCGTTTCTAAAATGAAGGTTTCTAAAATGAAGGTTTCTAAAATGAAGGTTTCTAAAATGAAGGTTTCTAAAATGAAGGTATCTATGTGGACTTGTTCCCAAATAAAGGTTCTTAAATAAAGGTATCCACACTTGTTTTCTCAATATTGCCAAATAATATGTAATATTTCTTCACTAATAGAGCCCCGGTTTGAACTCAGACGCATGTGTAGTAAGGTGGTAGCCGTTCATACATGCAGTTTCTCCATTATATGTTATGGTGGGAAATTTCTGTACCTCTTTAAATTAATTATGTATGCCCCACTGACATATTCCGACAAAACATGAGGACTGGAAATTTATTGTTTTCATATGTTTTAATATGTAACCGTAATATGTATATTTTAATTTAAATGAATGCTTAAAATATATGGTACTCTTTACCTAGATGGGCCCCAGCGATTGAAATCGCGGGCGTCGGGGGTAAAAATCGCGGTCATCGCGGGCATCGCGGGTAAATCGCGGGTACATAAAAATCTGCTACCCGCGATGACCGCGATTTTCCCATAGGGAACAATGTTAAAAAGGCTGATTGAGCGCGATTTTCATGTAAAATGCCTCAATGCCCCCGATTTGGCCATAGGAATCAATGTTAAATGGGCCACAGAGCCCAAATAGCCACAATTAACCCTTAAATGTCCCCCCAAATTTTTAACGCCACCCCACGATCCACGCCAACCCGAAGCGTGGCGAGCGCAGCGAGCCCGCGAGGGGCGGCGGTACGCGTCCTCCGACCTTTTCATGCCCTACTATCCACTAGGGCGTGGAGTGAGAATAGAATAGTGTGGCGAGCGCAGCGAGCCACCGAACCCGAAGCGTGGCGAGCGCAGCGGGCCCCGCGAGGGGACGCGGATACCTTCACAGGTAGACGCGTCCCCTCGCGGGCTTCACAGGTGTCCGCGTCGCCACGGACACCTGTGAAGCCCGCGAGGGGACGCGTATAACTGTGAAGGTATCCGCGTCCCCTCGCGGGGCTCGCTGCGCTCGCCACGCTTCGGGCTTGGTGGCTCGCTGCGCTCGCCACACTATTCTATTCTCACTCCACGCCCTAGTGGATAGTAGGGCATGAAAAGGTCGGAGGACGCGTACCGCCGCCCCTCGCGGGCTCGCTGCGCTCGCCACGCTTCGGGTTGGCGTGGATCGTGGGGTGGCGTTAAAAATTTGGGGGGACATTTAAGGGTTAATTGTGCTTATTTGGGCTCTGTGGCCCATTTAACATTGATTCCTATGGCCAAATCGGGTCCATTGAGCCATTTAACAGTAAAATCGTGTCAATCGGGCCGTTTAACATTGATTCCTATGGCAAATCGGGAGCATCGCGTCGCGGGCATCGCGGGTACATTTATGGCCGGCCGCGACGCGACCGACAAGATTTCCATGTTTAACATGGGTTTCAATGGGAAATCGCGGACATCGCGTCGGTCGCGTCGCGGCCACACATAAATGTACCCGCGATCACCACGACGGGCGCCCATCTAGGTAAAGAGTACCAAATATATACTATGTATTTCTGTGTTTTAAGAATTGTAAAAGGTGTTGTTACACTGCACTGATTTTATACATAATTATGTTTTAGATAAGTGTGTATTGATAATAGATATCATTACCATTTTATTTTGAATATATGTGTTTGTCTGTTTTATAAATATTTTTACAGCATGGGAAGTGTTAAGTATACACAGCTGATTGCGTTGTATTATAATGCAGCAGACTATAATAGAGGAATCTGTCCGACGCCAGGCCAGCCCTCTGACGAATTTCGTAGTGACGAAACACGTAGGGGAGTGGCCTGGCATTGGTTGTCTTGTTCGCTGTCTGATGTGAAGAGTGTAACCACTCCAACTCCTGTGTTCCACACAGAGATTCATGCTTGTACGCAGCGTTTGTGTGTAACCGCTGACTTTGGTATGTCACCTTGTACTTATCCATGTTTGAAAATCTTTTTAAAAATAAAAACGCGTTATTTTTTTTATTGCACTATGGAGCGCTCTGATTTATTTCTCTAGATTGTTACAACCATTGGAATCAAGGTTTCCTTTTGGAGCAGTCGGGTGGAAAGTTACACCTAAAGTGCATACAGAACATCAAATTGGGGGATATTAACCCTTTGTTATTGTGGACATCCATCCTTATTGAAATTCAACTCCTCAGGTTTTATTTGCTCACTTATTTTCTTATATATATATATATATATATATATATATATATATATATATATATATATATATATATATACATATATATATGTATTCCAACTCGCCAAGAAAATAGTGCGCAAGTGGTTAAATTAAAAAGCTAGAGTGGTCACTCATGCCTGGGCTCCACAGTCTGGACAATGCTAGTCCTAATATTATTTTCACAATTAGTAAAAAAAAATGTAGAAAAATTGCAGGTTAGGGTGGAACATAGAGAGCATAATTTGACTATAGAAGAGAATGCAGCTCTTAAAGAGTTAATGGCAAATGATAATATTGTGCTGAAGCCAGCTGATAAGGGGATGGGGGGGAGATCTGGTTTTGATGAATAAGGAGGATTATGTAAAATAAATGCATAGATTATTGGCAGATCCAGTGTGTTATGGAAATCCCACTAAGGAATATCTAGGGGATCTTAGATATCTTCTCATGGATGGTTTAAGAAATGCTGTATTATCCAGAAAGGAATTTGATTATATATATAACGAGCAACCGAGGATTGCTACGATATATCACCTCCCGAAAGTTTCTAAAAGCCAGACCTCACCCCCAGGGAGACCGATTGTATCGGGCGTGGATTCCCTGACCACGAGGGTATCCGAGTTTGTCAATGTATATCTAGATAAGTATGTTCCATTTTTACAATCATATGTTAAGGATTCTACTTCAGTCCTGCAATTGATGGAAAAAGTGAAATGGAGTACTGATGCCAGTTGGGGTACAGTAGACGTCAACTCATTATACACTTCTATTCCTCATGACAAAGGATTAGAGTGTATTCGTAAAGTCTTAATGTGTGACACAAGTTTGTCAAAAGAAAAAATCACATTAATTTTACAATGTTTAAGATTTGTTTTGAAATATAACTATTTCACTTTTTTTAGGAGTGTACTATATCCAAAGTTGCGGGACGGCAATGGGGACGGTATGTGCTTCAGGGTTCGCCAACCTGTACCTTGGTGTACGGGAAGATGAGTACATCTATCAGAACAATCCATTTTCCAGATATTTAACACTGTTTAAGGGTATATAGACGATATCGTCATTGTATGGTCTGGCACAGAAGACCAATTCAGTGAATTCATTAAATATCTTAATGTTAACACCTATAACCTTTCATTTACATACAAATATGACAAATATAGTATTGAACTCTCAGATCTCACCCTGACTGCTAAATTGGATGCTGTAACTAATAACCATCATATAGAAATGTGTACATTCTTTAAGAAAGTTGATTCCAATATTTATTTAGAGTACTGTATGACAGTTGCCACTTACGAAAATGGAAGGACAATCTGCCATACTCAACTATTGAGACTTAGATGCAACTGTAGCACGTTAGAATTATTCGATACACAGACTGACATATACAGGATGCATTTTCAGGAAAAGGGGTACCCTGAAGGTATGGTTGAAGCAGCCATTGATAAATGTAGAAAGTTGGAGCGGAATCAATTAATTGAATATAAACAAAAACAAAAGCAAAAAACCAGAGAAGGATTTTGTCCTTTTATTACTCAATTTAATGTGAAACATGGGGAAATACGAAAGATATTAAACAAACACTGACAGAAAGGGTGGGTACCAAAAAGTACCAGGTGGGGGTCGATACTTAATACCAGCGCTACTGATAAGACAAATGCACTTCCCTCAGATTAGGGTAACGCTCCTCTTCTCCACAAGTAAATAGCCTGGGTTTATATCAACCGCTTCCCGTTCCTTACTGCATACGTCCAATCCCATACATAGTATCCACTCTCCCTCATGAGAAGAAACAGAAATATATATGGTGCAGCACAGACTATTTTATTGGGACAGAAATAAACATAAAATATGTAAAAAAATCCAGAGGATATAAAAAGGGTGGAATTTACCGCAGGGGGTGGAGAACCTGATCGAACTGGTTCTCAAATGGGCATGAATGCGGTGATCTGAACCCGGGTCGGTCACAGCATGCAGTTCCACAGGCAGGTAAAAAGTCCCCTTCTTGAATATCCCCAGGTCCTGATGGCACTTGACACTAGCAGCTGTATCATTAAATTTTGATTAAATTGCGCAGGATTTGTGAGTCCGGACTGAGATCATCCTTTTGTCCATTAAACAAACACTGGCCAAGCTTTTTTAAATGGGCAAGCCCTTTAAAAAATTGTCTTGCTCCAAGTCTTTTACCGATTAATCCCCCTATCAAGCAATTCACTTTATACCGTATACCACCTCCACAGGGATTTTTCGAGAGCGGTAAATGTAAAATGTGCACTCACTGTATAAAAGGGATATAAAAGATAACAGATAAAGATGGTAGAGAGATAGCCATCAAAGGTATAATCATTTGTCAAACTTCATACGTTGTATATCTCCTGATATGTCCCTGTGGTGTTAAATATATAGGTCAGACAACACGGATGTTAAAAGTCTGTATACTCGAACACTACCATAATATTAAAAATAAGGTAAAACATCATAGTGTACCACGTTATTTTGAAACATGCCAGGCCAGTGATCCATCAGGTCTTAGACTTGTAGGGCTAGAACATGTTGTACTTGATATGAGGGGGTAATCGATATATCTTGCTTGCTAAAAAAGAGTCATGGTGGATGTACTATACTATTTGAACACAGTAGTACCAAATGGGTCAAATGACAAGTTAGAGATTACTCCGTTTCTTAAATGAAAATTTTTGTGTGGATATATTTTATAAATGATGATAGTGCATGTATAATATTGTGGCATTTAAGGTGTTCTAATGAGATATCGGTCGGAGTGTAATGAATTTGTATTTTAGAAATAACCAAAATTTATGTAAAGTATGCTTTTTCTTTTTCTATTTTGTCTGATTTTTAATGCATTTGTACATGTTAAATTGTTGGAAACATTGTACATATATTTGTCTTTTTCAAATCTATATGCATATATGGTACTTGTTTCCTAGCACGGCGCCCACTAAGCAAATAGCTTAGTGGGCTATTCTGCGTAGAAAAATCGCATCGCATTGTATTGCGTACCGTGTATAGTGCTGTGCGATGCGTGCAATGTGATGTGATGTCCTTATTAAGTGCACAGGAGCGCTTATACAATTAAATATCACATAGGATGGCATGGCACCAAATGCGATGCGATGCGATCCGATATTTCATTGTACAAGCACCCATGCCATGACATGTGATGGGTGCTTACTATGACATGTGATGTGATTACATGTGATGGGTGCTTGTACAATTGTAAGCACCTCTGTCATTGTTTTGCGTCACCCCCTGTATCCACGCCACCCCGAAGCATGGCGAGCGGCGGCGGAACGCTTCCTCAGACCTTTTCATACCCCCACTATCCACGTTGGCATGGAGTTGACTTTATATAGTGTGGTGAGCGCAACGAGCCACCGAGCTCGAAGCATGGCAAGCGCAGCGGAATACATGTAAAGTAAAGACTTAGGCCCACCAACCAGCCAATCATGGACCGGGACAACCCCCATGCCGGTCCATGATTAGCTGGTGGGCAGGCCTAAGTCCCGGTCTGGGGGCGGAGCCACAGATGTAAACAGAACACTGGACCGTGATTACAGTGCTGAAGGGCTCCCGGAGAAGCGCTGAAGACATCATGTTTTCTCTCCACAGGTACCCCAGTGGATTCTACAGGAGAAGGGGACCGATCTTCTATCAACATAGGTGAGTATGGATGAATGGGCTCCGTGTGAAATAAAGTTGTACTGTAAGTGTGTGTGTGTGTGTGGGGGGGGGGCTGGTTATGCTTAAGAGGGGGGACCCCATGCCGTTTTTTTTTTTCCTTTTTTTTAACACAAAATCGCACATATCTGAAAATGTGCCGATTTTCAAGACTGAAAATCGCACATTTTTATGACTACAAATCGCACTATATTCGCATCTCATTAGAGATGCAAATTCACAGCAAAAGTGCAAATTTTTTGAAAGTGTGATATAGGGCGATTTAGGACAAAATGGCACTTTGTAAAAAACGGTAATTTCCCTAGATCTAGCCCCATGTTTCTAGGATTGCAAGAAGTTGCAGCAGCGATTTTCTTGGATACATTAGTCAGGACAAAATCTTTAAAGTGCTAATTCACTTGTCGGCCATTTATCAAGGTGGTGGATAATAATAATAAGCATATTGACAGCAATAGGCAGCAGAATCAAATGAAATAAGAGAGACAGTTTAGTAAATATATAAGAGAGCTACTAAATCAAATCTTATATCATGATAAACTGTTTTGAATGTAAGAAAACAGAAGTCCATTGGTAAAAGTCTGTCTGGGTCTGAGTTATGATGTTGCAGAAAAGTGTTTCAAGTCCACCTGTGTTTAGATCCTGAGTTTGAGAAGGTATTTTGGTTTTCCCAACGTACTTCAGTTTAAGTGGACATTCTAGGACATAGATGTTTTATAACTGATGAACTGTTTAATCTTGTGTTCTTTTTGTTGAGTTTGTGCTATGAAATTGTTCTCTGTTAGGGTTCAGATACTGACAGATGTTGAAATGACCACATTTGTAGCATCCCAAGCATTTTGGCATACTGTACATGTCATCTGCGTTTTTGTTCTTCTTATCATACTTGAAGCTAGAAAGTCTTACACATACACACCCTTGGCTTTTTACCTATATTGTTACATTACAACCTGTAATTTAAGTTTTTTATCTGAATTTTAAATGTTGGATCTGCACAAAATAGTCTAAGTTGGTGAATTGAAATGAGAAAATTATGTAAAAAAATAATTTTTCAAAATAAAAATCTCAAAATTGCCATGTGTATTTGTATTCACCCCCTTTGCTATGAAGCCTGTTAAAAGTTCTGATGCAACCAACTACCCTCATAAGTCACATAATTAGTAAAATGAATTCCACCTGTGTGCAATCTAGGTGTCACGTGATCTGTCAGTATAAACACACCTTTTCTGAAAGGTCCCAGAGGCTGCAACACCAATAACTAAGAGGCATCCAGGGACGTGCAGTCAGGGGAGGCAGGGAAAGCAGTGCCTCCGCTGTCATTAATGATTAATAAAATATGTGGTGCCTCCGGGTGTCAATGTTAAAGTTTCAGAAAAAGGGGGTGGGGCCAAGGAGCAGGCTGTGAATGCCCATTAGAAAAGCTGTACAAGCGGCACTTATAGCAGTGTCTCAGTGACATACTTTCTGTTTCTGGCTATATGAATGCATGCCCCCATGAGGCAGATGTAATTGGGGAGCGGCTCCAGCACTGATCAGCAGCTGAATGTGACAGAAGCTCCCCCTATCCCCCAGCGCTGGCACCAGCTCCAGTGGCTCCAGGTGACACCAGTGGCTCACCCTCTCCCCCGGCGCTGGCCCCAGCAGCAGCAGCTCCAGGTGATACCAGCAGCTCCCCCTCTCCCCCCAGTGCTGGCCCCATCTGTAGCAACTCCAGGTGAGACCAGCGGGGGAAGTTACTTGGTGGCTGCCACCTGGCCCCAGCCCAAGCTCCATTTCTGATGAACCTTACCGCATGTCACTACAGGCATCACACCCTGAAAATCAAGGAACTCTCCAAACAGGTCAGGGACAAAGTTGTTGAGAAGTACAGGTCCGGGTTGAGTTATAAAAAAATATCCAAATCTTTGATGATCCCCCGGAGCAGCACCAGAAATCCATCATCTTCAAATGGAAAGAAAATGGTAACAAACCTGCCAAGACTGGTGTGCCCACCAAAACTCCCAGACCGGGCAAGGAGGGCATTAATGAGAGAGGCAGCATAGAGACCAAAGGTAACCCTGAAGGAGCTGTAGAGTTCCTCAGCAGAGACTGGTGTATCTGCGCATGGGACCACAATAAGCCATACACTTATAGAGCTGGGCTTTGTGGAAGATTGGACAGAAAAAGCCATTACAGTACTTAGTGTTTAAAATAAGAAGACACATTTTGAGTTTACCAAAAGGCATGTTGGCAACTCCCCACATGTATGGATGAAGGTGCTCTGGTCAGATGAGACTAAAATGTAACTTGTCAGCCACCAAGGAAAACGCTATGTCTGACGTAAACCCAATAATCATCACCCCAAGTACACCACCCCCACAGTGAAATGTGGTGGTGGCAGCATCATGCTGTGGGGATGTTTTTCAGCAGCACAGACTGGTAAACTGATTCTAGTTAAGGGAAATATGGGTGGCGCCAAATATAGGGATATTCTTGAGCAAAACCTGTTTCAGTCTCCCTGTGATTTGAGACTGGGACAGAGGTTCACCTTCAAGCAGGACAATGACCCGAAGCATACCTCTAAAGCAACACTCCACTGGTTTTAGGGGAAACATTTCATTGTTGGAATAACCTAGACAAAGCCCAGATCCCTGTTCTGTGGTCAGACTTGAAGATTGCTGTTCACAAGTGAAAACCATCCAACATGAAGGAGCTGGAGCAGTTTTCCCTTGAGGAATGGGAAAAAATCCCAGTGGCAAGATGTGGCAAGCTCATAGATACTTATCAAAAGAGACTTGCAGCTGTAATTGCCACACAAGGTGGCTCTACAAAGTACTGAGTAAAGGGGGTTGAATACTTACGCACAGTGAAGTTTGCTGTAAATTTATCTTACAGTATTTGTTGTTTGCTTCACATTAAATAGACAAATAACATTTTTAAAGTTGTAGTCCTGTTCTATGAATGAAATGATGCAAACCTTTCAAACAATCCATTTTAATTCCAGGCTGTGAGGCAACAAAACATGAAAAATACCTGGGGGGGGGGGGGGGGAAATACTTTTGCAAGGCGCTGTAGTATATTCCAATGATCTTTGTGTGAGTTTCTAATTGTGCTCTCATGTTTGTTGTAGGTGGTGATAAATTTGATTGTGCCACCTTCTAATTTATTTTTATACTTAAGTAGCTGTGTTCTCTGAAGTTGCTCAGCTTTGTTTTTAAGCCGCTTCCAGTTTACATGGTGTGTAGCCTTTGTTCTTATATCTGTCTGTATATATCTGGAGTTGCTGTTTTTGATCCTCATGTTTCTTACACTTTTGGACAATGCAATAAAATTGGGAATATGGGATGTTGTCTTTCCATTTCTTGAGGTGGTTAATTTTATAGAGGACATATCTGTTGATGTCCACTTTAGGTACCACCTCATTACCTGAGTGTGTAATTATCAGGTAAAATAATTAGATCTTTTCCATGCTTGTATTGAATGTAAAGACTAGTTTCAATGTATGCCAGGAATGTATTAAAAGACAACAGTGAACCTTCCCAAATAATGAAAATGTCATCTACGTAGTGTCTATAGAAAATAAGGTTGTTTTTGAAAGACTGGTTATTATGCAGTCTTGCTCCCAGCGGCCCATAAAAAGATTTGCAAAGCTGGGTTCAAAATTTATGCCCATGGCTGTGCCAACATCTGTAGATAAAACTGGCCTAAAAAATAAAATAGTTGTGTTTCAGGATACAATTCACAAATAAAAGTCCTCTGGTCTCCTGACATGAATGTATCTCCTGTTGAATCTTTTGATTTGGTTTGATGTTGAAGAGCTGGTACAAGTTATATTCTGGATTCCAATTCTTAAAGAATTCCTTATTTATTAATTAACACATTAACAGATCATCCAATACTGGAAGTATATGCTCTCAGGGCTATATCAGATCGAATAACAGCACAGAATTGTGTACAACACTCTAATTGACGTAAGATCTTATCCAACTCTTCTACTCATATTTGGACATATTTGCATATTTGGCAAAGTAAGATAAAGTATTCCTAAGTGGGTAGCACTGCAGGCAAAGACAATTATCGTGGCCTTGGTGATGTCCATAAAACACAATACAGTGTGTAGAGGTGCTAAATTACTAGAAGCTAATTCCACTATGGACATATTCTCAGAAATACCCAGAATGACTTGTTTGAAGCAAAACTCTGTTCTGCTTTATTTATAGTTCTAAATGTGATAATGTATGTAATATGATATTGATTTGATAGGTGAATATGGAATGAATATGTATGGTCATTGTATATTCGACACTCCCTTAAAATCCCATTTCATGCTTCTATGTCTTTGTCATGTTCTATGTACATAGAGATTGCATGTCAATAGTTGCCCACATGTACAGTAGGTTTCTTTCCATACCATATTCTCCATAAGGTTTAATACCTATGTAGTATCCTTTAAGTATGACAGCAAATTCACCACATATTTATATAGGAAAATGAGCACACATTCTGACAGATGTGAGGTCAACGAGTCTATTCCTGCCACAATTGGTCCCCATGGTGGTTTTTTTGATAGACTTGTGGACTAAAAAAAAAATGGGGATGGTGTTGGTGTGTAGTAGGTACTGGAACTCCTCCTTTGTTAGAATTTTCGGTACTTATGTATTATCTGGTCGCCCAATTTTTTCATTGCATGCCACTACTTAAGGCATGCGATGCAATGCGATGCGATTTTTCATTGTAAAGACCCGGTTTTTAATTGTATAGTCAACCATGGGTGATTTCATACCCCCACTATCCAACTACGCATGGAGTTGATTTTATATAGTGTGGCAATTCTGCGTCCGCTCGCCACGCTTCGGGCTCGGTGGCTCGCTGCGCTCGCCACACTATATAAAATCAACTCCATGCGTAGTTGGATAGTGGGGGTATGAAATTACCCATGGGTGACTATACAATTAAAAATTGCATCGCTTGAATTGTATGCCACTATATTGCATGCGATGCCATGTGATGCGATGCAATGAAAAAACCGGGCGCCCAGATATTACATAAGTACCAAATTTTCTTTCTAAGACCCTGTAGTAGGATTATCCCAAGTTCTTTTACAAACTTCTATCTTGAAAATGCAGATAGTGATATTGATGCACTGTTCCACAGTACCCACTGAACACTGCTGCATTCAGGGAGCACAGATAAGCGTGACTCCATCTGGACTTTATTATTCAGTGCCTGAATATTTTTTTAAAATTACTTTTATGTCATCCTCTTAAAAGCTCCCTCCCCTATCCTGCAATTAGCTTTTACTGTCTGACTTTCACATGTTTGTTAAACAGGAAGTGATGTCATTAATTACTTCACAACCCCGCTGGATATAAATATGAGTTCAGTCTCACTTGTCTCCTACCGTTTGATGAAGTCACCAAGATTAAGGGGCAGATGTATTAAGCCCGGAGAAGAGATAAACTGGAGATAAAGTGGAGATAACATGGGAGAGATAACGCACCAGCCAGTCAGCTGTATTTGAAATATGACAGTTGGGATCTGATTGGCTGGTGCGTTATCTCCTTTCACTTTATCTCCAGTCTATCTCTTCACCAGGCTTAATACATCTGCCCCAATATGCTTTGTGCCTCACCTTATAAGATAAGCATTTACTACATGATCTTATACTGTATAACTTTAAAAATATATATATATGTTCACCGTTTTTCAGTCTCTACCCTTTTATATTTATACCTTTGTGTGAACATTTTATGTCTGTATTATTTCAACATATTTTTTTTACTATATTGGGTGAAAACCTCATAGTTGCATTCTACAATAAAATTGTTATACATTTACGTTTTCCCTGTCTATATATGGTGTCTTGGCACCAATGGTCGCTTGTATAGTCCTATCCTCACCTATTATTATTATTATTTAATTTTTTCCAATAATCTCAAGAGAGCCCTTTTAACATCTTTATTCCTCAAGCTGTAGATTAGAGGGTTTATCATAGGTGCAATTGTCGCATATAACACAGTGAAGATCTGATCCAGGAGATTGGAATATTGTGATGGTGGCATCATTATCACTAGTGCAACTGTCACATAGTAGATTAGGAGGACAGCAAGGTGGGATGAACAAGTGGAGAAGGCTTTCCTCCTTCCATCGATAGACTTAATACACAAGATGACACTGATAATTTGTATGTATGAGGTTAAAGTGCACACAAATGGGCAAAACCCAAATAGCACTAATTCTAAATACATGACATTATAGAACATGACCATGCCATTGCAGGAAATTTTTGTTAGAGCTTTTGAATCACAAAAGATATGCTGAATGATATTGGAGTGACAGAAGGACATGTTCGAGAATGAAATTAAAATTAATATTGCATTTAAACATCCTGACAGCCAGAGGGCGCTGATGAGCGCGATACAAACTTGTCTGCTGAGGATCAGATGGTAATGTAATGGTTTACAGATGGCGACATAGCGGTCATATGCCATTGTAAATAAAAGGAGATCTTCTGTGCTGCCCATCCAAAAGAAGGCAAACAATTGGGCAAAGCACTGTGTGAATGTCACGGTGTTGTTTCCAGATAGTAACAAGTCCAATAGTTTAGGGACAATAACTGTGGTGTAACTTATGTCTACAATGGACAAATTACAAAGAAACCAATACATGGGCGTGTGTAACTGATCCTCTGTATAGACCACTGTAATTATAACAGAGTTTGCTAGCACCCCAAACAGGTAGATCACAATGAATACACTAGCAAACAATGGCTCATCCTCTGTTTTAGTGAAAAATGGCACAATGTGGAATTCATTAGCATGGGTGATGTTCCCCATGAAAGTTATCATTCTTGCTCTGTAACAAACCAACAGAATTATTTTAGGTGGTTTACACTTTCAAAACTTGAATACAGTTTACAATGTGAACAGGTGCAAACACAATACAGTGTTTCCCTGGTCTCTAAGCCACATATACCCACATCGACAATGTTAAGCTGTGAGCAATTGCTGTTTTACAGGCCGGGCGTCCTGACTCACCTATCCAGCTGTTTTCCCCAGTGAAGTGACTAGTATCCTGCAATGCTTCTTGTTGCTGCTGTGATTGGATCCAGTCTACTTTCCAGGACTCTTTGTCCTGCAGCAGCGTCCAGTAAAAGGGTCCCTGTCATCAGTTCACAAGCAAGTTGCAGGACAGAACACAGATGGTAGCAGGTCTTTTTCAAACAGGGTGTGATTTTCTTCAGAAACCAGTAAGTTCCAGGACACCACTTTCAGGCCAGCTTGTCCAGCATAAGGAGCCCTGTGACTTGTCTCTGAAAGCATTTTAAACTGACAGGTTTCTGCAACTGCAATCGAGCTTGCCTTACACCTGACCACACATAATACCTGGCCTGGATTCAATGCAACCACACTCTACTGCTCTATATCATTGTCCAATATGCTGACCCTTTCACAATATGTATTAATATTACACATACAGTATGTACAGTACTATAATTTCAGGTACAGATCTATGTTCCCCATTTCTATACAATTGGATTTGGTGGGTGAAATCTGGTGCTAGGGTGTGATGTGTTTAAGGCAGTTAATAAAGCTAGGAGGGTCTTTCTGACAATCTTACCTCTAGGGGGGAAATTTACTAAGACTGGAGAACTGTTGAATATTTTGCTATGGTAACCAATCAGATCCTAGCTATTATCATCTATAAGATGCTAAATAAATAAGAACTAGATTCTGATTGGTTGCCCATAGCAACAGCCCAACTTTACTAGAATCCAGCATTTGTGAGCAAATACTTGATTGTCCTCTGCTCCCATACATCACCAGACTTTTGTTCCCACCAGACAGATTGGACAGCTAAATCTTTAGGTGTGGACCCAGTTTTAGAGGGGAAAACAAGCTTCACGGTGATGTCCTTAAGATGAGTATACACCATAAGACTATCTGTCCAGTCTGTCTCGTTGGAACAAAAAACTGGAGATGTATCAGAAAAAAAATGACCATTTTTTACCCAAACACTAGAGAACAGACAAAAATGGACGTTTAGACAAATTGATTAAATATATTTGATTTAAACAATTTCTCTAAATAGGCCATTTTCAAATAATTTTATCATGTGTATCCAGGTTTAGTATTTAAAGAAATTTATACCTCGGACGCATTTTTTTCTGCATACAAAATACAAAACATAAAGCCCCCCACCATCTGCCATCCTCCGACAGAATGGGTAACACGCGCACAAGACGCTTGCGTATCTCGTTTTATTGGAGCCCTCCACCCATCTCCCCCTGATCCCTGACAGTCCGCAGCAGCCTCCACCCGCTGAGCGAGTGAGATGCTCGCACATCCCAGTCCACCAGTCCGCCATCTACCAGCCTTCACCAGCACATGCAATTTGGCGATCCAGCAGGCTGGCTGACGGCAGCTCCATTGTAAGTATAAATACTATACCCATGGTTCCTGTAAGGTTAGTATACTTTCATAGGCAAATGCAGGGAGGGGGGGGGGGGGGTTCCAGTTGCCTAAATACCCCTATTCCCCACGCCCTGGCCACCACATGCAGTATTAAAGGGTTAAATGGAACTACTGCACATGAACGGTGGCAGAAGATTCTCCTATCAAGTCTGCTGAGTGTGTGTCTGTAGATCTGAGTGCTCACTCATCGCACCATTACCTCTGCGCCTCTCCCGGCAGAGGTTCCTTCTCATCAACGACCATCTCTGGTCGCTGATGAAAAGGAGAAACTGAGCAATATATTGCTCAGCAATATATTGCTAGCAATATATTGCTGAGCAATATATATCCCCCATGTGTACGCACCTTAATAGTGATCATTGCACCTGCATATGTCTGACGTATTGTATAACATAGAAGAAGCAAGAATAGTAGAGATATTGAGGGTGCACTCCAAAGATATTTATGCTAGATGTGTAAATGATAGTTACTTGTTCTTAAAATTTAACTTTTATTAAAAAATTCATTAAGAACACATTTTGTTCAGACCCAATTAACCTACCAGTATATTTTTGGATTGAGGGAGGAAACCGGAGTAGCCGGAGGTAACCCAAGCAAGCATGGGGAGAATATACAAACTCCGCACAGTTAGAATCGAACCCATGACCTCAGTGCTGTGAGGCGGTAATGCTAACCATTACACCATCCCTGCTGCCTTATAGTACATACATACAGCTACTTACTGTTATGTGACAAACAGCACTTTCTGCTATAGCCTTGTTATATTCCAAGCAGGGAATAATGAAACATTCTATATTTATATTGTGCAGAAGGTCCCTATGGAAATCTCTTACAGTGTGAAAACAATTGTCCTAAAGGGGATACTGTAATAATAGGGATTTACCTCGCTCATTTACAATGCCTTTGGGATTTCTGTGTATCTATTTTACTAAACGTTATGATATTTAAATATTAAATATGTATTTGTTTGTGTTCTTAGCAACATTTTACATTGTTCCTCGGTGGGACAGAGTAGGCCAATGAACACATTTTTTTATCAGGATGAATTCTTTCCCTTTTGTTTTTCATTCTCTCACACAACGTCTTTGATAATTTTATCCTCCGATTGATTCTGTGCAGATTGTAAACTATTTTACACGGAGCACACAGCCAGGGACCCCATGCACTAGTCTGATTTGGGCCTTTTGACCCGATTCACACAGATCAGAGCAAGAAGTTGGCAAAAATCGGATGTGTTTTTTTATGCAATAAAAAAGGAATGTTGCAGGATTGATAGGGCTAAAGGCCCCAGCAATACAGCACAACCTGGCGCTTGGTGTTGAATATAAATAGAAAACTTAAATTACGTTTGCAACACTTGTGTCTGGTGAGTTAGCCTATACTCACAATAGCAGTTTTAAAAGTAAATCGAAAGGTTTAGACCCAATGTGCTGCTAGGTACAAATTAGACTGAATATTTCTGCTGAACAAAAGGATAACGAACACACTGTTTACTGATTTATATATTTTATATATAAAAAAAGAATAATACACATACAATAAACAATAAATAACAAATTCGACAGTTGGAATTTAATTTTTCTGACTTTCAAATGTGTCAGAAAGTGGGCATGTCTACAAAAATGGCCGTGGATTGTCAATAAACGTCCGTGAATTCGACAATCTTGTTTTTGTGTGTTTTTTTGTAGAAATCTGCCTTCAATGCTGTTGGAAACGTCAGCGGCGGCTGCTATTTCCCCTGGCACAGAGTGCCCTTGAGTCTTCTATCTCTGCCTCTATGTTAGGTTATCCAACCTTTGGCAATGGATACCTCATTTACAAAAGTAAATATTATGTTTTTTGTTTTTTTTTACTTTTTACAATTTTTAAATGAGATTTAGCTTGCAATATATGTTATTTTTTTTACACATTTACTGACTGTTTTTTGATGCTGATGAAATTTATTACCATTACAACTGTTTTGTAATGGTATATTTGGTTATTCTTTTTTGCCTCATTTTAGGTGGATTTTCTCCACCTAAAAATGCTTATTCCATATTCATATCCCATATTATCAACAGACTATATTTTATTGTATGACAATTGTTTATTATATGTTGCAAAAAATAATAAAAAAAATAAAGATATGTAATTGTACATGCAAACAGGCACAATTATAAGAAATAATACAACGTGTTTACCTGCACAGAGCCTTATAAATAACGGTCTATAAATACTGATGTTTGATCCAATGAATCACATTATTAACTCATTTATCAGTAAGGCAGGAACCCCTGATTTTGGTAGGTCCACAATGTATCAAAGTCTGCGGTTGTTTTGGGACCCGACAATGACAAGGACCCTAATCATCCTTTTCAAATGCAGTAGGCTCCCATTCCCATAGGGGTGTGATTTCAGTGAGGATGGTGTGAGATAATATTCCAAGAGAAGGACCACTGAGCCTCTTCAAGTCCTTGGGTTACAGCTCGATTATTAAAAAGACCCATATTTCAGGCAATATACTGTAGGATAACGTTTTATTTAAGATGTCAGACCATAATCATAAACATGATTTTGGATCAAAATAGTCCTACCCTTACATCTGGTGCTAACATACAGTAAAAAGTTTAGGACGATAATGGTTTATGGGCACATAAACCCTTGATTTACGCCATAGTGTAGATCCTTATTCTGAGTTGCAATGGGCATTCCTGAAAACCGTACAATGCATGTGTTACCCATGGGGCTTGATTCAGCAAGACTCACTAAGCAACGTACATTCACTGCCTAGTGAGCCCATTAATGCCACCAGTGTCACGATTCTAGGCACGGCGATTGCCCAGATACGCCAATCTGCAAATCCCTGACACGGTTACTGAGTACCCAAGCCAGTGTCTATTTCAACAAGATAGACTGCCACCAACCACAATACTTGTTCTGGACTTAGTCCACGGCAGCTATGGTTCTGCCGACACACAAAATGATTAATTACATGGTAGCGCTCTGGCAAATTTTTCAGAGGCTTGAGCTGGATATAAAGCATATACCGGGACTAAATTAATATTCTTTAATTTAAGTTAAAACACTACAAGGCTTATCACAAGAAAAAGGTTACAAGATATTTTGATACAAGTTAAAAGTTAGGGGTAAAAACAATTTCAGTGAAAATAAAAATTTGGAAATAAAAACCCACTGATCCAATTATGCCTAAAAGGAGATAGTGGGTCCCAGTGAAATCTCTCCTGGTACTGGGGACATCACAGGCGCAGGTATCAGACCCATATCGTTCGAAGGATAATGAACCACTTTTCTTCTACACAAACCAGACCGGTATTTATGGCTGATAATGGTCTCAGCCTGGGTTCCAGGGGAAATGAATTCTCTGAATTGTTCCTTTGATGCTAGGCTGATGAGATATGAGCCAGGCCAACACAACATTTCCTGACATCATAAACAGGGGTTGTTAAAATAATTTCCACTCACAGGCTTCATGCAGGTCACTTAACCATGACATATTATATACAGTTAGGGCCATTCTGGCATTCATTAGAATGGTGTGTTACAGTTGTCCCATTCTAGCATCAGAAATTGTTGAGGAGACTGAAGATGAAGTAGAGGAAGGGAAGAACAGGGCAGGAGCACTGGTGAGGAAAAGAGGTAGGGTGAGTACGTGAGGAAGGAGGGCCCTACTCATAGGAGGTAACATACTAAAAGGAGGTGGGTGGACGAACGAAAAACAATAGGATAAGTAGGAACGGATGGGAACGGAGGCAGGATAGGAGGATCAAAAGAGGTTAGGAGAAGGGATAGGCTAGTCGAAAAAATGGGGTTTTGAGGGAGCGCTTGAAGGAGGTAAGGGAATCAGAAAGCCTGATGGGTGGCGGGAGGTTGTTCCAGTGCAGGGGGGCAGCGCGAGAGAAGTCTTGGACACGGCATTGGGAGGAGGTGATTAGGTGAGTGGTCAATCGGTGGTCAGCGATGGAGCGAAGAGGACGGGAGGGAGTGTGGATAGAGATCAGTGAAGAGAGGTAAGGAGCGGTGGAGGAGGAGAGAGCCTTGTAGGTGGTGGTGAGTTTAAAGAGAACTCGGAAAGGAATGGGGAGCCAGTGAAGAGATAGACAGAGGGGGGAGGTGGAGGTAGAGCGGCAGGAGAGGAAGATGAGCCTAGCAGCAGCGTTAAGAATGGATTGGAGAGGTGCGAGGTGGGTGAGAGGTAGCTCAGAGAGAAGGATGTTGCAGTAGTCAAGGCGGGAGATGACAAGAGTGTGAATGAGAATTTTGGTCGCGTCAGTGGAGAGGAATGGTCTGATACGTGAGATGTTACGTAGGTGAAAGCGGCAAGACTGTGAGAGAGCACGAATGTGGGGGGGTGAAGGAGAGGGAGGAGCCAATGATGACACCGAGGCAGCGCGTTTGGTCGGTGGAGGTGATCTCGGTTTCACCAATGCTGAAGTGTTTATCTCAGTCCTTGCACATTCAAGGAAGAAGTTTGTAGGACATTGGCAATAGTCAGGGAACCTCCACTACTGTATATGCTTCTGTGTTTGCAAAGGAACAACATACTGTATTCATGACCACATTAAGTTTGTGTCGACCTTCTGTCATTGTCATCATAGGATATATTGACCTTAGGTGTCAATCTAGTCACTGTTGACCCAGGGAAAACAGTAGTTAACAGGAGGAGGGTGACTGGGACAGCGGTGGACCTCTCAGTTGTCAGTGGCACGGTGCATTGCGCCTGTTGTACCAATGGAAGTTCCACCTCCGGGGATGGACTATAGACTGTACTCACTTCTGCCTCAAACCAAATGCAAATGCAGTTTTCTAGAAGGTGATTGAGGGGTTTTCAAATGCAGTCCACAGTCTCCCAATCTGTAGAACATTGGAGCAAGTGTGGGAGCCTGGAAGAGACATTCTAATTACATTGGATACTGTATGGAATACAGTATTACAATCTTACAGTATAGATGTTCTGTAGTATAAGCTGTACAAAACATTTAAATAATATAAAAAATGTGGTTAGGAAAACATACGATAATAAATAAATTCACAAATACAATAGAACCAGTTCTACACTTTCTAAGCCCACATTCTCCAACCTTAGAGAGGCCCCTGTTTCTTCTTCCTGGCAGCTGCTTTTTGGTTCATTAAAAAAGGGAGTTATTGAGGTTTGCAAGTCCACCAAACCCCGCCAGGCAAATGCTGGGCTGCCCCCCCCCCCCCTACTTGCAGCTTGTGTCCCCACGCACAGGCTACAAATGGATGTTTAACATAAACATCCGTTTGCATGCTGCAGTCAACACCTGAACACGCTGACCATTGAAAGATATGGAAGGTGCAAGCATATAAAACTTTCAAGTCATTTACATATGCGTGCATGCTTGGATGGAAATGGGCGGGCAGCTGACATCCTGTGATGTCAGCTGCCTGCCCCCCTTACCCGCATCACGGCCTCATTAGCATGAGAAAGGCCAGCATTCTCATGGGAATGCCCATGAAACGCTGGGCATTCCCATATGCTAATGGGGCTTCCCAGTACCCCATGCCCCTCTCTGCCCTCCTGCCCGCTGTCCTGGGTGCATGCATCCAGCGAACAGACTGTTCGCCATGGGTGCACGCACCATGCATCTGCACATGTGCAGGAACATGTCTGTGCATGCGCAGACGCTCACAATCGGTCCCCTGTGGAAAGCACAGGGGATGAGAATTTATATGAATAACCCCCTAATTGAGGACTCAGATCCATACACACAGCAGACTTGGTAGACTCTGTTCCATAAAATACATGGTTGAAGCTCTAGTAATCGTATTATGTCATAACTTGAGTGACTTGCCAATAGGAGGTTCCTGGAAGACAAATACTTGGCAACTATTATTATATGTGGTACTAATGATTATTAATGTAGGTTTACAGATTATATTACAAAAGATTTCCAGAATGTAATACACCATGAAGGATTCTTGGAACACCAAAATCATTGCATTAATATTGTACAGACAGGTGTGTACGGAACCCTGTTGGCCTCCTGCAGGCTAAGGCTTCACCTCTAACAGCCATGTTTGATAGGGTAAATTAGGTTCAAACCAACCCCAGTGCCGCCAGGACTTATGGATGACAAGGCTGCTGCAGGAGGGGTGTGGAGAGCACAGTCATTAGCCCGACGTCGGCATCCCAACCGACCAGACTCAGACAGTGGGTGGGGAGCGCAACAAAGCCCCTTGCGGGCTCCCTGCGCTCGCCATGCTCCGGGCACAGTGGCTCTCTATGCTCACCTCCTATTCTATTCTCCCTCTGTTTTGGTCATGGACCACCATGAGGGAGAATAGCCGGTGGCCGTCGGGACCCCGAGTGTTGGGGTTTTAACAGTCGGGATTCCAATGTGGTTGCTATGACTGTCAGAATCCCGACTGCCATCCAGAACCCCTGCAGGAGGTAGAGAGCCGCAAGATGGGACTAAACAGGCTTTGAGTACAAACACCTTCCCAATGCGGGTTGAACCCACAATGCAACAATGCATATGATGTTACCTGGGAAAAGGCCCAACTGATTAAATTTGTAACACAAAAATACCTAAAGAAGGATTATCAAATGCAACAATGCAGAAGGATGATACCAGTAAGAAAATAATATACAGTGGCTGTTAACCCCTGAGTTATCTGAGATAGATGACCACAGACAGTACAGTAGTAAGTATGGCAAGCTGACAGCCTGGCAAGCTGCCTGTCAAGCTGACAGACAGGCTGACAGGCAGACTGGGGAAAGCACCAGGGACCAGGAACACGCTTGATTGTGGCACCACCGTAGCAGGGCATACAAGATGCTATAACCAGCGCCATAGAGACTGGACAGCCAGATTATATTTCAAATTCCTCACCTCTAGGTGTGGATGATTTCAAATGCCACTGCTACCGGCCTCGTCCCCTGCTGTCAATCACGACGAGCAAGTTCGGGGCGTTGCCTAGCAACATCCCCGACGCCTCCCTGCTGCCGCCGGAATAAGATGGATGCTGCCAGCCCCTGTCACCGAGGCTCCTGCCAGGAGCGCTCAGGGCCCCAGAAGGTAACTGACAGTGTCTGACAGTACCCCCACCCCCAAAGCCCGGTTTCTCCAGAAACTCCTTAAAAAATGTTTTCTTTAGAACAGAGGTATGAAGATTTTTATCAGGTTCCCATTAACTCTCTTCTGGCCTGTATACTTTCCAGTGGATGCGAAAGAATATCAGCTTCCGGATCACTTTGGAATCCAAAATTCTATCTATAACAAAAACCATGTGCCCATGAATGATGACAGGAGCTGGTCTCTGGATCTTTGAACAGCCAGTTTGAGTAATGAACAGTGAAAAGTAGGATTAATCTTAAGCATCTGAAAAGAGCCTGAATGCCACCGGATTGATCCTCTTGGCAATTTGATATGGTCCGATAAACCAGGGACCCAATTTCTGCGAACGTTGGCAAAGCTGGATATTTTTGTTGGATAACCACACCCAATCTCCAACATTAAATGTACATTGTCTCCTGTGATGGTAAAAAAAGCGTCTTGCGGCCACGGTCGCAGAGAGGAGAGTCCCACCGACCCTAGCCCAGACCTTTCTCTTACCAGTCACCCTTGAATTACCTGTTCCGACAAGCACAGGATCAAAGAATTAGCCCTAGGATGGAAATCAAAGTTACAGAAGAAAGAGGAAATCTTGGTCACCACATCCAAGTATTAGTATAAATGAACTCAGCTAGTGGAAAATTCTCCACCCAGTTGTTTTGACACTTAGGCCCTTATTCTGGTTGGTGGTGGCGGTAATGTCTGCGTGCGGTCGGTCCGCCGATGTTTAGTGTCTGCGCATGTGCAGAGGCGTCTCTGCGCATGTGCGAACGGGACGCACGTCCAAATTCCGCATGAAATGTGTACACTACGAACAGGGGGTGGAGAGGGGCATGAAGGGCTGTTTGGGCTCATTAACATATGCATACGCCCCGCGTTTCATGAGAAATACACTTGCGGTCCGTTCGGACAGCCTCTTACCGCATTCGGACGGAGTGAGCGATCCGTACGAAAGGCGGGGTTTAGGACGCACGGTCCTGCCCGCATATTCGGCTCTGTCCGCACAGACCAGAATAAGGCTCTTAGAGACATACCTAGCATTGCAGAAATTGTTCGAGAGTTTGATTAACCCTCTCCATCAGTCCATTAGATTGGGGATGGTACCCAGATGAAGGACTTAAATTGATCCCCAAAGAAGAACAGACAGATCTCCATAAAGTTGCTACAAACTGGATGCCTCTATCTGAGATGATGTCTACAGACAGGTATGAAATAAAAAAAAATATTTTCCCTGAAGTTAAGGCGAATGAAGAGTCTTCCTGAGGGAATGGACTTGGGTGCTAACGACTGGGCTAGAAGAACTTGATCCAACAGACTCTGTGTGAACCCCACAATACATGAGGGTGGAGTAATGGGCTCTTGAAGAGAATGGGTCTTGGGTAGCAGAATAACTTCTGGTAAGAGTATCTGCCTTGGTGTTTTTGGACCCTTGCCTAAGGTGATGCCAAAATTAAAGACTTGATGGCGAAAAGCTCTCTGCTACCCACATCATAGTTAACTTAAGTGGCAGAAAACTTCCGTGAGAAGAAAGCACATGGATGAAGAAGACCATCCAATCTATCTACTTGAGACAAAATGGCTCCAATGCCAATCTCTGAGGCATCCACCTCCAGAATAAACAGGAGGTCAGGATTAGGTTGGCGCAAGATCATGAAAGCATACTTTAGTCTCTTTAAAGCCTTGACCGCTGGCTCAGATCAAGAGGAAGGATCCACCCCTTTTTGTGTCAGGGCAGCAATGGGTGTGTCTGTATCAGAAAAAGACAGAATAAATATCTGATAGTAGTTTGCAAAACCCAAGAATCTCTGGGCGGTCTTGAGATTCGTGGGTTGAACCCAGTCAACAATGGCTTGGACCTTCACGGGGTCCATTTGGAAACCCTTAGGTGACATAAAGTACACCAAAAATGAAATGCTTTCCACCTCGAATTCACACTTCTCTAATTTGGCATAAAGATTATTCTCCCTAAGTTTTTGTAAAAGAGCCCGAACATGTCGCCGGTGTTGTTCCAAAGATGAGAAATTAGGATATCATCTAAATATACTACAACACAAATTCCCAAAAACTCCTGTAGCACATCATTAATGAGATCCTGGAAGATTGCAGGGGCATTGGCCAGCCCAAAAGGCATAACTAAATATCCATAGTGCCGTGTGTGTGTTTGTTAAAGGCAGTCTTCCATTCGTCCCCCTCTTTTATTCTAATCAAATAATAGGCACCATATAAATCAATCTTTGAAAAAATCGAGGCATTATGCAATTGATCGAACAGTACAGAAATGAGGGGAAAAGGATAGGAATTTTTGATGGTGATGAGGTTTAGTTGTCTATAATCAATACAAGGGCGTAATGAGCTGTCCAAAGTGGCATACCACAGGGATCTTTGCTAGGGCCACTCTTATTAAGCATATTCATTAATGATATAGAGGAGGGAATACTAAGCAAAGTATCCATCTTTGCGGATGACACAAAACCGTGCAGGGTAATTCAAACAAATAAGATTGTCTTCACACTTCATAGGGATTTATATAAACAAGATGAATGGGCAGGAAGTGTAAGTTGGGGTTCAATGTTGATAAATGTGAGGTTATGCATCTTGGGAGACATAACCAGTGTGCTACTTAAAATCTATATGGGGTAGAATTGGGTGAAGCAGATTTGGAAACGGACCTAGGAGTCCAAATTACAACAAACAGTTGGGGTGCAGTGCTCAGTGTCAAGTAGCAGCCAATAGGGCCAACAAGATATGAGCCTGTATAAAATTGGGTATGTAAGTTAGGGAGACATAAAAAAATATATATCACTGTATATTGCACTGGTTAGACCTCATCTGGGCCCTTATTCTGGTTGGTGCGGATATGTCCGCGTGCGTTCGTTCCGCCAATGTTTTTTGTTTGCACATGTGCAGAGGCATATCTGCGCATGTGTGAAAGGGACATACATCCAAATTCCGCATGAATTGTTTACACTACGAACAGGGGGAGGAGAGGGGCGTGAAGGGCTGTTTGGTCTCATTAACATATGCATACGCCCCGCGTTTCATGGGCGTTCCCATGAAAATGCTGGGCGTACGTATGGTAATGCGGCCGTGACGCACGTGTAGGGGGCGGACATATGACATTGCTGGATGTCAGCTGCCCGCACAGATCCCTGCTTTTGCACGGAGAAATGCCCGAGTGGTCTGAGCTCGCGGGAGCTGCCTGACCACTCGGTCCTGCATTCGATGGTATGCGACCATCGAATGATGGGGGAGGTTCCCAGAGATGGAGGAGGTGTATACATGAGAAATCCACTCGTGCTCCGTGCGGTCAGCGGCTTACCACATTCGGACGGAGTGAGCGATCCGTACGGAAGGCGGGGTTTAGGACGCACGGTCCTGGCCGCATATTCGGCTCCGGCCGCACAGACCAGAATAAGGCCCTGGAATTTGGAGTACAATTCTGGGCTCCTCACTACAAAAACGACATTATAGAACTGGAAATGTCCAGAGAAGTCCAACCAAGCCAATAAAAGGGTTGGAGTCATTCAGCTATGGGAGTCGGGACAGATTAGCCCAAAAGAGATATTTATGGGGAGAAATGCTTAACATCTACAAATATATCAAGAGACAATATAAAAAAAACTGTCAGACACCCTATTTGAGGTCAGAGACACGTGGCCATGCGCTCAGGCTGGAAGAAAGATTTCGAACCCTCCAAAGGAAAGGCTTTTTTATGGTCAAGGCTGTAAAAGTATAGAACTCGCTTCCAGAAGAAGTGGTGTCGGCAGACACAATAAATACATTTAAATTAAGGTTGGACAAGCATTTATTGGATAAAAACATCCAGGGGTACAAACAATACACATAATTAAGCCCAAAGTGTAATTGAAGTAAAAAAATTCAAAAGGGGATTTAACATCTCGACAACACCCTCTAAGGGATCCTGTAAAGGTTGAACTTAATGGATGTAAGTCTTCTTCCAACCCAAACTACTATGTTATTACAGTATGTTACTAGGTTACTATGGAATATACAATCCATGGAATTTATTATCCTAAATAACTGCGGCAACTGTGCAATATACCTATTAAATATACCTAAAAAAACTTGTTTGTGGTTTTCTCCTTGCTTTAATACTAAGGGATCCATTTACTCAGGCTTTGATGGCAATAAAGTGGACAGGGATAAGTGACCTGCCAACCAGCCCCCAACTGTGAACACAGTATGTACAATGGCATTTATGAGCTGATTGGCTGGTTCTTTAATTCTGTCCACTTAATCTTTATAGAACCCTAAATCCTTTGTAATATGCATTATATATTATTATTATAATTGTATTATTATTAATAACAGCTTAATCATTATTCACATTGTGTAATTTGTTCATTTTGATTTTTACCATTATTGTTGTTAAGCATTTATTTCCCCCCCAGGACCCTCAGCAGAGCCCTTTTCACATCTTTATTCCGTAAACTGTAGATAATAGGGTTGATCATGGGAGTGACAACTGTGTACTGTGTTGTAAAGACCGGTTCTAGGAAATTAGAGGATTCTGATGGTGGCATAAGAAATGCCGACATACCTGTTGCATAGTACATAATGACAACGGTAAGGTGGGATGAGCAGGTGGAGAAGGCTTTTCTTCTACCTTCCTTAGACCTTATCTGCAAGATGACCCTGATAATTTTAATATACGATATCAAACTGAACATGACTGGGAAGACTCCAAAGATCAAAGCTTCCATACCGATTACAATGTAAACCTCTTCACCGCCAGCACAGGAGATGAAAATCAAAGCCTTAGGATCACAAAAAAACTGGTATATGGTGCGAGATTGGCAGAAGGACATGTGTGACACTAGAACTGTAAACACAAACGAGTTTAAGCATCCTGACATCCAGTTACAAGATGCCAATAAGATGCAGTGTTTATTTGTTAAGATATAGTGATAGTGTAACGGATCACATATAGCAACATATCGGTCGTAGGCCATGATAAATATGAGAAGATCTTCTGTTGAAGCAACTAAAACGTAAAAGAACATCTGGGTGAAGCATTGTGTGAAGGACACTGTATTATCCCCAGATAGTAACATGTACAGCAGGTTAGGGACAGTAGTGGTTGTATAACAGATATCTACTAAGGCCAGGTTACAGAGGAAGAGGTACATGGGGGTGTGTAACTGAGCATTAGTACAAATCACTGTGATTATAACAGAATTGAAGAGCACTCCAAATGTGTATAAGAGGGAAAACACACTGGCCATTAACACGGTATAATCTGATGTGGCAAAAAACTGCATAATGTGGAATTCATTAAGATCAGTCTGGTTATCCATATCTGTATACGGCTGAGCCTGTATATAAAGCAAAATATAACTTGACATGAAAACATGCATCTTATTCACAACATGATGTAATCTTACACACAAGCAGCTTTTGCTGATTAAATGATATGAAGCATGCCTATATTCTCTGTAAAACTGTGACTGAAACTGGATAGGAAATGTTATGCTGAAGTGTTTTTCTGCCAAATACTGTAACAACGGGTGAGATTTAATAGGATGAGAGATTCAGAAAATGAGAGATTTTGTGAGAAATCTCAAGTTTTTTTAAAGCGGCAATCATTTACACTTCAAAATCAAACTGGTTCTGCAGTGTAAATGATTGCTGCTTTAAAAAAACTGGAGATTTCTCACAAAATCTCTCACTTTCTGAATCTCTCATCCTATTAAATCTCACCCATAGTTTGCAAGTATAGTCGCAAGTACACACTTAAGGCCCCCTTACACTTGTTCAACTTATTGATCAACAAATTGAACCTGATTGACTCGAGATTTATCCTATGTGCAGGAGGTTAAATCTCTTACAATCTCTTGGTTATGCCCAATGGCACAGGATTGTGGATTGTGTCCTACACATCAGGCACATAAGATTTTGTCAGACAGGCACATCAGATCTTGTCAGATAAATTGACTCAATCCACCTGAATTGGATCAAATCTTACAAAATCTCACAAGTGTAAGGGGCCCTTAAGGGTGAAATTTAATATGATGAGAGATTCAGAAAGTGAGAGATTTGGTAAGAAATCTCTAGTTTTTTTAAAGCGGCAATCATTTACACTGCAAAACCAGTAAGATTTTGCAGTGTAAATGATTGCCTCTTTAAAAAAAATGGAGATTTCTTACCAAATATCTCACTTTTTGAATCTCTCATCCTATTAAATTTCTGTATGCATCCCGTGAATAAGATACACTTTACTGGGAAAGATGTTAAACAAAGACATGTACAGTACATACGGTTAGCTATTTTGAGAGATCAAGTATATTTTTTATTTTTTATTTTTAAGGTTACAATTAATTATAAAAAATTTTTTTTTTTGCAAATGTGCTGCAATAATATAATTGTTATGGATTTTAAACTTTGCTGAATTCAACTCACTCCAAGTAAACAGCTCTAATTATTTCTGACTTTGTAAAGCTGTTTTGTGTGGGACCTTATAACTCAGCTGCCATAACATCCTGCAACTGTTATCATATACGTCGCATTCCGGGTGGTCGGATAAAGTTGCCGGCTAAAAATCCTGTGAGCAGTCAGATCTTATTTGCATTCGGAGCATTAAAGACACACACCATTACATTGGCCAATTCTGGGAAAAAGAATGTCCACTTTCACACAAATTTTTCCTGGCCACAATAATCATCTCCCATAGTTTGATCATCTATACCTGGGGTAGCCAACTCCAGTCCTCGAGAGCTACCAACAGTGCATGTTTTCCAGATCTCCTCACCGAATCACAAGTGAAATCATTAGCTCCACCTGTGGATCTTTTAAAATGTGTTAGTGAGTAATGAGTGCACCTGTGCTGCAGCTGGGTTGTCTGGAAAATGTGAACTGTTGGTAGCTCTCGAGGACTGGAGTTGGCTACCACTGATCTATACCATAGATGTGCAATGTCTGGTTATATCAGGTGCAGATGCCTCAGGTTGTCTTCAGGTGATGTTCACTGTTTTCTACTGTTGTGTTATACTTGTGTATTATAACAAATAATGCTTCCTATGGAAAGTTCATAGGGATATTATAAACCAATGTGAAATGATTTGCCCTATATGACAGCCAGCAGCCCCTTGTCCTTTCAGAGTGGCAGAACTCCCTGGTAATTTCTAATATCCATGTATTTTACAGCTGAGAATATCACATATTGGGGAGGGATGCGGTCATTTGGTCTACTGCATTATGGTCGACAGTCATTAGGTCGAATCCATTAGGTCGACATGCTAAAAGGTCGACATGACTCTAGGTCGACATGGGAAAAGGTCGACATGATTCTAGTTCGAAAGGTCATTAGTTCGACAGGTCATTAGTTCGACAAGGTCATTAGTTCGACATTGTCTATGTCGACATTCACAAGGTCGACATGGGGTTTTTCACTGTTTTTTGAGCCAACATGTGCCGACAGGCGGTATTTCATGCCCTACCATCCACTAGGGCGTGGTGGGAGAATAAAATAGTGTGCCGAGCGTAGCGAGGCACCGTGCCCGACGCATAGCGAGCGCAGCGAGCGATGCGAGGGGATGCAGTGCACTTTAAACTGTGTCCATGTCGACTGTGTTGACATTCAGGTAAAAAAACAGTGAAAAACCCCATGTCGACCTTGTGAATGTCGACATAGACAATGTCGAACTAATGACCTTGTCGAACTAATGACCTGTCGAACTAATGACCTTTCGAACTAGAATCATGTCGACCTTTTCCCATGTCGACCTAGAGTCATGTCGACCTTTTAGCATGTCGACCTAATGGATTCGACCTAATGACTTTCGACCATAATGCAATAGACCAAATGATCCCAACCCATGTCAACATACAGACCAACAAAATATGAATAACTTGTGTATACTTTTGGACCTGTGTACATTTTAAATGTCGGTATTTTGGCCTTGTCTGTATTTTGACCTTGTCGTATTTTGATCATTGGAAAATGGTTGTCGGTATTACTGTATGTCTGTTGGGATTGTGACCGTCGGGATTTCAAACCGAATCTCGGCAACTATGTGTTACAGGCTGTGTTTGAGAAATGACAGTTAGGACCTCATTGGCCAGTACTTAATTACTCTTCATCACTCTCCACTTTATCACTTGTTTAATACCTTTGGCACACTGTGTTGAAATTCAGGATTGCACTCAGGTAGTAGCAGGAGCTCATGATTACATTGTGTAGCAAAGTGGACAGAACTGACAATTGCACGTGAGTAGCAGAGTGCCAAGAACAAATTTTTGCACCTGGGTAGCAAAATGGCAAAAATAAAAACAGAACCAAATACAATGTATCCCATTGCCCGAAGCGTGGTGAGCGCACGCCTATTACTTTACATGTATTCCGCGTATGACTTTACATGTATTCCGCTGCGCTCGCCACACTATATAAAATCAACTCCATGCTGACACCCCTCACGGGCTCGCTGCGCTCGCCACGCTTTGGGTTCACAATCATAGTGGGGGTGGCGTGGGGATGTATTTAACATTGTAAGCCCCCATTAGGGTGCTTATACAATGTAAAATCGCATTGCATCGCATTGTATGGCATTGTATGCCATATGCAATGCTATACAATTTTAACATTGTATGACATCGGGGGAAATCTCATTGAATCGCATACCATCGCATGCCTTATGGTCTGCGATGTGATGGGCGCCGTGATAGTACACAAGTACCCAGAATCCCATGAAGAACCTTATTTATATTTTACAATTCCATTTTGTGCCATTTTCCATGAAAGCCGGTGATAGACCCCTTATTTTCTGTGTTCTTTCTTGTAAATCCGGTGGACCTCTATAGTCTGTGAGCTCTGGATGCATGCACCTCCTTATCTCTGCAATGTATTCATCTTATGATCTCTGCAATCTGGGGGACTACCACGCTCTGTGACCTCACCAATCTATGTGCCCCATCATTTATTTTATGGCTATGAAAAATAGAGGCGCTCTAACAAAATAAACACTGGTCACTTACAACCTCAACTTCACCGAAGATGTTTGGTCTTCTAAGCTAACAAGTATTGGGCCTGTTTAGTACTTGGAAGAGATACCAGCTGGGATTTTTGGGAAAAATAATGGTATTATACTACTGTACATCCAAACTGCGACTTACTGCAAATTACTTTACTCATTGTGAGGAGAAGAGGAGTTGTAAAAGAATGCAAGAGTTCAAATACTCTATGCCAAAACTATATCATACAGGTATGGTCTTAAAAGCTAAGCAGCATTGGGCCTTTTTAATACTTGGGTGGGAGACCACGTGGATTTGTCAAAAGCTACATAATTTTTAGACTGAGGCCACAGACTATTATACAGCAGATATATTTTGTGAGAGGCAGAAGAAAATCAGGTGCAATAGTTTTTTCTGCCACACTCTATTCTTAGCAATGAATTTACGGTACTTATGTAGTATCTGGGCTGCCGATTTTTTGATTGTATGCCTTAAGTTAAGGCATACAATCAGATGCGATGCGATGCGATATCGCATCGCATCGCATCGCATCGCATCCGATATCGGATGCGATGACCCGATTTTTCCATAGGAATCAATGTTAAAATGATTCCTATGGAAAAATGGGTCCTTTTCATACCCCTACTATCCAAGTGGGCATGGAGTTGGATATAAACCTGTGGCGAGCGTAGCGAGCCACCGAGCCCGAAGCGTGGCGAGCGAAGCGAGCCCCGCGAGGGGACGGTATTCGTCCCCTCGCGGGGCTCGCTTCGCTCGCCACGCTTCGGGCTCGGTGGCTCGCTACGCTCGCCACAGGTTTATATCCAACTCCATGCCCACTTGGATAGTAGGGGTATGAAAAGGACCCATTTTTCCCATTGAATTCCATGTTAAAATGGACTCAGTCCATTTTAACATTGATTCCTATGGAAAAATCGGGTCATCGCATCGCATCGCATCGCATCGAATCGCATGGTCGCATGCGATGCGATGCGATCTCCCGATCCGACCCGATTTTGAAATCGGCAGCCCAGATACTACATAAGTACCGAATTTACTAGTTGCGAGATGTAGAACAATACTAAGTAAATGGGCGGAGCTCATGTAAAATGACAAGTAAATTGAACATGAATGTTCTTTAAAGCTAAGCAGTACTGGGTCTGGTGTGTATTTGGATGGGAGAACCCAAGAGAAGTAGTAGAATTATAAGGAAAAGGACAGAATTTTCCTACAACCCCAAACACACTGGACGCGTATGGTCTTGGAAGCTATACAGTGTTGTACTTGGGAAGTAGTTACATGGGAGTCCACATGGAGTTGTCAAAAGCCTTTGTATTTTATATTGTGACCACTGTCTGTACTTAGTAGTAAATTAAGAAGTAGTAGAGTTTTAAGAAAAGCAACAGCCTTCTCGTACAACCACAACCATATGTAACATGTGTTGGAAGCTAAGCAGTGTTTGGCTGGTTAGAGACCACCAGGATTGTCATACACTCTAGTATTTTAACACTGCAATCAAAGTCTATTCTTAGCAATAATTTACTGGGTATGAGAAGTAGCAGAGTTTTAAGAAAATGGAAAGTGTTCTACAACCACAAACACATTGAACATGTGTAGTATATTTGTGCATTGTAATTATATTCTGTATATTAAATTTAAAAGGAGCAGAAAAGTATTCTTCTTAGTATTATTATTATTATTATTTATTATTATTATTATTATTATTATTGTCTTACAGAATTTCATGGAGAACCTTACTTATATCATAGAATTCCATATTGTGCCGTTTTCCATGAAAGTGGGTGATGGACCCCTTATTTTCTGTATTTTTTTCCTAGTATTTCTGTCTGGACTCCTGGTGAATACATCTATAATCATGGTTATATGTTTGGATTCAAGTTTACACACCCCCATGTATCTGTTTTTCTGTAACTTGTCCTTTGTAGACATGTGCTACACAACAGTAACTGTCCCCAAACTGCTGGACATATTACTGTCCGGGAATAACACAGTGTCCTTCCCACAATGCTTCACTCAGGTGTACTTCTTCTTCATAGCTACCAGCTGCGAGGATTTACTACTATTTGTGATGGGGTATGACCGGTACATCGCCATCTGCCATCCCTTACACTACCACCAGATACTGAGGAAGAAGGTCTGTATCCTGCTGGTGGCTATGATCTGGCTATGCGCATGTCTAAACGCTATGTTGTGCGTATTTTAAATTCTTAAAATGTCCTTCTGTCATGCCGTCACCATCCATCAGTTCTTCTGTGATGCTAAAGCTCTGATTAATATCGCCTGTTCTGGTACAAACATGTTCTATGTCACCGTATATGTAAACATACTTTTATTTGGTGTTTGCCCAGTGTTCATCAATATAATGTCATACAAAAAAATTGTCAGTGTTATATTGCATATTAAATCAAAGGAAGGAAGAAATAAAGCTTTCTCCACCTGCTCATCCCACCTCATCGTCATGGCCATGTACTATGTTATTAGTATATCTGTGTATATGATACCACCATCAGACCAATCCAATTTCCTCGAACAGATATTGACTGTGCTCTATACAACAGTGGTCCCCATGGTCAATCCTCTCATATATAGTCTCCGTAATCATGAAATCAGGAGAGCTCTTCAGGGATTAGTGGCACATTTGGTTATTCCTCATTAGCTCATACTTAGCCCCATTCCTATATCCATGTACATACAGTAGATCAAACCCTTTTCTGGTAACAGTCCTAGTAGATGGCTTGCTCATAGAAAACAGATGTTCCCACTGGGCAGGAAAGAATGCCATCTGAGATGCAGACATAAATGATACTTATGGTCCTGTTATAGTCTTGCCTGGTCAAATGCCTGGTTTCAGTGACATAAAGATATATTTTGTATAGAGGCATCAACACTGGCAAATCTAGATAACGTACTGTATATACTCAGGTATAAGTCGACCCAACTATAAGCCGAGGCACCTAATTTTACCACTAAAAACTGAGAAAACTTATTGATTCAAGTATAGGGTGGGAAATGCAGCAGCTACTGGTAAATTTCCCTGTATAATTATGCCAGGACGCCATAGGCTGCTCCCCCTGCATAACAACAGGACACCACAGGCTGCTTCCCCTGCATAATAACAGGACAACACAGGCTGCTCCCCCTGCATAACAACAGGACACCACAGTCTGCTCCCCCTGCATAACAACAGGACACCACAGGCTGCTCCCCCTGCACAACAACAGGACACCACAGTCTGCTCCCCCTGCATAACAACAGGACACCACAGGCTGCTCCCCCTGTATGATAACAGAATGAGGACACCACAGGCGTTACCATTTCTCCCCCTGTACAGACCAGAGGCAAGGCTGATCTCAAAGATGCCGCCGACGCCACCCTGCCGGCCGGTCAGCTGGCCGGACACCGTGGCTGCAGCACAAGGGGGAAGTAATGTGGACCGCGGAATGCACGCACAGGCCGGAAGTAGGGTGCCATGTGATGCGCTGCTTTCTGGTGTCTGCTGGCCCCTCATCCCTCCTACATCCGGAGGGACATGCAGGAGGCAGGTGGCCATGTTTCCTAAGCCACTGGCTTGAGTATAGGCCTGGGGGGTCCTATTCACCACAAAACGTGCTGAAAAACTCGGCTTATACTTGTGCCGATATATATTTAAAAGGGGGGGCATAGTGATAATGGATCAAGATAATTATATCCAGGAGGTCATGAGACAACTGGCAGATCTGGATTGTTATGAGAATCTCAGTACTGATCCTGAGAAATTCAAACTTCAGGTTAATAATCTGTTGCAGTTTGGATTGGAAAAAGGCTGGTTGGATGAACAGGCTCATAATTTCTTAATTCAAGAGTTCCCTAGAATTCCATTACTGTACATTCTCCCCAATGTCCATAAAACTTTTGTTTCTCCCCCAGGTAGGCCCATTATTTTGTCTATTGGGTCACTGGGGCAGCCACTTTCCCAATATGTGGATTATCTTTTACAACCTGTAGTGAAAAGTAGTCCCTTCTTTTTGAAGGACACAACAGACTTTTTGAACAGGATTAGTGGGTTTGGTCCCCCTCCTGCTAAGTATCTTCTGGTGACACTAGATGTCACCAGTTTACATACTAAAATCTCATATGTTGAGGGACTACAGGCTATCCGAGACATTGTAGGTCCCAGTCCACACTACGAAGGCCCACCGATTGAATTTTTGCTTTTGTTTTTAGAAATAATTTTTACCAAAAATGATTTTTTGTTCAACAATTAATTTTATTTACAGCGGTAAGGTACAGCGATGGGGTCTAATATGGCCCCATCATACACTAATATTTTTATGTACCAATATGAGTTGAACAATATTATGTCGAATTTACATTTTTCTGAGTTTGTGGTTTTATATCTTCGTTATATCGATGATGTCTTCGTGGTGTGGTCTGGGACTGAGGAAAAGCTGTTAGCCTTTATAGAACATTTTAACCAGCTGCCAGGATCAATCAGATTCACATGCACCTATAACCCTTCAAATATTAATTACCTGGATGTGACGGTACTATGTAGAGATGGCTGCTTTGCAACAACGCTGGTTAAAAAACCGACAGATAAAAATACATTGCTGTCCGCAAACAGCTTCGATCCTCAACCTTTAAAACAGGGACTGCCGTTCTCTCAATTGGCAAGAATGGTACGCAATTCATCGGATTTAGATAAACTTGATGCTTTGCTTGATAGAATGTGTCTTGATTTCAGGAACCGCGGCTATGATCCTAAAGAAATCCAAATGGCCAAGAATAAAGCCAAATGAATTAATGGAGCAGATCTCTTCAGAGCAAAAGGACCCAAGACACAGAGTTCAAGAATGGTATTTTCAAGTACCTTTTCTATCACGTCCAAGGAAATACGATCTGTGATCCTGAAACATTGGCATATCATACAGACGGATCCCGTTTTGCTAAAGACCTGCTGTGCCCTTCCATTATTCTGCTACAAACGCAGTCAATATCTAAAACAAGGATCACCTTCACTGATGTGAGTCCTAGAGTTGGTCGCTCTGAGTCCTGGCTACAAAGGTCAGTGGGGTAATTTCGTTGCATGGGATGTGCCAACTGTAAGTTTGTCCTAAGGACTGATAGATTTATTCATCCGAGCATTGGCAAAGTTTATCCACTTAAACATAGAATGAACTGTGAATCATGCTTTATTGTGTACCTGGTACTATGCCCATGCAAGAAATTGTATATAGGTAAAACTATTCAAATTCTTGGTTAAGATAGGACTTGGGACTCCACCAGTGGCTAAACATTTTGCCCTCTGTGGACATTCCATGAAAGACTTTACCTTTATGCCAATTGACACTATACCTCCAATGAGACGTGGTGGGGACCGCCACACCAGGTTGCTACAATGCGAGTGCTATTGGATTTATGAACTGCAAAATATGAGCCCTTTGGGTTTAAATTAAGTATTTTCTTTTTCTTCATTTATATGACCGGAGGCAGGTGGCAGTGGTATGTACGGCGCCAACTTCTACCTATTTATTAGGTTTATACTAATAAGTCACTAGAACATTTTCCCTTTTGAGAAAGGTGTGTGGGTGCACCAAAACTGCAGCCATCAAGGAATGATGGGCTACAATGCCTACATAGCTGTAATAGCTGTATTATGCTGATAAGGGTATGTTATTTGTGACTTGGATACCTAATATCTTTTTTAAATGGATTTTCTGAATACACTTTGCTGATTATATACTTGGTGTCCTGTGCTGGTTTTATCTGAGAGGAGGAGAAATCCCTTCTGGATGTACAATTGGTGTATATATATATATATATATATATATATATATATATATATATATACACACACACACACACACACACACACACACACAAAGTGCTTATCTTTAGATTAGGCAGGATGGCTAGAATGTTCCAACGCGTTTCGTCCTTCTGATAAAGTCAGAAGGACGAAACGCATTGGGTCATTCTAGCCCTCCTGCCTCATCTAAAGATAAGCACTTTTTTTGCACTTTCAAAATATTTATCCTATTTTTACTCTTAGAGAAATATCTCTGAAATTTTTTATTTATTTTTAAAATTGCAGGCTTGCACTATTAATATATATTTATCTTTTAAAGAGCAGTAGTCACTGCATCTTCATCTATTGAACATATATATATATACACATGGGGGTTTGACCCTGAATGCGCTTCCAATACTAGATAGCGGCCAACCTCTACAAAATCCCCCCTGTTAGTGGGAGATGAGGGACAAGACACGAGAAAAAGATGTAGAGGGCGCTGTAGGAATTCCCACCACCTTATTGTGTGCTCAAGTTTCAAGCAGATAGGTAGAGTAATAATTCAATCACATTTATTAAAAATACAAATGTATGACATTTACAAATTCATATTCTTGTGAACCGCAAGGAAACGACCCGACGCGTTTCGTCTCCGAAGAGACTTCCTCAGGGGTACACGGTAGAATGCGGTATGTTGTAAAAACAATCTTTTAAAATTCTTTGTAAGAATCAAACAGAGTTTGGAAAGGACTTTGTAAAATTCCAATGTAGACAGGCCTTCAATAAGGGCCCTTTTGGCAGAATAGGGCGCAGAATTTGGTGAGCACAACTGAACTCTCCTGCACCTTTTCCAGAATCTATATATAGAGAGAGAGAAAGAGAGAGAGTTAGAGTTCTAGACAACTCTGGAGACAGGGCACTCACCACATCATTATTGGAAAAAGTATGCATGATTCCAACGTGTCGGCCCTGGTGCGGACCTTAGTCATGGACCAGTTCACAATACACCTTCCAAGCATTGAATGACCAAACCACATACCGGATCCACCTATATAGAGACTTAATGAACTAGACTCATTACACCTGTTGATTCCTTTACCGTAAGTGTCCTTCAATTTTAATACTATATAATACTGACAGTGTAAGTGAATATGTATTAGGATCTAACTACACACAGATATATAGAACCCGATGACCCTGTGTGTGTGTTCTAATACTAGATTGCAGTAGTATTTTAGTAGTAGACTTCTTACAGAAGTGTCCTCTTTACTTTTGCTATTTTTTCATCAGTGTATCAATCTCTTCTCCCACCCCCCGTCCGCTCATTTCTTTATGAAGACGGCCGGCAGCAGAAAGAGTTGATTCTAACACACTGTACTCACGCTCTTCCCATCCCCTCAAGGATACCTGTGTAATCTTCTGTAAGGTGATTTTTAGTGGAAGTCGCTTTTTCTACCTTCATACTTAACCAAAATCAGTAAATTAGGTAAAATTAAAAAAAAAATAAGTTCTCAGCTTCTGACAAATTGTTAAGTTAGAATTGCACATTGTATAGTTTATTTACAAATCCAACTTAAAAATGCCTTATATTTCAGATGGGACAGTTTTATACATCACTTCTATCTTGTAATGAATTATAAAATATTATATATAAATCTTTTATACAGGATTTTTTCTAAAAGGTAATTTTTCTTGACGATCCCTTTTTCTCCCTCCATACTTAACCCAAATTAATAAATTAGGAACCATTTTAAAGATTAAGGTCTCTGCTTCTGGCAAATTGTTAATAAAGAATTGCACACTGTATTGTTTGTTTACAAAATTGACTTTTGACCCATTTGTTTTATTACTACAAAGTTATTTTAGTGACGATCCCTTTTTCTCCCTTCACAATTAACCAAAATTGATAAGTTTGGTTTAAAAAAAATTAAGTCATCAGCTTCTGACAAATTGTTTATTTAGAGTTGCACTTTGTATTGTTTGCTTAAAAATCGAAGATAAAAATTGACTTTTGGCCGATTCATATTATTTCTACAAGGAGATTTTTGGTGATGATCCCTTTTTTCTGCATTCATACTTAAACAAAATCGAGGTAGCATTTTAAAAATGAAGTTTTCCGCTTTAGACAAATTGCTAATTTCGAATAGCACAGTGTATTGTTTGCTTAAAAATCAAAGTTAAAAATTTAGTTTTGGCCCATTAGAATTATTTCTACAAGGTGATTTTTTGTGATGATCCCTTTTTCTCCCTTCATACTTCTCCCAAATCAATAAATTAGGTATCATTTTAGAGATTAAGTTCTCTGTTGCTGACAAATTGTTAATTTAGAATTGAATATTGTGTTGTTTGTTTACAAATCCAACTGCAAAATTTACTTTTGACCTATTCGTTTTATTTCTACAAGGTGATTCTAAGTGATGATCCCCTTTTCTGCCTTCATATGTATCCAAAATCAATAAATTACTGTAGGTACCATTTAAAAAAATAAGCTCTCAGCTTCTGACATTGTATTGTTTGTTTACAAATCCCATTAAAAATTAATTATATTTCAGATGGGACAGTTTTATACATCACTTCTAACATGTAATAAATCATAACATATTATATATAAATCTTACATACTGTATATTATTTCTAGAAGGTGATTTTTGGCAATTATCCCTTTTTCTCCCTTCATTCTTAACCCAAAGCAATAAATTAGGTACCAATTTAAAGATTAAGTTCTCCACTTCTGACAAATTGTTCATTTAGAATTGCACATTGAATTGTTTGCTTAAAAATCGAAGATAAATATTTACTTTGTGGCCTATTATTTCTATAAGGTGATTTTTGGTGATGATCCCTTTTTCTCCCTTCAAATTTAACCAAGATAGATAAATGAGGTACCATTTTAAAAATTAAGTTATACGCTTTAGATGAATTTTATTGTTTGCTTAAAAATCCAAGTTAAAAATTTACTTTTGGCCCATTCGCATGCAAAGTTTTCACAGGGGCCACCTACTATACTATATTATAATTACTCTGTTGCATACTGGTGACAGAATCTCATGGAGAACAACACTTCTATTAGAGAAATCATATTTTGCCATTTTCCATGAAAGCTGGTGATGAAGCTCTAATTTTTTTCTTTTTCTTTTTCTTTATATTTCTATTCGGAATCCATAAATGTGGTTACAGCCATAATCACAGTTATATTTTTAGATTCACATTTACACACCCCATGTATCTGTTTCTCTGTAACTTGTCCTCAGTTGATACGTGCTACACAACAGTAACTTTCCCAAACTACTGGACATGTTGCAATCTGGAAATAATAGTGTCCTTTCCACAATGCTTTGCACACGTGTACTTTTTCTTTATAGCTGCCAGCTCTGAGGTTATACAGTACTCTTATTTGTGATGGGGTACGACCGGTACATCGCCATCTGTCATCCTTTACACTACCACCAGGTACTGAGCAAGAAGGTCTGCTAGTGACATTGATCCGGCAATATGCATGTTTCAACGCAATGTTGTGGTTAATTTAAATTCTTAAAATGTGCTTCTGTCGTTCTGTCACTAGTCATCAGTTCTTCCTTGAGGCTACAGCTCTACAGCTCTCCTGCTCTAGATTTATCATGTTTTATGTTGTTGTGTTTCTTAACACAGTTTTACTTGGCATTTGTCCACCTTCATCAAACTGATGTCATACAAAAAAAATATCAGTGTTATATTGTAAATTAATCAAAGGAATGAAGAAAAAAAAAGCTTTCTCCACCTGCTCATCCCACGCATGGTCCTATACTATTTTATTAGTATATCTGTCTATATGATACCACCATCAGAGCAACTCATTCACCTAGAACAGATTATGACTGTGATGTATACAACAGTTGTCCCCATTGTAAATCCTCTTGTACTGTATATATTCTATGCAATCAGGAAATCAGGAGAGCTCTTCAGAGATTAGTGGCACAGTTGGTAAGCCTTAAATAGGACAAAATACGCCCCTTTCCAGTATCCAAGTACAAGGAACAAACCATGTTCTGGTATCTATCCTAGTCGATGACTGTTTCATACAAAACAGAATTGGGCATATTGAATACGATCTTCGATACGACCACAAAACAGCCCCTTAGGGTCTTAAATGGTAATAATCCTGGCTTCAATGTCTCAGAGATATTTTGAAATCTTTAAAATGTGTTACTGTCAGACTTCCATTTCCGGCTGCATGAGGAAGGCTGCTTAATACCACAGCTCCGAGCCGATCCCTCACAACCGCTATTTGGAGGACAATTCCACGTCCTCACTCTCCGCCAGAAACCTCAGCAGACCGAGGTGAGACCCCTGCAACCCTCCCGAGACCCGCAGATAGCCGACCAGCTCTCCCTCGGACCACCGCGACACTGGTGACATTATCCCCCTGGCCTCCCTGCACTCAGATAACCCGCAGACAGCAAACTGGCTATTGGGAGACATTCTATCCCCCAACATCAGTACACACCTTGCGCTGCCGAAGGGGATTACATATAAGCCACCCGGGCTCTGCAACCCACTGTTGACACGGCTTAATTACAGAGACGGCAGTGACATCATCTCCTGGTCTCCCCACACTCTGGCAAGCAGCTAGCAGGGTCAGGTCAGTAATCTCCCCCCAGAGCCACGGCAAAACACCCGCTGCAGACAGGGAACTCTTGGGAGACCCCAAACCCTACAAATTACTAGCAGACAAGGATCTCTATTAAGGGAACAGCAGTGACACAAGCCCCAGCTTCCCAGAGCATTACAAACCACAGACTTTTTTCGGGCTGTTCAGAATATTGCATTCTGTCCTCCACAGCTTAGACCAGCACAGGCTGATGAGGGTAACACCCCTTGCATACTTTCCAGGCTATATAACCCATTGACAATCTCTACTTCAGCAACAGAGATATTACTACCTAATTGCCAGCGTTTCTGGGACTGAGCACACTAGTTTGCGATAGCCAGCTGTATAGCAGAGTTCTGAAGTAAGGCTGACATAGACTCAAGCTCATTCTGCGAATCTATCTGAATACTAAGTATTTCCATGGATAAATATCTCTCCCCTGGGGCATCACAAAAACAGCTCCCAACAAGAAACGATAAGCGTAGGGCTGAACACAATATGACTCCCTCCCCTCTTTCCCTGGCATCAAAAAAATCTGCTGCTGCACAGGGGGACTCTGATATATTGCAGGTGTGCAAAGACCCTGATTCCCCTGTCACCTACAGAGATATGTATAGTAGATGCCATTAAGCACACCATGCCACCATTGCTATCCAATGCGGTCAGTGAAATTACCCAAAAGTTACATCAGCTTACTACCATGGTCGCAGATAACGAGAATAGATTGGGTGCCATCTCGCATGACATGCATATAGCCCAAAAAGATTTTATAAAAATCCTGAAAGAGAATTATCATCTCTGGAACAAAATGGAAAAATCGTTCCAGAAGGAACAACGTGAGAGTGGTGGGACTTCCAGAAACAATCAAGGGACCTGCTCTTTCAGATTTTGTTACAAAATCCCTCCCAGATCTGCTAGGCATAACCTCGGAATGCAAGGACCTCGTTGTGGAGAGGGTCCACCACGTAGGATCCATTCCCAAGCATAACAACCCTAGACCAAGAGTAGTCCTGTTCCACTGCTTAAACTATCTACATAAAGTGGCCATATGGAAGGAATCCCGCAAAATCCAGAATCTTGCATGGGAAAGGAAAAGAATAAAAATATTTCCAGACTTCTCCGCTGAGTTGGACAAAAACACAAAAGTATCTCAAATGTACAAATATGGGTGCTTTAGTGAATGAAAAGAAGCTAGTACTCCCCTGTTTCTGTGATATATCCTGATGTAATTCCTCAAGTCTTTCTCTTCATGATAATGGTATATGCAATGACAAGAGTACAAGAGAAAGACTTGAGGAATCACATCAGGATATATCACGGAAACAGGGGAGTACTAGCCTCTTTTCATTCACTAAAGCGCCCATACTGTATTTGTACACTTGAGATACTTTTGTGTTTTTGTCCATTTCTACAAGGGTAATAGGTGGTGCCCACATCTCATCTTGAATATAGACTGCTTAATTGCGCAGACAGATATATAACCCACCTATCACGAAATTCTCCGCTGAGTTGTCCAAACAGCGAAAGGCCTTTTCTCCTATCTGTACTCAATTGGTTCATGAGAAGCTGTAGTTTGCCTTAATGTACCCGCACGATTTTTCTAACCCAGAAGATGCTCGAGACTATCTTCGAGATAAACTTTCCGCATCCCATGCTGATATCTCGGATCAACCTACCAAATGAAACCACAAATGGGACTACGATTTGGCAAGACACTCACATTCAGATCGACTTGCATCACTTAATTCATAGGAAATATGTTCATGAATGCATAATTTTTGGTCCTGCAATCCCCTCTTTGGGCCGTCCATTCTCCCCCACCCCCCTCCACCCCCTTCTCTTAAGAGGTCATTGGCCCTCATTCAGATTGACACCCTCGCATGTGAATTCACATTTATCTACAGAATGAAACCATTGCGCATGTGCAACATACGCAATGCGCATGTGCAAGGTGCCACCAACCTATTCGCAAGCACCCTACCGAGTAGCTTTGGCCTTGTGAACGAATGTAAGGAAAGTAGGTGTGATGTGGGTGTTTGTATGGGCGCATCCAGAATAATGAGCAAAACTGAGCGTATACCTGGGCGTACACATGGGCGTTGATTGCAAGTGCTGGAGTTTGGCTTCGCATGTGTTGTACGCCTCAACCTTAAAAACATTTGCAAGGAAAAAGCAGGTTTTAAGTTTCGCAGCCCATCCTTCCATCCTTTTCCCGGCTCAACATTCCCAACCCCAATCAACATGCACTAAATGGCTAAATCAATCTCACCTGCACACCATCTACACCCATTCATCCCTCAATTTGTTAGGCAATTAACTCACAACAACAACTCAATGCATACCCACGGCAAACACATTTGTGTAGGGATTTGCGTGCGAACTGTTTACTGTGCGTGCACTATCAGTCCACTCCCCTTTTGTTGTATTTGCAAACGAATGATTTTTCAACCACAATAGGCGTGATTATGCCGGATGCGTCCGTGTGTATTAATCTTGTAAGGATGCTTGCGAATATGCATGCGAGCAACTGAATCTGAATGAGGGCCTTTGTGACTCTACTTGACAAAAAAAAAGAGTCTCTCTCCTAATAATTCCATGTTATTTCTCTAATTGTTCTGTGTTTAGGAGTGTAAGTTTAAATAGGGACTTCGGCTCGTCTCTTAGCTCATGCCCCGAGTTAGCAACTTATCCATGAACCTGATGTCTTGATTAGGTTTTCAGATAGTTCATTATTGTTTTTTACGGAATGTCTATTGGTTTAAAAGCTTGAATAGTGCGTTGATCGCACTAATATTCATCGTACAAATGTTGTCTCCCCTGTCCTGTGTATATATGTTCCCTCTTCCCTTTTCTACCCTAATGTATTCCCAGATCTGCAGATTAAGAATATTAGAAAGAAATCTCTCCTTTCAAGTCTGATGTACTTCACTACCCCTCATCCAGACACTCATGACTGAGATAAAAGTTGGTACTTTTAATGTTGGAGGTTTCCATTCACCGGCCAAATGCAGAAAAGTATTAACCTACTTACAAAAACAATCGTTAGATATAGTCTGTCTCCAAGAGACTCATCTCCTACCCCCGAAGTGTTAAAGCTCCAGATGTTAAAATGGAGACTCCTTGCTTCCGCACCTTATAATTCTAAATAGAGAGGAATTGTGATACTAGTTTCCAGAACCCTTCCTGTAGAGGTCTTATCGGTGGTATCAGACCCAGAAGGTAGATACCTTATTACTGAAGTAAAAATAGATAGCAATTCATATGTAATTTGCTCTATTTATGCACCTAACACATACTCTAGACCTTTTTTAAAAACATTATAAATCTCCTCACTCCATATGCATCCACACCTCTAATAGTATGCAGGGATTTTTATCTAACATCACATTCTATCTTAGACAGATCAAACACCCCTAATAAGATTAGAAATCCTCCCAGAATAGATATACCTTTCTTACTAAAAAGCCCTCAATTAACAGATGTGTGGAGAACCCTCCATCCCACCCAAAAAGAATACACGTCACTCCGCTGCCCATAACACATTCCCACTCATAGATTACATTTTTGTATCTTCCAAACTCTTCCCCCAGATAAAAGCAGCTACGATTAACCCTATAGTGCTATCAGACCATGCTTTGGTTCAAATTTCTTTACAGATATCCAAAGATTTATCACCACAAAGAACCTGGAGATTCCCTGCCCATCTTTTTGTGATGAATTTCACGAACTTCATGTAGACTGTTTGGCGTCCAACCCATCATTATATTGGATGACGGCTAAATCGGTTCTACGTGGCTCAATAATGACATATGAACAAACTCAGAAAAAAACAATTATCTAAGTCCTATGTTTTGGCTCAACAGTCACTGACTGAAGCTTACTCCACCTTCCTACAAAATCCTACCCCCCACACATAAATCTAAATACTTACAAGCAAAATCAATTTTAGAGGATACTCTACAGCAGTGGTTCCCAACCCTGGTCTTCAAGTACCCATAATAGTGCATGTTTTGCATGTCTCCACACAGAATCACAAGTGCTATAATTAGCTCCACCTGTGAATCTTTTCAAATGTGACTGAATAATGAGTGCGCCTGCTGGGTGACCTGGAAAACGTGCACTGTCGGGGGTACTTGAGGACCAGGGTTGGGAACCACTGCTCTACAGTCTATATCAGATAAAAGCCAATTTATAGCAAATGACAAATATCATAAGATGGGAAATAAAACAGGAAAATTAATGTCAACCATACTAAATTCTACTCGCCCTCCAATGTTTGTAAATCATCTTCAATTACCAGACAGAAAACTCAGAACCTCCAATGCTCAGATAACGCAAGTAATGTCAGATTTCTATAAAGATATATACTCCAGTCAACAACCTACATTAGCCCCCCTGAAACCTGACATTAATGAAGTCACTCCAACGCCTAATCTAGAAACATGTGAAAATCTACCCCATCCAAAAACGCCCAATGAACTATCCCAGACACTTACAAAATACCATCTCAATGGCAGAAGTTCTAAAGGCAGTAAAATCACTGAAAACTGCCAAGGCCCCTGGTCCTGATGGATTTTCAGGAGATTTTTATAAAATGTATCCGGAAAGAATCGCCCCTATCCTCACTACAGTTTTCAATTTCATTTTAGCTAACAACTCCCTCCCCCCATATTTCAATTCAGCGATCATAAAAGTGTTACCCAAACCCGGAAGGGACTTAACTCTACCAGGGTCCTACCACCCAATTTCGCTATTAAATTGCGATTACAAGTTGTTAACAAAGATCTTAGCAGAAAGAATGAATCCCATCCTTCCATCGGGACCAGACTGGCTTCATAACAGTTCGCTATTCAGTCAGAAATGTCAGAAAAGTCCTGGCAGTAACCCAGGCCTCAAGTACACAATTAGATGCTAGTTCCCTTAAGCTGATCTTGGAAATTGATGCAGAGAAAGCTTTTGATTTGGTAAAATGGTCACATCTATTCCACACTATGACAAAATTTGGTATACCTCAACAGTTTATATCTTTTATTCAAACACTATATACTGCTCCCACCTCCTAAATAGCTTGCAATGGCTTCCTCTCTCCTCCGTTTGACATCCAAAGAGGATCTAGGCAGGGATGCCCCCTTTCCCCTCTGCTATTTGCATTAGCCATAGAACCCCTTACTATAGCACTGAGAAAATCCCAGACATTTACCGGTATCCTCATACTTAATGAAGAACTGAAATTAGCCTTGTTTGCTGATGATCTTTTGTTGTTCGTGTCCAACCCCCTATCATCTATACCAGCTATAATGACGTTGGTTGACTCCTTTGGCCCCATCTCAGGTTTTAAAATAAATATTAATAAAACGGAAATTCTATCACTTACCCCTTTAACCCATGAACTAATTTCCCATCCCACTATTACCCAGTTTAATATAAGATCAGACTGTATCAAATATTTAGGTATCACCATCACAAAAAGCCCCCACACTATTTATAAGGCCAATTTCACACCACTAATAAATAAAATATCCTCCCAATTGGAAACATTGACCAAACTTCCAATATCCCTATTAGGAAGAGCATGAGTCCTAAAAAGTGTTATCTTTCCAATTTTTTTTTATAGTTTACAAATGTTACCTTGTATCATTCCGACTACGGATATTCGACAACTCGAGAAACTCATGTCCAGATTCCTATGGGCAGGAAAAAACCCAGGATGTCACTTTCTAAACTAATGCACCCCAAAATACAAGGATGCCTCAAAATCCCTAACTTTCAATTCTACTCATGGTCCATACACTTCCGCTACATATCAGATTGGCTATACAATTTATCTACATACACTGATTTAAGTCTGGAAATAAATGTTTTTCACCCTTACTCCCCAAGTGCACTAATACACTCTCCATTATCAAAGATTCCCCAAAACATCCTAAATCATATTCTATTCAAAGGTACCTACAATGCTTGACTTCTAATAAACAAAAAGCTACGTAGAAATCCTACTATCTCTCCTTTTATTCCTATATGGGGTAACCCAAATTTTCCTGCATCACTGAATAATTAAAAATTCCAAGAATGGTATCGCAAAGGACTAGATTTAGCTTCCAAACATTTTGATCCAGGTGGAACCCTCTTCTCATTTGAGATGCTTCAGACTCAATATAGCCATCCAAGAACACAATTTTTTATGTTTCTTCAAGTCCGGCATTACGTTACCCCGTTAATTAATCCGCTTATTATCTCCCCTACCCTTCCAGACCCATTAACAATGACATTTATGACTTTATACCAGCATAAATTTAAAACTAGCTATATATATGATCTTCTACTAGAAGCCCTTCCTGAAACGCCTCTCCAATCTCTAAGCCATGCCTGGGGGGCAGATATCCTGGATGTGACCTCACCAAAACTATTATTCTCAAATTATCAAAAAACGCTTAAAATATTGCAATCCTCATATCTACAGGAAGTGCATTTCAAAACCATACATCTATATTGCCCCAGCGTAAAGCAAATACATGTCCCCAGATGCGAAAGGGGAATGTTCCAATTGTAGAATGAGCAATGCAAAATTTCTACATTGCATGTGGTCATGGTCAAAATATTAAAATACTGGGGCAAGGTTCTCCATTTTGTCAACTTGCTTTTGGGACTCTCCCTCCATCCAGACCCCCTAGCCTGCCTACTGTATGTCTCAATTTAAAAAATTGGACTATTCCCCCTCTCAGAGCAAAAAATATACCCATTTTTACAATGATAATAACACTAGCTAAAAAACAATTCTCATGCACTGGACGACGACTACCACTCCCTCTCTATGCGAACTTAAAAGTAAATTGCTAAAAATTGTACTATTTGATAGACGCACTTTAAAGCGTAATCTATATGAGACAAAAAAATCCTCAACCTCTCTGATATGTATAACCCCTACCCCCTTACCCCCCCCCCCCCCAGTCTTGTGGTGTTACAGTATTATAGTATAATATAAAGGTATTTTATTTATTATTTCTAAAAGCTTCCCCCGGAGATAGTTTTTGGTAATTCAAACTGAAGTTCAAGCTATATTGGTCATAGTTCTTTATTACATTACATAAATATATTTTTTTAGGAATATTTATATAAATCTAATCTATAAGTACTTAGCTATATCAAATTGGCGGTATTCTATGTGGACATTAGTTTAAGGGAACAACTCTACTATTACCTTCTACCAGTTTACATATAACTTTAATGCTATTGTATTGTGCAATTCAATCTAAGATTGTAAACTAGTAAAAATTTGTTAAAACAAAAAAAAATGTGTTACTGTAATGTAGGCATAGACCTCCGTAAGAAACACCTTCCTACTGATTCTCAACAACTGAGAATATTATGTATAATCTGAACATAATTTTGCACCTTATCCGGGGCAGCAGAGAGTCTGGCTGGGTCCAAGTACTTTTCATGGGGCATGGCCTAATTGAGAGAGGTGTGACCATGCACCCTTAGAATAAAATACAGAAAAAATAGTACTTTAAGCACCTGCCTGGCCCCATTGCAGCCCAGTACACAGCAGTATGTGCAGGGCTGTGATGAACTGCTGGAGCTGCCAGGTAATTGGGGCCCCAATGGGCTCCCCCATCAGACCTTGGCCCTGATAATAAGTACCCTCTTCTCTCAGCACCACTGACCATATCTTGCTATGCCCACAGTAACAAGCTTTTGATCAATATTGCTTCAAAAGTATTGTGAACTGTAGTTCTTTTAATAAAGCACTTCAGTAGCAAATCTGTTGTCCTTCTTTGTTGGATGCTGGTGGTACATAGATATCACCATGACCACTGCTATGTTTATGGCCCTAATTACTCCACAGATTGGTACAGTACCTTGGAAGCCTATTCTAGAACTAACAAAAGTTGGACAGACCCAGGGCCACCGAGAGGGCCCAGGCTTGCTGGAGGGGCCCGGCAGCTACCCTGGTCCAACCCCACCTTCCCCCTCCATCCATCCCTGGCAGGAGCAGCAGCACACACCTCTACAGCATGTGCTGACAGCATAAAAGATCATGCTGAACCTGCTGTAGGTGTGTGCTGCTGAGGGGGGACACAATAATACCCCCCCTCGACTTTAGAATGATTTTACAACCCCCGCTAAACATTTTGGGGGCATGGCCTAATCACAGGAGGTGGCCACGCCTCCTGTGATTAGGACATGCCCCAAAATTTTTACCGGGCCCGGCATACCTCTCGGCTGCCCTGGACAGACCACCATAGTTACTAGAGTCCTTATATAGGACTAATGTTGCCTCTTACAGCCCCATGTGTTTAATGTACCCCCTAAGGGAAAAACAGCCACAATTCCAAGATAAGTGGGGGAAATTTACTAAGAAAGCTAATTATGTATGATCCCATGTATGTATGGCTATGATCAGGATCGGCTGAAAATACAGCTAATTTACAAAGCTGCCGTATTCTCCGGGCTCGTATTTTCTGATGGTGAAGTTATTCATACGGATGACCTTGAAGCATCGCATGGATCAGTAAGATCCTTGTGAACAGTGTGAGGGTCGATATCCAATGTTACGTGTTTTGGATAGCCAATAACAACCAAATGCATAAATCGAAACTTGCATGAGTGTTGGCGCTAAGAATCAAGTATACTGTATCTGTAATCACACATCTCTACTCAGTTCATTTATGATTGCTGTCAGTGGTGTTAAAACACACTTGTCATCAATTCATCAGCCTAACCTAGTTGACTTCAATCATAGTAACATCATGTCCATTGGGGTCATTTTATCAGCAGAGCTACTGTAGATTCATCGAATGCGTAAGAGCTGGGAATATGGTAACTTCCACTTGGAGGATGGCAGATGATGGCTACCTGCTTGGAAAACAGCATCTATCAGTACTTTTATAATACATTTAAGTAATAAATTCATTAGCAACGTTCAAGGTGTCATCTGACCGCCCTCCCCATTGGGGTTGCTGGACGGGGTCCCGACAGTCGGGATCCCGACAGGCATTTACCCAACGTAGGGATCCCCACTGTCAAAACAACAACATCCGGTTTCCTGACTGCCGTCAGCTATTTTCCCTCGTGGGGGTCCACGACCCCCATAGAGGGAGAATAGAATAGGTGGCTCGCATAGCGAGCCACCGTGCCTGCAGCGAGCCTGCAAAGGGCTTAGTTGTGAGCCCGAAGCATGGTGTGCGCAGCGAGCCGGTGCTCGCTGCGCTCGCCATGCATCGGGCTCGGTGGCTCGCTGCGCTCTCCACACTATCTAAAATCAACTCCACGCTGATGTGGATAGTGGGGGTATGAAAAGGTCGGAGGAAGCGTACCGCCACCCCTCGCTTTGGGTTTGCACTTCGGCTTTGCATTGTTAGTGAGGGTGGCGTGGGGGTGCATTTAACATTGTAAGCACCCACCAGGGTGCTTGTACAATTAAAAAATGGGTACTTATGTATTATCTGGGCTCCCATGTTAAATGCACCCCATTTTTTCATACCCCTACTATCCAACTACACATGGAGTTGATTTTATATAGTGTGGCGAGCGCAGCGAGCCCCGCGAGGGGACGGGGTCTGATAAGAAAAACGGGAGCCCAGATATTACATAAGTACCAAAAAATGCATCATATCGTATGCATCGTATCGCATGCATCGTATGCGGCTATATGGCATACGATACGATCTTATGCCCTACGATGGACATCGCGGGCGCCGTGCTAGGAAACAAGTACCTTATATTATATATAAATGTTATAAACAGTATTTTTTCTTGAAGGTAATTTTTGTTGACGATCCCTTTTTCTCCCTCCATACTTAAACCAAATTAACAAATTAGGAACCATTTTAAAGATTAAGGTCCCTGCTTCTGACAAATTGTTAATAAAGAATTGCACACTGTATTGTTTGTTTACAAAATTGACTTTTAGCCCATTAGTTTTACAACTATAACAAGGTTATTTTAGTGACAATCCCTTTTTCTCCCCCAAAATTGATAAATTAGGTTTTGAAAACATTAAGTTATCAGCTTCTGACAAATTGTTTATTTAGTATTGCACTTTGTATTGTTTGCTTAAAAATCGAAGATAAAAATTGACTTTTGGTCGATTCATATTATTTCTACAAGGAGATTTTTGGTGATGATCCCTTTTTTCTGCATTCATACTTAACCAAAATCAATTAATGAGGTAGCATTTTAAAAAATAAGTTTTCCGCTTTAGGCAAATTGTTAATTTCGAATTGCACAGTGTATTGGTTGCTTAAAAATCAAAGTTAAAAATTGAATTTTGGCCCATTATTATTATTTCTACAAGGTGATTTTTTTGTGATGATCCCTTTTTCTCATTTCATACTTAACCCAAATCAATAAATTAGGTACCATTTTAGAGATTAAGTTCTCTGCTTCTGACAAATTGTTAATTTAGAATTGCATATTGTGTTGTTTGTTTACAAATCCAACTGCAAAATTTACTTTTGGCCTATTCCTTTTATTTCTACAAGGTGATTCTTAGTGATGATGCCCTTTTCTGCCTTCATATGTATCCAAAATCAATAAATTAGGTACCATTTAAAAAAATAAACTCTCAGCTTCTGACAAATTGTTAATTTAGAAATGCACAATGTATTGTTTGTTTACAAATCCAATTAAAACATTTATTATATTTCAGATGGGACAGTTTTATACATCACTTCTAACTTGTAACAAATCATAAAATATTATATATATATATATATATATATATATATATATATAAACATCTTTTATATATTATTTATAGAAGGTGGTTTTTGGCAATAATCTCTTTTTCTCCCTTCATTCTTAACCCAAAGCAATAAATTAGGTACCAATTTAAAGATTAAGTTCTCCGCTTCTGACAAATTGTTCATTTACAATTGCACATTGAATTGGTTGCTTAAAAATCGAAGATAAAAATTTACTTTGTGTCCCATTCATATTATTTCTATAAGGTGATTTTTGGTGATGATCCCTTTTTCTCCCTTCAAACTTAAAAATAGATAAATGAGGTACCATTTTAAAAATTAAGTTATACGCTTTGGACGAATTGTTCATTTAGAATTGCACATTGTATTGTTTGCTTAAAAATCGAAGTTAAAAATTGACTTTTAGCCAATTCGCATGCAAAGTTTTCACAGGGACCATCTGTCATCCTTTACACTACCACCAGATAATGAGCAAGAATGTCTGCTAGTGACGATGATCTGGCTTTGCGCATGTTTCAATGCAATGTTGTGGTTCATTTCAATTCTTAAAATGTGTTTCTGTCATTCTGTCACTAGCCATCAGTGCTTCTGTGAGGCTACAGCTCTAAGTGACATCTCCTGCTCTGGATTTATCATGTTTTATGTTGTTGTGTTTCTTAACACAGTTTTACTTGGCGTTTGTCCATTCTTCATCAAACTGAGGTCACAAAAAAATTATCAGTGTTATATTGTAAATTAATCAAAGGAATGAAGAAAAAAAAAAGCTTTCTCCACTTGCTCATCCCACGCATGGTCCTATACTATTTTATTGGTATATCTGTCTGTATGATACCACCATCAGAGCAACTCATTCTCATAGAACAGATTATGACTGCGATGTATACAACAGTTGTTCCCATTGTAAATCCTGTTGTACTGTATATAGTCTATGCAATCAGGAAATCAGGAGAACTCTTCAGAGATTAGTGGCACAGTTGGTAAGCCTTAAATAGGACAAAATAAGCCCCTTTCCAGTATCCAAGTACACTATAACAAACCATGTTCTGGTATCAATCCTAGTTAATGACTGTTTTATACAAAACAGAATTGGGCATATCGAATACGATCTTCGATACGACCACAAAACAGCCCCTTAGGGTCTTAAATGGTAATAATCCTGGCTTCAATGGCTCAGAGATATTTTGAAATCTTAAAAATGTGTTACTGTAATGTAGGCATAGACCTCCTGAAGAAACACCTTCCTACTGATTCTCAACAACTGAGAATATTAGGTATAATCTGAACATATTTTTGCACCTTATCCAGGGCAGTAGAGAGTCTGGCTGGGCCCAAGTACTTTTCATGGGGCATGGCCTAATTGAGAGAGGCATGACCATGCACCCTTAGAATAAAATACAGAAAAAATAGTACTTTAAGCACCTGCCTGGCCACACTGCAGCACAGTACACAGCAGTATGTGCAGGACAGTGAAGGACTGCTGGAGCTGCCAGGTAATTGGGGCCCCAATGGGCTGCCCAACAGACCTTGGCCCTGATAATAAGTACCCCCTTCTCTCAGTACCACTGACCTTATTTTGCTATGCCCACAGTAACAAGCTTTTGATAAATATTACTTCCAAAGTATTGCGAACTGTAGTTCTTTTAATAAAGCAGTTCAGTACCAAATCTGTTGTCCTTCTTTGTTGCATACTGGTGGTACATAGATATCACCCTGACCACTGCTTGGTACAGTACCTTGGAAGCCTATTCTAGAACTAACGAAAGTTGGACAGACCCAGGGCTGCCGAGAGGGGGGGGGGGAGAGGGTACTAATTACCTGGAACCAGGCTTGCTGGAGGGGCCTGGAGGGGGCCCTGGTTCGACCCCCCTTCCCCCTCCATCCATCTCAGGCAGTAGCAGCAGTCCACACCTCTACAGCATGTGCTGACAGCATGAGAGCTCATGCTGAACCTGCTGTAGGTGTGTGCTGCTGAGGGGGGGACACAATGATACCCCCCTCAACTTTAGAGTGATTTTACAACCCCCGATAAACATTTTGGGGGTGTGGCCTAATCACAGGAGGTGGCCACACCTCTTGTGATTAGGACACGCCCCCAAAATTTTACCGGGCCCGGCATACCTCTCAGCTGCCCTGGACAGACCACCACAGTTACTAGAGCCTTATATAGGACTAATGTTGCCTTTTACAGCCCCACGTATTTAATGTACCCCCTCAGGGAAAAACAGCCACAATTCCAAGATAAGTGGGGGAAATTTACTAATAAAGCTAATTATGTATGATTCCATGTACAGATGTAGCAGGTCTCATCTTTGCAGCCTATGGCGATTTTTCCGCCATGGCCGCCATGGCGGCCGTGGCGCTCGGCATTCGCAATATCTTTTACAAGCTTGGCGATTCGCATGCGTAAAATTTGTGCTGCAGCGCGTGCATGAGGTGCAGGAACTACTGTACAGGAACTTTATTATCCCTTGCAAGCCTAGTCTTTACCTCTCTAAGGCCCCCATACACTAGGGCGACTTGTCCTTAGGACAAGTCGCCCCCTGAGCTTCCCCGGCTGCTTGATTAGATTGGCACTTGATGTGCCATTTTTTACATGTGATAAATCGTCTCGATTTATCACATGCAAAAAACCCGGGGAGCAGGGGGGGGGGGGGCTGCTGGTTGGAGCAGGGGGGCTGGGGATGCTGCGGGGGCACAGATGCTGCGGGGGACACAGACGCTGCGGGGGACACAGGCGGCATAGAGCCGGGCAGAGGGAGCCGGGAGCTGTCAGTGCTAGAAAAAAAAGCCTATACAATGAATGGGCAGCCTGTGATTGGCTGAGCGCTCTCTCAGCCAATTGCTGACTGGCTGAGAGAGCGCTCAGCCAATCAAAGGCCGCCCATTCATTGTATGGCCTTTTTTTCCAGTCGCTTTCCGCATCTCTATAGCAGCCAGCAGGGTAACTAGGGACAGATACGGCAAAGTGACTGGGTAGTCCAGTCTAGGGATGGGACATCGGAAGAAAACATCAGTCAAATGAACATTGGTTGCAAAACATAATTTAGACCTAAACATTGGTACTGTGAACCCGATGTTAACCGATGTTAACTTGCGAGCAGGGCCCTCATACCTTTGACTGACTGTAAATACCCAGTTTGTTGTATCACTGTCTCCTATTGTAAAGTGCAAGTGAATATGCTGCGCTATATAAGAAACTATTAATAAATAAAATAAATATGAAGGGAGTTCACCACTATGTCACTACTAGTGACTATCGTATTATACAGTACAGTACTGTTCATTCTAGCATCCGCTATCTCTGAAAACCCATGCAGTTCCTCTTCCCTGCCTGGAGTGTCGCTGTCTGCTGTAGTGCTTCTAGCACAGTGTGGTCTGTATATCAGCACTGATATGCAAACCAGACCTGTGCGACAGTGACTCACTAACAGCACCAGTTGCAGTGAGGCAGGAATGGGGCTGTCCTGTGTGCTACTGCTGAATGGCTGGCCAGACTGTCTTTCACTGTCAGCTACTGTACCACCCACAGCAGCAGCACACAGCCACACACAAATATGAAAGCCCAGCCAGCAGTGATACTGTCATGTTTGTTAATTGTTTTTTTTTTTTATCAGTCTCTTAAGTTTTTAATGAATATAAATCAAGGAGAGAGTGAGCTGGCTGCAAAGCATTGAAAGCAGCACACATTGACACACAAAAGAAAAAACAAAGATTGAGAAAAACATCGGGGGAGAAATCTAGCGATGTAGATGAAACATTGGATCCTCAACATTGCAGGGTTAAACATCGAACATTGGAACCATAAATCCGATGTTAACGATGAAACATCATATGATTACCCATCCCTAGTCCAGTCGCTTTCCGCATCTCTATAGCAGCCGGCAGGAAAGTGCCTGGGTAGTCCAGTCGCTTTCCGCATCTCTATAGCAGCCGGCAGGGTAACTAGGAAAGTGACTGGGTAGTCCAGTCGCTTTCTGCATCTCTATAGCAGCCAGCAGGAAAGTGACTGGGTAGTCCAGTCGCTTTCCGCATCTCTATAGCAGCCGGCAGGGTGACTAGGGACAGATACGGCAAAGTGACTGGGTAGTGACTTTCCGCATCTTTATAGCAGTTTGCGGTATATGTCCATATGCCCATAAAATGTGGGAGGCCCCGGGGCGGGGCCGGGCGCGCACCACTCGCTGTGCGTACTCACCTCGCCCGCTCCGCCTCCTACCTTCGGGCCTGTGACGGTCCCGGTACCTTCCTCTTGCTCCACTGGTCTCCAGAAGCGACTGCACCTGTAGGGGGAACAAGGGGGAAAACCCCCTAAGGGGGGGAGGGGATGCTCATCACAGGCACTATTGGCCTCAGAGTGGTTACGCCCGCTTGTGGAACACGGCAGGCGTAACGGAGGTGGGGGAACGCTCCGGGGAGGGGAAGGAGCACAAACAACACGACAACAGATTCAATACAATTTCTACTCACCAGTCGTTCACTGGTCCACCGTCACACTTCCAGTGCGGATACCGGCACCTGAAAAGGAACTCACGTAACCTCCTGCTCCCTAGGGCAGGGCAATACACCAACGCGCATGCGGCTTACCTCCTGCGCACCCTGCGGCCTGAAGCCGGCTTACGTAACTCGCGACCTAGCGCTGGATCCTTAGATGCCACAGCCTAGCGTCGCGCAACCTAGGACCTAACGCCGGATCTTCCGATGCCACGGCCTAGCGTCCTGCAACCTGGCGCCTAACGCCCGCGCAACCTGTGACCTAGCGCCGGATCTTCCGATGCCACGGCCTAGCGTCACGCAACCTGGCGCCTAACGCCCGCGCAACCTGTGACCTAGCGCCGGATCTTCCGATGCCACGGCCTAGCGTCACGCAACCTGAAAAGGAACACAATCTGCACAGGGCCACGATTGGTGAACCCCAGTACAGCATACAGTACACGGTGTCAAGTAAAACAGTGCAATGTAAAGAGACAACACTGCACCAACACCTAGCGAGGGCCTACCTCCCTCTGGCTGTTCCTAGCCTTACCGCGATACCCCTTGCGGCGATAACTGCACTCGAGGCCTGTCGATACAGGCCTGTTACTTCTAAGGAGAGGCCTCAGCCCGAGCAGGGTTTGAGCCTCGTACACGATCAGGGCCTTGCGCCCCACAGCCAGCTGGACCTGGTGTCCAGTGACCCAATAACTCAATGGGGCCCGAGGGGCCTACTATGTAAGGGCCTAAAGCCCAGAGCACCACTGGGCCTAATGCCCACCCACACACAAAGGGGCCTAGTGCCCAACGACACACAAAGGGGCCTAATGCCCAACAACACACAAGCCTTAAGTCCCCACGGGCCTAGAGCCCGACTACAGTCACGCAGGCCTGGTGCCTGAGTTGGGCCCACGGGCCTATTGCCCGAACACCTGGTGGTCTAGGGAGGGGACCCACATGTGGACTTACCCGTCCTAGGGCCTTCCGCTGGACCAAGCCTGGTCCAGCCACGAGGGTGGTCCGTCTTCACCGGAGGTGGGATGCTTCCCACCACCTCCGGGCTTCCTGCAGTCTTCACCGGGGCAGCGGGGGCCGGGGCAAGCTCTTTTGCGTTGCACCCCGCCGCACCCGGGCTTCCTCCGTCTTCGCCGGCTGTCTCCGGCACTGTGTCCTTCGCCCGGCGGGCGGCAGCGTGTAGCAGTACTCCGCACACAGCTGCCGCCTCCCGGGGCTTCCGGCGGCAGACCTCGATCCGTCCTGCAACCTCCGCTCACTAGCTTCTCCGTCGCCGAACTCCCGTTCCCGCCCCCGGCGCTGGTTAGTTCAAACCAGCACCCGGGGGCGGGGCTCGTGACGTGGCGAGCCAGGATTGGCTCGCCGCCGCCACTTCCCATTGGGCGCCAGAGCGAGAGCCATGATTGGCTCTCCTTTGGCGCCGTATTTGAGTCCCCTTTGTTCGTGGGGATCAGCGGCAAAGGTTCGCCGCTGCCCCCACACCCGGCGTCACTGGAGGGTCTGCTTCCGGCTCCCTGGGGTGGCGCCAGGCCACCCCAGGCCAGGAAGCAGGCGCCAGCCAGCAGCAGGGCCAGTGACCGCACTAGTACACTGGCCCTGGCTGCAGGGGGCGGCGCCACCCGGCGGCGGCACTGCCCCTTTCGTCCCGGTGCAATAGCACCGGGGCGTATTTCTACAAATTCACCTTCCCCCATAAACAGGTGAGGTGGGGGGAGGTGAGTGCTTCTTGTGCTGAACCATAAACATGGGGGCGGGGAGGTGATCGCTAGGAGAGATCATGTAGCTATGGAACGCCCACACTGCACTTTTACCCACAATACAGTGGATTAGCTCTGCAGGAGATGTTGTGGTGTAATGTCCTGTATTAGCCGACCCCCTACACCCCTGGGGGGGAGGGGAGGAGGCGCTTGACTTCAGTTGCATAGACATCACTCCTTGCAAGAGACAACACTAGTGCAATGGTACTGTAGCCAAATCAAGTCCTCTTACTGTACAGTATACCAACACTTCATGAACACCCACAGTACAGTAGCTGGGACACTGGTGTACTCGTTACTGACTGACACATTTATTTATTTATTTATTTATTTACAGTTTCTTATATAGCGCAGCAGATTCCGTTGCGCTTTACAATTGTAGACAGTGATAAAACAAACTGGGTACTGTATCAACAGACAGACTTGGAGGTAGGAGGGCCCTGCTGCAAGCTTACAATCTATAGGGACACATTATAAATGTATAATAACACTTTTACGTTTAATGGTCTGGTTTTATTAAATATCACTCTACAAAATATTGGAATAGAAGGGAAAAAAAGGATGTCACTGTAGTCGAACCCGGGTCTCCAAGCATGAAGAGCCACGCAGCTAACCACTAACCTACGCAGCACATTGATATGTACAGGCTGTGGAGTGCTGCTCATACAATCAGTGGCATCTGCAGCCCTAGCGGCGAAACACGAATCCCTGCATCCCTTACATGGATTAGCGCTGTAATATAATGTCTTGTACTTTTGTGTACTGTAGGTCAAGTCTGGAAGGGGAGGAGGCGGTTGCCTTCAGCTGCATACTGTACACATTACACATTACTGTTAGACATTACGGCTACGTGAACAGCTTGTAGCCCTTTTGCTCACTCCTACGGCCACGAGCGTCTCATTTCCTACGAGCGGCTCATTGTGCACGAGCGTCTCATACTGTAAGCGCGCTCTTTACGGCGAATAGCGGGATACCACTGGCACATCACTTCGACTGTAGCTTGATGGAGCATTAGCCACCCAGTGGTGGCGGATTGTATTACATGGCGTGCTCCCACACCCCTTGGCGGACGCCAGCGCCAGGAGAATATCGATGCGCCAGAGCCTCCGCCATGGCGGCCTGGCGGCAAAGATGAGACCCGGTACATCTGTATGTATGGGTATGACCAGGATCGGCTGAAAATACAGCTAATTTACAAAGCTGCCGTATTCTCCGGGCTCGTATTTTCTGATGGTGAAGTCATTCATACGGATGACCTTGAAGCATCGCATGGATCAGTAAGATCCTTGTGAACAGTGTGAGGGTCGATATCCAATGTTACGTGTTTTGGATAGACAATAACAACCAAATGCATAAATCGAAACTTGCATGAGTGTTGGCGCTAAGAATCAAGTATACTGTATCTGTAATCACACATCTCTACTTCTCAGTTCATTTATGATTGCTGTCAGTGGTGTTAAAACACACTTGTCATCAATTCATCAGCCTAACCTAGTTGACTTCAATCATAGTAACATCATGTCCATTGGGGTCATTTTATCAGCAGAGCTACTGTAGATTCATCGAATGCGTAAGAGCTGGGAATACGGTAACTTCCACTTGGAGGATGGCAGATGATGGCTACCTGCATGGAAAACAGCATATATCAGTGCTTTTATAATACATTTAAGTAATAAATTCATTAGCAACGTTCAAGGTGTCATCTGACCACCCTCCCCATTGGGGTTGCCGGACGGGGTCCGGACAAACATTTACCCGATGTCGGGATCCCGACTGTCAAAACAACAACATCCGGTTTCCTGACTGCCGTCAGCTATGTTCCCTCGTGGGGGTCCACGACCCCCATAGAGGGAGAAAAGAATAAGTGGCTGCAGCGAGCCGGCAAGGGGCTTAGTTGCGCTCACCACGCTGTCTAAGTCCTGCCAGTCGGGATCCTGACGTCGGGCTAATGACTGTCGGGATCCCGACTGTCGGACCCCTGTACCACACCCCCCATTGGTGTCTCTGCTTCCTGCCGCCCCATTTGCACCTATCATCTTCTCCTATGTACCTCCAACCATTTACTCACTTAGCGTGCCTCTGACACCTCTCACCATGAGTGCCTTTTCCTTTCTGATTCTCCATATGTGCCTACCATCTCCCTTCTCCATATGTGCCTCTGCCCCTTGCCTCACCAAGCATGCCTCTGATGCCCCTCCCCATGAATCCCTCGGCCTACTTCTTCCTTATGCTCCTATCATCTCCCTTCCTCATCTGTACATCTGTACCTTTGCCTCCTGTCTGACCGACCATGCCTCTGACACCCCCTCCTCAGTGCTTTTACCTCCCTATGTACACCACTCCTCTCCCCTCCCCATACAGTAAGTACCTATGTCTCTATCCCCAATAGTGGCCCTGACCACTACTACACCAATTGTGCCTCTGGCCTCACTCTTGCAGTAGTAGTAATATTGGGTATGGGTGCCTTAAAATACCATATTTAAAGATTAAGGGCGGTATTCAATCCGGGATTCTGACTGTCCCGACACTCAGACTCAGGGGACGTTTTTGTCCGATCTGACAGTAACGCGACAGTAGGAATTCAGTGTTTTGACAGTTGAGTGTTGGAAAGTTCAGCAAGAATGGACACGGATAGTCGAAAAAAAAAACGGCCGTGAATTTGACAGTCTGTGGTAGTTTCAGACAAATCAGATCCGACTTTAAAAAAAAAGTCAGATCTGACTGCCTTCAATGCTGTCGGTAACGGGTGATTGAATAGGCACAGATTGAATACCCCAAACAGGCACAGATTGAATATCCCCCTAATAGAAACACATTGTAAAGTACAAGTTAAAAAAAGATTACAATATAAAATTCTGAAGCATAAAATTAACCAGATGAAAACAGAAACTTTTTAATGACCATTGAGTAAATCAGTTTCCCAGAGCAGTTTGCTTGAGCGCTGTGATGACATTCTATTTTAGTTGTCCTTAGAGGTCATTCATTAGCATACTGTATAATGAAAGTACACAACCCTAGATGTGTATATAATATGCTTCTGATAGATAAGAAGGCTGGGACAGGACATGTTCTACGGTATGCCAGCTATTGCACAGTATTTTACACCACAGCAGAGCATTAGACACTTATTTCAGATGCATTTGGAATATTACTGAAGTTTTGCACTTGCAATAACTCAGTATCAGCACAGTACCGTGTACAGTACAGCAGGTAGAACATTAATTTTCACAGAGAAATTGTAACAATTTGTGTATACTTTATTTCAGCAAAGTGTCAGTTACACTGTTTGCATGTACAGGTAAGTGAATTTTTTTTAAATAATTTGGCCAGTTCAGCATTAGACAAGTGTTTATCTTTGAACTAAAAAGAAAAATCATAAGGTTATTATAGAAATATGCTCCCATTTTTATGCAGTAAGGGATATTTACTGATGGCAAACTATGCAATTAGTCCACATCAATATGGGTCTGTTTCTGCTTTGTTAGCAAACCAAATAAAAGCACACACTGGACAAAACCATGTTGCAAAATCATGGTGTGGCAGAGGAAACTGTGCAGAGAAAGTAATGGTGCCCATACACATATGCAATTGATTAGGAAGCGACATCGCAATACTATGTCCCATTGCATTTTGCGGTGCCTAAAGTACCCTATTCCAGCACCTGATGTCGCATGCCATCTGCAATGGCACATTGGTTGCTGGAAGAGGGCGGGCGGTGTCCATCTCAGTAGCGCAGTGCTGTGAAGGATCCCCAGCAGGTGGCGGGGGTCAGTGGCGGCGGCAGGATTTGAAAAAGAAAAACAGTCACTCTGATAGCACACTCTCAGCCAATCAGAGAGGCCTTTCAGTGTTTTAAACAGTTTTTTTCTAATTCTGCCATTGGTTTGCATGGTCCCTAAAATGTGCATACAATCATTTGATTTATCGAAAAGATGTGGTTGAAATCAAATGATTGTGTGCAATATCTCATAAGCGTATGGGCTACATTAGATTTGGGTGGGGTGTTTCCGAACTGAAATCTTAATTGCAGTGTAACAATAAAGTTGTCTAATATGCACATGGAAAAGCATCCAGTATTTACCCTGCACAGAAACCATATACAATAAATGCACTTATCCCCTTGAATTGCAACATGGTGCATTACAAACTTTTTAACCTGTAAAAATAGTTGACATGGTACTGTAGTATCAAATATATATGTAACGTCAACCTCTGTGATCACAATCCAATGAGTCCACACTGATGTCACATTCAGTAAAGATGTTATTGTTTCTTCACAAGCCTGGAGAGCACACCACATTGTAATGATGTCAAAATCAGATTGTTTCAGAAATATATCACAGTGGTAGCTTGAATTTTGTTCATATGCTGTCATCGATGTTTGTGTCCTAATTTAACCCTATGAGTGCCAAGTGAATTTGTCAAAATAGGTGTGAAAAATGCCAAATAAACCTTTTTATTCATCATAATGACCGGTAATGTTACCTTATATAGGGAATATAATCTTTGTTTACACAACATTTTTTATTTGAATTTGTATAACAAATGTGAGCGACGCTGGGATTTTCAGCAGATATTGGAAAATGGTGCTCAAGGGGTTAATATAAAAGCAAACACAATTGCAATAGCAATCTTTAATAAATTAAACTGTATTTACAGTAAAAAAGTTCAACATGGGTTTTTTCACAGTTTTTTGAGCCGACATGTGCTGACAGGCTGTATTTCATGCCCTACCATCCACTAGGGTGTGTGTGCCGAGCGTAGCGAGGCACAAAGCACGAAGAATGGCGAGCGCAGCGAGCCATGCGAGGAGACACGGTGCACTTTAACCTGTGTCCATGTCGACTGTGTCAACATTCTGGTAAAAAACAGTGAAAAACCCCATGTCGATCTTTTCACTGTTGACCTAACCCATGTCGACCTAATGACCCTGTAGACATTATGACACTGTCGACCTAACCCACGTCGACCTAGACTCATGTCGACATTCTTGCATGTCGACCTAAATGTACGTCGACCTAATGGTGTCGACCAAAGTATTAGCAGAATTATAAGAGAAAAAGGACAGACTTGTGTATCCGCGAATCGGATGCAAAAAATTGGATGCGATTTAGCGGCCAATTCGAGGCCGATTTGCATGCTATTCCACACCTCCACTATCCAAGCCCAAAGCGTGGCGAGCGGACGCGGTACGCGTCCTCCCAACTAGTTCATACCCCACTATCCATGTCGGCGTGGAGTTGATTTTATATAGCTTGGCGACGTGGAAAACGATCCTGAAGCATGGCGAGCGCATGCGGAATACACGTCAAGTAATCCGTGTCCCCTCGCCATGCTTCGGGGTCGGTGGCTCGCTGCGCTCGCTATGCTTTATAAAATCAACTCCACGATAGTGGGGGTATGAACAGGTCGGGAGGACGCGTACGCTTGCCACGCTTCGGGCTGACTTGAATAGTGGGGGGTGTGCAAGGATGGAATAGCATGCAAATCTGCATGAAATCACAGAAAATCGGCTGAAAATCAGCCGGTAAATCGTATTGCGAATCCAATCGGCCGCAAATCAGCCGCTAAATCATATGCGATATCGTATGCGATTTAGATTGAATGGGGCGCCGTGATAATACACAAGTACCCTATTGTTCACTTCACAACCACCTTCTCTTCTTTAGTATCATTTTTCACTTTGTATAAGCATATACGTTCTAGGAAGTATACAGATTGTTTTCAGATGTACTGATTGCAATGCTTGCGTTTTTTTAGACATATAAAAAATTTCTCCTGATGAAGTAATTTCTGACGAAACCCGTTGGGATTGCATTATGTTGTTGATTGAGGACCAGATCATAGGATTTATATCAATACTGGAAGAAGCCAATAAAAGTGCATCGATTGGATGAACAATGTCTTTATAGTATTTCTTATTATGGACATTCTTATGTAAAATCTATAACTTAAATAGATTGTCATAAGGCGCCATATCACTATTTTTATATATATATATATATATATATATATATATATATATATATATATACTGTATATATATATATATGTCTTGATAAAGGGCGACCAGCCCGAAACGTTGACTCACTACTACTTGTGTCAGTTGTGATATTTATTGCCAGTGCCGCCGTGCAGCTAGAAAATCTTGCGAGTGCCCTCTATTGTGATTTGCCTACATTTCCTGCCGCCGTGCATGGACAGAGGGACACCCAAGTCGTTGCTGATTTCGGACCGAGTGCCAGGATTACTACCATATATATATATATATATATATATATATATATATATATATATATATATACTGTATATATACATATATATATACATGTTATCACCTACACCTTGACAAAGGGGCATCTGCCCCGAAACGTTGGTCGTTATTTTTTGAAATACAAGAAACTTTTCACAAATCCCAGGAGTGCCAGTCCTTTCTTCCTTCTATTGTCCATCTATTTGAACGGGCACCCGGGTAGCTAAACAGGAGGGGTGAGTGCCGGGCCGCAACCCAGATATATACATATATATATATATATATATACATATATATATATATATATATATATACACACTCCAAGCCTGCCGGCACTCAGTAAAAGATACAACAGTCCCCGGTGCCCAAAAGAAGATAAATGCAAACTCCAATGGAAAAAACTGGCACTCGAGAGGCAATCAACGATGCAATAAAAAGCAAGTGTATTATAGTCAATTAAACCCCTTCTTCAGGACAGAAACCTACAGCACAGATACACATAAAAGACATTTATACTCACAACCTGATGACTCCCACTGCACCCGGCGCGGCACACATGTGCTAGGCTGATACAGCCAAGGCTGATCAGATTCTAAGTGATCAGTTCAAAGTGATATTACAATAGTTATATCGAAGCTGGAGTTATACAGGAGTTAATACTACTTATACTCATACCTGGAAGGGACTCTGATATGACTCTTCAATTCTTATCATCCACAGGTAATTGACTACAACACCCAACAAACCCTATTGCTTTGAATTTGTATATCCCAGCTTTGAAATTTATTGGTAATTGACTACAACACCCAACAAACCCTATTGCTTTGAATTTGTATATCCCAGCTTTGAAATTTATTGGTAATTGACTACAGCATATTTCCCCTTCTTATTTTAAACTTTGAATTAAGGCAGGAAATCACTGATTCTGTATTGTATAGACTGCCCTCTCACCATTTGCTTACTTAATTGGTGACCTTTTGTTGTTGGAGGAAGGCTAGTGGGGGTGGGGTGATTTTTGTGTGGACACCTGATAGCAGCCCTACTTATAGTGAGTGCTAGGCTGATACAGCCAAGGCTGATCAGATTCTAAGTGATCAGTTCAAAGTGATATTACAATAGTTATATCGAAGCTGGAGTTATACAGGAGTTAAACAGAAGGGAAACATCAGACGAACAATGGAGACTATCCTGTCAGCTAACTCTTCTGCTAAGGACCGCATTCATCTACCTGCTTGCTCTGTATACCCTTCTGACTATATCATCCACTCGCGCGTCTGGACCACCTTGCTCCATTATTGCTACAAAGATCATCTGCTGCTCCCTGAAACATGTGAAATATAATTTTATTGACCTTACCACTGTCTTAATACTGCCTTGTATGCCACTGTAGTATTATCTTAAATTTTATTCCTGTTATCCCGCACCGTGTGTTGCGCCTCTGCTGTGCATAGCCTGACAGCAGCGGCCTACACTGTGTGCTCCATGTCCGTGTCCCCCATCAGGATACATCTAGCATATATCTGTACGTGTCCTATATCTGTACTGTTTTACCTGTTTACCTGTCTACCCATCTGGCTGGTGCAATCACCATGTGGCGCCGCTGAATGGCTGCCTGGGTGCTGCATAGCTCAGTAAATACATGTTCCCCATGTCCATGTTCCCCATCAGGATACATCTAGTATATATATATCAGTACTGTTACTGGCTACCTATCTGGCTGGTGCAATCACCATGTGGCGCCGCTGATTGGCTGCCTGGGTGCTGCATAGCTCAGTAAATATACGTTCCCGTGTCCGTGTCGCTCAATAGAGTACATCTAGTATATATCTGTATGTGTCCTATATCTGTACTGTCTTACCTGTCTACCCTTCTGGCTGGTGCAATCACCATGTGGCGCCGACGAATGGCTGCCTGGGTGCTGTACAGCTCAGTAAATATGTTGTCCATGTCCCTCATTAGAATGCATCTAGTGCATATCTGTATGTGTGATGTATATCTGTACTGCCATTGTTGCCCGTTTTGACAACCCATTGTATTACAGTATGTGCATTATTTTTAATGTCTGTAAAGCGCCTTGAGTCCTGTTGGAGAAAGCGCTCTATATAAATAAAACTTACTTACTTACTTACTTACACGCAGTCAGACTCGGCGGGCGGATGTCCGCTCGCATGCTTCCGGCTGGGGTCAGAGATCATGTTGCTAAGCAACCAAGACCGCTTGCTCTCCAGCCTCCCATACAGCGGTCACTTCCTGTCAGCCAGCCTGAGTAACGCTGGCCAGGGCCGGCACCTAGGAGACATAGAAAAACAAATAACGTATAAACAACAAGAGCATATCACAGTGTGAGCATCATACATTACATAAACATATACAGAGAATGACATAATAGAAATTGCAGCAAAACTGTAACATCACACTACAGCATTCCAATTGATCTTATCATTAAGACCATTAGGATGGATCGTATTCAGCCAAAAGATCCATCTAGACTCTGCCACTAGTAGCCTCTTGGCTCTGTCACCCCCTCTCGGGGACTCAGGGATTTGGTCTATGATGAAATACTTCAGAGAAGCCAGTGAGTGTCCTTTGGCCTAATGGTGGCGAGCCACAGGTTGATCCACAGATCTCCCCGATAGGGACAGATCTATGGCCGACCTGTCCAGACCCATACCCTCGCGAAAAGATCTGGTAGTCTGTCTCACGTAATAGTAGCCACAAGGGCACACTATCACGTAGACGACATGATCAGATCTACAGGTGAGTACCTGTCTGATCTGGTACTCTTTATCAGTGTGAGGGTGTTTAAAAGTTTTACATACTTTTAAATATTTACATGTTGTGCAGGACAGGCAACTATAACAGCCCGGGGGCTTGATATATGTATATAGGGCTTTTGGGACTCCCATCCCCGAGATATCCGTCTTCATAAGACTGTCTTTAAGATTACGGACTCTGCGGAAGGCCGCTAGAGGACGTACTGCACTAAAACACCTCAAGTCAGGGTCACTCTTCACTATGGGCCAAAAGGCTTTAGAGCAGGCTTGTCCAACCTGCGCCCCTCCAGATGTGCTAAAATGACACATCCCAGCATGCCTTGCCACAATTTGGCTATTAGGGAATGCTAGAATGATGGCAATGCATGCTGGTATGTGTAGTTTTAGCACATCTGGAGGGCCGCAGGTTGGACATGCCTGCTTTAGAGGCTATGTGAATCACCGGACTGGCAACTGAATAGGTACTGGTCCAAGGTAACACCTTGGATTCCTTGGATTTCTTAGACTCCATTAATACAGATCAGGGCATGGACATAACCTCTGCTTTCTGTCTGCAAAGCAAGCCAGCATCATAGCCTCTTGCCACAAATTTTGAAATCAAGTGATCCAATCAGTCAGATAAACCAGACTGATCACTGATAATGCGGGCAATCCTCATCATTTGGGACCGGGGGAGGCCCCTCTTTAGAGCTGGAGGATGGTGGCTCGACGCCATCAAGAAGGTATTCCTGTCCACGTTTTTATAGTAGATATCCGTGGACAATGTTAGATCATTAATACGAACAGAAACATCCAGGAACTGCATCACCTCAGCATGACAAGAATAAGTAAATTGAATAGGTGAGTCCCTAGAGTTCACGTCGACCATCAGTGTCTCGAACAGCTCCTGTCCACCCGTTCACAAGACAAAGAAGTTGTCTCTGTAGCGGGTGTACAGGAGCAAGTGGTTGCTGACCTCTGGGTTATTGAGGAATAACTCCTCCTCTTGTTGGAACATAAAGATGTTAGCATACGAGGGTGCTACTGCGGAACCCATAGCGCACCCCCGTAGCTGTAGGTAATACCTACCATCGAAAAGAAAAAAATTTCACTCCATGGTCAGACTCAGCAATTTCAGGAACAACTGATGGTTGAATACAGTGTTATCGAAATGATCAAGCAAGAATAACCGTACAGCCTCCAACCCCCCATCATGGGGTATGAAGGTGTACAAGCTAGCCACATCCAAGCAGCACATGATGGTGCCTGGAGGGACTACAGACAACTCAGACAACAATTGCAGAAAACATGTGGTATCTTTCAGAAACAACTTTTTCAATAACAATAAGGGCTGAAGCACGTAATCAAGTAGCTGTGACACAGATTGATACATTGAGTTTCGAGCAGCAATTATAGGACGTCCAGTTGGTTTCTTGGCGTCTTTATGCAGCTTGGGAAGAGTGTAGAGCACGGGTACCACAGGGGCAACTACACTGATCTTGTCCCGTACTTTCGGTGGCAATACCCCCTCAGATACTGCTGTTGATAGAATAGATGTAAGTTCCAATTGAAACTGTTGGGAAGGTTTGCTGGACAGTTTCTTGTACACTGCTGTGTCAGACAACTGGTTATAAATCTCAGCTCGGTAGTCTCCAATGTTCTGTATGACAATGGCCCCTTTGTCGGCGGGCCTGATGACAATATCTTGATATTCACTGAGTTGTTTAAGTGCCAATGACTCTGCTTTAGTCAAATTTTTGGACACTTTACCCGGAGCTGAGTTGAATTTAGAAACTGAATCGTCCAGCAGTCTACCGAACGTTTTGATGGAGGGATTGGTAGAAACTGGGTAGAACTTTGAGCCAGAACTAGATGACAGGAAGTTCTCAAACAATCCCCTTGTAGCTGCATCTGGTTTGTATTGAAAAAACTCCTTCAGCCTAAATTTTCTCATAAATCTGTGTTGGTCACATTTCCACTCAAATTGATCGAAAAAATTGGTTGGCACATACATAAGCCCTTTGTTAAGGACAGCAAGTTCAGTGGTGGACAGACAGCGATTAGAAAGGTTGAAGATTAGGGTTTCTTCTGGACAACTTTGCGTGACGGGTTTCGCCTGGGTTCGCTTGTTTTGTTGCCCCCTGCGGGTGGCCGGCCTCTTATGACCTGGTGTGAACCAGGGGCTGCCTGGCCTAAAGGGACCTGGGACTTGTGGTGTCGTCAGATTCGGATACAGCGAAATCGCTGTCACTAGTCGCATTTGTGTTATGCTGACGATCACGATTCTTCCCTCGTTTATATTGCCAGGGTTTGCGACGGCGGGCTTCCAGGTCGGTATTTCTTTCAGAGCGATCTCCCGTCAACCAGCCATAGACTTTGTTGTCATCATAATCGGCGTCGACTGTCTGTCTCTTATTACGCTTGAACTTTAATAAATCCTTTTTGTATGTGTGTTTCTGATGCGGAAACCTCGCAGAATTTTATTTGCCCGATAATAATCAGACAGCGAGGATCCGTGCTTTTTAGACCAGGCTAGAGACTGGCTAGCTCCTGGGCAGTTTAAACCCTGGGTTATAATTGAACAATCCTTTTTACCTAATATTCACCTAGCGGATCTGTTTTGGCTTCCACAAGGGCAGGTGCCACCCTGGAAGGGATCGGGCCCTGCGAATAGAGACACCCTGGTTATATAGCGCGAGTTAGTATCTAAACTAGGGGGCCTGGCACAGCCTGGCCCGAACTTAGCTATTACATCGATAGCAGCCCTTATCCCCAACTTGAAATTAGATAACTGGGTAGCAAAAGGCCTGTATTCTCTTAAAGATCTGTGCCCATCAGGACAACTCTTGACCTTCACAGAGATCTCAGAAAAATTTGGTATACCGAGGCATGACTTTTGTAAATACTTACAGGTAAGTCATTGGTTAACCTCCTGTACTGGCAAGCTGGGTGAGTCGCCTACCTTTCCTAAACATCTAGAGATAAAGTTGACCTCACAAACCCATAAAGGAGGTATATCCAGATGGTACAGAGAACAAACCAGTGGGTCTCTGACAGATAAATTGATCTCCCATATTAGATGGGATAAAGACCTGGGTAGAGCCCTCGCCAAAGAGGATTGGGATGCTATCGCATTATCATGCTTTAAGGTTTCTAAATGTCTAAGCCATTCAGAAATGTTTTATAAGCTGTGTCACAGAGCATACTTCACCCCCCGGCGCCTCCACAAAATATGGCCTACGGTTTCTAATCTTTGCTGGAGAGGCTGTGGCTGTGACGGGTCTATCCTACATATTTTTTGGGACTGCCCAAAGTTACGGTCACTGTGGGAGTAGGTTTTCGTCCTTTTGGGTGAGGTTGTGGGAGAGTCCCTCCCTATGGATCCAGTTGTGGCCTTATTCCATTTCTCCCCATGTATCATGAGGGATGATCTGACCTGGTTGGTCAGATATTAATTGCCACTAAAGCGGCAATAGGCCAGTTTTGGAAAACTCCAGAGATACCTAACATGCACTATATTGTGAACAAAATACACAAACACTTTTTATTTGAAACTATTGATTGTAAATATTCTTACTCTGCTAACTCTATTCACATTAAATGGTTTAAGTGGACTTCGTATAGAGAGAAAAATAATCTCCCCCTTGGACTGCCTACCTATACTGATCTGTCCTTAGCTCTGTCTGTTTGATGAGCAGGTAATTACACGACCTATCCTACTAGTCCCCCTTCCCTCTCCTCTTCCTCATCTTTATCCCTTATGTGTCCGTCCTGCGTGTCTCCCCACTTAGTTTTTCCTTTTTGTCCTTGTCTCCCTTTTTGGGAGTTCTCTCCTTTGTATGTGCTCCATTGTTTATCAATATTGTAAGTATTGTTTATTGCTTTGTATCCTTTTATTGTAAAGTATGTCAGTATGGTATTTGCTTAGGTCGATTAGACACTGTTGTACCTATTTATGTCATGCTGTCACTTTCTCTTTGTCATCATGATATATGAGGTACTGTACCTTTTGTATTTAATTCTGCTGACTCAATAAAAAAATTTTGATAAAAAAAGAAAAGTATACTGATCTGCGGCTATAGGCAGTTACAATATAATAATTGCTTGATGTTAGTCCTTATGTTTATTAATATGGACTGCCTGTAATTTGAAGCATGCCACTGCCTCCGCGCACTCACCAAGCCGCCGCCTCACTGCATGGACCGCTTTTTAACAGCGTCCATGATCTGCACTAAAGCACCGCACAGAGATCTCCAGGTTGGCGCCGGACACCGGAGCTCCGAGCACCACCTCCTCCTCCCAGCCTGGGTCTATGCGATCCCCTGTGCAGCATGCCACTGCCTCCCCGCACTCACCCGGCCGCCGCCTTATGGCATGTACCGCTTTTAACAGTGTCCATGACACACAATAAAGCACTGTATGGAGGACTCCAAGATATGGCGCTGTACGCAAGTTAGTGAGGGGTTTGACATACACACCCTCAGCAGGACTGATGTCCTGAACGCCCAAGCCTCCAGCTCAGTGTTGGAGCTCACTAGGGGGGGGGGGGGGGTCTTTTTCAGCATAAAACATGTGCTGAAAATGTTGGTTTATACAGATGGATCCCTTCTCATTTAGCCCTTTAATAGGATTAAGTGAGTAATAGGATTACTCTGCTAATCCCCTACTGTATTGTACTATGTATTGTATTGCTTTTGAGAACAATAGGATAAAAGATGAGCGCCGGGGCCGAAGATTTGGATTTGGATTCGTCACCGGGATTTGGATTTGGCTTTGTCGAGCGGCAGGGAAAAGCTTTGGAATTGGATTTTGTTTTTTTAAATGATCAAAAAACGCCCAAATCATGTAATTTTTAAGTTTTTTTTTGTCCCTAGAGTCATATTAACCTCAATAACATTAATTTTCAACCCTTTCCAGTCAATTTTGACCACTTTACACCTCACAATATTGTTTTTAGGGCAAAAGGTTGCACCAAGGTAGCTGGATAACTATGCTAAGCCACACAAACACATGGCTCATCTAGGAGTTGCACAGCAGCGGCAGACAGGATGGCAGTTTGAAAATCTAGGCACCAAAAAGCAATCAGTTTAACACCCAATAAGCCCCTATCTGGCTTGATCATACAATATGTGTAGCCAAGGAGCAGTGGATGATTCATGCAGCACTAAGATTTGCTACGAGGTTCCAACAGAACATGAGTGACTGTTCTTTTCAGTTTAACACCCAATAAAAAACACCCAATTAAAAAAACTAGGCCCCAAAAAGCACATAATGGCAAAAAATAGGTGGAAGATGGAATTGTCACTGGGCCCACCCACAATAGAAGAAGCAATGATCAAAACAGCGCATCATATATAATAAAAATTAACAACAAAAAGCAATCCATATGATAAACTAGTTTGTCAGCTCTGCAATTATTACCACTCGTCTCTCAATACATTGCCTAATAGGTGGAGGGGAGGTGGTGGGGGGTAATTTGGTGGCAGATGGAAAAGAGTTCCCCCACCTCTGTAGGACCACTTTTACCCCTGGGTTGGAGATGTCTACCTGTTCATTATGGAAACTGGGGGCTTCCTTCCTAATCGTACCTGTCAGTTTAAGACCCAATAAGACCCCTATCTGGCTTGATCGTGTTTACGATGTGCAGCCAAGGAGCAGTGGGAGTTTCATGCAGCATTGACTTGTTCTGCGAGTGTGTATCTGTTTTTGTCAGTTTAATGACCAATAAGACCCCTATCTAGCTTGATCGTGTTTACAACCAGCCGAGGAGCAGTGGGCGATTTGTGCATCACTGAGTTGTTCTGCGAGTGTGTATCTGTTTTGGTCAGTTTAACACCAAATAAGACCCCTATCTGGCTTGATCGTGTTTACGACCAGCTACTGATGGTGGACACCGGACGCACATCTAACACCAACATAGCTGTCAAGGCTGCAGTTATCGGCTTTGCCAATGGATGACTGCTGTCATACTTCGTCCTCATGACTAAGGACTGTTAGACGGTCAATTGCTTAGTGAAAGATGTTGTGGTGTTACGACTTCCTCTCTGGAAGGATGACCAATTCCCAGCAGCAACAGCAGCAGCGGCAGCCGTACTAGGCGTAGTGCTGGAGGATCCTCTGTAGGAATCCCGGATGGAATAGGAGTCTGTCATGATGGTGACACAGCATGCAGGACGAGGAGTGACTTGCTAGTGTGGTTTTCACTGGGCGCTTGGATACACAAGGATCAAGGGATTTAGGTGTCTCTGGAGGAATGCTTACAGTCCTAGCCACAGTTTTGGAACTAAACAGTAAATTATGAACTAACTTCAGGTGAAGCATAAGCAAGGATGTCCCTAGGTGGCTAAGGACCTTACCCCTGCTTATTTCCGCTTTACATAAGGTACATATGGTGAGACAATTGTTGTCCAGATCTGGATAAAAATAACTCCAGACCACAGAGGTGGATATTTTGGTCTTCTGCCCAGGCATGGTGATGGCCTTTTGCATTCCACGGACAACTGTCTCGCCTGGTGCATTATTTGAGAAAACGACATCGCCATCACCAGCATCCTCCTCCTCCTCAACTTCCCCCTCAGCGCCAGCTACATCAATTTCCTCCTCTTGGTGTACAACATTGACAACTTCTTAATCAGGAAATGGACTGTGGGTTATCCTTCTTCCAGCATATGCAGAGGGCGTGCTGCAAAGGGTGGAAGGAGCCACCTCTTCCTGTACAGTGATGGGAAAGTTAGGAATCACAACCACCATCACCCTTGGACTCTCCTTGGGGATTTGTGATACCCAATGTTCTTTAGAAGGCAGAGTGGTTTGCTGTGTTTTTATTCGCAAATTATCTCTCTTCGCTTTTGTAGGGGGGAGAGGAGGATGAGGGGGAGGGCTGTGATCATCATATGAAGCTGGACCACTAGTAAAGAACATAGGCCAGGGCCTTAGCCGTTCCTTGCCACTCCATGTGGTAAACAGCATATTGGCAAGCCTAAGTTTCTCCTCCAAGGATTTAAATTAATTTTTTCTCTTCAACCTACTCAACTTTGCCATTTTCGATTTGACATGCCCTCTTCTATGACATTGGGCATCGGCCTGGGCAGATGACGTTGATGGCATTTCATCATCATGTTCTATGTCTTGACTAGTGGCAGCAGCTTCAGCACTTATAGGAAGTGGTTCTTCTTGTACTATTGGAGCCTCCATATTTAGGTTCTCCTTCTCCATTATCTTTCTGGAGTTAACAGGTGGAACAGGAGACAGAGAGTAGTGTACCAATTTTTTTTTTTATTTGCACCAATGTGCGGTCTGCACAGGTGAGGTGCTTGCACAATCAGCAGTAGATGACAGAACAAATTAAATAGGATTGTCAGTAACCCTAACAAAAAATTATATTTTGCAACAATGTGCGGCCTGCACAGGTGAGGTAGAATGTACCCTTTACCAGCTTACACTGTCACATAACACTGCAGTCACAGAAAAAAATTAAAGTATTAACACAGTACACAGGCAGTAACCCTTAGAAAAATTATTATGCGGCAGCGATGTGCAGACTGTCACACACCACTACAGACACAGAAAAAATTTAAAAGATTAATGTACAGGCAGTAACCCTTTTCTTAGAAAAATTATAATGCGGCAGCGATGTACGAACTGTCAAACACGACTGCAGAGTGCAGACACAGAAAAAAATTTAAGGCTTTTTATTATGAGGCACAGGCACAGTAGTACTGTATGTGCCACACAGTACTCACTGGACTAGAACTGTGACTCACTTGTGTACTAGAACTACTAGTCACAGACAGTGTACCCTCACCTAGTAGTTAGGTTGTGAGTAGGGAGTGGGACTAAAAAAAAATTGCTGAAAAAGTCGGATTATACTTGAGTAGATATTATTATTATTGTTGTTATTACTATTATTATTATTATATTGGTATTATTATTATTATTATTATTATTATTATTATTATTATTGTATTGGTATTATATTGGTATTATTATTGTCTTGCAGAATCCCATGGAGAACCTCACTTATATTATAGTATTCCATATTGTGCCATTTTCCATGAAAGCCAGTGCTAATCCCCTTATTTTGTGTATTTTTCTCCTAATATATCTGTTTGGAGTCCTGGTGAATATAATTATAATCACATTAATATGTTTGGATTCATGTTTACACACCCCCATGTATCTGTTTCTCTGTAACTTGTCCTTTGTAGACATGTGCTACACAACAGTTACTGTCCCCAAACTGCTGGACATATTACTATCCGGGATTAACACAGTGTCCTTCCCAGAATGCTTCACTCAGATGTACTTCTACTTTATAGCTGCTAGCTCCGAGGTTATACTACTATTTGTGATGGGGTACGACCGATACATAGCCATCTGCCATCCCTTACACTACCACCAGATACTGAGGAAGAAGGTCTGTATCCTGCTGGTGGCTATGATCTGGCTATGCGCATGTCTGAACTTAATGTTGTGTTTAGTCTCAATTCTTAAAATGTCCTTCTGTCATACTGTCACCATCCATCAGTTCTTCTGTGATGCTAAAGCTCTGATTAATATCGCCTGTTCTGGCACAAACATGTTCTATGTCACTGTGTATGTAAACATACTTTTATTTGGTGTTTGCCCAGTTTTCATCAATATAATGTCATACAAAGAAATTGTCAGTGTTATATTGCGTATTAAATCAAAGGAAGGAAGAAATAAAGCTTTCTCCACCTGCTCATCCCACCTCATCGTCATGACCATGTACTATGTTCTTTGTATATCTGTCTATATGATGCCACCATCAGACCAACCCAATTTCCTTGAACAGATTCTGACTGTGATCTATACAACAGTGATCCCCGTGGTCAATCCTCTCATATATAGTCTCCGTAACCATGAGATCAGGAGAGCACTTCAGAGATTAGTGGCACCGTTGGTTAAGTCTTATCAGCCCATACTTAGCCCCTTTCCTGTATCCATGGGCATAGATCAAACCCTTTTCTGGTAACTGTCCTGGTTGATGGCTGATTCACTTCAAACAAAACAGAATTTCACACTGGGCAGGAAATAATGCCTTCTGAGATGTAGACATAATAGGGTTCTCCATGTTCCTGGCATGGTCTTGCCTGGTCATATCCCTAATTTCAGTGATATAATGATATGTGTAGGCATAGACCTCCTGAAGAACCACCTTCATACTGTTCCTCATTGATTGGGAATATATCGTACCAGCTCTACATATAATTTAAAAAAAGTTGGGAATGACATCAACCACCTGCCCGGTTCTCAACTTAAAACAAAAGATTTATTCCTACTGGGAGCCCCAGCACAACATTCCCACCCAGCCACAGATATGTCATCATAGCAGAATTACTATGCCTCTGGTAGCAGGGTGTCATTCATTTAGGATGGCATAGTAGAGTAAAAGTAATACATGGATAGTAGTCCCAAACTCTGCAATGCACTTGGGTAGCAGAGTTTAAGGAACTGGTACAGTAGCATGTTGCTATAAACTCACAGCTGTACACTGGTAGCAGAGCACAAAGAATACATTGATACAGTGAAACAACCTCTGGTAAGAACAGCTACGGTGTCTGTGTTTAAAACTTGCAAGTTTTTTTTCCCCTTGGTTGCACACTGTGCAGCTGGCCTGGGAGCCAGGAAGGATAATTGGAATGTGTATGGAGTACTGCCCAGCCTGTACAACCCTCCTCAGTTTGTGCCTGTAGTAGAACAGGGCAAATTAGGAAATGATAGCAGTATGTAAATGGCAGCCACATTACCACTGTCACATTTATTTGCTGTATGTGTTAAATAACCAGCAAAGCAGTCGGGGGTATCGGCTTGGTTAGTTTTATAAGTCTTCCACAGTTTTATTTGGTATAATCTGGGTTTTTTGGGAGTAGTTCGTAAACAACATCCAGCATCGAGACAGCTTATAATATGTACAGCGTAATTACAATAAAACAATAAGTGAATTACATTTAACTAGAATTGTTGAGAGGGGTATATGTCTCCAAACTCCCAGATTATATTGAGGATTTTTCAATATAGAATAGGGAAGATAAGGTAAAGGAAGAATAAGGAGAGAAGAAAAAGAGAGAAGTGGTAATCAATCAACCATGGGAATTCAACATACAGCTATAGAAAAAATAATAATAAAATGCTGTAGGTACTTTGGGCCTTTGCCTAGTTGCTTAGTGCAGAGCACAGGGGACAGGTTGATTACCTGTGGAGGAGAGATTCTGTTGTGAGATAAATGCTCATCAGTAGACAATGGGCTATTATGGGCTCTGTCTGTCAATGGGTGGCCCTGCAGTATTGGCTGTTTGAAATTAAGAAGTCGGCAATGCGCGGCTTACTGATAAAAGTATCACTTGTTGGGTGCTGGGTCTCAGGCAGAGTAGATGAAATGCTCTGCAGTTTGGCAATATGTAGTTTTAATCAATGCTGCCCTGAGGTAAATTATTGCCTCTACTGCCAACTATGCTTTGTACCAAAATTGTTTGCAAGAGGTAGTGACAAAATGGGCAATAGTCAGTTCTGTGCCCAGTGGGTACAATACACTACATGTAGTCATTGTGGAATGCTGTAGTGTTCAAGTCTTCCCATGCACACTGCCACAATCTCTCCCGTGTCGGCTAGATAAGGTATACTAGGCGAGTGCAGATCAGCATCTCTCAGCTCCCGCTTGGAGGCTGAGGGCGCTGTTACCTCTCTGCCATCACCGGGCACTCCGTTAAGGATCCGGGCAGGCTGGCGGGGCTCTGATGGTCGAGAGGTGGTAGAGGCTGCTGTGTCCTGGGGTCTGTGGTCTGCCAATGGGGTAACACTTGTGAGACATGTGTTTCGCAGGAGTCGGCTTCCTCAGTCATGACCCAGGACAGAAGCAACTAGGCACAGGCCCAAAGTACCTACAGCATTTTTTTAAGTACCATGGCAAAAACATTTATAGGTGCATATAGAATCTCTTTTGACTATCTGTTGAGAATTTCATCACTAATCGTCAAATACACATGTGCTTATTATTTCACATCATATTATATTGATTACCAAGGGGCATTAACTGCATTGTCATAGTTTGGTCTTTTTCTACAATAAGCGATGCAGCCTTAATCTGTGTATTAAGTCAACTATTAACCTGCATTAGTTATGAAAGTATTTAAGCTCCATCTGCAGTTAACCATGCAGTTTGAGCTGCAGTATAACCCCAATACCACCATACCTCAATATTGCATATTAACTCAAAGGAAGGAAGAAATAAAGCTTTGTCCACCTGCTCATCTCACGTTATCGTCATAACCATGTACTATGTTAATGGTTTTTCTGTCTATTTGATACCACCATCAGACCAACCCAATTTCCTTGAACAGATTTTCATACCCCCACTATCCACGTCGGCATGGAGTCGATTTTATATAGTGTGGCGAGCGCAGCGAGCCACCGAGCCCGAAGCGTGGTGAGCGGATGCGCATTACTTCACAAGTATTACGCGTTCCCTCGCGGGGCTCGCTGCGCTCGCCACACTTTGGGCACCGTGGCTCACTGCGCTCGCCACACTATATAAAATCAACTCCACACCGACGTGGATAGTGGGGGTATGAAAAGGTCGGAGGACACGTATCGCCGCCCCTCGCGGGCTCGCTACGCTTGCCACGCTTCGGGTTGGTGTTGATAGTGGGGTCGCATTAACAATGGGGGGGGGGGCATTTTACATTGTCATTACTCATCAGGGTGGGTGTACAATGTAAAATCGGGTCTGGGTGCCTGTACAATTAAAAATCGGGTATAATCGCGTCTCATCGCATCGCATGCGATCATATTGCATGGCATGCGATGCAACACGATTTTGTGGATGTACAATGCCATGCGATGGAAATCGGGGGGGGCGCCGTGATAATACACAAGTACCCACCCTGTTACTATTGTGGCAGTGTCAGCATTCCCCCACATAAAGGTAAAGTGGAGGATCCACACCAGGTTTTGGAGCAGTAACAAACCCAGGTGTCTGATCAGCAACACCTGGTATTTCCTATAAGGGTTTCCAGGGCAGAGTCACCTTACTCTTGATGGTGGATTAGCTGCCCGATCGACAGGCCAGGGTTCTGTGGGCTATTGTAGGGACCAATGGAGCCTTTTCAAAAGTCTGTTATGCTGAGAGCCTGTATGCTACTGCATGTAATAACAATTGCATATGAATTAACCTGAGATGCTGTGACCTGCTGTTTAAAATAAACAACAAAAGTCTTCATCTGAGTCCCCGTGCTTGTGATCACTGATACACTGTATTTTGTATCATTACATGTTGTGATTGGTGATGTGGAGTTCTGCAAGGCTCAGTCTTAGGTCCTCTGCTTTTCTTAATCTAGACCTCATCTCTTGGCAAACTCATCAGCTCTTTCGGATTTAAGTATCATTTATATGCGGATGATACTCAAATCTATCAATCAACTCCAGAGTTATCACCAGTGGTTTTGGGCCAAGTCTCTGAATGCCTCTCTCCCATCTCATCTTGGATGTCTTCTCGCCACCTCAAATTCAATATTAAAATGGAATTACTTATATTACCACCAGCTAAGAATAGTTACCATCCTGAGATCTCCATCACTGTTGACAACTCGACAATCTATCCTACCCCACAAGCTCGTTGCTTAGGGGTCATCCTCAACTTTGAACTGTCCTTTGTTCCCCACATTCAATCTGTCTCCAAATCATGTTACATGCATCTAAAAAACATATCCAAAATACGACCCTATCTCACACAAGACACTACTAAATCTCTTATCCATGCACTCATTATACCCCGCATTGATTATTGCAATAGTCTCCTAACTGATCTTTCCAAGAACAGACTCTCGCCACAGCAATCCATTTTAAATGCTGCTGCTAGGCTGATCTTCCTAGCAAGACGCTCATCGTCTGCTGATCCGCTCTGCCAGTCCCTTCATTGGTTGCCTGTATCTTACCGTATTCAATATAAAACACTTCTACTCGCATATAAAGCTATTAACCATACTGCACCAGCATATATCTCTCTACTTATCACAAAATATCTCCCATCTTGACCACTCCTCTCTGCATAAGATCTGTGTCTGTCTTCTGCACGTATAACCAGCTCCCATTCACTACTACAGGACTTTAAGTAGGCTGCCCTTCCATGCACAATAAGACTCTCCACTAGCCTCCAAACATTCAAGCGTTCCCTGAAAACTCATCTCTTCAGGCAAGCCTATCATATTTAAGTTCTATATGCATAATCCTCTCAGGCATTTATGTATTAAATATAGCTTCCATTCTGGACCTACAAGCTATGTTATTACTGGTGTTTGTCCTTAGTTTCCCTCCTATGTCCCTACAGATTGTAGGGCCCTCTTACCTCCAAGTCTGTCTGTTGTTACCCAGTTTGTTGTATCTCTATTTACAATTGTAAAGTGCAAACGGAATCTGCTGCGCTATATAAGAAACTGTAAATAAATAATATAATATTAAATTGGTCACTCTTGTAGTTTATAAGATTACTAGTTAAAAGGCTGTCAAAATGATGGCATCAGCAATGTACTTTCACTTTGAGCTGTGACAGTTTTAATTTTACTTTGAGTTGTGACAGTTTTTAGCCCACAAACTTTCCACCTCAGTCCCAGTCACTATCTGCTCGTATCTCCAATCTCTGTCTTCACGGCTACCTCTCTTCATATCAAGCAACTTTGAAACAGATCAGTGTCCCTGCAAACATTGCTTTCACTTTATGTTATGATATCTTTTAGCACACCAAGGAATAATCTGGTCAGTCAAACCTCTAGTGGACATTGCGGTACTATAACTCATAGAGATGAGTAGTAGTAACCCAATATATATAATTATATTATTATCTTGCACACAGGTGACAGAACATACGGCGAACCACACTTCAAGAAGAGTATTCCATATTGTGCCTTTTTCCATGAAACCAGGTGACGAACCTTATATATTCTATGTTTTTTCTGAATTTATCTGCTTATTTAATACTATGTCATTGCCCTTTTCCTTCCAGATTTTAAATACATTAGTATATATATATATATATATATATATATATATATATATATATATATATATACAATATTAGTAAAAAGACCAATTATTTGCCATGCAACCTTAGCCACCCCCTCTTCCTCAACCCATCCTATTTAAATTGCTTTTTGTAGTGCAAACTTGGCAGTGATGACAGTAGCCACTCACATACCTCCCAACTTTTGAAGTTGGGAGGTCGGGACGTTCGCGCGGCAAAGCCGCGCGCGCTCCCGAAAAGGGGGCGCAGCCTCGAGAAAAGGGGGCGTGACCTCATGGGGTGACGCGAACTGCGGCCACGCCCCCGTTTTCGCTGCTCGTCGGCGCTGAATAGACGCTGTGCGCATGCGCACAGCGTCTATTCTTGGCAAGCTGGGGGGGCTCCCAACTGTCCACCCCACCGCGGGACAATGGCGGCCCCGGGCGGGACGCGGGAACGTCCCCGAATATCGAGACGTTCCCGCGGTAAGCGTGACAGTTGGGAGGTATGCACTCATAGCTATCTCATTGTCAAGGTTCCAAAAGATTAGATCTCTTCTGAAAATGCAAGAGGATAGAGCAGCAGACACAGTTGCATGAGAGGTGACAGCACCAGTGAAAGACCATCTTAAAGCAATATCACCCATGTGACTATGACAGGTAAGTGGCTCCTATGCATCCATAATAAACCACATCAGGAAGGACTATGAGAAGGAAAGGTGTCTAGGATTGCGGACATAGAGCAGAAACCGCTGATAAACCATTATTTATTATGTATTTACAGTTTATTTTATAGCATAGCAGATTCCATTGCGCTTTACAATTGTAAATTATTAGAATTATTTAACAGGAGTCATTCCAGCCATACCACTGCACAAAAGTGGAATCATGGAAGAGTGAAGTGCATCAGTGTTTGTGGAAACACTCTTAAAAGAAACACTTCTAAAATAGTTAAAATCCAACAATTTACATGATCCCAAACAGCATGGATTTACTGTGTGGATATCTTGGCAAACACATATTAAGGACATAGTGGCATATGGAGCAGGTGAGCTTAAAGAAAGCTGCGTTAAGGGAACACGCTGGTAGCAATCCTACCTTTTAATAACCCCGTTAACCACATAAACTACAATACACTAGTTAGTGTAAATGTTATCTCCATCTAGGCATAGTTTTATATCTAAGAGGAAAGACATTTAGAATAATATAGCAATTCTGTGACAATTCTGGGATTATGAATTTGGAAAAGTGCTTAGTGGTGTAGTGTTTCAGGTGCCTTATTCATGGTCTACACACAGCTTTTGAAATAAATGAAGCAAATGGAGCTTTGCTGCCAGCATACATAAATTACAATATTTGCTAGAACTCCTCTAGGGCACCAGCTCACTACTTAACCCTACTCTGCATGAAAATCTCAGATAAAGGCCCTTATTCAGATCTGATTGCAGTACAAATTTGTTCTCAAAATGGGCAAAACCATGTGCACTGCAGGTGGGGCAGATGGAACTTAGGCAGAGATCGTTACATTTGGCAAGGGGTGTATTGAAACTGAAATCTAAATTGCAGTGTAAAAATAATGCAGCCAGTATTTACCCTGCACAGAAACAAAATAACTCACCCAAATGTAACTCTCTCTGCACATGGTTTTGCCCTTTTTGAGAACAAATTTGTACTGCGATCAGATCTGAATAAGGGCCAAAGTCTTAGTCCCTGTATTTCTGAAACCAGCACCAGTTTGCTTAAAAATCAAAGTAAAAAAATTACTTTTGACCCATTAGTATTATTTCTACTAGGTGCTTTTTGGTGACAATCCCTTTTTCTCCCTTCATACTTGACCAAAATCAATAAATTAGGTACCATTTTAAAGATAAAGTTCTCCTTTTCTGAAAGTTTGTTCATTTAGAATTGCACATTGGATTGTTTGCTTAAAAATCAAAGATAAAAATAGATTTTTGGCCCATTCGTATTATTTCTAAAAGGTGATTTTTGGTGATGATCCCTTTTTTCTTCCTTCATACTCTACAAAAATCGATAAATGAGGTACCATTTTAAAAATTAAGTTCTCTGCTTCTGACAAATTGCTCATTTACACTTGCACATTGTATTGTTTATTTACAAATCCAAATAAAAAATTTACTTTTGGCCCATTTGTTTTATTTCTACAAGGTGATTTTTAGAGATGCTCCCTTTTTCTTCCTTCATACTTAACCAAAATCGATAAATTAGGTACCATTTTAAAAATAAGTTCTCAGCTTCTAACAAATTGTTAATTTAGAATTGCACATTATAGGTGAAATTTACTAAAGGAAATTTGTAAAAAAAAATAGTTGTATTTGTATCCAGAAATACACTTATTTTTAACATTTACTATCCCGAAAATATGGCAATTCGTATTCGTATTGATGTGCTATCAATACGAATACGAATTGCCGTATTTTCGGGATAGTAAATGTCAAAAATAAGTGTATTTCTGGATACAAATACACCTATTTTTTACAAATTTTCTTTACTAAATTTCCCCCTTTATGTTTAAAAATCCAACTTAAAAATTCATTATATCTCAGATGGGACAGTTTTATACATCACTTTTAACTAGTAATAAATGATAAAATATTATATAAAAATCTTATATACAGTATTTTTTCTAGAAGGTAATTTTTGTTGATGATCATTTTTTCACACTTCATACTTAACCCAAATTAATAAAATAGGAACCATTTTAAAGATTAAGGTCTCTGCTTCTGACAAATTGTTATTTTATATTGCACACTGTATTGTTTGTTTACAAAATTTACTTTTGGCTTATTAGTTTTATTTCTACAAAGTGATTTTAAGTGACAATCCCCTTTTCTCCCTTCATACTTAACCAAAATCGAAAAATTAGGTACCATTTAAAAAATTAAGTTCTCCGCTTCAGACAATTTGTTATTTTAAAATTGCACTTTGTATTGTTTGCTTAAAAATCAAAGATAAAAATATATTTTTGGCATATTCGTATTATTTGCGAAAGGTGATTTTTGGTGATGATCAATTTTTTCTTCCTTCATACTTAACCAAAATCAATAAATGAGGTAGCATTTTAAAAATTAAGTTTTCCGCTTCTGATAAATTGCCTATTTCGTATTGCACATTGTATTGTTTACTTAAAAATCAAAATAAAAAATTAAGTTTTGGCCCATTAATATTATTTCTACTAGGTGAGTGTTGGAGACGATCCCTTTTTCTCCCTTCATACTTAACCCAAAGCAATAAATTAGGTACTATTTTAAAAAATTAAGTTCTCAGCTTCTGACAAATTGTTAATTTAGAAATGAACATTGTATTGTTTGTTTACAAATCCAACTTCAGTATATTTCAGATGGGATCGTTTTATACATCACTTCTAAATTGTAATAAATAATAAAATATTATATATAAATCTTATATATTACTTCTAAAAGGTGATTTTTCTCCCTTCATACATTCTCAGCTTCAGACAAATTGTTAACTTAGAATTGCACATTTTATTGTTTGCTTAAAAATTGAAGATAAATATGGAGTTTTGGCCCTTCGTATTATTTCTACAAGATAATTTTTAGTGATGATACCTTTTTCTCCCTTCAAACTTAACCAAAATAGATAAATGAAATACCATTTTAAAAATTAAGTTATGCAGTTTGGACAAATTATTAATTTGTAATTGCACATTGCATTGTTTGCTTAAAAAAAAGTTAAAAATGGACTTTTAGCCCATTCGCATGTGAAATTTTCACAAGGGCCACCTAGTATACCATATAATAATTACTCTGTTGCATACGGGTGACAGAATCTCATGGAGAACAATACTTCTATTAGAGAATTTCATGTTTTGTCATTTTCAATGAAAGCTGGTGATCTTAATATTTCTATTTGGAAACCTTAAATATGGTTACAGCCGTAATCACAGTTATATATTTAGATTTAGATTTACACACCCGCATATATCTGTTTCTCTGTAACTTGTCCTCCATTGATATGTACCACATAACAATAACTGTCTCCAAACTGCTGGACCTGTTGCGATCTAAGAATAATAGAGTGTCCTTCCCACAATGCTTTGCATAGGTGTACTTTTTCTTTATATAGATGGAGCCCCTCTCATGCTTGTAGGGGCTTTTGATAGAATCCCAACACCCGGCAGCTGTCAGGCCCCGCCATCCATCAGAAGGGGGCACATGACCACGAGATGCTCGCGTGCCTCAATCCGATGGAGCTCCCCGTCGGTCCTCGATGCCTTGCCTCTGGGCCCCATCAGTCTTCCCAGTCTAATGGAGTCCCACTCCGACAGCACTCACCAGTGGGGACATTCTGGGGAGCATTGGCAGTGAATAAGAGGTGCTCCATCTGTAGCTGCTGTAGGTTACACTACTAATTGTGATGGGATACGACTGGTCCATCACCATCTGTCATCCCTTACACTACCACCAGATACTGAAGATACCAGAAGGTCGGTACCCTCCTAGTGACAATGATCTGGCTATTAGCATGTTTCAACAAAATGTTGGGGTTAATTTCAATACTCAAAATGTTCTTCTGTCATTCTGTCACCATCCATCAGTTCTTCTGTGAGGCTAAAGCTACATCTCCTGTTCTGGATTTACCATGTTTTATGTTGTCGTGTTTCTTAACACAGTGTTACTTGACGTTTGTCCATTCTTCATCAATCTGATGTCATACAAAAAAATTATCAGTGTCATATTGCAAATTAGATCAAAGGAAGAAAGAAAAAAAGCTTTCTCCACCTGCTCAACCCACAACATTGTCATGATCCTATACTATTTTATTGGTATATCCGTCAACACCATCAGACCAACTCATTCTCCTAGAACAGATTATGATTGTGATGTATACAACATTCGTCCCCATGGTAAATCCTCTTGTACTGTTTATATTTTATGCAATCAGGAAATCAGTGGAGCTCTTCAGAGATTTGTGGCACATTTGATAAGCCTTAAATTGGACAAAATTAGCTCCTTTCCAGTATCCATGTACATAAAACAAACCATGTTCTGGTATCCATCCTAGTCGATGACTGTTTCATACAAAAAAGAATTGGGCATATTGAATACGATCTTTGAAACAACCACAATACAGCCTCTTAGGGTCTTAAATGGTAATAATCCTGGCTTCAAACGCTCAGAGATATTTTGACATTTTCAAAATGTGTGAATGTATCTTATCCAGGGCAGTAGAGAGCCTGGCTGGGCCCAAGTACTTTTCATGGGGTGTGGCCTAATTGAGAGAGGCATGGCCATGCACCCTTAGAATAAAATACAGCCAAAATAGTGCTTTAAATACCTGCCTGGCAACACTGCAGCCCAGGACACAACCGTATGTGCAGGGTTGTGAAGTGCTGGAGCTGCCAGGTAATTGGGGCCCCAATAGGCTCCCCAATCAGACCTTGGCCCCGGCCTTAGCCACTGACGTTATCTTGCTATGCCCACAGTAACAAGCTTTTGATCAATATTGCTTCCAGAATGAGTACTGTGAACTGTAGTTCTATGAGTAAAGCATTTTCAGTACCAAATCTGTTGTCCTTCTTTTTTCCGTGCTGGTGGTACATAGATATCACCCCATCACTGCTGTGTTTATGGCCCTAATTACTCCACAGATTGGTACAGTACCTCGGAAGCCTAAGCTAGAACTAGCTAAAGGTGGACAGACCACCATAGTTACTAGAGCCTTGTATAGGACTGATGTTGCCTCTTAAAGCCCAACCTGTTTAATGAACCCCCTGAGTGCAAAACAGCCAAAATTCCAAGATAAGTGGGGGAAATTTACCATGAAAGATGATTACATCTGATCCCATGTATGTATAGGCTGAAAATACGAATGGAGAATGTAGCTGATTTACAAAGCTGCCATATTCTCCAGACTTGTATTTTCTGATGCATGTCTTCAGACAGATGAGGCTGAAGCATTGCATGGATCAGTCAGTTCCTTGTGAACAGTGTCACAGCGGATATCTAATGTTGCGTGTTTTGGATAGCAAATAACAAGCAAATGGATAAATCCAAACTTGCATGAATGTTAGCGCTAAGAATCTAGTATATCTGCACCCACACTTCTCTACTTCTGACTTCATTTATGATTGCTGTCAGCGGTGTTAAAACACACTTGTCATCAATTCATCAGTGTAACCTAGTTGACTTCAATCATAGTAGCATCATGTCTATTGGGGTAATGTTATCAGCAGAGCCACTGTAGATTAATCGAATGCGTAAGAGCTGGGAATATGGTAACTTCCACTTGGAGGATGGCAGATGATGGCTACCTGCTTGGAAAACAGCATCTATCAGTACTTTTATAATACATTTGAGTAATCAATTCATTAACAACATTCAAGGTGTCATCAAGTGTCTCTGACCGCCCTCCCCATTGGTGTCTCTGCTTCCTGCCTCCCCATGTACACTTATCATCCTCTCGTATGTACCTCCGACCATTCCCTCACTAAGCATGCCTCTGACACCCCTCACCATGAGTGTCTTTGCCTTTCTGATTCTCCATATGTGCCTACAATCTCCCTTCTCCATATGTGCCTCTGCCCCTTGCCTCACCAAGCATGCCTCTGATGCCCCTCCCCATGAGTCCCTCTGCCTACTTCCTCCTAATGTACACCTATCATCTCCCTTCCTCATCTGTACCTCTGCCTCCTGTCTGACCGACCATGCCTCTGACACCCCCTCCTCTTGAGTGCTTTTACCTCCCTATGTACACCAATCCTCTCCCCTCTTCATACAGTATGTACCTATGTCTCTAACTCCAATAGGGGCCCTGACTACTACTACACCAATTGTGTCTCTGGCCCCACTCTACATAAGCACCTCTGCCTCTAACCTCCCTATGTGTGCCTATGATCTCCCCTCCCCATATGTGCCGATGTTCTCCCCCAAGCATGGCTCTGACACCCCCTCATGTGTCCCTCTGCCTACTTCCTCCTAATGTGCACCTATCATTTCCCTTCCTCATCTGTACCTTTGCCTCCTGTCTGACCGACCATGTCTCTAACACCCCCTCCTCACTTGTGCTTTTACCTCCCTTTTTACACCAATTCTCTCCCCTCCCCATACAGTATGTACCTATGTCTTTATCCCCAATAGTGGCCCTGACCACTACTTCACCAATTGTGCCTCTGGCCCCACTCAACATGAGCACCTCTGCCTCTTACTGCCCTTTGTTTGCCTATGATCTCCACTCCCCATATGTTCCTCTGTTCTCCCCCAAGCATGCCTCTGACCCATCCTCCCCATGTGTTCCTCTGACTGCCCTCTTTGTGTGTTCCTCTGACTCTCTATCTGTGAAGGCTACAACAATTTTGCCTGATTTCATTTGTTTTCAATCTTTTTTGGGCTGATATATCGTTTGTAAAGTCGCAAATCATATGTGTTTTCCATCTGACGCACTGTCATTCTTGAAAGTCTACATCACTTGTACTGCACCATTGATTTATCGAAATCACATGGAATCAGATGTGATCGGCAGCAGGGGGAGAACTCACACCAGATGCAGGTCCAAATGTTGCAGGCATAGATCCGGGTGGTGGATGCCATGCAGAAAATTCATGAGGAACAAGATGGTGGTGGAGCGCTTAAATTTAGAGAAAATAATAAATTGTAATTTGATCAATTGGGTATTACATAAAAGATATACTGTTTAATCTATCATGAGCACATTAGTACAATAATAAAAGCACAATAAAAAGCACAATATACTGTAACTTGCATGCAGTAATAAACTGAATAAAAATAACAACCCCTGTAGGAATTTAAATGTGGACTTAGGATGGTTTGGATAAAGTCTCACTTGTTCCTAGTACTACTCTCCTATTGAACAGTCATTTGTTTAACTGAAATGGGGGGTATCCATATACCTGACTGGCACCCTGATGTCTCTATTCCCGTCGTGAGGAAAGAATGGTTACTAGAGCCTTATATAGGACTGATGTTGCCTCTTAAAGCTCAACCTGTTTAATGAACCCCTGAGGGCAAAACAGCCACAATTCCAAGATAAGTGGGGGCAATTTACCATGAAAGCTGATTACGTCTGATCCCATGTATGTATGGGTATGACTACCAACTGGACTTCTAAAGGGAACAGTCCATCTCGTCAGTGTTTGCATATATTCTCTTCCACCCAGGGTGCGGAGTATATATATCTTTTTTCTGAGAAAATTCATGAGGATCTGCCAAAAATTGCTGAGAACATTGTTAGTGTGTACAAATGATCAACAAAAAAGGGAGTAGGGAAGAAAACCAGCTCAGAGATTTCACAGAGACTTGCTTGTGAGCAGGAGTATCGGGACACAGGTGCTGTGCTTTTAGTGGGCTCAAGTAACCACACTTACTTTCTATTCCCGACTTGCGTTCACATAACAGTTTCTTTGTACACCATGGGCGATAAGTATCACAGGCTTCTCAATATAAAATGTGCAATGAAAACTTACATTAGCGTTCTGTCACGCGTACACGTAACAGTTTCTTTAGGATCCACTGCACGGACTCCAAGATCACGGCAAACAACTTTATTTCACAAGCAGGGTATTCACACACAAATAAAACCAACAGGTGTCACCGTAGTCTTCCAGCCAGCAAAGTTGTTACAAAGTCCCCCGGGCGCTGCAGACGGGGATGCTTGCTTCCAGACCACGGACCGGCACCTGTACATGAACTTCTGATGGTGGGTGACGTCAGGGAACCACGTCAACGTGTTTCGGACTACCTCCTTTTTCAAGACGTGCTGCTCGTTATCCCCGGTTCATTATTTATAGCAGAAACCGGTGTCACATGATCTTATTTTCTCCAATTCGCACATACCTATATCCCGGCTCAGTACTTATGTTACATTCTAATTGCACTTTTCCCAAAGCCAATATTTATTGCACATACACACTATCCAATCTTGGTTTCAAAAACCGCACTACATAAATAAATAAATATCTATGAGGATACATATGACACATTATAAATTAAATATAAAAGTACAAAAATGCAAAGATATAAAAATACAAAAATACAAAAATACACATACATAAAATCCTCTATTAAAAATTTGTATGCAATATATTCATAATTAGTTGGTGCAAAACTTCATAATTTAGAGCCGGGATAAGGGAGCATAAAAGACAGACAAACAAGAATAAAAACAGATTAGTAAACCAGGAATACACTGTAATAAAAATGTTAAATGAACCATTTGTATTCAAAGTCTACATTGAGACCTCTTGGGATCAGGGTTTTAAGTTCGAATATCGTCTTCATCTCAAGTTTAGCCAAGTCTTGTTCAGTATTTTTAGTGCGCCACTTTTTATTGCACATTTTGATCCCACAGAAATTCTTTAAGTGGGTAGCGTCACAAGCATGGTGTCAGCGCAGGCGGGTTCTGTGTTCCCGGCTGTGACCGTGGTGGACCAGTGGAGGGCGCTGGAGAGCCAAAGGCAGAAGGTTTGATGTAGGACATACACGGGGAGATCAGGGCACAGCGAACCAGAGAGTTGATGAAGACCAGGAACAGGGGCGCGGAGTCTAACCTGCCAGCCGTATTCACCAGGGAGCCCCGCAAGGAACTTTGGACTTAGCTGCTTCTGACAGGCAGGTCGCGGCCCCCTGCCCTGGTCCTCTGGACGCAGGCAAGGGAGAGGATACTGGAGGTAATAATGAAGAAGAAAAGGCAATCTGGAAACTGCGGAGGATTGCACAGGATGTCGACAACTGAGGTAGACTGTGGTGCCGACAATGGTGCCGACGGCTGGTGGATGGCTCAGGTATATGCTGGAGCAATAGGACGTAGATGGTAAAGTCTCTATAGAGCACAGCAGCTGAATGTCGACGCTGGTGTCGACGGAGCCAGTCGCTAGTTCAGGACAAGATGGAGAATGTCTCTGAAAGGCTTGGAAGCCAATGGTGGTAATGGCGAGGCACCTGTACTCGACTGCAGAGGTGGAAAGGCAGGAGTCTTCTGGAGATGGATAACCCAGGTAGGTATAGCGGGTGCAGGTAACGCTGGAGAGAAACACAGGAGAGCCTGGAGATCTCGGAGTCTTGGGAACTTCTCTGTCACAGGAGAATACTGAGAGCAGGTAAGCAATTGTTCAAGACAAGGAAGGAAGGCCGCAGACCGGCTTTATCCCCCTTGCTTGTCTGTGATTGGCTGCCGGCTGCAGCACCAATCAATGCTGGGGAAAGGAGCACACACCTTGATCCAGGTACAGGTGTGTGGGTCAGAGGTGACGTGGATGGACAGCGGGGATTGGTCTGGGGAATCAGCTGACTTGAGAGTGTCATGGCGGCACCCATGCTGCCCGGGAACGGCGTGCGCTTGGTAGGGAACTATGGCAACGGACCGCGGGGACACAGGGGACATCGCGCCACACATCAGAAGCCCTGCGGATGACAGGCCTCTCACGCAGTACCGACCATCGAGATGGTAATGAGCGATGTTTCCGATGTTGAGATCTGCGGTTTGTGACAGTACCCCCTCCTTTTAGGGTGGGCACCGACCACCCTTTGGGTTTGGAAGGATGTTCCTGATGGAACTTTTCCCTTAGACGAGGAGCATGAACGTCTTCAGCATTAGTCCAACTTCTCTCCTCAGGACCATATCCCTTCCAGTCAATGAGATACTGAAGGCGTCCATAACGATGGCGAGAATCCACGATCTTTTTTATCTCAAATTCAACTCCTCGCTCAGTTCTGACTTGCGGTGATACTGGGGACGAGGACTGGAAGCGATTAAGAATTAGAGGTCGTAGCAAAGAGACATGAAAGGAGTTGGGAATGCGCAAAGACTTGGGTAATTTTATTTTGTATGCTACCGGGTTGATCTTCTGTTCGACAATATATGGACCTATGAATCGGGGTGCAAATTTCATCGAGGGGACCCTCAGTCGTATGTTTCGGGTGGAAAGCCATACTTTGTCACCAGGACGGAATTCTGGTACTGCACGCCTCTTACGATCCGCAAAGAACTTGTAACGAACAGAAGCTTTTTTCAGATTGAAGTGCACTTTTTTCCAAATTTGTGAAAAGTGTCTCAGGGCTGCGGTAGCTGCTGGCACTTCGATGGTTGTTAATGCCTCGAAGGTGGGTGGCCTGGGATGTTGGCCATAAACTATGAAGAAGGGGGAGTGACCTGTGGATGAATGGTACCTGTAACTATGAGCAAACTCAGCCCAATGGAGTAGCTTGGCCCAATCATCTTGGGAAGATGAGATGTATAGCCGTAGGAATGTCTCGAGGTCCTGATTGACTCTTTCTGTCTGGCCATTGGACTGCGGATGATAAGCAGATGAAAACTTCAATTTAATTTGAAGGGCTGAAGACAGTGCTCGCCAAAAGCGTGCCACAAATTGCACTCCTCAGAGACGATTTCTGTAGGCAGGCCATGGCTTTTGAAGATGTGCTGCACGAATAACTGCGCCAAACTAGGAGCGGAGGGTAACCCGGAGAGGGGTATGAATCGGGCCATCTTCGAAAAACGGTCAACTACCACCCAGACGGTGTTGTATTCTTGGGACTTGGGTAACTCTGTGATGAAGTCCATTGAGATGTGCGTCCATGGACGCGTTGGGATAGATAAGGGGCAAAGTTTCCCAGCAGGAATTTGACGAGGGGTTTTATGCTGGGTACAAACAGTACACGATGCCACAAAGTCTTTGACGTCTTTTCTCATCTGGGGCCACCAGTAAGAACGTTGGAGGATTTCAAAAGTGCCCTGGACGCCAGGGTGTCCGGAGAATAAGGACTTGTGAGCCCAGGACAGCAGTCTTTGGCGGAGCTCAGGGGGTACAAGAGTTTTGCCAGGAGGAGGTACCGGAGAAATTTGCGTGGGAGCAAATGCGATGGGGTCAATGATGGGATGATTCTCTGGTACTAGAGGATCCTCTTCCATGGAACGAGATAAGGCATCGGCCTTTACATTTTGAGAACCAGGACGGTACAAGATCTTGAAAGAAAATCTGGAAAAGAATAAAGACCACCGGGCCTGACGAGGATTCATACACTGAGCCGACTGTAAGTACAGGAGATTTTTATGATCAGTGTATATGATGACTGGAAACTTGGCACCTTCCAGGAGATACCTCCATTCTTCGAGTGCTAATTTAATAGCCAGTAACTCCTGGTCGCCTATGGAGTAATTTCTCTCTGCTGGTAAGAATTTGCGTGAGAAAAAACCACAGGGATGCTGTTTCCCATCCTCGGATGTCTGAGACAGTACTGCACCTACCCCTATGTTAGAGGCATCGACTTCTAGGGAGAAAGGTCGTTCCATATCAGGCTGGGACAGGATGGGTGCAGAGATGAATGACTGTTTCAGCAACTGGAATGCCGACAAGGCCTCTGGGGACCAGACAGACGGGTTGCTACCCTTGCGGGTGAGAGCCGAAATAGGAGCAATCAGAGTGGAGAAACCCCGGATGAATTTTCGGTAATAGTTGGCGAAGCCAATAAAGCGTTGTACGGCTTTCAATGTAGTGGGTTGAGACCACCCAGTGATGGCTTCCAATTTCTCGGGGTCCATGCTCAGTTGTGACCCGGAAATTAGGTATCCTAGAAATGGGACAGAGGGTACCTCAAATGTGCATTTGGAAATCTTGCCGTAGAGTCGATTTTTTCTGAGACGGAGGAGGAATCTTTGACTTGGGAACGGTGTGAATGTAAATCTCTGGAGAATATTAGAATGTCATCCAAATAGACCACAAGACAGACGTACAGCATGTCCCGGAAGACCTCATTAACGAATTGTTGAAAAACAGCTGGGGCATTGCAGAGGCCGAAGGGCATCACTAAATACTCGTAGTGACCATCCCTCGTATTGAATGCAGTCTTCCACTCATCACCCTTGCGGATACGTATCAAGTTGTATGCCCCACGGAGGTCCAGCTTGGTGAAGACAGTGGCACCTTTCACTCGATCGAATAATTCTGTAATCAAGGGGAGCGGATAGCTGTTTTTGACTGTGATGTTATTTAACCCTCTGTAATCAATACAAGGTCGCAGACCACCATCTTTTTTTTTTACAAAAAAGAATCCTGCGCCCGCTGGGGACTTTGAGGGCCTGATGAAGCCTTTCTGTAAGTTCTCACGAATATATGTAGACATGGCTTGAGTCTCAGGGACCGATAGGGGGTATGTACGTCCCTTGGGAGGAGTCTTTCCAGGAAGGAGGTCAATTGGACAATCCCACTGACGGTGGGGCGGCAGTGTGTCGGCTGATTGTTCACAGAACACATCAGCAAAGTCTCTGTAAACTTCGGGGAGACCAGGCACAGAGGTGGCCACGGCAGAGCGCACAGGTATCACAGGATTAATGCAATGTTGATGACAATGATGGCTCCATTGCTCTAATTGTAAAAGCGACCAGTTGATGGTGGGGTTGTGGAGCCTGAGCCAGGGAAGACCCAACACAATATCATAAGACGCTTTAGGAATGACAAAAAATTTAATGTGCTCTTGATGTAATGTGCCCACTTTCAGCAGAACCGGTTCGGTACAGGCATGTACCTCACTGCCCGGAATTTTACTGCCATCCACTGCTGTGACAATGAGATGAGGATGTAGAGGCATCACGGGAATTTGTAACTTGGTAACCAGGTGTTGAGAAATGAAATTCCCTGCCGACCCGGAGTCGACCAAAGCGGAGCTTGATCTGAGTCCAGCAGGGGTCTCTAGGGACACTGGAAGGGTAAAGTCAGTACAGGGAGGAGACTTTGAGACATGACCTAACCTAACTCCTCCGTTACAGGTTAGGCCCTGGAGTTTCCCGACCGCTCGGGACAATCATTGATGAAGTGACTGGGAGCAGCACAGTAAATGCAGAGTTTGTTGCGCTGTCGACGGGAACGCTCCTCAGGAGTCAGGCGTGATCTACCTATTTGCATTGGTTCTTCACTCACAGGGGACTCTGAGCGTACTCGAGGAGTAAACTTGGGAATTAACTTCTTTTGTTTCTCTAGACCTCTTTCTCTGAGGCGGAGATCAATCTTTACACACAAGGAGATTAAGTCTTCCAAGGAATCAGGAAGATCGCGGGTGGCCAGTTCGTCTTTAATGCGGTCTGATACCCCTAGCCAGAACGCGGCTGTCAGGGCTTCGTTATTCCATTGTAACTCAGAGGCCAAAGTCTGGAACTGGATCACATATTGTCCCATGGATCGGGGCCCTTGTTTGACCCGTAGTAAATCTGTGGATGCTGAAGTAGAGCGTCCAGGTACATCAAATATACGGCGGAAAGTCTGTAAGAATTTGCCATAGTCTGACAACAGGGGATCAGATCTCTCCCATAACGGTGATACCCAATTGAGGGCGGAGCCAGTTAGCAAGGAAACCATGTAGGCTATCTTAATTCTGGCGGTAGGGAAATTGTGTGGAAGAAGTTCAAACTGGATCTGACACTGGTTGATAAACCCCCGGCAGAGTTTTGGATCGCCGTCATATTTGCTGGGAACTGGTAGCAGGAGACGAGAAGGTAAAGCAGCGGGTGGAGACAGATTCCCCTGGGTAGTTGACACAGGAGTCGGCAATGACTGCTGCAATGTGTCCAATCGATTGGATACCTCTTGAAGGAATTTTATCACTCGCTGCTGCGTGGCTTCTTGAGTCTCTATTCGGGCGGTAACATTTTGAATGACCGTTGGTCCCACACTGGGGTCTTGAGCCGAGTCCATCGGTCTTGAACAAACTGTCAGCGCAGGCGGGTTCTGTGTTCCCGGCTGTGACCGTGGTGGACCAGTAGAGGGCGCTGGAGAGCCAAAGGCAGAAGGTTTGATGTAGGACATACACGGGGAGATCAGGGCACAGCGAACCAGAGAGTTGACGGAGACCAGGAACAGGGGCGCGGAGTCTAACCTGCCAGCGGTATTCACCAGGGAGCCCCGCAAGGAACTTTGGACTTAGCTGCGTCTGACAGGCAAGTCGCGGCCCCCTGCCCTGGTCCTCTGGACGCAGGCAAGGGAGAGGATACTGGAGGTATTAATGAAGAAGAAAAGGCAATCTGGAAACTGCGGAGGATTGCACAGGATGTCGACAACTGAGGTAGACTGTGGTGCCGACAATGGTGCCGACGGCTGGTGGATGGCTCAGGTATATGCTGGAGCAATAGGACGTAGATGGTAAAGTCTCTATAGAGCACAGCAGCTGAATGTCGACGCTGGTGTCGACGGAGCCAGTCGCTAGTTCAGGACAAGATGGAGAATGTCTCTGAAAGGCTTGGAAGCCAATGGTGGTAATGGCGAGGCACCTGTACTCGACTGCAGAGGTGGAAAGGCAGGAGTCTTCTGGAGATGGATAACCCAGGTAGGTATAGCGGGTGCAGGTAACGCTGGAGAGAAACACAGGAGAGCCTGGAGATCTCGGAGTCTTGGGAACTTCTCTGTCACAGGAGAATACTGGGAGCAGGTAAGCAATTGTTCAAGACAAGGAAGGAAGGCCGCAGACCGGCTTTATCCCCCTTGCTTGTCTGTGATTGGCTGCCGGCTGCAGCACCAATCAATGCTGGGGAAAGGAGCACACACCTTGATCCAGGTACAGGTGTGTGGGTCAGAGGTGACGTGGATGGACAGCGGGGATTGGTCTGGGGAATCAGCTGACTTGAGAGTGTCATGGCGGCACCCATGCTGCCCGGGAACGGCGTGCGCTTGGTAGGGAACTATTGCAACGGACCGCGGGGACACAGGGGACATCGCGCCACACATCAGAAGCCCTGCGGATGACAGGCCTCTCACGCAGTACCGACCATCGAGATGGTAATGAGCGATGTTTCCGATGTTGAGATCTGCGGTTTGTGACACATGGCTATTCTTGAAATGCAGGGATACGTTATGTAATTCATTTCCCTTTTTAATGTTTCGGATATGCTCTCCTAAGCGTTCTTTGAGCATCCGCCCTGTTCTCCCCACATATTAGGAACCGCAAGAACATTCCAACAAATATACGACATTCTTGCTGCCACAAGTGATTAAGTCTCTTATTTCATATTCAACATTAGTCACATTAGATTTATATTTAGTGACTTTTTTCTCTGTTTTTACTATTTTACATATGGTGCATTGTCCACATCTATAAAAACCTTTTGATGTGATTCTGCTTGGTCTGGTGTCTTTAGGTAAAGCGCTTTTCACAAGCATGTTCCGTAAATTTTCTGCTCTCCTATACACAAATCTAGGACCCGTGCCTAGGAAAGGTTGCAGTTCTGGATACTTAATAAGAACATTCCAATGTTTTCTTATAATATATTCTATGGTTTTATGGTGGGAAGTGTATTTAGTAATGAAACTAATCTCATTAGCACCATTCTTAGAGTTTCTCTCTTTCTCTTTCAATAATGTGCTTCTAGATAATTCAGCACAAATGATGGCTGCAAGCTTCCGCAGCAGGAACCAGATGGTGCAAACACCACAATCACCACCTCCCCCAAGGGTAGAGCATCCTGGGCCTTCACAGCCGCCTGAAGCACCTCAAGGCAGACCCGCCACTCATCAAGGCAATCTAAAGGGTCAGCCAAATGAATGCGCGGAAAGTAAAATTTTGTTGTATTGTTTTCTTCAGTTATTTCTTTCCTATCTTCTCCTTGTTTGCTGTCCCCATGTTTTGTGGCCTGAAATCTATCTTGTCCCTTGCTCAAACAATCAAAATAACAAGGTCACGGAGTAAAGTTTGAGGGTTTCGATCCCTTGCTGCCTTCATTACTGGTGGCAGGGCATTCAGTGTAGCCACGACCTGGCACTTCATCATCTATCTGTTATTGTGCAGATGTTTTTTATGTAGGGATATTTTGTGTTGCCTTTGATGTATTTTGTCATTTTTTATTTCTTATGGTGTGTATGTATGTATGTATTCAATAATTTCTATAATTTCATTGAGATGTGCAATGTTTTGTAAACATTTTAAAAGACCTCAAGGGGATGAATGGATTTCTAAAAACTTAACTAGTGTGTTTGTGGATGAAGGCAATGTGTCATGTTTGGTGTTTAAAATGTATTTGAGCATCAGGGGTTAATATTGTTTGTAAAAACATTTGTTATGTTGGCCTTTGGCCTATGAGTTATAGGATCAAAACCTCTAAGGTGGACATGCATTTTTGTTTAAAAAAAAAGTTGACATGGTAAACTTTAAACAATTACTACATAGACAATGTATTTGCCAACCACGTCCACTTACATGGCATGATCCGCGAGCCTTACTCTACACTTGAAACACTGTTGTATTTGTTTGAAAATCTCAGCCCCTATATAATCCTCACACTGTCCATTTTGACCTTTGATAGGGTGTGGGGATTGAGATGCAAAGGAGGATGCAGAGGAGTGACAATAACAGAATAGCAACAGATCAGTGGCTACGCAGAGTAGGGAGGAGGAGGAGATTAGCAGGGCCAGTGTGAGGGATGTGGAGGAGGAGGACAAGGTGCAATAGCAACTGACGACACACGTCATCTCAAAAATAACTGCACAAATGTATGTAAATCCCCATAATTATCAGAGATAAACATAAAATGTTTAGACAAAGAGTAAAGTTTATAGTTGGGAATTCGTAGACCTCTGTCTGACTTTGGGCGCATCAGTTTTGAGATGGACATTTTAGGTTTCTTACCATTCCATAGGAATCTGGACATTGTTAAGGAGGAGAATGTCTGTTCTAGTTAAAATGGAGGAAGTAGAATATCTTGGGGAAGATTACACTTTTCAGGACAGAGAGAGTGGGAGTTTGGTCCAACTCTCCAATTGTGTGGTGATTTTAGTGTATAAGGGTGACAGATTGGTTTTGTAAAGCTTGTAGGGGTCCCTGGTGACCGGAATTCCCAGGTACTTGATATGGGAGGACTGGATTTAAAATTTCGATAGAGTAGGATGGGAGAGAGAGGATTTAGAGAAGGGTGAGATATGGAGAAGCTCTGTTTTATTGATGTTAATTTTATATCCTGAGATGGGGCTAAATGATTCAATAATATTTATTCATATTCGTGATTGATGACACAGGATTGGAAACAAACAACAACATGTCATCGGCAAATAAGGCAAATTTGAGCTTTACCTGTCCGATGTGAATATCTGTAATTTAAGGAAGGATCTACGGGCAATAGTGAGTGACTCAATTGTGATGGCAAAGAGTGGGAGACGGGGCATAACAAAAAATAGAAATGAAGTATAAAACAACAGTGCTGTCCTAATTTAAATTCTTGAAAGTGTTTCAATATCACCGGCAATAATATTCAGTCTAGCAGTTTCATTATTCATCCAGGCACCCCTCACCACCAAACTGAGCTAGTGGAGGTGCCCTAAATGCACATAAAGGTTTCTTTCACATATGGCTATTCGCTCAATGGATGTGCATCAGGGTTTCCTTCCTGTGCCAATGATGAATAATAAAATCAAGAATCCTTTACTTCCATTTGACCATCCGATCAGACTTTTGAACAGATACTGACCTTAACAACAGGCCCTATTTTCATATCAAGGTTTCTTTAGATGTAAAATGCTGAGTTTCACTGGATGAAAATACACCTCCACATCACGTCCCCTTTAATAGTGGACTCACCTCAAACAGAGGCCCTATATGTCTCAGAAAGGTATCTTTAAAACTCCACCTCTGCCAGAAAATTTTCAAAGATTTTCAGATCAGGATGAACCAGGGATGAGAGTACATAAAAGTAAAAAATAAGCAAAAAAGTTAATCAAAAACACTAAAAACACCTCATTGTAGAGACCATCAAACACTTCTTCAGCATTTGGTATAGAAGAAGGTGGTGAAAAAGATGGTAAACATACAAATGGTCTCAAACAATGACAGGTGTCCCCTCAACTCATTGACATGTTTCTGGCACCTCAGTGCCATTTTTCAAGGTGTAGAGGGTATGTGAACTATGCTGGTATTTATACCTGCATGTATAAGAGCTGGATCCAAAACATGGGGTTTATCTAAACACAGAAAAAAATAAGAACAAAACTCCCTATCTAATATAGAAGTTCCCCCTCATATCTAAAATCCCCCTGTATATATATATAGCACGTTCGGACAAAGGGCCTTATTGTGGTTCACTCCTTATGGCAAATTCCTTCTTAGATGGACAAAACACTGCAGGGGGCAGGGCCATATTTCCCACTAGGCCCTAGAGGCATAGGCCTATGGGTGGCACCTGCAGGGAGCGGCATGACATCCCCGCTCAGGGGGGGGTTGCAAATTACAGCCACTACTCCCTATATCCCCAGCAGCCAGCTCTAGCCCGCCTTCCCCAACTGATGCCAGCACTGACCTCACCGGCCCCACCGTCCGGCGTTCTCCGCAACTTCCAGTCAGTCTGCGCAAGTTATGTGAGTGAGGACTGTGAGGGGATGAGCTGTGTGCGGCCGAGCAAGGCACTCCTGCCGCGCCAAAAGGAGGAAAGCGCCAGGCAGCCGTCCATACTAACAACAACGCCGCTCAACAGCCATCAAGTTAGAGGTGAGGGGTGGAGGGTGGGAGAGATAGACCTGGCTGCCACATTCTATTTCTTGAGGTTAAAAGTTAGTTTTACCTCCCTGCAGAGGCAGCCCATTCCCTGTCCTCCTACAAGCCTCTGTCCAGGTCACGAGCCTGAACAGCTGCTGTGCAATGCAGCGTTTTGTAGTTGTCTGTGTGCCCTGGACTTCAGGGCAGACAGGCAACTACAATACTTGTGTCCGCTCGCTGCACTGCACAGCAGCACCACCACTGATCTCTGGTGCAGTGCTGAACCCCCGTGTCAACTGGCAAGCAGCATATAATTCCCCATAACAATGAGCATGCAATTCCCTGCTGAATTGAGCATGAAACCTCCCCCCCATGGCAAGGAGCAAAAAATGTGGTGCCTAGGGGAGGTCTGAAACTTAAATCTGTCCCTGGCAGAGGGGCAGATGTAAAATGTGCAGAGAGAATTAGTTTTGGGTGAGTTATTTTGTTTCTGTGCAGGGAAAATACTGACTGCTTTATTTTTACACTGCAATATAGATCTCACTTTGAAGTAAAACCCCACCCAAATCTAACTCTCTCTGCACAAGTAACATCTACCCCACCTGCAGTGCACATGGTTTTGTCCATCTAAGAAGGAATTTGCCAGAAGGATTGAACCAGAATAAGGCCCAAAATTAAAAGCATCAAATGGGTGGATAGTCCAATTACTAGTCTGCACCATGTTTTATTGCTGATTTTTAACAGCTGATTTAAATCATCTCTGTCTCTGTCCTCAGAGCGGCGGCCAGAAGTGCAAATCGCGAAAGTTTCATAAGGGATATCCTGATTGGTCCCACGTGTTGGAGCTCCATTTGGAACGCATTTGATCTGCAGAAAGGATGGGTATAAGGACATTCTCCATGATCATTAATCTCCAATTTGCGGACTCTATTTTGGACTGTCCAAAAATCATCTTTTATACAGGGAAATCTGGAGAGGGGGCATCCCTGACGAGTGCCTCTCTAGATGGGGAAGGGTGGTGAGAGGAAGCCATTGCAAGCTATTTGGGATGAGGGGTTCGTTTTATGGTTTGTAGAAAGGAGATGAAAGTGTGAGGGATGCCAAATGTTCCATAGTAGTGAATAAATGTGGCCATAGAACTAAGTCAAATGCTTTTTCAGCATCTATAGCTGGAATTAGGTCAAGGGATTCAGAACACACTGTCAAATAACGGGATTATGTGGCAGCTAATATTTTGCATACATTATGGACTGAGTGATGGCCCATGATGAAACCTGACTGGTCCTGATGGATTATGTGGGGTAGGGCAGGATTTAATCGCTCTGCTAGGATTTTAGTAAGAAGTCAATAGTCACAGTTCAGTAAGGAAATGGGGTGGTAGGATCCTGGGTTCGATAAGTCTCTACCTGGTTATAATAGTGGGCTTTAAGTGGGGAAGGAGGGAATTGTTGACTACTGTAGTATGGAATTAAAGACTGAAACTAAAATAGGGGCTATCCTGTCAGGGAACATTTGGTAAAAGTCACATGAGAATCCATCATGACTAGGGGCCTTGGCAGGTTTCAGAGATTTAATGGCCCTGTGGACTTTATCTAGAGTAATAGGGGTGGTTAGAGAGTTGTTGAATTGTGTAGGTAATTGAGGATATTGGAGAGTTGACCAATCTAAGGGGGGATGAGACAGGTTAGGGGTTACAACATTGGTTGGGGGGGAGTCGAGTTGAGTTGTAAGAGACAAATACAATAAATTGAGGTGTAAAAGTCAGCCATATCCTGGGAGATCTGGGCATTTGACATTGTTAGGGAGCCATTCGGTAGTGCCAAGGGATTAACCAACATAGCTGGATGGGTAGAATTTAAAATGTTTTTCAGTAGTTTGCTGGTTTTATTCCCAAATTTTTGGAATCGGTAGTTCAAGATAATTTTTAATTTATCAGACATGGCTTGAAGTGTGTTTTCGAGCAATGATTTGGCCTGGAGGTAGTTAGTCTTATTCACAGTGGTAGGATGAGCTAAAAGGATGAAGTAGGCATCCGTCAGGGACTCTTGGTATTTTATATATGGGATAAAGGGATTTTTTTTAGGTTTATTTCATTGGACATTATAACTTCCCTCTATACAGATTTTGCCGTCATCCAATACGGTGTCACTATTGTGGGAGTGGTAGTCTTCCCAAGCCAGTTGTAGAATGAGGTGTAGTGGGTAAGGTGAGCTGTAAACCTCTATGATCTGTATGGAGACAGTTCCCTAGAGGTTTGCAGTGAATTGTGTAATAATGCGTGGTCTGACAAAAGGATAGAGTGAATCTCAACTTCTTTCATTTGTGGAAAGAGGAAGGTTGGGACACATATGTAATCTATACGTGAAAATATATGGTGTGCGGCGTATAGACATGTATATTCGCTTTGAGTAGGGTGGAGGGCCCGCCATACATCTATCAGTTCTAGGGATTGGAGTAGGATGAGGATTCCAAATCTAGGGTTATGTCTCAGAAATCGGGTTTCAGAGGATCTTTCTAAGGTGGGATGAGAAGTTAAGTTAAAGTCTCCACAAAGTATAATGTGTGAATGTGAGGGAGAAGTAGAGTGATAATGGGGCAGATGTATTAAACCTTTACAAGAGATAAATGCAAGGGTGATAAGGAGAGATAAACATCCAGCCAATCACCTCCTCACTGACTTTTTTCAAACATAGGCTGTAACAGGGCAGTTAGCAGGTGATTAGTTGGACATTTATCTCTCCTTATCACACTTGGATTTATCTTTTGTTAAAGCTTAATACATCTGCCCCAATGTCTTTGTAAAACTGTTTGGAGTAGACATTAGGAGCATAAATGGAGCATAGTATATATTGTTTGTTGTGGATCCTTATAGACACTGGAAGATATCAGCCATCAAGATCTGAGAGGAGAGGACTTCTATGGGGATAGATTTTGACGCTAAGATGACAATACCCCTGGCTTTACTCGTGAAGGGGTCTGAGGCTACAAGTCTCCAATTCAGCATCTGCAGTTTAAGTATTTCAGGAGGGAGGAGATGTGTCGCTTGCATGCAGACATATCTAAATTCTTCTTCCGGACATAGAGCAGTACCTTACGACATTTCGCTGGTTAGTGGAATCCTCCCACGTTAAATGTTCCAACCTTCAAACTAGTCATGAGTTGAGCTGATTGCGGTTGTGAGAGATGAGCAATACATCCACTTCCTTGACATTTCGTGACCTAGGGTTACAAGGGGGAAGAAGGTGATGGAAACACAAACCTTGATGAGACATGGGGGACATACTGTACATATAAAAAAAAACTTATGATCAACATACCAGACATTAGAACATAGAGAATGACATTCCATGAATTAGGGATAAAACAATTAGAATTGGTAAAGTGCCAAATATTGAGGCACAACATAGGAGAAAATAACAGGAGCATAACCATTGTCCCGTGACCCAATACTAAGGGATGTGTAGAGAGTGATACAGACTGTGTGTATTAATATACCGCTGCTGGAATTGGGTCTTGATACTAGAAAAAGGAGTAGTCCCTGAAGTAAATAGGGAGGAAAAAAGAAAAAAATGGAAAGCTTCATCATGAAGATCAGGCGAAAGCTGCATCAAAAGTGCTGTCTAAGGCAAAATTGTGAGGCTAAGGGCTGGAATAGGCCAGGAGAGGAGTCTATACGGATGTCCTCTTTGTGTTCTGGAAAGGATACTCAGATGGTCATGCTGGGGGATCGCAGATATCACCTGATGCTGCTGCCCTCATTTCTCTTAAGTATTCTTCTGCGTCATTTGGCATGAAGAAATCGTAGTGTGACTCTTCAGTGAAGATTCTTAGGTGTGCAGGGTAAATAAAGGCGAATTTGCGCTTATCAGCGACCAGCCTGGTGCAGACCGGGGAGAAGGCTTTTCTCATCCATGACAATTCTACCAAGAAGTAGTGAAATAGATGGATGGTTTTCCCCTCCCATATGAGGTTAGGAATCTTGCGAGAGGCCCTCTAGAATGTTACTTTGTATAGATAGTTCATACACCGGAAGAGGACCACTCTGGGGTGGGAGTGGTTGGGCTTGCGAGGGGGACCTACCCAATGGGCTCTTTTTATTACAAGATCTTTGCATTCAGATTGAATATTTAGTAGCTGAGGTAATGTCTCTGTCACAAAGGTAATGAGTTATGGGCCTTTAACAGATTCAGGAAGGCCTACTATTTTGCCATTATTCCTTCCTTCCTTCTTGAATGATTCTCCATATCATCCCAGAGCTAATGGTTTTATTTCTGAAGACCCAATATGCATGTCATGGTTCAGTGCCCAATCCTCTTTTCAGAGACAGACACTCTGACAGTGAGGTGCCAAAGCTGCTGAGTAATTTCTGCCACAGCTTTGTTAAGTAAAGAAGACATGGTGGACTGTATGGCATCCACAATGTCTCTATATGTCACAGAGCAGGCAGGGTCCCTTGGTACCTGAGAGTCGGAGGATGTCTGAGCCTCTTCTGCATGCTTAGAAGCCGGGGAAGGAGGTGCCGATTCTGGCTCCGGCCCCATATTAGATTCCGGATGGTGCTTCTCACTGTGCTGCTGCTGCGGCTTCTGCGAGCCCCCCCCTCCCCCCCCCCCCGAGCCAGGAACTTGTCCATGCATCTCCCTGATGCGCCGGGTGGTTTGGAGGCTAATAGCCATGCCTTTTTTGCGGGTATGTGGGTCTGGTGATGGATTTATGCCGCTTTGACTGCTCGCGGCATGAACCAGAAGCGGAAGTCATCTAAAGTCTATTCTTAGCAATAAATTTACTGGTTATGAGAAGTAGCAGAGTGTTAGGAAAATGGAAAGTGTTTTACAACCACAACACTATATTTGTGCATTGTAAATATATTCTGTGTATTAAATGTAAAAGGGAGGCTAAATTAAATGGCCCAATTCACTTGTCCCATCTTGCTTCTTTTCACCTGATTCCGATGGATCGGGCCGACAAATCATTGGAAAAGTGGCCAAGTGGCTGTGTTTGCCACCTGATCTGATCCAATGTGCATAGGCGAATCTAAGGGGTGGTCCGGGGGTGCACCGGACCACCCATTAGACCGCCAGCCGCATAAAATTTAAAGAAATGACAGCCGGACAGAGAGAGCTGTGCGCTGCACGGCTGTTTAGTCTAAGGCAGTGGTCGCCAACCCACTCGACCACTCTGAGGCTGCCCGGCCGCCCTCCCTCCATCCGCCGGCACCTACCCGTCCATCCGTCTCCCGCCACCGCCCGTCTGTCCCTCAATCTTCCGCTGCTGCTGCAGCCTTCCCCTGAGAGAAACTAGAAGTCATATTTCACCTCTAGCGTCTGACAGGGAGCACAGCGCTAAGCGCTGCAGCGTTGTGCTTCCTGTCAGACACTAGAGGTGATATATGACCTCTAGTGTCTGTCTCCTCAGAGGAGGAGGAAGCATGTGCCCCCTGTCATTTCTAAGGCCACATTGAGAACCACGCCCACAGTCTCCTCCTCCATGGAAGCCGCAGCTTCCATGGGACTACCACCTCACCCTCCTCCTCCACAGGACCCGCCTCAGCCTCCTCCATGTGACCGCTGCTGCCTGACACTGACCATCGAAACCCTTGCTGCTGCCATAAGTACAACTTTTGTATACTGTATTCTTATATTCAATATATCTTTCCCCCATTCTTCGCTATCTCTCTTTCTTGCCCCCCCACCCTCTCTCCTGTTTCTCTCTCTCTCTGTCTCTCCCCTCTCTCTCTCTCTCTCTCTCCATCTCCTCTCTCCCTCTCCATCTCCACTCTCTCTCTGTCTCTCCCCTCTCTCTCTCTCTCTCTCTCTCCTCTCTTTCTCTCTGTCTCTCCCATCTCTCTCTCTCTCTCTGTCTCTCCACTCTCTCTCTCTCCATCTCCCCTCTCTCTCTGCACTGTCACCTGTCACTGTTCCTGCACTGTCACTGTTCCTGCACTGCACTGTCACTGTTCCTGCACTACGGCTTTTCTAGTATATGTGTATCTTATTTTATGTGAGTGGGCCAAATTATACTCCCAGCCCTCGGCCCAGGGTATATGCCGTATGGGGAGAGGAGTAGGTTTCTGTATGTGCCATGCTGGTATTGCGGAGTTTGCTAAAATGTGCAATGGGCATTACGGCGTGTGGTCTAAAGTGTAATACCACGCCCATTTTTGTGATGCCCCGCCTCCTTCCCATGAGGCCACGTCCCCTTTTGGGCGCGCCGCTTGGCAGCGCAAATGTCCACCCTGCTTGTGTATTTGGATTTAAGACCAACCATTACCATAATTTTAGATTCACCAATGTGTAGTGCTGTGCGCATGAGATCAGAGCCGGAGATCCTATGTGCAGCACATAGGATAAATCACAATCGAATCATTCATCAGGTTCATCGCACATTGCGGGTCATATCATATGTGAGCCCTCCCGCAGAGCTGCAGGGGGGAGTTCAAGGGAAATCGTATGCAACTTTCCATTCAGCCAATTTGCATTTGTATGGGGTCCTTACACCATAACATATTTAAAGATTAAGAGGGGTATTCAATCCGGGATTCTGACTGTCGGAATGTCCCAACAGTTGGAATCCAGGGCCGTCTTCATTCGATCTGACAGTAACTCGACAGTAGGAATTCTATGTTCTGACAGTCGAGTGTTGGAAAGTCTCCGGATCAGCAAAAACGGACGCAGATTGTCGAAAACGGCCGAGAATTTGACAGTCTGTAGCATTTTGAGACAAAACAGATCTGACTTTAAAAAAAAAAGTCAGATCTGGCTGCCTTCAATGCTATCGGCAACTGCAGTATTGAACAGGTGAGTGATTGAATACACCCCTAAAAGGCACAGATTGAATACCCCTCATAGGCACAGATTGAATATGCCCCTAATAGAGACACATTGTAAAGTACAAGTTAAAAAAGATTACAATATAAAATTCTGAAGCAAAAATTAACCAGATGAAAATGGAATCTTTTTAATGACCGTTGAGTAAATCAGTTTCCCAGAGCAGTTTGCTTGAGCGCTGTGATGACATGCTATTATAGTTGTCCTTAGAGGTCATTCATTAGCATACTGTATAATGAGCATACACAACCCTAGATGTGTATATAATCTGTTTCTGATAGATAAGAAGGCTGGGACAGGACATGTTCTACGGTATGCCAGCTATTGCACAGTATTTTACACCACAGCAGAGCATTAGACACTTATTTCAGATGCATTTGGAATATTACTGAAGTTTTGCACTTGCAATAACTCAGTATCAGCACAGTACCGTGTACAGTACAGCAGGTAGAAAATTAATTTGTGCAGAGAAATTGTAACAATTTATGTATACTTTATTTCAGCAAAGTGTCAGTTACACTGTTTGCATTTACAGGTAAGTGAATTTTTTTTAAATAATTTGGCCAGTTCATCATTAGACAAGTTTTTATCTTTGAAGTAAAAAGAATAATCATAAGGTTATTGTAGAAATATGCTCCAGTTTTTATGCAGTAATGGATATTTACTGATGGCAAAATATGCAATTAGTCCACATCAATATGGGGCTGTTTCTTCTTTGTTAGCAAATCAAAGAAAAACACACACTGGACAAAACCATGTTGCAGAATCTTGGTGTGGCAGGAGGAACCTGTGCAGAGAGACTCATGGTGCCCGTACACTTATGCAATTGGTTAGGAAGTGACATTGCAATGCTATGTCCCATCACATCCGATCGCATCTTGCGGTGCCTAAAGTACCCTATTCCAGCACCTGATGTTGCATGCCATCTGCTATGGCACATTGGTTGCTGGTAGAGGGCGGGCGGTGTCCATCTCAGTAAAGCAGTGTGGTGAAGGAACGCCAGCGGGTGGTGGGGGTCAGTGTCGGCGGCAGGATTTGGAAAAAAAAAAACAGTTCAAAATACTGGGCGTCCCTCTGATTGGCTGATATAGCACACTCTCAGCTAATCAGTGGGCATTCCAGTGTTTTAAACAGTTTTTTCTAATTCTGCCATTGGTTTGCATGGTCCCTAAAATGTGCATACAATCATTTGATTTATCGTACAGATGTGGTCGAAATCAAATGATTGTGTGCAATATCTCATAAGTATATGGGCTACATTACATTTTGGTGGGTTGTTTCCAAACTGAAATCCAAATTGCAGTGTAAGAATAAAGTTGTCGAAGATGCACATAGAAAAGCATCCAGTATTTACCCTGCATAGAAATCATATACAATAAATGCTTTTTATCCTCTTGCAATGCAACACGGTGCATTGCAAATTTTTTTAACCCTTAAAAATAGTTGACATGGTACTGTAGTATTGAATAAATGTAACGGCAACCTCTGTTATCACAATCCAATGTGTCCACACTGACGTCACGTTCAGTAAAGATATTATTGTTTCTCCACAAGACTGGAGATCACACCACATTGTAATGGTGACAAAATCAGATTGTTTCAGAAATATATCTCAGTGGTACAGTAGCTTGAATTTTGTTCATATGCTGTCATCGATGTTTGTGTCCTAATTTAGCCCTATGAGTGCCAAGTGAATGTGTCAAAATAGGTGTGAAAAATGCCCCCCAAAAACCTTTTTATTCATCAAAATGACCTACAGTATAATGTTACCTTATATAGGGAATATAATCTTTTTTTGCACATTTTTTATTTGAATTTGTGTAACAAATGTAAGCGATGCTGGGATTTTCAGCAGATATTCGAAAATGGCACTCAAAGAGTTAATATATAAGCTAACACAATTGCAATAGCAATCTATAATAAATGAAACTGTATTTATAGTAAAACCTATCTAGGTTTATAGAAAAAATAATCCATCCAACTATATAAAGGCTGCACAGGTTTGTTTTTGATTTGGTTAGCAGAGTGGCAGAAGCTTTGAAGGTAGAGCGGACCAAGGGCCTGATTCAGGTGTGGTTCGGGTCTGCGCATCCGTATCAGCAAATATACGCATGTGCAGAGATGATGTGAGAACGTCTTATGCGACTATCACAGTCAACGAGGCATTTGCGCACAGCAGGGCGGGAAGTGGGGGGTATACAAGGAAAGAGAACAAATATATTTGTGGCACGCTGGGTAAACAAATATGTAGAATTTGACTTTTATTACGTTTTAAATAGAGTGCTTTTTTTATACTGTGTATAGAGTAAAGCGTAAAAAAAAAAAGTCTGGTATTAGTACACTAAATAAGACTACAATAAAAGGTAACTTTTAATGGTTTGTTGTAAAATTACTGTTTTTACTTAAGCTAAATATATTAAAAATAAAGATTTGTGTGTAGAAACAAAGTGTGAATTAAAATAAAGCAGTGTGTTGTTGCATTGATGTGTGTGTTATTAATCTGATATATTGTTCATTAAAAATATTATAATGATCCTTAATGAGACGTGCAAATGTCCCATCGGCACATCTGGACCGAAGCTATCCGTGAGCTTGCTGCCGGTTTTTCAAGGATTAATTTTTTTCAATCTTCTTTTTTCAAATTTTTTTGCATAAAAATTCCGTAGTTCCCTTAATTCTCTAATAAACTATCAATATACAATTGATAAAAATAGGTTCTCGACCTCCATAAATTATGCTCCATCATAACGATATTGTAAGGGTTTTCCAACTAATTAAGGCTTTCCTATTCATATAGGAGGGTAATAACCTTTAAAGATATGACCCATACTCTGTACACACGAATATATGTTATGTGACCTACTGTATATTTCATTCCTGGTACAGGTTGAGTATCCCTTATCCAAAATGCTCGGGACCAGGAGAATTTTGGATAACGGATTATTCCGTATTTCGGAATATTTTAATATTTCAATGATGTATTTTGAAGTATCTTGCATTTATGCTGTATAAACACATAATATACACACAAATATATTTTATTACCACATAAAATACACACAAATATATTTTAATTGTTCAAAAAACAAGGTTTCAAAATGTGAAACAAAATTTGTGTACTATCTCAGCACTGAATTTGAATGCCAAGCAATCATTGTCTTGCACATATATAGTGCCAGTTACATATCATGTCCCCAGTGATGCTGTTACAAATGTCCCCAGTGAGTTTTTAGCAAAAAAAAATTTTTTTTTCACTTTCTGGAAAGTCCGTATTTCGGAATAATTTGGATAACGGATATTCGGATACGGGATACTCGACCTGTATGTAATTAACATAGAAATAACCACTTTGAAGTTTGCATTTGAAAACCCACTTAATTGGTTTTATTATGCTTTATGTTCTGCATATATGAATATATGATCTCTGTTTCCCATGGTATGAAATTAACAATAGAAAATAACCATTGTAAAGTTTACATGTAAAAGTCCATTTAATTGGTCTTATTATGCTTCAAATATTTCCTGTACACAATCCGATTTTATGTAAATATAAAAGTGATTTGGGGCCGTTTATTATATATTTTATATTACAATGTAATTTCATTCACATTTTCTAAAAATATCACACGCAGTAAATTATTATTATCAGTGAAACGTTAAACGGTATTAATGATAGTGAAATGCTATATGCGTTCCACAACTTTAAAGCACTTCCCCATCATACATACACTTGGAGCCCCGGAACCTTATGAACACTTTTTGCAATTGTTATCTCCCATAGAGAGCTGAATATACAGTATCTCCCATAGAGAGCTGAATATATATATATATATATATATATATATATATATACATGTATATATAGGAACACTAAGCTATAACTAATATCTCATATTGAGACATTTTTTCTTAAAAATTGGATTTCTAACCTAATATGGTGACCCAATCTATGTTTATTAGGTGTGATCGCAGGTTAAATCAATACCCAATTCTACTGAGCTCACCTAGCTCACACTATGTGGACCCCTTACTAGTGGTATGTATCATTGCACTTTATGTTTTGAAACCAGGAATTAGATTCAAAAACCAAAAAAACTACAGATGGAGCGCCCCTGGTTCTTGCCCGGGGATCGCCAGCATGCCTGCGCTGGCGATCGCCGGCGCAGAGGCTCTCCATCTGACTGGGACGCGCATGCATCCCTGCTCTTCTGTGGGCAGGTGGTCCCTGCCCGTCTCTACTTAAGGAAGACGGGCAGGGATAGGGGGGACAGTGGGGCGGCGATGGGCACCGGGGAAGGCGGCTGCTGGCGGAGGCTGGCGATAGAATCGCCAGCCCCTGCAAGAAAGAGGCCGGCTTCATCTATAAAAATATAGGTTCTGCACCAGTCTTTCATAGTTTGATCATTCCAGACTGGGAATATTTGTTTAAAGATCTTGAGAATCAGCAGCATTTTTCAATTGAGAATGGGTATGGGTATGCAATAATCTTTGTTTTCCCCTTATTCATCCTCAAACTCTGACCCTTGAATTTTTTCTGGGAGTATAAAGTTGGTTCCTTTCTTCTTTCCTCACCTCCGCCTCCATTTCACATTCATCAGTGGTGTACTTACCTTTTAGAATATATTGTTTCGATTTTATGAATTTTGGGAATATGTAATTCATTATGGCTTATTGTAATTTACAGTGTTGGCTGTGTGTCAAAACGCGTTAGCCCGCATGTGTTTATATGTGACCTTGACGTCTGACACCTGTGAATGAAAATATTCCATTGTATGCCACTGGATTTTTATATGTAGATGAATACCGTATTTTATAAAATTTGTTTCATAAACAATTGTTGATTCATTTAGATCGCCCTCTAACCCCCCCCCCCCCATCTTTATCTCTAACACTCTGGTCTCATCTAACAGAGGACCCTACAGAGATGCTGCTCAACTATTCTAGAGTGCACAGATTGGGGTACCCATCCTATACATATATATATATATATATATATATCTATAAGCCCAGTGGCCTAACTAGCTTTTGAACGCCCCCCCCGCCGTTAAAGGGAGGGCGCCCACCCACGCACTCCACCGCACCAACCCCCGCCCACCCACCCCGCCGCAACAACCCTCGCCGCCCGCCCGCCCCGCCGCACCAACCCCTGCCTCGCCGCCCATGCAATCCCCCCCATCCCCCGCAGTCTTACCTAAGCTCAGCGCGCTGGTCCCGGCTCAGTAGCGCACGCAGGGGGGGTTTCTGAAGACCCAGAAACCCCCCAGGAGTCTAAGGGCCCTAGTCTTAAAGCTGAGGGTTCCCTCTTTCCATATGTATAAGAATTTTAAAAATCGGCCCTTGGGAACCGGAGATATCTGACTTCAAAGCAGTGGTCCCCATCCAAGCCTGTTAATTACTCTTCCAAGTCAGATATTTCAGGTTCTCTCTGACTTAGGGTTTTACTGAGGATATATTCCAAAATCTGGGACTCTCCCCCTTTGATGGACACTAGTAGCTTGTCTCTACTCTTCCCAGAACCAGAGACATCAGCCTTCCAGCAGCTGGTTACTGCTCCAGCTCCACACACCTGGTATGTAGTTTTATATACTCGTTGGCAGATTGCTCTGCCTCCTGAACTCTGATCCCCTAGTCCCCAGTACCATTTGGTAGGTGGGATTCTCTAGTTTTTAATTCCATTAAAATCTAAGAAATCTTTTTCTGGGAACTGGAGATATCTGCAGTCAAGCAAGCTGTCCTCCCACCAGAAAATTATGAATAATAAGCCCACTCCACTATACACCCCTCCTCTGTGTATTAAACATCCTCCACCACCCTGGAAGTTATGTACCAGGGCCCCTTCATTCAGCCCAATGCCCCCTTCTCCCACCCCATCTCCCACCATCTGTGCAGTAAAGGGGTAATTAGTGGAAATTACTGATCCAGGCCCTACATGCTGAGCGGTTGATATAATACCCCCTACCACCTGGGGGACATCAAAGCTTCCCCCACCCCTACCGCTGGAGGGTCGGTAGGTGCCCCAATACATTGCTATGCCCAGGGGTCTACATTGCTGTTGATGCCCCTGTATGTATATATTATATATATACACACACACACACACACACACACACACACATATATATATACTGTATATATATATATATATATATATATATATATATATATAATTTGTTATATAATATTATTATTTATATATATTTGGTCTATCTATAATATTTTAACTGACCCTGCATATACTGGGTCCCCTAAGTGTCCATCTCCGTGATTTGCTCCACCCCTCTGGAAACCCCCTTCTGAAAATCCTGCGTTTGCCACTGCGGCTCCCCCATGCAGCAGACAGTTTCAGAGAACTTTCTGCTACATGGGGGCGGACATTTTGTTGTGGTCCTCATTGCAGAAGAAGGGAGCCGGGACCAGCGCGTACTGAAGACTGACAGGTAAAGACTGTGGTGGATGGCGGCGGGGGGCGCTGTGCATGTGCGGGCGCCGGGGGCTGCATTGCTATAGTTACACCCCGCCGCCCGCACATGCACAGCGCCCCCCCGCGGTCGCGGGGGCTGCGGTGCTATAGTTACGCCCCTGTATAAGCCATTTTGCTATTGCACATCATCCCCTCAGAGGTTTACACTATCGCATGATTGTCACTGTCCCCCTTCTATTCGAGGAAGTAACAGAGGTTTAAAACTAATTCAATGCGAAAATCGGTGGATAGCTAGATTGGATGTGCTTCAGCCAAAAGGCCTTAATGAATATATTTCCAACAGTTGTTTTTATTGATTGATGCAGTCACTATATACGCCTTTTTGTACTTTATATGCCTTGGAAGAATAAGCTAAACCTATTGAAATATAATTCCTGTAGGATATATCGCAAGCTAGGCACCCAGATTCTTTGCTGTTTTGCTGATATGTTTTTATATTATGCACGGTGTTGTTTGTATTAATGTCTATGTATATTGTTTCCCTGTAGCGCCTCCGCTGCTTTGCAACGGAGACGCAGCTTCTGGGGAGCTTGACCCGCTGACGGGATGACATCATTGGATGCGCGGCTGCGACACCGATGGGTGGATCTTTCCCCAACCCTGGTGTCCCCCCCTGTGAGAGCAGCAAGGTACAGGTATTTATGTTGGTGTTTTGCATTTGTAACACTGCTCGAAAAAAGTTGAGATAAACTGAAACATTGCACGAGTATTCGTGTGTACAGCAGTATCTTCTTTCCAAAGTGCCGCACCACCGTCCCCATATGCTGCTCACTGGGATCGTCGTTATTTTTTCATTGGACATGCTGGACCCCTGCACCATATATATATATATATATATAGTCTGGTAGTAATAAGCGGCACTCCAAGGTATCATAGATTCAATAATACACAAAACAAGTGCTGAATTCTACGTTTCGGTTTATTTCAACCTTCATCAGGAATACAAGTATGGTGCAGTACATGGTTTATATAGGTACAGACAAAGTAATCCCACGTTTGTGAGCCCGCCCAATGTGGTGATGACATCATCACAGGTGAGCCGCCTCACCTGTGGCGCATCAATTACATGAAACAGTGCAAGTGAAGAAAAAAGAAAAAAATAGCGATATTTACATTTACTTTGTACAAAAAAAGTGCTTTACAATAAATATATACAAAATACCAGTGCATAATGTCAAAATAGCAGCAGATATAGGCCCTTATTCTAAATCGGACGGTACGGCCCGCGTGCGGCCGTACCGCCGATGTTTTTGTTCTGCACATGCGCAGAGGTCATTCTGCGCATGTGCAGCCCCCTTCGCCGCAGACGGATTTCGTCCGCCGCAAAGGGGGCGTATAGGGGCGTGAGGGGCTTCAGCCCCTCATTACCCTATGTGTACGCCCCGCGTTTCATGGGCGTTCCCATGCAAACGCGGGGCGTGTGCATGGTAATGAGGGCATGACGCCCTCATTACCATGACATGGGGGCGGAAAGCTGACGTCGCCGGATGTCAGCTTTCAGCCCCCTTTCAAGCTCCCACACGGACGATTGTCCGTGTGGTCTGAGCTTGCGGGAGCTGCCGCGGCGTGCGGGCCTGCCTTCGATGGTCGTCGACCATCGAAGGCAGGGGGCAGCTCCCACCATGGTGGAGGCGTAGCCTCCACCATTTTTGTGCGGATCGCCAGCCGTCCGTGTACGGACGGCCGTGGCGATCCGTCGGGTGGGCGGCCCTTGGTTTGTGCGGTCGGAGCCCCGTGTGCGGCTCTGACCGCACCAACCAGAATAAGGGCCATAGTTTGTGCCTTTAATATCAATATAACAGGTTATATATGCCGTTAGAGACAATTAAATTTATTTTACTAAATGTAGCAGGCTATCATTTAAGGAAAAACAGCATACTGCATATCACTAGGCGAGTTACTTATTGCAGGAAACTTGTAAAGGATATGTATTCATTAAGACCTTTAGGGGAGATTGTGTTTAAACAAGAGATCTATTTGGTTTCTTTTTGCAACAATTGTCTATTTCTATCTCCACCTCTTAAACTAGCTGGGACATGGGCTATCATTTTGTATCTTAGTTGTGATAGATTGTGTCCCATCTCCTTGAAGTGTTTTGCTACAGGTTGGTCAATTGATTTGCCCATTAATGTTTGACGGATTGCGCTTCTGTGCTGGTTCATTCTCTCCTTAAATTGGCAGGAAGTTTTACCAATGTAAAGTTTAGAGCAGGGACATTTTATATAGTAGATCACGTGTGTACTGCTACATGATAGCGTATGTTTAATTGCTATCTTGGCTCCACTGTGCGGGTGAAAGAAGTGATCCCCTGTTTCTAGATAAGTACATGTTGCACATCCTGTGCATTTATATACTCCTGCTTTTTTGGTAAGGAAGTGACCCTGTGTCTCTTTCTTAAAAGGGGTGATATCCGTGTGCATTATCATGTCCCTAATGTTTCTGCCTCTTTTGTGGCAAGAAAGCAGGGTTTTGTCTTTTAATGCAGAGAGACCTGGGTCTCTTTGAATGATTGGCCAGCACTTTTTCGCTGTCCTGTTTAGGTCAGCGCTAGCTGTGGAGTAGGTGTTGACCCAGACCACTGATTGTTGGCTTTTGTCCTTATTTTCCTCAGGCAGTGTTCGAGGAGAAGTGTAGAGGGTTAATTAACACAACTGCGCTCAGCTTGTGTGTACTCTAAACTAGGTCCAGGTGCTGCTAGTCTCATGAAGGGTATCCCAGTCCCTTTTAATTGGATTCAAAAGTGGTTTGGAGTGAGACAGCGCTATCCTGTTTGTTATGTCACTATGCGGATATGTATGTGAGAAAAGAAAAGTAGAAAAGGTGGAAGTATAAAATGAGGTTTATTGAAAGGTCAAAAATCAGGATATATTTCTGAGCAAGTAGCTAAAATTGTGGTGACCTTAATGAGTGCTTATTGCCAGACTCTGGGATGGTCTTTACCTTAAAGGTAAAGGATGGGGGGATGGGGGTTTGTGTACCTCTATGGGTATTTACTTGGTGTTTTAATTACACCTATGAGGGGTCCCCAAAATGGGGTATCCTGTGGCAAGTGTCACCAGGAGAGTGTTCCCAAACGGGTGTTCCAGATAGTCTGTACTAGACTTCTTTAGCTACCGTAGGCCCTGTACCAGAGCCTACGGTCTCTCCTAGTGATTTGTCCCAGGAATGGAGTCTGGGTGATATGGTGGGGATGTCTGTGTTTCTCGCAGGGAGGTGCCTTACGGGCTTCGGGCGATTCCAAAAGAACCCCCTTACAATCTCATAGGTTGGTGACCTATGTCCTCTCTGCTGAACACTGTCCAGAAACAAATATGTCAATGTCTCGAAATTTAAACAATGTCTCAATAATGTCTGCTGCTAGCGGAGCCCCGCATAGCAGCCTGTTTGCAAGTGTGACTCACGGTTCCTTGGTAGAAGTTCTCTGCGGGGATGCGGCAGTATCTGACAGCGTCTGGCTTGTTCACTGCAGCTCCCCTTCCTTCTCCGTGTGGATGCGTGTCGGTCACTTCCTGGTCTCTAGTCTCGCGAGACTTCGGGCGCCGGGTGTTCAGCGCTGTTGCGCTGTGCTCGTCTGGTCTGCGTCTCTGTGGGTGAAGAGATCACTTGGTAGAGTGTTTTGGGGTGTGAGATGGGTGTCTCAGCAACGCGTTTCGGCTCCAATAGCCTTCCTCAAGCTTAGTGTTAGTTTGTAAAGGTGCTCATTAAATCTGCTTGCACCTTCTCATTGGTTGGTGCTTCTGTGCTTTGATTGGTTTGACTCCTTGTGTGGGAGTCGCTAGTGCGATGCGGTGGGTGGGGATTCGTTTCCATATGATGTCTGTGTGTTTTGAATGAAAGACTGAATGTCAGTCTATATCTCACTGCGGAGCGTAGTATGGATCTTTTGCAGATATGGTTTGAATGCACTAAGATCTTTGCAGTTTGGGATATGAATTATAAAGCGGCTGTTTTACTTTGTTTGACAATCATAATTTTGGAATATGTGTAATATGCAAAGTGCTAACCTGGGGAGAGATAAAGTCTAAAATAGAGAAAAAGCAGCAGGGGGAAGGAGGGTAAAGACAAGGGAAAACAAAGAAGATATTTGTGTGATATCAGCTGAAGATAGGTAGAAGAGAGAAGTATAGTTATGAGTTCAATATGCAGTTATTATAGAGAGTTAGGGTAAGAGAGATAGTGTATCGTTATTGTTCTGAATGGTGCTTTTGTTGTGTTCCTAAACCTTGTAATTAATGTGTTTCCACTGGGTGAGTGGGTTCAAATATTCTTGGGTAATTAATATGGGGTTTGGAGAGAGATAATGTATGTGGTAAAATGCATTTTTTTTCTGATATTTTGTTCTTAAGTTCTCAAGTTTCTTATGATTTTGTATATCTGTCTATAGAGATGTGGTGACCGTGTGTCTAGTAGTTGTTAAAGGGATTGCTGGTAGACTCTATGTGGTCTTATATTACAGTTGCTATGTTGAAGTCTATATTGAGTCCTGCTGGTTCTAGGGTTTTTAGTGTGTATATCCATTTTAATTCTTCCCTATCTAATTTCTTTTCAAAATCCCCCCCCCTCCAATTCCTGGGTACCCCTGTGATGATTGTGAACTGCAGACTTGTGGGGTCCTGGTTGTGCGTGTTCTTGTAGTGTGCTGATAGGCTGTGTTGTTCATTCCCTTTGCGAATGTTACGTATGTGTTCTGCCAGCCGCACCTTAAATTGTCTTATAGTGCGGCCCACATACTGTGTACCACACGGGCACCATAGGAGGTATATGACCCCCTTCGTGTGGCATGTCAGCTCTTGCTTGATCTTGAATGTTTGTTTACTTACTTGTGATGTGAATGTTTTTATTGTTTTGCCTGTGGTCGCCTTACATGTCTGGCAGCCTATGCATGTACCGCAACGGTGGAAACCTTTCGTGTCAGAGTTTTTGTCGAGTTTGGTTTGTGTATAGTTAGTTGGCGGAATGTGATTTTTTACTAGTTGTTTCTTGATGTCGGGGGCCTTTCTATAAACTACTTTTGGATGTTTTGGTAGTAGGCTTGAAAGTGTGTCATCTTTTAGAAGTGTTTTCCAGTGTTTGCTTATGAGGTTTTTCACTTCACCAGCCGAGCTGCTGTACTCGGTGATGAAGTACACATTAGTATCTGGTGCTTTTACTTCCATGGATGTTTTCGTTGTGAGTAAATCTTCCCTGTTTTTTTGTTCTGCTTTTTGGAATGCCTCATTTACCAGTTCTGTGTTGTATTTCTTTTGTTGGAATTGTGTTTTTAAGTGATTGCTTTGTGTTTTGAAGTCTTCTATGTCTGTGCAATTTCTGCGTAATCTGGTGAACTGACCCAGGGGTATGCTCCTGAGCCAGTTGGGATGGTGTCCGCTGTCTGCCAGGATGTAACTATTGACATCGACAGTTTTGTGGAATGTTTTGGTGGATATTGAATTGTTCTTGATGTGTATGTCCAAATCTAAAAATTCAACTCTTTCTTTACTATATGTGGTAGTGAAGACTAGATTTCTGTTATTGTTATTCAGTTTCAGTATGAAGTTGGTGAGTGATTCTTCAGATCCTTGCCATATAAACAGGATGTCGTCTATGTATCGTCGCCAGAGGACCAAATTCGCACCCAGCTCGCTTCCCCCCCATATGGCTTCCTCCTCCCACTTGCTCATAAAGAGGTTGGCGTAACTGGGGGCGAATTTGGTCCTGACTCTCCTGAAGAAGTCCAGAGGGATGAAACGCGTTGAGAGGGACCATTTACTATTCTCACTGTGATGGATGGATGGATGACAGCTTTGTGTGCATCACCACCAGATAAGTCTGTTTGTTTTTAAACATTATACGGATTTTAATTTGTGTCATTTGTGGTGTTTAACATATTGCACTAGTCCGTCTTCCCTGTACTTTCTCCTTATATGCATGTGCAGTAATTCACACTGAGGAGTGGATCAAGGAGAGAGGCTATGGAATTCCTCGAATTTTGCTGTTTAGCCACTAGGATTATTCTTTATAAGACGTGCATAAAGCAGTGGTGGAATACCACCCCATACGGTACACCTTTAAGATTGGGGTGTTGGTCTGTCTTCATGTGGTTTAAATTGGTTTAAAAATACTACACTAGAGGCGCCTATCTCACCCTTTTTTCAGATTCTCCGCACACAGGGTTCACGAGAACAGGAACCCATAGGAGAAGTGCTGCCACCCTAAAGAAAAGAGGGGAGTGTATTTAAGATCCTACACAGGACAGTGTAAGAGCCCTTAATATCCAGAGTGTGGGGAATCACCAGCGCTAGTACCACCATATATATATATATATATATATATATATATATATGTTAGAAGAAATTGGCGTCACTCCGGAGGACTTTCAAAGACATAATTTTATGTGAGTATGATAATCAATACATGCACATCGACTAAGTCGATGTTTCAATGTCAACCAGACATTTTTCTCAAGACTCGATGGGCATGAACACAACTTGTCACATAAAATGACATCTTTGAAAGTCCTCCCGAGTGACGCCAATTTATTCTAACCTGCACATATGCTGGAAGGCACCCGGGGCACCTTACTTTTCTTCATTCGGAGTGCCGGCTCACACACCTGCACATTCGGAGTGCCGGCTCACACACCTGCACATATATATATATATATATATGTATATATTCGGTGCCTTGAGTGACATCTATCACAGGAGCTCCCCAAACAGGAAGCCTGTGATAGATGTCACTCCAGGCACCGAATCTATTATAGGTTCATTTCTGAAAAACAGAAAATCGTCTTTCTAAAAAACTCCGGCATAACATCTTTTGGAGGTTGAATGCCCTAAAACCATTTTTGGACCTATTTAAAATCACTATTGCATATTCTTGTATTAACTGTTCGGTATACAGTGTAACCCCTGATGAAGTCTGTGTAGACGAAACGTGTAAGGTTGGATGCTGTGTTGTGATCTCTACCACCACTTTGAGCTGAACAAATAGACAAGGATGTCAAGATTTTAAAACATTTTTAATAAAATGCAAAAAGATATCTGTTGAAGCTGTCACATTCTTTATTTAAATATTTGACCTAACAAGGTGGAGGTACCATTAGCGCTCTATTTTCTTCTCATTTATACCTTTCCGTCTCCCGCTAACAGGGGGGAATTATATAGAGTAGCTGCTTTTGCTTAGGGGGCACACTTCGGGTCACTCCTTTGATGAAGACACGGCACTTCCACACCTTCTTTCAGCAGATATGCAGGCTACTAAAACTAAAACCTATCTGCTGAAAGAAGGTGTGCAAGTGCTGTGTGTTCATCGTTTATATATATATATTTATATATATATATATATATATCTCGAAAAGACCGCACTCTCCAGACCTTGTCTCTATGTAACAAAAGACGCCGACCAAAAGTCTTCAGCAAGCTTTCAAGACTTTAATGTCCCGTCTTCAGACTCAGCAATACAAACAGTGTGCAAACAGACAGATTACCCTAAAATACCTGCACGTTTCCTGGGCGGTTCTGATGGCCCTCCCCCAACAAATTACTTCATTATTCTACAGGTGAGAATCTCACTCTGTTCCTTCTCTTTCAGAATAACGTCAGAGGACAAATAAAAGCACTGAAACGTTGACACCACATGTCGACTTGGTCCTGTCGTCCCTTTTTTCTTGCATGAGAAAGCTGAGTGCCGCACTACCCACCTCATATATATATATATATATATATATATATATATATATATATATATATATATAGAGCAAAAAAAGAGGGCACTCACCAATCGTTGAATGAATTTGAAGAAAAAACGATTTATTAATGCTTACATGACAGGGCTAACGTTTCGGTCTTACACAGACCTTTGTCAAAGCCAAGCAATATAGAGAGCAGGTCCTTCCACCATGAACACCCGCTATATATATAACAAAGAATGACCCCACGTGTGCCCTTTAATGTAAGCAACTACTCTATAAAACCCCCACTGTTAGTGGGAGGCAAAGTAGAAATGGGAACAGAAAGTATAGAGAGCGCTTTCACCACCAAACACAATTCTCACCAATAATAATGGTACATAATACAGTAACCAAATACAATGTTTGATCTTAAAACCAGAATGCTTTATTATATTTCAAGATCCACATCTGGACATTGTTTCCTTTTCAGAATGTGACATCAGTAATCCGATGCGTTTTGTCTTGAAAAAAGACTTCATCAGGGGTTTTACACTAGGAACAATATCAAATGCTTCAAATGCGTGTGGAGTATCCACAACCTTCTTTTAACCCCTTCCTGACACAGCCAGTTTTTGCGTTCCTGACAGAGCCATTTTTTTTCAAATCTGACATGTATCACTTAAGTGGGTATAACTTTTTTTTGCTTTTACTTATCCCAGTGATTTTGCGATTGTTTTCTCGTGACACATTCTACTTCAAATTAGTGGTAAATTTGGGTCGATACAGTCTGTTTTTTTGTGAAAAATACCAAAATGTCGTAAAAAAATGGAAAATTTAGCAATTTGCAAAATGTTAAATTTTCTGCTTGTGAGACAAATAATCATACCACTCAAAATAGTTAATAACTAACATAGACCATATGTCTACTTTATGTTTCCATCATTATTTCAACTTCCTTTTATTTTTTTTTGGACACTAGGAGGCTTACAATATGAATAGCAAATTTTCAAATTTTCAAGAAAATTTCAAACACTGATTTTTTTAGGGACCAGTTCAGTTCTGATGTGACTTTGAGGGACTTGTATGTGAGACCCCCCCATAAATGATGCCATTTCAAAAACTGCACCCCTCACAGTATTCAAAACAGCATTTTGGAAGTTTGTTAACCCTTTAGGTGTTTCACAGGAATTAAAACAAAGTGTAGGTGAAATTTCAAAATTTCATTTTTTTTGCAGATTTGCAATTTTAATACATTTTTCTAAGGAACACAGTAGATTTTACTAGAGAAATGTGACTAAAAATTGATTCCCCCAATTATTTTGTTTTCATAAATATCCTATATGTGGCCCTAGTGTGCACGTTGACCAAACCACAGGCTTCATAATAGAAGGAGCACCTACTTGATTTTGGAGCCTCCTTTTTATGAGATTATTTTTTAGGCACCATGTAGGTTTCTAGGCACCATAAGATGCTAAAATTTAGGAACCCCCCCACAAGTGACCCCATTTTGCAAACTACACCCTTCAGGGAATTCATTTAGGGGTATAGTGCACATTTCAAACCCCCAGGGGATTTACCAATTTTGATACAACTGGGCTGTGAAAATGAAAAAAATTAATTTTTCATTTTCACAGCTCAGTTGTATCAAAATTGGTGAAACCCCTGGGGGTTTGAAATGTACACTATACCCCCTGATGAATTCCCTGAAGGGTGTAGTTTGCAAACTGGGGTCACTTGTGGGGGGGTTCCACTGTATGGGTGCTTCAGGGGTCATTCAACCAGAATCTGTGCTGCAAAATCCAAATATCACTCCTTCCCTTCTGAGTCCTGCCATGCACCCAACTGGTATTTTTTGGTCACATGTGAGGCATTGCCATACTCGGGAGAAATTGGGGCACAGATTTTGGGGTGCTTTGTCTCCTTCATTCCTTGCGAAAATGAAAAATTTTGAGCCAGATCTGCATTTTTGTGTAAAAAAATGTAATTTTTTACACAAAAATGCAGTTCTGGCTCAAAATTTTTCATTTTCGCAAGGAATGAAGGAGACAAAGCACCCCAAAATCTGTGCCCCAATTTCTCCCGAGTACGGCAATGCCTCATATGTGACCAAAAAATACCATTTGGGTGCATGGCAGGACTCAGAAGGGAAGGAGTGATATTTGGTGGTGGAATGAATGGTGGGTGCTATGTCGCATTAGCAAGACCCCCGAAGCACCAATACAGTGGAACCCCCCCACATGTGACCCCATTTTGCTCACCAGCTTTGGGAGGGGGGCTGGCGCTGCGGCTGGTGGGGGGGTGGGAGGGGTGCTGGCGCTGCGGCAGCCGGGTGGGTGGGAGGGGGGGCTGCCGGGTGGGAGGGGGGGGTGGGAGGGGGGGGGCTGGCGATCGGTGGTGATCGGTGCTGTACTTAACAGCACCGATCACTGTATATATATATATATATATGTGTGTGTGTATATATATATATATATATATATATATATGTGTATATATATATATACACACATATATATATATATATATATATGTGTGTATATATATATATATACATATATACACATATATATATATATATATATATATATATATATATATATATATAGTTCATTTAATCCCATTCACTTAAAAATCATATTCTTCCTCCTGCTGTGCTGCGGCTGGCGGGGGGTGGGAGGGGGGCTGGCGCTGCGGCTGCTGAACAAATAGACAAGGATGTCAAGATTTTAAAACATTTTTAATAAAATGCAAAAAGATATCTGTTGAAGCTGTCACATTCTTTATTTAAATATTTGACCTAACAAGGTGGAGGTACCATTAGCGCTCTATTTTCTTCTCATTTATACCTTTCCGTCTCCCGCTAACAGGGGGGAATTATATAGAGTAGCTGCTTTTGCTTAGGGGGCACACTTCGGGTCACTCCTTTGATGAAGACACGGCACTTCCACACCTTCTTTCAGCAGATATGCAGGCTACTAAAACCTGTATATCTGCTGAAAGAAGGTGTGCAAGTGCTGTGTGTTCATCGTTTATATATATATATATTTATATATATATATATATATATATCTCGAAAAGACCGCACTCTCCAGACCTTGTCTCTATGTAACAAAAGACGCCGACCAAAAGTCTTCAGCAAGCTTTCAAGACTTTAATGTCCCGTCTTCAGACTCAGCAATACAAACAGTGTGCAAACAGACAGATTACCCTAAAATACCTGCACGTTTCCTGGGCGGTTCTGATGGCCCTCCCCCAACAAATTACTTCATTATTCTACAGGTGAGAATCTCATTCTGTTCCTTCTCTTTCAGAATAACGTCAGAGGACAAATAAAAGCACTGAAACGTTGACACCACATGTCGACTTGGTCCTGTCGTCCCTTTTTTCTTGCATGAGAAAGCTGAGTGTCGCACTACCCACCTCATATATATATATATATATATATATATATATATATATATATATATATATATAGAGCAAAAAAAGAGGGCACTCACCAATCGTTGAATGAATTTGAAGAAAAAACGATTTATTAATGCTTACATGACAGGGCTAACGTTTCGGTCTTACACAGACCTTTGTCAAAGCCAAGCAATATAGAGAGCAGGTCCTTCCACCATGAACACCCGCTATATATATAACAAAGAATGACCCCACGTGTGCCCTTTAATGTAAGCAACTACTCTATAAAACCCCCACTGTTAGTGGGAGGCAAAGTAGAAATGGGAACAGAAAGTATAGAGAGCGCTTTCAACACCAAACACAATTCTCACCAATAATAATGGTACATAATACAGTAACCAAATACAATGTTTGATCTTAAAACCAGAATGCTTTATTATATTTCAAGATCCACATCAGGACATTGTTTCCTTTTCAGAATGTGACATCAGTAATCCGATGCGTTTCGTCTTGAAAAAAGACTTCATCAGGGGTTTTACACTAGGAACAATATGAAATGCTTCAAATGCGTGTGGAGTATCCACAACCTTCTTTTAACCCCTTCCTGACACAGACAGTTTTTGCGTTCCTGACAGAGCCATTTTTTTCAAATCTGACATGTATCACTTAAGTGGGTATAACTTTTTTTTGCTTTTACTTATCCCAGTGATTTTGAGATTGTTTTCTCGTGACACATTGTACTTCAAATTAGTGGTAAATTTGGGTCGATACAGTCTGTGTTTTTTTGTGAAAAATACCAAAATGTCGTAAAAAAATGGAAAATTTAGCAATTTGCAAAATGTTAAATTTTCTGCTTGTGAGACAAATAATCATACCACTCAAAATAGTTAATAACTAACATAGACCATATGTCTACTTTATGTTTCCATCATTATTTCAACTTCCTTTTATTTTTTTTTGGACACTAGGAGGCTTACAATATGAATAGCAAATTTTCAAATTTTCAAGAAAATTTCAAACACTGATTTTTTTAGGGACCAGTTCAGTTCTGATGTGACTTTGAGGGACTTGTATGTGAGACCCCCCCATAAATGATGCCATTTCAAAAACTGCACCCCTCACAGTATTCAAAACAGCATTTTGGAAGTTTGTTAACCCTTTAGGTGTTTCACAGGAATTAAAACAAAGTGTAGGTGAAATTTCAAAATTTCATTTTTTTTGCAGATTTGCAATTTTAATACATTTTTCTAAGGAACACAGTAGATTTTACTAGAGAAATGTGACTAAAAATTGATTCCCCCAATTCTTTTGTTTTCATAAATATCCTATATGTGGCCCTAGTGTGCACGTTGACCAAACCACAGGCTTCATAATAGAAGGAGCACCTACTTGATTTTGGAGCCTCCTTTTTATGAGATTATTTTTTAGGCACCATGTAGGTTTCTAGGCACCATAATATGCTAAAATTTAGGAACCCCCCACAAGTGACCCCATTTTGCAAACTACACCCTTCAGGGAATTCATTTAGGGGTATAGTGTACATTTCAAACCCCCAGGGGTTTCACCAATTTTGATACAACTGGGCTGTGAAAATGAAAAAATTTAATTTTTCATTTTCACAGCTCAGTTGTATCAAAATTGGTGAAACCCCTGGGGGTTTGAAATGTACACTATACCCCCTGATGAATTCCCTGAAGGGTGTAGTTTGCAAAATGGGGTCACTTGTGGGGGGGTTCCACTGTATGGGTGCTTCAGGGGTCATTCAACCAGAATCTGTGCTGCAAAATCCAAATACCACTCCTTCCCTTCTGAGTCCTGCCATGCACCCAACTGGTATTTTTTGGTCACATGTGAGGCATTGCCATACTCGGGAGAAATTGGGGCACAGATTTTGGGGTGCTTTGTCTCCTTCATTCCTTGCGAAAATGAAAAATTTTGAGCCAGATCTGCATTTTTGTGTAAAAAAATGTAATTCTTTACACAAAAATGCAGTTCTGGCTCAAAATTTTTCAGAAGGGAAGGAGTGATATTTGGTGGATGAATGAATGGTGGGTGCTATGCCGCATTAGCAATACCCCCGAAGCACCAATACAGTGGAACCCCCCCACATGTGACCCCATTTTGCTCACCAGCTTTGGGAGGGGGGCTGGCGCTGCGGCTGGTGGGGGGGTGGGAGGGGTGCTGGCGCTGCGGCAGCCGGGTGGGTGGGAGGGGGGGCTGCCGGGTGGGAGGGGGGGGTGGGAGGGGGGGGGGCTGGCGATCGGTGGTGATCGGTGCTGTACTTAACAGCACCGATCACTGTATATATATATATATATATATATATATGTGTGTGTGTTTATATATATATATATATATATATGTGTATATATATATATACACACATATATATATATATATGTGTGTGTATATATATATATATACATATATACACATATATATATATATATATATAGTTCATTTAATCCCATTCACTTAAAAATCATATTCTTCCTCCTGCTGTGCTGCGGCTGGCGGGGGGGTGGGAGGGGGGCTGGCGCTGCGGCTGCTGGCTGGGTGGAAGGGAGGCTGCCGGGTGGGAGGGAGGCTGCCGGGTGGGTGGGAGGGCGGGCTGCCGTTCGGTGGTGATCGGTGCTGTACTTAACAGCACCGATCACCACCGATCTCTGTGTTACCGAGCGGCTTAGCCGCCGGTAACACAGAAAACGCTGCAATTGGCTGTTCACTTTTGCAGCGATCGCCGACCATCCCATAGGGGACCATCCTGTCTATGTAGTATTCACGACCAGATCAATGTAGTACTGACGACCAGATCCACAATATCCGATGCTCAGTTGTAATGTAGATGCGGTACGTGTAGCCAGTTCAGTTTGCACATTTTGCTTCAACCAGCAATTGAGCTGTCTACAGCCTATACCTACACGTACCGCATCTACATTACAACTGAGCATCGGATATTGTGGATCTGGTCGTCAGTACTACATTGATCTGGTCATGAGTACTACATAGACGGGATGGTCCCCTAAAAATTAAGTCACCTAATATTTGCACCAGAAATAGGTGTACTAAGAAGGCCGTGGACACCCCATATGCTTGTGGTTACTTCTGCCTCACAAATGAACATCTGATATCTGGGATTTAAAGTTTACTCAACTGACGGGAAGGCCATAGCAGCCAACAGTCACTAACCTATTACACCCCAAAGGCATTAAAAGAAGGTTGTAGATACTACACATGCATTTGAAGCATTTGATATTGTACCTAGTGTAAAACCCCTGATGAAGTTTTTTTTAAGACGAAACGTGTCGGGTTACTGATGTTACATTCTGAAAAGAAAACAATGTCCAGATGTGGATCTTAAAATATAATAAAGCATTCTGGTTTTAAGATCAAACATTGTATTTGGTTACTGTATTATGTACCATTATTATTGGTAAAAATTTTGTTAGGTGGTGAAAGTGCTCTCTATGCTTTCTGTTCCTATATATAGGAATCGCGGGAGGGGGGATGGGGGTTTGCCGCGAATCGCGGGAGGGGGGGTTGCGGCGGGGGGCGCTCACCTGGTGGCTGTGGAGTAGCAGTGCTGGGCATCATGGGGAGGCAGAGGGTGTCTGGCACTGTCTGTGGGCTCACTGGGCTGGTTCTCTGTCATGTGAGTCAGTCATGTGAGTCAAAGGCTTCTTTGGGGGGTCCCCACTTCCCCAGGACTCCTGCCCATGCTGACCAGCCAGGGGGTTAATGCTTTGGCCGCGGGACCTTATATAATAAGTGTCCCCCGGCTGTGGCATTACCCTGCTGGCTGGTTGGGTCTGGTGCTGGTGCTGGTTCTTGAAATACGGGGGACCCCTAGTCATTTTGTCCCCCGTATTTTGGGAACCAGCGCCGGACCTTGAGCCTGGTGCTGGTTTTATAAAATCCAGGGAACCCCAACTTAATTGTTCCTTTGATTTTATGATACCAGCACCGGCTTTTTGAGCCCGGGGCTGGTTATGATTAGGAGGGGGGACCGCACGCCGTTTTTTCTTTTTCTTTTTTGTTTTAACTATTTTTTTTACAACAGAAGCATGCACAGATCTCAATGATCTGTGCATGTTTCTGTAAAAATCGCCAGCAAGAAGCTGGTCTATTTTTTTTGCGCTTTTTGGTTATGTCCCATATGCGACTCTAGAACTCGCATCCTATTACATATGCAAGTTCTATAGTTTACTATGGGAAAACATCTGGATGCGATTTTCAGTGTGACTGAAAATCGCATCTTTTAAATGTGCGAATTCATGGGAAAAAATGCGATTTTTTCCCGCGACTCGCACCCTATTACATGTGCGCTTTTTAGAAAAATTGCGATTTTGGCCAATTTTGACCAAAAATGGCAAAAGTCTAAAAATCGCACCCTATTACATTTCGCCCTCTGTCTTGCCCACGTAGTAAAGACCACATGGGCAAGACAGAACGTACACAACAAACCTGGTGGAGCAGGTTACAGCAAACTTAATAAAGATTTTACGGCCGGTGTGGGGGTGACTGATGAAATTTCCCACGAGCAGAGCCCTGCACGTGGTACACCCCACATATCTGCTTTTTTAGTCAGCTCACTTACATCAAGTTTTACCAGCATATCATTCAAATTCCTCGCCCTTCTGTAAGCAGGCATAATCTGCATTTTGTTCAAGCCTGGTAAGTCCTTATCAGACGTAATTAACGGCCTGTATTGCTTACCCCGTTTGGTGACATTGGACTATCAATAGCATACTGGTTAACCCAAGGTAGTCTTTCCTGTGCTATGTTATTTCTAGCAGTGGGATTTAACACTAGTTCCCTAGGTGTCTGTAGGACTCTGTTTTTAATCACCTCAAGGTCCTTTCATCTGTAACCCCGTTGCTCGACATTAAGGTCGGTCACTGTTTGTGCTGGATCACTCGTGATCCGCCTTACTCTCAGCATCTGAGAGAAGGGTAGGCACTTACGCAAAGGTAACGGATGGCAACTCTCATGCCGTAACAGTGTGTTACGGTCAGTTTCCTTTACGTGTATGGATGTAGATAGCCTATTATCCACCAGACTCATCTTAACATCCAAGAAGTTAACCATCTGTCTGCTGATAGAAAAAGTGAACCTGACTGGACTAACAGACGCATTGTGCTGTTCAAACAATTCTATCAATGAGCTTTCGGAACCCCTCCAGAAAATGAGGTCATCAATGTACCTCAAATATAGCAACACCTCATCCTTCTTAGGGCCTTGTAGAAATAATTTGTTTTCTATGTCACACATGAAGGCATTAGCGTACAATGGGGCCACTGAGGACCCCATCGCACAGCCTAAACGTTGTCTAAACATAAGGCCGTTGAAGGTGAAGTAGTTCCTATTAAAAACTAAAGACAACAGTTGCATAAAAAACTCAATGGCAGGGCCAGTATACCATGCATTGCCCTGTAACAGGGTACGGGTAGCCTCCATCCCCTCCTGATGCGGGATACAAGTAAAAAGGCTGGTTACATCAGCACTGCAAAGTAACATGCCCTCTGGCCAAGTATCAACCTCCTGTAATTTTTTAATTAGCATATTAGTATCCTTAAGGTACCAGCAGTATGCTGGACACAATGATTTAAATATGCATTAAGATACGTAGACACTGGATGATATAAGGACCCCCTGGCAGATATGATGGGTCTGCCAGGAGGGTCCACCAATCCCTTATGCACCTTGGGTAAGATGTAAAATAAAGGTGTAATGGGGAAAGCAGTCTGCAAAGCTTTACAGACATCATCTGAAATAACACCAGTGTTACATGCAACTTTCAAGATATCATCTAGCTCCTTCTTAAATTCCATAGAGGGGTCTTTCAATAAACTCTCATAGATTAGTACATCAGATAATTGACGTTGACATTCTGACACATATCTGCTCAAGTCCTGCACCACTACTGAACCCCCTTTATCAGCCTTGTGTATTACAATATCGGACCTTTCCTGTAGGGCCCGCAAGGCAGTCCGTTCGGCCACAGACATATTATTAGAGTGGGGCACCCCTGACAAATCAATGTCCGCTGATGCCTCCATCATTCTTGTAAAGGCCTTGACTGAGGGGTTGTGAGTTTGGGGATCAAAGGTAGATCGTGGTTGTAACCTTTTAAGCTGGGCTGGGATCACTGGGGAATGCTCACTTATTGAATGTTGATTACCAAAGTGTTCTTTCAATCTCAAAGAATGGGCAAATCTGAAACAGTCTACCTTCCATTGAAACTTGTCACGTGTAGATGAAGGTACAATTGATAAACCCTTGGACAATACCTCCACTTCAATAGGGTCCAAGGGAGTAGAAGACAGGTTGAATACCAAGTCCTTGGTTATCTCGTGGCTCGCCGCCCTCCTTTGCCTCTCGTTTTGCTTGCTTCGCCGCGTCCTGCACCTCGACCTCGGCTGGCTGGAGGTTTGAGCGAAGCACGGGTGATTGCCCCTAAAGGGTGGGCATTGCTGGAGTCTGCACATCATTCTTACTAGCCGACGTGCTAGTGCCCTCATAATCAGTGTAATACTGTCGTCTCGGGCATCTCTCATACGGCTTTCTACCTCCTTTGGGCCTCTCCGTGCTAAGCCATTGATACACTCTATTCTGTTCATAATCGATACTTTATGGTGTTTCTCACGCTTGAAGCGTAACAAGTCCCTATGGTATTGTTCAATCTGTTTCTCCAATTTGGAGCACCAATCATTATGTGGGTCTTCACTCATAGTATCTTTATGTGCTGTTTCAAAGGCGGTCAGTTTGTTCCTAATAAGTGCCAATTCTTTAGTGGATTCATCCACAACTAATAATACAAGGTCCATAAAACACTTATTTAAAATACTTGTATTTTGACCCATTTTTTGCAAAAGGCCACATTCTGGCGGCCATTTGTGGGCGCATTCTTGACCCGGAAGCCACAAGGGATTTGCTTGTCCCTATAATAGTCAGCCAGGTATTCCCCTCCGGGTGAAACAACAATAGGCTGGGTGCCTTGATATGGTACAGGATCAGCCAGCCACGGATAATCCAAACCAAATGTAGAAAGAAGTGTAGATCCGGCACTCCACAAATATAACGGTGTTGCAGCTTGCCCCGGTGCTTTCCATAAACCACACGGGTCCTCAATAACGAAACAGCAAGGTGGTCACTCGGAGATGTTTTCAAATGCAAAAGTACTGCTTTATTGCAGATATCAGGTGTAAGCACCAACACAGTGTTTCGAGCCGCAGCTCGTCGTCAGGGTACAACCAAATAAAGTGAATGTGCACAATAATATACCCCTGAGGCTCCCATCCACAAACATAATTATCATACTCACCTGTGTCAGCCGTCCTGCCGCCCGTACACCGTAGACACCGACTGCCTGATGATCCTCGTGCGCTTCCGGGTCGCAGCACATGACGTTTCACAGCCCCGGCGCATCTCAGTGACCTCAGGGCTGACAGACGCCTCTGAACTCCCGGCACGCAGTGCGTTGACACAGGGCTTTTTGTTGCCGTGGTGGGAGCCTCAGGGGTATATTATTGTGCGCATTCACTTTATTTGGTTGTACCCTGATGACGAGTTGCGGCTCAAAACACTGTGTTGGTGAGTACTTTTGCATTTGAAAATGTCTCCGAGTGCCACCTTGCTGTTTCGTTTTATTTATATATATATATATATATATATATATATATATATATATATATGTGTGTGTGTGTATGTATGTATGTATGTATGTATGTTCATTTACCTGAGATATACTCCTTTATGGTTTACACACACAGCACTGGGAGCATGGTTCTTATCCAAGTGATTGCTGCATGGACCACTTATGAACAGCGTCCATGACCCGCACTAAAGCACCGCACAAAGGACTCCAAGATTGCGCCGGATGCCGGAGCTCCGAGTGGTGCCTCCTCCTCCCACCCTGGATCTCTGCAATCCGTATTATCTGTCTGTACGCAGGTTAGTGAGGGGTTTGACATACACACCCTCAGCAGGACTTATGTCCTGAGCATCCAAGCCAGCTCAGTGCTGGAGCTCACAAGAGGTCAAAGGGGGGGGGGGAGTTTAGCATAAAAAATGTCCTGAAAAAGTTGGCTTATACTTCAGAATAAGAATCAGAATCTCCTTTATTGGCCAGGTATACTTGCATATACTTGGAATTAGTTCTTGTCGTCTTTGCTGGGATGGACCTATAACGTCTGCCTGACGGAAGGGGTTCGAACAGACTGTGGCCAGGGTGTATCTTGTCTGCCGAGATCTTTCCTGCACGCTTCTTGACTTGAGTATATACGGTAGATATTATTATTGTTATTATTATTGTTATTATATTGGTATTATTATTATATAGATATTATTATTATTATATTGGTATTATTATTGTCTTGCAGAATCCCATGGAGAACCTCACTTATATTAAAGAATTCCATATCGTGCCATTTTCCATGAAAGCCGGTGATGGACCCCTTATTTTGTGTATTTTTCTCCTAATATATCTGTTTGGAGTCCTGGTGAATATGATTATAATCACAGTAATATGTTTGGATTCCCGTTTATACACCCCCATGTATCTGTTTATCTGTAACTTGTCCTTTGTTGACATGTGCTACACAACTGTAACTGTTCCCAAACTGCTGGACATATTACTATCTGGGAATAACACAGTGTCCGTCCCAGAATGCTTCACTCAGGTGTACTTCTTCTTCATAGCTGCCAGCTCAGAGGATTTAATACTATTTGTGATGGGGTATGACCGGTACATCGCCATCTGCCACCCCTTACACTACCACCAGATACTGAGAAAGAAGGTCTGTATCCTGCTGGTGGCAATGATCTGGCTATGCGCATTTCTAAACTCAAATTTGTGGTTAGTTTCAATTCTTAAAATGTCCTTCTGTCGATCAGACACCATCCATCACTTCTTCTGTGAAGCTAAAGCTCTGATTAATATCGCCTGTTCTGGCACAAACATGTTTTATATCTCCATGTTTGTAAACATACCTTTACTTGGTGTTTGCCCAGTTTTCAGCAATATAATGTCATACAAAAAAATTGTTAGTGTTATATTGCATATCAAATCAAAGGAAGGAAGAAATAAAGCTTTCTCCACCTGCTCATCCCATCTCATTGTCATAACCATGTACTATGCTGTTTGTATATCTCTCTATATGATACCACCATCAGACAAACCCAATTTCCTTGAACAGATTTTGACTGTGCTCTATACAACAGTGATCCCCGTGGTCAATCCTCTCATATATAGTCTACGCAATCATAAAATCAGGAGGGCTCTTCAGAGATTAGTGGTACCGTTGGTTAAGTCTTATTAGCCCATACTTAGCCCCTTTCCTGTATCCTGAATAGATCAAACCCTATTCTGGTAACTGTCCTAGTTGATGGCTGGTTCACTTAATACAAAACTGACGTTCCCACTGGGCAGGAAAGAATGCGATCTGAGATGCAGACATGATATGGTTCCTTATGGTCCTAACATGGTCTTGCCTGGTCATCTCCCTGTTTTCAGTGGCATAAATATATGGGTAGGTATAGACCTCCTGAAGAACCACCTTCATACTGATCCTCATTGATGGAGAATATATTGTGCCAGCTCTACATACGTTTACTCTACGTTTTTAAACAAGTTGAGAATGACATCAACCACCTACCCGGCTCTCAACTTAAAACAAAACATTTATTCCTACTGGTAGTTCCACCACAAACATTCCCACCCAGTCACAGATATGTCCTCATAGCAGAGTTACTAGGACTGGTAGCATGGTGTCATTCATTTAGGATGGCATATTAGAGTAAAAGTAATACATGGATAGTAGTCACAAACTTAGCAATGCACTTGCACTTTGGTAGCAGAGTTTAAGGAACTGGTAGCATGTTGCCGTAAACTAACAGCTGTACACTGACAGCAGAGAGCAAAGAGTACACTGATACAGGGAAACAACCTCTGGTAAGAACAGATACTGTCTCTTGTTTAAAACTTGAACGTTTGTTTTCCCTTGGTTGCAAACTGTGCAGCTGGCCTGGGAGCCAGGAAGGGTTCATTGAAATGTGTCTCGAGTACTGACCAGCCTGTACTACCCTCCTCAGTTTGTGCCTGTAGTAGAATAGGGCAAATTAGGAAATGATAGTAGTGTTTAAATGGCAGCCACCTTTCTACTGTAAAAATTGTTTGCTGTTTGTGTTAAATAACCAGCAAAGCAGGCAGGTATTGGCTTGGTCGGTTTATAAGTCTGGCACTCTTTATTGTATAATCTTTATTTATTAGGGAGAAATTGGTAAACAGCATCCATCAAAAAAGGTAATGTAAAAACAAGATACAGAAACAATAGATCTCATCGCATTGAGACAGCTTATAATATGTACAGCGTAATTACAATAAAACAATAAGTGAAGTACATTTAACTAGAATTGTTGAGATAGGGATATGTCTCAAAACTCCCAGATTATATTGAGGGCTTTCAAAATAGAATATGGAAGAAAAGGTAAAGGAAGAATAAGGAGAGAAGAGGTAATCGATCAACCATGGGAATTTAATAGAGAGCATAAGAGATAACATAGTATAATAGTATTAAATAGCTGTGTACCTAGTGGACATATAGGGTGACATTTAATGGTTTGCAATTTTTAGGTACGTTCCGAAATCGCACCATATCGCACTTTTTAAATTCATTTTTTTTGCCTGAATTCACATATTTAATGAGTTGCGGATTTGCGGCAAAAAAGTGTGATATGGTGGGCTTTTTATTCATGAAAATGTTGAATGCATATGTAGCCAAACAAGCCTTTATTTAATAATCTACCTCTTTTTATGTTTAGTGTTGTCTGCCTTGTATGTTTTGCCCTTTGCAGTGCACTGATGTTGTATGAAATGTATTTTTATTAATATTATATTATATATGTGCTTTTTATTAAAAGATATTGTTTGTGACATATTATTTGAGGTAAGCAGCACCACCTAGTGGTATCAGCTTATTGCTGCTACTACACCACACCATTGCTGCTAGTACATAGAGGTACAGTACACAATCCCTCTGGAAGGTGGGTGCAGCTGACTCACATATCAATAATTTGTAACTGACCACCAATGATACCAGCGCTAGGTCACTATAGGTCACTTTTTGTTTTCTTTTTACTTCTGTTTATTGTCTTTACTTGTGGCAGTTTATTTTAAACATGAATTGGTCTGAAAAACAGTTTTGCATCCCCTATGCTGGGAACATGATTGGGCTGCATTACAGCATATAATTATGCAAAAGATAATCCAATATATTAACAGTTAAATACCTTAAAGTGCATTATTCTGTAATAAACATAAATCTAATGTTTAGAAAAATAAAATCAAGAACTTGATGAAGTTCCTAAGCGCTATGAGCCGATAACCACACTGAGGACAAAGCACGTTACTTGGGGTTGCCTGGGAATACTAATGACTTGGAATGATGATTAGAACATCGATGACAGGAATGATGGTTATAACATCGATGACTGGAACATCAATGACTGGATCGATGGTTAGAACATCGATGACTGGATCGATGGATAGAACATCGATGACTGGATCGATGGTTAGAACATTGATGACTGGATCGATGGTTAGAACATCGATCACTGGAGCGATGGTTAGAAAATCGATCACTGGAGAGATTGTTAGAACATCGATGACTGGATTGGTGGTTAGAACATCATCAGGAATGATGAGTGGAACATCAAATGAGGAACAATGGTCAGAACATCAACAAGAACGATGGCTGGAACATCGAATGTGGAATGATGGTTGAACCACCAAGAGCTAGGCACGGAACTGCTGAGGTAAGTATCCTTTTCCTACTTACTGTAGCATTCAGTAAAGAGTTGGATATTAGAAGACACAGAGGTGCACTATTCTATTGAGGGCAAACAAAAGGGATTTACCCTGATTTTTTGAAGTTTTTTTCTTGGTCACTTCAATTACAGATCAAAATGCTTTTGCACGTTTCTTATTCAGGTCAAGTCATAACTTTTCCACACTAGCCAATTTTGAATATCTCAATGAAATTTTTTTTCACTCCACCCATATATATATATATATATATATATATATACATATATGTATGTATGTATGTATGTATGTATGTATGTATATATATATATATATTTGTCATGCAGTCGGCAGCTCCACCCAAAAACTGAAATCCACAGACCCTGGTGCCTTCCCTGGCAGGGAGACTCTCACCACCACAGATACAGAGACGGGTATCTGTGGTGGTGAGGCAAACATCATTACAATTTATTGGGAGTGCCGATTCCTGGACGTTTATATATATATATATATATATATATATATATATATATATATATATATATACACAGACGGTTAGGGTGGCACTTGCTGGTTTTCAAAAAAGAATGACTCCTGGACACAGGTAGTTCAGTTCAACGTTTCAATCTTGGACAGATTTTTATCAAGAACACAAAAGATAAAAATCTGTCCAAGATTGAAACGTTAAACTGAACTACCTGTGTCCAGGAGCCATTCTTTTTTGAAAACCAGCGAGTGCCGCCCTAACCGTCTGTGTATATATATATATATATATATATATATATATATATAAACGTCCAGGAATCGGCACTCCCAATAAATTGTAATGATGTTTAGCCGGTGCCTTCACAATGAGTAGGTATGTAGATAGGATCCTGATGACAATTTTTTCTATAAAAATTGAAACGTTGACCACTATTGGTGTATAAGAGTATCTTTATTATGCTGGGAGTGCCGCACCATTCCTATCTATCTATCTATCTATCTATCTATATATATATATATATATAATCAGGACCCAAAATCTCTAAAATTGCACTCTCAATAGTCCAACTGGTCGCTAATAAAACTTATTCCCCTACTAGTGGGATTTTCTAGACAAAATACCACCCCAATAGTGTTATTTGAGCGCCCCAATATGGTGATTAATTAGGTAATTTCCTTTTTTTTCAACTCAGAAATCAGAGATTTTTGACATATATCAAAACATTTATTAAAAAATTTGTATTCAACATATAAAAAGCATTTTTTCTCATCAGTTCTTGATTTTCATCTCAGTGAGACTTCATCAGGGGTATAGTTATTATATAAATCTCATGGGTCTTTTAATCGTTTTAAATGATGAGAAATATTTCTTTATATGGCTCGTATGATAAGGATTTCCTTAGAAGTTTTATAGAGGGGCTTCTGTTTATAAGACATAGATTTTTAAAGTCATTATATGCGGGTAGACACTCCTCAATATGTGTGTTTATCCCCCTTTGGAGGTAGTTCGCTTGACACCCGTCTGGTTGGGAACAATGGATAGACCCCTTTGCAAAATTTTAGATGCATTTAATATAATCCTTATATTGTGGCAGGAAGGTGGATAAATTAATTCCTGACCTCAGACTAATGGGTAATTAATTTGGAGTAGTCAGTAAATTTCCAACAGAAAGGTCCCCCCTTATTCTCTGTGCATGTTCTCTCCTCAGTAACCAAACTGCAAGTGCATTTTAGGGGCCAAATCCCAGGATCCTGACAATCCTGGGATTGGCCACCCTATTTAGAATTGCACATTGTATTGTTTGTTTACAAACAAATTAAAAAGTGACTTTGGCAAATTTGTTTTATTTCTACAAGGTGATTTTTAAAGACGCTCCCTTTTTCTAGTTTCATACCTAACCAAATTTGATAAATGATGTACCATTTTAAAAAATAAGTTCACAGCTTCTGACAAATTGTTAAATTAGAATTGCACATTGTATTGTTTGTTTACAAATCTACTTCAAAAATAATTATATTCAGATGGGATAGTTGTATACATCACTTTTAACTTGTAATAAATGATAAAATATTATATATACATCTTATATATGATGAACCCTTTTCCTCTCTTCATACTTAACCCAAATCAATAAATTAGGTACAATTTTAAAGATTAAGGTCTCTGCTTCTGACAAATTGTTAATTTAGACTTGCACACTGTATTGTTTGTTTACAAAATTTACTTTTGGCCTATTAGTTTTATTTCTACAAGGCTATTTTTAGGGAGGAACCCCTTTTCCTCCCTTCACCCCAACAAAAATCAATAAATTAGGTACCATTTAAAAAAATAAAGTTCTTCGCTTCTGACAAATTGTTAACTTAGAATTGCACTTTGTATTGTTTGTTTAAAAATCGAAGCTAAAAATTGACTTTTGTCCCATTCGTATTATTTGTACAAGGTGAGTTTTGGTGATGATTCCTTTTTCCTTTCATATTTAACCAAAATCAATAAATGAGGTACAATTTAAAAAATTACATTTTCTGCTTTGACCAATTGTTAATTTTGAATTGCACGGTGAGGATCCCTTTTTCTCCCTTTATACTGTACTTAACCCAAATCAATAAATTAGGTACCATTTTAAAGATTAAGTTCTCTGCTTCTGACAAATTCTTCATTTGGAATTGCACATTAAAATTGTTTGTTTACAAATCCAACTTAAAAATTTACTTTGGCCCATTCGTTTTATTTCTGCAAGGTGATTTTTTGTGACAATCCCTTTTTCTACCTTCATACTTAACCAAAATCAAAAAATTAGGTACCATATTAAAAAGTTCTCAGCAGCTGAAAAATTGACAATTTAGAATGCACATTGTATTGTTTGTTTACAAATCCAACTTAAAAATGCATTATATTTCAGATGGGACAGTTTTATACATCACTTCTAACTTGTAATAAATAATAAAATATTATATATAAACCTTATATGCAGGGCCGGCGCTACCCACTCAGCAGCTCCTGCAAAGCAGGGAGGCGCCATGCTGAAAAGGCGCTTTCTCCCTCCCTGCTCTGCTAAAGCTGCCTCAGCCCTCACTGTCACTGCCTCCTGCATGCCGCCCACAGCACCTGTCTGACAGCGGGGCGGCAGTATAAAGAGCTGCTAACTGCACCACGAGGGCACACAGCCTGCATGCCACCCGCAGTGCCTGTCTGACAGTGGGTGGCAGTATGGAGAGGCTGAGCAGCTCCCTGCACTGTGCACACACTGTCCTCCTCCTGCGACCTGCCCCCTCTTCCTCACGGACATTTGCGCTGAGGCATGTAGCGCTGTCTGTGAATGCCTGGATGACATATCATGTCCGGATCCGCCCCCTAACCATTGCTCCCTGTCAGCTGTCAATAAAATGACGAACAGGCAGCAGCGCCGCCTCCCCTTCCTTCCCTCTTCTCAGTGTGCTGTGCCAGTGCCGCAGCCAGTCCTAAACACTCTGCCCCCTCTATCTCCTCCCCTCTTCTTCCATCTGCTCCTTCTCTCCCCTCCTTTCCCCTTCAGTCACGAGTGCTGCACATACTTTTTGTACTGCTTTCGGATCGCATCGCACACACATTGCATGCATGCCGTGCGATGCGATGTGATCTAGCCCATAACGTGTATGGGCTCACAGCATGTATGGACACCTTTAGTGCCTGAAACATTTTGTGGACACAGCACTGAGATGGTGTAAGCATACATGTACATGCACCCGAGATCCTCCATAGGATCGCATGTTGCATACACTCCCACAATCGGGCTGCAGCTTGTTGCAATGGCAATGTGAAAGGGCGCAACATGTATGGTTTGCAGGAGGGCGCCGGACACCCTAGCACCGGCCCTGCTTATATGCAGTATTTTTTCTAGAAGTAATTTTTTTCAACTTTAAATTTTTATTGATTTTCAATGGTTAACAGTGAAAACTGGAAAGGATACAGAGAAAAGAAAAAGGGGAGAGGAAGGGGGAGGAATATAGTAATGGGGTTACAAAGTTGGTATATATCCGATTTCCAATAAGAGCTATTAGTGCAGTCATAAACATAATTAAGTCTCCATCATGTACAATCAGAAACACCATCTAATCTGGGAGAGCACATAACCAATCCTCAACATCTCTGGCAGGACCTATGCCTCGCCTAGAGATAATTTAAAACTCACCCAAGGAGCCCACTTCTTCATACTGGGTGATGTGGAGGGTAGGTTAAAGGGACCATCTGAAGTTTTGAATTGGTAATTGGAGTGAACTGCATTCATGACTTCATAACAGTGAGGAACTGTGGTGGTACAATTACATTCCAGAAGTCGTTTGGTAGTTGAAAGAATATGGCTGAGTACTTATACAGTATATCTGAAGGGGAGGTGATTTGTGGAAATAAATGAAGTAGCGATATTTTTGGGTGTAGGTGGAATGCACATTGCGAAATAGTAGTTAAGAGATGAAATATTTATTTTCATAAATTAGAAGGTCATTTTTGTTTACGATCCCTTTTTCTCCCTTCATACTTAACCCAAATTAATAAATTTAGAACCCTTTAAAAGATTAAGGTCTGCTTCTGACGAATTGTTAATTTAGAATTGCACACTGTATTGTTTGTGTACAAAATTGACTTTTGGCCCATTTGTTTTATTTCTACAAGGTGATTTTTAGTGACAATCCATTTTTCTACCCCATCATGCTTTATCTAAATCAATAATTTAGGTACGATTTAAAAAAATTAGGTTAGGAGCTTCTGACAAATTGTTCATTTGGAATTGCATATTGTATTGTTTGTTTACAAATTCAACTTAAAAATTTATTATATTTCAGATGGGACAGTTTTATACATTACCTCTAACTTGTAATAAATTATATATAAATCTTATATATTCTTTCTAGGTGGTAATTTTTTGGCAACAATCCCTTTTTAAAAATCAAAGATAAAATTGACTTTTGGCCCATTCGTATTATTTCTAAAAGGTGATTTTTGGTGATGATCCTTTTTTTCTTCCTTCATACTTAACCAAAATTGCTAATTGAGGTAACATTTTAAAAATTAAGTTCACCGCTTTGGATGAATTGTTATTTTAGAATTAAACATTGTATTGTTTGCTTAAAAATATAAGTTAAAAATAGTTTTTTTGCCCATTTTATTATTTCTTCTAAATGGTTTTTGGTGAGGATACCTTTCTCTCCATTTATACTTAACCCAAATCAATAAATTAGGTACAATTTAAAAGACTAAGTTCTCCGCTTCTGACAAATTGTTCATTTAGAATTGCACATTACATTGTTTGTTTACAAATCCAACTTACAAACTGACTTTTGACCCATTTGTTTTATTTCTACAAGGTGATTTTTAGTGATGATCCCTTTTTCTACCTTCATACTTAACCAAAATCAAAAAATTAGGTACCATTTAAAAAAAATAAGTTCTCAGCTTCTGACAAATTGTTCATTTCGAATTGCACATTGTGTTGTTTGTTTACAAATCAATTTAAAAGTTCAATATATTTTAGATGGGACAGTTTTATACATCACTTCTCACTTGTAATAATTGATAAAATATTTATAAATCTTATATACAGTATTTTTTCTAGAAGGTAATTTTTCTTGATGATTCCTTTTTCTCCCTTCAAACTTAACCCAAATTATTAAATGAAGAACCATTTTAAAGATTAAGGTCGCTGCTCCTGACAAATTGTTAATTTAGAATTACATACTGTATTGTTTGTTTACAAAATTTACTTTTGGCCTATTAGTTTTATTTCTACGATGTGATTTTTAGTGATGAACCCTTTTTCTCCCTTCACCCTTACAAAAATTAAAAAATTAGGTACCATTTTAAAAAATAAAGTTCTCCGCTTCTGACAAATTGTTAACTTAGAATTGCCCTTTGTATTCTTTGCTTAAAAATCGAAGATAAAATTGACTTTCGGCCCATTAGTATTATTTCTACTAGGTGCTTTTTGGTGAGGATTTCTTCCTTTATACTTAACCCAAATCAATAAATTAGGTACCATTTTAAAGATTAAGTTCTCTGCTTCTGACAAATTCTTCATTTGGAATTGCACATTAAAATTGTTTGTTTACAAATCCAACTTAAAAATTAACTTTGGCCCATTCATTTTATTTCTACAAGGTGATTTTTAGTGACAATCCCTTTTTCTACCTTCATACTTAACCAAAATCAAAAAAATTAGGTACCATATTAAAAAGTTCTCAGCAACTGACAAATTGTCAATTTAGAATTGCACATTGTATTGTTTGTTTACAAATCCAACTTAAAATTTCATTATATTTCAAATGGAACAGTATAAATAAAATGCATAAAATGTATATAAATCTTATATACAGTATTTTTTCTAGATGGTAATTTTTTTTCAACTTTTTTTCAAATTTTTATTGATTTTCCATAGTTAACAGTGAAAACTGGAAAGGATACAGAGAAAAGAAAAAGGGGAGAGGAAGGGGGAGGAATATAGTAATGGGGTTACAAAGTTGGTAGATATCCGATTTACAATAAGAGCTATTAGTGCAGTCATACACATAATCAGGTCTCTATCATGTACAATCAGAAAAGCCATCTAATCTGGGAGAGCAACGGGTAGACCCCTAGGGGGCTGACAGGCGCTAGTGATGGTTCAGATCCCAATTGCTGTGCAAGGGTGGGGTAGTTAGTCCCACCCAGGGCCGTCTTTCCCATTGGGCTTAATGGGCAGTTGCCCAGGGGCCCAAGGGTTGTAGGGGCCCACCCCAATGGGGAAGACAGCACTGTCCTGGGGAATGGTGGCGGGTGATGGGAAACCAGGCAGCGACTGTCAGAGGTGACGCAACAGCGGCGGTGATCCAGGCAGCGGGGGGCTTGATGTAGCAATCTGGGTGGGTTGTGTCGGGGATCTGGGCAGCAGCTGTCAGCGGCGACTCAGCAGTGATCCAGGCAGTGGGGGGCTTGATGTAGCAATCCGGGTGGCTTATGTCGGGGATTTAGGCAGCAGCTGTCAGCGGCGACTCAGCAGTGATCCAGGCAGCATGGGCTTTATGTAGCAATAAGGGCAGCGTGTGTCTGGGATCCAGGCAGCAGCTGTCAGTGGCTGTCCAGGCAGCGGCTACTCAGACCTTGATGTAGCGCTATTTGCTGAGTGGGAAGCGCTGTTAATTTTGAAAAGTCTGTCCGGACGCTGATTGGCCGGATGCTTAGCCAATTAGAGTCCAGGCAGTCTTTTCAAAATCTGCAGCGCTTCCCGCCCGGTGGCAAATAGCGCTACTGTACATCAAGGTCTGAGCGAGCTGCCTGGATGTCCGCTGACAGTGGCTGCCTGGATCCCCACCACATGCCGCTTGGATAGCTAAATCAAGCTCCCAGCTCTCTCACTGCCTGGATCACTGCTGGGTCACCACTGCCTCTGCCTGGACGTCCGCTGACAGTTGTGCCTGGATCCCCGCCACATGCTGCCCAGGTAGCTACTTCAAGCCCCCAGTGCCCCCTGATGCTGCTGCACATAGGTGGGTGGAGAGGTGTTGTGAGGAGGAGAGGGGGCCCTAAAAAATATTTTGCCCAGGGGCCCACTAGATGGTTAAGACGGCCCTGGTCCCACCAACAGAAAAGGAAAAAACAACAAGAGAAGCACAGCGCTGTTTGAGGAGGAATGATCACCACGAGATGTGGAATTAAAATTAATTTATAAAACACATAAATGTAATACATTCACTGATATTGAATAAAGTTCAAATAAAATATGAAAAATAAAAATCTCACTGTCAGGAAGGATGTGGAGCCACCAAGATTTGGGACTTGGATGTGAGTCGTGATGGTAAGTGCACTTTACCGTGGCCAATGAATTGTATTTCCACTGTTTGGAAGGGGTGGTGCTGGGAAGTTCAGACAAGTCTGTCAGAGATGGATGGAGTTGAAGTGGCGAAAATTGGGGGTCCAATCTCTGTGCCTCTGCATCCTGTCTCCCCACCCATGTGCAGCTATCATCCCATCATATGTACCTCCAACCATTCCCTCACTAAGCTTGCCTCTGACACCTCTCATCATGAGTGCCTATTTCTTTCTAATTCTCCATATGTGCCTACCATCTCTGCCCCTTGCCTCACCAAGCATGCCTCTGACGCCCCTCCCCATGAGTCCCTCTGCCTACTTCCTCCTTATGTGCACCTATCATCTCCCTTCCTCATCTGTACCTCTGCCTCCTGTCTGACCGACCATGCCTCTGACACCCCCTCCTCCGGAGTGCTTTTACCTCCCTATTTACACCAATCCTCTCCCCTCTCCATACAGTATGTACCTATGTCTCTATCCCCAATAGTGGCCCTGACCACTACTACACCATTTGTGCCTCTGGCCTCTTGCAGTAGTAGTATTGCCTTAAAATACCATATTTAAAGATTAGGGTATTCAATCCAGGATTCCCATTGTTGGAATGTTTCGACAGTCGGAATCTCGGGATGTTTATGTCCGATCTGACAGTAACTTGACAGTAGGAATTCAATGTTCTGACAGTTGAGTGTTGGAAAGTTCAGCGAAAATGGACACGGATTGATGAAAAATGGCTATGAATTTGACTGTCTGTGGTAGTTTCAGACAAATCAGATCCGACTTTAAAAAAAGTTTACAATATAAAACTCTGAAGCATAAAATGAACCAGATGAAACCAGAGACTTTTTAATGACCATTGAGTAAATCAGTTTCCCAGAGCAGTTTGCTTGAGCGCTTTGATGATGTTCTATTTTAGTTGTCCTTAGAGGTCATTCATTAGCATACTGTATAATGAGAGTACACAACCCTAGATGTGTATATAATCTGTTTCTGATAGATAAGAAGGCTGGGACAGGACATGTACTACGGTATGCCGGCTATTGCACAGTATTTTACACCACAGCAGAGCATTAGACACTTATTTCAGATGCATTTGAAAATATGAGGAATATTACTGAAGTTTTGCACTTGCAATAACTCAGTATCAGCACAGTACCGTGTACAGTACAGCAGGTAGAACATTAATTTGCACAGAGAAATTTTAACAATTTGTGTATACTTTATTTCAGCAAAGTGTCAGTTACACTGTTTGCATGTACAGGTAAGTGATTTTTTTTAAATAATTTGGCCAGTTCAGCATTAGAATTGTCAAGTTTTTATTTTTGAACTAAAAAGAAAAATCATAAGGTTATTGTAGCAATATGCTCCCGTTTTTATGCAGTAATGGATATTTACTAATGGCAAAATATGCAATTAGTCCACATCAATATGGGTCTGTTTCTGCTTTGTTAGCAAACCAAACAAAAGCCAACACGGTGACGGCAAGACTTGAAAAAAAAAACTGTTCAAAATTCTGGGGATCCCTCTTATTGGCAGAGAGAGCTATTTCTCAGCCAATCAGGGGGCTGCCCAGTGTTTTAAACTGTTTTTTCAAATTATTTTGCTGCCACTGACCCCCACTTCCAGCTAGCGCTCCTTCACAGTGCTATGCTACTCAATCGCCATTGGTCCCTCCGGCCCCCTCTCCCCAAACCCTGCTGGAGAAGATCCCTCCATCCCCCACCCGTGGATTGCATTTGAGCTATTGCATGTGGTTAAAAACCACAGTTGATCGCTCCTGCAATTCAATAGATATTATGCGCAGCACATACTATCTACTGACACAACAATCGACCGGTGGGCCCGCACATTGTGTAGCATGGTTTCTAAAATGTGCATACAATCATTCGATTTATCGAACAGATGCGGTTGAAATAGAATGATTGTATGCAATATCTCATAAGTGTATGGGCTACATTTGATTTCGGTGGGGTGTTTATGAACTCAAATGTAAATTGCAGTGTAAGAATAAAGCTGTCTAAGATGCAAATGGAAAAGCATCCGGTATTTTCCCTGCACAGAAATTATATACAATAAATGTATTTTCTCCCCTTGCATTGCAACATGGGGCGTTACAAATTCTTTAACCCTTAAGAATAGTTGAGATGTTAGTATAGACTACATGTAACGGCAACCTCTGTGATCACAATCCAATGTGTCCACACTCAGGTCATGTTCAGTACAGACGCCGGGATGACAACCCAAAAGGGGTCATTGACTCCTAATGCATAAAGTTAGGATTGGCCTTACTAGTCTATTACCTGAATGAATGTATTCAGGTACAATCACAATTGATCCAACTGATCCTGATGAACAGCCCCTACTTCACAAAGGTTCAAGTGGGTAACGAAATGTCAGTGGGATGGTCTGTACTTGTACATGTATAAATGTTATTGTTTCTTCACAAGACTGGAGAGCACAGCACAATGTAGTAATGACAAAAAAACAGATTGATTCAGAAATATTTCTCAGTTGTAGCTTGAATTTTGTTAATATGCTGTCATTGATGTTTGTGTCCTAACTTAACCCTTTGAGTGACAAGTGAATTTATGCAAATAGGTGTGAAAATTGGCAAAAAAACCTTTTTATTCATCATAATGACCTGTAATGTTACCTTATATAGGAAATATCTTTCTTCACACAATATTTTTTATTGGCATTTATATTACAAATGTGAGCGACGCTGGGATTTTTAGCAGATATTCTGAACATCTCTCAGATTGATGCTGACACGCAAAGGATTAATATAAAAGCTAACACAATAGCAATATCAATATTTAATAAATAACTGTATTTACAGTAAAACCTGTCTGGGCTTATTGAAAAATAATCCATCCAACTATATAACGGCTGCACAGGTTTGTTTTTGCTTTGGGTAGCAGAGTGGCAGGAGCTAATATTTTTACTCAGGTGGAGTGGACCAAGGGCCTGATTCAGGTTTAATCGGTCCCCTGCAAATTCACTGCGGGGACCGATGTTTCGGGTTTGCGCATACATATCAGCAAATATGTGCAGACCCAATGTCTAACGCCTTCTGCGACTATCACAGTCGTCGAGGTGTTTGCACACAGCTGGGCAGGTAGTGGGCGGGCAGGGGGCTGTCAAATGGGGATACCTAGCATTTCCAGGGCATGCCCACAAAAACAGTGGGTGCAACCTGGGAAACACTGGGCATCCCCATGTGAATGCATGCATGGCAAAGCCGGCATGTAGTGGGCGGCTGACGTCACATGATGTCAGCGCCCGCCCTGTTCTTGTCCATTTCCGAGTCAAATAAAAGTCAGTCTAGACCAGAGGTCTACAACCTTTTTTGGGGCGTGAGCTACTCGCGATAAAATAAACCACCTGAAGAGCTACTAAAATAATAATATAAAATAAAATTCTGCCTAATAACCAAATAATGCCCTTTACACATTATGCCACACACTGTAATGCCCCTGATACAATATGCCACACTGCAATGTGAAATATGCCGCATACATACCTCCCAACACTGGAAGAAGAGGCACGCGCTCAAAATTAGGGGGCATGACCTACTATTGTGGTACTCCAGCGAGGCCACATCCCCCATTTTTTCTGCCATCTGGGCATAACCAGCACTCTGAGAGCTGCTGGCCATGCCCCCAGCCTCTCTGAATAAATGCTGGGCCGCATAACACTGCCGGCCGTGGGTGGGAGGCAGGACAGCCCCCAAAAAACGGTACTCATCTGTGAAAATCAAGACAGTTGGGAGGTATTGTGCACACTGTCCAATGTGGCTTCTAATTAATTTTAAATTATCTGCTCATTTCCAGGGGTCAATACTTGTTGTCAAGGGTTAATGTTTGTTGCCAGGGGTTCCGCCTTCCTGCCCGCTCACTCAGTGCCAGATTAAGGTCCTCATGGGCCTGGAGCCTAAATTTTAGAAGGGCCCATCATGTGCTGCCGCAGGGGGTGTAATCACTACCGCAGGGGTGTTCTTCCTGTGTGGCCAGGGTTATGTAGCACACTACTTCACTACTACCTCCCCAACTAAAATCTCTGCACTATAGCTCCCCACATTACAATCAAAGATACCAGTTGAGTGGGGGGGGAGCACAGGTGGCGAATGAAGCAGAGACACAAGTGAAATGGGAGGCAGAGGCATAGATGGTAAAAGAAGACGTGGCACACATTTGAAGGGGTAGAGGCGCAGGTGGGATAGATCCTAATAGGGCAGTGTCATGTGTCATGAATGAAACAGCCAGACATAGGCACCTACAATAGCATTTGATGGGAGATTGGCTGCACTGCCTGACACTGCACTGTAGGGGTGAGGGTGTCTGGGAGGGGGAACACTGTTTAGTGGAGAGGGTGCCAAGCAATTGAAGACTGTCTCAGATCATCTACCGCAGATGTGATGTGCATTCCAGTTCCAGTTTGTGGGTGCTGGACTGCATGTGGCATCATCCTAACTGGCTACAGACACTGACTTGTGCATGTTCACCTCCCAACACAGCGCCCGCCGGCGTCCCTCCTGAACCTGTCCCGAAAGTAATCGTGGTGGTGGCACCGATGCAGAGGATTTCACTTACTCCTCTGAGGAGACAGATGCTAGAGGTCACCACTAGCATCTGACAGGGAGCACATCACTGCAGTGTTACCCGGAAGTACCAGGAGCACTTAGCGCTATGCACTTTGTCAGAGAAATATTACCTCTAGTGTCTGTCTCAGAGGTTAGATGGACAGGGCAGCACTACAAGTCCCAGCATGCCCGGACGTACCGCAGTGATGCTCTATCTATCTGACCAATCATGCAGCCTTCATGCAACACACCTTCACTGCCGCACTGACCTCAGAGCCAGCGGGTCCCGATCTCACCTTTGCTCCCGGGGGAAATCAGCTTTTCTCCTCTCCGGGGAGGTCTCTGTTAAAGATCTTCAGAGGTTCAAGATGGTGATTATAAAATGTAAATGGTAGTAAGTGGGAGGGTACTATATGCAATGAATTAATCAATTATAAAAGATTATATTAAAAACATACATTTAATAATATACTGTAGATCCATGAGCAGGAGACATAAAAACTTTAAGCTAACACAAAAGCATAAAAACAAAGGGTGTAAAGTATTTTCTAAGCAGATATTCAGTAAACAGTAAAGAATAGCATTTCTGGATATCCGTAAGTGACGTGTTTCCGCTATTTGGAACACACGGCACTTCCGGTTTCCATGGAGATGGGGTGCAAGCCTCTATGTTTAGGCTGTGCCTCCTCCCCATTCAGTGTATGGATTTTGATAAGCAGTGGCATAGTAACAGCAGGATAATTTACTAATAACATTACATCTCCCGCATTTTATAGGTAATCTTAGATGAGGCGCGACATTGTATTGGTGAACTTGCACCTATTAATCCCTGCTAGCGGGGAGATGTTTAAAAGGTATAGTTTGATATTTATGCAAATGAGGAGCAGTGGCCATTTAAGTATGGGCAAACTTCCTTTCGGATCCCAAATTTGGGAGATAACTTTTTTGGGTACTCTTTACCTAGAACGGCGCCCATCGCGGTGATCGCGACATCGCGGGCAGTACATAAACGGCCGCGACGCGATGCCCGCGATCACCCGATTTTCCCATAGGGAACAATGTTAAAAAGCATAATTGACCGCGATTTTGCATTCAATGCCTCAATGCCCGCGATTTTACCATAGGAATCAATGTTAAATGGGCTACAGAGCCCAAATAGCCCCAATTAACCCTTAAATGTCACCCCAATTTTTGTACGCCACCCCACGATCCACGCCAACCCGAAGCGTGGCGAGCGCAGCGAGCCCGCGAGGGGCGGCGGTACGCGTCCTCCGACCTTTTCATGCCCTACTATCCACGTCGGCGTGGAGTTGAGAATAGAATAGTGTGGCGAGCGCAGCGAGCCACCGAGCCCGAAGCGTGGCGAGCGCAGCGAGCCCCGCGAGGGGACGCGGATACCTTCACAGTTATACGCGTCCCCTCGCGGACTTCACAGGTGTCCGTGGCGACGCGGACACCTGTGAAGCCCGCGAAGGGACGCGTTTACCTGTGAAGGTATCCGCGTCCCCTCGCGGGGCTCGCTGCGCTCGCCACGCTTCGGGCTCGGTGGCTCGCTGCGCTCGCCACACTATTCTATTCTCAACTCCACGCCGACGTGGATAGTAGGGCATGAAAAGGTCGGAGGACGCGTACCGCCGCCCCTCGCGGGCTCGCTGCGCTCGCCACGCTTCGGGTTGGCGTGGATCGTGGGGTGGCGTACAAAAATTGGGGTGACATTTAAGGGTTAATTGGGGCTATTTGGGCTGTGTAGCCCATTTAACATTGATTCCTATGTGAAAATCGCGGGCATTGAGGCATTTTAAAGTAAAATCGCGGCCAATCAGGCTTTTTAACATTGTTCCCTATGGGAAAATCGCGGTAATCGCGGGTACCCGATTTTGATGTACCCGCGATTTACCCGCGATGCCCGCGATGACCGCGATTTTTTACCCCCGAGGCCCGCGATTCTGATCGCGGGCGCCGTTCTAGGTAAAGAGTACCCTTTTTTGTTTATTTTTTACTGAGAAATATGAAAAAAATGAGAGACTAATAGAGAGAGATTTATATACTGGTGAGGAGAGATCTAGATAGTAAAACAAGTGTAGAGGATTGCAAGAGATTGTACATCGTGATATCTTTGTTTCAACAGAGGATAATTTTGCACATAACATATTTCAATGACATGATGCTTGTGGTTATACTCATTTCTATGAAAAGTTTAGATAGTTAAATGACAATACAATATAATAAAAAAACAGGAGTAAAATAAAAATAAATATAAATAAATAAATAATAAATAAATAATAAAATATATAAAACTGTTTATATTGATAAACTATAAATTGGTAATAGTATTTTAAGGAAATATATTTGTTTATCTTTACTTATATATCAGTTGCTCTAGATGCAAAAATGATTAGTCGACAGAGCTAGCCTAATAGTTTATCGTATCAGAAAAAGTTGTCCGAAACAGTCCCCCCTGCTGGTAGTTTTTTTTATATGTTCTAACCCTAGGAGTTGTAAGCCTGTCGGATCACCTGAATGGACTTCATGAAAATGCCTAGAGCAGTGATTTTCAATCTTTTTACCTTGCGGCACACCATTTTAATTTTTAAGATTCTAAAATTGCCAAGGCACACCATGAGATCCCCACAGGAAAAAAACACATTGGCCCCCACAGGAAAATAACAAACCTATTGGCCTCCATATAAAAAACCATCACACTGGTCCCCACAGGTAACATAAATAAAATACATTGGCCCTTTACATAAAAAGAAGAGACCAGTAAATAACAATTGAACTGGTGGTGGCTGTAAACTGGTTTGGGCATCTCTAGATCTGGGAGCACACTTGAGAACTTCAAGGTTGAGTTACTAAATAAAAAAAAATGTATTTAGTAACTCAACCTTGAAGTCAGAATCATTATACAGGACTAGGGTGGCCAATCCCGGGATCGGGATCGGCGGGATCCCGGGATTTGGCCCCCAAAACGCCGGGATTTCAATCCCGGGATTGGAGTTTCCAATCCCGGGATTTCGGGATTAGATTGCGCATGCGCGCAGTCTAATGCCGGGTAGCGTCTGAGCATCGCTCAGAAGCTGCCCGACTTCTCCCGGCAGCACTGCGCAGCGTGACGAGATCAGAGGTCACGCTGCGCAGGCAGAGGTCGCTCCCGGCAATGTGATGCTGCGCCGCCCGCCCAGCCAGCAAGCCCACCCGCCCGCCCAGCCAGCTATGATCCCGCCCAGCAAGCCCACTAGCCCGCCCAGCCAGCAAGCCTACCCGCCCGCCCAGCCAGCAAGCCCACCCACCCGCCCAGCCAGCTATGAACCCGCCCGCCCAGCCAGCTATGAACCCGCCCAGCAAGCCCACTCGCCCGCCCAGCCAGCAAGCCTACCCGCCCGCCCAGCCAGCGCGAAGCCAGCCAGCATGCCAGCACGCCAGCCCGCACCATGGACAACCCATCCCCCCCACCCAGCAACCGGGATCCTGGCAACCCTGCTGCACCCTCAAATGAAGGTAAATGTGGGGCAGCTAGGGTGTCTTTTTATTAGGAAAGCCAATCCCGGGATCCCGGGATTGAGCATTTTTCAATCCTGAATCCCGGGATTGAAAAAATGCCCCAGGATTGGCTTCCCTATACAGGACCATGATGATTGGTAGAAAACAGGAGACCTTTACATACATCATTCCGTTCATTCCGAATACATACCATCCACTTCCGCCTCCCAATGAAGCCATAAGCAAGGGGAGAAAGGTGTACGAAGTGTAAACATCCGGTCCAGCGAGAGCAGGACTTCCTGAAGCGGCAGATACACTTCCGGCGATCGCGTCATTGGGACTTCTGGTTTCGGCGGTGAAAAACATATTGAACGGCAAGATAGGGACTGCAGAACTTTGGGGAACATCTATGGTGAAAAAAGAATGACGGGGAAGCCCCAGCAAATACCTTTCAAGACCTCATCACCACATATCCTTTCATTTCCGGGTTGCGTAACCTGTAACCGGAAATAGACTCTAGAATAAAAGACCATGTGTCTCACACTAGCCTGGTATCCTGAGGACAGGAGTACAACTCCTGAAACATGTTGATCCAGGCATAGTGTGATCTATACGGAGAGAGACAGGTAAAACATGGCAGTTATCCTATGTTCCCTGCGGTGGGTGATATCCGGATTTGACCCCACTTTCAGGACCGTAGTGAGTGCTGCTTTCAATTGCCATCTCTTATCCAGTTTTTAAACTTCTGTACATAAGTGTTACTTGGAATAAATTTCATTGAAGAAAAGATACCCTGATGTGTGTCATTACCCGTGAATCCACGTGAGTACTGGTACGCACTTATATCTAGTACCATAAAAATACCCTGATGAGTTTATCCACACTCATACCCGTGTGAGTTTGGTACGCCATCCAGCCACAAACCTAATTTGAAATACACCACTGAAGATACAAACGTTACTTCACATTGTTGTATCCCTTGTCTTTTTCTGTTTCTCCATTCCACTTCCTGAGAAATACAGAGCAAAGGAAACAGAAAAGGGAGAAAAAGGGGCAACAGAAAAGACAACAAGGAAAGTTCTACATTATATTTTTTTATTTTCATTTATTTTTATTTTTATTTTTATTTTTTTATTGTACTATTTTTATTAATATATTTTTTATTTTTTTGTTTTGTTATTCTTCACATCAGTTCAAACCTAAAGGGAGTGCCAAAGTGTTTATACCATCCACATTTTTAAAGAATAAAAGTAGTTTGCGTTGTAACATACAGCCACAATATATTCACTTGCATGGATGTTATACTTAATAAAAATTTACTGTGCCAATACAGGCTGGGTACAAGGAAAGAATTATAAATGGCATATGGTCAAGTTATTAATGGACACTAAACAATGGCACTAGCTCAAGTAAAGACAACTATATATGTTTTAAATTGGACACCGATATGTACGCAAAATCCGGTGTATAGAGTACATAAAGACTCCACAAGCAGGTGAATGTGAGAAATATTCACAGTACTATAAAAAGCACTGTAACCCAAGTTGCTCATTGGGCCTTTTGGGGGCCAGTGTATCTAACTTAAAAATCCACCTTCTTTCCAACTGGAGTAATTTTCTCCCTCTTTCACCTCCCCTAATTGAAGGGGGGGGCATAGTCAATGATCATGTATTTGACAGTGGCCAAAGAGTGTTTGGCTTGCACAAAGTGGCGTGACAGTGGTTGGTCACTGGATCCTTTTTTTAGGGCCGCTCGTATAGCCAAGCGGTTTGCCGCCATCCTTTCCTTAAACTGTCGATCAGTTTTTCCCGCATATATATACGAAGGAACAGGGGCAAAAAATAATGTAAATAACAAAACTAGAAAAACAGGATAAAAAGTGCCTAATCGGAAACCATTTACCCATATAGGGATGACATACAGATGTCCCCATTTGCATGTAACTGCACGAAATGCAGTTGGGGTATCTGAAGCAACCTTTCTTAATGTTGGAGAAAATAAAGGGTTTTGTGGGTTTACCCAACCTAGAAATATTGGTCTTAACCAAATAGTCTTTTAGGCTTCTGTTTCTTCTGAAAGCCGGCATTAACGCATTATCCTGTAAGTGTAGGGCAGGGTCCGATGTGATTAAAGGCCACAGCTTTTGAGCATTCCTACTGGTCTGTGGAGATTGCTACAAGAACCAGTTGACCCAAATCAACTTATCGGTCATTTTTTTTGGTGGGTAACTGAGAGTGTAACAACTCACTTCTGGTTTTACCCAGAGCTTTATGACATTGTTTCTCAAGATCAGCTCATTTATATCCCCTGTCAATTAATTTTTGTGCCATAATGTTAATTTCATTTTTCGCCTCAACAGGATCACTCACTATGCATAATATACGCAAGAATTGACTGTAAGGTAAAGAGTGTTTGCTATGGATGGGATGAGCACTGGAGGCCAACAGGAAATTATTGCGATTGGTGAACTTTCTATACAAATTGGTGGTAATACCTATCGGACTCTTTGAAATGTTACGTCCAGATAACGAAGAGATGTAGACTCTATGAAATATGTCAATTTGACGGGACTATCCGTCAAATTGTGACTGTCAATGAGATCTCTGAAGCAGACTTCCATGAAGATTCCAAAAGATCAGTATATCATCGATATACCGGAAATATTTTACGATGAATCGTGAAATGTTGATGTCGATAAAGAAAATATCATTCTCTACCTCAAACATAAAAGTTTTGGCAAGCGATGGAGCCAAATTAAACACCATCGCTACGCCCGATGTTTGAAGGTAATACGCACAAAACGCTAAATATTTTTTTTTTACATAGGACCATTTCCAACAGCTGTATATAGAAGTCAAGAGGTTAAACAGCAGGATAAATAAAGCGGCGCCCTTCCAACAGCAGCTCTAGGCTGTCGATGCACTAGTCTGTCAATTATAAATATATATATATATATATATATATATTTAAAAGGAAACAACAAGATTCATAGAATTGCGCTACCAGTGTGTGGTCTCCAATAGCACTAAACTCTCTACTAGTGGAGTTTAACACCAACCAAATACTATCCCAATAGTTCTGGGGCCTTTGATCTGTTAGTGGGTTATTCCTGTTTTACTGTCTTTCCTTACTTAAAATGAACCATACAGTACATATGATTTAACATATAAAACATTTATTAAAACACAATTTTCTTAAAACAGTGTCTTCATATCATTTTCTTGACATGGAGGTACATTCTTTTGTTTACAGACGAATTTCAGAAAGTAGTAGAGTTTTAAGAAAATCAACAGCCTTCTCCTACAACCACAACCATATGTGACATGTGCTGTAAGCTAATCAGTATTTGGCCAGTTAGAGACCACCGGGATTGTCATAAGCTCTAGTATTTTTATACTGCAATTAAATTCTATTCTTAGCAATTCATTTACTGGTTATGAGAACTAGCAGAGTTTTAAGAAAATGGAAAGTGTTCTACAACCACAACCACATTGAACATGCTTAGTACATTTGTGCATTTTATATTCCGTGTATCAAATTTAAAAGGAGGGAAAAAGTATTCTTCTTCTAATTATTATTATTATTATTATTATTATTATTATATTGGTATTATTATTGTCTTTCAGAATCCCATGGAGAACCTTACTTATGTTATAGAATTTTATATCGTGCCATTTTCCATGAAAGCAGGTGATGGACCCCTTATTTTGTGTATTTTTTTCCTAATATATCTGTTTGGAGTCCTGGTGAATATGATTATAATCACAGTGATATGTCTGGATTCCCGTTTACACACCCCCATGTTTCTGTTTCTCTGTAACTTGTCCTTTGTAGACATGTGCTACACAACAGTAACTGTCCCCAAACTGCTGGACATATTACTATCCGGGAATAACACAGTGTCCTTCCCACAATGCTTTGCACAGGTGTACTTTTTCTTCATAGCTGCTAGCTCTGAGGTTATACTATTATTTGTGATGGGATATGACCGGTACATAGCCATCTGCCATACCTTACACTACCACCAGATACTGAGGAAGAAGGTCTATATCCTGCTGGTGGCTATGATCTGGCTATGCGCATGTCTAAACTCAATGTTGTGCGTATTTTCAATTCTTAAAATGTCCTTCTGTCGATCAGTCACCATCCATCAGTTCTTCTGTGAAGCTAAAGCTCTGATTAATATCGCCTGCTCTGGCTCAAACATGTTCTATGTCACCATATATGTAAACATACTTTTACTTGGTGTTTGCCCAGTTTTCATCAATATAATGTCATACAAAAAAATTGTCAGTGTGATATTGCATATTAAATCAAAGGAAGGAAGAAATAAAGCTTTCTCCACCTGTTCATCCCATCTCATAGTCATGACCATGTACTATGTTAATGCTATATCTGTCTATATGATACCACCATCAGACCAGTCCAATTTCCTTGAACAGATTTTGACTGTGCTCTACACAACAGTGATCCCCGTGGTCAATCCCCTCATATATAGTCTACGCAATCATGAGATCAGGATGGCTCTTCAGAGATTAGTGGCACAGTTGGTTATTCCTCATTAGCTCATACTTAGCCCCTTCCCTGTATAGATCAAACCCTTTTATGGTAACTGTTCTAGTTGATGGCTTGCTCATACAAAACAGACATTCTTACTACGCAGGAAACAATGCCATCCTTATCATCCTGTCATAGTCTTGCCTATTCAAATTATAGGACAATTAAAAAACTGTGATAAAGACAGCAAAACGCATTGGTGCAGGAGAGCAACCAGCCAGTCTTCATTGCTTATTCATACTAGACTTCACCTTTGGATTTTAAAATCTGCTGATTCCAACCACATCATAGAGAAGACAATCATGCCACAGCATCCAGTCCACAGAACTTCCTCCAGCGGTCTTCTACTTACCATGCCATTAAAAACCACCATGCTATCGGAAGGATATTGGATAGTGGATTATAGGAACCCAGCATCCCTCCAGTGGTGAGATAATCTCCGATTTATACAATATAGGTGGAACTTTATGCAAAAAGGACCAGTACAATCATCCATTCAAAGAATTGCCCACATTTAAATGGTTGCGCTCCATATATTTCAAAACAGCCATACTAATCTGAATATTGTTTTTAGTATTGATTGATTTACATTGTTCTTATGTTAATAAATATTTTAATTTGTGTTTAAAAGTATTTCAGGCAATCCCACCTATTCATTTGCAAGCGCTGCTATTTGTGTTTCCACATATTGTTGAATTGCCTGGTCAAATGCCTGGTTTCAGTGACATAAAGATATATATTGTATGTAGGCATCAACCTTATGAAGAACCTCTTTCATACTGATGCTCAGTGATATAGAGAAGATATATCGTACCAGCTAAACAAATGATTTTAGACAACAAGTTGAAGATGACATCAACCACCTGCCAGTTCTCAATCTAAAACAAAACATTTATTCCTACTGGGAGTCCCAGTAGAAATAAATGAAAAACTGTCGACCATTGTTGGCCTAATGCTTGTCATCCTTCCAACCATGTTGACCTTAGCCATGTTGTGTTGACCTAGTTCATGTGCAAGCAATGGCCATCTTCGAAGTTTCACCCAATGCATGTCCACCTAATATTGGTCGACCCAAGGACCCATACCCAGAAGAATTTGTTTGCTCACTGCGCTGGACTTTGGAGAATATATAAAGCAGCTCAATTGAAAAATACGTTAAAAAAGTTTGGAGAAATGAGCGCTAATTAAAGGATAGAGAAATAAGGATAGGAAAATAAGAATGAAAAACACCTGAAAATAAAATGGGTTAGAAATAAATGCTTACAGCTCCTTTGAGCCGATATAAATGTCCGTGGATAGCGTGGATAGCGTACAACTAACTCTCCCTACCTCTGATGCCGGCACCGGGTGCTTGCGGGGTGAGAGATCAGCTTTCTGCGGCTGTTAGAACTGCCGCACGTCTCCTCCTTTTCTCCCGTCAGCGCGGTGTCACTTTGGCGGCGGGTGCCGCTTCGGAAGAGATGTTTATTCCGGCTGTAGTTGAGAGGAGTGGGGCACGCTTGGGGGACCACGGAGCTGCCTTCTACGCGTTTCGTGCTGTAAAGCACTTTTTCAAGAATGGCTTTAATTGGGTTCCGTGTGGCTATTTATTTAGCAAAGTGAAAATTTTTTATTTTTTTAAAAAAACTTTATTAAAACGGAAATGAGCACAGGTTTTGGTGGGAACCTCATGCTGGCCCATTGACAACTTAGTTTGGGGAATAAAATTGGACAATTGTCCTTAAAAAAGATACAAGGTGTTTTTTTTAAAAAATAGAAAAGAGAAAATGAAAAAGAAAAAGAAAATGTTGTTGGTTGTGGGAAGGTTTTAATTAAAGAGTGGTAATTTTACAAGAAAGCATTAAGCTCGAAATCAATGTTCAAACCCATAGGTAACAAAGTTTTTAGCTCAAAAATCCATTTTGTTTCTGTTTGTTTGAGTGTTTTTATAAAATCACCTCCTCTCCAGTGTTGGTTTACTTTTTTTATCGCCATGAATTGTAAACCGGAGGGGTCTTTGTTATGGGTTTGTAGGAAGTGATTCGATACACTATGGGTGATGAGGCCTCTCTTGATATTGTATATGTGCTCCGATAGTCTGATTTTTAATTGTCTCTTTGTCTGTCCAATATATTGTAGGCCGCACGGGCAGCAGAGAAGGTAAATGACTCCTTCAGTTTCACATGAAATGTGATCTTTTATACTGTATTCTTTTTTTGAAACATTGGATGTGAAGTTGGTGATGGGTTTTGTTGAGGTGATGTTCTGATTTCAGGGTTGCACATGGATAGTACAATTTCACCTTGTAAGGAACTTTTGTATTAGCATTCTGGATTGCACTCTGGTAGCAAAGTGGCAGCAAGTCAAAACTGCACGTGGAGTACTGAGGGTCAGGAACTCTGGATTGCACTCTGGTAGCAGAGTGGTGGGACATCCTGATTGAGCATTGATATCTGAGAGACACATGGATAGCAGAGTACTTGTAAGGCAGAGTGTCAAAAACTCACAATTGCATACTGGTAGTAGGTTTTAAGAAGCAAAGACAAGTAGCTTGTGTAAAGTACAAATGTCAGGTAGAAGTTTAAATATGGGGGGAGCTGAGAGGATGCAGCCATTAAGGACTCCTGTACATTGTGTCCCTTTCAGCCCTTTTCTGCCTGCTGTATACCCCATGGACGGTCCCCCTTGCTTTCCAGTACCACCCTTAAGCCCACCATGCTTAACCGTTTTGTCCATGGAGCCAGGGAATTCCTGCAGTTTGTGGCCTACACACTGAGAGGAAGCCGGGGCTTAGAGTGCCGGATCATACTCGGAGCTGCGGAAGCGATTCTGTTGGTCCCTGCACCACTTTCCTGACAGTGCTTAGCCACGGGTGGGTTCCCTGCATCTCTATACACCTCTACTGGTTCTGGAGTGTCTATCTCTGCCATGGTCATGATGGGCTGTGCATCCCCGTGACTGTGTCCAGGAGGCCTTGCAGCTTCAGCCAGATTGTGGCCCGAGCACTAATGGAGACCCACGATTCCTCTCTCGAGGTACCTTATGCTGTTATGCAAGGGACACGGCGACCTGGTGCACCCATAGTGCCTAATGGAACAGGTCTGCGGGGTCCCTTTGGCAAATCAGTGGGGGGTGCAGTTGAGCAATGCCCCCCCCACACACACACACACTGATTTGCCAAAGGGACTGCGCAGACCTGTTCCATTAGGCACTCTGGGTGCACCAGGTTGCCGTGTCCCTTAACAGCATAAGGGACCTTCAGGAGCTGACAGTATCAGCGCTGGGCACCATCCCTGTGGACTGGATGATTGTCCCTCTCCCCATAACTTTTACAAGCAGTCTCTGCCACCCAAAACTACACATGTAGTCTATTCTGCATGGGGGTTGTCATTTTGAAATGAAATACCTGCATGTGTGCTTTGTTTTTCTGAGCTCCTGATGTGACCCTCCACCCATGACACTCCTAGCCACATAGGTATTTATGTACATGACTATCCTTTATTAATACCAGTGGGAATTATTCATTTTATTTTACTCCAGTAATTTCTGGACTGACCTATTGCTTACCATGCCTCCCCAGGAGCCTAAAGAGGTACAGCCAGCCCATGCATCTTTCTCTTCCCGGAAACCTGTACACACATCCACATCTCCTACAACCCCCCAGTTCCTGCCCATAGCCGAATCTAGAAATATGGTAATAAATGGTCCCAGATCCAAATACTGAAACAGGTTGGACCTTTGCATGGTGCAGCCACGTGGCGAAAAGGGGCGTGACCTCATGTAAAGGAGCATGTTATCACAAAAAGGGGCATGGTATAACACATTAGACTACACACTGTAATGCCGATTATACATTTTATCAAACTCCATAATACCATTTCAAATAAAGCCACACGCCATAATGGCAATTACACATAAGGCCACACACCATAATGCCAATTACAAATTGTGCCACACATCATGATGCCCATTACATACTATATAACAAACCATAATGCCCATTACATATTTGACGCATAAGTGCTGCTTACCTACATGCTCATTGCTAGTGGGTTCTTGCTTGATGCTAGGGGCTTCATACTCAATGCCATGGGCTTCATGCTTGATGCCAAGGGGGCTTCATGCTCATTGCCATGGGGGAATACATGCTTGTTGCCAAGAGGGAGTTGTTAAATGCTCATTGCAAAGGGGGAGTGAAATTGCTTGTTGCCAGGGGGGTTGCTTGTTGCTAAGGGGGAATACATGCTTGTTGCCAAGAGGGAGTGAATTGTTCATTTCTTGCTGCCAAGGGGGAGTGACACCGGGCGCACACAATTTAAAGAAATAAAAGCCGGGCAGAAAGAACTGTGCGCTGCCTGGCTGTATGGTCTAAGCAAAGCAGCAGGTCCGTCAATATCTTTAATGCTCCTGTTGGCGGCCGACAGCCAATCAAGAGTGGCATTGGTGGTATTGGTGGCTGCTCCTGATTGGCTGCTGGACCGCGAGCTCCTATTGGCTTGCAGTCCAGTGGGAGCATTGAAGATATCACTGTACAGTCGGTGTTTAATGATAAATTGACGGTTTTCTCATAACCAAGACACCCTTTTATGAATCCATTTATCACAAGAAAGGAACTTATCCTCAGAGCTGTAAAGGTAGCAGAAGGTTCCAATATTCTAGGACAGGGATGGCCAACCATTCATGAGCCAAAAAATAGGTTATGGTAAGACAAAGAGCCGATACCATGCAAAAAAATGGGCCAAGCTGCCCACAAGGCCCACAAGCTCCCACAAGGCCATGAATCATTTTTGTGTTCATGCAGGATGAACAATAAGTAAAAGCCAGGTTTGCTCATTAAATGTCAGCGACCCTGCCGAATTAATGACATTCCCCTGACCCCTACTGTACAGCCGCTCGAAATTTCCAGGACAGTGGAAATCGATCACTATATTTCTATATATCTCTATATATCTTTATATAATATTTTTTTTATTTTATAAAATGTTAAAATACATTCATTAATAGGCCACTGCTGGGGTGCAGAAGTTGGGGCAGTTTACACTGCGCTCGGAGGGTTGTGAATCCTTAGTAGCCTGCACTCCTGGGGGAGACAGTCCACTGCTGGGGTGCAGCCAGGATGGCTCTGGAAAGGAGGGCAGGTGGAGCAGGAGCAGAAAGTGATTGACAATGGTACTGGAGGCACTGATGTCAGCGTCCTCCAAGCATGAGTCATTCCTTGTACTCCCGCGTCCCAGTGGCAGTGCAACAGGGCAGGGGTAGATCTACAATTTTTTTTTTTTGGGGGGGGTCTTTAAGAATTAATGCGGACTTCTTCCTTTCTACTCAACATTTCCCTGTAATTGTCTATTCACAAGATCAATTACATGCCAATAAAATGCAGTGCTAGCAGTTACTACATACAGACATACAGTATAGGCTATATAGCCGCAGCTCATTAGGTAAAGAGCCGCGGGTTGGCCACCCCTGGCATAGCTCTGATTTATCGGTAATGTTCTTTCGGATGTGTCCTGTCACGATAGGTCTGGTATTTGTTTGTTATTTGATTACTGTTCATTTATTGCTACTACGCTAATTCTAGTGCTTGTCCTTTTTATTTTCTATTTTGACTTCATGTTGGTAACTGTATGTATTTATATCAATTACCCCAATCTTTCATCTACGCTACTGGATTTCTGTTTCCGGTCCGTCCAGGACCATTTTGGTTTGTTTTTTCCTGACTTATCATTTTTTTTCTCAATTCTTTCCCCAGGTGTATCTTTTCTTTTTCCCTTTTCTTTGTCCTCTTTCCTTTCCAGATTCTAAGCAATGTCTTACTCAGCAGGGGTCTTCTCAATGGGTGTGGTATGTTTCTCCGACAGTCGGGATCCCGACAGTCATTATCCCGACGTCGGGATTCCGACTGCCCGGACTCAGACAGCGTGGCCAGCACAACAAAGCCCCTTGCGGGCTCGCTGCACTCGCCACGCTGCGGGCACTGTGGCTCGCTACGCGAGCCACCTATTCTATTCTCCCTCTATGGGGGTCGTGGACCCCCACGAGGGAAAATAGCAGACGGCCGTCGGGAACCCGGCCGTCTGTGTTTGAACAGTCGGGATCCCGTTGTCGGGTTAATGACTGTCAGGATCCCGACTGTCGGGACCCCGTCCGGCACCCCTTCTCAATCTCTTGTTAAGCTTTCGCCCATGTTGGTATGTTATTCCCTTCGTCTTTTAAATTAAATTGCAATGCCTAGGGTCCTTTCTATGAATGTCCAAAGAGGACTTGCCTTGTCCCTTTTCAATAAGCAAAAAGCGGATATTGTCACACTGCAAGAAACGTACTTTCCTCATTAACCCACCGTTGTTTTAGGATCATAAACAACCAATAGGATACTTTGCAAATGGGCCCTTTAGCTATTAGTAGCTAGTTTATGTAGCCATAATGTATCCTTTATCCAACATCCACAAATTGCAGACAAAAAGGGATGTTATTTAATTCTGACTTTATTGTTAGAGGACAAACTGGTCACTTTAATCTCTGTATATCCACCCAATACCAATCAGATTTCTTTCTTACACAAATTATGTTTACTGATTCATAATGCTGTCCAAGGGCCTTTGATTATTATGGGTGATTTTTACCTAGTGTTGGATAAATAAATCAGTTAAAGCTGTTATTATATTAGATATTGTATTGATGTTTATATGGTTACCTATACCCCTTTAGACACATCCCTAATTAATCATCGGTGCGCATTCAAGGCGGTTACTGGAGGATCAGCTTTACAGGCAGGCGCATTACCTAAAAACAAAACATTCAAAGACAATTGGATCTAGAAAATGAACTTAAAGCCTTAGAAGCTAAAAATTCAAAGTCCCCATCTAAGGTCCTACGTAAAGAACTAGCAGAAACTAGCAAAGTTGTTACCTTCTACAATCGCATCCATTAGGGTGTGGGATACTACACTGTCTTCTAAACTCTACCTCTCCACATTATTATTCACAATACAGTATATCATTAAGGGCCTTAGCTATATTGATTACTAATATGAACCTCTCTAAATGAATTGCGGCAGATATTAAATTATTCAGAGATATGTTTGTAGGCCAAGCTATACTACCTTTTTATTATTTGCAATGTAAGTTTTCTCTCCCTGACTCTGAACTACTTCATTATCAATAAATCACCTATTACAGCTTCCACCACATCATGCAGTATAAGGAACAGAGCAGAGCTGCTGCACATGCCCAGTGTACCAGCTTCTTCTACCACATTTACTGTATGTGTGGATACATCACAATGGACTAGAGAGCAGCTGCCAGGAGGAAGAGACAGGAGCCTTACCATGTAATGGGAGATTGTGAAGAAGAAGGGAGAAAGTTCTGTACTGGATCTATTATGTTTGTGTATTTATTTATTATATGTTTAACCTTTTCCTGACCACTTATCTTATTTAAATGTTTGAAACAGCCTATAAATTAGGCTATCTGTACTGTCAGATATTAATGTTGTATTCCATACAGTATCCAGTGTACAAAAAGAACAATTTTCTAGGCTGCTACTGCTCCAGAGTGGGAGATTTTAAATGAAATTTGGAACCCCCCTCAAAAATCCCTGTTTTCCACTGGATGTTCTGTTACATAAAAGATATCTCCTAGGTCAGTGGTTCTCAAACTGTGGGTCCTGACCCCAAAGTGGGTCCTGACCTTCTCAGCATGGGGTCGCAACTCCATGTTGCTGACCATCAGGCTGATGACTTTTCTAATCTCAGTCAGTGATTCAAGGAGTCTGGGAAATCTGTTGAATTGTCTGCTATCTTAGACTCCTCCCATCATTTTGTGCCTCCACAATGCTGCCATGAATGTGCTGTCTGCTGACTACACATCTGAAGTGATGACCTTCTGTAATAACTTGCTGGAGTCCGGTCATTATTTTTATTGTCTGATGGGGTCCCAGAGCAAAATAGTTTGAGGAACCCTGTCTTAGGACATATCTTAATTGCTGCTTGCACAACTCTAGCACAACATTGGAAATAAGCGAACCCCACCCCCAGCAAAGGTTTTCCAAAAAATCTATTTCCATTTTTACTATGGAAACAGAGTATCTGCCCTATTCTTATTCGTCTTCCTTTCCATTTGTCTGATGGTTTGCTTGGTATTTTATTTGTACAACGTAAGGCGAAGGGACACAATATTTTTCTAAGCCATCTCAAAGTGACCCCTACAATTTGCTCTCAATGAACAAGCTTCTTCTTCTGCTACGTTTTAGATTGTGTTTTTACTTTGATATATTGATGTGTATCATTTGTTTTTTTTTCTACCTAGTTTCTTTTTTTGTATATATTGTTTTTCAGAATCTTGTTGTACCCCTCCCTCACACACACACACACACACACACACACACACACCTTTCCCGCACTTTTTACCTTTTTCCCCTTTTTTTACCCCTTTCAAAATCTTATTCTTAATAAATATTATTGATGTTAAAAAATGTATATATGTTATTAAATAAATCATGAAAATATGTATAGAAAAGATAAACATTATAAAGACGGATAATGAGTAAATCACTATCCCAGGGCAATTTGCTTGAGCAATGTAATTACATAATATTTTGCGTCCACAGAGATTTTTTCATTAGCATTATGTGTAAACAGAGAATACAATTGTGTGTATATATAACCTGCTTCTTCTAACCTGGAACAAAGGCTGGGACATTACATGTTCTAAGGTACGTCATCTATTACACAGTAAATTTACACTTCAACAGATTTACGTTACATAGAGAAACCTTTACAATGTGTCAGTAATTTATGTCAGCAAAGTATCCATTGCAATGGTTGCATAGCAGCAAAAATGTGACCTTTGTGGCATGTTCAACTTTTAGATTTTTAGAGTTTATCTTTGAATGAATAAGCAGAAATATTAAGACTAAAAAACAAATATGTTAATGATTGTATGAACGAAGGGCTAAGATGTTTATCACCTTTCCTTAATGTGCAATCTAGTCCAATTAAGATTTTTCTAGTAATTAATCTAGCACAGGGGTGGCCAAACCTGTCCTCAAGATCTACCAATAGTTCATGTGTTTCAGGACAACCTGTGGATCTATAGTAGGAATGGATGCAGCAGGTTTGACAATGTGACAGTTAGTAATGACTACAGGTGTGCAAAAGCGAAGTGATTTCGAAAACATGGACTGTTGGTAGGTTTCAAGGACCGGTTTAGCCGGTTTAGCAATCCTTTACACAGCAAAACCAGTATGATTTTGCAGTGTAAATGATTGCTGCTTTAAAAAAACTGGAGATTTCTTACCAAATCTCTCACTTTCTGAATCTCTCATCCTATTACATTTCACCCTTAATCTCGGTAATATTACTTTCCAGTCATTTTCAGTCAATATGAGCGCCTCAGAGTTCATATCTGCACATCTTTATTATTGTCTTATTTATGAGGGTGTAATTAGCACACCTTTTTTAAAAATAAATTAATAAAAGTTACATTTTAAGAAATTGTGAGATATCAGTTGGACGTCTTCTTGAGCCATTTTCTGAGTGCACCCAGAATTTCTCAACGTATACCATATCTGAACAGTATATACCGACTAGCTTCCAACCAAAAAAGTATTAACTTCTGGACATTGCCACATACAATGTAATATGTCGGCATTTAATACTTTACATTTAAAGCAGGCTGAGTCAGATGATATACCCATCTGCATTCAGTGTTTAGGTGTATAATATTCTCGATGCAGTAGTTTGTACTGCATCTCTGCATACACAGCGGTAACCAGAATTTTATTCAAATGGACAAAAGCAGTTTGACCATTGACCATTTTACCAAGCCTGTGTTTACTCTTTCTAATGATATTTGTCTCTTAATATAAGGATATAGTGATGAGGTTTTACTTGGTCTATTGCTAGTGCGCCTTATCATAGCATCTAAGCCTCCTGCATTTTCTAAGGTCGAAATTTTAGCAAGCACACTCATAACATGGCTTCTTGATTGAAAATATACACACATGGGTATAGATATATCAGCATATTTTTCACATAATAATTGATAAGGCAATATGGCTATACATTCTTTATCCATAACATGAAACAAGAGATGTAGTCCTGCCTTATTATAACCTTTGACCAGCCTAACGTCTTGAAGTATCGGTGTATCAGTCGATATATTATAAAATAAGGATTAAACTAACATATTATGAGTAGATATTCCTAATCTAGACATAGCAAGTCTCCAAGTTGTGCAAGTTGAGGCTAATAACAAATTACTGGATACCTTCAAGGGATGTTTGAATGGTCTCATGTGCAGCAGACTTGATAAAGGTATGTCCAGTGGCGCACACAGGGGGAGTTTCTGAGAAACCCCTCCAGGAGTCTTGGGAACCGGAGATATTTGACTTCAAAGCAGTGGTCCCCATCTTAGACTGTTAATTGCTATTTCCAGTCAGATATTTCCGGTTCTTTCTGACTTAGAGTTTTTCTGAGGGTATATTCCAAAATCTGGAAATCTCCCCCTTTGATGGATAATACTAGCTTGTCTCTACTGTACCCAGATGCAGAGATATCAGACTTCCAGCAGCTGGTTACTGCTCCAGCTCCACACACCTGTATGTAGTTTTATATTCTCATTGGCGGATTGCTCTGCCTCCTGAACTCTGATCCCCTAGTCCCTCTAGTTTTTAATTCCATTAAAATCTAAGAAATCTATTTCCGGGAACTGGAGATATCTGCAGTCAAGCAAGCTGTCCTCCCACCAGAGAATTATGAATAATAAGCCCACTCCACTATACACCCCTCCTCTGCATATTAAACATCCTCTACCACCCTGGAAGTTATGTATCAGGGCCCCTTCATTCAGCCCAATGCCCCCTTCTCCCACCATCTGTGCAGTAAACGGGTAATTAGTGGAAATTACTGATCCAGGCCCTACATGCTCAGTGGTTGATATAATACCCCCTACCACCCGCGGGACATCAAAGCTTCCCCCACCCCTACCACTGGAGGATCAGTAGGGGCCCCACTACATTGCTATGCCCAGGGGTCTACACTGCTGTTTTTTGTTTGATTCTTTATTCGAGTGCCTCTTACTGCTGGACTGTATACATTATGGGTGAGATATAATAGGATGAGAGATTCAGAAAGTGAGAGATTTGGTGAGAAATCTCCAGTTTTTTTAAAGCGGCAATCATTTACACTGCAAAACCAGTTTGATTCTTGAAGTGTAAATGATTGCCGCTTTAAAAAAACTGGAGATATCTTACCAAATCTCTCACTTTCTGAATGTCTCATCCTATTAAATCTCACCCTATATTTCGGGAGGGCGCCAGCTGGATTACCCATTTAAATTGAGTGCCGGCATATCGTGGATATATATATATATATATATATATATTCCAAAGTCTGCCGGCACTCAAATGGTTTACTCATGCAGCTGCCCCAGGTGCCAGAGGATGATAACATGTAACAATCCAAGTTTTCCAAGCAGGGAAAAATAACGGCACTCAGGAGACGATGGTAAATCACTTACCATCGTCTCCTGAGTGCCGTTATTTTTCCTGCTTGGAAAACTTGGATTGTTATATATATATATATATTTTATTATTATTATTTATATACATTTGATCTATCTATAATACTTTAACTGACCTGTCATATACTGGGTCACCTAAGTGTCCATCTCCGTGCTTTGCTCTGCCCCTCTGGAAACCCCCTTCTGAAAATCATGCGTTTGTCCCTGATGTCAGGGCCAAAAAGCTTGTTCAAGAGCAAGATTTACATCATTTTCCATTGAGTGTATACAGTCTATTGCATATCTAATATTCGCAGCTAGAGTGTAGCTCTTAATGCATGGGAGATTAATACCTCCTAATGAGGTCTGTTGAGTTAATTTGTGATATTCAAGGATTTTTTCCTCCCAATATAAATTTACTAACGCCTTTATTTAACATCAATACAAATACATACATTTAATACATACAGATAATCAATAAAATTATGCTAAAATATCTCATAAAGAGAAATCCCTTGGTTGGGAGAAAATATATCTTTAGCCAGCAGACTTACAGCCAAGTAGCCTGTTTTATAGGGTTAAATAACCATGAATAGAGGGTGGTGGTTGTGGTGGTATATGGAAGATATAGTCAGGTTCAAATACAGTCAGGTGGTAATTTAATTTGCAAATATAGATCGCAGTTTTTAATTTTATTGCTCACCCTTGAAGATAGTACTTGCTCCGTGCCAGTATGTGGGGGTATCCAGCGAGCGGTCTCGGTTGTTGGAGGATGGTAGCTCCTTTCCTGATGTGACTTACACTCCTCTCGGCTGCTCGCCGGTGTAGCCTGCCTGACCACGGCGGTGAAGGAGTGGGTCGGACAGTTGGTGAGATGCTCTGCTCTGTGTGGAGCCCCGGCTCTCCTGATGTAGCATGGAGAGCGGCTGGATGAAAGCAGCTGATTGCCGGCAGCGAGGGGGGAAGCTGCACTTCAGCTGTGGGACAGAGTGTGAAGACGGCGGTGAGCCGGCGGGTGAGCCTATGCTGTGATGCGCTTATTCAGCATGAAGCGGCTAAATTACCGGCAGCGTGTAGTGGGCAGCGCTTCTTCTGTGAAACAGGCTGGAGGTCTGGAAGTCTGCCAGGTAGATCAGCCGGCGGGTGAGCCTGTGCTGCGATGCCCTTATTTCAGCGTGAAGTGGCTAAATTACCGGCAGCGTGTAGTGGGCAGCGCTTTTTCTGTGAAACAGGCTGGAGGTCTGGAAGTCTGCCAGGTAGATCACCTAATCAGGTGTGTGATGACGTCAACGCGTTTTGTTCCTGTGGTCTGCTGGGAACTTTTTCTTGTCTTGAAAAATGGGAGCAGCCATGTCTTTCCCTGTCACATGGTCCATTTACAGGCAATCCTGTCAATCCCTCGGTCTGCCTAATTAACCAGCCAATCTGCTTCCACTCCTCCTTATATATATGCTGGGTAAGTAAGGCCAGTTGCCAGTGCTACTGATCTCATCCTGAGTGTATTAACTGCAAGGTGTCTCTCTGTGTCTAAGCTGCGTTTCGGGTTCCTGTTCCTGAGGACTCTGCTCCTTTCTGGTCTTGTGTCATCTCCTGCAAGCAGCTGCCTGGCTCTTTCGGTGCTCTTCCATTGACCCAGCTCACCATTGGTGCTCTGCCAGCCATCCAGCTCACCAATGGCGCCGCACCATTGACCAAGCTCATCATCAGTGCTTCATCATCAACCCAGCTTGCCATCTGTGCTCCGCCATCGACCCAGCTCATTATCAGTACTCTGCCATCGATCCAGTTTGCCATCGGGGCTCCGCCATTGATCCACTTCACCAACGGTGTCTCCAACTTCTGTTCTCATCTCCATTGGTGCACAATCATCGATTCTAAATACTATCGGTGAGTCCATCACCTCCATTGGGGCTCCTTTAGTGCTACTCATCGCCAAGGGTACCTACCTCATCAATACCACCATCAGTGTGGCTCATCGACATACTCCATCATCGGTGACATTCTGATGTGAAGTGCGCAAAGGGGGTGTGAAACCGCGCTATATCTAAAAAAATGCAACAGGTGTAAAAGTATTAATCAATTTTAATGAAAATAAATATGAATGCAATAAACTTTAAAAAGCAAACTAATAGATTTGGTGAATCATAGCATTAAAAAGTACTGGTACCAAGAAAGGTTGTATTTGAGCATGGAAAGTCACCCAAAGTTCAGATGGAGTGGTGTCCTTTGTCCGTTCCTATAATGCTACCTTTGTAAATGTCCTGAATCTTAGAGGCCGATTCCAGTAGCAAGGACTTGATGGGAGAAACTGTGTTCTCCTGCCCAGGGAATGCCTGTTAGTGTGGGGTTCTTCCTGGTATGCTGGCAATTTTAGGTCATGATACATGGCTGCTGGGATAATTCTGGAAGCTGGTTCGGTCACAAATGATGAGGATAGATTTAAGGTCCAAGTGATGGGTGTCCATGCTGTATTCCACCAATGCATTTCGCTTTACAGCTTTTTCAACACCTAACCCAGGGGCGGAACTACCTCCAGTGCAGGCAGTGCAGTGCACCGGTGCCCGAGAGGTTAAAGGGGCCCGATGCCGCCGTCTGCCAGGCATTTTTTTTATAAATGTGCGCGGCGGGCCATGTGTGGGTTAAGCGGGCAGCGCGGGGATCGCGTGTGGCACGGCTGCCAGGATCAGTGTAGTGGTCTAGGCAGCGTGTGTCGGAACTTCGGAAGGACACCGGGGGCCGGGCATTCATGGAATGGATGCAGCTGCAGCACCCTGCCAGCACGTCTGCATTAATTCCGGCCCGGGACTGGTCCACTGCGGTAACCTAGCAACAGGCAGCCAATCGCAAGGCTGCCTGTTGCTGCTCTGACTCCGAGCAGATAGGAAGTTATTCTGCTCTGAGGCTGAGCATGCAGGCGGAGCAGAGGAGCGACAGCACCAGGACCAGGCATATCGGACTCGAGGTAAGTACAATTAAGGGGGGCTAGGGGCCGCACACATAATAAAAACGGGGGCTGAGGGGCCATTACACCATCCGTACTGCTACACCATCCGTACTGCCGTGTTTGATGGTTACACTTGGATAACAGAGTGTCATTCTTGCACCAAGGGAGCAAATGGCAAAAAAATCAGTAAGGAATCATGGGTATCAAGTTATATTAGCTCCATCCTGTAACTTATGATACATGTGTACTGTATAATATGCATGGCCTCATTTCTCCAATGTCTTTACATGCGCATATTTTACCAACAGACCAAAATAGGCACTGTTTCAAGAAAGCGATATATCTTAAGCTCCGAACACACAGAGTGATTGGTCGCTGAGTGATATATCGCTCATCAACCAAATTGCTGAGTGTCCCATTTTCATCAGCGAAAACGAGATACTCTGCTGGGGGAGGCCGCTGGTTGCAGGAGCATGCTCCTGTGACCAGCGACCACTGCAAGGCTGGTCGTGATAGCAAGCTTCTGGCGACCATCGCCCTGTACACACTGAGCGACCATATCCCCGGTGATTGTGGCTGAAATCGCCTCGTGTGTACAGGGCTTTATATTCTATAATGCAATTGTAGATTTTATTGTGTTTTATACAGCATGGAAAATTATTGCGATATTAAAATATGTAGGACATCCTGTAATTATGGGGGAAATTTACTAAAGGAAATTTGTAAAAAAAAATAGGTGTATTTGTATTTAGAAATACACTTATTTTTGACATTTTCTATCCTGAAAATACGGCAATTCGTATTCGAATTGATGTGCTATCAATACGAATACGAATTGCCGTATTTTCGGGATAGTAAATGTCAAAAATAAGTGTATTTCTAAATACAAATACACCTATTTTTTACAAATTTCCTTTAGTAAATTTCTCCCTATACTTCTTATCTTTAAGAAGTGGTGGTGGTTTGTCACTCTTGTAGTTTATAAGATTATTAGTTAAAATCCTGGCAAAATGACGGCTTCTGCAATGTACTCTCCACCCCACCCCCAGTCCCTATCTGCTCCTACCTCCAATCTCTGTCTTCACAGTTCCCTCCCGCAATATCCTGCAAGTTTGATTAGTGTCCCTGCAAAAATTGCTTTCAATTTCTGTTATGATTACTTTTGGCACACAAAGAAGTAATTTGGTCCATCAAATGGCCTCTAGTGGTCATATATTTATCATTTTTATTCTTCTTCTTCTTCTTCTTATTAGTATTATTATTATCTTTCAGACAGGTGACAGAACTAATGGAAAACCGCACTTCTATAAGAGTGTTCCATATTGTGCCATTTTCCATGAAAGCCGGTGATGAACCCCCCATATTCGGTGTTTTTTTCATTATTTATCTGTTTGGAGTCCTGGTGAATATGGCTATAATCACAGTTATATGTTTGGATTCATGTTTACACACCCCCATGTATCTGTTTCTCTTTAACTTGTCCTCCATTGATATGTGCTACACAACAGTAACTGTCCCCAAACTGCTGGACATATTATTATCCGGGAATAACACAATGTCCTTCCCACAATGCTTCACTCAGGTGTACTTCTTCTTCATAGCTGCCAGCTCTGAGAATTTACTACTATTTGTGATGGGGTACGACCGGTACATCGCCATCTGCCATCCCTTACACTACCACCAGGTACTGAGGAAGAAGGTCTGTATCCTGCTGGTGGCTATGATCTGGCTATGCGCATGTCTAAACTCAATGTTGGGGTTAGTTTCAATTCTTAAAATGTTCTTCTGTCGATCAGACACCATCTATCAGTTTTTCTGTGAAGCTAAAGCTCTGATTAATATCGCCTGTTCTGGCACAAGCATGTTCTATGTCACCATATATTTAAACATACTTTTATTTGGTGTTTGTCCAGTTTTCATCAATATAATGTCATACAAAGAAATTATCAGTGTGATATTGCATATTAAATCAAAGGAAGGAAGAAATAAAGCTTTCTCCACCTGCTCATCCCACCTCATCGTTATGACCATGTACTATGTTATTTGTATATCTGTCTATATGATACCACCATCAGACCAACCCAATTTCCTTGAACAGATCTTGACTGTGCTCTATACAACAGTGATCCCCATGGTCAATCCTCTCATATATAGTCTCCGCAACCATGAAATCAGGAGAGCTCTTCAGAGATTAGTGGCACCGTTGGTTAATTCTCATTAGCTCATACTTAGCCCCATTCCTGTATACATGGGCATAGAGCAAACCCTTTTCTGATAACTGTCATAGTTGATGGCTGGTTCATGTCATACAAACAGAAGTTCCCACTGGGCAGGAAAGAATGCCATCTGAGATGCATACATAATAGGGTTCCTTATGGTCCTGGCGGGGTCTTGCCTGGTCATATCCTTGATTTCAGTGGCATAAAGATATGTGTAGGCATAGACCTCCTGAAGAACCATCTTCATACTGATTCTCATTGATGGAGAATATATCATACCAGCTAAACATATGATTTTGATCAGTAAGTGACATCAACCACCTACCCGGCTCTACACTAAAAACAAAACATTTATTCCTACTGGGAGCCCCACCACAAATATTCCCACCCAGTCAAAGTTATTATCAACCCCAGAGTTGTCACAAGTGGTTTTGGACCGAGTCTCTGAATGTCTATCTGCCATCTCATCTTGGATGTCTTCTTGCCAACTCAAACTTAATATTTCCAAAACGGATTTATTTATATTCCCGCCAACTAAGAACAGTTACATCCTGACATCTCCATCGCTGTTGACAACTCGACAATCTACCCTACCCCACAAGCTCGTTGCTTAGGGGTCATCCTCGACTCTAAACTGTCCTTTCTTCCCCACATTTAATCTGTCTCCAAATCATGTTCCATGCATCTAAAAAACATATCCAAAATATGACCGTATCTCACACAAGAAACTACTAAATCTCTTATCCATGCAATCATTATATCCCGCATTGATTATTGCAATAGTCTCCTAACTGGTCTTCCCAAGAACAGTCTCTCGCCACTGCAATCCATTTTAAATGCTGCTGCTAGGCTGATCTTCCTTGCAAGACGCCCATCGTCTGCTGATCCGCTCTGCCAGTCCCTTCATTGGTTGCCTGTATCTTACCGTATTCAATATAAAACACTTCTACTCGTATAGAAAGCTATTAAATATACTGCACCAGCATATATCTCTCTACTAACTACTAAATCTCTTATACATGCACTCATTATATCCCGCATTGATTATTGCAATAGTTTCCTGACTGGTCTTCCCAAGAACAGACTCTCACCACTACAATCCATTTTAAATGCTGCTGCTAGGCTGATCTTCCTTGCAAGACGCTCATCATCTGCTGATCCGCTCTGCCAGTCCCTCCATTGGTTACCTGTATCTTACCGTATTCAATACAAAACACTTTTACTAACTTATAAAGCTATTAACCATACTGCACCAGCATATATCTCTCTACTTATCACAAAATATCTCCCATCTCGATCACTCCGCTCTGCACAAGATCTGCGTCTCTCTTCTGCACGGATCACCAGCTCCCATTCACTATTACAGGACTTTCAACGGGCTGCTCCCATCCTATGGAATGCCCTTCCACGCACAATAAGACTCTCCAATAGCCTCCAAACATTCAAGCGTTCCCTGAAAACTCACCTCTTCAGGCAAGCCTATAATGTTTAAGTTCTACATGCATAACCCTCCGAGGCACTTATGTATTATATAGCTACCCTTCTGGACTTGTAACTTGGTGGGACTGCTATGGTATTACTGGTGCCTGTCCTTGTGTTTCCCCCTATTTCCCTATAGATTGTAAGCTTGCAGCAGGGCCCTCCTACCTCCAAGTCTGTATGTTGTTACCCAGTTTGTTTTATCACTGTCTACTATTGTAAAGCGCAACGGAATCTGCTGCGCTATATAAGAACCTGTAAATAAATAAATAAATAATAATACTTATCACAAAATATCTCCCATCTTGACCACTACGCTTTACACAAGATCTGCGTCTCTCTTCTGCATGGATCACCAGCTCCCATTCACTATTACAGGACTTTAATCTGGCTGCTCCCTCCCTATGGAATGCCCTTCCACGTACAATAAGACTCTCCACTAGCCTCCAAACTTTCAAGTGTTCCCTGAAAACTCGCCGCTTCAGGCAAGCCATATTTAAGTTCTACACGCATAACCCTCTGAGGCACTTATGTATTATATAGCTTCCCTTCTGGACTTGTAACTTGGTGGGACTGCTCATCATCTCCCCCGTTCCCCAACTCCGCTGCCTGGGTGTCACTTTCGACTCCCTCTCCTTTGCACCCCACATCCAAGCCCTGGCCCATTCTTGCCGGTTCCAGTTACGCAACATGACTCGCATCAGGCCCTTTCTCTCACAGAGTGCAACTAAGCTTATCATCCACTCACTGGTCATCTCACGGCTTGACTACTGTAATGCTCTCCTCACCGGCCTCGTCAATCCCAATAGGCTCCTCTCCAATCTGTCCTGAACTCTGCAGCCAGGCTTATCTTCCTCTCCCGCCGCGCTAATTCTGCCACTCCCCTTCAACATAATCTGCACTGGCTCCCATTCACCTACAGAATCCTCTTCAAACACCTCACACTCACATACAGGGCCATCTCTAATTCCATTGCTCCATATATCTTTAACCTCATCTCCATTCATACACCCTCCCGCCCTCTACGGACGACTGACGACTGTCGTCTCTCCTCCACCCTGATCACTGCTTCCCATGCAAGAGTACAGGACTTTGCATGTGCTGCACCCATTCAGTGGTATGCATTCCCTCCCTCCATTAGACTCTCCCCGACCTTGCAAAGCTTCAAAAGGGCACTGAAAACTCATCAAAGCGTACCCTTCCACTGCATGAACTAGCTGGTTCTCCGACCCCTTGCCTGTTTACATCCTGCTTTCTAGCCACCACCCACTTGCTTGCACCTCTTGTAATATGTCTGTCTCCTCTTCCTACTAGATTGTAAGCTCCTCTGAGCAGGGCCCTCTTCCCTCCTGTTGTCAAAACCCACTTCTCTTCACATTTCACTCACAGCTCTCTCATACTCAAACACTCAGTGATCATCTTCGTCTGCATACTCATCTCCATCATTGGCCTCAAGCCTCTAGTTGTATGTTGATTGAGTCCTCACTACTTTTATTTAAGCTGTAATGTGTATTGAACTGTGGCGCGCTTTCTTTGTACTTTTTTGTTATTTATTCAATGTAATACTGTTTTGTCTCCCTGTACTGTTCCTTTGTACGGCGCTGCAAAACACTTGTGGTGCCTTATAAATAAAATAATAATAATAATAACTGCTATGCTATTACTGATGCCTGTCCTTGTGTTTCCTTCCTATATCCCTATAGATTGTAAGCTTGCAGCAGGGCTCTCCTACCTCCAAGTCTGTCTGTCGTTACCCAGTTTGTTTTATCACTGTCTACTATTGTAAAGCGCAACGGAATCTGCTGCGCTATAGAAGACGCTGTAACGGAATCTGCTGCGCTATATAAGAAACTGTAACGGAATCTGCTGCTCTATATAAGCCGCTGTAACGGAATCTGCTGCGCTATATAAGAAACTGTAACGGAATCTGCTGCGCTATGTAAGACACTGTAACGGAATCTGCTGCGCTATATAAGACACTGTAACGGAATCTGCTGCGCTATGTAAGACACTGTAACGGAATCTGCTGCGCTATATAAGACGCTGTAACGGAATCTGCTGCGCTATATAAGACGCTGTAACGGAATCTGCTGCGCTATATAAGACACTGTAACGGAATCTGCTGCGCTATATAAGACACTGTAACGGAATCTGCTGCTCTATATAAGACACTGTAACGGAATCTGCTGCGCTATATAAGACAATGTAACGGAATCTGCTACGCTATGTAAGACACTGTAACGGAATCTGCTGCTCTATATAAGACGCTGTAACGGAATCTGCTGCGCTATATAAGAAACTGTAACGGAATCTGCTGCGCTATGTAAGACACTGTAACGGAATCTGCTGCGCTATATAAAACACTGTAACGGAATCTGCTGCGCTATGTAAGACACTGTAACGGAATCTTCTGTGCTATGTAAGACACTGTAATGGAATCTGCTGCGCTATATAAGATGCTGTAACGGAATCTGCTGCGCTATATAAGATGCTGTAACGGAATCTGCTGCGCTATATAAGACCCTGTAACGGAATCTGCTGCGCTATGTAAGACACTGTAACGGAATCTGCTGCGCTATATAAGACACTGTAACAGAATCTGCTGCGCTATATAAGACACTGTAACGGAATCTTCTGCGCTATGTAAGACACTGTAACGGAATCTGCTGCGCTATATAAGACGCTGTAACGGAATCTGCTGCGCTATATAAAGCATTGTAACGGAATCTGCTGCGCTATATAAAACATTGTAACGGAATCTGCTGCGCTATGTAAGACACTGTAACGGAATCTGCTGCGCTATATAAGACACTGTAACAGAATCTGCTGCGCTATATAAGACACTGTAACAGAATCTTCTGCGCTATGTAAGACACTGTAACGGAATCTGCTGCGCTATATAAAACACTGTAACGGAATCTGCTGCGCTATGTAAGACACTGTAACGGAATCTGCTACGCTATGTAAGACACTGTAACGGAATCTTCTGTGCTATGTAAGACACTGTAATGGAATCTGCTGCGCTATATAAGATGCTGTAACGGAATCTGCTGCGCTATATAAGATGCTGTAACGGAATCTGCTGCGCTATATAAGACACTGTAACGGAATCTGCTGCGCTATGTAAGACACTGTAACGGAATCTGCTGCGCTATATAAGACACTGTAACAGAATCTGCTGCGCTATATAAGACACTGTAACGGAATCTGCTGCGCTATGTAAGACACTGTAACGGAATCTGCTGCGCTATATAAGACACTGTAACAGAATCTGCTGCGCTATATAAGACACTGTAACGGAATCTTCTGCGCTATGTAAGACACTGTAACGGAATCTGCTGCGCTATATAAGACGCTGTAACGGAATCTGCTGCGCTATATAAAACTTTGTAACGGAATCTGCTGCGCTATGTAAGACACTGTAACGGAATCTGCTGCGCTATATAAGACACTGTAACAGAATCTGCTGCGCTATATAAGACACTGTAACAGAATCTTCTGCGCTATGTAAGACACTGTAACGGAATCTGCTGCGCTATATAAAACACTGTAACGGAATCTTCTGCGCTATGTAAGACACTGTAACGGAATCTGCTGAGCTATATAAGACACTGTAACGGAATCTTCTGTGCTATGTAAGACACTGTAATGGAATCTGCTGCGCTATATAAGATGCTGTAACGGAATCTGCTGCGCTATATAAGATGCTGTAACGGAATCTGCTGCGCTATATAAGACACTGTAACGGAATCTGCTGCGCTATGTAAGACACTGTAACGGAATCTGCTGCGCTATATAAGACACTGTAACAGAATCTGCTGCGCTATATAAGACACTGTAACGGAATCTTCTGCGCTATGTAAGACACTGTAACGGAATCTGCTGCGTTATATAAGACGCTGTAACGGAATCTGCTGCGCTATATAAAACATTGTAACGGAATCTGCTGCGCTATGTAAGACACTGTAACGGAATCTGCTGTGCTATATAAGACACTGTAACAGAATCTGCTGCGCTATATAAGACACTGTAACAGAATCTTCTGCGCTATGTAAGACACTGTAACGGAATCTGCTGCGCTATATAAGACACTGTAACGGAATCTGCTGCGCTATATAAGACGCTGTAACGGAATCTGCTGCGCTATATAAAACACTGTAACTGAATCTGCTGCGCTATGTAAGATACTGTAACGGAATCTGCTGCGCTATATAAGACACTGTAACGGAATCTGCTGCGCTATGTAATACACTGTAACGGAATCTGCTGCGCTATATAAGACGCTGTAACGGAATCTGCTGCGCTACATAAAACATTGTAACGGAATCTGCTGCGCTATGTAAGATACTGTAACGGAATCTGCTGCGCTATAAGAGACACTGTAACGGAATCTGCTGCGCTATGTAATACACTGTAACAGAATCTTCTGCGCTATGTAAGACACTGTAACGGAATCTGCTGCGCTATATAAGACACTGTAACGGAATCTTCTGCGCTATGTAAGACACTGTAACGGAATCTTCTGCGCTATATAAGACACTGTAATGGAATCTGCTGCGCTATATAAGACACTGTAACGGAATCTGCTGCGCTATGTAAGACACTGTAACGGAATCTTCTGCGCTATGTAAGACACTGAAAAAAGGGTTGATATTCAAGAGAGAATATCAATAAAGAGACTCCCGGGTGGGGCACAACCTTCTATAGTGTTGTGTGTAATAGTCTAAAATATCAACTTTATTATTACTAAAATTGATCCTTGGGATGGATCAATGACAAACATGAGACAAGAACATACAAACAACATGAAAAATAGTATACAATTTGAGAAAAATCGTGAAAATATCTTGTGGAAGTCTGAGAAGGGGACTATATTGCCTCTTATTTTCAGTATCACAAAAATATCAATAAATTTGTGTAAAAAATATATTTATTTGTCAGACTAGGCACGTCTTCACTTAACCAACAATAGGTTAACACATCAAAGCATCAGGATAAATATAATATGTTATCAAAAGAGGGGGCTCACTGTCAAACAGCACACGTTTGGTCTAGTGATTATATTTTGCTTAAATAGGACTGCAGAGTCATAAATAAAATAAAAGCAGTGGTGAAGTACCTGAGCTATGTGTACTCGCGGGGTGGCTGCTGTCTGTGCTTTCGGTGGTAATCAGATGTTTGCACAGTTGAGCGGACTCAGCGAGTGTCACAGGTACGAAAGTGGAGCAGCAGGGGGTTTCTGCTGTCTCCAGGGGCGACCAACCTGGCCCTGTTATACAAAGACAGCGCAGAGTCAGGTGATGGGTCCTCCGGAGATGAGAGAACCCTGATTAGAAGGGGTCAGTAAAGAGAGCACCTTCACTTTGAGTCCCTGGCACACGCTACTGTCCAGTGTGTATGTCCATGGACGTAGTGAACACTGGTTGAGCGGTGTGCCTGGGTGGTGAATTGCAGAAGAAAGTGTAGATTGCACTACGGTATTAAGGCTCCGGCCTCTGAGTCACTATTGTACCATGCAAAAGGTGGTAGGTAAGAAAAAGATTTTTTTCTTACCTACCACCTTTTGCATGGTACAATAGTGACTCAGAGGCCGGAGCCTTAATACCGTAGTGCAATCTACACTTTCTTCTGCAATTCACCACCCAGGCACACCGCTCAACCAGTGTTCACTACGTCCATGGACATACACACTGGACAGTAGCGTGTGCCAGGGACTCAAAGTGAAGGTGCTCTCTTTACTGACCCCTTCTAATCAGGGTTCTCTCATCTCCGGAGGACCCATCACCTGACTCTGCGCTGTCTTTGTATAACAGGGCCAGGTTGGTCGCCCCTGGAGACAGCAGAAACCCCCTGCTGCTCCACTTTCGTACCTGTGACACTCGCTGAGTCCGCTCAACTGTGCAAACATCTGATTACCACCGAAAGCACAGACAGCAGCCACCCCGCGAGTACACATAGCTCAGGTACTTCACCACTGCTTTTATTTTATTTATGACTCTGCAGTCCTATTTAAGCAAAATATAATCACTAGACCAAACGTGTGCTGTTTGACAGTGAGCCCCCTCTTTTGATAACATATTATATTTATCCTGATGCTTTGATGTGTTAACCTATTGTTGGTTAAGTGAAGACGTGCCTAGTCTGACAAATAAATATATTTTTTACACAACTTTATTGATATTTTTGTGATACTGAAAATAAGAGGCAATATAGTCCCCTTCTCAGACTTCCACAAGATATTTTCACGATTTTTCTCAAATTGTATACTATTTTTCATGTTGTTTGTATGTTCTTGTCTCATGTTTGTCATTGATCCATCCCAAGGATCAATTTTAGTAATAATAAAGTTGATATTTTAGACTATTACACACAACACTATAGAAGGTTGTGCCCCACCCGGGAGTCTCTTTATTGATATTCTCTCTTGAATATCAACCCTTTTTTCAATTGTACTTACCTTACTCCCTGGGAGCACCTCCACAACAATATTATACATTACAATTCATTTACATGTTGATTGGAGAATACCTTCTTACCCCATAGCAAATTAGTCCAGTGCCCTTGGCCATCATCCCTTCCCCCTTTTCCCTGAGCTATAGTTACTCCATACCGGTGTCTTTTTCCCGGTTTTCCAGGCCACCTAAGGTTGCACGGAACAACCTAATTTGTTACTCGCACACTTGCGTCATCTATATTTTTTCATATTTTGGATCTATCAAATATGGTTTTCAATTTAAAAGATGAATTATTCTCTTTAAAAAGATCGGCAGATGACTTGAACAACATCTTTCCAACTTCCATTGAGGATTATACTCAACATACTTCATGGGAGGAAGACTTACGCAAACTCAACCTAACATTACAAAAACAGATACGTACTAACTGGGATTTGACAACTACAGAAAATTATTTAAAACAAAGGTACTTGTTTCCTAGCACGGCCACAATGATTTAGATCGTTGTGGTCGGAAGATAAAAAATCGGATCGATCGCATCGCATGCGATTTGGTCGCATGCGATGCGACCGATCCGACCGACCGATTTTTCACCCGATTTTTTTTTTCACCAGATTTTTTTCAATTGCCCCCCCAAATGTTACTAAGTGGGCTAGACCCCACGATAGACGTCAACCCGAAGCGTGGCGAGCGCAGCGAGCCCGCGAGGGGCGGCGGTGCGCGTCCTCCGACCTTTTCATTCCCCTACTATCCACGTCGGCGTGGAGTTGAGAATATATAGTGTGGCGAGCGCAGCGAGCCACCGAGCCCGAAGCGTGGCGAGCGCAGCGAGCCCCGCGAGGGGACGCGTATAACTTCACAGGTATACGCGTCCCCTCACGGGGCTCGCTGCGCTCGCCACGCTTCGGGCTCGGTGGCTCGCTGCGCTCGCCACACTATATATTCTCAACTCCACGCCGACGTGGATAGTAGGGGAATGAAAAGGTCGGAGGACGCGTACCGGCGCCCCTCGCGGGCTCGCTGCGCTCGCCACGCTTCGGGTTCACGTCTATCGTGGGGTCATGGCGGGCACATAAAAAATGTGAAATGGGTCATATTGGCCCATTTCACCTTTTTTATCATTTTTCCCTATGTGAGATGGACTTAATCAAGTCCATCTAATCTTGTGCCATTATAATGGCACAAGACCGACGCGATCCTCCCGATTTCTGCCATTGAAGTCTATGGAAAAATCGGGTGAATCGGTCGGTCGCATCGCGGCCGATTTTAATTGGTCGCGACCGACCGATTGACCCGATTTCTGTCATTCAAAGGGAAAAAATTGTAAAAAATCGGCCACATCGTGAGGATCGTGTCCCTTAATTAAGAGCCACGATCACTCACGATTGTGGCCGTTCTAGGAAACAAGTACCAAAACAAAAATTGGTGCCTAGAGGACTGCGCCCAAAAATATTTCCAACCTTTGAGTTCATTACACCCAACCTAAAAACTGAGTGGGAGGCCTGCCTGTTGAAGTGCTCCTCTGATCTAATGTCCATTCTTTCCAAACATAATCTTCTTATGTTGGAAGAGTGTGACAAAGAAATCTCCAAATTAAGTAAAACCCTCGAGACCTGGGAAAAAGATGAAAATTTCCAAAAAACATTTACAAAAACAAAAGAAGATCTTCAAAATTATGAAAAAATGATCATTGAACGCAAACGGTCAAAATTTCTCAGAGATAAACGAGATTACGCCACAGGGCAGATTTTCAAATGGAGACGGACGGACAGAATCAGAGAGAAAACCTACAACTCTCAGTACAGTTCCTCAGAGGCCGAAATGTCCGATATAGAGGACTCCCAGAATGCATCCATCAGGAGTGCGATGTCTTTTTTAGAAATAGGCCCAGGAACATCCAGGGGCAGATATCGAAAACCGGCAAACGAATGCGGAGGGGGAAGAAAAAGAGGACGGGACCCACGTCAGTGGAGGACGGAGATGCCATCCCGCCAATCGCCACGATTTCAACGCCCATAGACTCGGCCGATGATAATCTGAGAATTATCAACCTCTCGGATCACCAACTTGATGATGCGCATACATCCTTACTTGCCAAAGGGCTATCTTTTTCACCCATAAATTCATTTAATAGACTTCAATGGGAGAAAGATCTCAAAATGTTCGGAAGAAAACTCTTGTTACATAAACTGTACAACACTCCCACTGACATAAGTATCCCAGAATCCACAGAGATGACTCTGTCAACCGAAGAACAGGAAGCCATTGAGGCATTACAAGAACTGGCATCAGGCAGTTCAGCCACCTGTCCTCCGGAGACCAGACGTTTAGACCTGTGCAAACGGAAATCCAACTTCATGCCTCAGGACAATATAAGTCCTAATGTTAAAGTCTTCATGGACATGGTAGGCAGGGATATGGACAAACTTGAACAATCAAAAAATCTGCATCTACCAACCATGAACGATAATCTTACCAGTAATGAAAGGGCAGCCCTCAAGGAGATCAGAGGATGGGAGGATGTTATCTTGAAGCCCTCGGACAAGGGAGGTAATATCGTCATCTGGCCTATAGAGATGTACCTTGCCGAGGTCAATAAACAACTACAGGACAAAACCTGTTATAAAAAATTGCTGGGTAACCCCACCGCTGACTTCCTCGAAACATATAACAAAATGTTACGCCAATATAACCAACTGGGCACTATTACCAACAAAGAAATGTCCTTTCTGCAGATTCATCATCCCAAGGTACCTACCTTCTACCTGCTGCCGAAGGTACATAAACACCTTACCAAACCTCCTGGGAGACCGATAGTCTCGGGCATTGGCGGTCTCCTGGAACCCGCCAGCAAATTCATCGATACATACCTTAGACATCATGTGTACAGTTTGCCGTCTTACCTTCAGGATACTGCCGATGTGCTTCGGAAAATCGATGGGGTCTTTCTGGCCGCAGGAGACTATATTGTTACCATGGACGTCGAGTCCCTATACACCTGTATTCGACACCAGGACGGTTTACAGGCTGTACGGACCTTCCTGGAAACAGAAGGCCAGAATGACTTCCACACCTTCTTGTTGGATCTTCTTGGTTTTGTTTTAGGTAAAAACTATTTTACCTTCAACGACTCTTTCTTCCTCCAGGTCCGGGGAACGGCGATGGGCGCGGCGTGTGCGCCAACTTACGCCAATCTGTTCCTCGGATCCTGGGAAAGGGAATGTGTTTTCTGTGACACCAATGATATCTATACCGACCTCATTGTAGGTTGGTATAGATACATTGATGACATCCTTATGTTGTGGCACGGGAGTCTGGATGAATTGAGAGCATTTATTGACATACTCAATACCAACACACTCAATATTAAACTTACATATGAGTATAGTCAACACCAAGCCACCTTCCTGGATCTCACCTTATATAAGGATGCGGATGGAGCACTTAAAACCGAACTGTTTAGAAAACAGACCTCCACTAACAGCTTGCTCCACCACCAGAGTTTTCACTTCCCTCCGACGGTTAAAAATCTGCCAAAGGGAGAATTTCTGCGTCTTCGCAGAAACTGCACTGACATCCAGTCTTATGAAAGCAAAAGCCAAGAACTTGCCAATCGGCTGCTGAGCAGGGGGTATAGCAAGAGGTGCATCAAGAGCGCCAGACATCATGCCCGAACACGCGACAGACAAACCCTTATATTCCCACAGAATAAGGTCAAAACATCATCACAACCGATACGCTTCATCAGTAATTTCTGCAATGAATGGAAGGAATTACAAAATATACTCTCCAGACATTGGCCCATCCTTCAAAATGACAACATCCTCAAAGAAGCACTGGGAGAACGGCCAGATTGCAGTTGGCGCAGAGCACCAAACCTCCGCGACACCCTAATACAGAGCCATTTCTCCAAAATCAGAAAGTCCACACTGGCCAAGGCGACGGGTACTTATCCCTGTGGCCACTGTAAGGCATGTGCCTTCTTGGACAAGAGATCTTCCGTAATAGACAGGACCAACAAACAAATTAAGATTGTAGGGTATTTCAACTGTGAGACTAAAAGTCTAGTCTATTGCCTGGAATGCCCATGTAACCTGAGATACGTTGGCATGACTACACGTCCTCTAAAACAGAGAATACTCGAACATGTTGGGAGTATTCGTAACGCAGCCTCTGATCTCAAAAAACTAAAAAAGTTAACATCGGTGGCACGTCATTTCCATAAACACCATGGAGGATCTCCCAAGGGTCTGAAGGCCTTTGGACTAGAACAACTTCAACTAGGGATTCGTGGAGGTGACATTACCAGGGAGCTTTTGAAGAAGGAAAGTAGCTGGACTTTCAGACTCAACTCAGTAACTCCAATGGGCTTGAATGAATTCATTAATTATGGAGTTTTCCTGAACCCATAAAATCTGTACCTAACCTCTATCTAGTTAAAACCCTTTTCTCCTTTTGTTGCAATAAATTCATCAACTCATACCATTCCTCTCTAATATCAATGTATTCTTCAATTTTCTCACATACACAATCCCCCCCACACTTTTTTCTCCCACCCTATAATATCACATGATTTTGATTTTCCACCATTGCTCACTTTTTTTCTCACGTCTTCCATTCACACCTGTGTGTGTGATCTGAAACTTATTATTATCATTATCTTTTTACCCTTATTTCACTCATATGTGTTTATATATATTTATAATCTCAATTCCCTGTTTATACAGGGATGCGCACCTGTGGTCCTCTTTGCATATGTGTACATAGGTGTACACACATATGCCTCTTCACATACACACTTTTCTGCACTGTATTAAAAAATGCATTCCCCACTTGGCAATATGCAATTTGCCCACTGATATATTGGGAGGAAGTAAAAGCCAGAAAAACCTAGATGAAAATATACGTTTCATCTATACATATAATTTAGTATATTTGTATATCATTAGACCAGTATCATATATCCATCTTAATGTCATAACTTTCATTAAAAGGTCATGATTCTCATCCTTTATTTCTTATCCTATATATAATAGATACATATATTTATTTTTTTAACATCTTGGGGCCTCAAGCCCTTAAAAATAAAATAAAATAAAATATAACGTACATAATTTTATTTATTTGTATTCTCACAATGCCCTCCATAATAAATAATATTTCACATTACCCAAAATTTTAATCATTTCCATACACACTGTTTATCATTTACAGTGATGTGCAGCATAGCCTTTGTCTCAAAAATAATTAACATACCCTTATTATTATTATTATTTTTGTGAATAAATAACGCTTTAATAACAATTATCAGCAATTTATATGCTCCTCTTCCCTCCTACTGAGGATCGCAACATCCTCTTCTCTTTCCCCCTAACCAATTCCTCTTCTAAATATGCAATGGACGGTATCAATCCCCATTTTTGTAAGTCATTTTCCTCTATCAGGTTGACTACCTTTTGTCTCCTCCCCATTTTTTCCACCTGCCCCCACCTGGGATTGGCCAAACACCATTTAAATAATGGGCGCCAGAGCATACCTGCACACCGATTGAGAAAGCTTGTTTAAGTGAAACGTACGTCTCGGTTGTTTCCAGGTCCCCGCTGTGCACGAGCGGGACCCTGCACGCTTCACATACCCGAATCCGGCTCTCATCGCTGCGAACAGCACGACCCCCGGCCAGCTGAAGGCTCTCACCAAATGTCGGCATAGCCGACAGAGAAATACACCGGCGGCTTTGTTTCCCTGCCGCCGTCGGCATTAATTCCTGGACGGGACATTTCATTACCACCGATCCCCTGTCCTAACTAGTCTATCTCAAGCAAGCGGCTTTCACTGATTAACAGCGCAGCCGACGGAGATACACAGTGGCGGCTTCATTCATCTGCCGCCGACGGAACCAACTTCTAGACGGGACATCTAATTACCGCTTGTCTCCCTCGGTAACTCCCACAGATACTGCTTACTCCAGCTGCCCTACAGGACAAACAGTGGAGCTCACAGCTGTACCTATAGAAGCCTCAGAAGACGCTGGGGATTATCCAAAATAACGCAGAGATTATTATCTCTATTATCTATCCTTATATACAGACTACTTCCTGTGATTTATCTACTGTGATAGTCCATATATTTAACTCTACGGCTGATATTCACCATGCCGATTGGCTGCAGTATCTTCACCGGAGCATACACACTGGGGGATTTCGCTGTCTGATGTCCAGAGCCGCCAGCGATACACCCGGGACCGGGTGTCCGTGAGTTTAACAGCTCTCAGAGCTTTGCTTCTGTGATAAATAAATACAGTAATACTTCCCCTATAATCCTAACTACGGGGTTATAAGATAATAATCCATTGCTCACACCCTGTTGCTCGATACTTAAATACAGTGGTTTGTCATTTATTGCCAATTGATTGCATATATACCATGTTGCATTTTATTTGACTACAGCGAGTGTTACCTGTATACCTTAAACTGTGACTCTGTAACGCACAGAGATTGGGGTTTGCACTATACCCTAAACACAGTGGTAGGCAACTCATCGCACAAAACTGTGTGTTTTGCACTGCATAGGGGTGTCCGTGAGGTTAACAGCCCTCAGGGCTTTGCTTCTGTGATAAATAAATATAGTAATACCTCCCCTGCAATCCCCAAACACAGGGTTACAAGAGAATAATCCATTGCTCACACCCTGTTGCTCTACATCTAATTACAGTGGCTTGTCACTTATTGCCAATTGATTGCATATATACCATGTTGCATTTTATGTCTTTCACAGCGAATGTCACCTGTATACCCAAAACTGTGACTCTGTAACGTACAGAGATTGAGTGTTGCACTATATTTAAACACAGTGGCAGACAACTTATTGCGCTTGCACTATATTTAAACACAGTGGCAGACAACTTATTGCGCAAAGCTGAGTGTTTTGAATTGCATAGGGATTCCTTCCCCATCTTTTGCACCTTAACCTATATGTGGAATTATCTCTGAAAAATCTTTTTCTTACCTACCACCTTTTGCATGGTACAATAGTGACTCAGAGGCCGGAGCCTTAATACCGTAGTGCAATCTACACTTTCTTCTGCAATTCACCACCCAGGCACACCGCTCAACCAGTGTTCACTACGTCCATGGACATACACACTGGACAGTAGCGTGTGCCAGGGACTCAAAGTGAAGGTGCTCTCTTTACTGACCCCTTCTAATCAGGGTTCTCTCATCTCCGGAGGACCCATCACCTGACTCTGCGCTGTCTTTGTATAACAGGGCCAGGTTGGTCGCCCCTGGAGACAGCAGAAACCCCCTGCTGCTCCACTTTCGTACCTGTGACACTCGCTGAGTCCGTTTAACTGTGCAAACATCTGATTACCACCGAAAGCACAGACAGCAGCCACCCCGCGAGTACACATAGCTCAGGTACTTCACCACTGCTTTTATTTTATTTATGACTCTGCAGTCCTATTTAAGCAAAATATAATCACTAGACCAAACGTGTGCTGTTTGACAGCCCCCTCTTTTGATAACATATTATATTTATCCTGATGCTTTGATGTGTTAACCTATTGTTGGTTAAGTGAAGACGTGCCTAGTCTGACAAATAAATATATTTTTTACACAAATTTATTGATATTTTTGTGATACTGAAAATAAGAGGCAATATAGTCCCCTTCTCAGACTTCCACAAGATATTTTCACGATTTTTCTCAAATTGTATACTATTTTTCATGTTGTTTGTATGTTCTTGTCTCATGTTTGTCATTGATCCATCCCAAGGATCAATTTTAGTAATAATAAAGTTGATATTTTAGACTATTACACACAACACTATAGAAGGTTGTGCCCCACCCGGGAGTCTCTTTATTGATATTCTCTCTTGAATATCAACCCTTTTTTCAATTGTACTTACCTTACTCCCTGGGAGCACCTCCACAACAATATTATACATTACAATTCATTTACATGTTGATTGGAGAATACCTTCTTACCCCATAGCAAATTAGTCCTGTGCCCTTGGCCATCATCCCTTCCCCCTTTTCCCTGAGCTATGTAAGACACTGTAACGGAATCTGCTTCGCTATATAAGACACTGTAAATAAATAAATAAATATGTCCTCATAGCAGAGTTACTAGGAAGCAGGGTCTCATTCATTTAGGATGGCATAGTAGAGTAAAAGTAATACATGGACAATAGTCACAAACTCGGCAATGGACTTGGGTAGCAGAGTTTAAGGAATTGTTGATATAAACTCACAGCTGCACACTGATAGCAGAGCACATGGATAGTAGTATAAAGTACTCAAGATTAAACAGCCAAGTAACACTAAATTCCGGATTGTTTTCAAATAGGAACAGGAACACAAGGATTGAACTTGAAAAGTGTGACATACGTTGATGGCTGCAGAATCTCAGATGTTTGTTATGGTAGCAGAGTAACAAGTACTTAAAAATGCAAATGTAAAGCCAAATCTAGGTACACCAGACAGCAAACAATGAGCACAGTTTGAGAAGCCCATAGATACTGTAGTGTTAGGATTGCACTTGTGTAGCAAAATGTCATAAAACTCAGATACGCACTTGGGGCAGCAGATTGACAGGAAGCCAGATTGGCATATGCGTAGAAGAGTTTAACAAAATCAGGACTGCACATGGATTGTACAATTACACCTTGTAAGATCAAGGTGGCAGTAAGTCAAAACTGCACATGGAGAACTTAGCAACCAATTCTGGTTCACACGCAGTACAAACCCCGACTGCAAACGGCCTTTGCGGATTACACTGTCGCGGGCAATGTGCAGAGGGGAGCGAGGGATGTGGTGGACGGGGGCAGTGCTGGGACATTGGAACGCCCATCATTTCATGGACGTCCCCATTAAAAACGCTGGGCATTCCCATGGGTATGTGGGCAGGCCAATGCCTGCTGGGTTCAGGTGGCTGACATCACATGACATCAGCCATGTGGGGCAGTACTGATGGTGTAGTGGTTAGCATTACTGCCTCACAGCACTGGGAATGGGTTCCATTCCCACCATGGCCCTAACTGTGCGGAGTTAGTATATTCTCCACGTGCTTGCGTGGGTTTCCTCCGGGTACTCCGGTTTCCTCCCACAATCCAAAAATATACTGGTAGGTCACTGGCTTCCAACAAAAAATGAACCCCAGAATGTCTGTGTGTGCGTGTACATGTGGTAGGGAATATAGATTGTAAGCTCCACTGGGCAGGGACTGATGTGAGTGTTCTAATATTCTCTGTACAGCGCTGCGGAATATGTGTGCGCTATATAAGAAACTGTTAATAAATAAATCAGCCGCGCACCGTCTTCGTCCTGGGTGCCCGAGACTGACATATTTGCGAAGGCAGGAGAAATCATTTGATGGTCGCTGCCTGTTGCTGCTTCAGGGAGATGGGAAGGGTTAGGGGGGGTGCCGGGGGCTGCGGGCAGAGATGGGGGAGCGGCGAGATGGCGGTGGAGGGCTCCGTCAGAACGGGGCATGCAAGCATCTCCTGCACACGTGCCCCCTTCCAGTGGTTGGTGCAGGCTGGCTAAGGCGATGGGAGCTGCGCCATCTGTACTGGTAGTAGGATTTTAGGAAACACAGACATGTAACATATTTGTGTATTTAGGGAAAGTACAAGGGCGAAGTGTAATAGGTGGCGATTTTTGGTCATGTTTAAAAATCTCACCAAATCGCACCTTTGAAAATCGAATTTTTTGCCACGAACAAGTAATGAGATGCGAGTTTGTGGCAAAAAAGTGCGATATGGTGCGATTTATAGAAAATGTGCGCATTTTCAGACATTCGATTTTGTGTAAAAAAAATGGCGTGGGGTTCCCCCTCCTGAGCATAACCAGCCCCGGTCTCAAAGAGCCGGTCCTGGTTTCATAAAATCAAAGGGACAAACAAGTTGGGGTTCCCTTGATTTTACAAAACCAGCACCAGGCTCAAGGGCCGGACCTGGTTCCCAAAATACGGAAGACAAAATGACTGGGGGTCCCACGTATTTCAAGACCTAGCACCGGGCCCAACCAGCCATCAGGGTAATGCCACAGCCGAGGGGAGACTTTTTAGCCAGCATTCATCCCTCTGACCGGTAAACATGGGCAGGGGCCCTGGGGAAGTGGGGTCCCCCCTCCAGAACTAACCTGCCCATGTTGAAGATCCAGGCTGTCCTCGATGCCCCTGGGCGGTGGGCATCGAGCTGAAAAAATGGTGTAAAAAATAGAAAGAATCCTATTGTATATTGCTGTGGAACTATGAGTCCCAGCAAGCCTTTTGTCCCCCTTATTTTGGGAACCAAGACCGGTCCTTGAGCCTGGTGCTGGTTTTGTAAAATCAAGGGAACCCCAACTTGTTTGTCCCTTTGATTTTATGAAACCAGGACCGGCTCTTTGAGCCCGGGGCTGGTTATGCTCAGGAGGGGGGACCCCACGCTGTTTTTTTCCCCATTTTTTTTATTTACCCCTTTTTTTGGACAGAACCATGCACAGATCACAATGACCTGTGCATGGTTCTGTCAAACTCGCCAGTCAGAACCTGGTCTAATTTTTTGGTGATTTTTGGTAACATTTACCAAAAATCGCACCCTATTACATGTGCGAGTTAGATACTTTACAATTGGAAACATCTGGATGCGAAGTGACTAAAAATCGCCACTTGTGTGATTTTTTTTTTTACCGTGAAACGCACCATATTACATGTGCGACTTCGGCCATTTTTTACCAAAAATCAGACATGTCTAAAAAATCTACCCCTATTACATTTCGCCCCAAATGTCAGTAAGAATTTAAAATATTTTATTAAATAAAACACAAAACTACAGTTTGTAGCAAAGAGGTAAACATTGTAAAGACCGAGGAGTAAATCAATATCCCAGGGAAGTTTGCTTGAGCAATGTAATTACATAATATTTCATGTGTCCACAGAGATTTTTTCATTAGCATACTGTGTAAACAGAGAATACAAACGTATGTATATATAACCTGCTTCTAACCTGAAACAAAATATTTTACAGATAGATTTGAAAATATGACTTACACATCTTATGGCGTTTGTAGCTAGTACCAGGTACCACGTACAATAGAAAAAAATGAGTTGACACCAAGATTTACTCCATGGTTGCCTACCTGACCCTCTCCTTCAGGGAGAAAATGCTCTGTTTCTGGACTTCCCTGGTAATGTAGGATTGCCATCACCTGTGGTGAAACACCTTTCTTATCTATTAAGAATCTCAGCACAGGTGATGGCAATCCTACATTACCAGGGAAGTCCAGGAACAGAGCACTTTCTCCCTGAAGGAGAGGGTCAGGTAGGCAACCATGATTTACTTTGCATAGCGAAACCTTTACAATTTGCTTGTCATTTATGTTAGCAAATTATCTGTTGCAATGGTTGCATAGAAGGAAAATGTGACCTTTTATGGCATGCTCAACTTTTAGATTTTTTGATTTTCAGAGTTTATCATTGAATGAATAAGCAGAAGCATTAAGACTAAAAACAAATATGCTAACAATTGTATGAATTTAGGGCTAATATGCACTAATATTGATTAAAACAATTTGTGAATTTAATGATTCATTTAGAAATTGAAATGAGAACAATCTGTTTTGCAGCAACTGAGAAGAGAAAATGCCATAAAATAATTTATTGTTAATAGTTAAGGATTCTTGACAAGGGTTGAAAAAGAAGCACTTGCAAAGATGCAAACTCCAAATCATTCCATGCTACACACTTATAAATATGTGGGGGACTTGTTGGCCATACTAGCCCCCACCCCCTTTCCTATTTGGGTAACAGACCGTTAGTACATTTATTATGAGCATCAGAAAGTCTGAGTATGGGGTAATACCATGTTTTCTTCTCCAAAATCTATTCCATAAGTGGATCAAGTCCACCATCATGTTGTACAGTATATTAAAAGGAACTGCACAAACCAAGCACTTCAGTGTGGCTCAAGCGATTGATTTATTAGTGCCCCCGCAAACCGATTTTTGGGAAGAACTTCTTCTGATTATTGATAAGGAGTCTGACTATGAGAGTGTTGGTCATGAAGATTGCATGTGTTGGTCCAAACTGATGGTAGTTGATACTGGACTGCTTGTTATATTTTTATAAAATGTTTTCCAATTTTGGCTCTAATAAAGTACATGCACACACTGTAAATGATATGACAAGGAAAAGGTGCTTAGATATTTACAGTCTTTATACAGTATATACTAGGTTTGACCTAGCAAATGGTACAGATGCCTTCATAATTACTGTCAGGATATGGGTAAAAATAATTAAACACAATAATTTACTTTTTGTTTTGGTCTTATGAACAGGCATGACAAAATCAATCTTTTTTATCATGGGTAAAATCTACCGCCACTGGTGGCTGACTTACTTTGAAAAAACAACATCCTCATCATCAACCTTCTCATCATCAACCTTCTCATCATCAACATCCTCATTGGCATCATAAACAGAAATATCGCCCTGATCCTGAGGCACTTCCACATTAGCATCCTCAATTTCTATATAACAATCTCTACATGTGCTGGTCATCTTCACATTTGCAGAGGTTGCAGACTTGGTGGTGAGAGGTCTCTCTACGGAGTCAGAAATGTCAGACTCGCACATAGCACTCATTGACTCCTTTAGACTATCCTCCAGGAGTTGTGATATTTGTGAACACGCACTTCTATCTGCAGGCTTTGTGTTTTTTCCTGTACTGATTTTCCTGTGTTATAGGTGTCCACTCTACTATGCTTGGAGCGATAAGGTTTTGCATCATCATTTGAGGTTACTGAAAAACATACCTAATACCGTGTTCTCATTGGGAGTGAGAAATACAAGTTTTTTACATGGCATTAAAATGCCGGGGACTGCAGGGACGGACCCCCGTTCTCACTGCAAAGCAAATTCCCGGGCGAAGAAGTTCTACCCGTTAATTTGCCTTTTAACACAGGTTTTTATGCAGTGAGAACGGGTCAACCCGTGTCTGCATACCTGGATCTCAAACATGGGTAAAAAGAAGGGTTTACCCATTTATAAGATCCGGGTATGCGACTCGTTCACACTGCAAAAAACCTGTGTTAAAAGGCAAGTTTACGGGTCGACATGCTAGACCTGGGAATTTTCCTGCAGTGAGAACAGTGTATAACTGTGTATGGACAGTGAATTCACAATAGTCATTCCTGTGGCGCATGAAACAGCAATAGCATTAGCAGGACCACCACTTGCAAACAAACACCATGGCCTGACACTTTCCTTGCCACAACATGTGGTCTAAGCATGTGGTGATCATTCTTAAACTTTGTGTTCCTTGGACCAAATTTAGTACAGTACATGTTGATGTACTATCATGACTGGTAGCAGCTTCAGCACTAGTACTGTGTTGCTGCTCCTGCTATTCAATCAACTGTTCCTTATCAATTCAAAATGCTCCTAGTAATGGCACCTAGTGTCTTTTTAACACAGTACTTGGGACACTAAACAGTTTTTTTTACACAGTGCTTGAACACACAGTACAGCCCTTAACAACACACAACAGTTTTATTGAAAACATTTCTCTACAGCACTTGACACACAAGTTTTATATTTTGTTTTTCTACACAGTGCTTAAACACACAAGTTTTATTTATTTGTATTTAGCAAGATGCTTGAACACACAACACAGTGCCTTAGTGCTAGTGACACATAAGTTTATATAGTGATCCCAATGACACTGTTTTTAATCATATAAAATAGGATAGATGACACAGTTCCCACTTATTACAAGGAGTGGCTTTATATTACACAGTGTTGCAGAGCTTAGGTCATTGCCATATGGTGCCTCACAGAGCACACGGTCCCAAACCTTCTCCCTCTGGTCACTAGTGTCCTGTGCATTTTTCTGTGTATGTATCTGTGAGGAAAGATGTCCATGGATGAGGTGGATGTGTCAGCTGGCTAGGGGTGCGGTCAAGTACATGTCACACCAGGGGACTCAGTCGACAGGACTGAGACCTCTGGTGGGGACCTGGACCGGTACCTGAACCGGGGAGGTTGGAGAGGACCCCTGCGCATGAACTGCGCGACAGTGCACCCAGAGCCAATAAGCAGTCAGAGGTAAAAGTACAACCAGATTTATTATGCAGAAGGTTGTAATGACACAGGCAGTAAAGTATGCAGGAGAAATGACAGTTCATACGGATTGCAATACTTTACAGGGATGATGAATGGAGTATCGATGGTGGAACATCGGATGGGTATCGGATATGGAGACTGTGGGTCCGGAATGACGGACGGAAGATAGGAGCTTGACTGTGGGTCCGGAATGACGGACGGAAGCTTGACTGTGGGTCCGGAGTATCGGACTATCGATGGTGGAACATCGGAAGCGGATGATGCAGGAGCATCGGAGGACCAGAGTCCTGGAGCTAGGCTGGATCGCTGGGCTGACGAGGCAGGCTCACAGGTGATGGAATAACCTGGATATCAACAGGAGATGGAATAACCTGGAATACACTGCAGCATGGAAGACAACACCAGCGGATAAAACACACTTGCACGGAGACAAGGACAGCTGACCATATACAGGAGACAACTGAAGCACTAGCATTGATCTGAGAGCTCCCAGCATACTTATACCCACTGAGTGGCCAGGATTGGCCGGGCAGGTATGACTGGGAGATCAGATCACACAGGATTGGATGGGAATGACATGTGACTGGGAAAACATGGCAGCCCCCATGTCAGGCTATGGCGGGAAAGTACGTTTGCGCACACCATGCTGGATACTGGGAGCAATGGCGGCGGACAGGTGGATTGGCGTGCATTGGGTACTGTCACTGGGGACAAGGAGAGCGGTGCACCGCGCAGCCGCGGACTCAGCAGCGCTGAGCAGACTGGAGGATGGCAGCGATGATGGTGCACGGCAGACAGGACGCCGGCAGAGGTGACGTCTGGACCGCAAGCTGAACCTGCGGAGGCACTTAGCCGGTAGGAAAGTCTGTCTGACAGCTCGGATCGTGACAGCACCCCCCCCTTTAAGGGTGGCCCCAGGACACCTTTTAGGCTTGCGGGGAAACTTGGAGTGGAACGCCCGGATGAGTCTGGGAGCATGGACATCGATGGCATTGGTCCATGATCGTTCTTCGGGGCCGTAGCCCTTCCAATCGATCAGATATTGCAGACGACCATATCGGATGCGAGAGTCCAAGATCTTACTGACCTCATATTCTGTTCCACGCTGGGTGCAAACCTTAGGAGCCTTGGGGAGCTTGGAATGAAAGCGATTCAGAACCAGCGGCTTGAGCAGCGAAATGTGGAATGTAGCTGGCACTTTCAGATAGGGCGGTAACTTGAGCTTGTAAGCTACAGGATTGACGACTCGCTCAACTGGGAAAGGACCAATATATCGGGGAGCGAACTTCATCGATGGCACTCTCAATCGAAGATTCTTGGTTGACAACCAGACACGATCTCCTGGACGGAGGGCTGGCACAGCTCTGCGTTTCCTGTCGGCAAATTTTTTGTACCTGCTTGAAGCCTTCAGAAGTGAAGAACGAATGAGCTTCCAGGATTTGACGAATTGCCGGATGGTCGTGTCGACCGCTGGAACAGAGGACACAGGTTGCAGAGTGAAGTCAGGAACTCGAGGATGAAACCCATAATTGGCAAGGAATGGAGTGACATTAGATGAAGAATGATATTGGTTATTATGGCAGAACTCTGCCCATGGAAGAAGTTGAGCCCAGTCATCTTGGGAAGAAGAGACATATGTGCGGAGAAATGCTTCAAGGTCCTGATTCACCCTCTCCGTTTGGCCATTGGTTTGAGGGTGGTAGGCTGTGGAAAACTTTAGTTTGATTTGAAGCAGGGAGCACAGGCTTCGCCAGAATTTGGCTACGAATTGGACTCCTCTATCGGAGATAATTTCGAGAGGCAGTCCATGAAGCTTGAATATCTCTTTGATGAAGAGCTGGGACAGCTTGGAAGCTGACGGAAGACCGGTGAGGGGAACGAAGTGAGCCATCTTGGTGAACCGATCAACAATCACCCAGATGGTGGTGAACTTGTCAGACTCTGGAAGATCAGTTACAAAGTCCATAGAAATATGCGTCCAAGGACGATGTGGCACTGACAGTGGCATCAATTGCCCAGGAGGAGACTGACGACTGGTCTTGTGCTGAGCACATTTAGCACAAGCGGAAACAAAGTCCTGTACATCCTGTTTGAGGGACGGCCACCAGTAGGACCTGGTGATAAACTCGTAAGTTTTCTGAATGCCTGCATGGCCAGCGAATTTTGAAGAGTGCGCCCAACAGAGCAACTTCTTTCTTAAAGCTGGCTTTACATATCTTTTCCCTGTAGGGGGCGTGAGATTTGAAACTCTCGTTGCGGAGAATGCCACTGGATCAATAATGAAGTGTTGATGAGTGGACTTAGACTCACTTTCTTGCTCCCATGAGCGGGAAAGGGCATCAGCTTTTCGGTTTTGTGTCCCTGGACAGAACGACAACTTGAACCGGAACCTGGAAAAGAAAAGTGTCCATCTGGCTTGACGGGGATTTAGACATTGAGCAGACTTGAGATACAGAAGATTCTTGTGGTCTGTGATAATTGTGATCTCATGAACAGCGCCCTCTAGAAGATATCTCCACTCTTCTAATGCCAACTTGATGGCGAGAAGCTCTTGGTCACCAATGGCATAGTTACGCTCTGCAGGCAGGAACTTACGGGAGTAGAACCCACAGGGATGAAGGCGACCATCGGGCGCTTTCTGCGAGAGGACTGCCCCAACACCCACGGAGGAGGCATCAACCTCGAGAATAAAGGGCAAGGTGGTATCAGGTTGTCTTAAGACAGGAGCGGAAGTGAACCTCTGTTTCAACAGATGGAAGGCTTCGATGGCTTCTGCCGGCCACTTCGCTGGATTAGACCCCTTTTTTGTCAAGGCAGTGATGGGAGCCACAATAGAAGAGAAGTTACGAATGAATTTTCTGTAATAATTGGCAAAACCCAGGAAACGTTGAATACCTTTCAGCGAAGAGGGAATTGGCCAATCTTGGATGGCCTGCAGTTTTCCTGGATCCATTTGAAGACCGGAACCGGAGACAATGTACCCTAGGAAGGGTATAGACTTCACCTCGAAGACACACTTCTCCAGTTTACAGTAGAGATGGTTAGCTCGCAGCCGGGACAGAACCTCTTTGACCCAATAACGATGTTCTGTGATGTTATTGGCGTAGATTAAAATGTCATCGAGATATACAACTACATGACTGTAAAGAATGTCCCGAAAGATCTCATTGACATAGTGCTGGAACACGGCTGGGGCATTGCTGAGCCCAAAGGGCATGACGAGGTACTCATAGTGGCCGTCTCTGGTATTAAACGCCGTCTTCCACTCGTCGCCCTCTCGTATGCGGATGAGATTGTATGCACCTCTCAGATCGAGTTTTGTAAAGATGGTTGCACCGCTGACACGGTCAAACAGCTCGGTGATGAGAGGCAACGGATATCGGTTCTTTACTGTAATGTCATTGAGGCCGCGATAATCAATGCAGGGACGTAGGCCTCCATCCTTCTTTTTGACGAAGAAGAATCCTGCGCCAGCAGGAGAAGTCGAAGGACGGATGAATCCCTTTGCCAGATTTTCCTTGATGTAACTGGTCATGGCTTGAGTCTCTGGAAGAGAGAGAGGATAGGTTCTACCTCTGGGTGGTTCTTTGCCTGGGATGAGTTCAATAGGGCAATCCCACGGTCTGTGAGGAGGTAGGACATCAGCGCCAGACTTACTGAATACATCTGAGTACTCTTGGTAGGGAAGAGGCGGAAGGTCTGCTGCATCGGCTGAAGAATGACGAGCTGGAAGTACCTTTTGGAGACAGGTACCAGAGCAGGAAGGATCCCAGGAAAGGATTTCGGATGTCTTCCAATCAAGACGGGGATTGTGAAGACGGAGCCAGGGTAAACCCAGAACCAGAGCATGAGTGGCTCGGGGTAAAACCAGGAAGGACAAGAGTTCAGTGTGCAGGACTCCCACTTTCACTGTAAGTGGCAAAGTTCTGCGGGAGACTGTCGCATCAGGAATCCTACTGCCATCCACAGCAGTAAGGAAGACAGTCTTGGAAAGACTTTCAGTGGGCAACCCCCACTTGCGGACCAGTTCTGCAGTAACAAAGTTGCCAGCGGCACCGGAATCAAGAAGCGCGGAGACAGTCTTGAAATGCTGACCAACTTGTAGGGAAACTGGAAGGACACAATCGGTTGCTGATGGAGAGGACTTAATTACTCCTAGCCTACCCTCTCCTTGACGGGCTAGGAGGAGGAGTTTTCCTGACGCTTTGGGCATGCAGAAATTTGATGTGCAGGATCGGCACAATACAGGCAGAGCTGTGCCAACCGTCGACGTCGACGTTCTCCTGGAGACAAACGGAAGCGGTTTATCTCCATTGGTTCTTCTTTGGAATGGACCGCTGGAGCAGTGGGTAAAGAAGGCGGAGGAGTTGGCACTTTAACTGGAGCGCTCTTGTGACGTTCAATAGCCCTTTCTCGGAAGCGTAGGTCTACTTTAACACACAATGAAATAAGGTCACTCAGACCTGAGGGTAAGTCTCTTGTAGCAAGTTCATCCTTGATACGATCGGATAGGCCATGCCAGAAAGCTGCGTATAAGGCCCCATCACACCAGGAGAGTTCAGACGCCAGAATCTGGAACTGGACCAGATATTGCCCGACGGAGCGGGATCCCTGTCTGAGACGGAGGAGTTCAGTGGAGGCAGATGCTGATCGCCCAGGCTCATCGAAGATACGCCGGAATGTTGACACGAAGTCCTTGTAATTGGACAGGATGGCATCAGATCTTTCCCATAAGGGAGACGCCCACTCTAGTGCCGCTCCACACAGGAGGGAGATGATGTAGGCGATCTTGACCCTTTCAGTAGGGAAGTTGCTGGGTTGCAGCTCGAAGTGAATCTCACACTGATTGAGAAAGCCTCGACAGGTCTTGGGGTTCCCATCATACTTGGTGGGGACAGACAGATGAAGGCGAGGTGCAGCAGCCATTACAGGAGGATGAACGGGACTTGGAAGTTCTCTGACAGGCTCAGGGCCACTGAGAGTGGTCTGTAACTTATCCAGCCGGGAAGACAGATCTTGCAGGCAATGAATCACTTGGCTCTGCGCAGCCTCTTGCTGATCCAAGCGAACAGCCAGTTGCTGTACAGGGCTGGGTGGAGAAGCTTGGTTTGCGGCTGGATCCATTTGGCTAGTGCTTACTGTCACACCAGGGGACTCAGTCGACAGGACTGAGACCTCTGGTGGGGACCTGGACCGGTACCTGAACCGGGGAGGTTGGAGAGGACCCCTGCGCATGAACTGCGCGACAGTGCACCCAGAGCCAATAAGCAGTCAGAGGTAAAAGTACAACCAGATTTATTATGCAGAAGGTTGTAATGACACAGGCAGTAAAGTATGCAGGAGAAATGACAGTTCATACGGATTGCAATACTTTACAGGGATGATGAATGGAGTATCGATGGTGGAACATCGGATGGGTATCGGATATGGAGACTGTGGGTCCGGAATGACGGACGGAAGATAGGAGCTTGACTGTGGGTCCGGAATGACGGACGGAAGCTTGACTGTGGGTCCGGAGTATCGGACTATCGATGGTGGAACATCGGAAGCGGATGATGCAGGAGCATCGGAGGACCAGAGTCCTGGAGCTAGGCTGGATCGCTGGGCTGACGAGGCAGGCTCACAGGTGATGGAATAACCTGGATATCAACAGGAGATGGAATAACCTGGAATACACTGCAGCATGGAAGACAACACCAGCGGATAAAACACACTTGCACGGAGACAAGGACAGCTGACCATATACAGGAGACAACTGAAGCACTAGCATTGATCTGAGAGCTCCCAGCATACTTATACCCACTGAGTGGCCAGGATTGGCCGGGCAGGTATGACTGGGAGATCAGATCACACAGGATTGGATGGGAATGACATGTGACTGGGAAAACATGGCAGCCCCCATGTCAGGCTATGGCGGGAAAGTACGTTTGCGCACACCATGCTGGATACTGGGAGCAATGGCGGCGGACAGGTGGATTGGCGTGCATTGGGTACTGTCACTGGGGACAAGGAGAGCGGTGCACCGCGCAGCCGCGGACTCAGCAGCGCTGAGCAGACTGGAGGATGGCAGCGATGATGGTGCACGGCAGACAGGACGCCGGCAGAGGTGACGTCTGGACCGCAAGCTGAACCTGCGGAGGCACTTAGCCGGTAGGAAAGTCTGTCTGACAGCTCGGATCGTGACAGTACATGACCTACAAATCCAGTACGTAGAGCACTGCATGCAACAACTGTGGTTTTGCAGTAGCTCTACTGGCTGAATGGCACCATTATAGTCACCATGCAAGGAACAGTGCGACCCACAGGGCTTAGTGCTCTTTGTGATCTCACACCCATTATTATGCACATGACTTCACCCTGTATATACATCCACATATCATCCACATATCATACAATGCAACATGGGTAGAGTAAAAAAAAAGAAAATGCAAAAAAATCTACCGGTAAATATATTCATATGTGCAATAATAAACATACAAAATATATTTACACACAAAGGGAAAATACATTACATTGATTCATGTAAAAAAACTACATAAATAAAAAAATATTTAAGGTTTTGTAGAGCAGTCCCGACAGAATAAATTGTCTAGTTCACTTTGTCTAAGGCAGTGGTCCTCAAACTATTTTGTTCTGGGACCTCATCAGACAATAAAAATAAATTACAGGACCCCAAACAAGTTACTGCCGAAGGTCATCACATCACATGTGTAGTCAGCAGACAGCACATACATGGCAGCATTTAGGAGGCACAATATGATGGGAGGAGTCTAAAATAACACACAATTCAACAGATTTTTTTCAGACTCCTTGAATCACTGACTGAGATTAGAAAAGTCACCAGCCTGATGGTCAGGAACATGGAGTTGCGACCCCATGCTGAGAAGGTCGGGACCCACTTTGGGGTCAGGACCCACAGTTTGAGAACTGCTGGTCAAAAGCATGACTGAAAACTGTAGAATCCATTTAGACAATCAGATGCTGAATAGGCTAAATCAGATTAACATTACTGAGTTTAGACAATTTGAAACAAAAATCAAAATGACTCATTTAGACAGGCGAGGCAAACGAAAGGAGTTGACAGAATTCTTTAGACTTTCTACAAAAAATATTGTGAATAGTCCAATTCATCTAGACTTTTTTTTTCAGGCGGAAAAAATGCTGTTTTAGACAGAATGGACCTAACGGCCAACACTGAATACATACCATAGAAACAAATGTGTATTTAAGATCAGACCTTCCCTCATCTCATAAAAGGTATGTACTGTACATGGCCATTTCAGCTAGTCTATGATGATGAGCGATTTTCACCAGGCCCAACATTTTAAAATAAATTATGAAAAATGTATTGCATTACATTTAAAAAAAAAATCAAAGATTTAACATTTGGAATTGTAATAATACACTGCGTCTTATTTTATGTCACATTACATACAAAAAAAGATAGTAATGCCCAAAATGTATATCCTGTTAAGAACCATTGAATCTGGAATAAATTAGATTTAGATTAACTGTGCCTGAAATTCTTTCAAAAATAATTCATCATTTCCCCCCAAAATAATAATAAAGTGCTATGGGGTTTAGTAATAGAATATTGTATATTGATCCAGGATGTTGTTCAAGGGCCCTCAAGGAATTTTATACCTCTTAGCGATAAACTTATCTGGCATTTCCAAGGTTACCTAATAATGTTACGATGGCCGCCTGGGCGCAGGATGGTACTACAGGAGGCTGGAAGCTGGAGATCAGACTTGAGCCCGTAGCTGGGACCGCTGGTTAGGACGGCCACAGCGAAACCTACACTGACTCTATTGAGTCCCCCGGGCAGATGTCAAACCCCTGCAGGAACTAGGCTTCACCTGTGGCCGCCGCGTTCGAAGGAGCGAGTTAGGCCCGCTCCTACCCCAATGCAGCCAGGTCTTATGGACGGACAAAGGGTGAGCGATCGTCAGGGGGTGACTCAAGAGGATGATCTGACTAACGGGCCTAACTAATGGGATGATCTGACTAACGGGTCTAACTAAGAAGAGCCCCTATCTGCCGGCACCTGGCCAATGATGGGAATGCCACCCAGTCGCAGGCACAAGAGACAGACTAGGGGAATCTCCATCGGAACATCGGGTATAACACAGCACAGCGAATCCCCAAAGCAAGGTCAAGAATGGGAGGGGAAACCCTGCCTAACCAAACTAGGGAGACGTACCGTGGAAAAAACAGGTGAATATAAGGGGAATAACTACCAAGGAAGGAGGCGGGTAGGCCCACGACGGGCCGAAGCCCAAAATCTCCCAAAATAAACTATGGGCTGTGCCGCCCCTAAAACTAAGGTAACGGCAAGCTGCCGAGTAAAAGAAACAGAAAAACCAAGCTCCAATGGAGCACTTACGTGACCCACTGAGAGATGGTGAGCGTGGATCAGAACCAGACACAGGAGCTGAGCAGAGACAAGGAGACCAGGACCAAGCAGTGGCAGACAGATCCAAGGGTAACACCTCGACGCTGAAACCAAGGGACCGGGTATATTAGCTAAAAGCTATAACCGGCGTCTGAGCCCAGCAGACGCCGGCTTCTTATTTGAAACTAGCGCCGCCTGTCAGGCGCGCATGCCGGGAGCAGCTGGGCGGAAGTTCGGGGACGTTGCCCTGATGCTGCCTGCACGCTCCCCTCCCTCCCCTACCCGTACGAATGCCTCAGCTACTGTGATAGTCGCCAAAGGCATTTGTACCACAGCACTGCACATGCGCACATACAGAAAGGCGCAGAGCCTCACAATCGGTCCCCAGAGCGAATACGCCAGGGACAGATTAATCCCGAATCAGGCCCAGTGTTAGTGGTACCAAGATAGCATATGGATAGCAGAGTCATTTTAGCACATGCATATGAGAGTTAAGAACTCAGGATTGCACTTGGGTAGAAAATGGAAAGATGTGATGGTTGCACTTGGGTAGCAGAGCATCAGGAACTCATTCTGGCAGCCAGACAGCAAATGGCCAAAAAAATCAGTAATGAATCATGGGTATCAAATTATATGATCTCTATCCTTTAACTCATGATACATGTGTACTGTACTGATACATGGCCTCATTTCTCCAATGTCTTTATGTGTGCATAATAGGCACCATTTCAAGAAAGTGAGATATATCTTACATCCTATAAGATCTCCCACTTTTAATGAATTCATTATTTTTCAGCTATAAACATTACAATCAATGTAATTGTAGTTTTATTGAGTTTTATATAGCACATGAAATGAATGCAAAATTAAAATGTGTAAAACACCCTGTAACTATTGTGGTAGAGTCAGAATTCCCCCACATAAAAGAAATTGGAGGATCCAGACCAGATCCGTTTACTACAACTCTCTGTTCTCTGTCCTGCAACCATGATCTTATCCATTCAACTATCTTAGAATCCAATCCCAAGCTTTCAAGTTTATTTAACAGTCTGCGATGTGGGACAGTGTCAAAATCCTTACTAAAGTCTAGATAAGCTACATCTACAGCCCCACCTTGATCTATTGCTTTAGTCACCTAGTCAAAAAAGTAAATAAGATTTGTTTGACATGATCTTCCACCAGTAAACCCATTGCTGGTTTTGAGATATTCTGCAACTCTTTGTTTTAAGAGTGTTTCCATCAATTTCCCTACTACTGATGTAAGGCTCACTGCTCGATAGTTGCTTACCTCTTCCTTGCTTCCACTTTTGTGCAGTGGACCTACATTCACTGTTTTCCAGTCCTCTGGGATTACTCCAGCAGCTAATGACTGGTTGAATAATTCTGTTATTGGTTTTACCAGCTCCCCTTTAACATCTTTTAGTATCCTTGGACGTATCCCATCTGGCCCCATTGATTTATCCACTTTCAGTTTTGAGAGTTCTGTGAGGACTTTCTCCTCTGTAAATGTACTTGTTTCTCCCTCAGTTTTCTGACTATACTTGCAACTTAGCTGTGGCCCCTTCCTCTCTCCTTCAACAGTACAGTATATTGAGCAGAAATAATTATTAATATGATCTGCTATTACATTGTCCCCCTCAAGAAGACTTCCACTCTCTGTCTTTAGTCTTATTATTCCACTTTTTGTTTTTTTCCTTTCACTTATATACCTAAAAAAGTTTTCCCCCCTTTACCCACTGACTGTGCCATTTTCTCCTCAGCCTGTGCTTTTGCACATCTGATTACCTTCTTAGCCTCATTCTGTCTAACAAGATACACCACTTTGTCATTCCTCATTATTCTTCGTCTGTTTAAATTTCTTAAAGGCTAACTTTTTTGCTTAGACAATACTTGCTACTTCTTTCGCAAACCACAATGGCTTCCTTTTCCTTGTGTTTTTCCTAACTCTTTTGACACAAAGTTCTGTTGCTTTTAGTATTGATTTTTTTAATATTTCCCACTTCTCCTGCACTCCTTCCAAGTTCCTACACTCTATCAAAGAATCCCTTACAGAGTTTTCCATCTCTACAAAATCAGCCTTCCTGAAATCTAACACCTTTGTTTTTGTGTGTAGCCTCTGTCTTTATTTTGAACCATACTGCTTGATGGTCACTGGATCCCAGGTTTTCACCCACATTTACATCAGATATTCTGTCACCATTTGTAAGTATTAAGTCTAATATTGCATCCTTATGAGTGGGCTCCCACACCAATTGCTGGAGGGATGCTCCTTGCAAGGAATTCAGAATGTCCCTACTTCTGGTGGAACTTGCAAGAGGCAGCTCCCAGTTTACAAATTCAAGGGAAAAAAGAAAAAAGTACTCTCCTTTGTTTGGGGGCACGCTTGTCAAAAATAAAAAAAATTCTTTGTTATGGTTATAGATTTTAAAATGTAACTTTTAATATATTTCCTAAAAAGTTTTTAATGGACAAAAACACAAACAAACTACACAAAACATAAATGGGTGGTTACAAAACTACTTTGTGAACTCAATTGAGTTCCTCCAGCAATCTGTCACTGGTATAAATCTCAGTGTAAATTCCTGTGATACATGTGACCACAAATGTGGGTCAATTAGTACACTGTAATTAAATTTAGAACACTGAAGGTGAAATAAATCAATTTATTATATCCGGTCACATACAATAAATTGTATGGTGTGTATTGGAATCCAAAAATTGGAAATCAATTCTCTGGGTGGAAGTCAATAATTTGAGGGATACAGAGCTCCAGACAATGCAAACAGGTAAGAAACACAATGGTAGCCACTTTGTGTGGTGGTGATATAAGTACTGGGGGTAGGTGGGAATAAAACTCCACAGGTGAGAAGAACACAGCTACTGCTGCTGTTGAGACAATGAGTGGGTTGTGTTGTTGGCCTGTATGTAAGGAGTTGATAGGTTTAAAGGTATAGAATCTACTGTCTTAACATTCTAGCTCCCAGTTTACATCAGGTAGATTAAAGTCTCCCATGATTATCACCTCTCCCTTTAATGCCATTTTATTGATGTCCTGCAATATGCTCTTGTCAAGTTCCTCTTCCTGACCTGGTGGTCTGTAGGGTCTGCATCATGTCCAGTGCAAAGAAGGAGCCCAGGTTGGTGCACTTGTTTGGCATCCCGGCAACAGCGTCTCCCTGCACAGTACAGCAGTAAGCGGGGGAAGCTCTGTACAGGCCTGGGGATCGGCTTCCCTGTGATGTCACTGTCGAGGGAAGGAGAACCTGACTGGTGCTGACAGCATACTCACTCTGCCCCCAGCCTCAACACACAGTGTCCTCCCAGCCTATCCGCTCTTCTCCTCCTCTCAGTGGCAGCAGGCACTGGAGGGGTGGAGTAAAAATGTGGCAGCAGGGACTGCGGGGATGGGTTGTGCAGCATATGGGTTGTGTACCATCATCTGGTCGCTTCCAGTTCTCAGGGAGAGTGGCGGGTCTTGGATGTAAGGTTCCTCCAGTGCAATGCCCCCCCCCCTATCCAGTGCCCGGTGCACCTAGCCACCAAGCTCTTCCCTAGTTACGGCCGCACCTGGCCACATAGCTCCCCCCTAGTTATGGCCCTGGTCACACTATATTTTGTGTTTTTACATGTGGTGATTGGTCACTCTTGTAGTTTATAAGATAACTAGATAAAAGCCTGCCAAAATGATGGCTTCTGCAATGTATTGCCACTTTGAGCAGTGACAGTTTTAATTTCACTTTAAGATGTGACAGTTTTTTGCCCCCAAACTCTCCATCCCAGTCCCAGTCACTATCTGCTCCTACCTCTGTCAAATGGCCTTTTTGTAAAATTGTGCTATCAGTTGCTGTTTGATTGGAAAGTTTATGATATAAGTAAAGGCTGTTTAAATACCGTCTGTATCAAGAGCTTGGGGGGTGGGTAGACTTTGGAGACAATGGGAGATAAAGAGGATATGAGGTAAATAGAAGTATTGGAAACAGCAATTAAAGCAGGGGTGGGCAATAGGCGGCCCGTGGGCCGGATGCGGCCCGCGAGCCTCTCAGGTCTGGCCCGCCGAATGGACCGATATCACAATGACAAGCGGCCCGACTAGCTGAGCCGCTTGTCAGTTAACTGGAAGGCTTAAGTGTAATGCCGCCGTCGATGCCCGACTGCACCCGCCCCGCACAGCATTACTGGGAGTGTGGGAGCGGACGCGGTCACGCGGAAGCTGCCTTCAAGCCATTGGTTGGTCCGGCCGCAGCGTGACCGCGTCCCCTCCCAGTTAATGCTGTGCGGGGCGGGCGCAGTCGGGCATCGGCGGCTGCGTAACTGAGGCATCTATACAGGGCAGGCAGCTACCTCTTCTGGCTTCCCCTTGGGGTGTTGGATGGGGTAACATAGTTATGGAGGCAGCACCTTCAACTGGATCCAGCGAGGTCCGGAGTAGGAGGATCCTTCAACCGCTGGGTTCCTCCTCCATGTAAAGCAGTATCACCTGGCTTCTCCCCGGCCCCTTGCTGCTGTGCCTGGAAGTCTGAGGGCATCCTGCACCATCTTGGGGCCTCCTTGCTGCATACCTCCACATGGTGAGAATGAAGAAATTGCTGTAACATTCAGTACACAGTTTCCCACCTGCACAACTGGGCTCTTTATTGCTGTTACTGGTATCCACATTTTTCTGGCTCCTGCTATTATTGCTATTATTGTACTACTAATACGCTTCTTATTAACTGTCTCTAACTGCCTCTAGCTTCTATATCAGAGGTAGCCAAATCTCTCAGGAGACACCTGATATTGGCGACAAGACTACTACATTCCCTTGTGATAATACTAAGGTCCTTGATGATCCTGCCGCTTCTGTTGCCTATATAACTAGCTACCTTATGGGCTGAATATGTTTTATGACTTTGCATTATCTCCAGGCTTCTCAGTACCGTTTGCTTTGGTAGTGTGGCATGGGGGCCCTGCTCTCAATAATATCGCTGCTGCTGCTGCTTACTGGGGTGCTCTGGATTCCTGTATACATGGCTCCTGTAGCTACGTATTTCTTGCCACTGCAACCTGGAACTAGTCATAGAAACATAGAATTTGACTGCAGATAAGAACCATTTGGCCCATCTAGTCTGCCCCTTTTTTTACCCTTCAGGTAATCTCAACCCTTTTTAATTAAGTGCTATTAAATGTGTATAAGGGGTATATGGTGTGGTACACTGCACTTTAAGAAACCCCCTATTTGTGTGACCACACCCCCTTTTGCATGGCCACACCCACTTTTCCTGAGTGCGGCTCACCAGCAGTGGCGCACGCAGGGGGGGTTTCTGGGTACCCAGAAACCCCCCCCAGGAGTCTAAGGACCCTAGGCTGAAAGTGAGGGTCCCCTCTTTCCATGGGTACAAGAATTAAAAAAATCGTCCCTTGGGAACCGGAGATGTCTGACTTCAAAGCAGTGGTCCCCATCCAAGCCTGTTAATTGCTCTTCCCAGTCAGATATTTCAGGTTCTGTCTGACTTAGAGTTTTTATGAGGGTATATTCCAAAAGCTATGTCTCTATTCCTTTGAAGGACACTAGTAGCTTGTCTATAATGTTCCCAGAACTATAGTTATCAGCCTTCCAGCAGCTGATTACTGCTCCAGCTCCACACACCTGGTATGTAGTTTTATATACTTGTTGGCAGATTGCTCTGTCTCCTGAACTCTGATCCCCTAGTCCCCAATACCATTTGGTAGGTGGGATTCTCTAGTTTTTAATTCCATTAAAATCTAAGAAATTTATTTCCGGGAACTGTAGATATCTGCAGTCAAGCAAGCTGTCCTCCCACCAGAAAATTATGAATAATAAGCCCACTCCACTATACACCCCTCCTCTGCGTATTACACATCCTCTACCACCCTGGAAGTTATGTATCAGGGCCCCTTCATTCAGCCCAATGCCCCCTTCTCCCACCCCATCTCCCACCATCTGTGCAGTAAAGGGGTAATTAGTGGAAATTAATGATCCAGGCCCTACATGCTGAGCGGTTGATATAATACCCCCTACCACCCGCGGGATATCAAAGCTTCCCCCACCCCTACCGCTGGAGGATCAGTAGGGCCCCAATACATTGTTATGCCCAGGGGTCTACACAAATCCTGCGTTTGCCCCTGTCCAGGTAGTGAAGGCAGTGCTGGGGTACTTTCTCTAGCTTACCTTACAGTTGTATAGTCTTGCCGCTGCCAGAGTCCGTGGCTTGTGGGAAATATCGGCTTTCTAGTGAGTGTGCCTCTCAGTAGTAGTTCATCTAGGAAAGGTTACAAGTGGAGTACCCCAGGGATCTGTACTTGGACCGGTGCTTTTTAATATCTTTATTGGTGATATTGCAAATGGAATTGAGGGTAAAATGTTCCTTTTTGCAGATGACACAAAGGTATGCAACAGGGTAGACACACCAGGAGGGGTAAAACAAATGATTGAGGATCTAGGCAGATTAGAGAAATGGTCAAGAGAATGGCAACTACAGTTTAATGCCAAAAAATGCAAAATCATGCACTTGGGTCTCAGAAATCCAAAGACTCAATATAGTATAAATGGCACTATAATGGAAACTACTGAGGAAGAGAGGGATCTAGGTGTCACTATTTCAGGGGACTTAAAAGCAGGTAGGCAATGTAACAAAGCAATGAAGAAGGCAAGTCAGATGCTTGGTTGCATAGGGAGAGGTATCAGCAGTAGAAAGAAAGAAGTAATAATGCCACTGTATAGGTCATTGGTACGACCTCACCTAGAGTATTGTGTTCAGTTCTGGAGGCCATATCTCCAGAAGGATATAAATACATTAGAGACTGTACAAAGAAGAGCAACTAAAATGGTGCATGGCCTACATCACAAAACGTACCAGGAAAGACTAAAAGATCTTAATATGTATACTTTAGAGCAGAGAAGGGAAAGGGGGGACATGATAGAAACTTTCAAATATATCAAGGGCTTTAACAAGGTACAGGTGGGAGACATTCTTCACAGGAAGAGGAGCAACAGAACACGAGGACATGCACTGAAACTAGAGGGAGGAAGATTCAGGGGAAATGCGAGGAAGAATTTTTTCACAGAAAGAGTAGTAGATAAGTGGAATAGCCTCCCAACAGAGGTGGTAGACGCAAATACAGTAGTACAATTTAAACATGCTTGGGATAAGCATATTGATATCCTTACAAAAAAATAAGGATCAAATATGGTTTGAGGTAACATGTTTAAAAAAAGGGGCAGACTAGATGGGCCAAGTGGTTCTTATCTGCCGTCAAATTCTATGTTTCTATGTTTCTATGTTTCTATCTAGTTGCTTTGTTTTCCAACGCGTTTCTCACCTAGTCGGTGCTTCATCAAGGATAATTTAAAAGTATTTTTTTTCTTCTTTAAATAAGGTAATCTTTATTAAAAAAACGGAAGTTAAAAAATGTAAATTGTTTTAAAAACAGCGGGAACCTCATGGTTTCCTTGGGTATTTTCATTTGAGGTCTATTTAAAGTGATAAAGGAATAAAAAAAAAATATTAAAAAAATACGAATAAAAATAAAAACAAATAAAGATAGCAAAGATAATATATAAGATCCTCTAGTTGTCATTGGCAGTACTTTTCCTCATAGAGTTGAAGAGTAGTTATATATATAGATACATACATATATATATATATATATATATATATATATATATATATATATATAGCGTAGATAAGAGCAGCACTACCGGCAAACAAACATGACCTTAAAGGGTGCCTTCCAGGGATCAAAAAGGGCTTTGACCGCAATATATTAGCGATATATGGTGGCACTCCCAATAAATAACGACACACGTTTAGAGGTTTCTCTGATGAAGAGGTATTAAAACCTCGAAACGTCATTATACACCAGTGCATTGTGTCGTTATTTATTGGGAATACCACCGTATATCGCTAATATATATATATATATATATATATATATATATATATATATATATATACATATATATATATACATACACCTTGTATCTTCCCAGGCTGGAACCCTTGCAGGGGGTAGCATGATACAAACTTCAGTAAGGGCGGCACTCAGGCATCTTTTTAGAATAAATACAGACCACACAGGTTCAGTTCAAAATTTTGAGATTTAAAAAAGATGCCAGAGTGCCACCCTTAACGACTTATATATATATATATATATGGAAAAAATGGATTGCAGGTGGAACAAACCAGCGCTAAATTGATAGTCCAATACCAGTTGGAAACAAGAGGATATTTCAATCCCTTGTAGGCACACTAAAAGTCCCAATCCGGACTGCAGCTCACTCCAAAGTAGTTCCCAGGACCCACGGGAACAAGAGAAAGATCTGTTCAAATAGAAACACAAGAGGAGCGCTCCATAGTGTAAAACCAATGTGATTTAATAGAACATTAAAATTCTCCGGTACAGGTAATAAAGACTCGTACCAATAAAATAACAGCAGTGGACTGGTTACCACGTGGTGTAAATTTACAAGCCAGGCAATCTCCTACCACCATCCGGGGCAACTGCAGATCAGCATGGAACCTCACCGCACACTCCACGGAGGACGCGGTGCACCACAGCGTCTGACAGGAACAGATGCGGCACGGGGATCCTGGCTAGGAAGGAGCACGTCGTCACCAAGCCCCGCCCTAACGCGTTTCGTAATCAAACTTCGTCAGAGGGCGTGGCTGGTGACGGACGGCTCCAGGTTAAGAAGGAAGCAATGACCAATGAGGACAACACTCTGTTTCGGGGGCGTATACTACCAACCCCGGGATTTTTTGATTACAGAGAGCGCAGTATGTTATGACACAGCTGGGTTTAAAGGAATACTGACACATTTCACAGCAAGATTGCGTAACATTATCACAACATGTATACATACATATAAAAGCAAGTTCATTTCTCTAAAATGCACCACCTAGTGCGTGCTTTTAACCAATTAATATTATGCATATAATTTATAGTAGACAATGAGGTTTCATATATAAACCATATACCTCGCAGGCAAGAGTACCGGCACTCATCCTAGCAGGCAAAATAATTCATAGATATTACGATGTTAAAATATATAGTATTATTTAAGAGAGACAAGTTAATGATATCAATATAAATATCGATATCGTAATGCGGTCAAAATGGTACACCATTATTTCATATCAGGACCGTGCATACAGGCAATTTTTTCACAGAGCATACAGACAACGTACAGATGATAAGACAGAGGGAGTGGGAGACTACCCATAGCCTATTGATTAACCAAAGCTTTTAAGCTAAATAAGAATGCAGGTATTATTTTCTATTTATTTATAAATGGGGTGATTTCGTATCCTTCATTTAACCCTACGGGTGACAAGGTATTTAGGGTTAAAATCCAGTACGTTTCGCGTCTTAACAGAGCGCGATCACGGTCTCCACCCCTTTTGTTTTGGGGGACCATTTCAATACCCCTTACTTTTAAACCTGCAGGATTGCAATTATGGTCACTTTTGAAGTGTCTTGGCACACTATGATTAGTGATGCCATGTTTAATGTTTCTGATATGCTCCAGCAAGCGTGTTTTTAAACAGCGCTTGGTCTTTCCCACATATCGAAACCCACAGGGACAAATCAAAAGGTATACAATGTAAGTTGAATTGCAATTAATGAAATGACCAATTTTAAAAGACATATTATCCGGTCCCTCAAAGGCAGGCCCTTTTTGAATAAATGGACATATTTTACATCTCCCGCAGGGAAAACAACCTTTTAGGGAGAGAAAAGAGGAGTTGTTTATTTGTTCATTTGGGATGATGGGTTCCAGTTGGCTTTTGGATACCCAAGAGCTGATGGTTTTAGCTCTAGTATACACAATTTTGGGGGATTCTTCCAACATTGGCCCAAGGAGGGGGTCACACTTCAAAATATGCCAATGTTTTTTTAAGATTTTGGCGATGTTTCGCTCCCCATCATTATATTTAGTGATGAATAAACAGTTATGTCCATTTTCATTCTCCTCCTTTTTCTCCTTATATTTTAGTACATCTTCTCTTGGCAAAATTTTAGCTTTTTCAAGTGCACTCTCGACCACATTTTTAGGGTACCCCCGTTCCCTAAATCTTTCAACGTACACCTTGGCCTGGTTATCAAACATCTCGATATTGGTACAGTTTCTCCGTAAACGGAGAAACTGTGAATACGGGATGTTGTTTTTCCAGGGCTTAAAGTGGCAGCTCTCATATTCCAGGTAACTATTGCTGTCCACACCTTTAAAGAAGGTATAGGTTTCCACATGGGGAATTCTAGGGAAGTTTATAAATAAATAGAAAATAATACCTGCATTCTTATTTAGCTTAAAAGCTTTGGTTAATCAATAGGCTATGGGTAGTCTCCCACTCCCTCTGTCTTATCATCTGTACGTTGTCTGTATGCTCTGTGAAAAAATTGCCTGTATGCACGGTCCTGATATGAAATAATGGTGTACCATTTTGACCGCATTACGATATCGATATTTATATTGATATCATTAACTTGTCTCTCTTAAATAATACTATATATTTTAACATCGTAATATCTATGAATTATTTTGCCTGCTAGGATGAGTGCCGGTACTCTTGCCTGCGAGGTATATGGTTTATATATGAAACCTCATTGTCTACTATAAATTATATGCATAATATTAATTGGTTAAAAGCACGCACTAGGTGGTGCATTTTAGAGAAATGAACTTGCTTTTATATGTATGTATACATGTTGTGATAATGTTACGCAATCTTGCTGTGAAATGTGTCAGTATTCCTTTAAACCCAGCTGTGTCATAACATACTGCGCTCTCTGTAATCAAAAAATCCCGGGGTTGGTAGTATACGCCTCCGAAACAGAGTGTTGTCCTCATTGGTCATTGCTTCCTTCTTAACCTGGAGCCGTCCGTCACCAGCCACGCCCTCTGACGAAGTTTGATTACGAAACGCGTTAGGGCGGGGCTTGGTGACGACGTGCTCCTTCCTAGCCAGGATCCCCGTGCCGCATCTGTTCCTGTCAGACGCTGTGGTGCACCGCGTCCTCCGTGGAGTGTGCGGTGAGGTTCCATGCTGATCTGCAGTTGCCCCGGATGGTGGTAGGAGATTGCCTGGCTTGTAAATTTACACCACGTGGTAACCAGTCCACTGCTGTTATTTTATTGGTACGAGTCTTTATTACCTGTACCGGAGAATTTTAATGTTCTATTAAATCACATTGGTTTTACACTATGGAGCGCTCCTCTTGTGTTTCTATTTGAATATATATATATATATATATATTTTTATTATTATTATTATTATTATCTTGCATACAGGTGACAGAACTTATGGAGAACCGCACTTCAATAAGAGTATTCCATATTGTGCCATTTTACATGAAAGCCGGTGATGAACCCCCCATATTCTGTGTTTTTTTCATTATATATCTGTTTGGAGTCCTGGTGAATACGGCTATAATCACAGTGATATGTTTGGATTCACGTTTACACACCCCCATGTATCTGTTTCTCTGTAACTTGTCCTTTGTAGACATGTGCTACACAACAGTTACTGTCCCCAAACTGCTGGACATATTACTATCCGGGAATAACACAGTGTCCTTCCCACAATGCTTCACTCAGGTGTACTTCTTCGTTGTAGCTGCCAGCTCCGAGGATTTACTACTATTTGTGATGGGGTACGACCGGTACATCGCCATCTGCCATCCTTTACACTACCACCAGATACTGAGGAAGAAGGTCTGTATTCTGATTGTGACCATGATCTGGCTATGCGCATGTCTGAACTCAATGTTGTGGTTAGTTTCAGTTCTTAAAATGTCCTTCTGTCATACCATCACCATCCATCAGTTCTTCTGTGATGCTAAAGCTCTATGTGACATCTCCTGCTCTGGCTTAAACATGTTTTATATCGCAACGCTTGTGAACATAGTGACACTTGGCATTTGTCCATTCTTCGTCAATGTGATATCATATAAATCAATTATCAGTGTTATTTTGCACATTAAATCAAGAGAGGGAAGAAGAAAAGCTTTCTCCACCTGCTCATCCCACCTCACTGTCATGACCCTGTACTTTGTTATTGGTATATCAGTCTATATAATACCACCATCAGCCCAACTTAATTTTCTAGAGCAGATTATGACTGTGATTTATACAACAGTGATCCCTATGGTAAATCCTCTCATCTATAGTCTACGAAATCATGAAATCAGGAGAACACTACAGGGATTAGTGGCACCATTGGTAACGGCTCATTAGCTTATACTTATCCCCTTCCCGGTATCATGTGCATAGATCAATCCATGTTCTGGTATCTTTCCTTGTTCATGGCTGGTTCATAAAGAAAATAAGAGCCCATTGGTCAGGAAAGTATGTTCTCGGAACTGCAGTCATATGGTTCTGTTGCAGTCTTGCATGGTGCTATGCTTGAGTTCAAAGGCTCACATGTATTTCAAAATCTACAAAGTAGTCATTGACCTCCTGAGGATAAACATTTGGTACTTGTTTCCTAGCACGTCGCCCAGTTTAATTACATACGGTACCATACTGAAATCGCATTGCATGACGCGTTATAGTGGCATGCGATGCGTGCGATGCGATTTCAGTACCTTTCCCATTCCAGCTCCCTGTCATTCCCGCCCCCTGTCAGATCCTCTCAGAATCATTCTGAGGTGATTTTATGACAGTACTGGAAGCAACCCTCAGAGCTGCTGGTGAATTATTGGATTATTGGATAATTATACCAACTTACTTTCACAAATGGCTTTATCGATGAATATCTTTACTTTGCCTCAGACGGAGGAAGAGGCGATACAGTTATTTCAACAGGTAGAACTCCTTCCGGTGGTGCAGAATTGTGCGAATGGCCACGCAATGCGCCTCTCGTAAAGGAATGTATGTGGCGTGCCATGTTAAAGTTTGCCGGCTGAAGGTGAGCCTGAGAGCAGCCCACAGGTTTCCTGGATGCCACTTGTCCTTTCTTACCATGCTGCGGTTTATATATTCCTGGGCCCAGGAGCTTGCCTCCATTGAGTATTGTGGACAGCAGCTGGACATTTCAAAGGAAACAGCAGTCCTCTATAACCGCTGGATGCGGGAGGATTGCACAATGGACATTATGGTGCAGCCCCAGCGGTGGATCGGTGGATTTGGCCACATAGTGGAGGTTGACGAAACGTTGTTTGTCAAGCGGAAAAGTAATGTTGGGTGGACCTTACCACAGCAGTGGATATTTGGAGGAATATGTAGGGAAACCGGACATTGCTTCCTGAAAATGGTGCCCAGGCGTGATGCCCCCACGTTGATGGAGTGTATCATCGAAAATATAGAGCCAGGCACCACTATCTACACAGACTGCTGGAGGGCGTACAGCACTGCACAACTGGAATTGGCTGGTTATCACCACTTTACAGTTAACCCACGCTTCAATATTATTGACCCGGCCACAGGGGTCCATACACAGAATGTGGAGAGACTGTGGGGCACATGTAAGTGGCGCAATAAGCGCCAAATAGGCACTGCGCGACGCGATCTTCAGAAGTTCATGTGGAGAAAGACATTGGGAGCTGATAACACATTCCACCGTATACTGCAAGCACTGAAGCTCCTCCCCAAAGATGATTAATTTTGATTTGCTTTCATTATTTTTAATAATTAATGTTGTATTGTTTACAGTTCTTATATTCTTATTGTTATCATTATGTATTTTAATCAATGTGCTTCTTTAATCTATTTATTACAGAAAATTACAGTTATTCGTTAACACATGTCGTCATTACGGTGTCAGCTGTATGATATTGCAGGTGTGAATGTGTTCCTAAAACACCACCACTATCCACGCCACCCCGAAGTGTGGTGAGGGGCGGCGGAATGCGTCCTCTGACCTTTTCATACCCCCACTATCCACGTCGGCATGGAGGTGATTTTATAAAGTGTGGTGAGCGCAGCGAGCCACAGAGCCTGAAGCGTGGCGAGGGGACGCTGAATACATGTAAAGCCACTCTTTATAAAATCAACTCCACACCGATGTGGATAGTGGGGGTATGAAAATGTCAGAGGACGCGTTCTGCCGCCGCTCGCCATGCTTTGGGGTGTCGTCGATACTGGAGGCGACCCTACACAATGGCATAGGTGCTTTCAATTGTAAGCACCCATGACATGTCATACGGGTGCTTCTACAATGAAATAATGCATTGCATCACATTGGATCGCACCCAGTGTATGGTGCGGTGCGATCCTATGCGATATTTCATTGTATAAGCACTCCTGTGCACTTAATTTGGACATTGCATCGCACAGCACTATACACGCTGTGCGATCCGATGCGATTTCACTACGGAGAATAGCCCAGTGCGCTAAATGTGTACTGGGCGCCGTGAAAAGAAACAAGTTCCAAACATTTATACTAATCCTATTATATACCAGCAGCCCATACATTTTTAAATATATTTAAAATATAATTTAAATTGAGGCAGACATCATCTACCTGCCCAACTCTCATTTACTCCAAGTGGATGGTCCACTGCTTCTCACAATCATGTTACAGTATGGACAATCATCTGCCTATTTTATGATCAATGATACCTCTAGAATAAATATTTCACACTACAGCATATGTCTTCCAATAATGCAGTTCAGTAACAAATCTGTGTCCGGAGTATTCTCTTGTTATGCATGAAGCTGAAAGATTCCGGAATGTGACCTTTCTCTAGAGCACGCAGTTATCTCAGAGCCTTGGAAATGACTGTCCGACAGGGTCTCTTTCAAACAGGTTTATTCACACAAACTCCTTAGCTCGTTGGTCATATACTTATACCATGAAACACAAATGATTCCTCCCCCTTATCATTACCAAATACATACATGTTTACATGCGACACTCCCCTAGTGTGGAGTTACAAAGTCTATAACTGGTTTGAGTAATTTTACTATGCCATCTCCGATGACATGGAAGAGTGTATTTCCCCATATGGGTATCATTAGTAACTTTGACTTATTTACAGAACCTGAAACTCAGAAGGAATATATTTTAACCCATTCAGCTTCCTGTACACAAGATAATTATAATGCTAGTACATATGGGTCTTTATAATACTCTGTACTGACAAGAATTATGCTATGGTATAAGTAATATAATGTTGAGTAAGATAAACTCTATCATTTACTCCCTCCTTTTTATAATAATTAAACATTACAATTGAGATTACATTGTTTACATACAGTAGTAAACAAAGTCAAAAATACAAAAAAATTATTATAAATATAAGAAAACTCATAGTGGTCGGACATCTTACAATTCAAACTGCCTATACTATGCTAAGGATTAGTCACATCAGATGGTTCTAGTAAGTTATAGCCCTGAGAACAAGGTAGCTTCTCCCTGTCGTCAGAGAGCAATTGGCTGTTCGCTCACATCCATCGGAATAGACTGATTCTCTGCTTTCTGTGTCCTTCCAGATATGAGTTTTTTGAACTTGGTTGTAGTTGCTGCAGACTGACACTGTTTTAGACAAATAGAGAAAACACACATCAATACCTTGAAAGCAATATAAGCAAGTATACATAGTCCTATAATTTTTAGGCCAAACATGAGAATTCCCATAACCCATCCACCGATTCCTGAAAACCATGTAGATGGATTTAGAAAAGACAGCCAGCCCCAATCACCATCTAGAGTGTCAGGTGTATTATGCTTAGTGGCATAGATCCTTTTTTCTTCTTCTATCTCTCGTACATGTTTTTCTATTGTCTCTTGTGCATTGTCAGTCTCATTAGTAATGAATGTACAACACAATATTCCTGTCTGGGTATATAAGGTCATACAATAACCTCCTGTCTGTGCCGTTAAGTGATCCAGAACTAATCTGTGTTGTAACTGTTCTTTTTTTACCTCTTGAATTTCTCTACCTACATATCTAAAGGTGTTATCATATATCTCAGTAATGTTATCTAATAACATTGCAAGTGATTCAACTCTATAATATGATTTTGAGCCAAATAAATCCAAAAATCCCATTCTCTCATGCCAGGGTGTGTAGATTAGCTTTCTTGCCTTTTTTCCTGCTTCCTTTATTTCCCTTCTGTCCCTGTGTATGGGATTATACTTCCTTACTTGGCCTTCTTGGCCTTTGATTATATTTTTTAGATCTTCATGATTTATTACTTGTGCTGCAGGTACTATGCGTCCTAGGGTGCAATTCCCATAGTCGCCATAAACAAGCCACTTGTAGGCGTATTTCCCACATAAATAATATAGATTCTTTGGGAGAATTGGAGGTATGTTGTCCCACATTCTCCTTAAGGTTTCCAATCCTCTTTCTGTTGTTAGACTATCAATTACAAACTCGTTGGAATTGCTTCCTGTATCATTCAAAAAGTCAGGGAATCCTGGCCCTGGCCATACTCCAACATTTATCATTCTCCTTTGCACAGGGTCCCTCTGAGTTGGTGCTGAAAATACTTGAAATGGAGGTACTCCTGGTGTGGGATTATAAGGGATAGAACCAACTCGGAAAGGAGCCTTTGTGCAAGGGTAAAATGTTCCCAGGTAGGTGTTTGATGGGAGATATGTTTCACCATGATCGAGTATGGTTTCACTTTTTCTTTTCTTAAAATCAATGCAAAAAGATACATTTGGGGTAACTAGGTGTGCTAGCAACTTAGGTGGTGTCTTGCGTAAGTATTGGTTTACTGATGCTTTGAATGGGACATCATCTGTACGGTTATCATAAAATTCTGTCCATTCATCAAATGTGATGGGGACGAATGTCCACTCTCCTCCCCCTCCTGAAGTAGGACCATGTGAACAGATCCAACAATTCGTAGTATTAAGGGCATTCCCTACCAAATTATGCAATTGCAACAACATGTTTTGGTTTTCTCCAGTAGGGGCCTTACACCATTCTATGCATGTTTCCTCAGGTGGCTGTCCACAATACTCACAAATACACCTTGTAATGAGTGGTGAATTCCTACATTCATGGTTAGGGTTTACTACTTCCCTTTTTCTCACATAATGTGGTTTGGGATAGACTATAGAGGTAACTTGTACTGTACTGTTGTTATTAACATAATCTGGTGCCTCTAGTATTGTACATAACCATATTATTGCAACTATTGTGGTTGCCAAACACAGAATGCATCCCCATAAACTTTTATCGGGTTTGGGCCCCAATAACATCTCAGCAAACTGCATCTTCAAACTTAACTTGTAATCGTTTACAATGGGAGGCATGAATCCATGTGTCCCTCCCCTGTAGCTTTACTGATGTTGGTGTAGTCAGTAGGACCTGAAATGGACCATCATATCTGGGCTCAAGCGATTTTCGTACGTGTCTTTTGAGATACACCCAATCTCCTGGCTGGAGATGATGCGGATTGTTTTCTGCTGTAGAATCTGGAAGTGAAGCATAAGCTGCAACATGAAGTTCAGTTAGTCTTTTAGTTAGTTCTTTTACATAACAGGTTAGATCTGCATGTTTATGCACAAGTTCTTGTGGGTAGTAACATCCTATCCTAGGTATGCTACCAAATAGGACCTCATATGGAGAGTATCCTGACTTTTTATGAGGAATGGTCCTCATACTAAAAAGTGCTAGAGGTAAACATTCTACCCATGTTTTACCTGTGTCCTTCATTGCCTTCATAATCTTGGACTTCAAAGTATAATTCGTTCTCTCCACCAAGCCAGAGGCCTCAGGCCTGTGAGCCGAGTGGAAAGCCTGTTGTATACCCAAATCCTGCATTATGTGTCTCATTACTTCACCTGTAAAGTGTGTCCCCCTATCTGACTCAATGACATCTGGGACACCATATCTACAGACAATTTCTGAGAGGATTTTCTTAGCTGTATTCCTTGCTGTGGCCTTTGCTACAGCGAAAGCCTCAACCCATTTTGATAGAATGTCCACTATTACAAGTGCATATTCATACACTCCACACTTGGGCATCTGAATGTAGTCAATCTGCAGTCTCTGAAAAGGAGCTGTTGCTTTTGGTATTGCCCCTTGTGGAGTTTTTACTCTTATCCCTGGATTGCTTGTTCCACAGATCCAGCATGCTTGTGTATGAAGTGTTGCTGCTGATTGGAATCCTGGAGCAATCCATCTCTCTTTAGTAATGGCAGTCATTTGATCTTTCCCAAGGTGGGTCTGTCCATGAGTGACTTGGCACATGGCTGGGTATAGTACTCTGGGTAGACATAACAGTTCATCTTTTTTCCAGAGCTCTGTTTCTTCATCTTTTGCTGCACCTTTTCTTTGCCATTCTGCTTTTTCCACTGGACCTGCTTGGTCTTGGAACTTCTTTAATTGCTGCATATCTGCCATGTGTTGTGGTTCTTCCGTTTCCGTCACGACCATGTAATGTCTTCCTTCTACTGGCTGGGCTTTTGCTGCTCTCTTAGCTTCTGCATCTGCAAGATTGTTTCCTCTTGTTTCTTTTGTTTGATTCTTTGTGTGTGCTTGAATCTTGATGATGGCAACTTTGTGTGGCTTCATTAATGCTTGAAAAAGTTTTTTAATGAGGTCAGCGTGCTGTATCTGTTTACCTGTAACTGTTTTAAAGTCTCTGCTTTTCCAGATCAAACCATAGTCCATTGTCACTCCCCAGCTGTATCTGGAATCTGTATAAATGTTCGCTGTTGTATGCTCTGCGTGCTCCAATGCTTTAGTAAGGGCGACAAGTTCAGCTGCTTGTGCTGATAAGTGTGCTGGTAGGGCTCCAGAAGTTACTACTTCAGTGTCAGTAGTGACGGCATATCCAGTGTAGGGCTTGCCATCTTCATAGTATCTGGACCCATCAACATATAGTTCGTAATGAGCATTGGGTATGGGCATATCTTGGACGTGTGGCAATGTCTGGGTTTCTTGTTCCATCAAAGCAAGACAGTCATGGGAAAAATTTTGAGTATTAGTATTTTCCTTTTCTTCCTCACTTTCAGCTTCTGTATCGACTTCCATTCTCTGGGCTGTTGTAGATGATACTGTGCTGACAGAAGGCGATTGTCCCCTTATTCTCCCTCCTTTTGAACATTGATGTTCATACTCCTTTTGTTCCGGCAACAGAGCTGGTAAGAGTGTGGCAGGATTGAGGGTAGTGCACCTCTTGATTGTCACGTTGGTTGCACTCAATAGGGACACTTCGTACTTGGTGAGTCTTGCTGCTGAAAGGTGTTTGGTTCTTGCTTGTTGTAGGATTTCTGTAACGGCATGTGGTACTTGTATAGTTAGTTCATGATTAAGAACAATGTCTGTGCACTTGTCCTTCAATACAGCAGCCGCTGCAACAGCTTTAATACAAGTAGGTGATCCTTGGATGATATTGTCAAGCCTGCTGGAATAGTAAGCAAGAGGTCTTTGTTTTGCTCCGTGGATCTGTGTTAACACTTCCAAAGCATGTCCTCTTTCCTCATGACAATATAAGGTGAAAAGTTTAGAATAGTCTGGTAGGCCTAAAGCAGGTGAAGAAGCAATGGCCAACTTTAGTTGCTGAATTGCTTGAGCCATGTCTTCATCTGTTGGATGTGGACCCTCTGTTTTGATGGCATTGTATAATGTCTGCATGTAAACTGATGCATGAGGTATCCAGTCTCTGCAATAGCCCACCAGGCCCAGGAATGACCTGACTTGTTTCACAGTCTTTGGTACTTTGGTTTGCAGTATTAGCTGCTTTCTGTCTTCTGTCAGGTGTTTGATGCCTTGAGAGATACAATGTCCAAGAAAGATGACTTTTTGCTTACAGAGCTGTAGTTTTTCTTTTGAAGCTCTGCAGTCTTGTTCTTCCAGGAACTTGAGCAGGGACACTGTTTCTTGTTGGCATTTGTCTTGAGTTGTAGTAGTTAACAAGAGGTCATCGACATACTGGATAAGCTGAGTCTCTTCTGAGAAAAAGGGTCTCCAAGCCTGGAGAACCAGTGACATGGCTTCAGAGTAGTCACTGGGACTATTAGCAGCCCCCTGGGGTAATCGTGTCCAGCAGTATTGTTTGCCATCATGTGTAAAAGCTAACAGTTCTTGAGAGTCTTTAGTGATAGGCACCGAAAAATAAGCATTCGCCAGATCGATCACCGTAAACCAGGCCCCTGATGGTGGGATCTGATTCAGCAAGGTGTGTGGATTAGGCACAATGGGACAATTAATTAACAGTCTCTTGTTGACCTCCCTAAGGTCATGAACCATTCTGTATTGGGTCTCTTCGGAACCGGTGACATTCCTTTTTTTCACAGGAAACAACGGCGTTGACCATGGGGATCTACATTGAACAAGGATGCCGGACTGTAGATAAGCTTGCAGTTGCTTGGTGATGGCGGCTCTTTGATCAGGATTCAGTGGATATTGCTTTACAGTTACTGGTACTGTTCCTGGCTTTAGTTGCAGTTGGACAGGTTGCACGTTCAGCTTGCCAGTGTCCATCTTCCCCTTAGACCACAGCTTGTCCGGTACTTGGGATGTGATCCAATCTGGGAGGATAACTTCAGCAGAATCTGTAATAGATGACTGGGAGAGAAAAACATACACAGCGGCCTCTATTTGAGGTAGTGAGTCTTTGGGTATATTGGATTTGTATTTGATGCCAGTCTCTGTATATTCAATTGATGCTTGCATTAGTTGCAGAATGTCAGCTCCCAACAAGTTTACTGGACATGTAGATGAAGTAAGAAATTCAATAGGTATTGGTGTGCATTCATCATTGACAAGTAAAGAGGTTGGCTTACTTTTCCTAAGTGGGAGCGGCTGTCCACCCAACCCTGTACCTTGTATGGTGTTTCTGGACAGTAGCTCACTTGGAACCTCTTCTTCTCTCAGTACAGTGAGAGTGGCACCTGTATCAATTAGACATTCAAGTTTGTGTCCTGTGGGAAGAGTGAGAGAGACAGTACCTTTTGGAGAGTTCATTTTTTCTTCAAAGTAGAATGCTGCTACACCTTTTGGAGACGGAAATTGTCATGCCTGTTTTTTGTAAGGCAAGCCATCTGTCAGATTCTTGTTTTGCAGCCATTTTTGATATTTGTGACAACTTTGTTTAAAATGTCCCAAAGATTTACAAAAATAACATCTCCTTGCCATATCATTCCCTTCAGAATCACGTTGTACTGGTCTTACCATTGATGGTTTGGTACCTGTCATCTTTGGACCGCTAGTAGGGTCTTTTTTGTTCCAGGGTTGAACGACATTAACCTGAACAATTGGTGTTTTATTGCTCTTCTTCTCCTTTCTCTCTCTCTCCGTATCTTCCAGGCCTTCCAGAATCTGTAAGATTGCACTTATATCCATAAAGTTAACTTCAGGTCGTATAATAAGCAATTGGGCTCTCAATTCAGGATGAAGCCCATACAAAAACTTAGTTTTAAACAGTCTTTCATTGGCTGGATTGTCAAGTGGGTAACCTTCATTCTCTTGTCTAGTAACGACTTTATCATGATACTCTTTTACTGACATTTGCTTTTGTTGTATGTCCGGCTGTGCTGGCGCCTGAGCTGCCAATCTATGACATCTGTGAGTTACCCTGTCTCCCAACTGCACCCCACTCTCTGTTGTGTATTTATTTTGTGGTATATCCACTATGGCTGGTAACCCAGGGTGGAGGGGATCAATGGCAACATTTGGTAAGGTCTGTATTATATTCCATTCCCCTGTACCTGCGGTTGCTCTTACAACCTGTTCTAAATCTACCCAACATGGTCTGTGTATGATAATAGCTTGTCTGACTTTTTTATCATACTCTAATGAGTTCTTTCTTATATCAGGTAAATCATTTACAACTTTCATTTGATCAGATGCAAACCATGGGATATAGTTCTGTCTCTCAACTAATTGCTGTACCTGGTGGCCTGCTGCATCTGTGATCATTTGAGGGTGATAGGTAACTCTAACGGGGTACATAGAAGGATCTGATTGTGATGCTGACACACTACTGCGTGGAAGACTATATATTTGGACTGGGTACTGTCCAGGCCTGTCACTAGGAACTGGATTGCCATAGAATTCTGTTTGCTTGCGTGTCCTAGCCTCAGATAAACCTTCTCTGGGTGGACTTTGATTGTAATCTTTTAGTCTTATTACAGATCTTACTTCTGGGTCACATGGTAAAACCTCTGACCCCACCCAATTTCCACAATTTGGACATTTTGCATCTCCTTCTGGTATACAAAACACACATATTGGACACTTCCTTTGTGGGTAATAATTTCCAATTTTAAGGGATTGTAATTCTGAGGTTGGGTACAGTTCTTCAGTTCCCATGCCTGACCTGGGTATACCAGTAGTACTTCTCCCCACTGTTGTGATTGCAGTTGTGGTGCCCCCTGCTGTGAGCACATCTAATTGTTCTATGTTCTGTCCCCCAACTGCCTCGGGTTGTTCAATTACCTGTGGCAGTTGGTGTACAAGTGGTGCATTATCTACCTGATTATCTGCTTGTAGTGGTGCATTAGGTCTTGGCAAGTGGTATGGTGGTGGACTTTCAAATGACAACTCCTGTTTCTGTTTCTTTTCATCTTCTATTTCTTGTGAAACTGTAAGCCATATATTAACTGTATCAATAAGATTATGTTTCTGTAACCAATGTGCGTTTGTCACTTGGAATCGCCTCCAAGCGTCAGGATCTAATGTCCCTGTTTTTGGAAAATTAGCCCTTTGTAAGATTAAACCGATTGACTTGATCGATTTTCTTCCTTCTCGTAATGCCACAACCTGCAGTGGAGATTGCTCCATACCCTTAGTACTGTTCCCTCCCATAGGTCAATTACCTCCTGTGGGTGTGGCCTTTATCCACTTGCGGGAAGCAGTGTATAATGTTGCGCAAATGAGAAAACCTGTGCACTTATTGGTTGAGGTTTAATATATAAATGCGGCCTTCAGTTCCCTGTTTTTAATTTAAGCCAAAAGAAATCATAACCACTTATCAGGACAATAATATGATACCACTTTTATAACCTGGGTAGACACCCTATTCCGAATACTTTAAAAAATGAAAACAGTGCGTGTTGTATCCTTAATGCCAAAATACTTATGTGTTTTCTTTCTGTTTAAGTACTTCCTTTACACTGCTTATAACTATTGCTGAAGTGTGGGTTTGTATGGTTACTTTAGCAAAGCCCACAAAATGTCACTTGTGTGTGTGTGTGTGTGTGTGTGTGTGTGTGTGTGTGTGTGTGTGTGTGTGTCAGTTCAGAGAAAACAATTTGGGTAATGTTCTCCAATTAAATGCTGAAGGATTCTTGCTTCAAATATAACACCCAACTCTTAAAGTCTAATCTGAGCTTATCAGGCTAAATTCTTCCACTTATCAATTTAAAATGTATTACTGCAAGCTATTCTGTTATATGCACCTTACGCTTGCTGCTGTTTAAATGACAATTAGACAGACGATCAGTCACTCACACCCCAACATATACGTAAACACTTCTAGTTTTATAAGGGCTGTATACTAATTGGTTCAAAATGGCTTCCAGGGGCATTCTTTGAAATAAGGCAGGTCCAGCCTATCACAGCATATTCCAATAAAAAGTCTTAGAAGCTTTTTGAACTTTATTCACACCTTATAACTTATTTGTGTTTACAAGACAAACAACAAAAACGCTTTTAGAGCACTTTGTCCGGCGTTAACCAGAAGTAATACCGGACTCAGATCGCTCCACTTACAAGCCTCGTTAAGATGGCCAATTCATACAACATGAAACATGTGCATACAAAATTCTGACAAAACAAACAAAAAAACTCAAAAAAAAAAATAATAAAATAAATAAATAAAAAATTAAAAATGAATAAAAAATAATAAATAAATAAAAATAAATTAAAAAACAAAAAACAAAAAACAACACAACTTATGCAGTCATATCCAAAGCTGTGCGATATCCAAATGCTCTATATATGGGTTTTTTATATGAGGTTTGCAAGAAAAATGCAAGTGTATATTTATGCTCTGCCTTTTAAAACAGGGATTCTGAGAGAGTAAAATATATACATATATTTATATATATATATTTTTTTAAAAGAGATTCCACTCACCTCAGATCCCTCTGTAAATAGCAGACACAAATGTACGCATTCTTTCTTGCTTCTGTCATCGAGGACGAGCCCACACTGAAAGATTCCGGAATGTGACCTTTCTCTAGAGCACGCAGTTATCTCAGAGCCTTGGAAATGACTGTCCGACAGGGTCTCTTTCAAACAGGTTTATTCACACAAACTCCTTAGCTCATTGGTCATATACTTATACCATGAAACACAAATGATTCCTCCCCCTTATGGGAGGGGATATTACCAAATACATACATGTTTACATGCGACACTCCCCTAGTGTGGAGTTACAAAGTCTATAACTGGTTTGAGTAATTTTACTATGCCATCTCCGATGACATGGAAGAGTGTATTTCCCCATATGGGTATCATTAGTAACTTTGACTTATTTACAGAACCTGAAACTCAGAAGGAATATATTTTAACCCATTCAGCTTCCTGTACACAAGATAATTATAATGCTAGTACATATGGGTCTTTATAATACTCTGTACTGACAAGAATTATGCTATGGTATAAGTAATATAATGTTGAGTAAGATAAACTCTATCAAAGCCCAACCACTGCTAGATTCACATCCATTCATGCTCATGCAGATTGGCACCTAGATGGCCTGAACCAGGAATTATAAAAGGTGGAAAAACCATTATGGGTACTGGAGACTCAGGCTCTAGTGCAGCCACAAAGATGAGTAGGGAATTATTTTGCTATGACTTGCGTGTATGGATTACAACACTGTACAACCAAAAGTCATTTAATTACAGATAGTGGATATTTTCAAATGCAATTTAATATTTAATACTATATCATATTTTTTTCTTGGACTGAAGTTGCTGTTTCCCTTCCAGATTTTAAATAGTTTATATACAGTATACAATATTAGTAAATAGACCAAGCATTTGCTGTGCAACCTTAGCATCCTCCTCTTCCTCCTTCCCACCCTCTGACATCCCATCCCATTTAAATGGTTTTCTATGGAACAAACTCAGCAGCTACAGATAGCTATTTAAATGCCAAGTAGCCCAAATGAGAAGGAGAAGATCTCCTCTGAAAATGCAAGGGGATAAAGCGGCAGAAACAGATACATGAGAGGAGACAGCACCAGTGAAAGACCATCTTATGACTGTATGATCCCATGTGACTATGGCAGGTAAGTGGCTCCTAAACATCCATAATAAACCATATCAGCAAGGACTATGAGAAGGCCAGGTGTCTATGATCAAGGACATAGAGTGAAAACTATTAATAGAATTATTTAACAGTAGTCATTCCAGAGGGCTGGAAAAGTGAAAATGTAGTCTCATTGCACAAAAGTGGAAACATGGAAGAGTAAAGTGCATCAGTGTTTGTGAAAACTCTCTTAAAAGAAACTTCTGAAACAACTAAAATGCAGCAATTTACAGGATCCCAAACAGCATGGATTTACTGTGGGGAGAACTTAGTAAACAAACATTAAGAACATAGTGGCATATGGGAGCAGAGAAGCTTAAAGAAAGCTGTGCTGTGGGAACATGCTGGTAGCAATCCTACCATTTAATAACCATGTTAACCACAGGAACTACAATACATTAGTTATTGTAAATGTTATCTCTGTCTAGGTATAGTTTTATATCTAAAAGGAAAGAACTTTAGAACAGTACAGCAATTCTGTGACAATTCTGGGATTATGACTGTGGAAAGTGCTTAGTGGTGTAGTGTTTTGGGTGCTTTAATGATGGTCTACACGCAGCTCTTGAAGTAAATGAAGCAAATTGGAGCTTTGCTGACAGCATTTATGAAAAACAATAGTCCCTAGCACTCATCTATGGCACCAGCTCACTACTTAACCCTACTCTGCATGAAAAGTCTCAGATAAAGTCTCAGTCCCGTTTCTCACAGGTATGGCTTCTTAATATTCCCAAAGTCCTGACTCCCTCTTGCCTGATTATGCATGGCCTCCACATACACAAGCTCTACTGGCCTGGCTTCTTCTCTGTAACATAAGCACAGTACAGAGATTTTTGGTCTTCCCTTTCTCTTGTAGATTTAGGCATGGTCTCCTAATCCCCAATGTCCTCCTTGGTCACTGAGCTTTTTCAATGCCCATCGTCACACCTTGGACTGTTTCCATAGGCAGCCTAATTGGAATCTGTGAGAAAACCCCTATTATTCGGGAAGGTGGTTACCCTCGGTGGGATTAAAATCACTTGGGCAGACAAGACTATATAAAAAATAAGTCTTTATTATGACAGCGCAACAGAAAAAGATGTTCACATGGTACAGGATAATTTATAGCATAGATCCTCCTGCAGTCAGCACCCTGAAATAGCAATCTCCGTAACCTGCAGCCTTACCACTACCATAGGCGTGCACAGTCTATTTCCTTAGGGGGTGCACCATTGGAATGGCATGTCCATTACAGCCTACTGGGTGTGTCCATCACAGCCTACTGGGTGTGTACATCACAGCCTACTGGGTGTGTCCATCACAGCCTACTTGACAACAATGCAAACAAAATAGAAGGTCACTTATTTATGTATACTGTATGCACTTCAGAATGAATCATTCCCCGCACACATACTAGAAGCAGGTACAGAGATTTACACTGTAATGCCCATTCCACATAATGCCACACACTGTAATGCCCATTAAACATAATGCCACACACCATAATGCCCATCACACATAATGCCACACACAGTAATGCCCATTCCACATAATGCCACACACCTTTATGCCCATTACACATGGCAGGGTTTGACAATTTTTTGCAAAATGGGGACAACACTGACAGTGTGCCAAAAATTTACACCATAATGCCTATTACATGTCACACACCGATTGCATGGTATACCACATGCCATAATGCCCCTTACACATTATGCTACACACTGTAATGCCCAATACACATGATACCAAACACTGTAATGCCCATTACACATTATGCCACACACTGTAATGCCCATTGCACCACACACCATAATGCCCATTACGTTACACACCATAATGCTCATTACACATTACTCCTCATGCTGTGATGCCCCTTATACATTACGCCTCAGATCATGATGCCCATTGCGCCTCACATCATGATGCCCATTGCGCCTCACATCATGATGCCCATTACGCCTAACACCGTGATGCCCATTATGCCTCACATCGTGATGCCAATTACACATTATGCCACACACTGTGATGCCCATTATACATTATGCCCCATGCCTTAATGCTCATTACATATTATACCACACACCGTAATGGCTATTACATATGATGCCCCATAAGTATCACTCACCTACACGTAAATTTTTAGGGGTTTAATGCTTGATGCCAGGGCTTTCGTGCTTGATGCTAAGGCCTTCATGCTCGATGCCATAGGAGATTACATGCTCAGAGGACTCAGGAGGACTCTGGGACAGCACACACAGGGCTGGAGCCTGGATCATAGTATCACTGCACTTGCCATTGACTTACTGGAGAAGCGGATTGGGACTGGCTGGACATGTAAATTTAAATGGCTCAGTTGCAGCCCGAGCCTCCTTCAGTAGCTTCTGTGCACAGAGGCGTAGGGAGGGCGGAGCCGGTGGAGCACAAGCTCCAGGCGCAGATAAATCATATGGCGCCGGAGCCGTGCACCACAATGGCATCCCTGCCCTCCCTTTGTGCAGTAAGCCTGTAACTAGGGGAGAGCTGCGGCAGAAGTGGACCTGCTGCCGCTCTGTGCTGGCGGCGGCAGCAGGGAGAAAGAGAGAGAGGAGTGTACTGCTGCCCATAGCCTCCCAAGTGCAGAGGGATAGCTGGCAGCTCAGATCGGCTCTGATTGTGTGGCCGCTTGCTGCTGAGAGCGTCGCTGCGGCTGCGGGGGATGACACACGCGGTGCCGTATTTAACATACCCAGCCAGTGGGTCCCTGAGGATTGCTGCTGAGTCTAGAAGCAGCAGCTCCTCCTCCCATGGACCATTGAGGGACTTGAGGAGTCTGACTCCGTGAAGTCTGTGTCGGTTACCTCCCTACCCTGCTGCCCCAGCAAAAAGTAAGCAGTTTTTTTTTTTTTTAAATAACATATAGTCTCTTGAACAGGCATCTGTGCTAACAGTATAATATAGAATATATATATATATATATATATATATATATATATATATATAGATAGATAGAGAGAGAGAGAGAGAGAGAGAGAGAGAGAGAGAGAGAGAGAGAGAGAGAGAGAGAGAGAGAGAGCTATATACTGTAAATATATCTAATATATATATATATATATATATATATATATTATAAACACAGCCATAGAAAGCACTATTCAGTAGTACAAAACATCCTACCTTTACATAGACATACATGCAAGTGCTTCCTGCACAACGCACATGCCAGCCACACAATGTCATGGCATCACCACATCCTCACGTCACCCAGCCCCCGGGTATCACCATAGTGATGAAACTAACAAAACATATGTTTCATCACTATGGCAGTGAGGAGTGAGGATGTGCAGCCGACACGTGCGGTGTGCAGGGAGCACATGCATGTATGACTGTGTAAAGGTTGCCTGTACAACATGTGTGTATAAGTGTGCCCCCTGGTCTACCGTCCCTGTACAACATTTGTATGTGTTAGTGTGCCCCCCAGTATATGTGTGTGTGTGTGTGTCAGCGTGCCGTAGTGTGGGAGGATGTAGCGGACCCCTCACACTAGGGTGGTGGTGGTGGTGGCCATGCGAGAACCTGCGGGGGGGGGGCGCAAAACATGCCCTTGCTCCGGGCACCGTGGCACCTAGCTACACCGCTGTCTGTGCATGCGCCAGCGCTCTCACAGTGATAGTCTGAGCAGAGGACCAAAAGAGAAAAAAACAGGAGAGATAGAAAGCAGGGAAGAGAGGGGGGAGGAGAGAGAGAGACAGGAGGTTAGAGACAAGTGAGACAGCTAAGTCCCCCTCCCCCACTGTGTACCTCACTAAGTCCCCCATCCCCCACTGTGTGCCACACTAACCCACCTCCCCCACAAAGTCCCCCCTCCCTCACTGTGTACCTCACTAAGTCCCCCTTCCCTCACTATGTACCTCGCTAAGCCCCTCTGTCCCACTGTGTACCTCACTAAGGCCCTTATTCTGATCGGTGCGGATATTTCCGAATTCTTACGGTGCGGTCCGCACGCCACGCTGTTCGGCGGCGTGCGGCCTTCGTCCGTAGAAACGCCCACGTGTCCTCCGCATTCGGACGGACTCACTCTTTAAGAACAGGGCGTGTTTACGGACGACATACAAACCATGCGTGTGCGGGGGAAACACTCAGATTCTGCACGGTCTGACCGCGTATGCACGGCCTTCCCGCGTCAGAACGGACGCGAACCGGCCACTACGCACAGATGCGGTGTACTTACGCAAAAAACCAGACGACTACTGTTATCTGATTTCCCAAATAGATCACGACACACTTAGGCAATTATCAAACCACTTTGAGAACAGATTGTTGCTCCTGGTCATCTGTTATTTAGCTAATTGATCCTTAAACACTTACAAGCACTATACATTAACCCTAACATTCCCTATGGCGATAAAAATGTCATCTACCCTTTTGCTGTGTACATATCTAAACATCCACATGTTTGTGTTTTAAATGCTATTTATACTTTTAATGTTAAATACTAAAATAACACACAGACAACTTCTTAAATAACGGCTAACTTTTATTACAAAATTAAAACAAAATGGACGAACATCAGTCCAGCAGCAGGACACAGAGGTCCTCCACATGAGCGGTCATCCGCCTCAGGTCCTCCCGTAAGCTCATGAGAGCCCCTCGAACTCCCTGGGCTGGCTCCTGGTAATCTGTGTGCATGAGAAAGGGGGTACAACATTAATTATGCTACTCACGTACACCTTGTACAGTCAATCCTAAGTACCTACACCATGAGAAATCATACATACAAAAAAAGCCTTAGCCACTCTGGTATGTAATGTCATCAAATATATGATCATGATGCTGCCACCACACACACACACTTGTGTGATATATACATTTCACAATCTATATATCAAAAACACAACCACACTTGAGGATCACTCACACTTGTCCTGGTCAAAGACTCCTCACTCAACTCAAAACATACACCCACTACAACATGCCACATTTACCCATACATATATACCTGCATGTTACTGCTTAATAGCTAAACTGCATGATAGATAGATAGAATAGATAGAATAGATAGAATAGATACCACAGGAAAATGCTAGGCTACTCCCTCTTCCCATTACTTCATGATTCCTTGTCACATTTGCCAGATAGGTGAAAGTGCAGCACTAATCCGCTTCCATACACCAAACAATTTCTAAGGTCAATCCATCATACATAATACCTTTCAAAAATACATGACAACAACACGGGCACACTGGCTAGAGGAGTGCCCATGCAAACTGCCCACTTGGGACTCCAGTATAAATCAGGCCTGCCCATATTCCATTGATGTTTTATTGTTGCTTCTATACAAAGAGCATCCATAAATAAACACTCATCACCTACATGAGCATCCAGATTGCACGTTTGCAGCATGGCCCTATAAGGCCAAAGTGTGTCTGTTGTTTCCCATTTTTTGGGACTACTCTTTACTATATTATAGGAAAATTGAATCAGCTGTGCGACATAACAAACTGTACCTAACTCAGTAATGAAGCATTATGTCTACTTACCCCTGCCAGGCAGCTCCACATTGGGAGGTGGTGGCACATCGTGGAGGGGTAGGGGCACCTCCTCCTCCTCCACTTTGACCTCCTGGCCGACCTCCTGGGACACCTCCTGGGCCTCCTCCGTGTCCTCCTCCGTCACCACCTCCTGGGCCTGTGTGGCCTCCTCAATGGCCACCTCCTGTGTGGCCTCCTCACTGGCCACCTCCTGTCTGGCCTCCTCACTGCCCACCTCCTGGGCCTCCTGACGTGCCTGTCTGGCTCTCTCCCGCGCTGTGGGTTAAACAAACAAAATGGGTGAGTGTCATTTGACATTGAAATTACTCTAACAAGTACATATCATAACCACATTATATATGTGTTATATATCACACATATAGTATATGGCTTTTCTATGTCATCAACACCCAATTGACCTCATGTAATATTAATATTAAATAATGTGAAAATGCAAACACTCACTGGCCTAGATGCACTAGCCTTCAAAAGTGATACAATGTAGAGTGATAAACACGCAGCCAATCAGATCCTTCCTGTCATGTCACAGACTGTAGTTGTAAAATGCCAGGTAGGAGCTGATTGGCTGCCTGTTTGTTACTCTCCATTTTAACACTTTTGAAGCAGACCGAATCCTGGCCACTGTCATTTATATGTATTTGGCGAAAATACTTACAGCGTTGCAGACGCCGCCTCAGAGCCTGCAGACGCTCTGGCTCCCGCCTCCGCAGGTCGGACCATCGCCTCTCCAGTTGGGCGATGGTCCTCCGCACATGAGTGCGGGCGAATATGCGGTGCCGGGCCGCAACATATGCCCGGCGCTTGTCCCTGTTACTTATGAAGGGGCCTGCCTGCCCCAGTCTGCGCTCCATAACTCCCACCAGCGCCAGTAGCTCCGCAGTGGAGAATGGTTCTGCACGCTGGTAGGCAGCCATTTTAGGAATGGCACATGAAAATACATCCTGTCGTGTGATTGGTCGGTAACTTCACTATTTGGTATAAACTTTATTATCCATATTGACATGGACGTTGTGTATGCGCCCAAACATCTGCGATAACATCGCACCGCCAAGCAACGCGTGCTATAGGTTGGCATCGCTTAGCTGTACTTCGCATTACTTACTGTATGCATTTATGTGTATGTGTACATTTATGAAAAAAATACACATACACATACTAGCAATTGCCCATTACATTAGACACCTGCCTGGTTGCCTGCCTGCCTGCCTGCCTGCCTGCCTCCTACTGCTTATATATTTTTAACTAACCACCCAAAATGTACATATATATATATATGTGATCAGCCCAAAAACATCATAACCAAAAATATTCACATCCACATCCCACACATACATGGTGTAAAAAGTAAGAAATTCAATGTACTCACCAGACTTGGATGATAAGCTCAACTAAAAAAAGGAATACATAAAATATTATTTGAAATCTATGGACAATACCTGCAATATTGGCCTTAAACCAATACACCTCAAACACAATACGTAGTGCTATTGCTATTGCCATTAAGAGGCCATGCTGCCTAATGTTTAAATGGGAGGACACAAAATTGAAGTCATTGTCAACCTTGATGGGGATAATAGATCAAATACATGTTTGGTCTGGACAACATTCAGAAATGTACCTGAAGTATCTCAGGGCCACAGAGTCCCGCAGCTGGTATCCGCGTCGGCTTTCCGGGGAGCAGGATGGGCGCATGGGCGGGTCTTGCGGCTCAGATGGAACCTCCCACTCATCAAAGGGTATCTCACGCCGCACAGCTATGTTGTGGAAAAAAACACACAGGCCCACAATCCTCGACACCATTTCAGGCGCATACTGTAAGTCACCACCAGTGCGGTGGAGCACTCTAAATCGACCCTTCAACAGGCCAATTGAGCGCTCCACCACTTGCCTGGTGGCAACATGCGCCCTATTGAATGCCTCCTGTGGACCTGGTTGTGGGGAGCTGTACGGCGTAAGTAGCCAGGGCGTACATGGGTAACCGGAGTCACCCAGAACCCACGCATCACGGCCTTGAAGCTCTTGGAGTCTTTGCCATATCCCGGTTTGTCAGATAACATGCGAGTCATGGGCACTTCCAGGAAACTTCGAGTTGAAGGAGAGAATTTCCATGGATGGGCCACATACCACCATCACGTTCAGTGAGTGGAACAATTTTCGGTTCCTATATATCTTCTCACTTCGAGATGGAGGCACAAATGGTACATGGGTGCCATCCACAGCCCCTATCACATTAGGGAAGCCAGCAATTTGATGGAATGCCTGCTGGCTTCCGTGAAGGGTTTCTTGGGCAAAAGACATGGCCACGAAGTGCCCCTTGCGCCTATACATGGCTGACATCACACGCCTCAGGATTCGGCAGAGATATTCCAGCAAGTACTGCCACTACTTGTTGGAAAGATCCTGAGGCGCAGAAATGCAACACCGCCAGCAGCTGTGTGTGAGGTGGAATTGCTGTCATGATCCCATGAAAAGGTTCTAGATCACTCTCAATTAAAGAGAGTATATCTAGAATAACATGTGGGGGTAACCTGTACCTAGTAAGTACCTCATCATCGGGCATCCCAAAGAGTGTCACCCGTGTGCGGAAGATTCTAGCACGTCCTGGCCTCCTTGGGCGACGAGTGGGGTGAGCCGCAAGTGACCTTAGCCGGTGTGCCATGTAGCGCATGACCCCTTCAGCTAGCTACAAAAAAAGGTTACAAAATAAGGATACACCTATGGCAAGATTGGTGATACTTCAAAATTTGACACATTTAATGCAACTATACGTACAATACAGGGGCGCCCAGTGTAGTCCCACAGATCCATAGTACTCTAGAAAGAAGATTGAATTATCTAACCACACCACACACCTTGTTAAAGACACATTTATTGTAAACATGTAACAACTAAACACAAAGTAAGTATTACAGGTGTGCTCACCTGCTCAATAACTAAATACAAACAAATCCCATAATGCTGGGACATGTAGTTCACCATTATATGGTGCCACACACGTTTAACATCTGTGAGTTAAATAGTGGCCAGCTAACATGTTTCTGTAATGCTAACAAGACTGTGCTGTTCCAACAATCTGGAGCAGCAGAATGCTTACCTTATAACCTGGCCCAATACTGCTCTGGAGACAAATGCACCTACAGTAGCTGCTATGCACAATTTATAGGCCTAGCACATGTGTTGTGCATGACATCAGTGATGAGTATTGCATGACTTCTGGACCGGATTTGAACATGGATTGTGCAAATTCCTTTTTATGGTCAATCTCCACACAAACACAGTACTACTGAACATTTGACAGATAGCAATTAGGATTGCATAACGTTACTTGTGTCCATGACAATAAATCTTTAAACAGGTCACCTACATATTAGTTTGATGTTTCTCCATGTTTTGTACAGGCGATTTACAGCTATTATGGGCGTGGCCTATGCGCCGCACACACACCACGGCGTACGCAGCCGTGCGTGACGCTGCCGCACGGAACGCAGCTTGTAGCTGATTAACGCCATTTACTCCAAACTTATTTAAAATTGCCCTACAAAGGCAAAGAGTTGTTGCTAACATGGCTGGCTCAGAGTCAGAGGAAGAGCAGGTGCTGCAGAACCTCTTGTCCCGCATGGAGGCCAACACCACCTATGTCCCCCTCAACCCAGACCAGCCAGATGGGCCAGCAACATCAGGCCAATCGGCAGCTGGCCCATCCTCAGCATCAGCAGAATCATTGGCAACACAGCAGGTGGCTTCCCAACAGAGTACCCAGGCCAGCACTTCAAGTACAGCAACCGGTGGCCGTGCCCGTGGCCGTGGCAGTGCCACTGGCCGTGCCCGTGGCCGCAGTGGGGCAACAGAGGAACCAACCACAAGAAACATGGCATATGAACCGCAGGAGCTTGACATCCTGGTGACCCGGGCACGTGATTTAATAGAGTGCCCAGCGGTGAAGTTGACACACACAAGGAGATGGAAGATCTGGGAGGAGATAACGGCGGAGATTAATGCAGTGGCTCCACAAGTTCGTCAGACGGAGCACGTTAAGAAGAGGCAAGTACATGTGTGTTACATTTGAGTGGTACAAGTCCAGTAATGTTTACATTAAATATTAGATGGAGTTGGTCAATGGGTGTTCACGTTGCTTGGAGGCACAGACATGTTGGCCATGACATTGAATTGATAGTTATTGGAGGGGGACTGTTGTTGTATCTTCTAAGGGTTGGGTTTAAAAATGAATATAATGTAAGTTTGTTGTCAGTAGGCACATGTTGTATTATGTTTCAGATTGCAATGGGTGCTACAGCAAACATGAGGAGTTACATGTATTAATATGTACACTTTGATTGCAGGTGGCACGACTTCAAAGGCAACCTCAAGAAGAAATTGACCCAGCGGTGGGAACACAGCCACACCTCTGGGGCTGGCCCCATGCCATCAAAGCTGGAGCTCACCCCCCTGGAAGAGATGGCCCAGTGCTGCATTGCAGTGGAGGAGGTCCGGGGGGTGAGCACTATAGACAGCGAGTCCCCAGCGGAAGTGATGGCTTCTACGCTTGAAGGTAATTATTTGCCAGGCCATAAGTAGATGTTTTAAATTTGGCATGGAATGTGTGGTAATTGGTAATTTCTCGTTCAACAGCATCCCCACCGCTTGGTCCAGATTCTCTTGAGGAGGTTGTGGAGTCTGTGCCACCTGGCCCCAGTAGCAGGCCCGTGCAGCAGCAGCCGGGATTGTCCGCGGCTGAATTGTCCATGTGGGGCAGTGTGCTAGATAGTATTGTGCAGCAGGGAGACTCGGCATTGGAGCGGGTGCGTAGGACCGAGGAGGTGCTGCAGGGTTTGACCACCAGCCAGCAGAGTATTGCTGCGAGCCTGCAGGCTATGAGTGCCAGCCAGCAAGCTATTGCTGCTAGCCTGCAGGTGCTGGCTGATCAAGCCCTGCGGCAAAATGACCTCCTCCTCCGCCATAATGAACTTATGGTGGAGCTAGTTACCACCAATAGGGTCCTAATGTCACCCGCTTCGGGTGCATTACCAACACCATCACTCCCTGCTGCCAGAGGGGGAAGAAGATCCACCCCCTCCCCAGCATGTGCTCCACGTGAGCCACCATCTGACTCTGGCTGTGGGCGAGGCCGAAGAGCTGCTGCACGTGGCAAGGAGCCTGCCAGGGGCAAACGTGCCCGCAAATGAACTTGTGTCCCCATTAATCTCCACCGTTATGTCTTCCCAAATCTTCCATTGAGCTGTGTGTGTCAGCATCCTTTGTCAAAATCCGTGCCGAGGGTCACCACATTTGCCCGCGGTTCAAATGTCATGTTTAATTCCCCTGTTGCCCTGTTTCGGCTACCATTACTGTGTGCTGTACTTGAAGTGTTGGTGCTGTACTTTTGTTGTGAAGCCACCTGATGTGTTCCTAATGATTCTGCTGTGGCTATTTATTCTATATTATTTCCTTTTATTCCTGTTATGGTACCATTTTATTTTTGATGTTTTTGAAATTTTTCCCAAAGTTTCTTTAATAAATGTTATTTTGGCCCCACAAATGTCTGTATTCATTGATACATGCAGAAGTGCCATGTGTATTAGTATTATTAATATTAAGTTGTGTTGATTATTTGCAGTGTAAAAGTGTGTGACAAGTGCAGCATGTAATGTTCCCTTTAAGCTGCAATGCTTCCAATTGTAGCAGTGAGAAGCGTGTAATTAACAAGTAATGGGTAAAGTATGTGATTGTATTGGGTTCAGGTGACATTGGTTGAGGTGCGTCCGTCCTGATTAGGCGTTCCGATTGCCTAGCGCATGACCGAGTGGTGTCCGCAAAGCAATAGTAGCCTTTTGGACACCGCACATTTCTACCCTTTTTGTTTGCGTGCATTCGGCGTGCTGTCCGAATGCACGCCTACCAAAATATGTGTACTCCCCCGTGTCCGCCCATGTTTCCGCCCACTTTGAAACTACGCCCCTGTGTCATTCCGCATGACGCCCATAACACACCCATATTGCCCGAGTGATTGCGGTGCACATTTCTGCACGGTATTAATGAGAACAAGTACGGAGACCATGCGTGGCACATGCGCGTCGCGTTCTCCACGCATGCGCAGACGGCTAAAAAACGCCATCCGAAAGAATTCGGAAAAGTCTGCACCGATCAGAATAAGGGCCTAAATCTCACCTCCCCCAATGTGTACTACACTAACCCCCCCCCCCCACACTGGTACCTTGGTAACCCCCTCTCCCACTGTGTATCTAAGTTCAGTAAACTCCCCTCATTGGCAGCGCTGTGATTAACATTGGCAGCTCTGTGCCCTGGCAGACTCTTCTGGTCTGCGGCACTGTCAAAGAAGCACTGTGCCCAGGCAGGCTGTTTGTTTACACTGGCTGTTATTGAGCCCCGGCGGGCTCCGCTCTCCTTGTAGGCTGTGGCTGCACTGTTCGGATCGGCTGTACCCCGGAAACCTCTCTTCATCAGCGCTCAGTCTCCTCTCCTATTCATTCATGCGGGCAGCAGGTCAGGTGGGAAGAATAGGGGAGTAGTTGGAGAGCAGTAGCACTGCACTGGTCTCAGACTCCGCTGATGGGGAGAAGAGACGGCCGTGTCACAACACTACGGTAATGGCATAAAGTTCTGGAGGGTGCAGGGTATTGCCTTCTAAACCTTCGCCCCCCCAAGTCCCATAGTGGCTGCATCATGCGGGGGGTCAATAGGAGGTGCCTGTGCACCCCCGGCAGCCCCTGTGCGCACGCCTATGACCACTACTGTTATATAGACAGTCCTGTGTCCTCCAGCTCGGGGCACTGTCCCACACGGACCTGCCCTGGTAGGGTTTCCTCTAATGTCTGATATACAGGATCCACCAGGATAGATGTTCCTCCATTGAGAATCTGTTCTTCTTATATACCTGACTGGCAAATCCCCCCTGGTGCCATAAAGTCTACTCAGGGGGTAGGGTCAAATATCCCCATGCTTTATCAGCCAGTATAGTGCAGTAAAGAACCATTTTACCTCCTATTATTTCCCAGATTACTTGCTGACCTAGATAAATCCCTTTGTCTGGCAGCTATTTTACCAGTCACTCAGGTATTGTTCTATTACATTACCAGCAACACCTACCACACCTCACACAATGGACTAGCATATGTGATACACATGGTAATTAGCTATCCCAGCTGCCTGGCTCCTGTCACACACTATGGCAATGACCTGTTTCTCTCCAATAGATACAATATTACATGATATACTGTACCTGATAACAGTACATAACAATACACATACCACACAACCATAGGCAAATCTAAGGGGTGGTCCGGGGGTGCACTGGACCACCCATTAGACCACCAGCCGCTTAAAAATTAAAGAAATGACAACCGGGCAGAGAGCTGTGTGCTGCCCGGCTGTTTAGTCCAAGGCAGTGGTTGCCGCCAACCCGTCGCTCAGCAGCGAATCCGGTGGCTCAACCACTCTGCCGCCTGCCCACCCGTCCCTCCATTATTTGCTGCCGTGCCGCGGCACAGAGCTGTGGGGACTCGGGAGGAGAGCGCATTGCGCGTCTCTCCTACCCCTCACTGTGCTGCCCAGTGACTGGGCCACCTGTCTGCCAATCAGAGCTCGCAGGCCGGCAGCCAATCAGGAGCTGGCCCACGAGCTTTGATTAGTGGATAGCACAGTCACAAGGAAGTGAAGGGAAAGAGAGACCACAGAGTTCTGTGCTCTCCTTCCATGAGAAGGGAAGATGCGGCGGTTAGGACGGCGGGACGGCGATGGTGACACTGGACACAGCACCACAGCCATCGGAACTGCAGGGGGATGCTGGACTGTCCTCTCCCCAGCAGCAGCTGCAGCAGCAACAACAATAGTGAGTGTGCTGCTGCTGGGAAACCGGCACTGTGGGGCATACTCATTGTTGACACTGTGGGGCAAACTCATTGTTGACACTGTGGGGGCATTGCAGGCACTGTGGGGGTATTGCTGGCACTGTGGGGGCATACCAGTTTCTGGCACTGAGGGGGCATACCCAGCACTGTGGGGCATACCTATTGCTGGCACTGTGGTGGCATTGCTGGCACTGTGGGGGCATTGCTGGCACTGTGGGGGCATACCAGTTTCTGGCACTGAGGGGGCATACCCAGCACTGTGGGGCATACCTATTGCTGGCACTGTGGGGGCATTGCTGGCACTGTGGGGGCATTGCTGGCACTGTGGGGGCATTGCTGGCACTGTGGGGGCATACCAGTTTCTGGCACTGTGGGGGCATACCCGGCACTGTGGGGCATACTTATTGGGGGCACTGTGGGGGCATTGCTGGCACTGTGGGGGCATTGCAGGGTAATTGCTGGCACTGTGGGGGCATACCAGTTGCTGGCACTGTGGGGGCATACCAGTTTCTGGCAATGTGGGGGCATTGCCAGCACAATGGGTTCATACCCAGCACCGTGGGGGTATTCCTATTTTTGGCACTGTAGGGGCATACCTGGCACCGTGGGAGCATATGTGTATCTGGCACTATTGGGGGAATATGTGTCTGGCACTATTGGGGGAATATGTATATCTGGCACTGCACTATTGGGGGCTCATTTTCATTGGACGCACCCCATGTGGCATGTGGCTACGCCCATTTTTAGATGCGCGCCTACAGTACGGTATGTACCGTACGGTACATGACATCAGCCGCGCACCCTGTCTTCGTCCTGGATGCCCGCAAATATAAGTCACTTGAGACTGACATATTTGCGAAGGCAGGAGAAATCATTCGATGGTCGTTGCCCGTCGCCGCTTCAGGGAGATGGGAAGGGTTAGGGGGGGTGCCGGGGGCAGAGATGGGGGAGCGGCGGGGGTGGCGGTGGAGGGCTCCGTCAGAACGGGGCATGCAAGCGTCTCCTGCACAGGCTGGCTAAGGCGATTCTATCGCCAGGAGCAGCTCCGATGGGAGCTGCGCCATCTGTACTGGTAGTAGGATTTTAGGAAACACAGACATGTAACATATTTGTGTATTTGGGGAAAGTACAAGGGCGAAATGTAACAGGTGGCGATTTTTGGTCATGTTTAAAAATCTCACCAAATCGCACCTTTGAAAATCACATTTTTTGCAATAAATTTGCATATGTAATGAGATGCGAAATCGCAGCAAAAAGTTGTGATATGGTGCGATTTAGTGCAATTTTTAGTCATGCGATTTTGTGTAAAAAAAACAACAAATTATTAAATTATTATGGGAACCAGGACCGGCCCTTGAGCCTGGTGCTGGTTTTGTAAAATCAAGGGAACCCCAACTTGTTTGTCCCTGTGATTTTATGAAACCAGGACCGGCTCTTTGAGGAGGGGCTTTCAGGAAGGGGGGACCCCACGCTGTTTTTTCCCCATTGTTTTGTATTTAACCCTTTTTTTGGACAGAACCATGCACAGATCACAATGATCTGTGCATGGTTCTGTCAAATTCGCCAGTCAGAACCTGGTCTAATTTTTTGGTGATTTTTGGTAACGTTTACCAAAAATCGCACCTTATTCCATGTGCGAGTTAGATACTTTATAATGGGAAACATCTGGATGCGGATTGAAATGTCAGTTAGAATTTTAAATATTTTATTAAATAAATCACAAAACTAAAGTTTGTAGAAAAAAGGTAAACATTGTAAAGACCGAGGAGTAAATCAATATCCCAGGGCAGTTTGCTTGAGCAATGTAATTACATTATATTTATGTGTCCACAGAGATTTTTTCATTAGCATACTGTGTAAACAGAGAATACAATTGTGTGTATATATAACCTGCTTCTAACCTGAAACAAAGGCCAGGACATTACATGTTCAAAGGTACGTCATCTATTACACAGTAAATTTACACCTCATCAGAAGTTTTAATATTTCACAGATAGATTTGAAAATATGAGTTATACAACTTATGGCATTTGTAGCTAGTACCAGGTACTTTACCACATACAGTAGATCAAAAATTAGTTGGCACCAAGATTTACTTCATGGTTGCCTACCTGACCCTCGCCTTCAGGGAGAAAATGCTCTGTTCCTGGACTTTCCTGGTAGTGTTGTAGGATTGCTATCACCTGTGGTGAAACACCTTTCTTATCTATTAAGAATCTCAGCACAGGTGATGGCAATCCTACATTACCAGGGAAGTCCAGGAACAGAGCACTTTCTCCCTGAAGGAGAGGGTCAGGTAGGCAACCCTGATTTACTTTGCATAGCGAAACCTTTACAATTTGCTTGTAATTTATGTCAGCAAATTATCTGTTGCAATGGTTGCATAGAAGGAAAATGTGACCTTTTATGGCATGCTCATATTTTTGATTTTTAGAGTTTATATTTATCTGAATGATAAGCAGAAGCATTAAGACTAAAAACAAATATGCTAATAATCGTATGAACTTAGGGCTAATATGCAGATGTGTATCCCCCTCAGGCTGGTTTCACACACTCCGGCTCCTGCCGGACGGTGAAATCCCGCATGGTCAGGGAGCCGTGCCGCACACATTAGTTGTGAATGGACACTATTGTGTCCATTCACACGGGACGGCCACGACCCGGCCGCACGGATCCCGCCACTGGAAGGGACGGCTGCCGGGCTGTGGCCATCCCTTCCATGATAAACTAGTGTGTGCGGCACGGCTCCCTGGCCGTGCGGGATTTCACCGTCCGGCAGGAGCCGGAGTGTGTGAAACCAGCCTCAGGGTGACCAACTCATCCCTTTAATCCGGGACACATATTAATTACACAGGTTCTGTGGCTGGCTTTCACCTCGTTTTACACTGCCACACCTCAAGACTCCATTTCACCTGGTTTTAAACTGCCACAGAACCTGTGTAATTAATATGTGTCCCGGATTAAAGGGATGAGTTGGTCACCCTAATCACCTTTCCGTAATGTGCAATCAAGCACAGGGGTGGCCAAACCTAGTTAGTAATGACTACAGCTGTGCACCAGCTTGGTGATCTGGGGAATGTGACAGTTAGTAACGACTACACCTGTGCACCAGCTAGGTGATCTGGGGAATGTGACAGTTAGTAATGACTACAGCTGTGCACCAGCTTGGTGATCTGGGGAATGTGACAGTTAGTAACAACTACACCTGTGCACCAGCTAGGTGATCTGGGGAATGTGACAGTTAGTAATGACTACAGCTGTGCACTAGCTAGGTGATCTGGGGAATGTGACAGTTAGTAATGACTGCACCTGTGCACCAGCTAGGTAGTCTGGGAAATGTGACAGTTTTTTGATATTATGTACATATGGTTAGATTTGGCTTCCGATGTTCCCGATATAGGGAACATCGGAAGCCAAATCGCATGCTTTTTTAGGGCTTGCGAGCCTGTTGCGTCGCGTCGGGACTCGCATCTCACGGCAGTATCTGCCGTGTGTACACACCTTAATGACTGCACCTGTGCACCAGCTAGGTAGTCTGGGAAATGTGACAGTTAGTAATTACTGCACCTGTACACCAGCTAGGTGATCCGGGAAATGTGACAGTTAGTAATGACTGCACCTGGGTACCAGCTAGGGTGATTTGGAAAACGTGGACTGTTGGTAGATCTCTAGGACAGTTTGGCCACCCCTGATCTAGCACCTCTTTCTAGCAAAAGACATAATGTATATTATCTGTCTTATGTAACATCAATTGATAAACTGAGGGTATCTCAGCAGTAGCTGTAGCTCAGCTTCTAAACCGGCAAGATTATCACAGAATTATAAATAGGGAAAGTGTTTAATTAAGAATGGACTTCCAAAAAGTGGATAACTGCTTAAGGGGTCTGTACTAAGCCTTGTAGAGAGATAAAGTGCATGGAGATAAAGGGGAAAATTTAGACGAATGTCTACACCATCGACAGGAATCACCATTCAAAAGAATGTTGGTTCCTGATTTACTAAGCAGCCGTATTGATAATACGGCTGCTTATTGGTGTAAAACAGGCACGAAAATACGACAGGAAAATACACCTTGATTTTCCTGTCGTATTTGGCAGAAACCTGCACAGATCAGTCAGATCCGTGCAGGCTTCAGTGTGTAAAAAATAGAAAAATAAATAAATAAAAAACAGCGTGGGGTCCCCCCCACAGCTGTAACCAGCACCAGGCTGAAAGAGCCGGGGCCGGTAATTAAAAATCAGGGAACCCGACAAATAGGGGTTCCCCGATTTTTAACAACCAGCCCCAGGCTCCAGGTCCGGGGCTGGTTCCCAAAATACGGGGGACAAAATGACTAGGGGTCCCCCGTATTTTAAGAACCAGCCCCAGGCCAAACCAGCCAGCAGGGTAATGCCACAGCCGGGGGGAGACTTTTTATACAAGTCCCCCGGCCAAAATATTAATCCCCTGACCAGTCAGCCTGGCCAGGGGCCCTGGGGGAGTGGGGACCCCCCAAATAAAGGGGTCCCCCCCCTCCAGGACTTACCTGACCAGGCAGATGCCTGGTGCTGTCCTCGATGCCCCTGGGCGGTGGGCATCGAGCTGATTTGAGTGTAAAAAATTGAATAAACTATTGTTTTTAACTGTGGAACTATGAGTCCCAGCAAGCCTACCCTGCAAACTGGGACTTGGAGAACCACAAGTCCCAGCCTGTGGGGCATTAAAGGGCCCGCTGGGTCTTGTAGTTCCACAGTTAAAAAAATAGTTAAATAAACACACACTGACACATAAGAAAAATAAAACTTTAATACATACATTACACACATACTGATACTTACCTATCTTGATCCCGTAGGTAGGTCCCAGGGTCTTGATCCGGTGCCTTGTCCTGGTCCCGGATCCATGTTGGCAATCTTCTCCATGTCGGCGTCTTCCGTGTCGTCATCCAGTCCGGGGTCCGAAGAAATCCATGGGGGACCTGTGGAAGGAAATCCTACTCACCCAGGACCTCCATGGTTCTGAAGTCTTGATCCGCTGTAGTCCTGGACTTCTTCAAGCTGCCGGCGATTCCTGGAGCTCCCCGCGTCGGACTGAGAGGCGCAGAGATCCTTGATCCTCCGCGCCTATCATCAGAATGATTCTATTGGCCGCTAGGCGGCCAATCAGGAGGGACTTGTATAAAAAGTCTCCCCCCGGCTGTGGCATTACCCTGCTGGCTGGTTTGGCCTGGGGCTGGTTCTTAAAATACAGGGGACCACTAGTCATTTTGTCCCCCGTATTTTGGGAACCAGCCCTGGACCTGGAGCCTGGGGCTGGTTGTTAAAAATCGGGGAACCCCTATTTGTCAGGTTCCCTGATTTTTAATTACCGGCCCCGGCTCTGTCAGCCTGGTGCTGGTTACAGCTGTGGGGGGGAACCCCACGCCGTTTCTTTTTTTAAATTTATTTTACAATTTTTTTTTACACCTTGCATAAGTCTGCCAGATAATTCCAGGTGTGCTGCTCATTTTTTTAATTAAAGGAATAAAAGTTTTTCTTTTTTTTACTGTAGGAATGTTGCCATGTCTGCCGTATAATTCCATGTCTGCGCCATGTGTGCCGTATCAGTCTGGGGGTGCCGCCATCTGTGCTGTATAATTCTATGTGTGCTGTATCAGGTCAGGGGTGCCCGCATGTGTGACGCATAATTCCTGGGGTGAGCCAAGTCTGCCGCATAATTCATGAGATGCTGGAAAGTCTTCTGTGTAATTCAAGGGGTGCTGCTAAGTGTGCTGTATGCGTCCAGGCGTGATGCTAAGTGTGTCGTATAATTGAGTGAGCCAAGTCTGCTGTATAATTTATGGGGTGCTGCCAAGTGTGTCGTATCAGTCCAGGGGTGAGCCAAGTGTGCTGTATAATTCATGGGGTGCTGCTAAGTCTGCCGTATCAATACAGGGGTGCTACCATTTTAATATAAAATAATACCAAATAATAAAAAAGTTATTTTTTCTTTTTACTGCAGTGTGCCATGTGTGCCATATAATTCCATGCAGCAGCGTAACTATCATTTCGGCGCCCCCCCGCCGATAATAAAACACGCGCCCCCCCCCCCCCCCCTTCACCCCACCACCACTCCGGACGCCGATGCCCCCCCAACCCCCGCATACTTACCTGTATTCGCTGCGCTGGTCCCGGCTCCCATCCTGGCTTCATTCTGATATGAAACACGGACCCTCACAAAATGGCCGCCCCCATACAGCAGACAGTTTCAAAGAACTGGCTGCTATATGGGGGCGGACATTTTATGGTAGCCCGTCGCAATAGCAGAATGAAGCCAGGGGAGCCGGGACCGCCGCAGCGAATATAGGTAACGCTGCGGGGGATGGGGCATTACGATAGCACCGCAGCCCCCCGGCGCCCGCACTTACCCAGCGCCTCCCCGCGACCGCGGGGGCTGCGGTGCTGTAGTTACGCCAGTGATTCCATGTGTGCTGTTTCAGTCCAGGGATTCCTCAATCTGTGTTGTATAATTCCATGTGTGCTGTATCAGGTCAGGGGTGCCACCATCTGTGCCATATTATTCCTGGGGTAAGCCAAGTCTCCTGCATAATTCATGGGATGCTGCCAAGTGTGCTGTATTAGTCCAGGGGTGATGCTAAGTGTGCCGTATTAGTCCAGGGGTGATGCTAAGTGTGCCGTATTAGTCCAGGGGTGTTGCTAAGTGTGCAGTATCAGTCCAGGGGTGATGCTAAGTGTGCCATATCAGTCCAGGGATGATGCAAAGTGTGCAGTATCAGTCCAGGGGTGATGCTAAGTGTGCTGTATTAGTCCATGGGTGATGCTAAGTGTGCTGTATCAGTCCAGGGGTGATGCTAAGTGTGCAGTATCAGTCCAGGGGTGATGCTAAGTGTGCTGTATTAGTCCATGGTTGATGCTAAGTGTGCAGTATCAGTCCAGGGGTGATGCTAAGTGTGCTGTATTAGTCCATGGGTGATGCTAAGTGTGCCATATCAGTCCAGGGGTGATGCAAAGTGTGCAGTATCAGTCCAGGGGTGATGCTAAGTGTGCTGTATTAGTCCATGGGTGATGCTAAGTGTGCTGTATCAGTCCAGGGGTGATGCTAAGTGTGCAGTATCAGTCCAGGGGTGATGCTAAGTGTGCCGTATCAGTCTAATGTTTGTAATGCCCACTTCCGTGGCTTATCATAGTTATCCAGCTACTTCGGTGCAACCTTTTGGTCTAAAAACAATATGGGGCCTTCTTAGATGGACAAAACCATGTGCACTGCAGGGGGGCAGATGTAACATGTGCAGAGAGAATTAGATTTGGGTGAGTAATTTTGTTTCTGTGCAGGGAAAATACTGACTGCTTTATTTTTACACTGCAATATAGATCTCACTTTGAAGTAAAACCCCACCCAAATCCAATTCTCTCTGCACATGTTACATCTGCCCCACCTGCAGTGCACATGGTTTTGCCCATCTAAGAAGGATTTTGTCAGAAAGAATGAACCAAAATAAGGCCCATTGTGAGGTATGAAGTGTTCAGTAAAGAGTGGAAACAAGTGGAAATTAATGTTATTGAGTTTAATAATAGCGTAGGAGCTAAAAAACCTAACTTTGCGATTTTAGCAGTTTTTATGCTTTAAAAAAAACGTTTAGGGGGTGTTTTGGCAAAACTCATTAGAACCCAAAACCTGAAGGTAATCAGAATCCAAAACCCAAAACGCAAAAAGTGGCACATCCCTATTAATAATACCTAAACACAATAGTTGAATTTTTGTTTTGGTCTTATGCACAGGCATTACATTTTTTTTTATCATGGGTAAAAACGGTACTTGTTATCTAGCACGGCGCCCATCGCATCGTATACCATAAGCCTTACAATGGTATGCGATGCGATGTTGCGCGATGGCACCCAATGTTATACAATTTAAAATGCTATACCATCACATTGTATGCCGTTGTATGCCATATACAATGGTATGCGATTTTAAATTGTATAAGCACCCTAATAGGTGTTTTTAATGTTAAATGGCCCCCCTATAAGATTATTAATTGTGTAAGCACCGTAATGGGTGCTTACAATGTTAAAAGCACCCCCACGCCACCCCCAGTATCAACACCAACCCGAAGCGTGGCGAGCACAGCGAGTCGGCGAGGGGCGGCGGTACGCGTCCTCCAACCTTTTTATACCCCCACTATCTACATCGGCGTGGAGTAGACTTTAGATAGTGTGGCGAGCGCAGCGAGCCACCGAGCCTCAAGCGTGGCGAGCGCAGCGAGCCCCGTGAGGGGACACGGAATACATGTAAAGTAATAGGCGTCCCCTCGCGGGGCAAGCTGCGCTCGCCACACTATCTAAAATCAACTCCACGCCGACGTGGATAGTGGGGGTATGAAAAGGTCAGAGGACGCGTACCACCGCCCCTCGTGGGCTCGCTGCGCTCGCCACGCTTCGGGTTGGCATTTATAGTGGGGGTGGCGTGGGGGTGCATTAAACATTGTAATCACCCATTAGGGTGCTAATACAATAAAAAATCGGTACTGCTTTCCTAGCACAGCGCCCGTCTCATTGATTGTATGCCTTAAGTTTAAGGTACTTAAGGCATACAATCAACGCGATGGACCCATCCATATGATGCATGAGATCCATGAGATAAAAAATTGTGAGCCCCCAATAACCATTGTTAACGCCACCAGCAATAACAACGCAACCCGAAGCATGGCGAGCGCAACGAGCCCGCGAGGGGAGGTGGTACGCGTCCTCTGACCTTTTCATACCCCCACTATCCACGTCGGCGTGGAGTTGAACTTATATAGTGTGGAGAGCGCAGCGAGCCACCGAGCCCGAAGCGTGGCGAACGGACGCGGACTACTTTACATGTATTCCGCGTCCGCTCGCCACGCTATATAAGGTCAGAGGACGCGTACTCACCACGCTTCGGGTTGGCGTCAATAGTGGGGCGGCGTTAACAATGGGGGGCCATTTCACCCATGAGGGAGGGTTAGCAATTAAAATTGGTGTTTTGGGGCCTTTTGACATTGATTCCAATGTAAAAATCTCATCCATTGCGTCGATTGCATCATCTCATGCATCTTCTGCCGCACAAACATATAAGATGCATGAGATGCTTGCAATGTAAAAATCTCGTCGATCGTGTCGATCGCATCATCTCATGCATCTTATGCCGCCGAAACACATAAGATGCATGAGATGCTTGAGATATCAGCCCCACACATACAATCTAGATCAGTGGTCTCCAACCTTTTTTGGGTCGGGAGCTACTCGCGACAAAATAAACCGCCCGAAGAGCTACTAAAGTAAAAAAAAATAAAAAATCTGCATAATATCCCAAAAAATGACCTTTACACATAATGCCACAAACTGTAATGCCCCAAAACATACCTCCCAACACTGGAGGCAGAGGAGAAGAGTCATCTGCGCGTGCCGAAGGCACGCGCCAAAAATTAGAAGGTTCAGCTACTACCGTGGAACTCCTGCGAGGCTACATCCCCCATTTTTTCCACACACACACACACACACACACACACACACACGATGCCCATTATACATATGCCCAACAACGTGATACTCCGTTATACAAATGCCCCACACCGTGATGCACCATTATACATATCCCACAGTGATACTCCATTATACATATGCCACACACCATGATGCTCCATTATACATATGCCACACACCGTGATGCTCCATTATACATATGCCACACACCGTGATGCCCATTATACATATGCCGCACACCGTGATGCCCATTATACATATGCCGCACACCGTGATGCCCATTATACATATGCCACACACCATGATGCTCCATTATACATATGCCACACACCGTGATGCTCCATTATACATATGCCACACACCGTGATGCCCATTATACATATGCCGCACACCGTGATGCCCATTATACATATGCCGCACACCGTGATGCCCATTATACATATGCCGCACACCGTGATGCCCATTATACATATGCCGCACACCGTGATGCTCCATTATACATATGCCACACCGTGATGCACCATTATACATATGCCACACACCGTGATGCACCATTATACATATGACACACACCGTGATGCACCATTATACATATGCCACACACCGTGATGCCGATTATGCCTATGACCCATAACGTGAAGCTCCTTTATACATATGCCCCACACCTTGATGCTCATTAAACATGTGCCACACAAATGATGCCCATTACACATATTGCACACAATGTCCCACAGTAAGGCTTCTAATAAAAAAATGTAAATTACCTGCTTGCTGTCAGGGGTTGAATTTTGTTGCCAGGGGTTAATGCTCATTGACAAGGGGGTCACTGCTTGCCCCCTCCACTATGCCCATCTTCACATGGGCATAATAAATGAATAATTGCTGCTGGTGCTCAGCTCCGTCATCACCCTGCTGGCAATTAGCGTTCTTTCCCCCCACAGCCCCCACCATGCTAGAAGTCATATTTGACTTCTAGCCTATGACAGGGAGGGAACACAGAGCTGCGCTGCTGCAGCGTTACCCGGAAGTGCCGGGAGCGCTTAGCGCGGTGCTCCCTGTCAGACGCTAGAGGTCAAATATGACTTCTAGCGCCTGTGTGCTGTCTCTGGTCCCCGCGGACTACAGCGGGGCAAGGCGGCGGCTATAGCGGCGGCTATAGCGCCGCAAGCCAGCGGCAACAACGGGCGGGCGTACTGGGCAGGGCAGGCAGCAGTGGTCGAGCCACCCGTTTCGCTCAGGCGAGCTACCGGTAGCTCGCGAGCGACGGGTTGGCGACCACTGATCTAGATAGTGGGCGCCGTGCTAGGAAAGCAGTACCAAAAAATCGTATAGGGGGGCCAAAATCGCATCGCATCACATGCGGCTATATGGCATGCGATGCAAAACAATGCATAAGATGCCATACGATTGAAAATCGTGGGCGCCGTGCTAGTAAACAAGTACCGTAAAAACTACTGCCACTGCTGGCGGACTTACTTTGAAAAAACAACATCCTCATCATCAACCTTTTCATCATCAATAGCCTCATTGGCATCATAAAAAGAACTATCGCCTTGATCCTGAGGCACTTCCACATTAGCATCCTCAATTTCTATGTAACAATCTCTACATGTGCTGGTCATCGTCACATTTGCAGAGGTTGCAGACGTGGTAGTAAGAGGTCTCTCTACAGAGTCAGAAATGTCAGACTCGCACGTAGCACTCATTCCGGAGGATAGTCCTTTGGGCTATCCTCCGGGAGTTGTGATATTTGTGATAACGCACTTTTGTCTGCCGGCTTTGTGTTTTTTCTTTTATGATTTTCCTGTTTAATAGATGTCACCTATACTATACATGGAGCGATAAGGTTATCCATCATCATTTGAGGTTACTGAAAAGCATTACTAACTGTGTACAGCCCCTGCATTCATAATAGCCATTCTTGTAGTGCAGGGGTGGGGAACCTCAGGCCCAGGGGCCGTATACATATGGCCCCCGAAGGATTTTTTCTCCATACAAATGGCCCTTGGCACTAAAAAAGGTTCCCCACCCTTTTTGTAGTGCATGAAACAGCAGTAGCACTAGCAGGAATACCACTTGCAAACAAACACCATGGCCTGACACTTTCCTTGCCACAAAATGTGGTCTAAAATGTGGACTAACCATTCTTTAAGTGTAAGTTCCTTGGAGCACCTTTAGTACAGTACATGTTGAAGTACTATCATGACTGGTAGCAGCTGCAGCACTAGTACTGTGTTGCTGCTCCTGCTATTCTATCAACTGATCCTTATCAATTCAAAATGCTCCTAGTAATGGCACCATAGTGTATTTTTAACACAGTACCTGGGACACTAAACAGTCTTTTTTACACAGTGCTTGAACACACAGCACAACCCTTAAAGTGCTCTTAGTAAAGGCGCCCTAATGATGTTACTATTTAACACAATGCCTGAACAACACACAAGTTTTATTTATTTGTATTTAGCAAGATGCTTGAACTCACAACACAGTGCCTCAGTGCTTCAGCCCACAGTCCACAATGCCTCAATGGTGTTTTTGTTCTTAATAATAACTAGGGCTTCTTTAAGGTTATATAGTGATCCCAATGACACTGTTTTTAATCATATAAAATAGGATAGATGACACAGTTCCCATTTATTACAAGGAGTGGCTTTATATTACACAGTGCTGCAGAGTCCCGGTCAATGCCATTTGGTGCCTGAAAGAGCACACAGTCCCAAACCTTCTCCCTCTGGTCACTAGTGTCCTGTGAATTTTTCTCTGTCTGTGTCTGTGAGGAGAGATGTCTATGGATGAGGTGGATGTCAGCCAGCTAGGAGGTGCGGCCGAGGACACGACCTTCATCTCCAGTAGGTAGAGCACTGCATGCAACATATCTGGTTCTGCAGTAGCTCTACTAACTGAATGGCACCATTATAGTCACCATGCAAGAAACAGTGCCACCCACAGGGCTTAGTGCTCTTTGTGGCTCTTTGTGCTCTCACATCCATTTTTATGCCCATGACTTCACCCTGTATATACGTCTACATATCATCCACATATCATACAATGAAACATGGATGGAGTATAAATATATTCATATGGGCAATAATAAACATACAAAATATATTTACACACAAAAGGACAATAAATTACATTGATTCATGTAAAAAACTACATAAATAAAAAAATATTTAAGGTTTTATAGAGCAGTCCCGACAGAATAAATTGTCTAGTTCACTTTGTCTAAGGCAGTGGTCCTCAAACTATTTTGCTCTGGGACCCCATCAAACAATAAAAATAAATTACAGGACCCCGAACAAGTTACTGCAGAAGGTCATCACATCACATGTGTAGTCAGCAGACAGCACATACATGGCAGCATTTAGGAGGCACAACATGATGGGAGGAGTCTAAAATAACAGACAATTCAACAGATTTTTTTCAGACTCCTTGAATCACTGATTAAGATTAGAAACGTCACCAGCCTGATGGTCAGGAACATGGAGTCATGACCCCATGCTGAGAAGGTCGGGACCCACTTTGGGGTCAGGACCCACCGTTTGAGAACCGTTGGTCTAAAGCATAACTGAAAACTGTAGAATCCATTTAGACTGAATAGGTGAATAGGCTAAATCTGATTAACATTACTGAGTTTAGACAATTTGAAACAAAAAGTCAAAATAACTCATTTAGACCGGCGAGGCAAACGAAAGGAGTTGACAGAATGCTTTAGACTGTCTACAAAATTTTTTGTGAATAGTCCAATTCATCTAGACTTTTTTTTTCAGGCGGAAAGAATGCTGTTTTAGACAGAACGGACCTAACAACCAACACTGAATACATTTAGAAACAAATGTGTATTTAAGATCAGACCTTCCCTCATCTCACAAAAGGTACGTACATGGGCATTTCAGCTAGTCTATGATGATGAGCGATTTTCACCAGGCCCAACAATTTAAAATAAATTATGAAAAATGTATTGCATTACATTTAAAAAAAATCAAAGATTTAACATTTGGCATTGTAATAATACACTGTGTCTTATTTTATGTCACATTACATACAAAAAAGATAGTAATGCCCAAAATGTATATCCTGTTAAGAACCACTGAATCTGGAATAAATTAGATTTAGATTAACTGTGACTGGAGGTGGAAACTACCGTATATACTCGAGTATAAGTCGACCCGAAGATAAGCCGAGGCACCTAATTTTGCCACAAAATAATGGGAAAACTTATTGACTCGAGTATAAGCCTAGGGTGGAAAATGCACGGGGTCTAGGGCAGGCATTCCCAACCACGGTCCTCAAGGCACACCAACAGTGCAGGTTTTAGTGATATCCAGGCTTCAGCGCAGATGGTTTAATCAGAATCCCTCAGATATTAATTAAGTCACCTGTGCTCAAGCCTGGATATCTACAAAACCTGCACTGTTGGTGTGCCTTGAGGATCGTGGTTGGGAATGCCTGGTCTAGGGGCACACTGACACACATTGACACTGAGGGGAGTTTTAAGTTGTGGGACCCATGGTAGAGGGGTTAACAGTGAGGAGAAGTGATTGATCCATAGATGGCTGCTGTCACTGTGAAGGAAGCAAGTCCTCCACAATGCCTTTTACCTCTCTCCAGTGCCCAGCAAAGTGTACAGGGATCCAGGCACCTGGTAAACCTTAGCAGGGTAGTCAGATCCTCAAGGTCCAGGGTCAGCAGGTGCAGCTCCGGCTGTAAAAGTCCGCGATTTTCGCCATGGAGCCCGATTCCCGGCCTGGCTCCAAAATTTAGGCCCCGGCTTAACAGTCATGGTAGGCCTCAAGCTGAAAAACTGTCCCCCAGGTCTGCAATGAACAGCGCTATGCTCAGGGGACATCTGGCTATCGGATGGAGCCCAAACTGAGCAGATACAGCGCAGTTAGAGGGGAATAGGGCTGTGGGAAGTAGCATTAGGCCTGGATCCACTTCCTCACAGTCTAAACTGCAGTTACCGTATTCACCCTAGTATAAGCCGAGGAGGTGCTTTTTCAGCATGAAAAATGTGCTGAAAAAGTCGGCTTATACTCGAGTATATACGGTAATAAGACAAGGTGGAAACTAATAAGACATGTTTTCTGCATCTTTATTCCTGTTAAAGTTTGAACATATGTAGCATACACACAATCGCGGTGACATCTACAAGGAGCAGATAGATTTGGGATTGCTATAGCTGCAGTTTCAATTTATTTTAGGGGTCAAGCCCAAAATGAATAAAGTATAAAAAGAAAAAAGGGGGGTGTGAAACTGTGCTCTATATATATACATGTAATATGTAATCCAGGGGGTGGGTGTCCTTTGCTTGAATAAACCAACGCGTTTTGCTTAGCAGCTTTTTCATGGTGAACCTTGACAGTAGATGCATACCAACAAAGAGGTGAATGCTCATGTGACCATTGGTTTTTGGCCTTGCAGCCATTTATGTTTGAGGTGAGGTGATAGTCCAGGAAAACAGCATCTCAATGCTGATGCTCTTTCCAGGAGGATTGTAGGTCCCGATGCTCCAAGCAACCCCATGGTGAACCTATGGGAGAGGAAGAAGGCGAGGTGGGCAACCTCTGGAAAGTGGTAGAGGGCTGTGTACTCACAAGGAGAATAACACAAGTAGGAGTGTGCAAGGCTGAGAGCTCACCTGAAAAAGTGTATAGCTTCACCAGGGTGGTTGAAGCCAAAAGGGAGTGTGGCAGAGTCAGCATTCCCCTACATCAAAGTAATGTGGAGGATTCAGACCAGGTTGTGGAGCAGTAACAAACCCAGGTGTCTAATCAGCAGCACCTGGGGTTTCCTGATATAAGAGTTTCCTGGGCAGAGTCAACTTGTCCTTGATGGTGAATTAGCTGCCCAAGCTATAATTAGCCAGGGACTGTGGACTATTGTAGGGACCATTGGAGGCATTTCAAAAATCTGTGATGCTGAGAGCCTGTATGCTACTGCCTGTAATAACAATTGCATGAAGATTAACCTGAGATCCTGTGACCTGCTGTTCAAAATAAACAAGAAAGTTTTCGATCTTTGTCTCCTGTGGCAAAAAAAACCCCCATAACAACGCACTCTCCAGCCAGGCTGTGGAGTGGGATATCCTGCTGCACACCGTGTGGCCACACTCTGGTGCATAGAAACATAGGATTTGACGGCAGATAAGAACCACTTGGCCCATCTAGTCTGCCCCTTTTTTAAACATGTTACCTCAAACCATAGTTGATCCTTATTTTTTTGTAAGGCTATCAATATGCCTATCCCAAGCATGTTTACATTGCTCTACTGTATTTGCCTCTACCACCTCTGATGGGAGGCTATTCCACTTATCTACTACTCTTTCTGTGAAGTAATTCTTTCTCAAATTTCCCCTGAATCTTCCTCCCTCTAGTGTCAGTGCATGTCCTCATGTTCTGTTGCTCCTATTCCTGTGAAGAATGTCTCCCACCTGTACCTTGTTAAATCCCTTGATATATTTGAAAGTTTCTATCATGTCCCCCCTTTCCCTTCTCTGTTCCAAAGTATACATATAAGGATATTTTATATATTTTAGTCTTTCCTGGTACGTTTTGTGATGTAGGCCATGCACCATGTTAGTTGCACTTCTTTGTACAGTCTCTAATGTATTTATATCCTTCTGGAGATATAGCCTCCAGAACTGAACACAATACTCTAGATGAGGTCGTACCAATGACCTATACAGTGACATTATTACTTCTTTCTTTCTACTGCTGATACCTCTCCCTATGCAACCAAGCATCTGACTTGACTTCTTCATTGCTTTGTTACATTGTCTCCCTGCCGTTAAGTCCACTGAAATAGTGACACCTAGATCCCTCTCTTCCTCAGTAGTTTCCATTATAGTGCCATTTATACTATATTTTAGTCTTTGGATTTTTGAGACCCAAGTGCATGATTTTGCATTTTTTGTCATTAAACTTTAGTTGTTATGCTCTTGACCATTCTTCTAATCTACCTAGATCATCAATCTTTTGTTTTACCCCTCCTGGTGTGTCTACCCTGTTGCATACCTTTGTGTCATCTGCAAAAAGACACATTTTACCCTAATTTCCATTTGCAATATCACCAATAAAGATATTAAAAAAGCACTGGTCAAAGTACAGATCCTTGGGGTACTCCACTTGTAACCTTTCCCTCCTTTGACTGTACTCCATTTACTACAACTCTCTGTTCTCTGTTCTGCAACCACGATCTTATCCATTCAACTATCTTAGAATCCAATCCCAAGATTTCAAGTTTATTTAACAGTCTGCGATGTGCGACAGTGTCAAAAGTCTTACTAAAGTCTAGATAAGCTACATCTATAGCCCCAACCTTGATCTATTACTTTAGTCACCCAGTCAAAAAAGTCAATAAGATTTGTTTGACATGATCTTCCCTCAGTAAACCCATGCTGTTTCGAATCCTGTAAATTGCTGGTTTTGAGATATTCTACAACTCTTTGTTTTAAGAGTGTTTTTATCAATTTCCCTACTACTGATGTAAGGCTCACTGGTTGATAGTTGCTTACCCCTTCCTTGCTTCCACTTTTGTGCAGTGGAACTACATGTGCTGTATTCCAATCCTCTGGGATTACTCCAGCAGCTAGTGACTGGTTGAATAATTCTGTTTTTTGTTTTACCTGCTTCCCTTTAAGCTCTTTTAGTATCCTTGGATGTATCCCACCTGGCCCCATTGATTTATCCACTTTCAGTTTTGAGAGTTCTGTGAGGACTTTCTCCTCTGTAAATGTACTTGTTTCTCCCCTCAGTTTTCTGACTATACTTGCAACTAAACTGTGGCCCCTTCCCCTCTCATTCAGCAGTAAATATTGAGCAGAAATAATTATTAATATGATCTGCTATTACATTGTCCCCCTCAAGAAGACTTCCACTCTCTGTCTTTAGACTTATTATTCCACTTTTTGTTTTTCTCCTTTCACTTATATACCTTTAAAAAGTTTTGCCACCTTTAACCACTGACTGTGCCATTTTCTCCTCAGCCTGTGCTTTTGCACATCTGATTACCTTCTTAGCCTCCTTCTGTCTAACAACTTTTTTGCTTTCACAATACTTGCTACATCTTTCGCAAACCACACTGGCTTCCTTTTCCTTGTGTTTTTCCTAACTCTTTTGACACAAAGTTCTGTTGCGTTTTGTATTGCACTTTTTAATTTTTCCCACTTCTCCTGCACTCCTTCCAAGTTCCTACACTATGCCAAAGAATCCCTTACAGAGTTTCGCATCTCTACAAAATCAGCCTTCCTGAAATCTTTGTTTTTGTGTGCGATGAGTCGGTCTCTGTCTTTATTTTGAACCATAGTGCTTGATGGTTACTGGATCCCAGGTTTTCACCCACATTTACATCAGATATTCTGTCACCATTTGTAAGTATTAAGTCTAATATTGCGTCCTTACCAGTGGGCTCCCTCACCAATTGCTGGATGGATGCTCCTTGCAAGGAATTCAGAATGTCCCTACGTCTGGTGGAACTTGCAACAGGCAGCTCCCAGTTTACATCAGGTAGATTAAGGCCAGTATTCAATGCCTCAGATTCGCCGGTTTTTTTCAGTGAATCTGGCAATTCGCTGGGTTAACGGCGAATTTTCTGTCACAAAAAACAATTCGCCATATTCAATGGAGGCAATTCGCCACAAATGAACAGCGAATGTCTGCCGATTCGCCGTAAATGATTCTCCACAATTCGCCTGTGATTTTCAATGGGGTTTTTAGTGGAATTCGCCGACAGTGTATTCAATGCTCAAATGGAGAACTGCTTTCTCCATTGATTTTTGCCATGATTCTCCATTTAGCATTCGTCATCTTTTTTAGGTGAACTGGAATGTGATCCTTTAAAATGATGGGTTTTTTTTTTTGGGGGGGGGGGGGGGGTGTAAAAAAATCTTTTATTAATTTTTTTTATGAGTCTTTCTATTTTTTTAACTGGACAAGTAACACAAATATATTTTTAATTATATATTTTTTTTTTTACATACCATATGCAGGGGGGCGCTGCTGGTCACATTACATATGCTGTGCGGCTGATTCACTTACATATTGCAGGGGGGCCCCCGCTGATCTCAAATAAGGGTTGCAGGGACCCCCTGCCCGCTGGTAGGTGGCATGCAGTGGGGTCTGGCAGCGCAGGGTCATGTCAGGTAGTGCTGGCGGGCAGGAGGTCCCTGCAGTGTATGTGAGATCAGTAGCGGGGTCCCTGCATTGGGTGGGAACTAGTAGTTCCCATCCACTGCAGGGACCCCGCCGTTGATCTCACATACACTGCAGGGACCTCCTGCCAGACCCTGCTGCATGCCACCCACGGGCGGACAGGGGCTCCCTGCAGCCGTTATGTCAGATCAACTGCGCCCCCCGCCCGTTCAGTAAAGTGCGGACCGCTGCGGAGGAGAAAGGGGGGCACCTGGAGGAAGATGCTGCTGAGCAGCCCGGGCACCTCTCAGCCGGGATCCGACACCCGACACGCAGCCCGCTCTGCTCCCCGACCCCAGAAGGCAACAGGTGGGACACTAACCTGACAGTAGGGAGAGACGGGTCCAGCAGCAGCAATAGCAGACCTCCAGCAGCCCAGCGCGGTGTTAGCAGATGTCAGCACTCCACAGCGACTGCTGGAGCCGGAGGTCTGCTGCTGCTGCACCCGTCCTCAGGCTGTGTGATGAGTCTCCAGCCGGCATAAGCGCGCTCCCCCGCCAGGACTCCACTCCATCCCCAGCAGCAGTGGCAGGGAGCTGAATTCGTCATAAGGGATCATTTTCGCCGTCAGGGGCACCGAGCCCCTGACGCATTGAATAGTATCGGCTGGTGGCTGGCGGCGAATTGCGGGGGACAGAAGAATCACGGCGAGCGCACAGCGAATCCAAAACAGGATTCGCTGCCATGCGCTCGCCGGAGCATTGAATACCCACCTAAGTCTCCCATGATTATCACCTCTCCTTTTAATGTCATTTTATTGATGTCCTGCAATAGGCTCTTGTCAAGTTCCTCTTCCTGACCTGGTGGTCTGTAGGGTCTGCATCATGTCCAGTGCAAAGAAGGAACCCAGGCTGGTCCACTTGTTTGGCATTCCGGCAACAGCGTCTTCCTGCACAGTACAGCAGCAAGTGGGGGAAGCTCCGTACAGTCCTGGGGATTGCTTCCATCTGATGTCACTGCCGGGGGAAGGAGAACCTGACTGGTGCTGACAGCATACTCACTCTGCCCCTGGCCTCAACACACAGGACAAAGCGTCCTCCCAGCCTATCCATTCTTCTCCTCCTCTCAGTGGCAGCAGGCACTTTAGGGTAGGGGTGGAGTAAAAATGTGACAGCAGGGGATGCGGGGATGGGTTGTGTAGCATACCGGCACTCTCATCTGGTGGCTTCCGGTTTTCAGGAAGAGGGATGAGTCTTGGTTGTAAGGTTCCTCCAGTGCAATGCCCCCCTATCCAGCACCCAGTGCTCCTGGCCACCTAGCTCTTCCCTAGTTACAGCCCTGGTCACACTATATTTTGTATTTTTACATGTGGTGATTGGTCACTTTTGTAGTTTATAAGATAACTAGTTAAAACCCTGCCAAAATGATGGCTTCTGCAATGTATTGCCACTTTGAGCAGTGACAGATTTAATTTCACTTTTAGCCGTGAGAGTTTTTAGCCCCAAAACTCTCCACCCCAGACCCAGTCACTATCTGCTCCTACCTCCAATCTCTGTCTTCACAGCTACTGTACCTCTCTTCATATCCAGCAAGTTTGAAAGAGATCAGTGTTTCTGCAAACATTGCTTTCACTTTCTGTTATGACAATTTTTAGCACACAAAGGAGTAATTTAATCTGTCAGTGGCCTTTTTGTAAAATTGTGCTGGTCAGTAGCTGCTTGATTGGAAAGTTTATGATATAAGTAAAGGCTGTGTGCTTGGGGGGTGGGTAGACTTTGGAGACAATGGGAGATAAAGAGGATATGAGGTAGATAGAATTATTGGAAATAGCAATTAAAGAGATGTAAAGTAAGAGTAAAGTAGTGAAATAAAACTGATATTAATAAAGAATAAATAAATATAATTAAAAATAAATGGTACTTGTTTCCTAGCACGGCGCCTGCGATTTTGATTGTATCCATCAGGTCCTTAAAAAATTGCGTCAATCGCATCGCATGCAACCAAATCGCATGCGATGCGATCGACGCGATCGATGCGATTTTTACATCGGAACCAATGTGAAATGGTCCCTGAGACCCAATTTTACATTGGGCCCAATGTTAAATGCCCCCCAGACCCCAATTTTCATTGTATAGCCACCGGTACGCGTCCTCCGACCTTTTCATACCCCCACTATCCACGTCGGCGTGGAGTTGATTTTATATAGTGTGACAAGCGCAGCGAGCCACCGAGCGCTCGCCACACTATATAATTGCACTCGCCACACTATATAAAATCAACTCCACACCGACATGGATAGTGGGGGGCTCCCTGCAGCCGTTATGTCAGATCAACTGCGCCCCCCGCCCGTTCAGTAAAGTGCGGACCGCTGCGGAGGAGAAAGGGGGGCACCTGGAGGAAGATGCTGCTGAGCAGCCCGGGCACCTCTCAGCCGGGATCCGACACCCGACACGCAGCCCGCTCTGCTCCCCGACCCCAGAAGGCAACAGGTGGGACACTAACCTGACAGTAGGGAGAGACGGGTCCAGCAGCAGCAATAGCAGACCTCCAGCAGCCCAGCGCGGTGTTAGCAGATGTCAGCACTCCACAGCGACTGCTGGAGCCGGAGGTCTGCTGCTGCTGCACCCGTCCTCAGGCTGTGTGATGAGTCTCCAGCCGGCATAAGCGCGCTCCCCCGCCAGGACTCCACTCCATCCCCAGCAGCAGTGGCAGGGAGCTGAATTCGTCATAAGGGATCATTTTCGCCGTCAGGGGCACCGAGCCCCTGACGCATTGAATAGTATCGGCTGGTGGCTGGCGGCGAATTGCGGGGGACAGAAGAATCACGGCGAGCGCACAGCGAATCCAAAACAGGATTCGCTGCCATGCGCTCGCCGGAGCATTGAATACCCACCTAAGTCTCCCATGATTATCACCTCTCCTTTTAATGTCATTTTATTGATGTCCTGCAATAGGCTCTTGTCAAGTTCCTCTTCCTGACCTGGTGGTCTGTAGGGTCTGCATCATGTCCAGTGCAAAGAAGGAACCCAGGCTGGTCCACTTGTTTGGCATTCCGGCAACAGCGTCTTCCTGCACAGTACAGCAGCAAGTGGGGGAAGCTCCGTACAGTCCTGGGGATTGCTTCCATCTGATGTCACTGCCGGGGGAAGGAGAACCTGACTGGTGCTGACAGCATACTCACTCTGCCCCTGGCCTCAACACACAGGACAAAGCGTCCTCCCAGCCTATCCATTCTTCTCCTCCTCTCAGTGGCAGCAGGCACTTTAGGGTAGGGGTGGAGTAAAAATGTGACAGCAGGGGATGCGGGGATGGGTTGTGTAGCATACCGGCACTCTCATCTGGTGGCTTCCGGTTTTCAGGAAGAGGGATGAGTCTTGGTTGTAAGGTTCCTCCAGTGCAATGCCCCCCTATCCAGCACCCAGTGCTCCTGGCCACCTAGCTCTTCCCTAGTTACAGCCCTGGTCACACTATATTTTGTATTTTTACATGTGGTGATTGGTCACTTTTGTAGTTTATAAGATAACTAGTTAAAACCCTGCCAAAATGATGGCTTCTGCAATGTATTGCCACTTTGAGCAGTGACAGATTTAATTTCACTTTTAGCCGTGAGAGTTTTTAGCCCCAAAACTCTCCACCCCAGACCCAGTCACTATCTGCTCCTACCTCCAATCTCTGTCTTCACAGCTACTGTACCTCTCTTCATATCCAGCAAGTTTGAAAGAGATCAGTGTTTCTGCAAACATTGCTTTCACTTTCTGTTATGACAATTTTTAGCACACAAAGGAGTAATTTAATCTGTCAGTGGCCTTTTTGTAAAATTGTGCTGGTCAGTAGCTGCTTGATTGGAAAGTTTATGATATAAGTAAAGGCTGTGTGCTTGGGGGGTGGGTAGACTTTGGAGACAATGGGAGATAAAGAGGATATGAGGTAGATAGAATTATTGGAAATAGCAATTAAAGAGATGTAAAGTAAGAGTAAAGTAGTGAAATAAAACTGATATTAATAAAGAATAAATAAATATAATTAAAAATAAATGGTACTTGTTTCCTAGCACGGCGCCTGCGATTTTGATTGTATCCATCAGGTCCTTAAAAAATTGCGTCAATCGCATCGCATGCAACCAAATCGCATGCGATGCGATCGACGCGATCGATGCGATTTTTACATCGGAACCAATGTGAAATGGTCCCTGAGACCCAATTTTACATTGGGCCCAATGTTAAATGCCCCCCAGACCCCAATTTTCATTGTATAGCCACCGGTACGCGTCCTCCGACCTTTTCATACCCCCACTATCCACGTCGGCGTGGAGTTGATTTTATATAGTGTGACAAGCGCAGCGAGCCACCGAGCGCTCGCCACACTATATAATTGCACTCGCCACACTATATAAAATCAACTCCACACCGACATGGATAGTGGGGGTATAAAAAGGTCGGAGGACGCATACCACCACCCCTCGCGGGCTCGCTGCGCTCACCATGCTTCGGGTTGGCGTTCACTGTGGGGTGGCGTTAACAATGGGGGGGGCATTTCACATGTAAAATACCCATAAGGGTGGGTATTCAATGAAAAATCGGGTCCATTGGCCCATTTAACATTGTTCCCTATGTAAAATCGCATCTATCGCATCGGTCGCATCGCATGCCTTAAGTTAAGGCATGCGATGAACGCGTTGGACGCGATTTTTTAATTGTCGGGGAAAAGGCTAAAAATAGCCCTGAAATAGCGTTGGTCGTGTCCATCGCATACCTTAAGTTAAGGTATGCGATCACCTGCGACGGGCGCCGTGCTAGGAAACAAGTACCAAATAAATAAATCTGAGAATTTAAAAATAAAAATAAATATAAAAGTTGGTATCACTTTAAATGTTTACACTCCTTGTTGGGGAGCTCACCAGGTAGTGAAGGCAGTGCTGGGGTACTTTCTCTAGCTTCCCCTACAGTTGTATAGTCTTGCCGCTGCCAGAGTCTGTGGCTTGTGGGAGATATCGACTATCACGAGCCATTGGCTCCACGTGGTGGCTGTAAAGATGGGAGGGATCGAGTGTGCCTCTCAGTAGTAGTTCATCTAGTTGCTTTGTTTTTCATCCAACTTGTTTCTCACCTAGTCGGTGCTTTATCAAGGATAATTTAAAAGTTTTTTTCTTATATAAATAAGGTAATCTTTATTCAAAAAATGGAAGTTAAAATTTTTTAATTGTTTTAAAAACAGCGGGAACCTCATGGTTTCCTTGGGTATTTTAATTTGAGGTATATTTAAAGTGATAAAAATAATAATAAAATAAATAAAAATAAATAAAAATAATAAAGATCATCTAGTGGTCATTGGCAGTACTTTTCCTCACAGAGTTAAGGAGTATATATATATATATATATATGAGCCCTCTGACGAAGTACGTGACTACGAAACACGTTGGGGCGTGGCCTGGCGTTGGAGTCCTTGTCCCTACCTACTTGATGCAAGCAAGCGTCTGATGAGTGCAACCGCTCCTACTGCTCAGTGTGTGAGATCACTGTATATGCTGTTGTCCAGTGGTTGTTGAACTGCCTGTTGCGGTACGTTATAACCGCTTGTTTTTATGCAAGGCTAAAATTGCTTTTTACAAAATAAATGTCTTTGATATACTGCACTATGGAGCGCTCTAGTTTATTTTTATATATATATATATATATATATATATATATATATATATATATATATATATATATATATATAGCTATGTGGACCAACCAGTCCCCTGGCATTTAAACAGGTGGGACATCCTTTGGAGTCCCTTAGATATTATATGATTGACCAAGTGCCGGCCACCCTGATAGGGCAAAAAAATTGCTTATCAAAGAAACCCAGTGGATACTTCGGCTGGGCACCATTAAACCAGGTGGCCTAAATTACAAAATAAACTGGAATAGTCTGCCGTAGCCTCATATCGTTATTCCCCTTTTCTCTATATTGAGCCTGTGCTAGATTCCATTTAGGATGTTTCCATTATGTAGTGTGTCATTGATGTTAGACCTTGGATTGTACATGTTTATGGTGATGATGTTTGTATGTTTCATTATGTTCCTGTTTGCTCTCAGTGCGGATACCCGGGGTGAGCCGGCTTCAGTGTACCTGGTGAAGTGCGCATTGCCTAGCAACTAGTGGAACGCGGAAGCGGTAAGGTGGAACGCACAGAGGGCATTCACCATTTCGCAGATAAAAATTCAACTTTTATTCAATCCATTAAAATATTGAACTTAGGTCGTCAACGTTTCGGTCTGCATCTCAGACCTTTTTCAAGACAGGCAGCAAGACAATAAGAGATCTTTTTCCAACAGAGACCTACTGTAACTTGCACTGGCCCCAAGGCAGATATTTATACCCACCCATACAGGAAGTCACTCATCTGCACCAATAGGATTCAATGTGCTACATAACTCCTTATAACCGTTATCATTACTCAAGACTGCTTACAATGAAATATCTGAGTGTATTGCCATTCAGGATGTGCTTATAACAAAGCAGATTTTGGGTTAAAAGACCATGGGTGACATTCTATGGGATGCATTTTATTTTTTATTTTTTTGCGATTTTTTTTCGCAAAAACGGCCGAAATCGCATGTTTTTCCATTTTCGCATATTTAATGAGCTGCGAAAATGTGAAAAAAGTGCGATTTTGGGCAACAAATTTGACATTCTGGAAATGCGATGGCTGTTTTTTGCAGCACATTGCATCCAGATGTTTTCACATTGAAAAGTATACAAATTGCATATTTAATGGTATTTGTATAAATGTGTCTAAAATTCGCCCAAAAATCAGACCAATCAGGCATTCCTACCTAACACCACTAACATTTTTGCATTTGCCAATATCAGCCATTGAGCAGGAAGTAAAAACTAACCCCCTGCTTTTCACCCCTTATATGGCATGGCGATCTTCACGCCGACGATCTGGTTTGTCTAGCACGAGTTCTATATTTTTACCATTAACACACAACCGCTCCTTTCAGGGTGGTAACCCGGATGCAACATTTAGGAGATGGCACCTTGGGGGCCTACGATTGGTATATCAATTTTTAGAGGCAGACTACACTACAGTACTCACATTGTCTAAATTAAAAGAACGATTCCCAGACCTAACTTTCCCAACATTTGCATATTTCCAGGCTCGCAGCTATGTCTCCAAATTAATAACCACTCTTACAAAGGCTGAATTCACCAATACGTTAAATAATCTAATAATCACAAGTGAGGGTAGATCCGTGTCAACTTCTGTACTTTACGATCTAACACGGAAGAAAATAGATTTAACAGCGAATTCCACAGGGGTATCTAAATGGCAAGACACACCCCCAGGGCTTAGCACAATGGACGTAATTAGATTGACAGTCCGGCTTAACAAACAACTGGTCTCTGCGTCTTATGCGGAAATGGAGTATAAAATCCTGCACAGGGCGTACTACACCCCGAAATTGAGATATTTAACTGGGGTATCTGACAATTCCAACTGTTTTAAGTGTTCATCGCCAGATGCAGAGATTACCCACTGTCTTTGGTCCTGTGCAATTGTACAGCTTTTTTGGGATGAAGTGCAGTCGTATATTAACAATACTTTAAATATTTTGTTTAAGATTACTATGCCTTGGGCCTTGTGGAATTACTATCCCCCATCCCTCAACCACAAACTAACGTCTGGGACGCGCCTCCTTTTAGCCAGGATAGCCACTGCGGCAAAGAAAACCATATTGTCAAAATGGATACAATCAGATCATTTATCAATAACACTGTTTATGCCCAGATTGATTTATATGTATCAGATGGATTGGGTAGAATGTGTACTGGATGTGGAATCCCGGGCATCCAAGTTTTTTGATATCTGGTTGCCTTATGTACTTACGCTATCTGCCACAGAACGAGACATTATCAGAAAGATTGTATACTTGTCCACCTGGTACAATATGACTGTCTTGGAGACCGGGAAGCCTCCCTTTTAAGTTCTAACATCATTGAGAAATATTTTACATCACGGGTGTCAAACACAAGGCCCGTGGGCCAAATCCGGCCCGCCAGACCTCATCATGTGGCCCGCGCGAGGAGATAGCATGCAGGGGCAGTGTGTCTAAAACAGGAGTGCTGCGGGCCGCATCCGCGTCCGCCTTACCTGTTCCTCCACTGTCGGCGGCCATGTTCCTGTAAGCACAAATGTATGCGGCTACAGAAACATGGCCGCCGGCCTCCACGGCTACGTGGAGGAGGGCCCGGCCGCCTGTTCCCTCTGATGCCCGGCAGTGACAGACACCGGGTGGGGATGTCATGACGATGACGCCGCCCGCCCATGCGTCTGTAGAGAAGTAGGAGCAGGCAGGGAAGCTGGACCGGGAGTCGGGGACAGTGTGGCCGCAGCAAGCAGTGAAGAAAAGCTGGAAGCCGCAGCAGCTGCAGGACAGACAGAGAAACAGTAAGTGAGGATGAGGATCTCACTCACAAAAAAAATATATATATATCTGCTGTTTCCTGAGGTGTCCCCGTGTATAATAATAATAATGCCATGACACCACAGGATGCTCCTCCTGTATAATCATTTATGTGTCATGGCATTACTTTTATTATATTATACAGGGGGAGCAGTCTGTGGTGTCATGGCATTATTATTATACAGGGGGAGCAGCCTGTGGTGTAAGTAAGTAAGTAAGTAAGTTTTATTTATATAGCGCACTTTCTCCAACAGGACTCAAGGCGCTTTACAGACAATAAAAATAACAATGCACATACTGCAATACAAAGGGTTATCAGTACAAGGAACAGGCAACAATGGCAGTACAAATGTACATCACACATACAGATATGCACAAGACGCATTCTAATAAGGGACACGGACATGGGGAACATATTTACCGAGCTGTGCAGTACCCAGGCAGCCATTCAGCGGCGCCACATGGTGATTGCACAGTCAGCTAGGTAGCCAGTAACAGTACTGATATATATACTAGATGTACTCTAATGAGGGTCACAGACATGGGGAACATATCATTACTGAGCTGTGCAGCACCCAGGCAGCCAATCAGCGGCGCCACATGGTGATTGCACCAGCCAGTACTGTACATATAGAACACAAAAGAACAGTACAGGGTACACAGAACTAGTCATAACACAATTAAAGCACAATTCTTAGTACACAATACAGCTGAGATATAAGGAAGTGAATGAGAATAGATGCAGGTATAGATTGTAGATGAGTAAGAGAGCTGTAGTTGAAATACAAGAAGAGTGCAGTGAGAACAGGAGGGAGGAGGGCCCTGCTCTAAGGAGCTTACAATCTGGAGGGAGGGGGAGACAGACAGGTGACATGAGGTGCAGGTAAGGAAACCTGAGGCAAGAAGTGAGCATGGCAGGACACGAGGTAGCAGGTAAAGAGAATGGACAAAGTAGTCCTCTCTCTCCTCCTATCCTCCTCTTCCCCCTCCACCTGCACCCTTGACCCCTAATAGCTTTGCACCGTGAGCCATGCCACAGCACACCCTGCTAGGTGTCATGGCATTCATTTTATATTATACAGGGGGAGCAGCCTGTGGTGTCATGGCATTATAATTATACAGGGGGACCTACAGATACAACCGGCCCTTTGAGGGTGACCAAACTGCTGATGCGGCCCCCGATGAATTTGAGTTTGACACCCCTGCTTTACATTCTATATTGTCTTCAGATCACTGTCTGTAATCTTGTATTGTGGTCCGTGTAAACCCAAGTGCCCATGTTTTCTATGTGAAATGTACCCGTGATGAGATGTTTATTGAACCTATTATGCAATGTCAAAATTTTAGTGCTTCAATAAAAATTATATTTAAAAAATCAGACCAGGTTCTGATGGGCGAATTAGCCAGAACCCTGCACAGATCATTGAGATCTGTGCAGGGTTCTGTTGGAAAAAAATTGTTAAACATTTAAAAAAAAAAAAAACTGCGCGGGGACCCCTGCCAGAGCATAACCAGCCCCAGGCTCATTGAGCCGGTGCTGGTGACATAAAATCACGGTCCCCGACAAATAGGGGTCCCCTTGATTTAATGCAACCAGCACCAGGCTCAAGGTCCGGCGCTGGTTCCCAATATACGGGGGACAAAATGACTAGGGGTCCCCCGCATTTCAAGAACCAGCACCAGACCCAACCAGCCAGCAGGGTAATGCCACAGACGGGGGACACTTATTATATAAGGTCCCGCGGCCAAAGCATTATCCCCCTGGCTGGTCAGCATGGGCAGGGGTCTTGGGGAAGCGGGGACCCCCCCAAAGAAGGGGTCCCCCCCCTCCAGGACTTACCAGCCCATGCTGAAAGTCCGGGGCTGTCCCCGATGCCCCTGGACCTTTTCGGCTCCTGATTGGCCGCTAGGCGGCCAATAGAATCAGTCTGAGGAGAGGCGCGGAAGATGAACATCTCTGCGTCTCTCCAGTCCGTGAGCGGGCACCAGCCGGGAGCAGCGAGTCTGGAGCTGAAGATGCCGGGGTCGTCGCCGGGGACCAGGTGAGTAGGATTTCCTTCCTCAGGTAACCCTTAGAATAATTACGGATCCAGGACCCCAGAATCTTCAGCCCAGGAGCCCCGGACCCCGGACCAGCCCCGGAACCAGGACCAAGGCCCCGGAACCGGACTCTTCAGCCCTTGAGCCCCGGACCAGCCCTGGAACCAGGACCAAGGCCCCGGAACCGGACTCTTCAGCCCTGGAGCCCTGGACCCCAGATCCAGGGACCGACCCACGGGCTCAAGGTAGGTAAGTATCAGTATGTGTGGGCTGTGGATGTATTAAACATTTATTTTTCTGGGTGTCAGTGTGTGTTTTATTTAACTATTTCTTGTACTGTGGAACTACAAGTGCCAGCGGGCCCTTTAATGCCCCGCATGCTGGGACTTGTGGTTCTCCAAGTCCCAGCATGCGGGGTAGGCTTGCTGGGACTCTACAGCATAAGACAATTGTTTTTATTCTTTTTTTACACTTTTCATCAGCCCGATGCCCACCGCCCAGGGGCATTGGGGACAGCCCCGGACTTTCAGCATGGGCTGGTAAGTCCTGGAGGGGGGGGACCCCTTCTTTGGGGGGGTCCCCACTTCCCCAGGACCCCTGCCCATGCTGACCAGCCAGGGGGATAATGCTTTGGCCGCGGGAGTGTCCCCGGGTGTGGCATTACCCTGCTGGCTGGTTGGGTCTGGTGCTGGTTCTTGAAATGCGGGGGACCCCTAGTCATTTTGTCCCCCGTATTTTGGGAACCAGCACCGGACCTTGAGCGATGGGCCAAATTGCAAACAGCCACGAATATTTGGCCCATCGTCTCCACTGATAGAAATTTACCGGCCCTAAAAAACACCAGAATTTTACCATCATATAGAAGGAGTCAAAACATCAAAGATAAAGTTGTACGCAATGACATTAGCCAGTTAAAACCAACAGCTAATGTCCATTTCCTTAGTCGCAAAAACGGCAATTACAAATGCCTAGGCTGTACCACATGTTCCAACCTTGAAGTTGGTGATCATTTTTTTCATCCGAGATCGGGTGAGAAAATCTTCATTAAATATCCCTTAACATGTAGTAGTCGCTTCGTGGTCTACTATATCAAATGTCCTTGTGGTCTTCTCTACATAGGGAAGACCATAAGGCAATTCAAAGAGCGCATCGCCATGCACAGATCGAGCATCCGTGCAGCCTTAGAAGGCAAAGGGTCTGACCAACCAGTGGCCAGACACTTTAAAGAATTTAAACATCCCTTGCACACGCTAAGGTATAAGATTATAGAATGCATTCCCCCAAATAGCAGAGGAGGTGACAGAGGCCCGACTTTATCAGGGGTAACATTCCATAGGTACAAGGACCATGAGTACTATTGGGAACTCCGAACGAACACAGGCAATAACCTTAAAACGCTTCAGCAGGTGGAGACATAGACCAAACTGCTATGTCTCCACCTGCTGAAGCGTTTTAAGGTTATTGCCTGTGTTCGTTCGGAAGATTTCCCTCAGAACTTGTAATTTTAACAAGGACTTGTTTAAAAGGACATTTGTGGAAATCGATGCAGGTACGCATCTATTCATTAGGATCTCCAAGGGATCCAATTTTATTAATTGCACACCTTTCCTGAAAGGTCGACAACGCGTTGGGTTGTTTCCGTGTACTTGTTGAACCTAATCATTGACTCCTCACAGATGAAAAAAGTGCTTTTATATTGTATTTTATGAGAGAAAAATTGTATTAAACCTGTTGAAAAGTGATTTGTATATTGTCACTACGGTTCTTCTCATTTGGTGGTGGAACTACATACCAGGGGCACACTCTTTTTCTATATCCATTCTTTTCCCCATATCCCCCACTAACAGGGGGGACTAACGGGGTTGCGGCCCAACTAATATCCTTATAGCGCATTGAAGGGGTACCTCTTTTTGTGTAATATATATATATATATATATATATATATATATATATGCAAGAGAATGCGGCACTACACTGCTCTGCAAGATAATACCTGCACCTTGTGTCTTCCCAGGCTGGTACCCTTGCAAGGGGTAGCACAATACAAACTTCGGTAAGAGTGGGACTCAGGCATCTTTTTAGAATGAATACAGACCACACAGGTTCAGTTCAACATTTCGAGATTAAAAAAAGATGCCAGAGTGCCACCCTTAACGACGTGTATATATTTATATATTATTATTATTATTATTATTATTATTATTATCTTGCATACAGGTGACAGAACTTATGGAGAACCGTACTTCAATAAGAGTGTTCCATATTTTGCCATTTCCCATCAAAGCCGGTGATGAACCCCTCATATTCTGTGTTTTTTTCATTATATATCTGTTTGGAGTCCTGGTGAATACGACTATAATAGCAGTGATATGTCTGGATTCACGTTTACACACCCCCATGTATCTGTTTCTCTGTAACTTGTCCTTTGTAGACATGTGCTACACAACAGTTACTGTCCCCAAACTGCTGGAAATATTACTATCTGGGAATAACACAGTGTCCTTCCCACAATGCTTTACTCAGGTGTACTTCTTCGTTGTAGCTGCCAGCTGTGAGGATGTACTACTATTTGTAATGGGGTACGACCGGTACATCGCCATCTGCCATCCTTTACACTACCACCAGATACTGAGGAAGAAGGTCTGTATTCTGATTGTGACCATGATCTGGCTATGCTCATGTCTAAACTCAATGTTGTGGTTAGTTTCAGTTCTTAAAATGTCCTTCTGTCATACCATCACCGTCCATCAGTTCTTCTGTGATGCTAATGCTCTATGTGACATCTCCTGCTCCGGCTCAAACATGTTTTATATCGTAACGTTTGTGAACATAGTGGCACTTGGCATATGTCCATTCTTCATCAATGTGATATCATATAAATCAATTATCAGTGTTATTTTGCATATTAAATCAAGAGAGGGAAGAAGAAAAGCTTTCTCCACCTGCTCATCCCACCTCACTGTCATGACCCTGTACTATTTTATTAGTATATCTGTCTATATGATACCACCATCAGCACAACTTAATTTTCTAGAGCAGATTATGACTGTGATTTATACAACAGTGATCCCTATGGTAAATCCTCTCATCTATAGTCTACGAAATCATGAAATCAGGAGAACACTACAGGGATTAGTGGCACCATTGGTAACTGCTCATTAGCTTATACTTATCCCCTTCCTGGTTCATGGCTGGTTCATAAAGAAAATAAGAAGGAAAGTATGTTCTCTGAACTGCAGTCGGTACTTGTGTACTAGCACGGCGCCCCGATAATTAGTTGCCTGATTTTGTAATCGAATCGCATCGCATGCCATACACCCGATGGCATGCGATACAATGCGATTTTAACTCATATTCGATATTAAATTGTATAAGCACCCTAATGGGTGCTTTTAAGCACCCTAATGGGTGCTTACAATGGTTAAATCCACCCCCACGCCACCCCCCACTATAAATGTGAACCCGAAGCGTGGTGAGTGCAGCGAGCCCGCGAGGGGTGGCGGTACGCGTCCTACGACCTTTTCATACCCCCACTATCCACGTCGGCATGGAGTTGAGAATAGAAAGTGTGGCGAGCGCAGCGAGGGGATGCGGATAACTGTGAAGCCAGCGAGGGGACGCAGATATCTGTGAAGGTATCCGCATCCGCTCGCCACGCTTCGGGCACGGTGGCTCGCTGCGCTCACCACACTTTCTATTCTCCACGCCGACGTGGATAGTGGGGGTATGAAAAGGTCGCAGGACGTGTACCGCCGCCCCTCGCGGGCTCGCTGCGCTCGCCACGCTTCGGGTTCACGTTTATAGTGGGGGTGGCGTGGGGTGCATTTAACCATTGTAAGCACCCATTGGGGTGCTTATACAATTTATAATCACATCGCATTGTATGGCATTGTATGCCATATACAATGGCATACATTTTTAAAATTGTATGCCATTGTACAACATCGGGCAATATCGCGTCGCATCACATACCATCGCATGCGATATGGTCTACGATGCGATGGGCGCCGAGCTAGTACACAAGTACCCTGCAGTCATATGGTTCTGTTGCAATCTTGCACGGCTTTGCTTGAGTTCAAAGGCTCACATGTATTTCAAAATCTATAAAGTAGGCATTGACCTCCTGAAGAAAACCTTTATACTTATCCTATTATATACCAGCGGAACATACATTTTTAAATATATTTAAAATATAACTTAAATTGAGGCAGACATAATCTACCTGCCCAACTCTCATTTACTCCAAGTGGATGGTCCACTGCTTCTCACAATCATGTTACAGTATGGACAATCATCTGCCTATTTTATGATCAATGATACCTCCAGAATAAATATTTCACACTACAGTATATGTCTTCCAATAATGCAGTTCAGTAACCAATCTGTGTCCTGAGTATTCTCTTGTTATGCATGAAGCCCAACCACTGCTAGATTCACATCCATTCATGCTCATGCAGATTGGCACCTAGATGGCCTGAACCAGGAATTATAAAAGGAAAAACCACTATGGGTACTGGAGACTCAGGCTCTAGTGCAGCCACAAAGATAAGTAGGGAATTATTTTGCTATGAATTGCTATTGCTATATGCTATTTAATACTGTATCATATTTTCTTTTCTTGGACTGTTGCCCTTTCCCTTCCAGATTTTAAATAGTTATATACAGTATACATTATTAGTAAATAGACCAAGCATTTGCTGTGCAACCTTAGCATCCTCCTCTTCCTCCTTGCCACCCTCTGACATCCCATCCCATTTGAATGGTTTTCTATGGCACAAACTTGGCAGTGATGACAGCAGCCACAGATAGCTCGTTAAATGCCAAGGAGCCCAAATGAGAAGGACAAGATCTCCTCTGAAATGCAAGGGGATGGAGCAGCAGACAAAGATACATGAGAGGTGACAGCACCAGTGAAAGACCATCTTCGGACTGTATGATCCCATGTGACTATGGGGGTTATTTTTGTTCACTCTTGCTGACAAATTCCTTCTTAGATGGACAAAACCATGTACACTGCAGGTGGGGCAGATGTAACATGTGCAGATAGAATAAGATTTGGGTGGGGTTTTACTTCAAAGTGAGATCTATATTGCAGTTTAAAAATAAAGCAGTCAGAATTTACCCTACACATAAACAAAATAACTCACCCAAATCTAATAATCTCTGCACATTTTACATCTGCCCCCTGCAGTGCACATGGTTTTGTCCATCTAAGAAGGAATTTGTCAGAAAGAGTGAACCAAAATAGCCCTCTATGGCAGGTAAGTGACTCCTAAGCATCCATAATAAACCATATCAGCAAGGAATATGAGAAGGCCAGGTGTCTATGATCAAGAACATAGAGCGAAAACTATTAATAGAATTATTTAACAGTAGTCATTCCAGAGGACTGGAAAAGTGCAAATGTAGTCTCATTGCACAAAAGTGGAAACATGGAAGAGTAAAGTGCATCAGTGTTTGTGAAAACGCTCTTCGGTACTTGTATAGTTTCATGGTGCCACCGCGCGCCCGCTCTAGCTTTGAATATTTTCAGCTTGCCAGACTGCCTTACTTTACTAGGCTACGTTATCAGCGTAGCGCCTGTTTGAAAGCTGGCAGTTTGCCAGCTGCCTTACTTCTGTAATCTACATTATCAGCATAGGCTGGCGACATGAAACTACACAAGTAACTACCGTACTGTTAGCGGGACAGCATCTCTGTCCCCGGCGTCCCTGGCAAGCCTAGTCAGCGCCTCTCTGACACCGCCGGTGCCAGCATGATCCCCTGTCTTTGGTGGAGAGGTGATCATGCTGGCGCGGGCAGAGAGGCGCTCCATTTGTTTGAGCTCCAGGAGCGTCTCAGACGCTCCAGTAATGATATGCTCCTGCATCTGAGTAGCTATTGCTGACTTGTATGATATGGCAGGTGTGCATGTGTTCCTGAAACACCCCCACGACACATTACGCATCCTCCCAACCTTTTCATACCCCCACTATTCATGTCGGTGTGGAGTTTATTTTATATAGTGTGGCGAGCGCATATAGCCACTGACCCTGAAGTGCGGCAAGTGCATCGAGCCCTGCGAGGGGACATGGATTACCTTACATGTGATCTGCGTCTGCTCGCCATGCTTTGGGCTCGGTGGCTCGCTGCGCTCACCACACTTTATAAAATCAACTCCACGCCGACGCGGATAGTGGGGGTATGAAAAGGTCGATAGGACACGTACCACGTCCCCTCACAGGGCTCGCTGCACTTGCCACGCTTTGGGCTGCGGTGGATAGTGGGGATGTGGTGGGGGTGTTTCAGGAACACATTGACACCTTCCATGTCATACATGTCAGCAATAGCTACTCAGACATAGGAATGTATCATTGCTGGAGCATCTGAGACGCTCCTGCGGCTCAAACAAATGGAGCGCTTCTCCGCCTGCGCCAGCATGATCACCTTTCCACCAAAGACAGGAGATTATGCTGGCGCCGGCGGTGTCAGAGAGGCACTCACTAGGCTTGCCAGGGATGCTAGGGACAGAGATGCTGTTCCCGCCAACAGTACGGTAGTTACTTATGTAGTTCCACAGCGCCAGGGCAGCTGGCGAGCTGCCAGCTTTCAAACAGGCGCTACGCTGTTAACTTAGCTTAGTAAAGTAAGGCAGTCTGGTAAGCAGCCAAGTTTCAAAGCTAGAGCGGGCGCGCGGTGGCGCCGTGAAATTACACAAGTACCAAAACTTCTGAAACAGTTAAAATGCAGCAATTTACAGGATCCCAAACAGCATGGATTTACTGTGAGAACTTATCAAACAAATATTAAGGACATAGTGGCACATGGGAGCAGAGAAGATTAAAGAAAGCTGTGCTGAGGAACATGCTGGTAGCAATCCTACCATTTAATAACCATGTTAACCACAGGAAGTACAATACAATAGTTATTGTAAATGTTATCTCTGTCTGGGGGGCGTGGCTTAGCTGTGCAGGAGAAAGGACGCAAGGAGCGTGAGCTCAGTCAAAATCCGTCGAAATATCCTGATTGCGGGCATCTGAACACCCCAGACTTGCTCATATTTACCCCAGCTACTCCCCTGCACCTAAGGCGCTAGTTGGAGAAGGTGCTCCGGCGGTGGCTCGCCCAGCTCGGTGTGCGCTGCTTTCTGGACTCCTACACACCCGCGCCACCTTGGAGGTTGAATCCTGAAAAACACTTCCCTGAGTGCCTGCTCGCCCCTGCTGCTCCTCTGCACCCGAGACACTGGTCAATTGTTGGGAGGACCCGGGGCTGTCGTGGGGACTCTCCCATGCGGGCGGGCACTGCTGAACTCAGGCGCACACGTGGGTGGGCGCCATCTTGGGAGCTGTATCCTGTGCGCTCCCCTGCCCGTTGCCCTGCTGGTCCTGCCCAAGTGCCTGCTATTACATTGCCGTGGGTGCTGGGACCCCCCTTCCTACCCTCCAGCTCCTGCTCTATCCTGCTGCTGCAGTCTCCATTTGCTCCCTACCACCTAGCCTTGGCGAGGCCCAGTTGCACATCGCTGTATGGGGGGGAGACTGTGTCCATCTTGGAGCTCCAAGGGCCGCACCAGCCGGCACCATTCCATCTGCAGACTGCCAATGCAGATCATCATTGTGGTGCTGTGGTGGGAGAGAAACTGTACCCGTCCTTGGATTAGGAGGTACTCTCTACACAGCCACCATACAACTCCGGTTTATACTGTACTAGCCAAAAACTGCCTACATGTTATATGACACACTGAGACTGCATTCACAAGGCATTCTAGGTCTCCATTTACCTGCCTGACACTGTGGACACTAACCTGGGACAGTGGTCGAGACTTTGTGGGTTACCTATTGTACTGAACTAACTTCATTGCTCACTTGAAGTACTGCAGTTTATCTGCACTCCGTTATTATGGCGGTGCGTGGTGCGCTAGCCACCACTCTCATGCTTTTGCTCTAAGCCTGCAGTATACCCTGATTACGCTACCTCAGTGATATCTGATTCATTACATCAAATATTCAAGGCCATTACTGACTCCACGCAGAGGATTGTTGCTGAATTTGAACATGTGGACACTACATCTAAGGGTCTTACAACTGTCCTTTGTGTAACATCTACATCTGTGCCCCTTCTGGATCATCCCTGTCGAGTGGAGATATCCCCTACCACCTCTGCTATGGTTTCAGCTCCTGATAATGAGGACTACCTCAAGTTCGACCCTATGACTCTGGCGGCTGTGTGGATGATAAAAAACTTCTTATTTGCCAAACTGTTTCCATATCCTTGGTTGGATTTAATATTTCTGGAACTCTCATCCCGGTACCGCTTTCCCCTTTGTGTGTATCCTGGGATGTATGGTGCGGGGACTGCTATAGATTACGCTATGTGGAGGAAGAGGCCCTGGCTGGATTAATATCTAATATGCTCTTGTTTTAGTTTAATGTATACTTACGATCGCTGGGTTGTTTAATAACTTTCTATTCTTTATTTTTATCTCTTATGTTGTACTCATTTTAATATCTGAGTTTCTCACTGTATATCCTATTGTTGGCAAGAGAGCCTGCCTTGACTTTTGCTACTGTAATTGGTGTGTCCATTCTTATTATGATAATATTTGCCTAGCGCAGCTTGACCTCTATATCCTCATGTTGGTGGAGGGGTCCGGTTTGCACTGGCCATGTTTGTTAACTTCATTTACTGCCTCAGCTAGACCATATGGGTTTGGTTTGGATGGTGGATGAGCTAAGTTTTGATCCGTGTATCCTTAATATAATATCCTGAAATTGAGGGGGGGGGAATTTGTTTAGATTGTGCATATCGCAACATTTCAAAAGCTAATGGAAAACGACATCATCAACATCAACAAGAAAGAGAAAATAAACTACAATTTCACAAAAGAAGAACAAAAATAACTAAAAAACCTTTAACAAGATACATCAATAGTAATAAAATCAGCTGACAAGGGAGTAGGCGTGGTGATCCAAGACAAAGCCAACTACGAAAAAGAGGCCGAAAAACTCCTGTATGACGTAAATACCTACAGAAAATTAGACAGTGATCCAACATCTAGATATCAACAACTCCTTCAACAGCAACTCCAAGAGGGCCTCGAGATAGGCATCATTAACCAAAAGGAATACGATTACATCTATACAATTTACTTTTACCATTTACCTAAAATACATAAAGACCAAGAAAATCCCCCCGGACGACCAATCGTGTCAGGCATCGGCTCAATAACATCGAATCTTTCAAAATACATCGACCACTTTCTGCAAACTTTAGTAAAAGAACAAAAAAGCTTTCTAAAAGACACTACAAACATTCTTCAGATTCTAAAACTAATCAAATGGAAAGAGACCTACACACTCTGCACCATCGATATCAAATCATTATACACCGTTATCAAACATGAAGCAGGCTGCGAAGCAACAAGACACTACTTGACAGAACAATTGAACATCTCCAATCAACAAATCAACTTCCTCATGGACAGTATAGACTTCATCTTAAGACACAATTACTTCTGGTATAATGGCGAGTTTTTCAATCAGGAACAAGGGACCGCCATGGGAACGTCTTTCGCACCAAGCTATGCGAATTTGTTTGTGTCATGGTGGGAGGATACCAAAATATGGTCCAACAATCAATATTTAGCAAAAATAAAATGCTGGAAACGTTATATTGATTATTTATTTTTCATATGGGATGGAACACAAGATGAACTAACAGAATTTAAAGAATACATGAACAGCAATAATTTGAATCTGGAATTTACGACAACCAACAGCAAGGAAATGGTGATTTTTCTCGATCTAGAGATATACATCAAAGAAAAAAAGATACAAACACGGACACACATCAAAAAGGTGAATGGAAACAACATGCTGGAATACAACAGCAACCACCACCATCAATGGAAGAAAAACATTCATGGCGGGCAGTTTTGACGAATGCAAAGAAACTGTATAGAAGACCAGACCGTTGAGATGCAAAGCAAAGACTTAGAGATCAAATTCTTACAGAAAGGATACAACGAAAACTTTCTCAAAGAACAAATCGACAAAACAAAATTACTAAAAAGAGATGAACTCATCAAATACAAAACAAAACAACAAAAAGAAATGCCGGTAACCTTCATTACAAAATATAGCAGCAACCACAAAGATTTGGAGAACGTACTGAACCAACACTGGCACATCCTGATGCTAGACAACCAACTGCGTCAAATATTGCCCGAAAAACCGAAGATCGTTTACCGAAAGGCAAGAAACTTAAAACAAGCTCTCACCAACAGCTACCTCCCAACAGAAGAAAAAGAGAAAAAAACGACAAAAGGTTTCTTCCACTGCATGCAATGCAAGGGGTGTAAAAATAAAAAAACTAACACCAAACCGATAAAAAACTTTACATCGAATCAAAACAAAAAGAGGTTTCAAATAAACAGCCACTTTTCCTGTGAAACTGAAGGCGCAGTATACCTTCTGGAATGTCCGTGCGGCCTCCAGTACGTAGGACAGACAAAAAGGAAAATAAAGACCAGAATCACAGAACACTTGTACAACATAAAAAAGGACTAAAAACACATAGTGTCTCAGCACATTTCTTAGAAAAACACAACAAAGACCCCAAAGGTCTAACCTTCATGGGAATACAGAATGTAAAACCCCATTGGAGAGGAGAAGATTTGGTTGCTTCCCTAAAAAAATCAGAAACAAAATGGATATTCTTGCTGGACACTCTAGAACCAAAAGGACTCAACATAGATATCGAGTTGAAAGTCTTTCTGTAACAAAAATATCGTGCCTCCTTCCCCATCCCCTCATGCATCTTTATCTTTATATTTATTTTTATTTTTATATTTATTTTTTATTTTTATTTATTTTTATTTTCATTCTTATTCTCTAATTTTCTCTGTTTCTTATTTTATTTTATTTTTTATTTATTTTTTCGTGGAAAATTACCAAAGGAAAGAAAACCCTTATTCTTTCAAATAAAATGGATAACCATGAGGTTGCCGGCGAATCGGAAGTTGCTATACATAAAAAACTGTTTTTTAAACAAACATCCTTGAAAAAGCATCCTGGTGGATGTGAAACGCGTTGGTCCAGAGAGGGACATCAGGACAGCAAGGGGACACTCTGCCACCCGCTCCAGCTAATTGCCGCAATCCACGAGCAGAAGCCGGAGAATCGGGTGACGTCACCCCAAGCCGCCCGCAGCACACGGAAGACGCTGAGCAGCATAACGCTGCCGTCTTCTCCTGTAAACAGGTTAGAAGCTAGGGCAAGCTAGAAATATCAGTGACTGGACTGTTGTTCCCTCAAAACACTACCAAAAGGAGTGTAAACAATTTATGCACGTTTTTATTTATTTTTTTATTTATTATTTATTTTCATTTTTTTATTTTTTATTTTTACTTTTTTATTTATTTTTATTTGCATTTTATTTATTACTCAACTCTCTCCTTTCTCTTTACCATCACATTCACCCCTCCAACCCTACCCATCCCCCCCTCCCATACAAGCGCCTAAATAATCCTTTGCTTTCAGCAACACCCCGTGTTACACATTACACACACATTACACATGGTAATTAGCTATCCCAGCTGCCTGGCTATCCCCCCTGTCACACACTATGACAATGACCTGTTTCTCTCCAATAGATACAATATTACATGATATACTGTACATGATAACAGTACATAACAATACACATACCACACAGCTGCTCTTGTGTATAACCTGGGACAAGAACTAGAAAGTACATTATGCTGTGAGAAGCGAGAGGTGAATATAAAGATTCTCAGTCCAGGTCCATCTCATTTCGTCACAGCGTCCACAATCCCAGGTGGACTGGATACTCAGCCAGCAGCCTTACCTGATTGCAACAGTCTCTCCTGGACTATCTCCACTCATTTTAGGTCAATTTTCTTCACAGAGTCGATGGATCTCTTCAGTCCCACATAAAATCCATGGATTACTACTTCCATCTTGGCTCATGTTGCTACAAAACATTATTCATTTTTATCTCCTGGTAATACCCCTATTTCAAAGTTGTATTTAGATATTTCCTGATGCTGGCAATAATATATATATTTTGAATGTTAAGGTGAGTCAGTTTGTTGTAGTGAGTGCTGGGCCCCCCTGTGTTTGTATTTACTAGAGTGTGTGGTCACAGGCCACTGCACCCCATCCTGGGAAGTGGGTGCGTCAAACCCGGCACAGCCGGGAGAGGGGGGTGTCAGGCGGCTACTACACGGAGGGGGGGAACGGGTGCCGGGCGTGCGTCAAACCCGGCACAGTAGCCGGGAGAGGGGGGTGTCAGGCGGCTGCTACACGGAGGGGGAGGAGGGGGGTTGTTTTTCTTCTTTTTCCTTACAATGTGCTTTGTCTTGTAAATAATAAGTGTCACTTGTATGGCGTATGATCTAACTGTAGGTGTGTTTATGTGTATACCTGCACGCTGACTGAGTTGAGCCTTGTCCTATCAGAGGCCAGTGCTGCGCATAACTTAATTACCCCATTTGGGAAGTTTCTCTTTACAATGACACTGCAAAATAAAAATAAAAAAAAATTAACCTATCAGCACCATTGATGTCATTTGAACCTGTTTTTGGTGCAATTTCTCATGTCTATTTATATCTGGTCTTAAGAGGAAGACTGTGAATATCAGTTGAAACAGCTGTTGGGCCGTGTCTGTATACCATCTCATGCCTTAAATAAATCTACATTGGACTTCTACAAGTGTGTGCCGGTTCTTCCCAAAACCTTCTGCAAGGAGGGTGAGTGCTTTTATATATATATATATATATATATATATATACTAGGTGATTCATCGCGCCCTACGGGAGCTCTTCACACCGTCGTGAGGGGCTGCGCCCCCTTAATTTGTGAACGTTTGTATTGTGAGAAATATGGTTAGAATTGTATGAAAGATGCCTATATTGCAACTTGAGTTATAGGTGAAATGTGTTAAATAGAGAGCATATGATTTGGAAGGGGGTGTGTTTTGTTTGGTTTAATGAAAAAGCGATTACAGAGTAAGATGTACATTGATAGTGTGGATGGTACAGTGACATTTGTGGGTGGGGGGTGTGTGTGTGTGTGCGTGTTGTTTAGGTGTGTGTGTGTGTGTGTGCAATAGTATAGTAGGGTGTTTTTGAGTCAGCGGCTCCCCAGTGGTGGAAGTTACGGTTCAGGAGAGCAGGAAGCTGGGTTTTGATAGGGGTGTGTGGGCATAAGGGGGACTAAAGAGGAGGGTGGGGGACACTGTACCGCTTCTGCCAGTGGGTGAGGGTCCAGCATGGCAGCACAGGAGTACAGGACCGTTGCCCTGGGTCAGTGTCTCCTCCTACTGGGTGGGAGTTAGGGTGCATGAGAGCAGGAGGCTGGGCTATGAGGCATGATAGGGGTATGTGGGCAACACAGCGTCAGGGACTCTCCAGTGGTGGAAGTTACGGTTCAGGAGAGCAGGAAGCTGGGTTTTGATAGGGGTGTGTGGGCATAAGGGGGACTAAAGAGGAGGGTGGGGGACACTGTGCCGCTTCTGCCAGTGGGTGAGGGTCCAGCATGGCAGCACAGGAGTACAGGACGGTGGCCCTGAGTCAGTGTCTCCTCCTACTGGGTGGGAGTTAGGGTGCATGACAGCAGGAGGCTGGGTGGTAAAGCATTATAGGGGAATGTGGGCAACACAGGGTGAGCGGGTCCCCACTGGCGGAAGTTACGGGGCAGGAGAACAGGAGGCAGGGCAGTGATAGAGGTGTGTGGGCATGAGGGGTAGTAAAGGTTTTTGCCTGTTGCAGAGTAGGGATGGGTATTGGTGCAGACACCATCGATGGTTGGCATTAATGGCAATTTTGCACCCTGCCTTTGATAGTAGTAAAATATTACTTTGATAACCATCGATTGTTGTAGCTATCAATGGTCATTCATTATATCTGACTGAATAGGCCGTGGGACAATAATAACTTGGTGGCGGGATTGTCGGGTGTGGGGGGGCGGAGCTATGCTCCGTGTCCCGGCACCAAAATTTTTTTTGAAACTTGATTGGTTCTCCTTTGCCATCGCTGTAGGGAAACCATCTGGTCCTCCCACATCGATGGCAAAAGTATTCAACATCGGCCATAAACCATCGATAATTTGAAATCATTGATGGTTGATGGGCATCCCTAGAACTGGAGGAGGGTGAGGGACAGTATGGAGCTCCCGGCAGTGGGTGAGCGTCTCCTCCCACTGGGAGGGAGTAAGGGGGTGCATGAGAGCAGGAGGCTGTATAATAGTGGTATGTGGGCAAGACATTGATAAAAGTTGTGGCGCTGGTGCAGAGGACCATGGGGACACTTCTGGCAGTGGGGGAACCTGCAGCGCGGCAGCCAGGGATGGATTTCCCACCTAGGGGCGGCACCAGCTTGTGGCGGTACAGGATCCCCCATTCTCACGGGGGTACGTGAAATGCGGGAGCGGGGTCGCAGGGGTCCGCTGGGGGGGTGTAATTGCCAGAAGGGGGTCAGGGGGGTCTGCAAATTGAGGGAGGGGGGGGACGCGGGGGTCCACGAATTGCGGGAGGGTGCGGGGGTCTGCGAATTGCGGGAGGGTGCGGGGGTTTGCAAATCGCTGGAGGGGGGTCCGGGGGGAGCATGAATCGCGGTTTGTGGGAGGGGGGTTGTGTGGGTCAGTGAATTGCGGAAGGGGCAGTTGCGGGGGTCTGTGAATCGTGGGAGGGGGCGCGAGGGTGCCGTGAATCGCGGGAGGGGCGCAGGGGGTGCCGTGAATCGCGGGAGGGGTGCCGTGAATCAAGGGAGGGGGGGCGCAGGGGGGTGTAGAATCGCAGGAGGGGTTAGCGCAGGGGGGCAGCAAATTGCGGGAGGGGCGCTGGGGGGCATTGTGAATCGTGGGAGGGGGGGCGTGAATCACGGGGGCGGGGGTCCGTGTATCGCGAAAGGGGGGTGCGCGGGGCACCCTTAATCGCGGGAGGGGGGTCCGCGAATAGCGGGAGGGGGTGCGGGGGGGCCACGAATCACGGGAGTCGCCGGGGGTGCCGCGAATCGTGGGATTGGGGGTCGCAAATCACGGGAGGGGTGGTGCCATGTATCGCGGGAGGGGGAGTCCGCGAATAGCGAGAGGAGCGGGGGTCGGCAAATTGCGGGAGGGGGTCGCGGGGGGGTGCCGCAAATCTCGGGAGTCACAGGGGGTGCCGTTAATCGCGGGGGGTGTGACCCGCGAATCGCAGGAGTGGCACGGGGGACGCGAATTGGGGGGCGTGGGGCAAATTGCTGGAGGGGGGCTGGGGTGCTGTTAATTGCGGGATGGGGGGTCGCAAATCGCGGGAGGGGGCGGGAGTCCGCAAATCTCGGGAGAGGGGGTGGCCGCAAATCTCGGGAGGGGGGGGGTCCGCAAATTGTGGGAGGAGGGGTGCCGTGAATCACGAGAGGGGGGGTCCGCGAATAGCGGGAGGGGGCGGGGGTCCACAAATTGCGGGAGGGGGGCGCGGGGGTGCCTCTTATTGCGGGAGTCGCGGGGGGGTGCCTGCGACTTGCGGGAGGGGGGTCGCGGGGGGGTGCTGCGAATTGCGGGAGGGGGGTCGCAGGGGGTGCCGCGATTCGTGGGGGTGGCACCGGGGGGGCGCGAATTGTGGGGCACGGGGCAAATTGCGGGAGGGGGGCTGAGGTGACGTGAATTGCGGGATGGGGGGTCGCGAATCGCGGGAGGGGGCGGGAGTCCGCAAATCGCAGGAGGGGGCGGGAATCGCGGGAGGGGGTGCCCGCGAATCGCGGGAGGGGGTTGGCCGCAAATCTCGGGAGGGGGTGTGAATCGCAAAAAGGGGGGTCCGCAAATTGCGGCAGAGGAGCGTGAATCGCGGGAGGGGGGGGGTCCGCGAATAACGGGAGGGGGCGGTGGTCTGCAAATCGGGAGGGGGGCGCGGGAGGGGGGTCACGGGGGGTGGGTGTGTGCCGGGGGTGCGGGGGGGTGCCATGAATCGTGGGGGGCACAGGGGTCCCGCGAATCGCGGGGGGCACAGGGGGCCCACGAATCTCGGTTGGGGGGCCATGGGGGATGCCATGAATCGCAGGGGGGGTGCGAGGTCCCGCGAATCGTGGGAGGCTGGTTGTGGGTGTCAGGGGGGTGCTGGCAGAGGGGGGGTGCATGCAGACCTGCCGCTCCCCTGGTGGCTGTGTAGCAGCAGTGTCTTTGCCTGGCAGCATGGGGAGGCAGAGGGTGTCTGGCACTGTGGGCTGGTTCTCTGTCACTATATGAGTGTGTGTGTGGGAGGAGTCAGAGGCTCCACCCAGCGTTATAGACACACTCACACATTGAGTGACAGATGTAGCCAAATATATGAGATATATATATTGGGATGAACAAAGAGAGGGTACAGAGTGCGCTTATGATATACTAATATGCATATCATATAAAATATATTTATTTATAACAGGTATTTACCTTTAAATACAAAATACAAATGAAAAACAAAAAAAAATAAAAAAAAATACAATTCAGTTTGAATCCTGTATGTGGTTCATTCACAGCATGTGATCAAAACATATGAATCTGTCCCAACACGTTTCGTCAACTAGGTGACGTCATCAGGGGCGAATAGTAGTTTCAAAATGAATGATACTAGTAAGATGTCAATATGGATATACCCATAGGGGTAAGTAGGAGCATATCCTTCTTAGGAGTTAGTTAAACAAGAATCCAATATGAAATTCAAAACAGATTTCCTTCATACAATCAGGAACAGAATAGACAGCCCAGCAGTAGGTTCTTAAAGGTTCAGACAACCACAAGGGAATTTACAGTGGTCCTAGGTAGGTGTGTTAGCTCTGAAATCCAAAGCTGGAAACGCTTTGGGATGCCTGTTTCTTTTGATACCTACAAGACCAATGAGTGCCTCCAACCACAACCTCCACCTATATATATATATATATATATATATATATATATATATAGACTTCGTGTGTCGGCACTCCTGGATTCAGTATACAACTTGCCGTGTGCCTCCTGATGATTATCAGTTAACCCACTGATATCTTAGCATATCCATCGCAGCAGTGGCACTCCGGTCTTACCCAAAAAATTTGAGACAGGAACACAGATTAAAGTGCAACGTTTCAACGCTTTATTTGCGTTTTTATCAAGCCATGTTTAAATGTGGTTACAGACAGGGTTTAAATACCAAAAGCACCTCCCCTTCCGTGTTTGTTTCAGCTTCATCTCATTAGTGCAGTTACACCCACAGGCTGAACAGCAGGTGTGGGAGTCATATAATACAAAACATTTCTTTTTACTCCATGTGTCACAAATATTCTTATAAGTGTCTCCAGTGCTCATTTCACACATCAAAAATATCAATATCAAACAAGTGTCAATATACATACAAATGCACTTACAAATATCTATAAAACACATAGACAAAAATACATAACATACAAAATACACAATACACTATATACAATGTTAGCGCAATACTTTAATTTAATCCACTTCTGTATCCACAATCAATTTTGACTTTATTGAATCTTTAATAAATGGTAATGTATTTTTTACGATCTTTACAATTACCACATACTGTATCATTGCTTGTTTGTTGTGGGATTCAGTTCCTGCATAACACGGATACATAAATCAACAGTTTAATCACAAAAAGCATTGTAAACCAACCACCTCGTTTAACCCCTTGGGCGCCATGGTCTCCAATTTGAAGATCCACCGCGCCTCAAGTTGTAACAATTTTCTTGACCTGTCACCTCCCCTCGGCAGGGGGGGTACATGGTCAATAATCTTATAGCGCAAAGCAGACAAGTTATGTTTAGCATTTGCAAAGTGTCGGGCTACTGGTTGTTCACTAGTGCCCGACACCAGCGCTGCTTTTATCGCTGATCTATGCTGTCCCATTCTCTCCTTAAAGGTACAGTCGGTTTTGCCGACATATACCAAGGAGCAGGGGCATGTGATTGTGTAGACTACGAATCTTGTACTGCATGTGAGAAAAAATCTGATATTAAATTTTTGGCCCGATCTTGGATGTGCAAACGTGTTACCTATCTGTAAATATCTACAAGTTACACAATTAGGACAGCGGAAGCACCCCATTTTTGGTTTCCCCAAAAAGGTGCCTGGTTTCTGCTTCCCCATTCCTGTTATGTCAGTTTTAACAATCATGTCTTTTAAATTCCTACCCCTCCTGTAGCATGTCATTAGTTTAGATCCCTGCATCGGACCTAACTCAGTGTCAGTCGACACAATTGGCCATAATTGTTTTGCTTTTTTATTTGCTTTTATTTGCTCTGTCACTAAGATGGTTATAGTAGTACACCATGTGAATTTTTTATCTTTATCCTTATTGTTGCTGCCTTGAAGGAGTTCACTATGTGACAGGGCCAATGCTTTTGCTCTAGCCTTATTTAGTAAAGGTTTTTGGTATCCTCTACTCTCAAATTTCTTATACATTTTATCCAGTGCTAATTCCGCCTCTTGCCTATCAGTCGATATTCTTAAAGCACGTAGAAACTGGGAGTAGGGCAATGCATTTTTAAGGGGGGTTGGATGTGCGCTTGTAGAATATAACAAATTATTGCGATCAGTCGCCTTTGAAAAAAGTGACGTTTTTATTTTGTCACCTACTTTAGTTAATTGGACATCTAGAAAGTTGACACTTACTTCACTAGTGGTGAATGTGAAACAACATCCACTATTCTGGTCCTGATGTTGGATTTGTATTAGAGTTGTTAAATCTAGTATTGCGCAGAAACTACTTCACCCATGACGGCGGGTACTACCTACAACAGTGGGGGTGTGCGATGGGGTCGAATGTGGCTCCATCGTACGCCAACGCATTTATGTTTATGGTAGAAAATGATGTATTTTTTAGTAATTCAGAGATATCATCCAAAATAGTGGCGTTTTGGCGCTTTATTGATGACCTGCTAATCATCTGGGATGGTACAGCAGATGAGTTTGCAGTAGTCATCAATGAGCACAATTTAACCCAGAGTCCAGTCAAATTCACATTCACCACTAGTGAAGTAAGTGTCAACTTTCTAGATGTCCAATTAACTAAAGTAGGTGACAAAATAAAAACGTCACTTTTTTCAAAGGCGACTGATCGCAATAATTTGTTATATTCTACAAGCGCACATCCAACCGCCCTTAAAAATGCATTGCCCTACTCCCAGTTTCTACGTGCTTTAAGAATATCGACTGATAGGCAAGAGGCGGAATTAGCACTGGATAAAATGTATAAGAAATTTGAGAGTAGAGGATACCAAAAACCTTTACTAAATAAGGCTAGAGCAAAAGCATTGGCCCTGTCACATAGTGAACTCCTTCAAGGCAGCAACAATAAGGATAAAGATAAAAAATTCACATGGTGTACTACTTATAACCATCTTAGTGACAGAGCAAATAAAAAAGCAAAACAATTATGGCCAATTGTGTCGACTGACACTGAGTTAGGTCCGATGCAGGGATCTAAACTAATGACATGCTACAGGAGGGGTAGGAATTTAAAAGACATGATTGTTAAAACTGACATAACAGGAATGGGGAAGCAGAAACCAGGCACCTTTTTGGGGAAACCAAAAATGGGGTGCTTCCGCTGTCCTAATTGTGTAACTTGTAGATATTTACAGATAGGTAACACGTTTGCACATCCAAGATCGGGCCAAAAATTTAATATCAGATTTTTTCTCACATGCAGTACAAGATTCGTAGTCTACACAATCACATGCCCCTGCTCCTTGGTATATGTCGGCAAAACCGACTGTACCTTTAAGGAGAGAATGGGACAGCATAGATCAGCGATAAAAGCAGCGCTGGTGTCGGGCACTAGTGAACAACCAGTAGCCCGACACTTTGCAAATGCTAAACATAACTTGTCTGCTTTGCGCTATAAGATTATTGACCATGTATCCCCCCTGCCGAGGGGAGGTGACAGGTCAAGAAAATTGTTACAACTTGAGGCGCGGTGGATCTTCAAATTGGAGACCATGGCGCCCAAGGGGTTAAACGAGGTGGTTGGTTTACAATGCTTTTTGTGATTAAACTGTTGATTTATGTATCCGTGTTATGCAGGAACTGAATCCCACAACAAACAAGCGATGATACAGTATGTGGTAATTGTAAAGATCGTAAAAAATACATTACCATTTATTAAAGATTCAATAAAGTCAAAATTGATTGTGGATACAGAAGTGGATTAAATTAAAGTATTGCGCTAACATTGTATATAGTGTATTGTGTATTTTGTATGTTATGTATTTTTGTCTATGTGTTTTATAGATATTTGTAAGTGCATTTGTGTGAGGATCCCGGGATCATGCAGCAGCGCAGCGCGACTTATGCCTCACGCAGAGCCCCGGGGTCACTCCGAGTTCCAAAGATCGCACAGGAATACACAATAGCAAAGGTACAAAAGTATTACCTTTATTTTACACACGGGTTATACATGTAAAATCAGCAATTACAGTCTATATACATTATATACAGAAAGGCCATCAGTATTAGTCACGTTATCAAAACCTTACCACGTTACCTTCAGATTAAGCTCAGATGGGCAGGACACGCTAGTCCATGACTCCCAGCGCTGGCTCTCATTCACATCTCTCCCCTCTCTCCCTCCAAAAACCAACTTACATCCCAAAGGCACCCCTCTCCCCCTCCCTCAGGAATTCTTAACCCTTCCTATGCTGGGTGCAGTTGCATGAATGTAACAGGGTCTCCTATTACCTGTCCAGGGGCTGATTACCTCACTCCCTTCATCTGGCTTTGAAGCTTGTGTATGTGAGGGATTTCACACCTTCATGTAAACAGATCTCTTCTCTGGAGACTGACCCTGGTGTTATCCATCCTTTAGCTTCTTGTTATTTGGGGGGGGAAGTGGAAGTCTCTGCCACTACCTGTTGTCTCTGTTACTAAACAGCCTATAAAGAGGCCCTTTGATCCCTGAACCAAAAACTATACACAAACTGACAGATTCTAATCTAAGCATTTGGTCCATTCTAGCCGGACCATTTGTCTCCACATATACAGTTACAATATTTAAGTAATACGCATTTGGGAAGACTGCCATAATTAACTTCATAGTCACAAATCCCTTATTCATGATACCATCGCAGTTTACTAAAAACAGGACCTGGAGGCAGTGACGTAACCACGGGCAACGCTGATCCTCCCTACCAGTTTCTCCTGTGCCCAGAAAACTATCTTCTTGCCTTCATATGCATATGTAACAGTATGGGATACAGTATACAAAGCTTTGGGAACATATTACAGTCATTTACATAACATGAGGGAATATTTCCCTCCAGTAGCACACATACTCAGCCTAATGGAATAACCTGCTTGGATTATTCAGTATAACATCCTATTATTGTCCGACATACAGCCCTGTGATGTCCCCTGTATACAGCAGTCTGGGGAACACAGCTCAGATATGAATACAGTCAGTGATAATATCCGGTTATCGCCGGCATTTCGCAATTCTCTTTGCTGAAGCGCAGAAAGAGGCGGGAGAACAACATATGACGGAAAGGGGCGTGGCCTGGTTTCGTCACACAGCACCCCTGTTGTTTACCGCCGCTGCGATTCACGGCTACACAATGTCCCTGCGTATTGCTTATCCCTGGCCCTCCTGGGTTTAGCCATTCACAGTTTGGCGCACAACCTCCAGTACTCCTGGTACAGGGTTTTCCACTGTCAGGTGGGAATGTTTCCTCCTCGCCTTCCCTTTTGGTTGTTCCTCCTCCCTCCGCCTCTGGCGCAACTGGGAGGGGCCCGATCTGTGCACGCAGACCAGCATCCGGGAACCTGGCCGCTCTTAACAATAGTGCTGATGTTGGCTGCAGAGGAGCGGCGGGTACCGACAATGTCCCTCCCTCAAACGCCTTCACATCCACCGCACTTGGGTCTGAAACCTCCCCCAGCCCCTGAAGCTGCTGGGCCTCCCCTGGGCAACCTTCCATCCATGTCTGTTCATCCACCTTGCAGGGCCTCAGCACACTCTGCCCCCACCTGCCCTCAGCAGTAGGCAGTGGCCCAGGGAATTCTCCTTCACACCATGGCTGCAGAAGAGCAGGGGGTATCCGCAATCCTTCCCTGGCTCTTCCCTCAAAAGCCCCCACAAACACCTCCCCCAGTTCTAAATGGTCCTCTGGACCCTTACGTGATGATTGAAGGGCCTTGCTGGTGGGATCCTTCTCCCCCACCTCCCAGGGCCTGAGCACACCCAGCCTCCACCTGCCCTCAGCAGCAGGCAGCGGTCCTGGGGATTCTTCTTCACACAATGGCTGCAGAGAAGCAGGGGGTATCCGCAAGTCTCCCCCTGATTTACTCACAATCCCCCCCTTGGGTCTAACACCTCCCCCAGCCCTTTGAACAATAACTGCTGGGCCTGGGACTGGTGGGGTGGCATTGTACGGCAGCACTGCTGGCATCTCCCTTACAGCCCCAGGTGCAAACTCACATTCTCTTGCTCGTGCCATGCTGGGTGGTGAGGTGTCTTCCTCTGAGGCGCAGGGGGGTGCTGAGCTATGCCTCTGACCATCCCCTCCATGTTTGCTTGCTTGGCTGCCTGTTTGCGGCAGCGGCTCCCCGGGCACATAATTACAGTCAGTCACTCTTGCAGGGGACTCACAGAAGCGCTGCACCCCAGCCTCTACTCCCTGCTCTGGCACCCCGGTCACATACCTGCCTTTTGACTTCAGCTCCTCCTGGCTCTGATGGCTAAGTGGGAACAGTCCTGGATAATCCTCCTGGGGTGGTAGAGTGGCAGAGCACACACCAGACACATTTCCTTCCATCTCCCCCTGCTGAATATGCTGGGGCTCCTGGGGCAAGATGCCCTCATTCGCTGGGCCACTGGTGGTCATGTAGGGGAGAAGTACTGCCCCCTCTGCTGGGGCACAATCATTGCAGACCCCCTGGCCGCTAGTTTCAAAGTCTCCATCTCCCATATCTGCAAACGGGAAGATGTACTGCCATTCTTCCTGGGGTGCCATTTTTAGGTGCACCCCCATCCTTTGGCTAGCTGCTTGGAGCAGTGGCTGGCCACTGCTTTGTACCTCCTGTGGCGAGGACTCAGCCATCACAGTCCCAGCCTCCGAGATCTGCTCTGCTCTGGGGCTATTCTCTGGGGCAGCCCCTGCACTGTATACTGGCACTGCTCCATCTATCACGGGCTCCGTGTGCACCAGTCCATCATCACCATGTGGGGCCACAGTGCCTAGCTCCGCCACACTACTTGGCACAATGCAGGAGGAATAAATATCCTCTTCCCGATATCCATCTGCCACAATCACAGTCCATGATGTTAGGGCTCCTTTAGAGTCCAGGGTCCCTGGTGCGATATCACAGGGACACTCCACAGCTAGTTCCTCATTTTCCAACTCACTGAATGGGAACAGTTCTGTGATTTCTCCCTGTGTCAGTGGGGGGTCTAGTTCTGTGGCTCTCGGAGGATGCATGAGCCGCAGCAGCCGCTGTTCCTCTGCCTCCCCCCGCTGACACTGGTCCAGCCACTCTGGGGAATTCAGCTGCCCCTGTGCCCGGGCGACCCTCTCTGCATTATCATAACAGTGCAGGAGACACTGCAACTGCTCCTGGACACTTCTCAGTTCTCCTGGACACAGGACCCAGTTCCTATACACGCTGAATGCATGTAGCGGGTCCTCTTGCTGCTCGTACACCCATCGGATAAGAGCGCAGTGTGAGCGGCCTTCAGGGGGTGTGCTGCATCGTAGCCTCCATTCGTCAGTTAGGTCCTCCAGACTCATTCTTGCTAATGGAGCTCCAGATTCTGCAGGCCACAGTTCCTCTGCCTCCCCCCCTGGGATCTCGGTAGTGGACTCCTCGGTCATCCACCCCGGTGGCACCATCAACTCCTCCTCCCTTTGAGTTCTCTTTGCGGGCTCCTTCCCAGGAACCACTTTACCCGGTGCTGGCACGCTGGCCTCAGCGATCCGGCTTCTATGCATTAGCTGATGCGTGGCGTTACTTACTTCTGTGACAAAAGCTTTCCACGCCACCGTATGCAGCAGGTTTCCTGCAGCAGCCTCAGATACATACTGCTCAAATTCATCGGTCAGGTAAGCTGCTTTCTCCGCTGTAGTAGCTCCTGTCCATACATTAATCCACCGATATGCTGCTTCCCAATCCTCCCAGAGGGGCTGCATCAGCGTGGATGGGCTTCTCCAGTCCCATTCCTCAGTCAGACGACTCCATGACGATTCCTCATCTATGAGCCTCACTGCTCTGGGTGACTGTGGGCACCTCTTGCCTCTCTTTGGACGTCTCTGTCCTTTTCCTGGAGCCATTCTCCACACGGGCTGCACTCGTAGAGCTTGGTCAGCGTCACTTGCTGGACCCCCTTACGTCAGCTTCCGCTTCTGGGCCACGGCACACTCCGCCGTTCCCTCGCTTGCAGGGATTGTCCCCTGGACAAGCCGGCACTTAAGCGGAATTCTTCCCTCGCTTAATGCCCTCGCAAAGCATACTTTTTCTTCTCCCCGGCATCCTTGTTAGGAACAATGGTTACCAGGTCCCTCAAACATGAGCTAATACTGGCCAATTACTGGCTATTGCGTTTCCAGAGCCTGGTCGCATCAAGATACGAGCCCCTAGCTCTCCCTCCTTTGGGTGTGCGATCCCCACCGCTTGCCACCAATTGTGAGGATCCCGGGATCATGCAGCAGCGCAGCGCGACTTATGCCTCACACAGAGCCCCGGGGTCACTCCGAGTTCCAAAGATCGCACAGGAATACACAATAGCAAAGGTACAAAAGTATTACCTTTATTTTACACACGGGTTATACATGTAAAATCAGCAATTACAGTCTATATACATTATATACAGAAAGGCCATCAGTATTAGTCACGTTATCAGAACCTTACCACGTTACCTTCAGATTAAGCTCAGATGGGCAGGACACGCTAGTCCATGACTCCCAGCGCTGGCTCTCATTCACATCTCTCCCCTCTCTCCCTCCAAAAACCAACTTACATCCCAAAGGCACCCCTCTCCCCCTCCCTCAGGAATTCTTAACCCTTCCTATGCTGGGTGCAGTTGCATGAATGTAACAGGGTCTCCTATTACCTGTCCAGGGGCTGATTACCTCACTCCCTTCATCTGGCTTTGAAGCTTGTGTATGTGAGGGATTTCACACCTTCATGTAAACAGATCTCTTCTCTGGAGACTGACCCTGGTGTTATCCATCCTTTAGCTTCTTGTTATTTGGGGGGGGAAGTGGAAGTCTCTGCCACTACCTGTTGTCTCTGTTACTAAACAGCCTATAAAGAGGCCCTTTGATCCCTGAACCAAAAACTATACACAAACTGACAGATTCTAATCTAAGCATTTGGTCCATTCTAGCCGGACCATTTGTCTCCACATATACAGTTACAATATTTAAGTAATACGCATTTGGGAAGACTGCCATAATTAACTTCATAGTCACAAATCCCTTATTCATGATACCATCGCAGTTTACTAAGAACAGGACCTGGAGGCAGTGACGTAACCACGGGCAACGCTGATCCTCCCTACCAGTTTCTCCTGTGCCCAGAAAACTATCTTCTTGCCTTCATATGCATATGTAACAGTATGGGATACAGTATACAAAGCTTTGGGAACATATTACAGTCATTTACATAACATGAGGGAATATTTCCCTCCAGTAGCACACATACTCAGCCTAATGGAATAACCTGCTTGGATTATTCAGTATAACATCCTATTATTGTCCGACATACAGCCCTGTGATGTCCCCTGTATACAGCAGTCTGGGGAACACAGCTCAGATATGAATACAGTCAGTGATAATATCCGGTTATCGCCGGCATTTCGCAATTCTCTTTGCTGAAGCGCAGAAAGAGGCGGGAGAACAACATATGACGGAAAGGGGCGTGGCCTGGTTTCGTCACAATTTGTATGTATATTGACACTTGTTTGATATTGATATTTTTGATGTGTGAAATGAGCACTGGAGACACTTATAAGAATATTTGTGACACATGGAGTAAAAAGAAATGTTTTGTATTATATGACTCCCACACCTGCTGTTCAGCCTGTGGGTGTAACTGCACTAATGAGATGAAGCTGAAACAAACACGGAAGGGGAGGTGCTTTTGGTATTTAAACCCTGTCTGTAACCACATTTAAACATGGCTTGATAAAAACGCAAATAAAGCGTTGAAACGTTGCACTTTAATCTGTGTTCCTGTCTCAAATTTTTTGGGTAAGACCGGAGTGCCACTGCTGCGATGGATATATATATATAGTCTATCACCAAATGGGAACAATCCACCAATCTTCCGTCCAGTCGTATAATAAGGATATAGGACTGACCTGGGGAAAGTTCCCTATGTGCATGTAGCAGTTTCTTTATACTTCTCCCGACCTCTGCATACACAATGTTCAGACAGAATCCCACCAAACAGGAAACCCTTAGAGATGTGCACTCACCAGGATCAAGTGCCCTATGTGCACTGAAAGGTTTCTTTATGGACGACCCTTCCTCTCACAGGACACAGGGGGACAGCTGGCTTCCAAAGTACTTGTAAAAATCCAAATTTATTTCCAAAAACAATAGATAAAAACAGATAAAAAAAGTGGGAAGGGAATCCCGGGGTAGGTGGTGGTCTGGGTACCTTCCAATCCGGATAGAAGGCCACCCAGTTGCTGAAGATCGCACACAGCACCAACCAACAAACCTTTGGGGTATTACCTTACTCCTCCAACCACCAACGCGTTTCGGGCTCTTTTGAATAAGCCCTTTTTCAAGGTGTGGAGGACACAACCACCTAACTGGTATATATACCGGTTACAAGCATCACATGTATAGGGCTATTATCAAAACATGGAAAATCATGAAATTATACAAAGTTAAAATCATTTAACAATTCAATCCAAAAACATATACATTACATATACATATAGTAAAGTTTACACATCCAGCGGAAAGAATGATAAAAGCAGACTTACAGGTTCCTCAAACACTGATATTGCATATTTACTCAGTCACAGTCCATTTGCGGTTTTACCGCTAGCTCACAGGGTCACAGCTGACTCATTAGTCAGTACGCTGTTACCCGCGCTTCCGGGTGTGTGAGACGCATATCGCGTCATAATGCGTCACTTCCGGTGACGTTTGGAACGCAACGTGATGTTGTAAGACGTTTCCTGGTTGATAGTACGTATCTCACGCTGGATGGAGATAATTGATGGACTTGGTGGAACGCACGGGGCTTTCAGAACGGAAGTGAGAGCTCCCTTTATATTCATCTCTGAAGCATATTTTACTGCCACCTTGGTTCCGCTCAATTTCCATCGTCCATATATATAATGCAAAACGTACAGACAAATAGATAAAAAACAGTTTTAGTATTATGCCCATTTCATGTTAGTTGGTATCAACAAATTAATATACATGAAACCATCATGATTATCTAAAGATTAAAAACTTTAAAAAGACAATGAAAAAATATATGAATAAAAACCAATCATTACATAATGAGACATAAATGAGGCTATTGGAAAAAAGAATTAATATCGGGAAGACTTTATAAGAAGCATTTTAGCTCGAATCCTACATTTAGACCATCTGGTTCTATGGTTTTTAATGCATATATGGTGCGCATTTCTTCTTGTGATAATTTTTTATCTCTATCATTGACTCTCCAATGATCTGACACAAGTTTGATGCCACAAAAATTCACCAGATGTTTAATGTCACTGCCGTGTGCCTTCTTGAAATGCAGGGACACATTGTGGGACTCCACCCCCTTGGCAATATTGCGAACATGCTCGGCCCACCTTACTTTTAATTGCCGTGTGGTCTTACCAATATATACCTTTTTACATGAGCATTCTAACAGATAAACGCAGAACTTGGTACTGCATGTAATGAAATCCACAATATCGTGCATCTCGTTGGTATGTGGTGCACGATATTGTTGAACAGCCTTTATTGTACCCTTACATGCACGACACATGCTGCACGTGCCGCAACGGAAAAAACCTTTAGTCTTAATATAATTGAGTGGGGTGGGGGTATTGATTGCACTCCTTACCAACTTGTTCTTGAGGTTCTGTGCCTTACGATAAATAAAGGTAGGTCTTTCCTTAACCACTTTTTTGAGAATGGGGTCATTTCTCAAAATACCCCAATGCTTTCTGAAAATTTGTTCAATTTGTCTGGACTGGCTAGTGAACTTGGTGACGAAGCATACTCCTAAATCCTTTTGTTTCTTCGTAGGAGCCATAATGGTTGCGTCACCCCTTTGTAGAATGGCTTCCGAACCTTTAATCATGGCCTCTTCAACCATATCAGTACGATAGCCCTTTTGTTTGAACTGGTGGCTGAGTTTTTTAGCATGTACCTGATAGATTTCCAAATCAGTGCAATTTCTACTGATACGGTTGAATTGGCCATTCGGAATACTTCGCAACCAATTATTATGATGGTTGCTACTAAAGTCTATGTAGGAATTACTATCTGTTGGTTTTTCGTAATTCCTGGTTTTCAAACACCCGTTATCTACATAGATCAGGAGGTCCAAAAAACTCAGCTCTTTCTGACTTATTTGAAATGACAAGAATATATTCAGCTGGTTATTATTCAAATTTTCACAAAAATTGGTAAGGGACAAAGAATCACCCTTCCACACGAACAAAATATCGTCTATATAACGGCGATAAGTGACCAGGCTGGCGTCCAGGTGGGGCTTACTCCAGATGTTAACTTCCTCCCACCATGCCATAAAAAGATTGGCATAACTGGGCGCCAGCCTGGTCCCCATCGCCGTCCCCCTAAGCTGCAAGAAAAACTGTCCATCGAACCAAAAGTAATTGTTCTTTAAAATGAGGGATATACCCTCTAATATAAAATCCTTAAGGTCCGTGGGTGTATCTTCCCTGTCCAGAAAGAAACCGACAGCCTGGAGGCCCAAGTCATGATCAATTATGGTGTAGAGCGAGGTGACGTCGGAAGTTACCAACGTACACCCCGACTCCCACCTCACCTCCTTAAGTAATTGTATGGTGCTAATGGTGTCTTTAAGATAAGACTTGGTCTTAAGCACCATCGGCTGCAGCAAAGAGTCAATGTAATGGGACAAGTTTGACAATGCAGAATTTGTCCCTGCAACTATAGGGCGGCCTGGTGGATTAGTTGCCGACTTAGTTTCTTATATGTGACACTATCTGCTAGTTGTCTCACAATTTCGGCATTATAATGCCGAAATTGTGAGACAACTAGCAGATAGTGTCACATATAAGAAACTAAGGGGAAATCCCACGGATAAAATTCAAGAGAAATTGTCAGTTTTCCTTGCTCTGTATACATCTAAAGGAACCATAACTAAGAGTGTAGGGGAGTACATACACATTGAAAAACCATCTATACCGGTGGTGTATGTGCTTCCCAAGATACACAAGTCGGCAACTAATCCACCAGGCCGCCCTATAGTTGCAGGGACAAATTCTGCATTGTCAAACTTGTCCCATTACATTGACTCTTTGCTGCAGCCGATGGTGCTTAAGACCAAGTCTTATCTTAAAGACACCATTAGCACCATACAATTACTTAAGGAGGTGAGGTGGGAGTCGGGGTGTACGTTGGTAACTTCCGACGTCACCTCGCTCTACACCATAATTGATCATGACTTGGGCCTCCAGGCTGTCGGTTTCTTTCTGGACAGGGAAGATACACCCACGGACCTTAAGGATTTTATATTAGAGGGTATATCCCTCATTTTAAAGAACAATTACTTTTGGTTCGATGGACAGTTTTTCTTGCAGCTTAGGGGGACGGCGATGGGGACCAGGCTGGCGCCCAGTTATGCCAATCTTTTTATGGCATGGTGGGAGGAAGTTAACATCTGGAGTAAGCCCCACCTGGACGCCAGCCTGGTCACTTATCGCCGTTATATAGACGATATTTTGTTCGTGTGGAAGGGTGATTCTTTGTCCCTTACCAATTTTTGTGAAAATTTGAATAATAACCAGCTGAATATATTCTTGTCATTTCAAATAAGTCAGAAAGAGCTGAGTTTTTTGGACCTCCTGATCTATGTAGATAACGGGTGTTTGAAAACCAGGAATTACGAAAAACCAACAGATAGTAATTCCTACATAGACTTTAGTAGCAACCATCATAATAATTGGTTGCGAAGTATTCCGAATGGCCAATTCAACCGTATCAGTAGAAATTGCACTGATTTGGAAATCTATCAGGTACATGCTAAAAAACTCAGCCACCAGTTCAAACAAAAGGGCTATCGTACTGATATGGTTGAAGAGGCCATGATTAAAGGTTCGGAAGCCATTCTACAAAGGGGTGACGCAACCATTATGGCTCCTACTAAGAAACAAAAGGATTTAGGAGTATGCTTCGTCACCAAGTTCACTAGCCAGTCCAGACAAATTGAACAAATTTTCAGAAAGCATTGGGGTATTTTGAGAAATGACCCCATTCTCAAAAAAGTGGTTAAGGAAAGACCTACCTTTATTTATCGTAAGGCACAGAACCTCAAGAACAAGTTGGTAAGGAGTGCAATCAATACCCCCACCCCACTCAATTATATTAAGACTAAAGGTTTTTTCCGTTGCGGCACGTGCAGCATGTGTCGTGCATGTAAGGGTACAATAAAGGCTGTTCAACAATATCGTGCACCACATACCAACGAGATGCACGATATTGTGGATTTCATTACATGCAGTACCAAGTTCTGCGTTTATCTGTTAGAATGCTCATGTAAAAAGGTATATATTGGTAAGACCACACGGCAATTAAAAGTAAGGTGGGCCGAGCATGTTCGCAATATTGCCAAGGGGGTGGAGTCCCACAATGTGTCCCTGCATTTCAAGAAGGCACACGGCAGTGACATTAAACATCTGGTGAATTTTTGTGGCATCAAACTTGTGTCAGATCATTGGAGAGTCAATGATAGAGATAAAAAATTATCACAAGAAGAAATGCGCACCATATATGCATTAAAAACCATAGAACCAGATGGTCTAAATGTAGGATTCGAGCTAAAATGCTTCTTATAAAGTCTTCCCGATATTAATTCTTTTTTCCAATAGCCTCATTTATGTCTCATTATGTAATGATTGGTTTTTATTCATATATTTTTTCATTGTCTTTTTAAAGTTTTTAATCTTTAGATAATCATGATGGTTTCATGTATATTAATTTGTTGATACCAACTAACATGAAATGGGCATAATACTAAAACTGTTTTTTATCTATTTGTCTGTACGTTTTGCATTATATATATGGACGATGGAAATTGAGCGGAACCAAGGTGGCAGTAAAATATGCTTCAGAGATGAATATAAAGGGAGCTCTCACTTCCGTTCTGAAAGCCCCGTGCGTTCCACCAAGTCCATCAATTATCTCCATCCAGCGTGAGATACGTACTATCAACCAGGAAACGTCTTACAACATCACGTTGCGTTCCAAACGTCACCGGAAGTGACGCATTATGACGCGATATGCGTCTCACACACCCGGAAGCGCGGGTAACAGCGTACTGACTAATGAGTCAGCTGTGACCCTGTGAGCTAGCGGTAAAACCGCAAATGGACTGTGACTGAGTAAATATGCAATATCAGTGTTTGAGGAACCTGTAAGTCTGCTTTTATCATTCTTTCCGCTGGATGTGTAAACTTTACTATATGTATATGTAATGTATATGTTTTTGGATTGAATTGTTAAATGATTTTAACTTTGTATAATTTCATGATTTTCCATGTTTTGATAATAGCCCTATACATGTGATGCTTGTAACCGGTATATATACCAGTTAGGTGGTTGTGTCCTCCACACCTTGAAAAAGGGCTTATTCAAAAGAGCCCGAAACGCGTTGGTGGTTGGAGGAGTAAGGTAATACCCCAAAGGTTTGTTGGTTGGTGCTGTGTGCGATCTTCAGCAACTGGGTGGCCTTCTATCCGGATTGGAAGGTACCCAGACCACCACCTACCCCGGGATTCCCTTCCCACTTTTTTTATCTGTTTTTATCTATTGTTTTTGGAAATAAATTTGGATTTTTACAAGTACTTTGGAAGCCAGCTGTCCCCCTGTGTCCTGTGAGAGGAAGGGTCGTCCATAAAGAAACCTTTCAGTGCACATAGGGCACTTGATCCTGGTGAGTGCACATCTCTAAGGGTTTCCTGTTTGGTGGGATTCTGTCTGAACATTGTGTATGCAGAGGTCGGGAGAAGTATAAAGAAACTGCTACATGCACATAGGGAACTTTCCCCAGGTCAGTCCTATATCCTTATTATACGACTGGACGGAAGATTGGTGGATTGTTCCCATTTGGTGATAGACTATATCATCTCTGGAAGGAGGGACTGCAGCGCCATTTACAGACACCATTTGTTGTATATTGTTGTATGGTAGAGATTCAGGAATCTCTAGGTGTTGTGTTAGGCTGCAGCAGTTCAGGCGCTATCATTACTTTCTTTTTGTACCCAGATATATATATATATATATATATATGTATATATATATATATATTAATATAATTAATATATATGTTCTTTTGTTAAAATATTGTCTTAAATGAAAAATTATTTTTAACTGGTTTTATCTCTGATAGAATATATTTTTTTATATGTATGTTGGAAATGTGTGTAGATTTGTGGTTTGGCAGAGCAATGTACACACCAGCAGAATTTCACTGCAGAAATTCAGTAGTTTGGTTTGTTAATTAAGTGATGGAACAGCCATCCTCATCTTTACATTTGTTGATGGCATGAAGCGGCGCTTGTAGCAGAGCAGGGAACCGACAGCTCACCATTTGGTGTCTGTCTCCTGGATATGAGTAGTGGTGCCGGGTACTGGAACAGAGGTATTATGGGTTAAATATTTGCTGGTCTCGTGTGGCTATGGGGAGACATCTGTATTACACTATCTCACTCATTCACTCACTCATACAGAGAAAGAAGGTGTCACTGCTCAATTAAAATAGTAACACTGGCAGTGAACTTGGGGGTTATTCTAGTTCACTCGCAAAGGCACAATCACTCTCTAATGGACAAAGCCATATGCACTGCAGGTGGGGCTGATGTAACATGTACAGAGAGAGTTAGATGTGGGTGTTTTATTGTTTCTGTGCAGGGTATATACTGGCTGCTTTATTTTTACACTGCAATATAGATATCAGTTTGAAATACACCCCCCACCCAAATCTAGCTCTCTCTGCACATGTTACATCAGCCCCACCTGCAGTGCATATGGTTTTGTCCATTAGAGAGTGATTGTGTCTTTGCGAGTGAACTAGAAAAACACCCTTGGGGGTAGATTTATTATAGCGGCGCCTATCGTGCCGCTATAACAGTTCCTGCTTCGCCTCATTAGCGAGGCGAAGCAGGAGGGGACACCGATAAGATCTATTAAGATCTTGCCGCCAGAGTGGGGGAGCGCTAACTCCCCCCTCCGGCGATGTCCCTCCTGGAAACAGCGCATCAGTTAATACTGATGCGCCGTCTCCTTCCCCCCCAGCCGGCTGACTGCGCATGCGTGGGATCTCGCTAGTCTCGCGAGATCCCAGCGCAGCTGAGCGCTAGCAGCAGGGACAGCACTGTCCCTGCTGTTAGGTATAGGGCATCGCCGCCTGCAGCTGGCGAAGTCGACAGCTGCAGGCGGCGGAACGGTCAGCGATGCTGACCGTTCATAAATCTGGCAGGCGCGCAGTGCAAAATATCGCCCCTGCGCTATGCCTCCTGCCCCACACCGCCGGCGTTAGAGTAAACGCTTGGCGGGTGTGATAGATCAGGGGAAGCACTATCCCCTGCTATAACGCACAGGGATAGCGCAGATTCCCCTGATCGCCTAGTAATAAATCTACCCCTTGGTGTGGTAAAGAATGTAAAATGAATCAATACACCAACAATCCTTTCTGTGGCCTTTCTGTGTGCAATTACTATGTAACCTAACTTGTGACAATTAAAACACTTGAATTTAAACTTTCTAAAATGATCACTCTATTCTTTTAATGCAGTTTTCTTAGCATTTGCATCACAGGGTTCATGTTCAGGAAACTGTAATAATGTGGCTCTTAATATGTCTGTAGATTTTGAAGCATGGCAGTTGTTTTTTTCATCATCTAGTTGTACATCATGTTTACCCATGGCTCCCCTTACATCATCTGGAATTGAAAGGATGAGTCAAAGGGTGAATCGAAGTGAACCAGTAAGGTTTTTGGGGCACACTTTGAAATGGAAAAGGTATATATATAAAAATTTACTTTTATTAGTACGACTAAAATAGCTATGTGTATGATTTAAAAATTCTAACACAATAATATGAACATTAATATAGACAATCTAGACAATTATTTATTTATTTTATTTATTAACAGTTTCTTATATAGCGCATACATATTCCGCAGCACTTTACAGAGAATTATTTGAACATTCACATCAGTCCCTGCCCCAGTGGAGCTTACAATCTATATTCCCTACCACATCTACACTCACACAAAGACATTATAGGGTTAATTTTGTTAGGAGCCAAATAACCTAAAGTATATTTTTGGATTGTGGGAGGAAACCCACACAAGTACGGGGAGAATATACAAACTCTGCACAGTTAGGGCCATTGTGGGAATTGAACCCATGATCTCAGTGCTGTGAGGCCTTAATGCTAACCATTACACCATCCATACTGCCCAATTAGGCCAAATCCTGGCTAACCATTGGTCACACAATTGATACTGCCATTAAAGTCCAGTCCAGTGATAATGTGGTATAATTCCAGTCCAGTGATACTGTAGTTGAATTCCAGTCCAGTGATACTACTTCATAAGTACAGTCCAGTGGTATTGCCATTTTCACCTTGAAAAAGCTGCTGAGGGCAGCGAAACGCGTAGGTGCATTTCCAGTGACCTCAGATCTGATCTACACCCATTGCCAGTTTTACCTACCACTCCTGAAAAAAGTGGAACAAATAGAATCCACAGAGGGACTTCCATCCACCTTATTTTGGGACTGTTAAGCTCTCAGGCTCTACCAACTGACCCACCCACCATACTCCGTGGCAACAAAGAATATTTGGGGGTACGCCACCTCCTAATGGCCCGGCTACAAATTTGGGGTTGGGGATTCAGCACTACCTGAGCAACAGCTCTCCATTAACACCTGGATTACAAATTGTCCCTCTAAAGTGTGGCTCCATATCATCCACCTTGAAAAATTCCGCACACTGGCTCTCCGGATGATACATGGGTGACTATTGATCTGAACGTTACTTTTATACTTCATATCTTTTAATGAATTTTATTCAGTGATTCATGTCCTTTATTGTAATATACAATGTTGTATGATTAAAACTATTTTTTCTGTACACACCTGACCACCCCCCCCCCTTTTTTTTCTTTTTAATTTAATTTAATTTAATTAATCTAAATCTTAGCGCAATCTACCACTTTCCTTTGTTTTCTATATATTGTATTGGGGCTGACTCCCCCTTTTTCAGATTGCTGCTTTAGCCAAGCACACTCACACCAAAGCGCCTTTAGTAGATATTTGTATATCTCTTTTCCTTCCAACATTTGCAGCACGTCCTCCGTATATGCTGGAAGGATCGCCCACAGTCCAGTTCTTGATTTTGAAGTTGTCAATGTTGTACACCAGGAGGAGGAAACTGATGTAGCTGGCGCTGAGGAGGAAGTTGACAAGGAGGAGAATGCTGCTGATGGTAATGTGGTTTACTTAAATGAGGCACCAGGTGAGACAGTTGTTGTCCGTGGGATGCAAAAGGCCATCACCATGCCTGGGCAGAAGACTAAAAAAATCCACCTCTTTGGTCTGGAATTATTTTTATCCAGATCCGGACAACAATTGTCTCACCATATGCAGCTTATGTGAAACTGCAATAAGCAGGGGTGAGGTCGTTGGCCTCCTAGGGACATCCTCGTTTATGCGACACCTGAAGTTGGTTCATAAGTCACTGTTTAGTTCAGAAACTGTGGCTAGGACCGTAAGCAGTCCAAGGACACCTAAATCGATTGATCCTGTTGTATCCAAGTGCCTGAAAACCACACCAGTAAGTCACTCCTCCTCAATTTCTTCCTCCATCCGGATCGGAGGTATTCCTGGAGGCCATGTCACCGGCATGACTGACTCCTCTTCCATCCGGGATGCCTCCGGAGGATCCTGTTGCGGAATGCCTACTACTGCTGCCGATGCTACTGCTGCGAGTCAGTCATCCTCCCAGAGGGGAAGTCGTAAGACTGCTACATCTTTCATTAAGCAATTGACTGTCCAACAGTCATTCGCCATGAGGACAAATTACGACAGCAGTCATCCGATGGCAACTTCGGCCTTGACAGCTATGTTGGTGTTAGATGTGTGTCTGGTGTCCGCCATCAGTGGAGTGGGATTTAGACAGTTGATTGAGGTATTGTGTCCCCGGTACCAAATCCCATCTAGATTCCACTTCACTAGACAGGCGATACCGAGGATGTACAGAGACGTCCAAAAAAGTGTCCTTGATGCCCTAAAAAATGTGGTTGTACCCATTGTCTACTTAACCATGGACATGTGGACATGGGGTTCAGGGCAAACAAAGGACTATATGACTGTGACAGCCCAATGGGTAGATGCATCGCCTTCCGCAGCAGCAGTAGCATCTCTGAAATGCCAGCTCCTTCCAAGGCAGGCTACGCTGTGTACGCTCTTAGAGAAACTGAGGGAAATCATCTCGCAGTGGCTTACCTCACTTATATTTTCCTGGGGATTTGTTGTGTCGGACAATGACAGTAAAATTGTGCGGGTATTAGATATGGGCAATTTCAAACACGTGCCATATTTTGCCCACACAATAAATTTGGTGGTGCAGCATTTCCTAAAAGCTGACAGAAGGAGATGCTTGCGGTAACCCACAAAATTTCTGGACACTTTCGCCATTCTGCCTGCCGAAGGCTGGAGGGGCAGCAAAAACTCCTCAACTACCCTGCTATCACCTATGTCTGCAAACGACATAGGCAGAGGAGTGGGGATTCACCTGACTCAAGCGCAGTGGAGGCTGATTTTCATATTGTGCAAGTTCTCCAGCCATTTGAACTTGCCACACGTGAAGTCAGCTCCGACACTGCCAGCTTGAGTCAGGTGATTCTCCTGATCAGGCTGTTGCAGAAACAGTTGTAGAAAGTGAAGACGGAGCTAAAGCAAAATTTTGCACAGCATGTAGCTCTTGTGGATGAAGCCCTCTATACGCTTTGCCAGGATATGAGGGTGGTCAGTCTGTTAAAGTCAGAGGAATACATTCTGGCCACCGTGCTCGATCCTCAGTTTAAAGCATATGTTGTGTCTCTGATTCTGGCATACACAAGTCTACAAAGGTGCAAAAACCTGCTGGTCAGGAGATTGTCATCTGAAGCGGACCATGACACGGCAACATCTCCTCCTTCATTTTCTCCCACACCTGTGGCTGCGAGGAAACAGCTGAAATTTCCAACATAACCTGCTGGCGGGAATGCAGGGAAGGCAGGAGCAAGTTTGGACATCTGGTCCAGACTAAAGGACCTGCCAACGATTGCTGATATGTCTACTGTCACTTCATTGGATGCTGTCACCATTGAAAAAATGGTGGAGGATTACTTTGGTGACAACATCCAAGTAGACATGTCAGACAGTCCATACCTCTACTGGCAGTAAAAAAAGGCAGTTTGGTTGTCCCTGTACAAACTGGCTCTATTTTACCTGAGTTGTCCCCCCTCCAGTGTGTACTCCAAAAGAGTTTTTAATGCAGCGGGGAACCTGGTCAGTGAGTAGAAGGTTGCTTCTGCAATATTTGGAGAAGATGATATTCATCAAAATGAATTATCAATTCTTGAATGAAGACCAGCAATTGCCTCCAGAGATTACAGAGGGTCCTGTGATTGTGGAGTCCAGCGGGGACAAATTGATAATCTGTGAGGATGATGAAATACACATTGAAGGGGGTAAGGAATCAAAGGAGGAGGATGAGGACGACAGCCTGCCTCTAGAGAGTCAGTTTGTACAGGGAGAGGTGGGCCCAAACAAACCAATAATTTCAGCCACAGTTGTGTGGCAGACCCTGTCGCTGAAATTATTGGTTTGTTAAAATGTGCATCTCCTATTTACGCAACATAATTGCAATTACAATTCTATCTTGCACCTCTTTTTTTGCCATTATGTGCTTTTTGGTGCCTAGTTTTTCAAACGGCCATCCTGTTTGCCACTGCAGTGACACTCCTAGATGAGCCACGTGTTTGTGCTGCACACTTGTGTGGCTTAGCATATTTATTCAGCTACCTCGGTGCAACCTTTTTCCCTAAAATCAATATTTTGAGGTGTGAGGTGTTCAGAATAGACTGGAAATGAGTGGAAATTAATGATATTGAGGTTAATAATAGCGTAGGGGCAAAAAAAAAACAATATTCAGCAGTTTTAGTGATTTTTATGTTTTTTGGCAAAAAAATACAGATCCAAAACACGAAACATGAAAATGGTGGTGTTTTGGGACAGATCCAGATCCAAAACATTGCTCGAGATAAAGGTCCAAAACCATTGGTGGGATTCAGCCGGTTCGCACCGGTTCTATAGAACCGATACCTAATGTACTATTGGTTCTGCAGAACCGTTTGCTGGCCAGCTGAATTCCACCACTGATTTTATTTCCACTTACACAATCGGACAATCGGATCCCAATCCCATTCATCTTGGCCGGGGAAGGCACTGTCATTTTGTCCACCACAGCTTTCGCTCGCCTGGACAATTATTATAAATTAATATAATGGCTGCATGCCTGCCTGGCTCTGCTCTTCTGGGCTGGGCAGGACTGGCCTGGCTGTCAGTCAGCCTGTAAGCCCTGCCCTGCCTCCCTTGTTGTTGGCAAGGATTGGCTGGCAGGCTCCCCCTGCACACGTGTTCTGAACTTCTGTGCAGAGGAGAGGAGCCACCATCAGCCATCATGCGGCAGCGGACGGTGGGTAGAAATTGTGAAGGCAGCCTGGAAGACGAAAAGTCAGTCACTTGGGTAGTCGGGACTTGGGAGTGCCAGAGCGGGGACTTCACACTTCCTATCGGCAGCGGCCGTGGCCATGACATCACATCAGCGTCTGAGGAGGAGGCTGCGGCGCGGACAAAGCACGCCCAAGCCCAGGAGTACAGAGTCAGACAGTACTGGGTCACCGACCGACGGCGTCTGGGTGAGTTACTTATGCTGCTGTGCTGTCACTGTCAGTCACTGTGTTGGGAGAGTGAGACGGAGGAGAGGCTGGGGCAACATGACTGGAGGCTGTTGAGCCGGCCAGAGGGCGAGTCATTATTGTATTAGGCTGCACAACCTGCACTGCAGTGTTTAATGTGGCAAGGGAGGGGCCAGGCCCACCGGGGGCATCAAAATGGCGCAGTTACGCAGTATTAGGACATAGAACCTGTTATTAATTTATTTGAATCCCACCACTGCCCAAAACGCGTCTTACGAAACGCGAAAAGTGCCCGGTGCACATCCCTATTAAAATAAAAATGCATGTTTAATTTGTTTTATTTTTTAAATATTATGTCAAAGTTTGTATGTTTGGAATGTATACTAGCATGGTGTAATGGTTCAATCTTATGATTATTTTGTGCGAAAAATTGAATAATCATTATGCATTAAAGGCCTTCGTATTGTACAGGTTGAGTATCCCCTATCCGAAATGCTCGGGACCACGTGCATTCTGGGGAAGAGATGGTTTAGGTCACATGTTATTTCTGTCTACTCTCCTCCCGAGGGGTATTTGTTATTAAATATGCTGGGTCCAGGTGTCGCTTACTTAGGTATGTAGTTCTGGACTATGTATTTCTCAATTACTTGAAGTATAATGATAGAGAGCCCCTTAGTTGTCTGCCACAGCAGTCCCATATAGCAGCCCCCTTAGTAGTGCCACAGAAAAGTACCCGTAGTAATGCTCCCTGAGTAGTTGTACCTTCAGTAGTTCCCCCTTAGTTTATTCCACAGTACTTTCCATTAGTAGCTGTTCCCTGGCCACTCAGTAGTTCCCCCTTTACTTTGTCCCCCCTCCAGCAACACCTATAGCCAGTTTAGTACCTTCTTTAGTGTGTAAATCCCCTGCAGCCCCCGTATGAGACCTCCCCCTGTGCAGACAACATCGACACATCCTTGCTGTCTGACATACACTTGCTGAATGAAGATGGCGCCGAAGCCGGGACTTATATAGAGATCCGGTCTCATGAGAATCTGACGCGGAATGATGACATTTTGGCCTCGTTATGGACTCGGAAAAATGGCTGAAAAATGGGTGATCAAACCAGCGCATGCGCACTGTGTACGAAACGCATGAGTAATGAACAAAAACAAAAGCGGCTACATACGAATTTGTATGCGAATTAATCAACCTGAAGAACCACCTCAGAATTGCATACAGGTAAATCTCAGAACTCAGAAAGTTTATAATTATCCAGATGAAAAAAATATAATTTTTAAGAGAGATGATTCAAGATCCCTGAGCAGTTTTTCCCTCCCCAGAGTAATTTGCTTTAGAAATTCAACAACATATTATTTCAGTTTTCCTTAGAGGTTTTCCATTAACATACAGTATATGAAGAGTATAAAATCTTCTATATATACAGTATAAACTGACTCTAAGATGAACCGAGGGCTGGGGCATGACTTGTCCTACACTGTTTCATCTATTACAAAGTGATTTTACCCCACAACAGAAATTTAATGTATTTCTTTCAAAGATAGATTTAAAAATATGAGGAATATGTATTAAGGTATTTGTAACTAAAAGTCTTTATCATATACTACGTATGGTACGTAAAATCAGTCGAGAAAATGTATTGCTGCACTTTGCATAGAAAAGTTTTAACAATCTGTATGAGCTGTATGGGTAGAAATAGCGTTCGTCACCTATTGAAAGCTGCTGTTTCCGGCAGTTTTCGACAAAACAGATCCGACTATAAAACAAGTCGGTTCAGTTTTGTCAGCAACTGCCACAGATTGTTGAATTCATGGCCATTTTTTTGACAATCCGCGGTCGTTATCGACAATCCTTTCCGACGGTCGGAACATTGAATTGAATTACAGTAGAGAAAAATGAGTACGTCCTGGTATTCCGACTGTCAGGACATTCCAACAGTCGGACTCCCTGATTCAAAGTTTCAGGTACGCTATTTGTATATCAGGGAAAATGTTGTTTTCTTGTTTTAGATTTCAGAATATGGATTTTTAGATAATTTATCTGTGAATTAATTACCAAATATATTAAGACTATCAAGAGAATACAGTACTGTATGTTCCAGGTTCTATGCAGAGAAGGATACTCAATAACATATGCAGATATGGGTCAACGTCCGTAAATAGAAACCAATCCCAATGTGTCCACCTTACCGTACTTCCATTCCTAGTGATTAATCTAGCATTCACTCCAATGGCATACAGTACCTTCTCTGTTTCATCTAACATCCTCCACTGATCTGTTAGCTCGGTAGGCGAACTGCATGGGGTCTAGGAGGGGGCCTACTGTGGCTTCAGGTAGGACAGTACCAAGTGCTCATACAACTTCATCCCCACCGATGTTAGAGCAACCGGTCTGTAATTGTTGACGTCACCAGAGGAGGAAGGTTTCTTCGGTACAGGAATGATAAGTGAGCTCTTGAAGCAAGCTGGGACTATACCGGAAGCGAGTGATCTATTGAATATTGTAGTCAAGACTGGTGCTAGCTGGACTGCGCATGTTTTTAAGACGGATAGGGCTACACCATCTGGCCCTTGATAAATGAGCTACCATTTCAAAGATAATGTTCTCCGCTTTTGACAAATTGAAAATGTAGAATTGCCCGTTGTATTGTTTGTTTACAAATCCAACCAAAATATTGACTTTTGGCCCATTCGTATTATTTCTACAAGGTGATTTTTGGTGACGATCCCTTTTTCTCCCTTCAGACTTAAACAAAATCGATAAAGGAGCTACCATTTTAAAGATTAAGTTCTTTAAATTGTTCATTTAAAATTGCACATTGTATTGTATGCCTAAAAATCAAAGTAAAAAATTTACTTTTGGTCCATTAGCACAGGCCCTCTCTTACAGCCAGTTGACAGAATCCCATGGAGAACATTACTTCAATTAGAGGATTTCATATTTTGCCATTTTCCATGAAAGCCTGTGATGAACCACTTATTTTCTTAGTTTTTGCCCTAATATTTCTCTTTGGAGTCCTGGTGAATACGGCTGTAATCACAGTGATATGTCTGGATTCACATTTACACACCCCCATGTATCTGTTTCTCTGTAACTTGTCTTCCGTTGATATGTGCTACACAACAGTAACTGTCCCCAAACTGTTGGACATTTTGCGATCTGGAAATAATAGATTATCCTTCCCACAATGCTTTACACAAGTGTACTTTTTCTTTATAGCCGCTAGCTCTGAGTTTATACTATTATTTGTGATGGGGTATGACTGGTACATCGCCATCTGTCATCCCTTACACTACCACCAGATACTGAGCAAGAAGGTCTGTACCCTGCTAGTGACGATGATCTGGCTATTCGCATGTCTCAACGCAATGTTGTGGTTAATTTCAATTCTTAACCCCTTCCCGACATATGACGTACATTTACGTCATATGTCGGTTGGGGGTGAATCAAGCCAGCTCACGGAGTGAGCTGGCTTGATAGAGAGCAGGTAATGGCTGTATATTACAGCCATGTCCCTGCTCTCACGGCCACGAGCGGCGAGTTCGCCGATCGCGGCCGTTTAACCCTTTAAGCACCGCGGGCAAAGCGCCCGCAGTGCTTAAATAGCTGATCGGAGGGGGGGGCGCCCCCCTCCGGCGCCGATCGGGGCCCCCCGCAGCGCGATCGGAGGGTGCCGATCGGTTGCCATGGTAGCCAGGGGTCTAATGTAGACCCCTGTGCTGTCCGTGTATTCATACCTATTACATCCTGCCTCAGGCAGGATGTAATAGGAAGTGCAAAAAATCACTACGTTCAGCCATAGAGCTCTATGGCTGAACCTAGTACAGGCGATCGCGCCCCCTAGTGGTCAAGTACACTAGGGGGCCTTGTAGTAAAAGTAAAAAAAAAAAAAAAATAAAGTTTAAAAATAAAAAAAAAATAATAAAATATTAAAAGTTCAAATCACCCCCCTTTCCCCATTTCCCAAATAAAAATAAATAAATAATAAAAAAAATAAACATATTTGGTATCGCCGCGTTCCTAAAAGTCCGATCTATTAAAATATAACATTAGTTATCCCGCACGGTTAAAGGCGTAAACGGAAAATAATCCCCAACGCCAAAACTACGCTTTTTGGTCGCATCGCCTACCCAAAAAAAAATAGCTAAAAGAGATCAGAAAGTCGCCCATATCCCATAATGGTATTAATTAAAAAGTACACTTCAGCCCGCAAAAAATGAGCCCTCACCCAGGTCCGTAGGTGGAAAAATAAAAAAGTTATAAGCCGCAGAACATGGCGACGCAACGCAAATTCGAAAAACCGTAACATTTTCTATTTTTTTTTAAAATGTAACGAAAACTATATAAGTTTGGTATTACCGGAATCGTAACGACCCATAGAATAAAGATAACCCATCATTTTAAACGAACTATGAACTCCAAAAAAACCGTAACCAGCGCAAAATTGTGGAATTGCGTTTTTTTTTTTTTTTACCCCACATTGAATTATTTCCTGATTCCCCAGAATATTATACGGTATAGTAAATGGTACCATTAGAAAGTACAACTTGTCCCGCAAAAAAAAAGCCCTCATGTGTCTATATAGCCGGAAAATTAAAAAAGTTACGCTTATTTGAACACAAGGAGGAAAAAAAAAAAAAAATTACCTTAAAAGGCAATGTCGGGAAGGGGTTAAAATGTCCTTCTGTCGTTCTGTCACCATCCATCAGTTCTTCTGTGAGGCTAAAGCTCTAAGTGACATCTCCTGCTCTGGATTTACCATGTTTTATGTTGTCACATTTGCTAACACAGTGTTCCTTGGCGTTTGTCCATTCTTCCTCAATCTGATGTCGTACAAAAAAATTATTAGTGTTATATTGCAAATGAAATCAAAGGAAGGAAGAAAAAAAGCTTTCTCCACCTGCTCATCCCACGTCATCGTCATGACCCTATACTATTTTATTGGTATATCTGTCTATATGATACCAGCATCAGACCAACTCATTCTCCTAGAACAGGTTATGACTGTGATCTATACAACAGTGGTCCCCATGGTAAATCCACTTGTATATAGTCTACGCAATCAGGAAATCAGGAGAGCTCTTCGGAGATTAGTGGCACAGTTGGTAGACCTCAAATAGGCCAAAATAAGCTCCTTTCCAGTATCCATGTACATAGAACAAAATATGTTCTGGTATCCATCCTAGTCCATGAATGGTTCATACAAACAGAATTGGGCATATTGCGCACATTGGGCAGGAAAGAATGCTATCTTAGATATGACCAGGATACAGCCCGCAGGGTCTTAAATGGTCATAATCCTAGATTCAAAGGCTCAGAGATATTTTGAAATCTTTAAAATAAATTACTGTACTGCAGGCATAGACCTCCTGAAGAATCACCTTTATACTGATCCCCAACAACTGAGAATAGTATGTACAGTATCAACTGAACATACATATTTTTTAATTTATTTGGAATAAAATTCCATCAGCCACCTGCCTGGCTTTCAGCTTGAAAGAAAACATTTACTCCAAGTGGGTAGTCTGCTGTTTCCCTCAAATATCTCCAGCCAGGGATGCGCCTTTCCAGGGCAGTAGAGATTCTGTTTGGGCCCGGGTACTTTTCATGGGGCGTGGCTTAATTGAGAGAGGCGTGACCATGCACCCTTAGAATAAAATAAAAAAGCTCCAGCACCTGCACCTGTGCACCTACCTGGCCACACTGCAGCCCAGCACACAGCAGTCTGTGCAGGGCTGTGAAGAACTGCTGGAGCTGCCAGGTAATGTGGGCCCAACTGGGCCCCTCCATCAGACCCCAATAATTAGTACCCCCTCCCTCTTCTCTCAGCACCACTGACCATATCTTACTATGCCCACAGTAACAAGCTTTGGATCAATGTTGCTTCCAGAATGAGTATTGTGAACTGTAGTTCTTTTAATAAAGCATTTCAGTACCAAATCTGCTGTCCTTCTTTGTTCCGTGCTGGTGGTACATTGATATACATTCACTCCGATCACTGCTGTGTTTATGGCCCTAACTACTCCACAGATTGGTACAGTACCTCGGAAGCCTAAGCTAGAACTAGCTAAAGGTGGACAGACCGCCATAGTTACTAGAGCCTTATATAGGACTGATGTTGCCTCTTACAGCCCAACCTGTTTAATGAACCCCCTGAGGGCAAAACAGCCACAATTCCAAGATAAATGGGGAAATTTACTAAGAAAGCCTATTACTTCCGATCTCTTGTTTGTATGGGGATGACCGGGATCGGCTGAACATATGAACAGAGAATACAGCTAATTTACAAAGCTGCCGTATTCTCCAGACAGTATTTTGTGATGATGAAGTTATTCATACGGATGAGGCTGAAGCATCACATGGGTCAGTCAGACCCTTGTGAACAGTGTCACAGTGGATATCCAATAATAGGCAAATGGATAAATCAAAACTTGTGTGAATTTTGGCTCTAAGAATCAAGTATATCTGTACCCACAACTCTCTACTTCCTACTTAATTTATGATTGCTGTCAGCGGTGTTAAAACCGGAATCAGTCATCTATTAGACCACACTTAGGTCGACAGTCATTAGGTCGACCATGTTGGGTCGACATGGGCCAAGGTTGACAGGGTTATAGGTCGACATGGGTCAAGGTCGACATGTGTTTAGGTCGACATGGGTCAAGGTCAACATGGGTTTAGGTCGACAGTTATTAGGTCGACATGAGTTTTTCAATGTTACCAGCAGAGCCACTGTAGATTCATCGACTGCGTAAGAGCTGGGAATACGGTAACTTCCACTTGGAGGATGGCAGATGATGGCTACCTGCTTGGAAAACAACATCTATCAGTACTTTTATTATACATTTAAGTAATCAATTCATTAGCAAAATTCAAGGTGTCATCAAGTGACACTGACCGCCCTCCCCATTGGTGTCTCTGCTTCCTGCCTCCCCATGTACACTTATCATCCGCTCATACTGTATGTACCTCCGAACATTCCCTCACTAAGCATGCCTCTGACACCTCTCACCATGAGTGCTGTTTCCTTTTTTATTTTCCATATGCACCATCTCCCTTCTCCATATGTGCCTCTGCCCCTTGCCTCACCAAGCGTGCCTCTGATGCCCCCCCCCCCCCCACATGAGTCCCTCTGCCTACTTCCTCCTAATGTGCACCTATCATTTATCTTCCTGATTTGTACCTCTTCCTCCTGTCTGACTGACCATGCCTCTGACACCCCCGCCTCACGAGCTTTTAGCTCCCTATATAGACCAATCCTCTCCCCTCCCCATACAGTATGTACCTATGTCTCTATCTCCAATAGTTGTCCTGACCACTACTACACCACTTGTGCCTCTGGCCCCAGTCTACATGAGCGCCTCTGCCTCTTACCTCCCTATATGTGCCTATGATCTCCCCATCCCATATGTTCCGCTGTTCTCCCCCAAGCATGGCTCTGACCCACCCTCCCCATGTGTTCCTCTGACTGCCCTCTCTGTGTGTTCCTCTGACTCTCTGTGAAGGCCCCCCATACACTACAACACTTTTGCCTGATTTCATTTGTTTTTTATCTTTTTTGGGCCGATATATCGTTTGTTAAGTGGCAAATCGTATGTGTTTTCCATTCATTCTGACGTGTGGTCCTGTGGATCGAGTGTGGTATAACACACCGACAGTCGGGATTCCGACAGTCATTACTCCAATGTCGGAATCCCGACTGCACAGCGGGGGGAGCGCAATGAAGCCCCTTGCGGGCTCACTGCGCTCGTCACGCTGCGGGCAGCTCGCCACCTATTTTATTATCCCTCTATCGGGGTCGTGGACCCCCATGAGGGAGCAGTCTGGATTCCGACAGTGGAGTAATGACTGTCGGAATCCTGACTGTCGGTGAGCCGCCCGGCACCGGGTTCTAGATTGCTTGCACTACACCATTGAATTATTGTAATCAAATGGAATCAGATGGAAAATGAAGTGCATTTTTGTTCATGCGATATATTGCATGCAATGTATCGCAGGAACCCTAGCCCCCTAATACAGTCAATCAGATATACCTTATGGTACAATTGTGTACCATAAGATATATCCCACTGCCTGTGGAAATGCGGACAGATCAAGAAATTTTGGGAGGAAGTATGGCAGTTCTCACTAAAACTACTGCCACACACTTTTCCACTAACCCCAGAGTGGGTGATCTTTGGGATAATAGGGAGGGAAACAAAGATAACAAAGGGGGAAAAAATGTTACTGGCAATTTCATCTGCAGCTAGGAAAAGCATTCTCCACAGGTGGATAGACAGATCGGCTCCCACAATGAAACTTTTTGAGGAAAAACTATTTTACATATTCCGTATGGAATGGGTGGAGGCGACACTCCAAAAAGAAAAAAGGGTGAAAGAGCTCTTTGAGACATTATAGAAAAACAACCAACCATAATAAAGATACATCTAAGACAGTGTTTTCAAATAACATGTTGGTACGAAACAAGAGTAGCACTACACGAAGACCCGATAAACATCATTTAAATCAAACAAGAGAGAGGGGATAGCTAGGCGGGAAAAACCTACTACGTAATGGGCAAAATAATAGTGGCTCCGTATCGTTTTATATGATTTGTTGTTTAATTACTTTGTAAATTCTATATTATTTTCTGTATGTTTAGTGATCTAGTTTTTATGAGTTTGGATTAAACCTATGATTTTTTCTCTTAACGGAGCACCTAACCAATCCAAGGAACAAAAAAAGGGGAATACAAACTAAATTAAACAAATAAAATCAGGAAATTGTCCTCGCGAATAAGTTGGGAAAAACGGGGAGTGGCCAACAGACCATACTCGGAAGGACACAAAGACATAAGACTAATTGGGGGCTCCGTTCAGAGTAGAACGCATAGGGAATATGCACTATTACTCCTGCCATTAACATATATCTGTAAAGAGGGAAGATGTAATGATATGAAAGCTCTTTCTCAACAACGCATAGACGAACCTGAATAGAATTCATGTTGACTAATGTATCAATGTACACTTTGCTTCAAATACAATAATAAAAATATATGTAAAACAAAAAAGATATATCCCATGCGATTTATATTCACTTGATCAATCACATGAGATATATCTTATGCAAGATGACACCAAAGTACAAAATCAGATGGAATCACTCCCAGGAAGGTCCAGGGGGAGTTCAAGGCAAATAACATCCGACTTCAGGGTCAGACATATCGTTGAAGTGTATGGGGGTCTTATCTCTTTGCCCCTCCCCAAGGCCGGTGACTGCTGATCCAAAATAACAATGGGATTCATCTATGCAAAAGGGAGCTAGCTGAGCATTGATGATTTTAATGAAGCAAGTAAAGGCGAGCATCCATTCAAGTTTGGGGATGATCAAAGGCATATGCATGGCAGGCCTGTGTGAGAGCATATATTGGGCTCGCCCATAGTAACTGCATCTGCTGTGGCATCAACATGTCTACTTTTGAGAAGCTCTTTAATTAAAATGTTACCATTGAGCCATGATGGAAAATTAATATAGGTTGTAGTACAGGTAAATTCAAAATTGCTCACATATGCAGATGGGATGGGCCACAAGTTTACATATGTTGCATACCCTGAACTCAAAGGGCAGTATTCAATGAGAAAGTTCTCCGTGCATGGAGAGCGTTTTATTTCGCTCTCCATGCACTCTCCGTGTTTTAGTGGAGATTCTCCCTGTTCCGGAGCCTCCTGCTCCCACTATTCAATGTATTTCAGACTCGCCGCCACTCGCGGCGAGTCTTAACCCCTGCAGCGGAGGAGCGTCCGCGGCAGGGAGCTTTCAGGGAGCCGGGGGACGGAAGCAGCCAGAGAGATTAAAGTCTCCCTGGCTGCTCCAGAGGAATGTGGAGGGTAGGGGGGCTCCCCTGGACCCAGGCAGCACAGGCTGCCCCCCCCTATAGCCAGCGGGGGACCCAGTATTCACTGCACCCGATCGTGCATATTAACGACCGGGTGCAGTGAATATATGAATATCTAATGAGCGGCTCGAGCGCTCCGGCCCCCTGCTGGCTGCAATGTGTAAAGAAAAAAAAAATATATATATATATTTTTTTAAATTAAATATATATTCATGTGCTATAAGCACATGAATAAAAATAACATGCCCCTTCACAGAAAAAAAAAACTGATTTTTTGACACCAAAATTAAAAAAAAAAACCTTTTAGTTTAAAAGTTCACATTCCAGATCTCCATCAAAAGATGGAGAATTTCTACACGGAGAGAGACGGAGAAAATCACTTAGAAAGACGAAGAATATTTCACATTGAATAAGGTTGCTCGCTTTTGGAGAGCAAAATGCTCCGTCCAAGGCGAACAAAGCACAAATTCTCCATAAAACACGGAGAATTTTTCTCATTGAATACTGCCCAAAGAGTTATATATGTATGCATATACAGTATAAATACATAGGTACTGTATTTATAGATATACAAGACTTATTTCACATGAAAATTCAACTATATATCAATCACTATCTCAAAGCGGGATCTTATTGACTATCCAAAACACATGAAAGCCAATAACCAATTGCAAAAAAAGTAGAAAAGTAGTTCTAATTTTGGCAATAAGAACAGTAAATCCTGACCTCTCATCTCTACTAATCAGGCAGGTTATCTTAACTTATTTAGTTTTAATTTACATATCAATCTACTTTCTGAGCTCACAACATTGCACTGAAAGTTGGTGTTCAGATCATGATTCTGCAGAACTTTACACTGCCCCAGTTAGGCACTGAACCTGGCTTAAGGTGACTGCTCCACAAAGGAGCCTAAGAGAGGCAAATATTCGAATGGAATGTTGTGCAAATGAGACTGTGTTTATACTAGAGATGTGCACCGGCCACTTTTCGGGTTTTGGGTTCTGATTACCTTGAGGTTTTGGGTTCTAATGGGTTTTGGCAAAACACCTCCTAAGTGTATTGTGTTTGGATTTTTGGGGTTTTGGGTTCTGATTTTTTTGTTAAAAAAGCATAAAAACTGCCAAAATCGCAGAATTTTTTTTTTTTGCTCCTACGCTATATTAACCTCAATAACATTCATGTACACTCATTTCCAGTCTATTCTGAACACCTCACAATATTGTTTTTAGGGCAAAAGTTTGCACTGAGGTAGCTGGATAACTATGCTAAGCCACACAAGTGTGCGGCACAAACACGTGGCTCATGTAAGAGTGGCACTACAGCGGCAGACAGGATGGCAGTTTAAAAAAATAGGCCCAAAAAAGATCCCTATCTGGCTTGATCGTGCACTGTTTACCATGTGCAGCCAAGGAGCGGTGGGCATTTTGTGCAGCACAGAGTTTGTCTGCAAGTGTGTAACTGTTTTGATCACTTTAACATCCAACAAGAACCCTATCTGGCTTGATTGTGTGATTATGATTAATTAATGTAATCTGATTGTTTAATTTTGTGATTATTATTCATTTATTACCAGTCGTCTCTTAAATCATTGCCTAATGGGTGTAGGAGAGGGGGCTAATTAATTTTAAGGTAGCAGATGGAAGATGTAATGTAATGTAAACCATCACTAGCATTGGTTGCAGCAGTGGCAGTAACTGATGGACCCGGCTGTGCAGATAAGGATGCTGACAGCGATGATGTCAAAGGGAGAACCAGCGAACTGTTGCTCCATGCAGCGCTGGAAAACTCCGCTGCCCGTGGTGATGCCATAGGGCATGCGTAACCATCACTAGCATTGGTTGCAGCAGTGGCAGTAACTGATGGACCCGGCTGTGCAGATAAGGAATGCTGACAGCGATGATATCACAGGGAGAGCAGTGAACTGTTGCTCCATGCAGCGCTGGAAAACTTTGCTGCCCGTGGTGATGCCATAGGGCATGCGTAACCATCACTAGCATTGGTTGCAGCAGTGGACCCGGCTGTGCAGATAAGGATGCTGACAGCGATGATGTCAAAGGGAGAGCCAGCGAACTGTTGCTCCATGCAGCGCTGGAAAACTTCGCTGCCCATGGTGATGCCATAGGGCATGCGTAACCATCACTAGCATTGGTTGCAGCAGTGGCAGTAACTGATGGACCTGGCTGTGCAGATAAGGATGCTGACAGCCATGATGTCACAGGGAGAGCCCGCGAACTGTTGCTCCATGCAGCGCTGGAAAACTTCACTGCCCGTGGTGATGCAATAGGGCATGCGTAACCATCACTAGCATTGGTTGCAGCAGTGGCAGTAACTGATGGACCCGGCTGTGCAGATAAGGAATGCTGACAGCGATGATATCACAGGGAGAGCCAGCGAACTGTTGCTCCATGCAGCGCTGGAAAACTTCGCTGCCCGTGGTGATGCCATAGGGCATGCATAACCATCACTAGCATTGGTAGCAGCAGTGGCAGTAACTGATGGACCCGGCTGTGCAGATAAGGATGCTGACAGCCATGCTGTCACAGGGAGAGCCAGCGAACTGTTGCTCCATGCAGTGCTGGAAAACTTTGCTGCCCGTGGTGATGCCATAGGGCATGCATAGGAAGACGTAGCACCCAATAGGGGTCATGAAGGCAGTAAGCATGGAAGAGGCTCTGTCCAGAGGGATCTGCCAAAACCCACACTTGGCATTCAGGGTGCTAAAGACCGTTGCACCTGGCATGTCAGTGATCACCTGCTCGATGGTGCAGAGTGTGTATCTGTTTTGGTCAGTTTAATATTTCATAAGATCCCTATCTGTCTTGATTGTGATTATGATTATTTATAATTAATTAATTGCATCTGATTTTTAATTTGGTGATTAGTAATTATTCATTTATTATTACCATTCGTCTCGTCAATCATTGCCTAATGGGTGGAGGGGGCTAATCAATGACTAGGTGGCAGCTGGGAGAGTTCTATCTGGCTGCGACTTCTGTAACTCTATTGATCGCTAGGGTGGATTCAGGTGATCTGGCTCGCTAGGCGGGTGTTCCCTTTGCTCACTGCTTCACATGCGTCCCTCGTGAAGCTGCGCGCTCTGTCGAGGAGGATGTCCTTTGCCGGTAGAGAAGTACTGATCTTCTCTCAAGGTGTTACGACTCGTAGCTGCACTCCCCTGCTACAACCTCAAAACAAGCACCAAGACCCCTATCTGGCTTGATTGTGCACTGTTTACACAGTGCAGCCGAGGAGCAGTGGGCGATTGGTGCAGCAATCAGTGGAATGCAAACAGGTATATGCATTTAAAAGACAAGTCCCTCATACGAATGACTCTCAGCAGTGGGCACCAGACCAGGCAGGTAGATGAGGCAGTACTAGTTGTGGGTGTATCTGTTTTGGTCAGTTTAATATTTCATAAGACCCCTATCTGGCTTGATTCTGATTATGATTGATTGATTGATTATTCATTAATTTTATGATGTGATTGAGTCATGGTCGAAACAATTGCAGCCGCCCACAAAGAAGTGTAATTGCAGCCGCCCACAAAGAAGTTTCGGTACTTGTGTATTATAGCGGCGACCCCAATTCCCATCGCGAGATGTTTTAATCGCATCGCATGCCATGCACCCGATGGCATGCGATGCAATGCGATGCGACGCGATTTTTGCCCCCTATACGATGAAAGATTGTATAAGCACCCTAAAGGGTGCTTTTAAGCACCGTAATGGGTGCTTACAATGTTAAATGCACCCCCACGCCACCCCCCACTATAAACGTGAACCCGAAGCGTGGCGAGTCCCCTCGCGGCCTTCACAGGTATCCGCCACACTTTCTATTCTCAACTCCACGCCGACGTGTATAGTGGGGGTATGAAAAGGTCGGAGGACGCGTACCGCCGCCCCTCACGGGCTCGCTGCGCTCGACACGCTTCGGGTTCACGATTATAGTGGGGGGTGGCGGGGGGGTGCATTTAACAATGTAAGCACCCATTAGGGTGCTTATCCAATGTTTAATCGCATCGCATCGCATTGTATGGCATTGTATGCCATATACAATGTCATACAATTTTAAAATTGTATGGCATTGTACAATATCGCGCGATATCACATCGCATCGCATCGCATACCATCGTATGCCTTATGGTATGCGATGCGATGGGCGCCGCCAAAATACACAAGTACCGAAGTTTAATTGCAGCAACCCACAAAGAAGTGTAATTGCAGCCGCCCCCAAAGAAGTTAAAATGCAGCCGCCCACCAAAAAGTTTAATTGCAGCTGCCCACAAAAAAGTTTAGCCGCCCACAAAAAAGTTTAAGGTACTTGTGTATTTTGGTGGCGCCCATCGCATCGCATACCATAACGCATACGATGGTATGCGATGCGACGCGATATCGTACGACGGTGCGCGATGGCATACAATTTTGAAATTGTATGCCATTGTACATGGCATACGATGCCATACGATGCGATGCGATTAAACATTGTATAAGCACCCTAATGGGTGCTTATACAATGTTAAGCACCCTAATGGGTGCTTACAATGTTAAATGCACCCCCACGCCACCCCCCCACTATAAACGTGAACCCGAAGCGTGGCGAGCGCAGCGAGCCCGCGAGGGGAGGCGGTACGCGTCCTACGACCTTTTCATACCCCCACTGCGGGTTCACGTTTCGGGTTCACGTTTATAGTGGGGGGGTGGCGTGGGGGTGCATTTAACATTGTAAGCACCCATTAGGGTGCTCAAAAGCACCCTTTAGGGTGCTTATACGATTTTTGATCGTATAGGGGGTCAAAATCGCGTCGCATCGCATCGTATGCCATCGGGTGCATGGCATACGATGCGATCCGTTCATCGTACGACGGACATCGGGGGCGCCGCCAAAATACACAAGTACCAAGTTTAATTGCAGCCACCCAAAAAGAAGTGTAATTGCAGCCGCCCACAAAAAAGTTTAGCCGCCCCCAAAGAAGTTTAATTGCAACTGCCCCCAAAGAAGTTTAATTGCAGCCGCCCAAAAAGAAATGTAATTGCAGTCGCCCACAAAAAAGTTTAGCCGCCCCCAAAGAAGTTTAATTGCAGCCGCCCCCAAAGAAGTGTAATTGCAGCCGCCCACAAAGAAGTGTAATTGCCGCTGCCCAAAAAGAAGTGTAATTGCAGCCGCCCAAAAAGAAGTGTAATTGCAGCCGCCCACAAAAAAGTTTAGCCACCCACAAAGAAGTGTAATTGCAGCCGCCCACAAAGAAGTTTAATTGCAGCCGCCCAAAAAGAAGTGTAATTGCAGCTGCCCAAAAAGAAGTGTAATTGCAGCCGCCAATAAGGAGTGTAATTGCAGCCGCCCAAAAAGTGTAATTGCAGCCGCCCACAAAAAAGTTTAGCCGCCCACAAAGAAGTGTGGTACTTATGTATTATCTGGGCTCCCATGTTAAATGCACCCCATTTTTTCATACCCCTACTATCCAACTACGCACGGGGTTGATTTTATATAGTGTGGCGAGCGCAGCGAGCCACCGTGCCCGAAGCGTGGCGAGGGGACGCGGTCTCATGAGAAAAACGGGAGCCCAGATATTACATAAGTACCAGAAGTGTAATGTAAACATGTTCAATGGCCCCCAATGTAATTTTTGAGGCTGTACCACCCCCACTATCAACGCGAACCCGAAGCGTGGCGAGCGCAGGCGGTACGCGTCCTATGACCTTTTCATACCCCCACTATCCACGTCGGCGTGGAGTTGAGAATAGAAAGTGTGGAGAGCGCAGCGAGGGGACGCGGACACCTGTGAAGCCCGCGAGGGGACGCGTATACCTGTGAAGGTGAATGTTCACTGACACATTTTAAAAGATCAAAAATGGAGCAAAATATTTCACCTGTGATTCTGTGAGGAGACCTGCAAAACGGGCACTGTTGGGGGTACTTTAGGACCGATGTTGGCAACCACTGATGTACAGTATAGCATTGGCCTGAGACTATTCTAGGTTAATCACTAGAAATGGAAGTATGGTGAGGTGGATGAATTGGGCCTGGTTGCAATAGAAGGTGACCAATATCTGCAAATGTTGCCATTGGGGCATCACAGACATTATAACGGTTACTATTAATGCCTCACAGCGCTGAGGTCATGGGTTCCATTCCCACCATGGCCCTAACTGTGCGGAGTTTGTGTATTCTCCCCGTACTTGTGTGGGTTTCCTCCGGGTACTCCGGTTTCCTCCCATAATCCAAAAATATACTGGTAGGTCAATTGGCTTCCAACAAAATGAACCCTAGAATGTCTGTGTGTGCGTGTATATGTGGTAGGGAATATACAGTAGATTGTAAGCTCCACTGGGGCAGGGACTGATGTGAATGTTCAACTATATTCTGTAAAGCGCTGTGGAATATGTGTGCGCTACATAGGAAACTGGTAATAAATAATAAATAAATACATTTGTAAATATCCCTCACCACTTAAAAACTGTATAATATGTGTTTAATAGCCTTAAATATTTACTTATTAATTCAAAGATAATCTAATTTAAAGTCCAAATGCTGAACTATATATTTCTTTTTTAACTGATATGCATATAGCATACCTGTTACTATTCTGACAATGGCAGTTATTTAGGCCTGGGGCCAATTGTAATAGGGTGTGAGAATCAGATATTTTGTGTGACTTTTCCCATTTCATTTAAAGTGGCAATCAAGTACATGTCAAAATCAACCTGGATTTTCAGTGGAAATGATTGCCTTGGAAATGCTTTAAAAAAATGTGAAACTCTCCCAAAATATTTCACTTTCTGATTCTCACACCTTATTACATTTGCCCCCTGACCACAAAGCACAGATGTAACATTCAATTTTACACTGCAATTTAGATTTCAGTCTAAACACACCCCACCCAAATCTAACTCTGCCCCCTGCAATGCAAATGGTTTTGTCCATTTGCTAAAAAAAATGCTTTGCGATCAGGTCTGAATAATCCCCAAAGTTCATACACATATTTAAAGTTTTTCTATACATACAGTAGTACAGCAATAACATTTGTCAACCAATTTTCTACCTACCATACAGAGTATATGCTACTGACTGGCTGACTGCTACAAATGCATTAATATTTTCAAATCTATCTGTGCAAGAAAGAGATAACATTTCTGTTATGTTGTAAAATCATTTTGTAATAGATGAGATACTGCAGTATGTCACGTCCCAGCCCTCATTTCATGCTAGAATTAAGTATATGAGATTGTAGACTCTTCTTATACAGTATGTTAATGAATGACCACTAGGGGAAAAATAAATAAAATGTTGTTAAGGGGGACATTTACCAAAATGGATTCGTAGAAAAAAGGTGTATTCGTAGGCAGAAATACACCTTTTTTTTACGAATTTGTATTTTCGGGATTTACAATCCCAAAAATACAACAATTCGTAGTCCTAAAGATGGAACATTCGTATTTGTATTTACAAATACGAATGTCTACACCATTGATAGGATACGACAGAAATCACCATTCAAAAGAATGGTGGTTTCTGATTTACTAAGCAGCCGTATGGATAATACGGCTGCTAAGTGGTGTGAAACACCCACGCAAATACGACAGGAAAATAGAACACCATTTTCCTGTCGTATTTGCTTTAAGCCTGCACGGATCAGTCAGATCCGTGCAGGCTTCAGTGTAAAAAAATAGAAAAAAAATTTAATATAAAAAAAAAAACGGCGTGGGGTCCCCCCCACAGCCGTAACCAGCACCAGGCTGACGGAGCCTGGAGCCGGTAATTAAAAATCAGGGAACCCGACAAATAGGGGTTCCCCGATTTTTAACAACCAGCCCCAGGCTCCTGCTCTGGGGCTGGTTCCCAAAATACGGGGGACAAAATGAGTAGGGGTCCCCCGTATTTTAAGAACCAGCCCCAGGCAAAACCAGCCAGCAGGGTAATGCCACAGCCGGGGGGAGACTTTTTATACAAGTCCCCCCGGCCAAAGCATTCATCCCTGTGACCGGTCAGCCTGGCCAGGGGCCCTGGGGGAGTGGGGACCCCCCCAATGAAGGGGTCTTCCCCCCTCCAGGACTTACCTGACCAGGCTGAAGCCTGGTACTGTCCCCGATGCCCCTGGGCGGTGGGCATCGGGCTGATTATGGTGTAAAAAAAAAGATGAAACTATTGTTTTTTACTGTGGCACTACAAGTGCCAGCAAGCCTCCCCAGCAAGCTGGGACTTGGAGAACCACAAGTCCCAGCCTGCTGGGCATTAAAGGGCCCGCTGGCACTTGTAGTTCCACAGTTAAAAAAAATAGTACAATAAACACACTGACACAATGAAAATAAAAGTTTAATACACACATTACATACATACTGATACTTACCTTTCTTGATCCCGTAGGTAGCCCTGGTCCTGATGTCCTGTGTCGTCCTCCAGGTCCTGATGTCCTGTGTCGTCCTCCAGAGAAAGTCGGCTCCTGATTGGCCGCTAGGCGGCCAATAGAATTCAGTCTGAGGAGAGGCGCCGAATATGAAACATCTCAGCATCTCTCCTCAGCGCGATGCAGAGACAGCGGAGACAGCGGGGACCGACGACAGCTTCAACATTACCTGGATTACGTTGGATCAAGAGAAGACTTCTTCAGCGCAGGACCAGGTGAGTAGGATTTCCTTCCACAGCTCCAACATGGATTTCTTCGGACCCGGACACCGCCATGGACCTGGAGGACGACACGGACCGTCGACATGGACCGGGAGGACGACGCAGACAGCCGACATGGACCTGGAGGACGACACAGGACATCAGGACCAGGGCTACCTACGGGATCAAGATAGGTAAGTATCAGTATGTGTGTAATGTGTGTATTAAACTTTTATTTTCATTGTGTCAGTGTGTTTATTGTACTATTTTTTTAACTGTGGAACTACAAGTGCCAGCGGGCCCTTTAATGCCCAGCAGGCTGGGACTTGTGGTTCTCCAAGTCCCAGCTTGCTGGCATTTGTAGTGCCACAGTAAAAAACAATAGTTTCATCTTTTTTTTTACACCATAATCAGCCCGTTGCCCACCGCCCAGGGGCATCGGGGACAGTACCAGGCTTCAGCCTGGTCAGGTAAGTCCTGGAGGGGGGGGACCCCTTCATTGGGGGGTTCCCCACTCCCCCAGGGCCCCTGGCCAGGCTGACCGGTCACAGGGATGAATGCTTTGGCCGGGGGGACTTGTATAAAAAGTCTCCCCCCGGCTGTGGCATTACCCTGCTGGCTGGTTTTGCCTGGGGCTGGTTCTTAAAATACGGGGGACCCCTACTCATTTTGTCCCCCCGTATTTTGGGAACCAGCCCCAGATTAGGAGCCTGGGGCTGGTTGTTAAAAATCGGGGAACCCCTATTTGTCGGGTTCCCTGATTTTTAATTACCGGCTCCAGGCTCAGTCAGCCTGGTGCTGGTTTCGGCTGTGGGGGGGACCCCACGCCGGTTTTTTTTCCATTTATTTTTATTTTTTTATTTTTTTTACACCTTGCAGCCTGCACGGATCTGACTGATCCGTGCAGACTGCTACAAATAATTCGTATTAGCGGCCGTATATACGGCCGCTAATACGAATTCCTACGACATTGGTGGGTTACAAAGCAGTCGTATCTGACTGCTTTGTAAATGACCCTCCGGAACACGACTTTGCATACGACTGAAACAGTCGTATGCAGTCGTAGGGAAAATACTAATACGAAAAACTCAGTTTTTCATATTAGTAAATTTCCCCCTAAATTACTACTCTGGGGAGAAAAAAGCAATGTCATTACTTACAGTAGCTCAAGCAAAGTGCTCTGGGATCTTTACTCGTCTGTCTTTAAAAGCTTATTTTTTCATCTGGTTAATTATAAACTTTCACAGTTCCAAGATATACCTGTATGCAATTTTTAGTTCCTGGCTTTCTGCCATCCATGTGCTAAATCTAATCCTTGTCATTTAGCTATCAATGCTCAGTCAGACTACCAGAGTGCAATCCAGAGATTCCTAAATCGCCAACTTAATGGGATGTGAATTGCGGCAAAAATCGCACTTTTTTGCCGCAAATTCGTACATTCAGAAGTGGCAATTTCTCAATTCGCATCCAGATGTTTCCCATTGAAAAAATATCGAAATTGCCAATTTAATGGCGTGCAAATTTGAAAATTGGCACAAAAAAAATGTCTAAAAATCAGTCAAAAAAATAGACCAGGTTCTGACTGGCGAATTTGAATGGACCATGCACAGATCATAGAGAACTGTGTATGGTTCTGTGTTAAAATATGTGTAAAAGTAAAAATAAAATAAAAAATGGCATGGGGTCCCCCCTCCTGAGCATAACCAGCCCCGGGCTCATTGAGCCGGACCTGGTTCCAAAAAACGGGGGACAAAAAGCGTAGGGGTCCCCCCGTATTTCTGAAACCAGCCCCGGACTCTTGGACCGGTCCTGGTTCCAAAAATACAGGGGTCAAAAAATCTGGGGGTCCCTCGTATTTTGAAACCAGCACCGGGCTTTAACAGCCTGCGGTGTCATGCCACAGCCGGGGAACACTTTTTAAATAAGGCCCCCCGGCCGTACCATGAGCACCGTGGCTGGTCAGCATTGGACAGGGAACATGGGGGAGTGAGGACCCCCCCAATAAAGGGGTCCCCCCCCAGGCTTCATCCATCTAGGGCTAAAGCCTGGGGCTGTAAGCAGCGTCCATGGGCTTTGGACATGGGCCTGATAGGGTTAACTCATTCATACATAACATTGCTTTATACAGGTGAACTACAAGTGCCAGCAGGCCTCCCCCGCATGCTGGGACTTGGCGAACCACAAGTCCCAGCATGCGGGGCATTAATGGGCCCACTGGGATTTGTAGTCCACTTGTAAAAAGAATGTTAAAATAAAAAAACACAGAGAGAAAAGAGCAACTTTATTACACACACACACACACCTCACTTTTACACCAATATACTTACAGAACCAGGGTCCAGCCCTCCTCCACAGCCAGTTCACCCTGCACTGACAGTGGGGTGAGCTGGCTTCCTCTGTTGCTACTCACAGCTTCTAGCTGCTAGAGGCTGCTAGCATGATTGGCATGATTGGCTCTACCTGGAGATGCATAGCTCAGCCATGATTGGCTGAAAGCTTCTCCATGGAGACGCATAGAGCCAACCATAGTGGTGCGCACATTGAGTGGTAAGGGTGCACAGGCACCCCCTAATGCTGTGCCCCCACCCCCACACTTATTGCTGCTATTCAGTGGCGTAACTAGATATTCGTAGGCCCCATAGCAAAAGTTTGTAAGGGCCCCCTATTTAGCAACTGATAAATGTATGTAAAACATATTATTTAGACAGTAAAGATGGGCCCCCTTCAGCTCTGGGCCCATAGCAGCTGCACCCCTTGCACCTATGGTAGTTAAGCCCTTGCTGCTAGTAATACCAGCAATACCTTTTACCAAAGACTATTGATTTTTAGACCTGTATTCCATTAAAATAAGCGCCCATCAATCAATTATGTGTGTTTTGCATTATTAATTGTATTACACCATTGTCATATCACTACATACCTGTGTCATCCAGATATGATTTTGACTTTATTTGCATGTACTGTTACACAGAGTAATTAGAAGATTAAAACTGAAATAGGCAGGAGATTATGGTGTGGGTGAGAGACGTTTTATTGTAATGAATGCAAACCTGATTGGCGGTGTTAGACAGACCCAATGACGGTGTTAGACATGCCCAATAGGTGGTGCTGGGCACACCGCTTTGACAGTGCAACCCCTAATAAAATGTGCTGCGCACGCCTATGGAGCCAACCATGCTAGCAGCCTCTATAACACGGGCAAAGCGCTATAAAAGCTGTCAGAAGCGATGGAGGAAGCCGGCTCACCCCGCTGTCAGTGCGGGGTAAGCTGGCTCTGGAGGAGGGAGGCAGCACTGGACCCTGGTTCTGTAAGTATATTAATGTAAAAGTGAGGTGTGTGTGTAATAAAGTTGTGCTTTTCTCTGTGTGTTTTTTATTTTAACATTCTTTTTACAGGTGGACTACAAGTCCCAGTGCGCCAGTTGATGCCCCACATGCTGGGACTTGTGGTTCGCCAAGTGCCAGCATGCGGGGGAGGCCTGCTGGCACTTGTAGTTCACCTGTATAAAGCAATGTTATGTATGAACGAGTTAACCCTATCAGGCCCACTTCCAAAGCCCATGGACGCCGGTTACAGCCCCAGGCTTCAGCCCTAGATGGGTGAAGCCCGGGGGGACCCCTTTATTGAGGGGTCCCCACTCCCCCATGTACCCTGTCCAAGGCTGACCAGCTGCGGTGCTCATGGTACGGCCGGGGGACCTTATATAAAAAGTGTCCCCCGGCTGTGGCATGACACCGTGGGCTGTTGGAGCCCCGTGCTGGATTCAAAATACAGGGGACCCCAAGATTTTTGGTCCCCCATATTTTTGGAACCAGGACCGGTCTGAGAGTCCGGGTCTGGTTTTAGAAATATGGGGACCCCTACGCTTTTTGTCCCTCGTAGTTTTGGAACCAGGTCTGGCTCAATAAGCCCGGGGTTGGTTATGCTCAGAAGGGGGGACCTTACGCCTTTTTTTTTTTAACACAAAATCACACATTTTATCAAACTCGCCCATTTTCATGGCTAAACATCACACATTATCGCACCATGTCGCACTTTTTTGCACCAAATTCGCATCTCATTAAATGTGCAAATTCACATCAAAAATGTGATTTCTAAAAAATGCGATATGGTGCAATTTTGCGCAAAATCGCACATTTACAAAAAATCGCACTTCACTAAATCTCGCCCACAATTCTGGTTCTCAAGTGCAACCCTGAGTTTTACCAACTATTTTGTTTTTTTCTAAATCCTATGATACTCTAAAAACCTTGTGCATTCTTCAATATTTGTAATTTTACCACCCATGTGCATTCCTGAGTTAATTATACTCTGCTACCCAATTTAAAATCTTAAGGGGCCTACACACAGAGCAATGTGTGCCAACTATCTGAACAATGCCAGATTGCTAGACCGCTCAGCACACATCGATGCACTAGCAATGTGTGCTGAGCGATCTGGCATGGCCAGTGTCCTCCTGCTCTGTGCTGAACCCTGAAGCGATATGGCTGGAAAGCAAGGAACTACTGTGTTACCCAGGCATTAGTCTCCTTATTTAGTCACATCCTTTGGAGCAGAGCGTGATCAGCGATTAAGTTGAATTCCCGTCCCAGGAGGCATTCTTGCTCTACCATGGCATATCACTGTTTCCAAGGCAGTAGTTTCCTGCTGAGGTAGAAGACTGGTCTCCCCCCCAGCCCCCCCCCCCCCCCCCCACCTATCCCCTAAAAAAAAACTGCAGATTAACCTTTTATCAGAGTTTAACAATGGTGTTTTACACAGGGCACTTTTTAAGTCTATACAGGCTTCATGTGCCTGGAAAGTCCATACAAGCTTGTCCGGATTTTCAAGCAATCAGTGAGCAGAGCTGTTCTGGTAGCAAAGTTTGGAACAAACTTGCAGTAATAGCCCACCAGGCCTAAGAAGGCCCTGAGCTGAATCTTCCTCTCAGGCTTTGGCCAGGCAGAAACTGCCTCCACCTTCCCTTATTGACCTGAGGTTTGATTTCACCCCAACCTACCACGTGCCCCACTTAGACTCAGACATACCTATCGCACACTTCACTGTGTTGGCTGTATAGCCATGGAAGGGCAGACTCTTTAACATGGCTTCCACCTTGGCCAAATGAGACTCCCTGTCGCCACTGTAGACAACTACAGTATGTCATCTAGGTATATGGCTATATACTTTTGGTGGGGTTGGAGGAGCTTATTCATAGCCTGCTGGAATGTGGCTGGGGCCCCATGACAATCAAATGGCAAGACTCTATACTGAAAGAGGCCACCTGGGATGGAAAATGCCGTTTTCGCTTTGGCAACCTCGGTAAGGGGAATCTGCCAATAGCCTTTGGTAAGGTCAAGAGCTGTCTAGTATTGGCTTTGGGCCAATTGCTTGATCATCTCATCAATGCGTGGCATAGGATAGGCATCAAATTTAGATTCCTGGTTCAACCTGCAGAAATCATTGCAGAAGCCCAATTCTCCAGATGGCTTGGGAACCAGCACTATGGGGTTATTTCCACCCGCTGGTGGACTCTTCAATAACCTCCAGGTGTAACATATCTTCCACTTCCTTGTGTACTGCGTCCCTCTTTGCCTCTGATATCCGGTATGGCCACAGATTGACCACTACCCCTGGAGGAGTATCTCATGATGTCGCGCTCGATGATCTTAGTTGTCCCTGGAATTGCCAAAAATAAAGTTCCTCCTGACCATGTCTTGAGCTTGACGCATCGTGACCTTGTCAAGCTATATGTCAATTGGCTCCAAATACCTATACACTGGGGCTGAGTCCTGGTTCAAGTTGTGGGATACCAGTCACCTCCAACGCATTTCGAGTACCTGGGCGCCCAGGAAGAAGAGCACTCAGATACTCGAAACGCGTTGGTGGTGACTGGTATCCCACAACTTGAACCAGGACTCAGCCCCAGTGTATAGGTATTTGGAGCCAATTGACATATAGCTTGACAAGGTCACGATGCGTCAAGCTCTGACTTATTCCACCCTTGCTGGCTCCAAATACCCTTAGGGATAAGAAGAATTTTTATCACATGATTTTAAATGTTTTTTATATCTTCCCCATGTTTCCTATGTATAATAAATCTTGTTGAATTCCAATTGGTGCCCATATTCATTGTCACATGAACTCCTTCCACATTCCACTTATCTTCAGGTCACAGGGTGACCTTAGTGACAATTTATAGGCAGCTAGGATAGGAGCGCAGGACCAAACCCCTCCAAAAACCTCGAACTACCACCTGTCAATTGGGACCGCACAAGCCGAGATCTTGGGCACTCTTACAGTTGCTGTCTCTGAGCTATTCTTCAAAGGTTTCAGAAGATTTATATGATATGTCATGGACCCACCGGTCGCCTGCTCCGATACTTCAATCTGAGCAGCCCCGGCCGGGTTCACTTTGGACACTCGGGTCCTTTATTTGAGGTACACTGCCATCAGCCAAAACCTGATTTTAGCTCTTGAAACTGCGCAAGGGGCGGCTTGGCCCGCACCTGACCACACAATACAGTATAAAACTAAGGTAACGCTGACCACTCTTCATTGGCTTACAGGTTCTAAGAATCACAAAATCAGAACTGAGAATATGTATTATTTATTCCTAGAAATACTACAGAGCTTTAGTGAAAAAATGGTTACAAGATTTTACAATGATTTTAAAAGTACACACAAGATAAATGCAATTCAGAAATAAAAGGGAATAAAAGGGAATAAAAAAATGACAGAACTGTATCTTACACGTAAATACAAATTCTGGCGGGGGGGTCGCCACAAGAAATCAATGGTTGCTTCCAGCTCGATGCTGATCCCCAAGAAGTATTAGGTATTGAAAGTTACAGAGGTTTTATCTGCAGCCTCCCTCATCCCTCCCACCCTTGGGATTTTTAACCCTTCTCTTGCTGATCACTAGGGAATGTCCATAGATATGGGCCCTTTCACATGAAGAATTTGTCTGCTGTTTCCAAAGGGATTGATAACTGGCAGGCTTCACTGATAAGAGGTCTAACTGGGTGGGGGGACAAGCTCTCTCTTCTGGGCCATGGTTTATGAGGGGTCTCAGATCTGTATCTGGCATCCATCCAGGATTTCTACAGATGGTCAATCTGAGGGGATACAGACCTCAAACTCCCAGGGTCACCTACAGTTTATCATAATATAATAATCACAGGAGACATAACTTTACAACAATATCAGACATACATTGATCTCACATAATAATAATAACAGAAGGCATACTTTAATTTGATCGATCACCTGATCTGATCGTTACATGATAGACCTGTGTGGACATTTTCCTGTTTGGTTCACATGATAAGTCACTGATCCCACATCCTCGAGCACTGTATATGGCCCTTGCCAATGGGCATAAAGTCAGGGCCGGCACAACCACTAGGCAGGTCTAGGCATTTGCCTAGGGCGTCGGCCACTGGAGGGCCGCAGTACGCCCCTCGCACCCCTTGCAAAGGGGGTACCTGCTGCACCGTCTGGGGAGCGGGCAGGGGGGTCCATGCCTGCTTCTGACAGGAGCCTGCAGTGGTGTCCTTGCAGAGTGGGTACCTGCTGCGCTGTGTATAAAGCTGGCGGCGGTAGGGGGTCCCTGCAGTGAATAAGAAATAACTAGCGCTATCTGCCGGGCTTTGCGGTGGCACGGGAAAACAGGGTTTGAAAACACTGGCCGCACGCTGACAGCCAATCAGCATGCGGCCAGTGTTTTCAAAATAGAAGCGCTTCCCGTGCCGCCGCATAGCGCTAGTTATTTCTTATTCACTGCAGTCTTTATACACAGCGCCGCAGATACCTGCGCAGCAAGGACACCACTGCAGGCTCCCGTCAGACGCCAGCATGGACCCCCCTGCCTGCTCCCCAGACGGCGCAACAGGTACCCCCAACCCCCAGCACCGGGATGCCCCCACCCCGACTCACATGGGGCGCTGTGGTGCCTTGCACCGGCCCTGCATACAGTTTGCCCTCCCCTGTGGGTACCAGGAATAATACCTTTTCCCCAGGGTTAAAACTCAGTTTCTCAACCAAGACATCATAATGATGTTTCTGTCTAGACTGAGCCTGAATCATATGTGGTGCAAACTGCTGGAATCGCCTGTAGAGCTGGTGGATGAACATTTGGCTTTAGGATGTTCAGGATTCCCCTGGGCTGTCTGCCATACAACAACTCAAAGGGGCTGAATCCTGTAGAGGACTGGGGAACCTCTCGGATAGCAAACATCAGAAAAGTTAGGAGCTGGTCCCAATTCCTTTTGTCCTGGGCAACTGTCCTCCTGAGCATCTGCTTAAGAGTGTGATTAAAACACTCCACCACGCCATCGTTCTGGGGATGATACATTGAGGTGTGAATCTTTTTAACCCCAGCATCCGGTACAAGTTGTTCATCAGCCAGGACATACAGTAAAAGGAGTCTCCTGGTCAGTGAGGACCTCCTTGGGTATGCCCAGGTGGGAGAAGATCAGCAATAGTTCTTTGGCAGTGGTTGCTGTCTTCACATTTCATAGGGGAATGGCTACATAGTAATGGGTGGCATAATCAAGTAGGTCTAATATATACTTATGTTCAATGCTGACTTTTCCACCGGCCCTACAAAATCCATCCCACTCCTCAAAGGGAACAGAAATTACCAGAAGATGGATAAGGGGAGCTCTGTACTGGGGCTTTGGTGCAGTACACTGGCAGATGGAACACTCTTGGCAATGTGTACTTGCTACTGACGCCCAGATTACCGGCCAATAAAACCACTGCTGTAACCTCTGCAGAGTTTTATCCTCCCCCAAATGTCCTCCCCACAACTGTGAATGGGCAACTTCCAGGACCAGAGACTGATGGTCCAGCTCAACTTTCTTACCTCATTCCTCAACAACCCTATATATAATAAATCCTTCTCTACTATGAAATAAGAGCTGCTCCCCCTGGGTAAGAGCGACTTCATTTTCCCATTGTAAATACAATTGTTCTGGAAAGCATTTGCAAGATTCGGGTCTTTGCGCTGGTCTAGTCCGAAATCCTGAAGTGACATGACAGTTCTTAATGTTCTTTCATCACTTGCCTCCTCTGGGTGAGTCTGTTTTTCTGGGATTGATGTATCGACTTCACACAGAGAGTTGGCACCTGAAGGATTACTCGACCTTCTAGCCATGGAGCTGGAAGAGGAAGGCAGCTCCTCAAGTAGAACCGCCAACATTTCTGATAGGCCAGGGAAATCCAGCCCCAGGATCAAAGGGTAGGGTGAGCATGGGGCGATGGCCACCACCGCCCCTGATGTTGCACTGGAAATCACACTCTGGGGTACTTGCAGGTGGCACCATGTATACAGAGCACCTAAACCGCAGGTAATACCATGTTAACGCCTTTAGGGTGTGACTCCGCAGAAATAAATGACAAGTCACTCCCGGTATCAACCAGCTGCTGAATTGGCCATGCTGCGATCTGGAGGGCCAGCTGGAATCAGGAGGGCACAGACTGTAAGCTGGTCACCCCAGTTTTCCTGCTCCACACTCCATTGGCTCAAGCTGTTTTGTACAATCCTTCCATATGTGGCCCTGTTCCCTAAATTCATAGCAGACAACTAAATTTGGAGGTAGATGGATCTGGGGTCTTGGAATTGGTCAAGTCTCTCGGTCTAAGGGCTTGGCCATTTTCCCCAGGGCAGCATATCTCTCCATTGCAGCAGCTATATCCTCCATATTTGGAGGGTCAGCCTGGAGAACCCACTTTTGCATGCCTCTGTCTAAGACCCGCACACAGTGGTCTAGGACTATGGTCTCCACCACTTGGGCAGTCATATTCTTCTCCGGCTGAAGACAAGACCTCAGCATTTTTAGCAGTTCAGCCAGCTGAATTTGAGAATTCTCAGTGGAACTCCAACACCAGTCCTGGAACTGCTGGGCTTTGCAGGCCTTAGTTGCACCACTGTGACCCAGTATGACAGCTATAAGCTGTGAATAGGTACGTTTATTTTGGAGATCCCCCATCAAATATAGGGGCCAGTTTATTTGCCCAGGTATCCTCTGGCCATCTCAGGCATGTGGTTGTGCGCTCAAAGGTCCCCAGCAAGAGCAAAACTACCATAGGTGAAATAAGTACAGCTGCTATGGGGGCCAGAGCTGCAGGGGGCCCATCTTTGCTGTTTATATTATATGTTTTACATATATTTATCAGCATCAGTTTCTATTTCTATTTATTTTACAAACTTTTGCTATGGGGCCTATGAATATCTAGTTACACCCCTGGTCCCCAGATAGGCTTCTACATCATCTGAGGGACACATCTTTTGTAATAACCTAGACTCCTGGTGATGCTGTCGCAGGAGACCCACTTCATCATGAATCAGGTGCAGGGTTCTATGCTGAGCTTGTACTTGTGTTTGGAGAAGCTGCATCTGGGATTGTTGCCCTGCAGCCACATTAGTTAAGGCCCTTATCAATTCATCCATGGTGGATGGAACGCATAACTTCCAACATGACCCTCTCCAGGAGGGACACAATGCTCTGTTTCTGGACATCTCTCTTAATTTATGATTACCATCACCTGTGTTGAAACACCTTTCTCATCAATAAACCTATTTTACACAGGTGATAGCAATCATACTGTACATTAAGAGAGAAGTCCAAAACCAGAGCATTGTGTCCCTCCTGGAGAGGGTCATGCTGGGAGGTATGGGAATGGATGCATGGTATCTGAATCTTGCATCCCTTAACATACTGTACACCACCAAACCACAATTCAATAAACAAAACAAAAAAAAACTGTTACAAAGGTTTCTAACCAAACTAAAGGAAGTTTGTAGAGTCTATGGAGACTGTCACAGCAATGACTGTTCCTGCAGCCGCTAGGTTCCTGCTGCGCTTGGTGCCTCCAGCAGAAGGCCCCATGTTGGGTGCCACTTTGTATCAAATGACCTTTCTGTCCCCTATCCCAGTTCCAAGTGGTGGCACACCTGACCGGAGTCTACGGTCACTTGCCCAAGAAGGCCAATAGAGTTAGCGTAGGGTTTGCCGTGGCCATCCTAAACAGCGGTCCCGGCTGAGGGCTCTGCCCACCACCACTGCACGCACGTACCCACCACATTACACCTACCAATGGGTTTAAGGCAGCTAATAGAGTTGTTTTGTTAATGATATTGTCATTATCGCACACATCCTCCCCTCCATCAGTGTTAACATCATCATTTAACAGTATTAACTCATCTACACTAGAATACACCATTACAGATGTCTCTGCACTTTGATGTAACTGATGGCAAATGTCTTACTTTTGAAATTTGTAGTTCATATTTATGTTATACAGTATTATTAATTAACAATATTGATGATCTATTGCAGTGTATCCCTAACAGTGCATGTTTTCCAGATTTCCTAGTTGGTGCTCAAAACAGGTGAGTTTGGGTGTTTCCAGGCAACTGGAGCCCCCCCCCCCCCCCTCCCAGAATTTAACTATGGGTTTACAATTACATTTTTTTTTTCTGAATTTCAACCTGAGGTTTGCTGCAACTGTGTATCAAATGCATTCAGCAGTGAAAATTTAAAAAAAAATTCAGATGTCAATTGTAAAATAAGGCATAAAATAATTGCTTGATAGATGTTTCTAGTTACACTTTAAAAACCGTACCCATACAGGGGCCTTGTTGTACATACTTTTACTATAACAATGTCAAAACTCTGAAAGTTTATTATTAACCAGAAAAGAAAGAAAACTTTTCTTTATGACAGATGCGTACATTAATATCCCAGAGGAGTTTGCTTGAGCAATACTTTATTTTTCCCTTTAGGTTTTGCAGCGATATACGGTACTGTATAAATATAATCTTATCATCTACTGACGCATGAAACCGAGGCTGTGTGTTCTGGAGTTCCTTATGCAACGGATGGTGAGTTTATACTATGATAGAACTACAGCATTATATATTTAATACATAGAAATTACAGATATTTTCGGACCATACTTTGCAGGTAGAAAATGAGCTGTCAATACAGTTTGCTTTCTTTATTTAATAGATAACCCTTTACAATTTACATACATTAAATCAAAATTATCAGTTATAATAGCTGAAGTTGGAGAATAGGTAGTGTTATGCCCATTTCAGAATTTTGATTTGTTGTGCAATTATATATATGTAGGGGTTATTAACTAACCTCAACACATGCAGAGGTGCGCAGCATTCAATTATCCATGCCAGTTTGCGCACCTCGTTGTTCCTAATGAACTGCATTTACGGCAGTTCACTGGTCGGGAAAGATCCGAGCAGAATTAGGATGTAAAAGACATAAATAATTATATCCCATTCAATTATAATATGTACGGGGCTGGTAACTAGTATCTTTATAAGTCACACAAATGTTTGCTGAAGACACAACAGTAAATTTGAAATGGGTCCAAAGACAACTGATTGAGTAATTCTTGTAGACAACTTGAGTGAAGTTGCTAAACAAGAAATTAATTGGATGATAAGACCATCAATGAATGTGTGCATTATGGTGTCACTATTTGTATTTTTTTAACTCCCCCAACTTCTTAATCTCTCCCTAACCAAAGAATAACTCTATCTTTCCGGCAATTGCAGCATAACACTAACCTAACTAGTTATTTTTCAGCAGCAGTGAGGAACAATGAGAAGACCAGGGGGGACATCACAACAGCAGTGAGAAAACCAGAGATGACATCACAACAGCAGTAAGGAACAGTGGGAAAACCAGAGATGACATACCAACAGCAGTAAGGAACAGTGGGAAAACCAGAGATGACATCACGGGAGCAGTGTCGAAACAAGAGAAGACCAGAGGTGACATCTGATGAGGAAGAAAGGTGCAATGAGGAAATGTGGTCAGTTACCTAGGTAGTAAAGTTTAACAATCCCAGGTCCAATAAGTTCCACATTTCATAGCCTCTAGCTGTTTTGATCTGGAGGGATCCAAGAAGATTAATACTCTAGAGGGACCATGGTCGGTCTTAGAAATTAAAACGACAGTTATATATTGTCCTTTGTTCCCCACATTCAATCTGTCTCCAAATCATGTTACATGCATCTAAAAAACATATCCAAAATACGACCGTATCTCACACAAGACACTACTAAATCTCTTATCCATGCACTCATTATATCCCGCATTGATTATTGCAATAGTCTCCTAACTGGACTTCCCAAGAACAGACTCTCACCACTGCAATCCATTTTAAATGCTGCTGCTAGGCTGATCTTCCTTGCAAGACGCTCATCGTCTGCTGATCCGCTCTGCCAGTCCCTCCATTGGTTGCCTGTATATTACCGTATTCAATATAAAACACTTCTACTTGCATATAAAGCTATTAACCATACTGCACCAGCATATATCTCTGCACTTATCACACAATATCTCCCATCTCGACCACTCCGCTCTGCACAAGATTTGCGTCTCTCATCTGAGCGGATCACTAGCTCCCATTCACTATTACAGGACTTTCATCGGGCTGCTCCCATCCTATGGAATGCCCTTCCATGCACAATTAGACTCTCCGCTAGCCTCCAAACTTTCAAGCGTTCCCTGAAAACTCACCTCTTCAGGCAAGCCTATCATATTTAAGTTCTACATGCATAACCCTCCGAGGCACTTATGTATTATATAGCTTCCCTTCTGGACTTGTAACTTGTTGGGACTGCTATGCTATTACTGGTGCCTGTCCTTGTGTTTCCCTCCTATATCCCTATAGATTGTAAGCTTGCAGCAGGGCCCTCCTACCTCCATGTCTGTCTGTTGTTACCCAGTTTGTTTTATCACTGTTTACTATTGTAAAGCGCAACGGAATCTGTTGCGCTATATAAGAAACTGCAAATAAATAAATAAATAAATAAATATTGAGCAAAGAGTAATATTTGGAGATTGCTTTATTGGAATCCCACACATTTAGAAATTGACTTATTGCATAGATAAGAATATAGAGGAGAGCAGTAGTGCACCAGGTAATTTTATCGTATGATGGGATAATTGCAAAAGTTAAAATGAACTAATAAAATGTTTTTATATGTATTATTATCACAGCTATTGTTCCTACTGTATAGGATTTTCTGATTGGTCATTTTCTTTCCCAGTAGGTACATCTTATACTATGTTGAAATGTTATATATGTTAGTAGCTACAGTAGCACCATGACACAACTTTTCTACTATCCCTGTGTAGTTACAAATTAAATTATGTTTATACAAAGTTCCACAACTTTCGTGTTATGTGCCCGGATGGCACTGTGACGGAACTGGTCTCAGTGTGTCACTCTGTATCGCACAGCTGGCCTATCAGCAAGGGCGGATTGTCCATAGACCTTATAGAGAAGATCCCTAGTAGGACGTCATATCTGCGAGGCCACCTATCAACGAGTGTTATTTTTTAAAAGATGTGGCCCTGCCCACACTAGTGGCCCAACAACCCTTGGTGGTTTACAGAGCAGTGTAGGCTGCAAATACTCATTTAAGGCGGGTGCCAATCTATAGACATTGTGACATCTGTTGAAGGGACAGGAGTGGGATGTAACAAATTCTGGGGTATTTCTGGGCTCCACTGGGGGAGGGGTGGGAATACTGTATTTGTGATGTTTGGGAGAATATGATAATGAGTTGTTTGTCTGAGTGATGAAGGTTTTGGGGTCTGTGTTCAGTCTCAGTGGGGGAGGGGGGTATTATGTGAAATCTGGAGGTTTGTGGTTTGTTACAGCAGCTTAAAGGTCTGGGGGCCAATAGACTTCCAAGCATATTGAAACCTACGGCTTCAACCCAGGTGTAGTGATGTATTAATCCCACTTGTTTTGGTGTTGGTTCTGCCTACATTTGATTTGTTGTGGTCCACATGAGGCCACTTCTAGAAATTTTTCCAGGGCCAATTTTAGTTCCCAGTCCACCCCTTCCTATCTGGTGCCTACACAAGGTTCAAATATCACCTCTCTCCTTTGGAGTCATAGCTGGACTGGCCACATGGAACTTCTACAAAATGTGCATGTGTGCCACAAGCAGGGGGCACAAGCCCATCAGGCCAATGCTGACGCCTCCTGCCTGTTATACTCATGCACAGCGAGTAAGTCTCACAACCCAGTCTGACCCCATTTGAAGTTATCAGCAAGGCAGCAGTCCTTGTTATTGTCATTCCACATTTGGGGGGACACAGCTTCCCAAGACCTGGAGTGGTATATCCTCTTAAAAATAATGACATATGATACAGTAGATCCTTCTTGAAATTATGCAGACTAAAACAGGGCTGCAACCAGTGTGTGTGTGGGTTTGGGGGTGGGGGGTAACTGGGCATGTGCTCCAGTGGCGCATTTATAATGGGTGAAGTGTGCTTGGTTTACATGGGCCCCTGAATCATCAGGGGCCCACATCATGCACATGGCATCCATTGTTTAATACTTACCCGTGATTAAGGCAGCAGCGCTGCCGGAATCACCGAAAAAATGGCTGTGCCGCCATTTTTCTGGAGTTTTGTGCATGCGCAGTAGTGTCTAAGCCCTCTATAGCTCAGATTCTACTGCACTGTTCACTAGAGCAGCGCGGCAGTGGCCGGGAGAGAGGAGTAGGCCCAAGCAGAGGCTGCACATGGGCCTCCTCCTCTCTTAAAGAAGCCTCTGATGTGCCCCGATCACTGGATTTAAAAGGGCACCATGAAGCTCACTGCCTTGCCCTATGTGCCAAAAATGGTATTTCCGGCCCTGACTAGGATATATAAAATTATTGATTACATTATATTTCAGAATTATGTATCTTGAGTCACTTACCCATGAGAGATGTCAGTCTTTTTAGCACATCATTTCCTAAATTCCAAGAAATGTTATTTTCCTTTTACAGATTGATACCATGTCTGATTTCCACCGATCATGTGACACTGACGGAGTTATAAGGGAAGAAGTGATTCATTACTGAACTAAGCACCTGCAGCAGCACACAGGGGTGGATGACAGGTGCTTTATCTAGCCTAACCTTGTCCAGATTTTAGCTATTTAGTATCAACCTACTGTAACTATTGGAATTTGTTTTTCCTTCTTTTTCCTTTCCGGGTTTAAAGTGGTCCTGGAGAGGTGGTGGAACTCATTTTCCTCTGCTACCTAATTCCTCCATTAGGCAGAGCCAGGGCCAGTGGTAGGGTTTTTGGTTCCCCCATGCAAACTACAATGCTTTACTGAATTACTCTACAGGGCCAAGGTGGAGGTTGTGTATATATGTGTGTATGTATGTGTGCATAACAGGGAAGGAGCATGAGCGCCAGATTCTGGAGGGGCTAGAAGGCAACTCAAAGGGTTGGCAGCATCAGTGGTTAAATCGGGCCAGCTTTACAACCTGTATTAGTAGGTGGAACTGGTTCTGCCTCCACTTTGGCCTGGATCTTAGAATTGCCTGACAAGTGCACCGCTTCCTGGATGAGGGCTGCCCAGCTGCCACAGCTCTGTATTTTGCATGGGAGTCAATATGGGGCATATTGGAGGGAAACCATGGGGTAAAATGGGGTGGAAATGTGTGGTTTCGATCGGATCTCCATACAAAGGCTTGATAGTAATTGGCCTCTCACTATCAGGAGATTATCATTATTATTATTATTATTATTATTAACAATTTCTTATATAGTGCAGAATTTTCCGTTGTGCTTTACAACAGTGATAAAACAAACTGGATAGTTACAGGAAGTTATAGAGGTAGGAGAGTCCTGCTCGCAAGCTTATGGTGCCCATACACTATGCGATTTTGGGCCAAATTCACCAGATTTCGGCACTTTGGGCCAATACATTGGGTGAAATCGGCACAAAATTGCATATGTGTGACATCAGATCCGATGCGTGGACACATGCGCACCGGACCAGATCAGGAGGTCAGACATACAGCGCATAAGATCATGTCCGAACTTGTATCTGGGCGGCAGGTGCTGAGCGCTAAACTGAATGTGAATCCTCCTGTAGTTCACCTGCTCTGTCCATCTATCAAAATACAGCAAGGTGCGGGAGGAGGTGAATTTCTGTTCTATGAAGTCGAGCTCTCTCTCTCTCTCAGCCAATCAAAGGCCGACCAGTCATTTTACAGGTTATTTTAACATACTAATACCTGCCGCTGCCCGTCCTGATCACCGCCCGCTAGTGCTCAGCACCCATGGCCTGCCCCACTGCTCCTCATTGCATGCTGCAGCTCCCAGGTTACATGTGATAAATCGCATGCGATTTATCACATGTAAAAAATGGCACATCAAGTGTCAAATTGTATGTGAGCCTCCCAGAGAGCTGCCGAGCAGCTCAGAGGAGAATCGGGTCAGACTTGTCCTTAGGACAAGTCTGCCTAATGTATGGGGGCCTTTACACTCCTATAGAGAAATAGGCATGGATGGTCCACCAGATTGCAAAGGTACTTGGTAGGCTGGAAATCTTTTTTATGAGGGTTAAGAGGGGGGTTCTGAAACTTGATAAACTGTCTGAAGAGATACGTTTTCAGGGAATGCTTGAAGATTTGGAGACTAGAAAAGAGTCTTACTGTGCATGGGAGGAACTTACACAGAGTGGGTGCAGCCCAAAGAAAGTCCTCCAATTGTAAATGGGAGCAAGTAATGCTTGTGGCTGAGAGATGTACTGTAGATCTTCTGAGGAGCAAGGCAGTTGCGTTGGGAGATATATTGAGATAACAGAAGATGTTTGTAAATAAAAGTATTTTATATTGAAGATGGTAGAATGCAGGTATCCAATGAAGTGACTGACAGCGGTTTTGCAGATGATAGATGTCTGGCGAGGAAGATCGGCCTCTCAACTGCATCGAGGATGGATTGTAGTGGTGAGAGTCTGTATTGGGGAAGACCAGTAAGAAGATTATTTCCGTAATCAATACAGGAGATGATGAGAAGATGGATTAGAATGTGTCTTGTGTAAGGTACAGTATGGTTTTATAACAGATATGTTTTTTATATGCATGTGGCATGATTTTGAGACAGATTGAATGTGGGGAACAAAGGAGAGTCAATAATGACATCCAGGCAATGAGCTTGTTGGGTAGCATTGTCGTATCTTCAACAGTGATAGAGATATCAGGTTGGTATCTACTATTGGTCCATGGACATATAATTAATTCTGTTTCTGAAATATTCAGCTTGAGGTGGGGAGATGGCATCCAAGATGAAATGGTAGAAAGGCCCAAGGACAAGGACCAATACAGATGGTGACAGATGGTGACAGGTCCAGGGAGGATAGGTAGAGCTGAGTATCATACACATACAGATGATGATGAAATCCATAAGAGCTGATTAGGTTTCCAAGAGATGTGGTGTTGCCTGAGAAAAGCAGAGGGCCTAAGACTGAGCCTTGAGGTTCCAACTTGAGGTAGCAAAGAGAAGGTGGAATTAGAGAAATGAACACTGAAAGAGCGATTACGTAGGTAGGATGAGAACCAAGAAATGGTTGTGTCCTGGAGACCTTGGGATTTTAGTGTTTGCATGAGAAGAGAAGAGAAAGGACAACATTGTCATATTATAGTACACTGCGATCAGTCATGTTTAGGACAAGAACCTACATCACCAATATATCTACATTTTACTGCACAAGTAACATATATCTTCTGATAATACATTACATTATTATTGTCTTACAGACTGCGGACAGGATCTCATGGAGAACCACACGTCTATTAAAGAATTCCATATTGTGCCATTCTCCATGAATGCCAGTGCTAATCCCCTTATTTTGTGTATTTTTCTCCTAATATATATGTTTGGAGTCCTGGTGAATATGGCTATAATCACAGTGATATGTCTGGATTCACATTTACACACCCCCATGTATCTGTTTCTCTGTAACTTGTCCTTTGTAGACATGTGCTACACAACAGTAACTGTCCCCAAACTGCTGGACATATTACTATCTGGGAGTAACACAGTGTCCTTCCCACAATGCTTCACTCAGGTGTACTTCTTCTTCATAGCTGCCAGCTCCGAGGTCATACTGTTATTTGTGATGGGGTACGACCGGTACATCGCCATCTGTCATCCCTTACACTACCACCAGATACTGAGGAAGAAGGTCTGTATCCTGCTGGTGGCTATGATCTGGCTATGCGCATGTCTAAACTCAATGATATTTTTAGTTTCAATCCTTAAAATGTCCTTCTGTCATTCTGTCACCATCCATCAGTTCTTCTGTGATGCTAAAGCTCTGAGTGACATCTCCTGTTCTGGCTCCGGCATGTTCTATATAGTGACCTATGTTAACATAGTGTTCTTTGTAGGTTGCCCAGTCATGAGCAATGTGGTGTCATATATAAACATCATCACTGTTATACTTCATATTAAATCAAGGGATGGAAGAAGAAAAGCTTTCTCCACCTGCTCATCCCACCTCACCGTTATGATCATCTTCTACAGTAATTGCATGTGCGTATACTTGATGCCACCATCGGACCAACCCATTGTCCTAGAGCAGATATTGACTGTTTCCTACACAACGGTGATCCCCATTGTAAATCCTCTCATTTATAGCCTACGCAATAATGAAATAAAAAGAGGTCTTCGGAGGTTAGTTCATACTTAGTATATTTTCCATATATACATAGATCAACTCTACAATCTACGGTAATCACTGGCCAGGCTAATGTCATTTATATGTTTCATTAAAAAAAACCAGCAGTGCCCATTGGGCAGGAATTATTGGTTCCTAAGCTGTAGCTGTACAATGGAACAAACAGTGGTATTGTTGTGTTGCATTGTCCTATGCATGGGATCAGATGCTGACAGTTATAGAAACACCTTCTATCAGATCCTGGCTGATGGGAATCATGGTTTACCTGCTGGCCCTTGAACATACAATATGACATGTTGAGTTTAGGAAGACATCATCCAATCCCCCGTCTCTCAGCTTCCAACAAAATATTCAAAGGTAGTGGGTGACCACCATTTGTCTAGCCAACATTCATGTACAATTACCTGCACATTTCTCCTCCAGAATGAGGTAACACATCATTTGTCCTATGTATTTGTCAAGCTATGTTGTAGATATACCTTCAACCTGATCATTGTAATGTTCATGTTCATGTCTTAAATAATTCCCCAGATTGATACTTTGTCACTCTCCAAGGCTTAGTACATCTTACCCACTGTATTAGACATGGCATATAATAGAGCCACATCCATTGCTTAGGAACAGCCTCTATTTTCCTGTTCTAGGGACCACTGATTTTCCGAACCTTGAGACCAAAAAGTTGCAGCCAAACCAGGACAAGGCTGTACCTTCTTGATATCCATCTGGAGACCAGAATCTGAAATCTTTTATCCTAGGAAGGGAATTTTATCCTGTTGGCAGGGGAGGGCTGGGCCGGGGGAGCGGGGTGCCATATGCCCCCCGGGCCGGTAATGTACTGGGCTTGGCTGACCCCCACTGCCGCAGACGCCGCCTCCGGGTCCAGCCGCAAAAAAGCAGGCTTCCTAGCGGCTCCAATGTAAAGTGACGGCCTCTTCAAAAATGGCCGCCGCCTTGGAGGAGACAGACACTAGAGGTACTGCCATACCTCTAGTGTCCGTCAGAGGATAATAGCGCGGCCAGCGCTACCCGGAAGTGTGGATTCGTGTACTTTAGGGTTGGGGAGGAGACATCGATGGGAAGAGGCTGGGGATGTTTGAGCAGGGCAGCAGCAGGGGCAGAGTCTATATAACCCTAGCACACAGTGCATGGCCCATTCCTCTCCTCAATATTGTCTCCTCGTCAAAGTGCAGACAAAGTGTGCAGTGGGTCCCTCTTCTCTTTTATGGCCTTCCAGCTCCTGATGCCTGTCTCTATGCCACCTCCACCTATTACCATGCCCTCATCAACCTGTCTCCATGCCCCCCATGCCTGTCCCCATGACCACCCTGCCTCTGTCTCCATGCTCTCTATGTCCCCTCTGCCTGTCTCCATGACCCCTCTGTCTCCATGACCCCTCTGCCTTTCTCCATGCCACCCAGGGGTGGATTGGCTTGCTGGGACACCATGCCAGCCAAACGAGCGCACAGCGAATGGATGTGTACGCTCACACATCCATTTGCACAGTGGCCGTGCAAATATACATATATTCGCCAATACGCATGCGCAGAGCCACACAATCATTGTTCCCCGCAGCTAATTCACTGCAGGCCGATTGAACCGGAATCAGGCCCTTTTTGTACATGCGATTAGTACATTTTGCCCACTTCTTGAAAGTAACACTGTTGTGATTTAACACTTTTTACATGACCTTGGTCTTGTAACCTCATCATTTTGCTGCTGCTGTTCTTCTTCTTGCGCTTTTCCTCTCTTTAGGTCACTCACCAGCTGAATTGCAAATGACCCAGGCAGTGGCGGCTCGTACCTCACAGCAGGAAGGGGACTGCCGCCGTCGCCTGTAATATGATGACAGGTGTCGGGACTGGCGCACGTGCAGTACAAACCTCTGTTTGTATGGGCTGCGATGGCAACAGCTCATAGAAGGGATATCATGGTACTGGGGCCTGTATTACACAGACGACAGGCACTGGGACCAGCGCATGCGCAGTACCGACATAGGCCCTTATTCTGATCGGTGCGGATATTCCCGCTTGCGTACGGCCCGCCGATGTTTATCGTCTGCGCATGTGCAGAGGTCAATCTGCGCATGTGCAGGCGATTTCGCCGCATGGATTCTTTATACGCCGCACAGGGGGCGTAGAGGGGCGTGAGGGGCTACTTAGCCTCATTACCCTATGCATACGCCCCCCGTTTCATGGGCGTTCCCATGCAAACGCGGGGCGTATGCATGGTAATGAGGCCGTGACGCGTGGGTACGGGGCGGGCATCTGACATCGCCGGATGTCAGCTGCCCGCCCCCATACATGATTTCACACGGACAAGTGTCCGTGTGGTCTTGTGTTGCGGGACCTGGTGGAGCGTGCGGCCCTGCATTCGATGTTCGGCGACCATCGAATGCAGGGGCAGCTCCCAAGACGGAGGAGGCGTATCCCCGTCCAATTTCATGCGGATCGCCACATATCCGCGTACGGACGGCAGGTGGCGATCCGTATGGAAGGCGGGGATTCGCCTGCACGGTTGCGGCCGCATATTCTGATCGGGCCGCACTGATCAGAATAAGGGCCATAGTTACTGCGAATGCGCAATCTTGGGCTGCATCTGGCCCTGCAGCCCATAGGTAAAAACCGCCACTGGACCCAGGCATTGACTGCAGTCATGTCCAAAATATTTTAGAAGACATGCATAAGCTATCTCCTACAGGCAACCATAGTGGTCTATTTATGAGTAATTTGGTCAGTCATGTCCATCTCCTACTTTGTGGCCATATTAAAAAGTAACTGTTTCTGGTCTCTACTTTCCTTCTTTGCTCTCTGCTACATTAATATAACAGTTACAATGTTCTTATCTTACGCAGTTAATGTGTATTCTCAGTTAGAGTCTTCATCCATCAAAGATTTCTTGTTTATCCTTCCCACCAATGACAGCGTCCCAGTTTGTTTGTCAACACAGAAATGTTTTAGAATTGGCTCCTTGAGGTGAAGAATGACTTAGTCTCCTAGTGGCTGATTGTCCAGATGGACGTCCCGGGAGAGGATCATTAGGTTGACCAGAATTCAGTTGACAGGCATTGGGTCAACCCCATATGGTCAACATGGACATGGTTGACATGATTAATTGGTTGACATGAAAAAGTAGACACCTGAAAAAGTCAACAATTTTTTGGTGTCATTTTGTATGTTGAACCATGTACAAGCCAAATGAGTGATAACATGTACCCTTGCTTCACTCATCGAGCTCCAGATAAGGTGCCTCGCTCTGCTAACACCGCAATCAGCAGAGATTTCTACTCCCAATCATGGTCCACACGGACAGGAAAAGAAGGAGAAAATGAAAAGCCTTGATTTGACTATATGTGTGTCAACCATTGTTATGTTGACCATTTAAACCAGGGGTGTCAAACTCAAATTCATCGGGGGCCGCATCAGCAGTTTGGTCACCCTCAAAGGGCCGGTTGTATCTGTAGGACTATGTGTCCACTCTTTATTATCATAAATTATTGTCACTGCATTCAATTATTGTATACTCAGCAGTAGCATTTCCCTCCTGCTATTGCTGTGAACTGCAGTGCATTAGGGCACACGCTGCCTGCACAGGGGGGCAGCACTCAGTCTTAGGGCATATGTCCTGCTTATTATCATGGGACACAGCAATTAATGATGGGCTGCAATGTGCCAGTGCACACACACACACATAGGCAGAGAGTTTGACACTTACCCGCTCTGATGCATTCACTCCAGTCTGAGCTGCTCCACCACCAAGGACACAGCTGCGCTCTCACACAGGCGCATTTCCCCCTCCCTCCTGTGAGTAGCGCTCCTCGCACTATCTATCCAGGAGTGGGGGGCAGCGTGCTCCCGGTCACTGTGCAGTGCACACTCAGCAGTAAGTGACCTGGAGCGCACAGCAGCAGCAGCACCATTCACCACGACGGACCTGCTCTTTCCTCTCTCCTATACAGCAGGTGGGAGCGGAGGAGGGGTTGACGACCGGCGGCACTGCGCTAGAGGGCAGACGTTCTCTGTATTGGCAGAGTGTCTATAGTACGTGCAGGGTGGTTGTTAGACGACACACTCTGAAGATATAACCAACTGAAGGATTTATTCAAGTGGCAGGCTTGTAGGATACAACAGTACTTATGCAGTTAACTTCAGGCAGTAATACAACTGGTACTGTACATTGGCAATCACAGTGTCTGGTTGTTACTTAGCTGTAGCGTCTGGCTTATGCAGGGTTAATGGCTATTAGCTGGTTTACGCTGGCGGTATCTCTCCCAGTCGTCGCTGCTGCCAATGATGATGAATCTCCCTGTGCTAAGGTCACGCTGGTAACGGGATTACAGCGGGGCTTGCTCTTACGCGCTCCGGTGCACGTGGAGCTACAAACAGCATGGATGGAGTCACACACGCTCTCTCTGAGGCACACACTACGCGGGGACTTCCTAACAGGAAAGGGAACGCTGCCAGCAGGGTCAAGGGTCTCTGCCCTGCTATTCGCTTAAGCGAGCTGTCACTCAGGGTCACGCCTAGCTACGTTGCTGCAAGGGGACAAGGCAGACTGTGAGCCTTACACTAGACAGTGTATGGAGACAGGCGCTGAGCGCTACAATCTAACACTCCCCCTCGCTCAAGGCTGTCTTCGGCTACATAAAAGAACTTAATACAGTGCTTTGTCCTTTTGTGATTCCTGTAACCGAAAACATGGTTAGAGAGAAGAGACATTTAGAACATCAAAATTTCAAATCAACATTTTGAACTTAGACAAGTCCACAGTCCTTCACGAACTTAATAAGCAAGTTTGACGACAGTCCTTTAGTGAGCATGTCAGCAACATTCTGTTCACTTGCAATGTATTCAACATCGATGGACTTGTTCTCCACTAGTTCTCTGATGAAGTGGTGTCTTATCGCGATGTGCTTCGACCTTCCATGATGCTTGGTGGTGCAGGAAAGATCTATTGCTCCCCTGTTGTCACATGCGATACTGATAGTCTCTTCTTCATAAAGTAGACCTAACTCACACAAAGTCTCTTTGATCCAGAGTGCTTCTTTCGATGTCTCTGTAAGAGCCATGTATTCGGCCTCAGTTGTTGAGAGAGCAACGGTTGGTTGTTTTCTACTCGCCCAACTAACTGCAGCTCCGGCCAGTGTGAACAGGTAACCGGTGTGGGAACGACGATCATCTTCATCTGCTCCCCAGTCGGCATCGCAGAAGACTTTCAAATTTGAATTGCTTGTCTTGGCGAATTTTAGTTTCAAGGAACTTGTACCTTTTAGGTATCTCAGGATCCTCTTCACTGCGATCCAGTGTTGTCTTCCAGGATTTATTGCAAATTGGCTCACCCGACTGACTGCATGAGTGATGTCTGGACGGGTTCCAATACTTGCATACATAAGACTTCCAACCACGTTCTTGTAAGGAACATCTTGCATTTCCTCTGCTTCTTCTGGTGTGGTTGGTGACATACCTTTTGTAATCTTGATGCTTTTGTCAATTTGTGTATTTACTGACTTGGAGTCTGCCATTCCATACTTCAAGATTGTTGCCTCGATGTACATTTGTTGGTCGACTGTGACTGTTCCCTTTTGCAAGTTTTGAACAATTCTCATGCCCAACAGATGATTGGCTGGACCTAAGTCTTTCAACTTGAATCTCTGTTTTAGTTGATCTCTCACACTTGTAATGTGATCTTCGTGACCTGCCATAAGTATATCATCCACATAGACTGCTATGATGAACAACTTTTCTCCTAGAGTTTTGTGATAAAGGCAGTGGTCAGTCTCTGATCTAATAAAATTCATTTCAAGTAGTACTGTGTCCAATTTTATGTACCAGCAACGACCACTCTGCTTTAGGCCGTATATGGATTTCTTCAGAAGACACACCTTTTCTGTCTGAAGTTCATCCTCATTATAATGATCTGGCGATTCCATGTAGATTTCTTCAAGTAGTTCTCCATTTAGGAACGCTGAGTCGAAGTCTAGTTGGTATAGCAGTAAGTCTTGTAAGGTGGCGACTGCAATTACTAACCTGAGAGTATTATACCTCGCAACAGGTGAGTATATCTCCCCATAGTCAATTCCGGATCTCTGTGTGTATCCCTTAGCAACAAGACGGGCTTTGTAACGGGCAACTTCTCCGTCTGAATTTAACTTCTTGCAGAAGACCCACTTGTTCTTGACTGTCTTGCGATTGCTTGGCCTATCTACTATGGTCCAAGTATCGTTCTCTCTCAGTGCTGATAGCTCTGTGTCTATTGCAGATTTCCACTTCTCCCAATCACTGCACGCTTTCGCTTCTTGAATACTCTGAGGTTCACTGAAAACAATATTCGCATATTCTTCCTCATATCTTCTGGCTGGTATGCCCTTGTTCCTTCTTATAGAAGCTCTGTTTGTTGGTTCGCTTCCTTCACTTACGCCATTCTGTTCAGGCGTATAGGCCATCGTCAGCTGATGCTTTATGCCATGCCTTTTTAGGAAGTCGGTTACTTCTCCATTTTCGTACTCTCCCCCATTGTCGGATCTCAGGACCTTTAGCTTTAGGCCCGTCTGAGTTTCCACTAGGTTCTTGTACTCCACAATTTTCTTGACCACCTCACTTTTCTTCCTTATGAAGTATACGTGTGTCATTCTTGTGGCGTCATCGATGAGAGTCATGAAGTACTTGTAACCACTGGTTGACTCCTCTTCCATTGGTCCGCACACATCTGTGTGCACCAGAGCTAATTGTGATTCTGCTCTGCCTGCTGACTTGGGAAATGGGTTGCGGGTCTGCTTGCCTTTTATGCAACTCTCGCACACAGGTCTTCCGGTGTCTTTCACTGTGATTCCTGTTGCCATCCCATCAGCTAGTTTCTGGACATTATCATATCCTAAGTGTCCCAAACGTCTGTGCCAGAGTTCCATCGACTCATTTTCAGCAGAGGCTGCCAAAGCTACGCATTCATCTGTGTCTAGGACGTATAGTTGGTTGCATCGGGTTGCTGAAGCTATTACAGTCCCTCTTTCATTATGCACCATACACCTGCCCTTTGCAAACTGGACTCTGTAGCCTTTTGCCTCGAGTACGCTGATAGCGATGAGGTTACTTCCCAATTCTGGTACATACAGGACGTCTTGAATATCTGTGACTACTGTCTGTCCCTCAATTCTTAGCCTCACTGTGATTGTCCCAACATTTGATGCAGTAAGGACCTTTTCACCAATCCCGGTAACTGTTGTGGGTGTACACTGTGTTAAAGAATTGAACCACTCCTTGTTGCAGCTGAAGTGTCTAGAGGCTCCCGAGTCCATGTACCAGAGGTCCCTCCTTGGCTTGTCTGTTACATTCAGTGCTGACTCGTTCTTCTTGTCATGCCGCTTGTGCATGCCACTAGTGTTCTTCATCCTGCATTCTGAAGCCTTGTGCCCTACTTTGTGGCACACATAGCATTTGAATGTGCATTTCTTGGGTTTCGCACCCTTTGCTACTAAGGCAGAACCCTCAGCCATGGCATCCTTGTGGATTCTCTCTTGGAACTGTAGTAGCTTGGCTCTCACAACTTCAGTTGTAAGCTTGGTTTCATTTGACTCTAGTGCGACAACCAGAAAGTCAAATTCTTCTGTCAAGTTCTGCAGCATTACCATCGCCACTTCTTCCTCATCCACTTTTGCTCCTACACATGCCAATTGCTGAGCTATCGATAGTATCTTATCAATATAATCGTTCATGTCCTTGCATGCATTCAGCTTTGTTCCATACAGTGTGCGTCTCAGACTTATCCTTCTCATTAAGCCTTTATTCTCATAAGCACCTTGTAGAGTTGTCCACATGTCCTTAGCGGACTCCTTCCCACAGATAGTAGAATAAACATGCTGCTCCACAGCCAGGCCTATTGTGCCAATGGCCTTGTCTACCTCTTCTGGGTTTGGACTATCTCCTGGAGCTATTGTGACTTTCCATAGCTTCTCCCTCTTGAACTGCATTTCCATAGCGAACTTCCATGTAGTATAATTCTCTGAGCCTTTGAGCTTTGGAAAGTTCATGCTATGCCCTGTACTGTGCATTCTCGTTAACTCTTTCACAAATGGCAATTCAGAAATAATTCCTTTGTGTTCTTTTATGTACTGCGCTAGCACTTTGTCTTTAGGGGGTTAATCTTCGCGCACGTGACGTGCTGGGCCCATAACCTATTGGCAGAGTGTCTATAGTACGTGCAGGGTGGTTGTTAGACGACACACTCCGAAGATATAACCAACTGAAGGATTTATTCAAGTGGCAGGCTTGTAGGATACAACAGTACTTATGCAGTTAACTTCAGGCAGTAATACAACTGGTACATTGGCAATCACAGTGTCTGGTTGTTACTTAGCTGTAGCGTCTGGCTTATGCAGGGTTAATGGCTATTAGCTGGTTTACGCTGGCGGTATCTCTCCCAGTCGTCGCTGCTGCCAATGATGATGAATCTCCCTGTGCTAAGGTCACGCTGGTAACGGGATTACAGCGGGGCTTGCTCTTACGCGCTCCGGTGCACGTGGAGCTACAAACAGCATGGATGGAGTCACACACGCTCTCTCTGAGGCACACACTACGCGGGGACTTCCTAACAGGAAAGGGAACGCTGCCAGCAGGGTCAGGGGTCTCTGCCCTGCTATTCGCTTAAGCGAGCTGTCACTCAGGGTGACGCCTAGCTACGTTGCTGCAAGGGGACAAGGCAGACTGTGAGCCTTACACTAGACAGTGTATGGAGACAGGCGCTGAGCGCTACAATCTAACACTCTGGCTTGTAGGCTGCCGCGCATGTGCTGAAGAGGCGGCTTTCTTGTTTAAAAAAAAAAATCGAGAATAAAAGGTGAAGGCTGGCGGCGGCTGCGCGGGCACATGAAGAGGTCTGGCGGGCCGGATTTGGCCCGCGGGCCTTGTGTTTGACACCCCTGATTTAAACCTATTAACTTTTTACATGCTAATGTTTTGGCAATGTCAAACTTTTGTACCTATCGACATAAGACATGTCTTACAAAAACCAGACTAATGCTGGCCACACATCAAACCAACTTTCCTCCAACCATCCAACTAGTTGCTTGGATGGAATAAAAATATGGTACTGGATGAGAGCAAAGGACAATCAGAAATGTGCTCACAAACTCAGTAAAATAGACAAAAACATTCATTCTAATTGTTTAAATCAAACAGGTTCAACTACAGTACCGTGTCTGAGCGACAGTTTTTGTCCTTTTCCAGATTTTGGGAGCAAATTTCTGAAGTAAATATTACATTGCTCTCATCCAGTACCATATTTTTATTCCATCCAAGCAACTAGTTGGATGGTTGGAGGAAAGTTGGTCTGATGTGTGGCCAGCATAATTACTTCTTACTGAGATACAGAAGGGCATTGCAGATATACTTAGCTGCTACGTCTACAGTAACACAGTATATGAGTCCATATTTATTGGGCTTGTATGACACGGTAAAGAGGAAGACATCTTCCCACAAACCTTTACCAGACATGCACGAAATTCTCAGCTGGTAGGCCTTCAGCTAAATCTAAGGAATCAGAGAAACTCCAAAATTCTGTCACTTAGCATTGTATCTTTGATTAATTTAAGCCCCAAGGTAGAACCATAGATCATCTACATATATAACATTTCATACAAACACCCCACGCATACATTGTGGTGATCATTGTCTCCATCTCCTTGAGTGACACTACCCAATTGGTTTTTAGTTCTATCTGAGCATTTGAATCTGTGTGTCCTCATCACAAGCATACATTGTGGGGCCTTCTTGCTCCTTCATGACATTATAAGCAGCCCTTTCGGTACTTGTGGAGTATCACGGCTCCCACGATGGGCATCGTATGCCAAAAAAATCGCATTGCATGCGATCGCATCGCATGCGATCGCATACGATATTGCACAGAAAAGCATCCAAATGCATTGGAATTAGTATTAAACATGTTCAAGGCCCCCAACTGGCATTTTTGAGGCTGTACCACCCCCACTATCAACGCAAACCCGAAGTGTGGCGAGCGCAGCGAGCCCGCGAGGGGCGGCGGTACGCGTCCTACGACCTTTTCATACCCCCACTATCAACGTCGGCGTGGAGTTGAGAATAGAAAGTGTGGCGAGCGCAGTGAGCCACCGAGCCCGAAGCGTGGCGAGCGCACGCGGATACCTTCACAGGTATCCGCGTCCCCTCACGGGCTTCACAGGTGTCCACGTCCCCTCGCCGGGCTCGCTGCGCTTGCCACGCTTCGGGCTGGGTGGCTCGCTGCGCTCGCCACACTTTCTATTCTCAACTCCACGCCTATGTGGATAGTGGGGGTATGAAAAGGTCGTAGGACGCGTACCGCCGCGGTTCGCGTTGATAGTGGGGGTGGTACAGCCTCAAAAATGCCAGTTGGGGGCCATTGAACATGTTTAATACTAATTCCAATGCATTTGGATGCTTTTCAGTGCAAAGTCGTATGCGATCGCATACGATCAAATCGCATGCGATGCGATCACATGCGATGCGATTGCATACGATTTTGTCAAAAATCGGCCAAAATCGGTAAAAAACGTATCGCATCGCATGCCATCGCATGCCACTATATATGGCATGCGATGGCATGCGATGGGAGCCGTGATACTCCACAAGTACCGCCCTTTCTCCCAGGGCCACCGACACGGGGGTGCCAGGGATACAGCTGTCCCAACTGTTTACCGGGGCATGGGCAGCTGCCCACAGTGGCATGGCACCCACACACCCCGCACCCACACAGTATCACCCACCCGGCGCCGGCGGCCAGGCATGCACAATACACAGTGCAGCCTGCAGAGCGCTGAGCCTAGGATACAGAGGGGCTCGGCACTCTGCAGGCTGCACTGTGTGTGCAGTGAGTCCCAAGTCCTGGAGTGAGAAGATGCTGCGCCGCCGCCACCACTGGTAAGTAATAGTAATGGGGGGGCGGGGTGCAGGCGCGTGAGGGGGGGTGCCGCTGGGGGCCCGGGCTGAAGGTCAGTCCCGGGCCCCAACATTACTAGTGGCGGCCCTTCTTTCTCCAGATGATGATAAGATACTGTAGTTACTGTATATCCTGCTCAGTTCAGTCTCTGGCTGCCATCTTCACTGCTGATGTATTTATTTTAGCCAGCTAGGCTGGCTGAGGTGAGGACTGTGGTACATCGGCAGTCTCGTTCTACCACACTAACTACTGTATGCCTCACTCATATTATATTCTTTATCTTCACTTGAGTTTGGCACAAATCACATCACTTTTTGAAGTCTATAGAAATGCCAAGGCGGAGGCCGATTTAGACCTCATGGGGCCTTAGGAAAAATACCGGCTTGGGGCCCTCCTCTTAGCACTATATTTTTGCTGCTGATAAAGGCCACATCGATAGAGTACCTTGTGTGTGCATAGTCTACCGATAAATGCTCAGCTAAGTGAACATCGGTATTGCTTACAAATCTGAATAAGGCCCTTGGTCTTTTTTAGAAGTAGGCGTAATACCGGTGTCACAGTCAACTGGCTGCCCTCATACAGTGGATGGTCCAAAATGTATTTATTCTATCAAATGGACTTTGGGAGTGTGAGCAGGTACACGTGATCACTGAACAAAGAATAGATTGTTCTCTAATGGGGTGTACACACAGGCCGATCTGGCAGCTGTCGATATATGATTCAATAACAACAGCCGCTGGGACCCGATGGGGTGCCGGCATCGGCCGGGAGGGAGGGACGGCACATGGGGGGGAAGCGGGGATGGTGCATTGAGCAGCATGACACTGCTTTGGAACTAGCCTGCCAAGTCTATGTCTGCTTTCTATCCAAAGGCTGCGTGGCCGCGCATCGAAATGCAACTCTGCATCGAATGCTGCAATTCAGGGTCACTTTCAATTCAATTTGGACTATGAATTGCACCGTGTGTACAGGGCATTAGGTACAAATTCACATAGCACATAAGACACAGATACACTGTAATAAATCTATATTTAATAATAATCAGAGCATTGTCATAGATAAATACATAAAAAAAATTCCAAGAGTATTGTATCGAAAATATAGGCCAGGATTGAATCTTCCCCCCGAAATTGCCGTTTCCCTTGGCAGTCTTGATGAGTCACTGATGGGTGAGCTCTGGAATTCTGGGCCTTTTCAAATGAAGTCCAATATGGTTTGAGAAATCGCCTATCATAATCACATCTTTAGCTTCATATCGTTGAATACGATGGGTGAGATTTAATAGGATGAGAGATTCAAAAAGTGAGAGATTTGGTGAGAAATCTCCAGTTTTTTAAAACGCCAATCATTTACACTGTAAAATCAAACTGGTTTTGCAATGTAAATGATTGCCGCTTTAAAAAAAACCTGAAGATTTCTGAATCTCTCATCCTATTAAATCTCACCCAGTATATCATAAGTGTACACAGCTTATACCATCTGCTTTACCCCCAACCACTATCTGAAGTTAGTTACTTATTTAATTAACTCTTAAGTAAGTTGAACTATAAATTTTTGTATATTTTACGTATTCAAACTTTTGTTCTTAAGAAAGCTGTCTTTAAAGTTTATTATTATATTTGAAAAAGTCAATAAAATGACATAAGAAGCAACAGATATATAGACATTGTAAAATATTCACAATTCATAAAAAAAAGTCTACACATTAATAGAATTTAAAATACTTTTGTATAAATTACCAAACCCCTGAAAGTATATACAGTAATTAACCAGATGAAAAGTTAACTTTTTTAACGCAGAGGAGTAAGTTAATATCTAGTTTAATTGAACGATGTAATGACATAATATTTAGTTTTTCCCTGGAGATGTTTTACAGTACTGTATAAGGAGAATATAAAATCTTCCAATTAATCTGCTTGTAGGGCTGTACAGTACAGTACAGTACAGTACATATGCCATCTTTTATAGAAGGGGATTTACACAGTAACAGCAGTATTATACATATTATATATTATTTCACAGATAGTGCTGGAAGTAAAGAAGATTATCTTTATACCGTGTACAATGCAGGTAGGAAATTACCTCCACATTGTAATGTATTTCTGTGTGCATGTATTTCAGCTACAATACAGATCAGACACAAATACAGTAATATATTTATTTATATATATTTGCTTATTTTTTTCTGCTTCGCAATTTTATAAAAAATGAAACATTGGGCCTTATTCATGTTTGTTAGTAAAGCAAAGAAGGACGTAATTTTGTTTCTGGAACAAACCATGTTGCCATACAAGATGAACAAATACATTTAAAACAGTTTCTGTGCAGGGTAAATACTGGCTGCTTTTGCATGCAGCCCAGAAATGTTAAGAGGCTTTGTTTTTACACTGCAATTTAGATTTCAGTTTGCACACACACCATCCGAATCTAACTCTCTCTGCACATGTTACATCTGCCCCACCTGCAGGGCAGCATGGTATGATCCAGGTGCTTGTTTATTTTTTTTTTATTTTTTTTTTTTATTACACACACCAATGAGGCACATGAGCCAATCTCTTACATTTGATGTGGTCATGCCCTATTATACAATATATATTGTATTACTAGTAAGCCCGCTCGAAAGCTAGTCTGCTACCTTGTGATTGCATCTGTGTTTGTGCATGTGTGACAGAGAAAGATATGTAGTTTCACTTGCTGCCAACAGATGACAGTGTTTCGGAGACACACAAATGGACACTAGGCATATACATATAATTTCTCTACTGCTTCCTAGATCATGATAGGCAGTACCTGATTGGTTCATTTGTAGAAGCATCGGTAAACATAGCCCTTGAACTGTTATACAGTATGTTGTTTTATTGTTATCCATTTATTTCCCGAGGAGATTTGTGAGATGTTTATAACTTTACTCCGCAACTTCAATACAGAAAGATTTTTCAAAAACTATATGAAAGCTCTACATTGATATGTTGAAAGTTAAATGCAGTGAAGGTTATTTTACTAACCCGTACAATAGCCTTATTCTATTGTAAGGGTCTTTTTAATGTTTGCTTTTGATATGTACCTGTGTACTTTTAAAGATCACCGTACTTGTGGAAGTGTTCCATCAAAGTTTAATTAAACCATTATAATTCTTGAATATTTATTGAGAAGATAATAATTGTTTTATTCTTTTAATTCACCTGTGGAAGAATCGTATGTAGTAATTGTGCATAAATTAAAATAATAAAAAAAAATGGAGTTCGAACAATTTCTTGATTTTATCGGTCATACATATGGATAGTGGTAGATGCTCAATTAGTTCAGCAATATTACTCAGGTGCATGAGGGAGGGGTTAATACTGAGTAAGTAAAACAAGACATTTTTTCCTCCGACTCACTGAATAGTATTAGTATCCATTCTTGAACACTACATGATAATAGAATTCAGAGATATTGGTTACATATACCTGCGCAGGTGTATGACATGCCCCCAAGCCGCGTCAAGGCTTCTCTGTATATTGGGGGTCCCTAGCGCTATATCTAGGTGTAGGGTGTCGCACCCCAAAAACTATCGTAAGCTAGGAAGCCCAGTGCGTCATGCCAGTGACATACTATAGTGTTAATAAATATTAGTTGGTACTTATGTAATATCTGGGCTCCCGTTTTTCTTATGAGACCGCGTCCCCTCGCGGGGCTCGCTGCGCTCGCCACGCTTCGGGCACGGTGGCTCGCTGCACTCGCCACACTATATAAAATCAACTCCATGCGTAGTTGGATAGTAGGAGTATAAAAAAATGGGGTGCATTTAACATGGGAGCCCAGATAATACATAAGTACCTATTAGTGGTAAGAAGCCAAAGCTATGTATAGAGAGGGAGAGAGAATAAAAAAAAAATCAGATGTAATTAAAATATTAAAGAAATAGTGTTGGTGAGGAAAAAAAAAGTGTTAATAGAATGTAAGGGCATGCCGCACTAAAACCACCCAGCCCAACCAGTCCAGGAGCACCACACCCCACACCACCATTAGCCTAAATTGGGTCTACGATTAACCAGCAAAGAGTCACATGATAATGGCTCCTTACTTGATATATCCAAACTAAGAGCTACCTACCTTGGAGCAACCCCAGACTACTCCATGTGGCATATCAGGACCCACATCTCCTACTAATATGGGCTCCCTTCTGCCTTTCACAACATACATATGGATAGTGGTAGATGCTCAATTAGTTCAGTAATACCACTCAGGTGCATACAAGGGAGGGGTTAATACTGAGTAAGTAAAACAAGACATAGTTCCCTCAGCTCACTGAATGGTATTAGTAACCAATCTTGAACACTACATGATAATAGAATTCAGAGATATTGGTTACATATACCTGCGCAAGTCATATAATGAAAAGTTAGTATATCTTTATAAATGTATATGATCAGTCAATGCTTATCTGGAGGTAAATTAGTTAACTAATGAGGAAGGAAAGATTTAAACACTTATGACTTCCAGCATTAAAAACCGGAATCAACTACTCTAATATCAGTCTTAAAAAAATGAGAATGAACGAAACGAGTCAACTGATCAACAGAGCAAGTATTCCAATATTTACAGTCACAGCTACAAAAAAGTATCTACAGGCAGTACATAGCTATCGCTTACATTACATGGGGCTGATGAGTCTCGTTTTCTGTGTGTGCCAAAAGGCTGCATCCTCAATTGCAGATTCACTGGCTCATGTACCGGCAGCCAATCAGAGCCAGCCAGCTGCCAGTAAGCCAACTTTGATTGGCTCACCAACCAGTGCTGCATTTTAATTGGCCGCCGGCATCCTGAGTTGATGAAGCCTGCATTCTGGGGACTTCTGGGCTGCTGCTCAGCAGAAGAGGAGATGGGGGAGCAGGAGCTGGTTTATGGCAAGTCAAGTGAGGAGGGGGGCCCGGACTGGAAAAGAGTCCCGGGCCCCAAAACTCCTGATGGCAGCCCTGATTGACCTGGTGTAACTATGCAGGGCTAGGGGGTCATGCGACTAGGGTGCTGGACTAGGGTACTCTTGGCCGCCCAACACAGTCCCTTGCTGAGTCCCATGTTGGGTAGCGTTGATCCCCAACTCCTGCCCAAGCTGCCTGGAGGTCTGTCGCTGCCCATGTCGAGTTTCTTCCCCCTCCTGCCATTTCGCATGGGTGACATTAAGAGCCAGCACCTGAAGAAGGTTGGAGAAGCAGAGGACAGATCTGTGAGGACGGAGCTGCACCAAGTCCAGGTATGTTGATGGCGGCCACGTCCCTTCCCTGGAGCATACTGCCCGGTGAATAGATCCAGGGTGCCAGTTCTATATAGAATGTGGCCGCTGATATCAATCCACCCAACAGAAGGAGGTTTTTTTTGGGGGGGGGGGGGGGTTGGCACCAAATATTTTCTTGCCCCAGGTGCCAGAAATCCTAGTTTCGACCCTGCTTTAATCTGAAGCTTCGCTTACAGAAGAATTTAAGGGATTCAGAGATACCAGCAGAGGGCGTATTATTACTCCAAGCCTCCTAAAGCTTTTGCATAGTTTCCCAAAGCCACTGCATATGTAGGTGTCCATCTCTGAATAAGCCCCATTATATAAAAAAAATTATGTAACTTGACACATTATTCTCATACTAATATTATTATTGTCCTGCAGACTGGTGACCAGATCTCATGGAGAACCTCACTTCTATTTTAGAATTCCATATTTTGCCATTTTCCATGAAAGCTGATGCTTATACCCTCATATTCTTTGTTTTTTTATTTCTATATCTGTTTGGAGTCCTGGTGAACACGGCTATAATCACAGTTATATGTTTGGATTCACGTTTACACACCCCCATGTATCTGTTTCTCTGTAACTTGTCCTTTGTAGACATGTGCTACACAACAGTAACTGTCCCCAAACTGCTGAACATATTACTGTCCGGAAAGAACACAGTGTCCTTCCCACAATGCTTCACTCAGTTGTACTTTTTCTTCATAGCCGCCTTTGCAGAGGTTACACTTTTATTTGTAATGGGGTACGACCGGTACATCGCCATCTGCCATCCCTTACACTACCACCAGATACTGAGCAAGAAGGTCTGTATCCTGCTGGTGGCTATGATATGGCTATCCGCATTTCTAAACTCAATGCTATATTTATATTCAGTTCTTCAAATGTCCTTCTGTCATACTGTCACCATCCATCAGTTCTTCTGTGATGCCAAAGCTCTGAGTAACATCTCCTGTTCTGGCTCCGGTATGTTCTATACCGTCACGTATGTTAACATGATGGTATTTGGCCTTTGTCCATTCTTGAGCAATGTGTTGTCATATTTCAAAATTACCAGTGTTATATTGCATATTAAATCAAGGGAGGGAAGAAGAAAAACTTTTTCCACCTGCTCATCCCACCTCACTGTCATGATCATCTATTATGCAAACTGCATGTCCGTATACTTGATGCCACCATCAGAACAATACAATGTTCTAGAACAGATCTTGACTGTGCTGTATACAACAGTGATCCCCATGGTAAATCCTCTCATATATAGTCTACGCAATAACGAAATAAAGAAAGCTCTACAGAGATTAGTGGCATTGCTGCTAGTTACTTGTCTACTGTAAATTGAAGGAGAACATTGCGTACCACCAGAATATAGAGCGGCAGAAGACATGACCCACTGCGTCAAATTTTATGGTGTAAACACCCAAGTCTTTAAGTCCTCACAGGTTCCACCAGGGGGTGACTCAGAAGAACCCTTCAAACCCAAGATCTAGGGGTGGCAGATTACTTTCTTAAATACCCAATAATTTAATACAACAGGACACTTCATATAGGCTAAATAACCCAATATTGTTGTTTTTTTTCTATTATATTACAATAAGTGGTATATAATAATAAAATTAAGGACTACAAATAAATACTAGATTATGACAGTTTCCCATAGATGTATATCCCAATACAGTAACCTACTCTACAACTGTACAATCTTTATACCAAAACATGATATAAAAGGAATCACTCCACATGCATTGTGCTTCTTTCTTGTAAACATAATTAAGTGAGCTTCCATTATTAAAGTGTGCCTCCTCCCATCTGCCCTTGGGTTCTTATTTCCCTCTTCCAAACCTAATCCTCACCCAATCACCACATTTAGCTAACAACACATGCTTTTGCAATACATATTGGGGGAAATTTACTAATATAAAAAACCTAGGTTTTCATATTAGTATTTTCCCTACGACTGCATATGACTGTTTCAGCCGTATGCAAAGTCGTGTTCCGGAGGGGAATTTACAAAGCAGTCATACAAAAAATTGTAAAATAAATACACACTGACACAATGAAAATAAAACTTTTATTTATCCAAAGCCCATACATACTGATACTTACCTATCTTGAGCCCGTAGGTAGCCCTCGGTCCTGGTGTCCGGTGTCCTGTGTCGTCCTCCATGTCCATGTCGGTGGTCCGTGTCGTCCTCCAGGTCCATGGCGGTGTCCGGGTCAATCCATGGTGGAGCTGTGGAAGGAAATCCTACTCACCTGGTCCTGTGGCGAAGATGTCTTCTCTTGATCCGCCGTAGTCCAGGTATTCTTCAGCATGTCGGCGCTCCCCGCACTCTCCGCATCGGACTGAGGAGAGACGCAGAGATCCTTCATTTACCGCGCCTCTTCTCAGAATGATTTCTATTGCCCGCCTAGCGTCCAATCAGGAGCCAAGAAAGTCGGCTCCTGAATGGCCGCTAGGCGGCCAATAGAAATCATTCTGAGAAGAGGCGCAGGGGATGAAACATCTCTGCGTCTCTCCTCAGTCCGATGCGGAGAGTGCGGGGAGCTCCGACATGCTGAAGAATACCTGGACTACGGTGGATCAAGAGAAGACATCTTCGCCACAGGACCAGGTGAGTAGGATTTCCTTCCACAGCTGCACCATGGATTACTTCGGACCCGGACACCGCCATGGACCTGGAGGATGACACGGACCACCGACATGGACATGGAGGACGACACAGGACACCAGACACCAGGACCGTGGGCTACCTACGGGCTCAAGATAGGTATCAGTATGTGTGGGCTTTGGATGAATTAAAGTTTTATTTTCATTGGGTCAGTGTGTATTTATTTTACTATTTTTTTTACTGTGGAACTACAAGTGCCAGCGGGCCCTTTAATGCCCCGCAGGCTGGGACTTGTGGTTCTCCAAGTCCCAGCTTGTGGGGGAGGCTTGCTGGGACTCATAGTTCCACAGTTTAAAACAATAGTTTTTTCATCTATTTTTTTACACTTCAATCAGCCCGGTGGCCACCGCACAGGGCCACCGGGGACAGCACCAGGCTTCAGCCTGGTCAGGTAAGTCCTGGAGGGGGGGGGACCCCTTTATTGGGGGGGTCCCCACTCCCCCAGGGCCCCTGACCAGGCTGACTGGTCGGTAGGGTTAATGCTTTGGTCGGGGGGACTTGTATAAAAAGTCTCCCCCTGGCTGTGGCATTACCCTGCTGGCTGGTTTGGCCTGGGGCTGGTTCTTAAAATACGGGGGACCCCTAGTCATTTTGTCCCCCTGTATTTTGGGAACCAGCCTCGGACCTGGAGCCTGGGGCTGGTTGTTAAAAATCAGGGAACCCCTATTTGTCGGGTTCCCTGATTTTTAATTACCGGCCTGGCTCTGTCAGCCTGGTGCTGGTTTCAGCTGTGGGGGGGACCCCACGCTGTTTGTTTTTTTATTTATTTATTTTTTTTATTTTTTTACACTAAAGCCTGCACAGATCTGACTGATCTGTGCAGGCTTAAGCCAAATACGACAGGACAATCAAGGTGTATTTTCCTGTCGTATTTTTGTGCCTGTTTCACGCCAATTAGCAGCCATATTATCAATACGGCTGCTTAGTACATCAGGAACCACCATTCTTTTGAATGGTGATTCCTGTTGTATCCTATCGATGGTGTAGACATTCGTATTTGTAAATACAAATACGAATGTCCCATCATTAGGAATACGAATTGCTGTATTTTCGGGATAGTAAATCCCGAAAAAACAAATGTGTAAAAAAATAGGTGTATTTCTCCCTACGAATACACCTTTTTTTTTACGAATCCATATTAGTAAATTTCCTCCACTATTACTTATGAAGATGGTGAACTAAAGGGACTTGTTATTTTACTACATGTATGCTTCATATACTCATTTTGGGCACTTTTACAAAACAGGATGGTTAATGAATCATTAAAATGATCTAACGGGTCTCACTGTGGCAATGTTGATGCACTTAACGGTAAGGAGCGAACCTGATCTTGCTCACAGTTTTGATACTTAGTAAGAAAGGTATTTAGTATCCTCTTGAGTTAAAGGATTTCGGCCTTGCCGATGTCTCTGGGTGTTACCCTCCTTAGTGCTGTTAGTTAGCACATCAGTTTTCACAGATTACAACCATAATGTTAGCTAAAGGGGTTGTATGTCCTGGTGTCCGGTGTCCTGTGTCGTCCTCCATGTCCATGTCGGTGGTCCGTGTCGTCCTCCAGGTCCATGGCGGTGTCCGGGTCCGAAGTAATCCATGGTGGAGCTGTGGAAGGAAATCCTACTCACCTGGTCCTGTGGCGAAGATGTCTTCTCTTGATCCGCCGTAGTCCAGGTATTCTTCAGCATGTCGGCGCTCCCCACACTCTCCGCATCGGACTGAAGAGAGACGCAGAGATGTTTCATCCTCTGCGCCTCTTCTCAGAATAATTTCTATTGCCCGCCAAGAAAGTCGGCTCCTGATTGGCCGCTAGGCGGCCAATAGAAATCATTCTGAGAAGAGGCGCAGAGGATGAAACATCTCTGCGTCTCTCTTCAGTCCGATGCGGAGAGTGCGGGGAGTGCCGACATGCTGAAGAATACGTGGACTACGGCGGATCAAGAGACATCTTCACCACAGGACCAGATGAGTAGGATGCGCTTTACAATTGGAAACAACAGTAATTAAACAAACTGGGTAGATACAAATCTCGACACGGAGGTAGGAGGGTCCTGCTCGCGAGCTTACAATCTATAGATAACATTGAGTGTGATACGGTCACTAGGTCTACAGCATGATGGTCGACAAACATTAGGTCGACACCATTATGCTGATATGCATTTAGGTTGACATGCATTAAGGTTGACATGCAGGAAGGTCGACGTGACTGTAGCTCGACATGGGTCTAGGTCGACAGCGTCATTAGGTCGACACAAGCATTAGGTCGACATGGGGAAGGTCGGCAGTCAAAAGGTTGACATAGGGCTTTTCACTTTTTTTTTTGCCTACATGTGCCGACAGGCGGTATTTCATGCCCTACCATCCACTAGGGTGTGGTGGAAGAATAAAATAGTGTGCCGAGCGTAGCGAGGCACCGTGCCCGTAGCATGGCGAGCTGGACGCAGTGCTACGTTTCAGTGTCCATGTTGACTGTGTAGAAAAAAATGTGAAGAGAAACCCATGTCGACCTTTTGACTGTCGGCCTTCCCCATTTCGATCTAATGCTTGTGTTGACTTAATGACCCTGTCCACCTAACCCATGTCGACCTTCCTTCGTGTCAACCTTAATGCATGTCGACCTAAATGCATGTTGACCTAATGGTGTCGACCTAATGCTTGTAGATCATCCTGATGTCGACCCAATGATCCATACCCCATTGAGTTGAGTTGTGTACAGTAGTTTAATTGTGATTGAGTTTTGATACCTGAATATATACTTTTTATTGGTTGAAGCAGACTACCATGTTACTAGTGTATTATATATGTGGTTTGTATGCACAACTACATGATTCACACACTGAGGGCTGCTCAAGATATTCATGCATCATTTACATGAAAAAAGGTCACAAAATGCATGTATTAAACAGGATATCCTATTATCCCCGTAGAAATCTTGTTATTAAAGAGCAGTTTGCTCCAGCACTGTCACTATACTGCATACAAACCAGAGGCAGAACTCTGGGAGGCAATGGAGTCATCTGCCACTGGGCTCCTGCTCCCAAGGGGGCACCTAACCTCCTCTGCTAGTTTAAATCAGTTAATTAAAATCCATTGATATTGCTTCTATAGCTCATTCCCCTTCCTAGCAGGACCATAGAGATCTCATTCTCTTTATTTTAAACATATACAACATAACATACATACATACACACAAGCAAAAATGTACTTATATAAGGTGGTATGTGTGTGTGTGTTTGTGGGGAAGGGGGGGGGGCACCGAAATGTATCTTGTCTCCGGGCAACTGGGATTATTATTATTATTATTATTATTATTATAATTTTTTTTATAAGGCGCCACAAGTGTTTCGCAGCGCCGTACAAAGGAACAATACAGGGAGACAAAACTTGGCATAACATTGAATAAATAACAAAAATACAGTACAAATAAAGAGCACCACAGTTCAATACACATTACAGCTTAAATGTAAGTAGTGAGGACCCAATCAACATACAACTAGAGGCTTGAGGCCAATGATGGAGATGAGTATGAAGATGGTCACTGAGTGTTGGAGTAAAGGAGAGCTGTGAGTGAAATGTGAAGAGAAGTGGGCTTTGACAACAGGAGGGAAGAGGGCCCTACTCGGAGGAGTTTACAATCTAGTAGGAAGGGGAGACAGACAGATTACAAGAGGTGCAAGCGAGTGGGTGGTGGTTAGATAGCAGGATGTAAACAGGCAGGGGGTCGGAGAACCAGCTGGTTTATGCAGTGGAAGGGTACGCTTTGATGCATAGGTGAGTTTTCAGTGCCCGTTTGGGATGAACTTACCCCACTGATACAAACCAACCAGAAACTAGCAGTAGTAGTAGTAGTAGTCCCCACTTCCCCAGGACCCCTGCCCATGCTGACCGGTCAGGGGGTGAATGCTTGGGACTTGTATAAAAAGTCTACCCCCGGCTGTGGCATTACCCTGCTGGCTGATTGGGCCCGGTGCTGGTTCTGGAAATACAGGGATCATTGCTGGTACTATCCGCTCATGTTGGATATGTAGAACAGGGAGGCGCCATGAGGGAGAGGCATGCTGCCGCTCTGCTACCCAGCTGAAATACACCATCGGCAGCTGCTGCGACTGCTGATATGATCTGTAGCTACTGCTGCCTGAGCTTGTTACATTATGATAGGCAGCGGAGTGTCCACACATTCACTTCCTCTGTGATTTTCTCCCAAAGCTTTCTCCTTGCACTGCCAACCGGCTTCCCGGTAGCCAATTCAATCCATTCTCGTGCTCTGGGCACTAAAATACTCATCTCTGCCTCTTGAAATGCAGGGTTTCTCTTTTTGGTGGTGGTATCCTGCTCAGTACTCGGCCTAGATGTTGCAGGTCGTTTTCTGGTGGCCCCGGTTCTCTCACCATGCAGCTGCTGGGTCACACATGTTTGGAGAGATGCAACCTCTTGTTCTGGCTGGTGGCTTGGCCCTTGTGGTGCTGGTGGCATTGCAGCAGTGTCTGTTAGTGAGGGGCCTCCTTGCTCTTGGGCCCTCCTTCTCCACTTCTGCTCCCTCTGCCTCAAAGTGTCAAGCAGGGATTCTGCTCTTGCTCTTTGAAGGGCATCCTCAGCTGCGGAATCATCTGAGCTAGATGTCCGTACACAATTAAATAGTATCCAGGGCCGTCTTTCCCATTGGGCTGAATGGGCAGTTGCCCAGGGGCCCTTTGACCTAAGGGCCCACCCCAATGGGGAAGACAGCACTGCACGAACACCCACACCAGCTGGAGGTGGCAGCTAGGGGCAGTCCTGTCAGTCATCCGCCTGCTCTCCGTCAAGCCCGGTGCAGCCTCCAGCAGTGCCCACCCGCACACCCCCTCTCCGCTGGATAGGCTGCATCAGCTGACGGGTGCGCGCTCCGGCCAATCACAGCATTGCAGCCTCCTGGGTACCTGGGGGAAGTGGTGCTCCGGCTAGCTGGGATATGGGGGGGCATCCTGTGCGCAGGCTGCCTGACAAACGGGCGTAGCGGAGTGGTGTACTGTGCTCCATCTGCCTGCCTGACAGCAGCTGGACAGTGTCCCGCTATTTGCCGGGTCGGTGGGACACTGAAACTGGCCGGATGCAGTGTCCAGTGGACACTGATTGGCTAAATTCTCTCACCCAATCAGCATCCGGGCCAGTCTTTTCAAAATCAGCAGCGCTTCCCACCGACCCAGCAAATAGCGCTACAACTCCCAGACGCCGCTGCTCAGACCCTGCTGCCCATAGGTATGTGGGGGGTTGTATGTGAGGGGTGCCGTATGTGAGGGGGGCCCACACTACTGTTCTGCCCAGGGGCCCCTGACAATGTTAAGACGGCCCTGATAGTATCCCTTTATGATTTATGGGATTTTTTCATATAGGCCGTCTTAATTAGTTATAATTTGGTGAGTGTTCTATTCAGGCAAAGGGTAGACAGCTTACTTGGGGGAGAAAGAAAATAATTTGCACAGTGGGTGCACACCAAAGAGAAAAATATATTTTTAAAATTGACTTTTATTGATTTATTAGGGTAAAAAGAAAAGAGGGCATTGTCCTACATGAACTTTTTACCATATGGGATCGCACAGGATGACCTCTTTCTGCGGCTTGTGAATTTTTTTTAAGAGGTTAAACAGATTAAGACATACATACACACAACATTTAATATGAAGTGCAGTGGCGTAACTAGGCATAGGCAGCCCCAGCGGCCGCGGGGGGGAGCCGGCGCCACTGGGGCGCAGCAGGGTCACGGCTCTCTCGGAGCCGAAGGCTGCCCGAGTACTGTGTAAGCTGCTGGGAGGAAGCTGAGGATGTACTGAGGATGTACTGCCTGTAGGTGGCGCTGCAGCGCAGAGTTCCTCGGCACTCAGGAAGCTCTTCTCTCTGTTTCTACACCATGGGGCTGCCTGAGACGGAGATTAACCTGCCTGGAATGGACAATTGACAGACTGACTCTCCAGGTCTGTGTCCCTTGTTGTGGGTGCCTGCCGCAGGGGCATGGCAGGGGGTGAAGAGTGTGGGCACCATAATGTATGCTGGTGGCCCAATGAGCACTATGATGTACTGGTAGCTGCAGTGGGAAGGGGGAGGGCTGGGTATGTGTGGAAACTGGGTGCCCTCCATTGCATGTGGGGGTTATTTGTTTTAGTATTGGTGTTTGTAAGTATGCTGTGTGTATGTATTCTATGTACAGTATGTGTGTGTGTGTGTGTGTGTGTGTGTGTGTGTGTGTGTGTGTGTGTGTATGTATGTATACTTTGTTTAAATGCTATATGTGTGTGTGTATGTACTTTGTGTATGCTATGTGTGTCTATAGCTTGTGTATGTTTATAAATATGCTTTGTGTGTGTGTGTGTGTGTGTGTGTGTGTGTGTGTGTGTGTGTGTGTGTATGTATTATGTATGTATGGTATCTGTGCCTGTATGCCATGAGTGTGTGCGTGTATGTCCTTTGTGTGTGTATGTGTATGGCATGTGTGCTTGTATCATGTCCTGTGTGTGTATGTTATGTGCGCGTGTATGTCCTGTGTGTCTGTACGGTATGTGCGCGTGTATGTCCTGTGTGTCTGTATGTTATGTGTGCTTGTATGTCCTGTGTATGTGTGCGTGTATGTCCTGTGTGTCTGTATGGTATGTGTGCGTGTATGGTATATGTGCGTGTATGGTATGTGCACATGTATGTCCTGTGTGTGTGTGTGGTATGTGTGCGTGTATGTACGGTATGTGTGCCATTACTGTATGTGTGCATGCATGTCCTGTGTGTATGTATGTATGGTATGTGCGTGTATGTGATATATGTCTGTATGGTATGTGTGCATGTAAGTCCTGTGTGTGTGTCTGTATGGTATGTGTGCCTGTATATCCTGTATGTATTAGAAACATTTCTGGGTAACGCAGGATCTCTCGACAATAAAATATGTGTATATACACACACACACACACACACACACACACATACATACATACATACATACATACATACATATATATATATATATATATATATATATATATATATATATATATATTAGTAGATAGACCTGGGGCTTTTGGTAGGGCCCCATTAAATTTTTTCAAAATCTTCTTAAACCCGTGGAGTGCCGCCTCATTCCTAGGGGCCCTACCAAAAGCCCCAGGTCTATCTACTACATAACCCTGTGGAGGAAGGCACCGCTGTATCTACCCATCATATATATATTTGTATTGCTGTCTGCCTGAGGAAGGGGAACGTTGTCCCCGAAACTGTTGCACAATAAATTTGATTATTTGCTCACAAGCCCTGGAGTGCCGCGTTGGTGACTTATCTCTCAGGGGTAATCCTCACCCACCTGCATATATATATATATATATATACCTCAGGGCCCCCTGTTTTAAGTACACCGGGCCCTCCAGGACCTTAATTCAGCTCTGAAGGGGGTATCTTCTTTGTGGATTGGCACTCACCCTAAAGGTCCATACACACTGGGCATTTTTGCCCAGTGTGTATGGATAGCGATGTGTAAGGGTCATTATGGTGTGTGGTATAATATGTAATAGACATTACAGTGTGTGGAATATTGTCTAATAAGTGGGCACGCTATAGGTTCTTCATAGATTCTTTGTGTTTTTCTTTAATTTGGGGGGGGGGGGGGACTATTTTTATTGAGAGCCGAATTGCTGAGAAACTGTCCTGTTTCTTTTACCAAAAAATGTAAGGAAGGAGGGGGGCGCCAGAATTTTTTTGGCAGGGGGGAGCAAAATTTCTAGTTACGCCACTGATGAAGTGCGAATGCACTAAAGAAAGAAATTGTGTTTATAGGATTCTAAAAAATTCTTTAGACCTGTTACTGATTTTTGGCTGTAGCTTATTCACATTTCACATGGGTTATCAACCTTTATTTTTCAACACTATTCGGGAAGTGTAATACCTATGAGATCACAATAGCTTATGTCAGGAGAAGGTCTTTTTGTTGCTCTAAGTGTTTTTTATTATTAACACTGCAATTTCATTTTTATCACCTTGCTTGGTGGTGAGCAAATTGTTCCTGATATATCAGGATAATGTTATGTTTTACAGTGTTTCATAATACAGTTTCCACTGTTTTTCCCTAATATCCTATTATTGTGAATCTATTGCCATCTGGTGGATGTTTCCAGAAATGGCATGTAATCTGTTTTTATTTTTATTTGCCTGTTCAGGAGTATAACTTATCAATTAGTATTATGATATACTTTGTATCTATTTTGCCTGATACTCTCCTATGGTTGGATCGCTTTCACAGTAATTTAGCTCCCTTTCACAGAGCTACTTCCTTCCATGCTGCACCTTTGGAAAAAAAACTGCACCATTTAAAAAAAAAAGTTCCCATTTTAAAATGGCAAGCCAGGGCCACACCCAAAGCATGGTGGGCCACCCCGACCTCAGCACCCCCCAAAACCATACTGCAGCACAAGATACATTGCCCCAGTAAATTGAAAAAACTGTGAAACACTGCACCAGCACAAAAAACTCTGCCAAATCAAAATGCAGTGAAAAAAAAACAAAGACATGTGGGGGCCACCCCAGCCTTCCCCCCACCTCTAAATGCCATGCTGCATGAAAAAATGGCACCATTGAGAAAAAAAAGACCCCATTTTAAAATGGTAAGCCAGGACCACACCCAAAGCATGGTGGGCCACCCCGACCTCGCCCCAGCACCCCCAAAAACCATGCTGCCTCGCAAAATACATTGCCTCTGTAAAATAAAAAAAAACATGAAAAACTGCACCAGCACATGAAGAACAACCAACATGCACATAAGCTGTGAAATATACACACCAAAACACATGTGGGGGCCACCCCACCTTCCCCCTCCACCCTCCTTCAACTGGAAGCAGCAAGTGCTGCTATTGTCATCTACTGTATTTTGGGTACTTGTTTCCTAGCACGGCACCCATCGCATACCATATTTAGTGGTGTGCGATGCGATGCGATCTTCCCGTTAAATTAACAGGAGTGCTTGTACAATGAAATATCGCATAGCCTCATATGCCAGCAAATGGCATGCAATGCGATGCGATTTTTAATTGTACAAGCACCCTGATGGGTGCTTACAATGTTAAATTATTATTATTATTATTATAATTTTATTTATAAGGCGCCACAAGTGTTTCGCAGCGCCGTACAAAGGAACAATACAGGGAAACAAAACTTGGCATAACATTGAATAAATAACAAAAATACAGTACAAATAAAGAGCGCCACAGATCAATACACATTACAGCTTGGATATAAGTAGTGAGGACTCAATCAACATACAACTAGAGGCTTGAGGCCAATGATGGAGAGGAGTATGCAGACGAAGATGGTCACTGAGTGTTGGAGTAAAGGAGAGCTGTGAGTGAAATGTGAAGAGAAGTGGGCTTTGACAACAGGAGGGAAGAGGGCCCTACTCGGAGGAGCTTACAATCTAGTAGGAAGGGGAGACAGACAGATTACAAGAGGTGCAAGCGAAGGGGTGGTGGTTAGATAGCAGGATGTAAACAGGAAACAGGCAAGGGGTCGGAGAACCAGCTGGTTTATGCAGTGGAAGGGTACGCTTTGATGAATAGGTGAGTTTTCAGTGCCCGTTTGAAGCTTTGCAAGGTCGGGGAGAGTCTAATGGAGCGAGGGAGTGCGTTCCACTGAAGGGGTGCAGCACGGGCAAAGTCCTGTACTCTAGCATAGGAAGCAGTGATCAGGGTGGAGGAGAGACGACAGTCGTCAGCTGACCGTAGAGGGCGGGAGGGTGTATGAATAGAGATGAGGTTAGAGATATATGGAGCAATGGAATTAGAGATGGCCCTGTATGTGAGTGTGAGGTGTTTGAAGAGGATTCTGTAGGGGAATGGAAGCCAGTGCAAATTTTGTTGAAGGGGAGTAGCAGAATTAGAGCGGCGGGAGAGGAAGATAAGCCTGGCTGCAGCATTGAGGACAGATTGGAGAGGAGCTAGTTGGGATTGAGCGAGGCCGGTGAGAAGAGCATTACAGTAGTCAAGCCGTGAGATGACCAATGAGTGGATGATCAGCTTAGTTGCACTCTGTGAGAGAAAGGGCCTGATGCGAGCAATGTTGCGTAACTGGAACCGGCAAGAATGGGCAAGCGTTTGGATGTGGGGTGCAAAGGAGAGGGAGGAGTCAAGAGTGACACCCAGGCAGCGGAGTTGGGGAACAGGGGAGCATTGGTGTTGTTAACAGTGATAGAGATATTAGTAGGGGGCATAGCTCTGGGTGGGGGAAAGATAATAAGTTCGGTTTTGTCCATATTCAGCTTCAGAAATCGCTCAGACATCCAGGTAGAGATGGCAGCGAGGCAGTTGGAAACTTGAGAGAAAACAGTGGGGGACAGATCAGGAGAGGAGAGGTAGATTTGGGTGTCATCTGCATAGAGGTGATATTGGAAGCCAAAGGAGTTAATGAGTGCACCCAGAGAGGAGGTGTACAGAGAGAACAGAATGGGGCCAAGGACAGAACCCTGAGGGACCCCGACAGGAAGGATAGAAGGTGGTGAGGTAGAGCCAGAGGCAGAGACTGAGAAGGAACGGTTGAAGAGGTAAGAGGAAAACCAGTTGAAGACTGTGCCAGAGAGGCCAATGTTTTGGAGTGTGTGGAGGAGGAGAGGGTGATCCACAGTGTCAAAGGCAGCAGATAGGTCCAAAAGGATAAGCAGGGAGAAGTGACCCTTGGATTTGGCTGACAGCAGGTCATTGGTGACCTTCACTAGGGCAGTCTCAGTGGAATGAAGTGGGCGAAAGCCAGATTGAAGGGGATCTAGGATGGAGTGGTCAGACAGGTAGCTGGTGAGACGCCTGTAAACCAGCCGTTCTAGTATTTTAGAGGCAAATGGGAGAAGAGAGATAGGGCGGTAGCTTGTGGGAGATAAAGGGTCCAGGTTAGGTTTTTTAAGAATAGGCGAGACCAGAGCGTGTTTGAAGGGTGAGGGAAAGATGCCAGTAGAAAGAGATTGGTTAAAGAGGTGAGCAAGGTGGGAGCAGCCAGTGGGGGAGAGGGAACTGAGGAGACGGGAGGGGAGAGGGTCCAAGGGACAGGTAGAGGGGGGAGAGGATGAGATGAGGGAGTGGACTTCCTCAGCTGTAGTAGGGCAGAAGGATGACAGAGTGGGGTAGTTGGTAGGGGAGGATGATTGGGGTGGGTGGGCAGCAGAGGGGGTATGGAAGGAGATATCATGTCGGATTACCTCAATTTTAGAGAGGAAGAAGGAGGCAAAGTCAGTGGCAGTGAGGGATGAAGGGAGGAGGGGTGGTGCAGGGCGAAGTAGAGTGTTGAAAGTTTCAAAGAGACGTCGGGGATTGGAGGAATGGGAAGAGATGAGAGATTTCAAGAAAGATTGTTTGGTATAGGAGAGAGCAGCGCTGTAGGAGGAGAGAATAAACTTGAAATGGAGGAAGTCTTCCAGAGAGTGAGATTTCCTCCAGAGGCGTTCAGCAGAGCGTGCACATTTTTGCAAGAATCGAGTTATTTTGTTGTGCCAGGGTTGTGGTTTAGAGCGTCGAAGGGGAACAGTGTGGAGGGGGGCTACAGAGTCGAGAGCAGAGGTGAGAGAAGAGTAATAGAAAGAGGCAGCCTGGTTGGGGCAAGTCATGGTTGAGAGAGGAGAGAGGAAAGTCTCCAGGGAAGACAGGACAGTGGGGTCAAGAGACCCGAGGTTACGTCTGGTGACTGTGGGTCTGGGCAATGAGGGGAGAGGGGAGGATGAGAGGGTGAAAGAGAGCAGATTGTGGTCAGAGAGTGGGAAGGAAGAATTAGAGAAATCAGAGAGATTACAATGGTGGGTGAAGACTAGGTCAAGGGAGTGTCCGAGATTATGAGTGGGGGTGGAGGTCCATTGAGAAAGTCCAAAGGAGGTGGTAAGGTCAAGAAGGTTAGAGGAGGCAGCATTATTGATGTCAATAGGAATGTTAAAGTCACCGAGGATGATAGAGGGGAGGTCAGAGGCGAGAAAGTGTGGAAGCCACGCAGCAAAGTTATCAAGGAAAGGGGAGCAGGGGCCAGGGGGGCGGTAGATTACAGCCACAAGGAGGTGAATGGGGTAGAAGAGGCGGATAGTGTGTACCTCAAAGGTGGAGAATGTGAGGGAGGGCTCAGGTGGGATGGCGCGGAAGGTGCAGTTGGGGGAGAGGAGGATGCCCACTCCTCCACCCTGGCGGCCATCAGGTCTGACCGAGTGTGTGAAGGAGAGGCCTCCATAAGAGAGGGCAGCAGGGGAGGTAGTGTCAGATGCGGACAGCCAGGTTTCAGTGATGGCAAGAAGGTTAAAAAAGTGGGAGATAAAGAGGTCGTGGATAGTTGGGAGCTTGTTGCAGACTGATCTAGCATTCCAGAGAGCACAGGAGAAAGGAAGGGAGGGGACAGGTGAGATAGTAATTAGGTTGTGAGGGTTGTGGGTGCGTGTGAAAGGTGTGGAGGTTGAGAGGGGGTGAGACCTGATAGCAAGGACTGGTATGGGACTGGATCTAGGAGCCATATTACTGTGTAAAGTTGATCAGAGTAGTGATTTAGAATGAGGTTGGAGTGGCCTAGAATGAGTAGTGAGAGGGTGATATACTGGAAGCGTGGAGAGCCTACAGGAAGTATAGTTAATGTATAAGGGAGACAGAAGCAGTGTGTGACAGCATTTAGTTCAGCATGGAGATCAGTGTCCAGGTTGTGCAGACTGTAGGTGATGATGAGGCAGGAAACTCACTGCAGTATGTTGATTGCTGGGGTTGCAGATGGAGGACGAAGTGTTCTTTGTCCTCCTGTTTCCCTCCTGTTCATCTCCTATGTTATATTACTATAGTCTGCATACTTTACACTAGAATACTTCACATCTAGAAGACTACACAGCCAAAGGCCTAACAGCCTAGCATATAGTGAATAAATAGCAGTACAGGTCCTAGAGATCCCCACCCCCTAACTCCACCCACACCTAATTGATTTATCAAGGTGTGATCAAAGTCAGACCACTGCCCCCACTAATACACAGACATTTCTTGTTTAATATATATTCCAAAGGGAATAATAAAACAAAGCTTTGTGGAATAGCCCATACCTAACAGAATTTAGTAGTGATGGGGAGCAAAAAGTGGAGAGAGATACAATTTTGCAGCAGATTAAAGCCCATACCTGGGAAGAGAGAGAGAAGAGTGTCAACGCCACCCCCACTATCAACGCCAACCCGAAGCGTGACGAGCGCAGCAAGCCCGCGAGGGGCGGCGGTACGCGTCCTCCGAGCTTTTCATAGCCCCATTATCCACGTCGGCGTGGAGTTGATTTTAGCTAGTGTGGCGGTACGCGTCCTCTGATCTTTTCATACCCCCACTATCCACGTCAGCGTGAAGTTCACTTTAGATACTGTGGCGAGCGCAGCGAGCCACCGAGCCCGAAGCGTGGCGAGGGGACGCGAAATACGAGCCCGAAGTGTGGCAAGCGCAGCGAACCCTGGGAGGGGACGCGGAATACATGTAAAGTAATCCATGTCCCCTCGCGGGACACGCTGCGCTCGCCACACTGTCTACAATGAACTCTGCGCCGACGTGGATAGTGGTGGTATGAAAAGATCGGAGGACGCGTACCGCCGCCCCTCGCGGGCTCGCTGCGCTCGCCACGCTTCGGGTTGGCGTTGATAGTGGGTGTGGCGTTGACAATGGGGGTGCATTTAACATTGTAAGCACCCATTAGGGTGCTTGTACAATTAAAAATCGAATCGCATCGCATGCATCGCATGCCGCTATATTGCATGCGATGCGGTTGTATAAGATGCACTTCGATCAAAATCAGGGGTGCCGTGCTTGGAAACAAGTACCGTATTTTGCATATTTTTTATGACTTTTTACTTTAATCAATATGTAAATAAAATAAGCAAAAATGTATTATTATTATTATTATTTTATTATTGTTATTATTATTAGTAGAAAAAAATATTTACACATCTAGTCCTGATAACATTTCATATCTTTAAATTTTGGGGGAAAAAACTGCAATCTATTATTTCCTTTTTTTATTTTTATTAGTAACACATGAAATAGAAACTTTTTTGCTGTAACGTACGATAGAAACGTAATACAGTAACAGAAAGTGACCTGGAATAGACGTTTCCTTGTGAATTAATTATTTCTGTATATTTAGAAAACTGAGTCAGTTGTTCAGTAACTAATAGGACCCGCAGGGACCGGAGGATTCTTTACCAAACAAACTCTTCCTTAGAGATTCTTTATACAAGAAGTAAATTGGCAAGAGATGTACGAGCAGGGACGCGGCCTGTGTCCCCGGCCTGATAATTTCTATCAATACACTAATGGAGTAAAACAATGATGCAACTCAATGTAAGAATTCTGAAAGCAATGTACATTATGGAATCGTTCTATTATTTCTCAATACTTTGTATTAAAACTTTTATCCAAGATAGCAAGTGTGTACATTATGTGGTTGTAAACAGAGTAACATCATGATACAGTAAAATAAATATATTTATACAAGTTATATTAAGGTGGGGATGGCCTGTACACATCCAGGGCAACTTGTGGCTAGGCATTTATACTTGAATGCAATATATACTGTACATAACGGGCCTAATTCAGACATGCTGTCTAGTCTGCATATATTCAGAGCCTATCGAGCAGGTTGACGTCACTCCAGCAAATACACGCCCCTCCGCCACCACCAAAATCCCCTCCCCAGGGCCAGACTGGGACCAAAGATCGTCCCTGGCATTTTGAGCACATAGGCCCATCTGCTTGTGACGTCCATTTACAATATTGTGGCACGCTGATGTGGGAACTGGCAAATCTAGAAATATGGTAATGAGTGGTCCCAAATCCAACTACTGCAGCAGGTGGGACTCATGGAACAGAGGCATGGCATCACAAAAAGGAGGCATTACCCATTACACATTATGCAACACACCATATTGCCCATTACACATTATGGAACACACCGTATTGCTCATTACACATTATGGAACACACCGTAACACCCATTACACATTATGGAACACCCCGTATTGCCCATTACACATTATGGAACACACCGTATTGCCCATTACACATTATAGAACACAGTGCTATGCCCATTACACATTATGGAACACACCGTATTGCCCATTACACATTATGGAACACACGTATTGCCCATTACACATTATAGAACACAGCGTTATGCCCATTACACATTATGGAACACACGTATTGCCCATTACACATTATGGAACACACCGTATTGCCCATTACACATTATGGAACACACCATATTGCCCATTACACATTATGGAACACACGTATTGCCCATTACACATTATGGAACACACGTATTGCCCATTACACATTATGGAACACACCGTATTGCCCATTACACATTATGGAACACACCGTAACGCCCATTACACATTATAGAACACACCGTATTGCACATTACACATGATGGAACACACCGTATTGCCCATTACACATTATAGAACACAGTGTTATGCCCATTACAAATTATGGAACACCCCGTATTGCCCATTACACATTATGGAACACACCGTATTGCCCATTACACATTATAGAACACAGTGCTATGCCCATTACACATTATGGAACACACCGTATTGCCCATTACACATTATGGAACACACGTATTGCCCATTACACATTATAGAACACAGCGTTATGCCCATTACACATTATGAAACACACGTATTGCCCATTACACATTATGGAACACACGTATTGCCCATTACACATTATGGAACACACCGTATTGCCCATTACACATTATGGAACACACCGTAACGCCCATTACACATTATAGAACACACCGTATTGCACATTACACATTATGGAACACACCGTATTGCCCATTACACATTATAGAACACAGTGTTATGCCCATTACAAATTATGGAACACACCGTAATGCCCATTACACACTATGGAACACACCGCAATGCCCATTACACATTGTGGAACACACCGTATTGCCCATTACACATTATGGAACACACCGTATTGCCCATTACACATTATGGAACACACCGTAATGCCCATTACACACTATGGAAAACACCTTATTCCCCATTACACATTATGGAACACACCTTATTGCCCATTACACATTATGGAACACACCGTATTGCCCATTACACATTATGGAACACACCGTATTGCCCATTACACATTATGGAACACACGTATTGCCCATTACACATTATGGAATTACTGTTCCCTAGGGAGTATCCTGCGACCTGTGCTCCAGAAGTTCCAGAGCAACCTCTGCCACTCTCAGTGACTTCCGTGCTTTAGAGACTTCTGATACCTGTGACCACCTGCACATGCGTGCTTCAGTCACCAGCACCGGTGCTCCTGCTGCATCCACTCCGTGATTCCGGCACCGGTGCTCCTGCTGCATCCACTCCGTGATTCCGGCACCTGTGTTCCTGCTGCATTCTCTCAGTGTTTCCGGAACCTGTGCTCTTGCTGCATCCACTCCGTGCTCCTGGCACCTGTGCTTCTGTTGCATCCGCTTCGTGCTTCCGGCACCTGTGCTCCTGCTGCATCCGCTCCGTGCTTCCGGCACCTGTGCTACTCCTACATCCACTCTGTGCTGTCGGCTCCTGTGCTCCTGCTGCATCCACTCGGTGCTTCCGACACCTGTGCTTCTGCTTCATCCGCTCCGTGCTTCCGGCACCTGTGCTCCTGCTGCATCCGCTCCATGCTTCCGGCCCCTGTGCTCCTGCTGCATCCACTCCGTGCTTCCGGGACCTTTGCTCCTGCTGCACCCACTCCGTGCTTCTGGCACCTGTGCTCCTGCTGCATCCACTCCTTGCTTCTGGCACCTGTGCTTCTGCTGCATCCACTCCGTGCTTCCGGCACCTGTACTCCTGGCAGCATCTACCACGCGCTTCCAGCACCTGGTCTTCCATTGTTCCTGCTAAGCCTTCTTTACTCTTTCAAGTGCTCCACCACTGGGTCATCAGTCTTGTTGGACTGCCCTTGGCCAAACCTCGTCATCCCAGACCCTCTGCCTGAGCTGTTTATGCGAAGGACTTACATCAGGCCTGCTTCCTTCTGTCCTTCAGCTAACCCGCTATCTTCGGATCCACAGGCGGACTCACCAAAACCGCAAGGCCTGACAGTAAGCACTGGCCACATGGATCTGGCTGCTGGTCAGGAGCTCTTGCAGGGCATAGCCAACAGGCTTCAGGTTTTAGAGGAGGGTCAACAGCGAGTGTCACAGGCTCTCCAAAATATGTCTCAGCGTCAGGACCAGCTTCAGTCCTCTGTGACCGTAGAACTACAGCACCTGCTGTCTCCAATTCCAGGCCACCTCTCCCTCAGTCTTCTTCTGGGTCTGCACTTTGGTTACCCACACCTTATAAGTTTGTTGGCACAACTTGAGTTGCCGGGGTTTCATTAATCAGTGCGAAGTTCATTTCTCGTTACAACCTTGGAACTTTCCAAATGATCAGACCAGAGTGGTGTACATTGTCTCCCTATTATCAGGATCAGCCCTGGATTGGGTCTCCCCTCTCTGGGAAAGACAGGACCCCTTGTTAACCAAGTACTCAGATTTAATTTCTTCTTTCCGGAGAATTTTCAATAAGCCCGGTCGAGTTACTTCTGCAGCTTCTGAAATTCTATGCATCCGTCAGGGTTCCAGAACCGTGGTACAATATGTGATTCATTTCCAGACACTATCCTCTGAACTACAATGGTAAGAGGAAGCCCTGATCTCTACGTTTCTGGCTGGATTGTCAGACCATTTGAAGGATGATCTAGCTACCCGTGACTTGCCCACATCCTTGGGTGAGGTCATCTCACTATGCGAGACAATAGACCTCCACTATCACGAAAGACAATTGGTGAGAACTCGCCAGGATCGAGGTCGTCCACCTCCTGTTGTTTCATCACGTTCTCTCCTCCTCGTGATGAGCCTATGCAAATTAATTGGACCTGTCTTACTCCCAAAGAAAGTTTGCAGAGGCGACAGCAGAAGCTATGTATATACTGTGGAGGGTCCAGTCATTTCCTTGCCAGTTGTCGTCATCGGCCGTTAAATTCCTGGTCCTAGTTGGCCTTGGAGAAACCAATCTAGGATGGTCTCAACATTCTCCAACCAAATCAGACTCTCTTATTACTCTCCAAATCTTTTTGCCTTGTGGTTCTGTCACTACTCAAGCGCTACTGAACTCCGGGGCCGCAGGGAACTTCATAACGGCCCAGTTCCTGACAGCCCATCGGTTGGAACTTCTTAAACTTCCGGAAGCTTTCCAACTCTCAGCAGTAGATGGAAGTCAGATTCCCCAAGGGTCCATCACGCATCGGAACAATCTCTTGAAGGTACAAGTGAGCGTCCTTCACAAGAAACAACTCTCTTTTTTAGTCATTCCTAAAGCTAACCATCTGGTTGTCCTTGGCTTTCCTTGGCTTCAAAAACATTCTTCCGTCATACAGTAGATTGGAAAACTACGAAAATCCTCTCCTGGAGTGAGGAGTGTCATTCCACGTGCATACAGAAAGTTGTTCCAGTACAGTCCACGAGTGACATTTAATGAGATGCGAAAATGTGATTTTTGCGATTTTTTTCTCCAAAAACGGCCGAAATTGTACTTTTTCCCGAATTCGCATATTTAATGGGATGCGAAAAAAGGCGAAAAACCGCAGATTTTGCAGCGAAATCGCACATTCTGAAAGTGCGATTTTTAGTCACGCCGGAACTCACATCCAGATGTTTTCCCATTGAAAAGTATACAATTTGCATATTTAATGAGATGCAAAATTGGGAAAATGTGTCTAAAAATCGCCAAACATGTAGACCAGGTTCTGATATGCGAATTGGCCAGAACCCTGCATAGATCATTTACAGGTGGACTACAAATCCCAGCGGGCCCATTAATGCCCCGCATGCTGGGACTTGTGGTTCTCCAAGTCTCAGCATGCAGGGGAGGTCTGCTGGCACTTGTAGTTCTCCTGCATAAAGCAATGTTAGGTATGTGAGATTTAACCCTATCAGGCCGGCGTCCACTGGCCACTGACACCGGTGACAGCCCGGGCTTCAGCCCTGGTCGGGTGAAGCCTGGGGGGACCCCTTTATTTTGGGGGTCCCCACTCCTCCAGGTACCCTGTCCAAGGCTGACCTGCCACGGTGCTCATGTTTCGGCCGGGGGACCTTATATAAGAAGTGTCCCCCGGCTGTGGCATGACACTGCGGGCTGTTGGAGCCCAGTGCTGGTTTCAAAATACGGGGGACCCACAGATTTTTTGTCCCCTTTATTTTTGGAACTAGGACCGGTCCAAGAGTCGGGGGCTGGTTTCCAAAATACGGGGGACACCTATGCTTTTTGTCCCCGGTATTTTTGGAACCAGGTCCGGCTCAATGAGCCCGGGGATGGTTATGCTCAGGAGGGGGGACCTCACGCCATTTTTTTATATATATAAGCGCACATTACCTCAAATTCGCACATTTTCATGCCTAAAAATCGCACATTTTCATGCATAAAATTCTCACATTATCGCACTTAATCGCATTTTTTTCCAGGAATACACACCTCATTAAATATGCGAATTCGCAGCAAAAAAAAAAGATTTTAAAAAGTGCGATAATGGGTGAATTTGAAAGCGCAAAAAAATCGCATTCTATTAAATGTCACCCAACACCTTTGCCCATCCTGGATCTTCTTCCTCAAGCTTACAGACCCTTTGCTGACGTCTTTTGCAAAAAATCAGCGGACAGGCTGCCGCCCCATCACCACTGGGATTGCCCCATTGACCTGATTCCAGGTAAAACTCCTCCTCGAGGTCGGACTTATCCTCTATCGTTACCTGAGACTGAGGCCATGGCTCAATATATTAAGGAAAATCTTCAAAAGGGTTTTATTCATCCATCCACGTCACCCGCAGGGGCAGGGTTTTTCTTTGTCAAAAAGAAAGATGGAGGCCTCAGGCCTTGCATTGACTATAGAAAACTTAATGATATTACTATAAAGAATCGTTATCCTTTTCCTCTAGTAACTGAATTATTTGATAGGATTAAAGATGCTAAAGTGTTCTCCAAACTTGACCTTAGTGGAGCCTATAACCTTATATGAATCCGTGCAGGCGATGAATGGAAGACAGCATTCAATACCAGAGATGGACATTATGAATACTTGGTGATGCCATTCGGCCTTAGCAATGCTCCTGCTATCTTCCAGAAGTTCATGAATTAAATCTTTCGCGAGCTTCTCTATTATTCTATGGTGGTATATCTTGACGATATTTAAATATTTTCCCAGAATCTGCAAGAACACTGGCATCATGTTAAAGAGGTTTTCCAATGACTCCACTTCAATCAGCTATACTGCAAACTTGAAAAATGTGAATTTGAGAAGAGCTCTGTACCATTCCTGGGCTACATTATTTCAGGGACCGTTCTAAGAATGGATCCATCCAAAGTACAGGCAGTTCTAGATTGGACACAACCTACAACCCTTAAGTCCATGCAACGTTTCATTGGTTTTTCCAACTACTACAGGAAATTCATAAAGAATTTGACATCAAAAAGACCCTAGAACTCATCAAGAGAATTTACTGGTGGCCATCCATGAAAGCAGATGTCTCTACCTTTATCGCTTCCTGCACTCAATGCTCTCAGCATAAGGTTCCTCGCCAGTCTCTAGCAGGTCTCATTCAACCATTATCCATTCCGTAACGTCCCTGGTCCCATTAGTGAGTGGACTTTACCACTGATACAGGGATACAACACCATCTGGGTGATTGTCGACCGCTTCTCAAAAATGGCTCATTTCGTTCCTTTAACAGGATTGCCTTCTGCTCCTAAACTAGCCCCACTCTTTATTTCTGACATATTTAGCTTACATGGACTTCCAAAATAAATTATTTCCGATAGAGGGGTACAATTTGTGGCCAGATTCTGGAGATCTCTGTATGGTGCTTTATGGGTCAAACTAAACTTCTCTACTGCCTACCATCTGCAAATCAATGGCCAAACGGAAAGTGTTAATCAAGATCTGGAATCATTCTTTCGTCTGTATTTGTCCTCTTCTCAACACAACTTTAAGGAACTGTTAACCTGGGCTGAGTTCGCACATCACAATTCTCACCATTTCTCTATAAGTCAGACTCCATTTTTTATCGTTTACGGACAGAATCCACACATTCCAGAGTTCCAGAGTCTTCCCATTCTCAAGTTACCGGCAGTGAATTCTTCTCTCTGTTATTTCTCAAATATTTGGAAAAACGTTCATGCTTCTCTCCGTAGTGCTTCCCACCAGTATAAGAAATTTGTGGATCGCCGCAGAGGAGCCGTTCCAATCCTAAAAGTTGGAGATAGAGTTTGGCTAGTCACAAAAAATATCAGACTCTGAGATCCTTCCATGAGGTTTGCACCCCGTTATATTGGATCATATTCAATTACATCTGTGCTTTCTCCAGTGGCCTACAAACTACATGCATTTAAAAGAGATATGAAAAGTTTTATTGTTCCTCAGTGAGAAAAACAAAATAGCAATCTAGCAAATATGATACCTTTTAATGGCTAACAAAAATAAATGTTGTTAAAATGCAAGCTTTCGAGACTTCTTAGGTCTCTTCCTCAGGCATGGTATAACAAGGTGTGTCTTTTTTTAAAAGAGATATCACTTAGCTGGCGCTGACTCAGTTCCTTTTGGTGCTTATTCTTATCCCATAGCACATAGGTAACCAAAATAGAATGGAAAGGTATATATAGTGAAGTACAGTTTAATCACAATATCTAAAAACATCAATCATAAAACATTTCAATAAAATTCATCACATCAACACGGCAGTGGTATAGGTAGATAGCAGCAAATTACCAGAGGGCGTGTGAACTGTTAAGATCACACAGTTCAAGCTGCATCCCGGTCACAACCTGTTCGACATCCTACCATCTGGAAGACGGTTCAGGTCCATCCCCGTCAAAACGTCCAGATCCGCAAGAAGCTTCTTTCCGTTAGCCGTCCATCACCTGAACAATCCAATCAAAGCTAATGCAATCCCAATATCAACAGCCAAACAACGTGTCCCTACTTGGCGACCTGACCACCATAGTCGTAGCTAGAAATGGAATGCTTGTAATGTCTTTATGTAATATATGTAATGTCCCCCCCCCTTTTCATCCCTGCTTGATGCTGCACTGTAATCCACAAAAAATTCCTAGTGTGTGCAAGCATACATGGCCAATAAAGTTGATTCTATTCTATTCAAATGGAGCATAGGATAAGAGGATACCCCGGGAGATAAACACTTCTCCTGGCTCCTGATGGTAGATGATGGTAAAGTGCCCGTGCCTTATGCAAAATTGCTGTCCAAACTGCCTGTCCACGGCCTCACCGACCAACGCGTTTCTACCCGCGAATGGGGTCTTTCACAAGGTCCAAATGGTGCGGCACCATTTGGACTGTGAGCTCTGTTGTGGATACTATGTCTAACCATTGACTGTTGGGAACTGCACCCCCATCAAATAATTATTAAAGTTGGGGGAATCGATCCTGTGATCATAGAGGGAATAATTATTTCTGTGTGCAGGTATACCTCTGGCTCCGTTAAGGAGCAAACTCTCTATATAAAACAGAGTATATCTACAACACACAAGTATATAATGAACCCCTATCAGAGAAGGAACTCGACACCGATACTTGGTTTCTAATGCTGTGGTCCAAAGCAGCAGCACAGCTTTTACTTAGGAAAAAACAATATACAGTCAAGTAGAAAGAAATAGCTACAACCAATTTATATATACGTGATACGCAAGCGTTCCTGGATCCAGGCCTTAGTCATCTTAGCAAGATGAACTCCGAGGAAGGTGTGTGTGACCTGGGTCAGGAGCTCTTTTATACAATAGTTCAAAAGGTAGTACAATAGGGAATGTATGCTCTTCTTCCATTGGTCTGGGGGTAGGACATATCCAGTACACTGGGGATCATTGGTCAGCTCAAACGGTGGGCGATGCCTAATGTGATTACATTTGTTTACCTCTGTCAAACCAGTCAAACCCACCACATTATCATACAGTAATATACATGAATCTGACATTGCTAATAACTTGTCGCTGCAATATGCGACGATATCCTCACAACAACCAAATTACTGCTTATAAATTACTGAACATTTTGATCCCAAGAATGATGCTCTAATGCTGTCCCATTCCCTCCCAGCATGTCCAGCTGGAAAACTTGGTCCCCATGTATTGGAAGTGTATGAGACTCGCTGACCAGATGGGTGAAGACTATATGTAGGAGGAAATGTATTTTATATATTTGAAATATCACTATTAATACATATTCTCAATGTCTTATATCAATGTCTTATATCAATATACATTTGGATGTCAGCTTCTTAAATCACTTAAAGGTCTAGGCTGACAAGATTCTAAATTGTTTGATTTACACAATCAAGCATTTGCCTATCCTTGGATTTTTGTATGCTATATATTGTGTTTTTATTTGTTCTGACTTATAGTGTAACAATGACTGACCAAAATCTATGGACCTATCTATTGATGAACAATTTTCAATTGTTCATTCTTGCAGTTTAAACACACATAAGGTATTTACATTCCAAACAGAGGAAAGCAGATGAGTGAAACTACATTGTATTTTACACAATGGCTGTTGTCACTTTTCTATGCGAATGCGTGTTTTACCGTATTTACTCATACCACGGGCTAATACGCAGAGCTTCACTGCCAATGTACGCAGTGTCCGGGTTTGCGCATACACGGCTGGTACGCAACTGCATAGAGGCCACTCTGAATGGTGTTTGCACATGTACATGTGGCTATTTTTGACTTCCACATTGGCAACATAGGTGAGTACTGAATGAATGGGCTCTGTGTGTAATAAAGTTGTACTGTAAGTGTGTGTTTGTTTTTTTAACTATTTGTACTACTGTGGGACTACAAGTCCCAGCGGGCCCTTTATTGCCCCCATGCTGGGACTTGTGGTTCTCCAAGTCCCTGCATGCGGTGCAGGCTTGCTGGGACTCATAGTTCCAAAGCAATACTTTGGCATTACCCAGCTGGTTGGTTGGGCCCGGTGCTGGATCTTGAAATACGGGGAACCCCTACTCATTTTGTCACCCATATTTTGGGAAGCAGGACCGGCCCTTGAGCCTGGTGCTGGTTTTCTAAAATCAAGGAGACCCCTATTTTTTGGCCCCGTGATTTTATGAAACCGGGACCGGTTCTTTGAGCCCGGGGCTGGTTACGCTCAGGAGGGGGGACCCCAAGCCATTTTTTCCCTGTTTTTAATCATATTTAAATTTTTGGGACAGAACCATTCACAGATCACACTGGCCCTTATTCTGATCTGTGCGGAAATTCCCGCATTCTTACGGAGCGGTCCGCACGCCACGGTGTTTTGCCGCGTGCGGCCATCGTCCGTAGAAACGCCCACGTGTCCTCCGCATTCGGACGGACTCACTCTTTAAGAACAGGGCGTGTTTACGGACGACATACAAACCATGCGTGTGCGGGAGAAACACTCCGATTCGGCACGGTATTACAGAGTATTACAGAGTATGCTCGGGAATACCGCATCCGACCGGGAGCCAAGCGGTGCTACCGCACGTAAGCGGAGTATTTACGCCAAACAACCCACTATGAAGTATCTTCTGCAAGACATCACATGACCCACTTATTCAATTACCTATCCTCATAAAAAACTGCTTATTTGGAAATGGAATCAATTAGATTCCAATATATCCTTACAAGCATGCCTAACACATGCATTGCACACATTAACCCTTACAGCAATTGAAGTGCAATGGTTTCAATTAAAGCACTGACAAGCGTCCTATTAGTGAGTAATGAGTAAAGGAGTAGATTGTATTGGGTTCAGGTGTTAATGGTTGTAGTCATTAGGCGTACGTTCGCCTACCGCATGAACGAGTGGTGTCCGCAAAGCAATAGTACACTTGTGGACACCGCACATTTCAGCCCTTTTTGCTCGCGTGCATTCGGAGTGGTTTCCGAATGTACGCCCCCCAACATAAGTGTACTCCCCCGTGTCCGCCCATGTTTCCGCCCCGTTTTGCCCACTTTGAAACTACGCCCATGTGTCATTCCGCATGACGCCCATAATACGCCCCTATTTCCCGACTGATTGCGGGGACCAGTTTTGGACGGCCTTTGTCCGAACTGGTACCGAGTCAAGGCGTGGCACATGCGCGTAGCGTTCTCCACGCATGCGCAGACGCCGTAAAGACGCTATCCGTAAGAACGCGGTAAAGTCCGCATCAATCAGAATAAGGGCCACTGTTCTGTGCATGGTTCTGTCAAGTTCGCTCGTCGCAACCTGGTTTGCATGTGTGGCGATTTTTAGTAACTTTTTCCCGATTTCGCATTCCATTAAATATGCGATTTGTATACTTTATAATGGGAAAACATCTGCATGCGAGTTCCGGCGTTACTAAGAATCGCCACTTCCGAATGTGCAAATTCACGGCAAAATGTGCATTTTTTGCTGCATTTAGCATCACATTAAAAATGCGACTTCAGAAAAAGTGCGAAAACGGACGTTTTGGCGAAAATATCAATTTTGTTTAAATAAATATCTTCAGACAATTAATGAATTGTGAGTTTAAATATTTTGTTATACTGGTTCACAATAATAAATACTGTCTGAAATAATCTGTTTAATTTATAATTCACACAAATTTGATTACTCATGGGGGGGGTTGAATACTTTTGCAAGTGGCTGTAGAGACATCTTTAAAGATTCAACGGGTGTGGTATAGGGTTCCGACAGTCGAAATCCCAACAGTCATTAACCCGATATCGGGATCCCGACTGGCCGGACTCAGACAGCATGGCGAAAAAGCCCCTTGCGGGCTCGCTGCGCTTGCCACGCTGCGGGCACAGTGGCTCGCTACGCTTGCCACCTATTCTATTCTCCCTCTATGAGGGTCGTGGAACCCCACGAGGGAGAATAGCCGGTGGCCCTCGGGATCCCGACATCGGCACCCGATTCAACAATGGTTAAAAAAAAGCACCAATACATTGACTGAATTTAACTTCGAATTTCAAAGTCCTGCAAATAAATAAGTAAACAGATTTAATAAGTTGTTTCTATTTAAAGCAGATGATTAGATGACTATCCCCAGTGGTGTAATTACTATCCCCAGTGGTGTAATCACTATCCCCAGTGGTGTAATTACTGTACATAACATTTAGTATTTCCCTGGAGGTTTGCTGGTAACATACTGTATAGGGACAGTATAAAATCACCTGTATAGTCAGCCTGCAATGTGGAACAAAGGCTGGACTAGGACGTGCTACACACTAAGCCATCTAATACAAGGTGATTTACACCCCAATGGGACTATTGGATATTTATTTCACAATTAGACTTATATACTGTATGGGGAATATCCCCACACCCTACTATTAGGGAAATAGCTCCCAGTACAATTCTATAAAGTGCTCTGGAGGAACCTCTAACAGTGCGCATCTATTACAGCGATGTTCTCAGCTAAAATATTTACATATCAGTTTTTTATAAAGTGTTTATTTATTAGTGACTATTTTACAATTTTGATATAAAATTTTGAGTTAAGAAACAAACATTATAATAATGATAATAATAATAATAATAATAATAATAATAATAATAATAATAATAAATATTTCTGATAATAGGACAAAGAGCTGCATATTTCCATTTAAAAACACGTTACATAAAAAGCTTAACAGAAAACAGAACTACAGTACAGTAAGCATTTGGGGTGTATTTTTTTTTTCCAGAACAAAAAGGGGAATGTTAGTGAAATATTGGGCTGATTCATGTTGGGTCGCAGATTAAAAGGAAAAAAGAAGTTGAAAGAAGGATGCACGCCTTGTACAATTGGTTTCATGAAATTATGAAAAGGGAATAGATGTCCCTGTAGTAAAAAGTGGGGATTCCTATAATCTTTATTGGTCAGTAGTGATAGGGAAATTCATCCAACAGTGGAATTTCCCTATCACTACATACCAATAAAGATTATAGGAATCCCCACTTTTTCCTACAGGGACATTTATTCCCATATCATAATTTCATGAAACCAATTGTACAAGGAGTGCATCCATCTTTCAATTTCTTTTTTCCTTTTTGTCCATATATATAAGTTGGCCAGGATAGCACCCCCGACATTAAAGCCTTGGTCGCTCCTTTTTACCCGTTACACTGTAGGGTATCAATATAGCTGTGTGCAGACTCCACAAACCCCTCCCTCTTTTTTGTGTGGTTCGCAGATTATTAAAATTCATAGACCGCAAATGTTCCATACCGCAAACTGCGACCGCATTCTACAGCTTGACCATACCTCCCAACTTTCATACTAGAGGAGGAGGGACACCCACATGCAAGTTGAAGGCGAGCTGGATTTTTTGGGTGTGTGGCCTAACAAAAGGTGGAGTGGCCCATACCCTCTGGCTGCAGGAATAGACGCTGTGCGCATGTGCACAGCGGCTATTTAGGGTGAGAGGGGGGACTTCCAACTGCCCCCACCCTCTCCGTGGGACACTGCCAGCCCTGGGAGGGAAGCGGAACAGTTGGGATGTATGGCGTGACTTGGAGGCAGCAAACGAGCATTCAACCGGTGGAAACCAACAATTTTGTGGGCATAATCTGGACAACATAAACTTGAATGGACCACTCGGGAGGGGCTCACGGCAGCGTGACATTGCAAGCAGCCGCTGCAACCCAAAAGATGTCTGGCCTGAGCAGTCAGGGGCCAGCTGATGATATGCAAGTGCTGCTCTGTAAAGCAATGAACTTGCACTTTAGCGATGCACTCACAAAATGTTGTGGGTGCATCGTGGGGAGGGACACGGCATGCGGGGGATCCTTGAACTGTGACGGGCGACCCGCCGTAGCCTTCTGCCAGGAGTTGTCATTTTGTTAAATTTAGCAACATTGTATATAAAAGGCTAACTACTCCTCCCCTTTATGAGGTTAAATACCGCCACTGACCACTAGCGGCAACTAGATGGACCAAGTCACTCCTTTGTGTGCTAAACAATGTCATAACAGAAAGTGAAAGACATTTTTGCAGGGACACTTATCTGTTTCAAACTTGCTGGATATGGAGAGAGGGAGCTGTATAGACAGAGGTTGGGGGTAGGAGCAGATAGGGACTGGGGGTGGGGTGGAGAGTTTGTTGGCGAAAAACGGTCACAGCTCAAAGTGAAAGGAAAAACTGTCACAGCTCAAAGTGAGTACATTGCAGAAGGGCTTTCAACTAGTGTTCAAATATTCTCTGTAAAGCACTGCGGAATATGTGTACAGACCACTGTGTGTGGTGTAGCCACCAACAGTCGGGATTCCAACAGTCATTAACCCGTCGTCAGAATCCCGACTGCCGGGACTCAGACAGTGGGGCGAGGGCAATGAAGCCCCTTGTGGGCTCGCTGCGCTCGCCACGTTGCGGGCACAGTGGCTCGCTATGCTCACCACCTATTCTATTCTCCCTCTATGGGATTGTAGACCCCCACAAGGGAGAATAGCTGCTGCCCATCTGTCTGGGTTTTAACAGTCTGGATTCCGACGTCGGTGTAATGACTGTTGGAATCCCGACTGTCGGTCAGTCATCCGGCACCCAGTACGCTATATAAACAACTGGTAAAAAATAAAAACGGGAAAGCGAGTTCTATAGCTGCAGAGCTAACAGCTGGACCCCCAGATAACTTAAGGAGGGTTAGATTCAGTAATCACTGTAATTTATCGGGGCAGCTGGGAATCAGACGCTGCTTCACCTTCACCCCTGGTTATAGTACAGATACATTAATGTATTGCAGCTTTTCTGCTGCAAAGGTTATTTACTAACACAATACAGTATATGCAGAGGTGCAGCCCATTTTATTATGGGGGTTATTCAGACCTGATCGCAAAGGTGCTTTTTTCTCAAATGGACAAAACCATGTTGCACTGCAGGTTGGGCCTTCTGTTGAATAAAGATGTTTAACCTGTTATAACAAGACTCATTGAGGAGTATGTTCTAGGTGTGATAACTTCAGGGTTATGCACTTTGAATCAATGTTTAGCTTAACTACTGATGCCCTTGTGTCCTGGTTACCAACCTAAGGTATAGAGGGTGCTTAATAGTTCCTTATATTGCCCCTGATATATTTGTACATGTTAACCATGTTGCACCTTAAACGTCTTTTTCCAAGTGTAAACATTCCCAGTTTGGATAATCTGTCCTCATAAAACATGGAATCCATCCATTTAATTAGTTTACTTGCCCTTTGCCGAACCTTTTCCAGTTCTACAATGTCCTTTTTGCAGTGTGGAGCCCAAAATTGTTCTCTGAATTCTTGATGAGGCCTCACTAGGGCATTATAGAGTGGTATAATTATAGTGTTGCCCCTTTTTATTTGGGCTAGTTTCCTATTGGTCTTGTTTGTTACTCCCTGGCACTGAGCACTGCAAACAAGTCAACTAGCCATAGTATAAATTATATATTTTACCTGTTCACCAGCTCATAACAGGTTACTGATTTATACATTAAAAACCATGATCAGAATGGAATATAGTTATATACGTTATAGTGGTCATCTCAGTTTATGAATGGCCACATACCATAGATTCTGTACCAACATTTTAATGTACCCACAGAAAGGATCGTACCCCTGTGATCAGCACAAGGACAAGGACCGATTTTGGAAGACTCAGTCAAATACTGAAAAAAAAATTAAGGTAACATTGGACATAACTTAACAAATTGGAAACTTGATAATTGTACAGATGAATGAATCCTAACCCAGAACTTGGCACAATGTAATGGTTCTCATATAAGACAGGCTTGCCTACCCTCCCGGAATTGCCGGGAGGCTCCCGAAAATCGGGTCCCCCTCCCGGCCCCCCGGCAATCCTCCCGCTTCTCCCGGAGAAGCTTCTCGAAAAGTATAAGATATAAGATCTTGTGTCAGCATAGGCAAACGCAGGGGGGATTTCCAGTTGTCCAAACCCCCTTCTTCACAGCCTGACTAGCATTCACTACATGCAGTACAAAAGTCATGGTGGAGCTGCTGCAGATTTTCCTACCAAGTCGGCTGTGTCTGTGTGTGGATCTGAGCACTCACTCATCGCACCAGAGAGAGAGAGTCTTGTAAGTGGCTTACCGTGATCCTTGGACCTGCATATGTGCGACGTACTGTATTACATAAACTTCACTGTGTTACAGGCAGACTGCAACTTGTTACATTCTAATCATTCTTTATGCATCTTTCATGGGCTGGTGCAGTGGCATAACAATGGCACTGCTGTCCAAATGGTTCTTGGGGGAGCCGATGCTGTAGGGGTACAGATTCCAATGGGTCTGGCCATCCGTATGGAATCTGCTGAAAATGTCCAACCAAAAATGGCCAAAAGATGGAGGAGACAGATTCTAGAGGTCCTACTGGACAGATAGACAGCAGCTAAAGGTCTTACTGGGTAGTGTATATCGCTACCTGGAAGTTACAAATTTGTGAAATATATATATTTTATACATATCTTGCCCCTGGCAATGATCATCTATATAACTGACAACGATCATGTGACCCCCTGGCAATAGGCATACAACCCACTGGTAACAAGCAAAAAACACTGCCAATGAATAAGAAATCTCTGGAAACAAGTACAGTATGAAACCCCTAGCAATGAGCATGTAACCCCTAGCAATGAGCATGTAACTCCTGTCAACGAGCATTTCGGTAAAAAAAATGATAACAAATTTACAGGGGTGGAGGGGTGGCCAGGAATTTATTTTCGGCGGGGGGCGCAAATCTTCTAGTTACACCACTGGGCTGGTGACAATTGTTCTGAATTAAAACATTTGGAAACTCCTCTCCAGAATGCCTGCGTTTGCTCCTGGTTATATAATACAATGTATTATTGCTGTCTTGCAGGATCCTATGGAGAACTTCACATCTGTTACAGAATTCTACCTTTTGCCATTTTCCACGAAAGCTGTTTATAATCCCCTCATATTCTGTGTTTTTTTATTTATATATCTGTTTGGAATCCTGGTGAATACGGCTATAATCACAGCGATATGTCTGGATTCACGTTTACACACCCCCATGTATCTGTTTCTCTGTAACTTGTCTCTGGCAACTGTGCTTACCATAACAGTAACAGTCCCCAAACTAATGTACATATTACTGTCCGGGAATAACACAGTGTCCTTCTCACAATGCTTCACTCAGATGTACTTTAACTTCATATCCGCCTTCGTATGTGTTATCCTTTTATTTGTGATGGGGTACGACCGGTACATCGCCATCTGTCATCCCTTACACTACCACCAGATACTGAGCAAGAAGGTCTGTATCCTGATTGTGACCATGATCTGGATATGCGCATGTCTAAACTCAATGTTGTGCGTATTTTCAGTTCTTCAAATGTCCTTCTGTCGTTCTGCCACCATCCATCAGTTCTTCTGTGATGCCAAAGCTCTGAGTGACATCTCCTGCTCTGGCTCCGGCATGTTCTATATGGTCACCTATGTTAACACATTGATATTTATAGGTTGCCCATTCTTGAGCAATGTGATGTCATATATAAAAATTTTCAGTGTTATATTGAGTATCAAATCAAAGGAGGGAAGAAAAAAAGCTTTCTCCACCTGCTCATCCCACCTCACCCTCCTGATCATCTTCTTCATTATTTCCATGTGCTTATACTTGATACCGCCATCAGATAACCCCATTGTCCCAGAGCAGGTCTTTACTATACTGAATACAACAGTGATCCCCATGGCGAACCCTCTCCTATATAGTCTACGCAATAGTGAAATAAAGAGAGCTCTTCGGAGATTAGTGTCATTGCCAGGAGGCCGCACATCGGCCCAAACGTAACCCTTCATATTGTAACAAATCTACATAAGAATTACTGCCAGGGCTGCCATCAGAAATTGTGGGATGAGGGACTGACACTCCAGAGGTGAAGTCCCCCCATTTCCCCCCCCACACACACACACACACAGTGTCTCTTCGCTTGCAGTCAGCCCCCTTCAATCTTTCAATCCTTCTTCTGTCTCTCAAGCTCCCTCAGTGTCTCTTGAACTCCAGTCAGCTCCTTTTCTGCCTCTTCAGTTAGCCCCCTTTCTCTGTCTGTGCCCCCCACCACCCCTTTGTGTGTCCAGACAGCCCTGCATCCATCCTTCAATATATAGCTTTTCCTGTGTCTTCTGGCTGTTACGGTCCTCCTTGGGCAGTGTCAGTGGCGTATCTGTGTGACAGTGTCATGTCTTGTCTCAATGAAAAGAAACTTTACCAATTGTTCCAGGCAGCTGCTGGAATTTGCCCTAGACTGAACATCACACATTAATAGATGTATCCATCCATCTACAGTGGATTGGAGCCCTGATTACTGCCCTGGTTGACTACTTTAGACCAGAAAGTAATGTGAACTGAGATAGTCATAGTGAGGTCCTGCATGGTCCTGTCATGGTCATATTGAGGTCCTGTATCTTCCTATAATGATCATAGTGAGGTCTTGCATGGTCCAATCATGGTCATAGTAGGTTCCAGGATCATCCTATCATGGTCACAGTGAGGTCCTGCATGGTCGTAGCATGGTCCCACTTGGTCCAATCCCTGGGTTTATAGGCTCACATGTATTTGAAAATCTGGATTATTATACTACAGGATTGACGGGACTGACCTGAAGAAACACCTTCATTCAGAATCTCATGATGAACAATACTTACCCTGTTATACTTATACATCACATTGAGTAAATCACCCTCCCCCACCCAGTCATCTTTCGTGGTGACTGTGTGAGGTTCCCCAGTGCTTCCAGTAACAGGCGATCCCACTAAACTATGTACAAGTATCTGCATATACTGAAAAAGTTATACATGCCAAGGCTCTAGTTACCGGGAACTAACAAGTATTAGGCATAATGTAAGGAATTTTCCTGATGTATATCCGCAAATCACGGTTATCAGTGGGTCACAAAACAACTAACATGCCCCCACAATAATCAATAAAATACCGTACAGAGAGAGACTAAGTAGAGCAAGAGCGAATGAATGAATGAGAGGAAGTGGGCAAAGGTTGTCGTAATTCAATGAAGCATAGAAAGCTTATCAGTAGTAAAATACCTACAGGACATCAGCATCAGAGAAGACACTGTATACTTATTGGACAACAGGAAACCAGTGGGCAATTCCACAGGTAACAGAATCACCTTTTCAATGATAAACTCTATTCATCATACAACTGCCTCCATTTATGTGAACAAATCACCATAACCCAAGATCTCACAATAAACCAAAACACTATCAAAATGGCGTAAGTGCTTTCTTATGTATGTTATATTTGATAAATCAGCCCATGTGTAAGGGCACTACCATGGGTGTGGTATTGCTGGCCAACAGCCAGGATTCTGCTGGTCAGTATACCAACATCGGTATCCTGACTGCCTGTACTCTGACAGCGGGGCGAGCACAAACATGCCCTTTGCGGGCTCACTGCAGTCGCCATGTTGTGGGCTTGCTGCGCTTGCCACAGGTTTTATTCTCCCTCCATGGGGGTCCTGGACGGCAAAAAAGGGCACTACTACTGTGTGCGTTGTGTAAGTGCCACTGTGATGCTAATCATGTGGCCTGCCTCATGGCACAACTCCATCTCTCTATGCCATTCGGCTGAGCAGAGCATCCGACCTCTTTCTTCATCCCCTACCTCTCTATGCCTTCTCCTCTAATCATGAATATTAACGCAAAACAGAGAAAACAGACAACCCCACAGAAATAAAGCCAACTCTAACACTACACTCGGCACAAGCACACCATAGACTGAAAATATAGTTTGACAAGAGACAAAAATCGAATAGACTTTATAATTATGGTAAGACTGTCTAAGAAAAATGACAGCAAAACATGCAAGAAACACCTTCCAATACCAAACAATTCGACTTATTGGAGCTTTTGTGCATTTTATAGGGGGGTTGTGATGATATGTGTTATGTTGCATCCAATAGAAAAGCAGCAAGAATTGTTTGTTGGACTTTGATGAGTTTCTATGAGTTTTTGCCCAGTATTTGTAATTTTCAAGGTGAATTTGCTGCTGAGCTCCATCAGAAACATGTAATCCTATGGGACTTTTGGTCAACAACAACCAATAGGCATTTATGGCGTACAGTGGTGTAACTAGGAAATATGCGCTCCCCCTCGCCCACCCAAGTCAAGTTCAACAGCCGCCCTTACCCCTCCGCATGCCGCCACCACAGACGCTGCATTCAGGGACCCGCAGCGCAGATTTCTTCCTGGCTCCGTCTCCTCCTGCAGTGCTATAGAAAAAGGACCATTGCAAATGGCTGCCCAGTATAGCAGACAGTTTTTAAGGATGCTAGAGGAGGCCTTCTTAAAAAACTGTCTGCTTTATAGAGGCATCCATTTTGTAAGGGGCGGTTTTCATTGGAACTGCATGAGGCCAGGAGGAGACGGAGAGCTGGGACCAAGGCGCAGGGCACCGCACACACAAGTAATACGCGAGTCCCGGCAACAGACAGTGCCGTACCGATAGCCCCACAGACCGGCGCCCACACTTATTCAGCGCCTCCCCACCACAGCGGGGTCTGTGGGGCTATAGTTACACCACTGATGGCGTAAGAGACACTCAAAATTGAAGCTTAGTCAATATTGTTTCTTTAGACACTGAACCATTGTCAATATCTATTGGTTTGTAATTGCCAACAAAACCAATGCTTAGTAAATTTATTCCTAGTTCTGAATGCGGTAGAGATTCTGTTGCACTATTTCATAATAACAGTCCACGAGTATCATCCACCAACCCAGGGACGATGCAAGGCACCAGAGCGCCCCAGGCAAGTCGGGGTGGGGCGCCCCGGTGTCTGCCACCCGGGTACCTGTCCTGTGGCGCTGTAAAGCTGGTGGCGGTGGCAGCGGGGGGTCCCTGCAGTCAATGAGAAATAACGAGCGCTATCCGCCGGGCTATGCGGAAGCGCTTCTGTTTTGGAAACACTGGCCGCACGGCGCACGCTGATTGGCTGAATCTCAGCCAATCAGCGTGCGGCCAGTGTTTCCAAAACAGAAACGCTTCCGCATAGCCCGGCGGCAGTGGCGTAACTAGCGGTAGGCAGCCCCAGCGGTGGCGGGGGGGAGCCGGGGCCACAGGGCTCCAACAGGTGTTGGAGAGGTGCGCTCGGCAACCTTCTTCATGGCAACCCCAGCAGTAGCCCGCAGGCTGTTTGTCCCCTGCAGCCACCATCCCCAGGTATAGGCGGTCCTGCGCTGTCACATCTCTGAGTGACAGCGCAGTTAGCCCCTCAGCGCTCCGTTAACAGCCAATTGTAGCGCTGCTTGTGGGGGGGGGTGTCCCAGCGCTGTAGTGTGCTGTGCCCGCGCTGTGTAAAGGCAGCGTCCCTCCTGTATTTACTGAAGAGAGCCCCGGCGCTATATTTGCAGCCGCTCTGAGGAGACGCTGTATCATTATGCCGGGGGATGTCATTATGCCAGGGGAGCTGTGGAGACGGAGCCCGCTGTGACATTATGCTGGGGGAGCTGTCAATCACCGCCCGACGGTGTCTCCAAATAGCGCCCGCAGCGCTATTTCATTGACTGCCTAATAGAACCCTCCTGCTCCAGACTGCAAGGCTGTGCAGACTTCAAGCCAGCAGAGAGACCTCTGCAGGAGCAGATAAGTATAACTGCACCAATACACCTGCACCAAGTTTGCGTGTGAGTGTGTACACCTACACCCCCCCCTGCAGCCTATAACCCTAGCCCTAACCATACACACACACACACACTGCAGCCTATAACCCTAACCATACACACACACACACCGCAGCCTATAACCCTAGCCATACACACACACACACACACTGCAGCCTATAAATCTAACCATACACACACACACCGCAGCCTATAACCCTAACCATACACACACACACCCACCGCAGCCTATAACCCTAACCATACACTCACACACCACAGCATATAACCCTAACCATACACACACCACAGCATATAACCCTAACCATACACTCACACACCACAGACTATAACACTAACCATACACACACACCGCAGCCTATAACCCTAACCATACAAGCACGCACCCCGCAACCTATAACCCTAACCATACACACACCGCAGCCTATAACACTAACCATACATGCACACCACGCATCCCACAACCCTAACCTTACACACACACACCGCAACCTATAACATTAACCATACATACATGCACACCACGCATCCCACAACCCTAACCTTACACACACACAAACACCGCAGCCTATAACATTAACCATACATGCACACCACGCATCCCACAACCCTAACCTTACACACACACACACACCGCAACCTATAACATTAACCATACATACATGCACACCACGCATCCCACAACCCTAACCTTACACACACACAAACACCGCAGCCTATAACATTAACCATACATGCACACCACACATCCCACAACCCTAACCTTACACACACACACACCGCAGCCTATAACATTAACCATACATACATGCACACCACGCATCCCACAACCCTAACCTTACACACACACACACCGCAGCCTATAACACTAACCATACATGCACACCACACATCCCACAACCCTAACCTTACACACACACACACACACACCGCAGCCTATAACATTAACCATACATACATGCACACCACACATCCCACAACCCTAACCTTACACACACACACACACCGCAGCCTATAACATTAACCATACATGCACACCACGCATCCCACAACCCCAACCTTACACACACACACCGCAGCCTATAACACTAACCTTACACACACACACACCGCAGCCTATAACATTAACCATACATGCACACCACGCATCCCACAACCCTAACCTTACACACACACACCGCAGCCTATAACACTAACCTTACACACACACACACCGCAGCCTATAACATTAACCATACATGCACACCACGCATCCCACAACCCTAACCTTACACACACACACCGCAGCCTATAACACTAACCATACATACATGCACACCCAGGGCCGTTTTTTCGTATGGGCTTAATGGGCACTTGCCCAGGGGCCCCAGGTGTATAAGGGCCCTATGCTGATAGCTTAGGGTTCCCCTTGTTCCAGGGATACCAGAATTTTGAAAATCAGCCCAGGGGAACTGGAGATATCCAACTTCAAAGTAGCAGTCCACATCCAACCTGTTAATTGCAATTCCCAGTCATATTTCTCAGATTCTCTCTGACTTTCTGAGAGTATATTCCAAATGCTGGGACTCTCCCCTTTCTGTTGACACTAGCCACTTGTCTCTATCATGCGCAGAACCAGAGATATCAGCCTTCCAGCAGCTGGTCCCTGCTCCAGCTCCAAACGTCTGGTGTACAGTTTTATATTTTTGTCAATGGATTGCTCTGGCTCCTGATCTCTGATACCCAAGTTCCCAGCACCTCCTGAAAGTTGGGACTCTAGGTTTTTATACTATTGAAGGCTAAGAAATCTATTTCCAGATAATGGCGATATCTGCAGTCAAACAAGCTGCCCTTCCACCAGAAAATGAAGAATATTAAGCCCACTCCATTATCCAACCCTCCTCTGCGTATAAAACACCCTCTACCTCCCTGGAAGTAATTTACAAGGGACCCTTCATTCAGCTCAGTGCCCCCTTCCACACGTTAGTGTTCTCCCTCCCACCACCTGTGCAGTAAAGGAGTAATTAGCAGAAGTTACTGCTCCAGGTCCTACATGTTGAGTGGAAGATAGAGCACCCCCTGCCTCCCGTGGGACATCAATGCTGCTGCTGATAGCACCCCCCACCCCTAGGAGGGGAGAATGGGCAAGGGCCCCAGTGCATTGCTTTGCCCAGGGGCCCACACTGCTGTTAAGACGGCCCTGTGCACACCACACATCCCACAACCCTAACCTTACACACACACACACCGCAGCCTATAACATTAACCATACATGCACACAACGCATCCCACAACCCCAACCTTACACACACACACCGCAGCCTATAACACTAACCATACATACATGCACACCACGCATCCCACAACCCTAACCTTACACACACACACACACACACCGCAGCCTATAACATTAACCATACATGCACACCACGCATCCCACAACCCTAACCTTACACACACACACACACACCGCAGCCTATAACATTAACCATACATGCACACCACACATCCCACAACCCCAACCTTACACACACACACACCGCAGCCTATAACATTAACCATACATGCACACCACGCATCCCACAACCCTAACCTTACACACACACACACACCGCAGCCTATAACATTAACCATACATGCACACCACGCATCCCACAACCCTAACCTTACACACACACACACACCGCAACCTATAACATTAACCATACATGCACACCACACATCCCACAACCCTAACCTTACACACACACACACACCGCAGCCTATAACATTAACCATACATGCACACCACGCATCCCACAACCCTAACCTTACACACACACACCGCAGCCTATAACATTAACCATACATACATGCACACCACGCATCCCACAACCCCAACCTTACACACACACACACCGCAGCCTATAACATTAACCATACATGCACACCACGCATCCCACAACCCTAACCTTACACACACACACACACCGCAGCCTATAACATTAACCATACATGCACACCACGCATCTGTAAGGATAAATGTGTAGCCCCTCGACCTGGTGGCCCCTTAGGTACCAGTGAGAATGTAAATTAACCCTACACACCAAACACACGGTGGCGAGTCAAGAAACATTCTGATTTATTAAGAGTTTAACAGTAGGTTAAAAGACATGATACATGGGTGTGGACAAATGCATATTACATTCTGATTGGTCTGTTAGGTTGCAGGGCAAATTCAACAGGGGGAAAGGGAAGGAGGGCATACAAAATATCATACACAAAGAAAATGAGTAACAAGGGGGGTTTTCGATTATAGAGGAGTTTAAGCATGAACACACTGCATAGCAATTCCAAAGGGGGGGGGGGGGGTTAAAAGTAGAAGCTCAGTGAGGAAGTGATAAGACACACAGACTTATTATTCTGTAACCTTGAAATGTAGCTATAGAGAAACAGTCTACTGAAAATGAGAGCATTCTACGTGCAAATTCTTATATGCTACATGGGTTCAAATTTAACCCTTCAATCCCCTCTTAGAATCATGAATTTAGATGATATGATTCTTCTTACGGAATTCCTTATTTCTATGCTTAGCGAGATATTGTTTGTAACCTTCAGGGGAATTTGCGTGTGCAGGGGCAATGGATTCATACATTATACCTTTAGTAGCAAGTTTTCTACAACATAGTATAATACAAAAAACGACAATACAGATAATAGTAAGAATAATCAATATATAGATTGCTAATTGAACAAGGGCCTGTTCTATACCATTTGGATGACCATTTTTATTACATCCCTATGTCCATCGTTTGGAGACACAGGGGTTAATGGTGCAAAAGTCTATCTGGTAGGCGGCTACCTCGGTGCTGAAAAAATTGTACCAGAAAATGTATACGCCTGCCTTTTCAGTCATGTCCACTTCAGTTTTTGTGCAAAGGTATCTGGCAAACAAGAATCAATAGAATAATATACGTTATCCACCATCGTCCAGAATTCTAGAATGACCTCATCTGCTGGTGAGTCGTCTTCTCCATCATGTAGGAGGTTAGGGCTGTCTGCCCCCATTAGTACCTCGCCTTGATCTGTTCTCTATCCGGGACGTTACTCGGGATTCTCTTTACCCTGGATGCGTGTATCCACACTGGACTCTCTTCTGTAAGGACAGCCGTCCTGGTTACTGCTACGATCTCTGTCTCTGGACCATAGGTGAAATCTCCTGGACCTTTATTTCTGGCGAGGACCTTCACAACGACCTTGTCTCCGACCTGGAAAGGATGTGTTGATTCCTGTGGATTAAAAAGATTTTTACAAATAACACCATGTTCAATTTCACTAAGTCTGGTGATGAGGGACCTAACATACTCTTCTCTAATCTGTTCTAGGTCTCCCTCCTGGACTACTAATGGTTTCTTAGCCCAGGGCGTGGGGAAAGGTCTTCCTATTAAAATTTCAAAGGGTGAATAACCCAGAGTCTGTTGGGGGGGTCATTCTAATTTCTGCTAGGACTATGGGGAGGGTTTGTTTCCATTTATTAAATATTCCTCCTGTTGCTTTCCTAAGTTTATCCTTTAAAGTCCTTTTCCTTTTCTCCACTATCCCTGAACTTTGAGAATGATAGGGAATGTGAAATTTCCTCTCTATTTGAAATGCTTTCACTAAAGCTTGTGTGATTTTTTTTGCTGTAAAGGCAGTGCCTTTGTTGCTATCTATTTGGAGCGGGCATCCCCATCTAGGGATGATTTCTTGTGTTAGTATGCGTGCAACTGTTTTTGCATCTGTGATGCAAAAATCTTTGTTTAAAAGCATAGCTGTGGTGTTTTTGCTATAAAGTCCTACCCCATGATAGTGAGCAATGAACAATGGGGCGCTTGATTGTGGTATGCATGGTCTCCCCTCTTTGCAGATCAATCCTGTTATAGGATTTTTCTGCAATATTGGAAATAACCAGTCATCCAAGTCTTTTTGTGATGCTGAGCTTTGTAGTTCAGTGATCAGGTTTATCTTTCTACATTTGGCAAGCTCTTGTGAGCGCTATGAGTTCTGCAGCTTGTGCTGATTGATATGGGATGGGTCTCGCTTCTAAAATGTCATTTGGGAGGCGTACCACTGCGTAGCCTGCCTGATATGTCGAGTCATTGGGTCTACTACAAGAACCATCCACAAATACATGGTCAGAACCTGGTATTGGTACAGGGGAAATGTCAAGTCTAGGGGAGGTCTCTGACTCTATTGATGCAGAACAGTCATGATCGTCAGGAATGTCATCCTGGGAGCCCTTTAGTCCTAAAAGTGCATTTAGAATGGGTGCGGGGCCTGAGGATGCGTTCGCATACTTAATGGTAAGTGAGGGGCTTCCTAGCAACAGAACCTCATCTCCACTAAGACGCTGGGCTGACATGTTGTGTGTGTAGCCCTTTAAGTAATGCTACAACATTATGTGTGGTATGGAGAACAGTGGGTGAGCCTAGGGTGAGTGTGGTTGCCATCTCAGCTACCATTGCACAGGCCACCAGTGCCCGAAGACAGGCAGGCATACCTTGGACCGACACCGGCATCACTTTGGAAAAGAATGCCACGGGGCGCAGCTTACCTCCATATTCTTGTGTCAGCACACCCGCCATGGTTTTACATTTTGTCCCTTGCATATAAATGAAATGGTTGTACATAGTTTGGGAGGGTCAATGCCAGACTTTTCATTAACATACATTTTTAAGGCTTTCATATGCATTTAACATTTCTTGTGACCATTGTATCTGTTTAGGTTTGTCATTGAGTGTGGCTTGTCTCAAAATGTTATCATAGTAGGAACAGTCAGGAATCCACTGTCTGCAATAATAGTGTTTGGGCGGACCAGACCCAGTACAGACTGTATGCGTTGTGGGCTGACTTTCCTCTCTCCCTTTTTCAAGACAAAACCTAAATAATCAACATTCTTTTTGCACCATTGCATTTTTGCTTTTTGACACTTTGTGCCCACATTCACAGAGCCAGTTTAACAGTGATATACCATCCTCTCGGCATGCCTCCTTTGTTGAACTACAGATAAGCAGATCATCTGCATACTGTAGCAGGACTGAACCATAGGGGGGGTGCCAGGGGGTTAATGTGGCTTGGAGCACGATGCTGTACACAACAGGGGAGTCAATATACTCCTGTGGCAGCCTGCATCATGTTAACTGCTGGCCTCAAAAGAAAATGCAAATAACAGTTGTGTCTGGGTGTCCACAGATATGCTAAAAAATATATTTTTCAAATCGGTTACTGAGAAGTAGGCGGCATCTACAGGGATGGCTGAGATGAGTGAGTTTATATCAGGTACAATGGGTGCAATGGGAACAATTAATTGGTTTATTGCTCTGAGGTCCTGTTGACCATGTCTGAGGATTTACAGTGTCTAATTCTGTGTTTGGGTCAGAACTGTCAGTCATGAGCAAGTGTGGTGATGAAACATCAATTCCCTTTCCTGCTTCTGATGGACTAATTGTGATTTCCAGCACAGAGAGAAGATCTCTGCCTAGCAAATTGATTGGGCAGTCAGGTATTACAGTAAATTCATGTTTTCCTATGTCATGGCCCTTTAAGGTCTGTCCCTGCCAGTCAATCTGAAATCTGGGGTTGTCTCTAGGTCTGGGTTGGCTGGGCTGCATGGGGTTACTGATCTGTCGGGGTTTGTTTGAAGGGAACGGACAGTCTCTAGCCCAATGGCTATCCCTTTTACAATTATAGCAGCTTGTCTGCCTGTTGGGTGGGGGTCCCGCAGGAGCCCTCTGAGGTAGCCTGTCTCTAGGAGAACGGAATGATTTATTCTGTCTCCTAGGATTGTTTTGATTTTGGAAGCGTGTGAACGGGGTATGTGGTGGTGTGACAGTGTTTCTTTTAACTTCAAAACAATCTGCTGCTTCCTTTTTATACAAATGTTTTTTTCAAAATCCTTCACTGTATCAGAGGTTTAAGTTGAAACATTCTGCTTCACAGCGAGGCTATACATCGGCAGCAGATTATTAATGAAAGTGGAAACAAGTAAATTATCATTATGCAGAAGCGGCAGACCTGCTTCCTCGGTCCCGCACTTCTTGAATCTTTTCCAGAAATTTGTACTGTTTCTGTTTACAACTTACAGCTATGGGGAGAGATGAGCGTGCTTTAAACACTTCATTCATATGTGCACATAGCATCTATGCCTTCTTGGGTAAAGCTGCGTCCTTTGCATGCTTTCTTTAAATATATTATACATCCTATTGGTGTTATTATTGTTTTGGGACAATTTTTAATTATCCTATCTATCCCGCTAAATTGTCTACCCAAGGGTTAATAAAATAGTAATTTGTGGGGGAGACACGGGCAACATATTCTTTACATGTCTCTCCTGGTAAAAGCGGGGAATATTCTGTTTCTTTACTCTAATATAATCCCATAATATAACAGTATGTCAGTCAATATAGTCACAATAATATCTGTCACAAGTCAAGTCGCAATTGTACTTAGAATCACTTTAAACAAAATGACATTCAGTAGCCAAATCACTTTGCAAATCTACTTAGAATCACTTTAAACAGCAATAACACTCAGTGGCCGTACACTTACCACCCGTTCACTGAGTATTCTTAATACAAAACATACAGTAAGGCAGACAGAACACTTCAGCGTACGTACACTTACCATCCGTCCACTGAGTGTTTAAAACAAATACACAGTTGCAACATTAACAGACAAACATGTACATACATATATTTAGGCGATCAGATCGAGGAGGCTTTCTCTGTGAACCCCTGGTTCAATTGCGGTATCCCGGATACCTGTTTCGTAATCTCAAGTCCCGGACTTGAATTACCTTTACGTGGACCCCAGGTCCTTTTTTATGACGTGGACCGCTGGTCCTTGTATCCCTGATACATTTATGGCGTCATAAATTTCCTTACATACAATTACGTAATATTAAGTCCCGGACTTAAATATTACCTTGTCACGTGTTCCCGGAACACGGAGTGAGTTCAGATCCAGTAGATGGTCGCAATCCCTTAGCGGAAAAAGACAGACAAGTAATTCTCTATCTTACCGATCAGGGGACGATCGTCTGGACCCCGGACTGGCCCCCAAATTGTAAGGATAAATGTGTAGCCCCTCGACCTGGTGGCCCCTTAGGTACCAGTGAGAATGTAAATTAACCCTACACACCAAACACACGGTGGCGAGTCAAGAAACATTCTGATTTATTAAGAGTTTAACAGTAGGTTAAAAGACATGATACATGGGTGTGGACAAATGCATATTACATTCTGATTGGTCTGTTAGGTTGCAGGGCAAATTCAACAGGGGGGAAGGGAAGGAGGGCATACAAAATATCATACACAAAGAAAATGAGTAACAAGGGGGGTTTTCGATTATAGAGGAGTTTAAGCATGAACACACTGCATAGCAATTCCAAAGGGGGGGGGGGGGGTTAAAAGTAGAAGCTCAGTGAGGAAGTGATAAGACACACAGACTTATTATTCTGTAACCTTGAAATGTAGCTATAGAGAAACAGTCTACTGAAAATGAGAGCATTCTACGTGCAAATTCTTATATGCTACATGGGTTCAAATTTAACCCTTCAGCATCCCACAACCCTAACCTTACACACACACACACACACACCGCAGCCTATAACATTAACCATACATACATGCACATCACGCATCCCACAACACTAACCTTACACACACACACACCGCAGCCTATAACATTAACCATACATACATGCACACCACGCATCCCACAACCCTAACCTTACACACACACACACCGCAGCCTATAACACTAACCTTACACACACACACACACCGCAGCCTATAACATTAACCATACATGCACACCACGCATCCCACAACCCCAACCTTACACACACACACACCGCAGCCTATAACACTAACCATACATGCACACCACACATCCCACAACCCTAACCTTACACACACACACCGCAGCCTATAACATTAACCATACATACATGCACACCACACATCCCACAACACTAACCTTACACACACACACACCGCAGCCTATAACATTAACCTTACACACACACACCGCAGCCTATAACATTAACCATACATACATGCACATCACGCATCCCACAACCCTAACCTTACACACACACACACCGCAGCCTATAACATTAACCATACATGCACACCACACATCCCACAACCCTAACCTTACACACACACACCGCAGCCTATAACATTAACCATACATACATGCACATCACGCATCCCACAACACTAACCTTACACACACACACACCGCAGCCTATAACATTAACCATACACACACACACACCGCAGCCTATAACCCTAACCATACACACATACCGCAGCCTATAACACTAACCATACACACACACCGCAGCCTATAACACTAACCATACACACACACCGCAGCCTATAACACTAACCATACACCCACCCCGCAACCTATAACCCTAACCATAGAGTGTATAGTGTAAGGTACATTATGGTGTGGGGTGTATAGTCTGAGTGGAATTACAGTGTGTATCATATAGTGTAAGTGACATTAAGATGTATTGCCTAATGTATAAGGGACAGTATGTGGGGGGGCGCCTGAAAATATTTTGGCTGGGGGGAGCAAAATTTATAGTTACGCCACTGCCCGGCGGATAGCGCTCGTTATTTCTTATTGACTGCAGGGATCCCCCGCTGCCGCCGCCAGCTTTTACGCACATATACGCCGCAGGACAGGTACCCGGGCGGCAAGGGGGGGCGAAAGACCGCCCTCCAGTGGCCGGCGCCCTAGGCAAATGCCTAGATTTGCCTAGTGGTGGCGCCGGCCCTGCACCAACCACCAATCTGAGCAGCCGGGAGCACAGCTGCAAGTAGGAATGGGTAAACATAATTCCTAAACCGTGCAAACATGGTAGAAACTTAGTCCAACAGGCATACTGCAGGAAAAGGGTCATATTCTATCATATATATATTTATAGAGAGAGAGAGGTTCAGGAACTGAGTTCCTGCTGGTTCCTGCTGAAAAGTAGATAGGCAGGCAAACCCGCAGCACTCACTCGGACTAGACACAGAGGGTGAGATTTAATAGGATGAGAGATTCAGAAAATGAGAGATTTGGGAAGAAATCTCCTGGTTTTTTTTAAAGCGGCAATCATTAACACTTCAAAATCAAACTGGTTTTGCTGTGTAAATGACTGCCGCTTTAAAAAAACTGGAGATTTCTTCCCAAATCTCTCACTTTCTGAATCTCTCATCCTATTAAATCTCACCTAGAAGGTCTAATTGATGTTTCGGATGTCACTCCTTTGTCAAGACAAGAACGTTCTTGTCTTGGGAAAGCAATGGCAGACTCTAAAGTAAGTGTTCTGTCTATTGTCCTCCTAGGAGGGGGAGTCAACCACAGAAGCGATATCAAGCAGGGGAGGAGAGCCCCCTTGGGAGCAGGAGGCCGGCGGCAGATGACTCCATAGCCTCCCAGAATTCCACCTCTGGCTGCACACATGGGAAGATTAGGGTTAGGCTGCAGGGGGGCTTAGGTGCAGGCAGGGGTTATGAACTAACGCGGCAGGTTAGGGTCAGGCTGCGGTGTGGGAGAGGTTTAGACTGCTGCAAAGGAGGGTTAGGTTTGTAAAGGGAGACAGGTAAAGTACGTACAGACCACCTGTTGGGATTTTCCTTATTGGGATGCCGAGTCTTTCGTTTGACCGCTGGAATCCTGACCACTGGGATATCATATAAGTATCTCCAACCAAGTCCTAGGCTTTGGGGGGGGGGGGGGGGGTTTGAATATTTATGAAAGCAGCATTTTTCCGTTTTTATTTAAAATAAAAATTTGCAGACAATTAATGAATTGTGAGTTTTAATATCTTGTTTTACTGATTCACAATAATAATACTGTCTGGAATAATCTGTATTTCATGTATAATTCAGACCATTGGATTACTTATGAGGGGGTTGAATACTTTTGCTAGTGACTGTAGAGACATTCAACAATGGTTTTAAAAAAAAAAAGCATCAATACTGTACATTGGCTGAATTTTAATTCTTTCAAAATATGTGAATTTCAAAGTCCTGCAAATAAATAAGTAAACATATTTAATAAGTTGTTGTATTTAAAGCAGATGATTAGATGACTATCCCCAACGGTGTAATTACTATCCTCAGTGGTGTAATTACTATCCCCAGTGGTGTAATTACTATTCCCAGTGGTGTAATTACTGTACATAACATTTAGTATTTCCCTGGAGGTTTTGCTGGTAACATACTGTATAGGGAGAGTATAAAATCACCCGTATAGTCAGCCTGCAAAGTGGAACAAAGGCTGGACTAGGACGTGCTACACACTAAACCATCTAATACAAGGTGATTTCCACCCCAATGGGACTATTGGATATTTATTTCACAATTAGACTTATATACTGTATGGGGAATATCCCCACACCCTACTATTAGGGAAATAGCTCCCAGTACAATTCTATACAGTGCTATGGAGGAACCTCTAACAGTGCGCTTCTATTACAGCGATGTTCTCAGCTAAAATATTTACATATCAGTTTTTTATAAAGTATTTATATATTAGTGACTATTTTACAATTTTGACATGTAAAAAAGCACATTTTGAGTTAAGAAACAAACATTATAATAATAATATAGAATAATTCTGCCAATAGGACATAGAGCTGCATAATTCCATTTGAAAAACACGTTACATAAAAAGTTTAACAGAAAACAGAACTACAGTACAGTAAGCATTTGGGGTGTATTTTTTTTTCCAGAACAAAAGGGGAACGTTAGCGAAATATTGGGCCGATTCATGTTGGGTCGCAGATAACCAAAATTCACAGATCGCAACTGTTGCATGCTGCAAAGTGCTTGACTGGGAGGCAGCAACTGAGCGTTCAACCGGTGGTAACCGACCATTTTGTAGGCATGATCTGGACAACGTCAGCGTGCCTGGACCACTCGGGAGGGCTCACGGCAGCGTGACATTGCAAGCAACCGCTGCAACCAAAAAAGATGTCTGGCCTGGCTCTGTAACGTTAGGAAGTTGCACTTGAGCTATGCAACCAAATGTTGTGGGTGCATCGTGGGGAGGGACACAGAGTGCGGGGCATCCTTGAACTGTGACGGGCGACCCTCCGTAACCTTCTGCCAGGAGGTTCATTTTGTTACATTTAGCATTATTATATAAAAAAAGTTAACTACTCCTCCCCTTTATGAGGTGAAGTACCGCCACTGACCACAAGCGGCAACTCAATGGACCAAATGACTCCTTTCTAACAGAAAGTGAAACACATTTTTGCAGGGACACTTATCTGTTTCAAACTTGCTGGATATAGAGAGAGGGAGCTGTAAAGAAAGAGAATGGGGGTAAGAGAAGATAGGGATTTGGGGTGGGGTGGAGAGTTTGTAGGCTAAAAACGGTCACAGCTCAAAGTGAAAGGAAAAACTCTCACAGCTCAAAGTGAAAGAGAAAACTATCACAGCTCAAAGTGATAGTACATTGCAGAAGCTGTATTTTGCTGTACTTTTAACTAGTTTTCAAATATTCTCTGTAAAGCACTGCGGTATATGTATACGGTACGCTGGGTGTGGTGTAGCCACCAACAGTCGGGATTCCAACAGTCATTAGCCTGACGTTGGAATCCCGACTGCCGAGACTCAGACAGTGGGGCGAGTGCAATGGAGCCCCTTGCTGCCACGCTGCGGGCACAGTGGCTCGCTGTGCTCGCCACCTATTCTATCCTCCATCTAGGGAGAATAGCTGCTACCCATCTGTCTGGGTTTTAACAGTCTGGATTCCGACGTCGGTGTAATGACCGTTGGAATCCCGACTGCCGGCACCCAGTACGCTATATAAATAACTGGTAAAAAATAAAAACAGGAAAGCGAGTTCTATAGCTGCAGAGCTAACAGCTGGACCCCCAGATAACTTAAGGAGGGTTAAAGATTCAGAAGTCACAGTAATATAGCGGAGCAGATGCTTCACCTTGGCCCCTGGTAATAGGACAGATAAATGAATGTATTGCAGCTTTTCTTATTTACTAACACAATACAGTATATACAGAGGTGCAGCCCATTGTATTATGGGGGTCATTCAGACCTATTGTAATTGCAAAGCTGATTTTTTCTCAAATGGACAAAACCATGTTGCACTGCAAGTGGGGCAGAAGCAGGAGCGTAACTAAAAATACAGCTCCCCCTGCCCCCCAAACAATTTGGCACCCCCACACAGGGACAGCGCAGGAACAGAATAAACAGTACCTGAGCTGCTGTCCTACTCTCTACAAGAATCAGTGAGAAAGGGGGAGCGACGGCCGGCCACGCTGGAAGTCGGAGCAGCGGGCAGGGTGGAAGGGGAGCTCTCTGGCTGTCTGGGCAGCTCATGGTGCGGGTCACTGAGCATCCTCACACAGACAGCCAGAGAGATAAGTCTGAATGCATATCTTATGACACAGGACTCCTGCAGACTACTGACACAGGGACTCTTTGCATGGCGCCTGGCAGCCTCCATGACTGTGCTCCCCGGTGGCACCTGCTCCCCCCGCCACCGCTAGGGCTGCTGAGCGGTAGTTACGTGACTGGGCAGAAGGTTGAATAAAGACGTTTGTCCATCAAGTTCAACCTGTTATAACAAGACTCAATGAGGAGTATGTTCTAGGTGTGATAACTTTAGCATTATACACTTTGAATCAATGTTTAGCTTAACTACTTAGTTGTGTTGGCCTTATTGTATTGTGTTGGTTATAGCCCTGAATATTATTACCCACAAAGTACTTGGCCAACCTTTTTTAAAATGTATTTATTGTGTCTGCAATCACCACCTCCTCTGGCAGTGAGTTCCACACCTTTACTGCCCTCTCCATAAAAAAAAACCTTCCTTCTGAGGATATGGAATCTCCTCTCCTCTTATCTAAGTGGATACCCTTAGAGGGTGCCTAATAGTTCCTTATATTGCCCCCTGATATATTTGTACATGTTAACCATGTTGCACCTTAAATGTCTTTTTCCAAGTGTAAACATTCCTAGTTTGGATAATCTGTCCTCATAAAACATGGACTCCATCCCTTTAATTAGTTTAGTTGCCCTTCGCTGAACCTTTTCCAGTTCTACAATCTCCTTTTTGCAGTGTGGAGCCCAGAATTGTTCTCCGAATTCTTGATGAGGCTTCACTAGGGCCTTATAGAGTAATACAATTATAGTGTTGTCCATTGCTTCCTTGTCCCTATTTGGGCTAGTATCCTATTGGTCTTGTTTGTTACTTCCTGGCACTAAACACTGCAACCAAGTCTACTAGCCATAGTATAAATTATATATTTTCCCTGTTCACCAGCTCATAACGGGTTACTGATTTATACATTAAAAACCATGATCAGAATGGAATATACTGTAGTTATAAACGTTATAGTGGTCATCTCAGTTTATGAATGGCACCACACACCATAGATTCTGTAGCAACACGCTCATTTTAATGTATTCACAGAAAGGACTCTACCCCTGTGATCAAGGACAAGGACCGATATTGGAAGACTCAGTCAAATACAAAAAAAAAATTAAGGTAACATTGGACATAACTTAACAAATTGGAAACTTGATAATTGTACAGATGAATGGATCCCAACCCAGAGCTTGGCACCAGTGTCGGAACTTACGAGTGGTTGGCCCAGGTGCAAAACTACATTTTTGGGCCCTCCTCTTCCACTCCAAACCAAGTTCACAATATGCCACATAGCAGTGGGTGGCAGAAGTGGGCCCCTTAGTCTTCAGGGGCCCCGGTGCAATGCACCTGCTGCACCAATGGTAGTTCCGCCTCTGCTTGGCACAATGTAATGGTTTCTAAGATCTTATATAAGCCCTCGTGTCAGCATAGGCAAACGCAGGGGAGATTTCCAGTTGTCCAAACCCCCACCCCCCTTCTTCACAGCCTGGCCAGCATTCACTACATGCAGTACAAAAGTCATGGTGGAGCTGTTGCAGATTTTCCTACCAAGTCGGCTGTGTCTGTGTGTGGATCTGAGTGCTCACTCATCGCACCAGAGAGAGAGAGTCTTGTAAGTTGCTTACCGTGATCCTTGGACCTGCATATGTGTGACGTACTGTATTACATAAACTTCACTGTGGAGCAGACTGCAGCTTGTTACATTCTAATTATGCATCTTTCATGTTCTGGTGCAGTGGCGTAACAATGGCACTGCAGTCCAAGTGGTGCTTGGGGGAGCTGGTACTGTGGGGGTGCAGATTCCAATTTACCGTCTGGCCACAGGGGCAAACGGTAAACGGTAAACAAAAAGATTCGATCTAATAAGTGACAGTGGGCCAGATTCTCTAAGCTTCAAAAGTGATAAAATCCAGAGTGATAAACAGCCAGCTAATCAGCTCCTGCCTGCCATGTCACAGGCTGTGTTTGAAAAATGTCAGACAGGAGCTGATTGGCTGGCTGTTTATCACTCTCTAGTTTATCACTTTTGAAGCTTAGTGCATCTGGCCCCTTATCAGCTTCTTTAGGTGTGTGCTCTCCTGTGTCCAAACACCAGGAGAGCACAAAACTAAAGGAGCTGATAAGGTCACTTATTGGATCGAATCTTTTTGTTTTGATTAGATCAAATTATTTGCTCTAATTATAAGGGGACCGTTACTCACTTTGGAGTTTACCCCCTGTGTTTCTACATATGAAAATAATTTTAAGTATAAATACACCATCGAATTAAAGTATTGTAAAGAGAAGGGATTATAGATTACAGCATATCCACTAAAGGTACATATGGAGTCATAGAAAAAAGGCACCGATTATATACGGGCAGCCCTAAAGTATCAACTACAGTAAAAGGATTTAGGCCCATATTTGGACCAGTCACAATCGAAATATTGAAATTTCAGTACAGTTTTGTGATTAAAAAAGATCCTTAAAGATCTATTTAAAAAAAAAGTATAAACACCCCTGATGAAGTCTCATAAAGAGACGAAACGCATCGGGTATCTGTTGTGATCCATAATCTAAAGAAATTCCGATACAAGATTCAATCTCAAGACAAAGTTTGATTTGTTTTAAATGTTTTAAATAAATGTTTTATATTTGAAAAATATGTACTTGTTTCCTAGCACAGCGCCAGCGATTTTAATTGCATCCATCGGGACCCAAAAAAATCGCGTTGATCGCATCGCAAGCAACCAAATTGCATGCGATGCAATCGACGTGATTTTTACATTAGAATCAATGTAAAATGGTCCCTGAGACCCGATTTTACATTGGGCCCAATGTAAATGCCCCCCAGACACCAATTTTCATTGTATACCCACCCTCATGGGTGAAATGCCCCCCTATTGTTAACGCCACCCCACGATCAACACCAACCTGAAGCGTGGCAAGTGCAGCGAGCCCGCGAGGGGTGGCGGTATGCGTCCTCCAACCTTTTCATACCCCCACTATCCACGTCGGCATGTAGTTGATTTTATATAGTGTGGCGAGTGCAGCGAGCCCCGCAAGGGGATGCGCATTACTTCACAGGTATTACGCGTCCCCTCGCAGGGCTCGCTGCGCTCACCACGCTTCCGGCTCGCCACATTATAGAAAATCAACTCCACGCCGTCGTGGATAGTGGGGCTATGAAAAGTTCGGAGGACTCGTACCGCCGCCCCTCGCAGGCTTGCTACGCTTGCCACGCTTCGGGTTGGCGTTAATCGTGGGTTGCCGTTAACAATGAGGAGGCATTTTACATACACATTACCCATTAGGGTGCCTATACAATCAAAAATCGGGGCCATTGGCCCATTTAACATTGTTCCCTATGTAAAATCGCGTTGATTATAATGGCATGCGTTGGACGCGATCAACGCGATTTTCTAATCACCGGCTAATTTAACATTGCTCCCTATGTAAAATCGCGTTGATCACGTCGGTCGCATCGCATGCCATTATAATGGCATGCGATGGACACGATGGACGCGATTTTCTCATTGCCAGCAATAAAGGCTAAAAAAAGCCAAAGATCGCGTCGGTCGCCGTGCTAGGAAACAAGTACCGAAAAATACTTATGCCGATTATGGTCTTATAAGGTAAAGGAAAGACAGGAATCACCCAGTAAATTGTGTAAGGTCGCTATAAAACACTATTGTCTGTGATATTGGCGACCGACCTAATATACAGATACTGTACGTTATATATATATATATATATATATATATATATATATATATTACCCCTGGCAATGATCATGTGACCTCCTGGCAATAGGCATATAACCCCCTGGTAACAAGCAAAAAACCACTGCCAATGAATAAGAAATCTCTGGAAACAAGTATGAAACCCCTAGCAACGAGCATGTAACCCCTGGCAACCAGCATTTACTTTAAAAAAAAAATTCCGGTAGGGGGGTGCAAATCTTCTACTTACGCCACTGTGCTGGTGACAATTTTTTCTCAAGTAAAATATTTGGAAACTCCTCTCCAGAACGCCTGAGTTTGCTCCTGGTCAGTGTTACAGTATTCTCATCATTATATAATACAATGTATTATTGCTGTCTTGCAGGATCCTATGGAGAACTTCACGTCTGTTACAGAATTCTACCTTGTGCCATTTTCCACGAAAGCTGTTTATAATCCCCTCATATTCTGTGTTTTTTTAATTATATATCTGTTTGGAATCCTGGTGAACACGGCTATAATCATAGTGATATGTCTGGATTCACGCTTACACACCCCCATGTATCTGCTACTCTGTAACGTGTCTGTGGCAGCTGTGCTTACCATAACAGTAACTGTCCCCAAACTAATGTACATATTATTGTCTGGGAATAACACAGTTTCCTTCCCACAATGCTTCACTCAGATGTACTTTATCTTCATATCCGTCTTCGTATGGGTTATCCTTTTATTTGTGATGGGGTACGACCGGTACATCGCCATCTGTCATCCCTTACACTACCACCAGATACTGAGCAAGAAGGTCTGTATCCTGATTGTGACCATGATCTGGATATGCGCATGTCTAAACTCAATGTTGTGCATATTTTCAGTTCTTCAAATGTCCTTCTGTCGTTCTGCCACCATCCATAAGTTCTTCTGTGATGCCAAAGCTCTGAGTGACATCTCTTGCTCTGGCTCCGGCATGTTCTACATGGTCACCTATGTTAACACATTGATATTTATAGGGTGCCCATTCTTGAGCAATGTGATATCATATATAAAAATTATCAGTGTTATATTGAGTATCAAATCAAAGGAAGGAAGAAAAAAAGCTTTCTCCACCTGCTCATCCCACCTCACCGTCATGATCAGCTTCTTCATTATCTCCATGTGCTTATACTTGATGCCGCCATCAGATAACCCCATTGTCCTAGAGCAGGTCTTAACTATGCTGAATACAACAGTGATCCCCATGGTGAATCCTCTCATATATACTCTACGCAATAGTGAAATAAAGAGAGCTCTTTGGAAATTAGTGTCATTGCCAGGAGGCCACACATCAGCCCAAACGTAACCTCAGAGCCGGCCCTAGCCTAAATGACGCCCTAGGCAAGATTTTGGCTGGTGCCCCCTAGCACCGCCACTAGTTCCGCCTCTGACCCTGCTCCCCTTTCCCAGCACCATCAACCCTCATCATAGCAGTCATCATTTTGGTGCTCCTACCCGCAATATTTTAAATAGAAATAGTGCACACATTCGGTGCGCAGCCCAAACAGGGGTGTGCTCTTGCTGGCAAGGGGCATGGCCACACAATAGTACCCCCAATTCAAACTATGCCACACAGTAGTGCAACTTTATTCACACAATATCATGCGATGGTGTCCCTTATTCACGTTACATCACACAATAGTACCACTTTACCTTATATACATTGCGCCTTACATTATTCACATTATACCATTAGAAAAAAATCCTGAGAAAATATTGTATTTTTAGCACCTCCATGGCCACTGAGCAAAGCAGTGTGTGCTGGGCAGAGGAGAGGAGCTGCAGCTGCTGCTGTCACTTAAGGCGAGGGGGCCTGGGGCCCCCACTGGGCCCTTCCATCAGACTTTGGCATGGGTAATTTGTACCCCCTACCCCTTTCTCTCAGCACCCCTTATAATACCACACAGTAATGCCCCTTACACATGACACACATTATTAATGTCCTTATAAACATAATGCCCCTTACACATTATGCCAAACTTTATTAATGCCCTTCATACACATAATGACACACATAATGCCCCTTACACATATGTTGCATATTATTAATGCCCTTATACACATGACACACATAATGCCCATTACACATATGTTGCACATTAATAATGCCCTTATACACATGACACACATAATGCCTGTAACACATATGTTGCACATTATTAATTTATACATGACACACATAATGCCCCTTACACATATGCTGAACATTATTGCACAACCAACCCACCCGCAGACAGCACTTGCACAGCCGCTAACACTGTGACCTCTGCTTGGATACAGATGTTTCCTCATACATCTTGCCTCAATAGGCCATGTAGCTCCTGGCCAGTTCTGCTAACATTGGGTGCCTTTTTTGCTGAAAAAAAGTCATCTTATTTGCATTGTTATGTGACCAGGACACACAAGGAGCTTCCGATGATTAAAATGATATGTGGCATGAATATATTCTGTGTGCGACTGTGGCTGTACCTGCATACGTAATGCTATGTTACAGTGATTTACATGAATACACTATTTCATATGCAGATACAGCCTCACTCACACACAGAATATAGGCATGCTGCATATCATTTTAATCAGCAGAAGCTGCTGGTGCCCCTAGGCATTCCAAATGCCCTAGGCATTTGCCTAGTTTGCCTATGCCTAGGGCCGGCTCTGCGTAACCTTCATATTGTAGCTCAAATCTAAATAATAATTACTGCTAGGGCTACCATCAGAAATTGTGGGATGAGGGACTGACAAAATGAGCAGGCTCCTACTCCAGAGGTGAAATAAAGTGTAGAACCCCTCACCCCACCCCCCACCCCCATACACAGTGTCTATCCAGCTGCAGTCAGCCTCTTGAGTCTTTCAAGCCTTTTTTCTGTCTCTCAAGCTCCCTCAGTGTCTCTTGAACTCCAGTCAGCTCGTTTTCTGCCTCTTCAGCTAGCCCCCTTTCTGTGTCTTCAGTCTTCATGGTCATAGTGAGGTCCTGCATGGTCCTATCATGGACATAGTGAGGTCCTGCATGGTCATATCATGGTGATAGTAAAGTCCTGCATGCCTTTGAACATCTGGATTATTATAATTCAGAATTGTAGGGAGTCAGGACTGACCTGAAGAAACTCCTTCATTTTGATTCTCACAATGAAGAACAATCCTTACCCTGTTATACTTATATAACACATTGAGTAAGTCACCCTCCCCACCCAGTCATCTTTCATGGTGACTGTGTAGGGTTCCCCACTGCTTCCAGTAACAGGTGATCCCACTAAGCTAGGTACAAGTATCTGCATATATTGAAAAATTTTATAAGTGCCAAGGCTCTAGTTACAGGTAACCAACAAGTATTAGGCATGTTGTAAGGTAGTTCCTGATGTATACCAACAAATCCCGATTGTCACTGGGTCAGAAAACAACTAACATATCCCCACAATAATCAATAAAATACTGTACAGAGAAAGAGTAAGTGGATTAAGAATGAATGCGAGGAAGTGGGCAAAGGTTGTCGTAAAAAATGAAGCATAGAAAGCTTATCAGTAGTAAAATACCTACAGGACATCAGCATCAGAGAAGATACTGTATACTTATTGGACAACAGGAACCCAGTGGGCAATTCCACAGGTAACGGAATCACCTTTTCAATGATAAACTCTATTCATCATACAACTGCCTCCATTTATGTGGACAAATCATCATAACCCAAGATCTCACAATAAAACAAAACACTATCAAAATGGCGTAAGTGCTTTCTTATGTATGTTATATAAATCAGCCCATCTGTATGGGCACAACTACTGTGTTCATTATGTGTAAGAGCACTACTATAGGTGTAGTATTGCGAACCAACAGCCGGGATTCTGATGGTCAGTATACCAAGATCGGAATCCTGACTGCTGGTACTCCGACAGCAGGGCGAGAGCAAACAAGCCCTTTGCGGGTTCACTGCACTCGCCACAGGTTCCATTCTCCCTCTATGAGGGTCCTGGATGCCAAAAAAGGGCATTACTACTGTAAGTGACACTATTACCAAGCACATTATGTGTAAGGGCACTACTACTGTGTGCATTGTGTAAGCGCCACTGTGATGCTAATCATGTGGCCTGCCTCATGGTACAACTCCATCTCTCTATGCCATTCGGCTGAGCAAAGAACTCTACCTCTTTCTCCATCCCCTACCTCTCTATGCCTTCTCCTCAGGGGCGTAGCTAAGGGTTCATGGGCCCTGGTGCGAAAGGTCAGCTTGGGGCCCCCCTACATACAACAAAATTAAAATCTCGGTCTGTTTATATTTTAATACATCAAGTATATTATGTTAATAATAGAACTAACATTTAAACATAGGATAGCAGTTTATTGAAATAAAATATTAAAAGAACAAAGATGATAAAACTGGAGAGGCCCAGGTTACTGGAAGCTCAGATGGTGGCAGACCTAGGAGCAGTAAGAATGTTTGTTGTTAGGAGTGGTAATAGTAGTATTGTAAAGTGCTACTTTTAATATATATAACATATAACCTGTAGTGTTACTTATAAACAAGCAAAACAGAATGCATAATCTCACATCAATTAAATAAAGCTGTGTTATATAATGGTGGAGTTTACATGATCCCACATAATTAGCACATCTGCACATTTATATCTACGTGTATGGTAGAATAGTTGACCGGATTAAAGGTGCCCATACACGTTACAATTATTGTATACAATATTGTATACAATATCGCATCTCATTGCATATCGGTTTTGCAATGAGATCAGATGAGATGAGATCTAGTACAAAAAGTATGTGCAGCACATACTTTTTGTACTAGATCTCATCTTATCGCAAAACCGAGATTCGATGAGATGCGATATTGTATACAATATTGTATACAATAATTGTAACGTGTATGGGCACCTTTAGACCTAGTGTAACCCCATTCCTTACTTGTTTATGGGTATGACATAATGAAACACCAAACCCTACCTTAAATCTGTGAATTCCAAAGAGACAACGTGGTCTGTGATTTTCCGGATTCTTAAATGTGACAGTTAACTGTAAACCACTAACCTACAAAATGAAGGACATCTATTAGCATGTAGGTCAATAATTATACTTCATATAATAATTCACATAAAATAAGTTTCACTTACTGGTAACTTTAAAGATGTGAACAATGTTGTTGCCATAACTATTAGTCGAACATTGATAATGAATCAAAGAACAGTCAACAAAACTAGGGAACTGCAAAAGTAACACTGAATGGCCACCCTGTAAAAAGAAAAGGGACAATAAATTTCTGAACTTATATTATATGTAATAGAAACTGGAAAACAACTTTTGTAAGCATCCGCCATCACTTTTATTCCACACAGAAGCATTCATCCAGGTATCTATACTTTATAGAGTTTTTATACTGCTATGGCTAATGTTTTTACTGTAGTCATCTCTGAAGAAATCAAAATCTAAATGTAGATTATGTGGTCTTTAGCAAGGCGGATGCTATACAAACGTATTATTATGATGCATGCAATAGATTAATAAACTGGAACAACGTAACAGAATATATAGAACTGGAACATGCCCACAAGTTAGTATAAACCTTTTAACTGTGAGACTTGATGTCCAAACCGATATTGAACTGGTAAACTGTATACTCACAAATCCTATTAAAATGGACATCTCCGGGATTTAGCTTCAGAAAACTTGTCAATCATGCTCGGAATATCAATCTTCCTGGCCCTGCCATTTTCAACACTCAATAGGGCTAAATCACTCAGCCTCTGTTGAGACATTGTGCTCCTAAGGTAATTTTTTATTAATTTAAATTTTGAAAATGATCGTTCTGCAGACGATACTGTCACTGGCAGTGTAAGAAAGAGTAGAAGTGCTATGCAGACGTCTGGTACAGTAGAAGACAATCCAGAGTTCTCAACCAGAAGGAGAATTGCTAGATCTCGTATAGATGAAGATTTTTGGATATCTCCTAGGAGCGCAGATCGGAAACTTAACAACTGAGCAGGAAAATCATTAGACAAGTCATCCTGGTAGAATTCTCGCAATTTAGTTGCTTCTTTGAATACTGTATCATCAGCTTCTGCTGACAATGTTGCCGGCTGAAGAATATGGAATCTTTGTACAACTGTATTTATACCACTGAAGCGATATTGCAGCTGATTTATAGCTATATCCAAACATCTATAAAAGACTGTTGTTTTAAATCTTTCTTCTGGGTCCTGTAGCCTTTCATCCTAACACAGCTCATCAAAGTGTTGCTTGACTTTCTTCACTCTTTTATCTTCAAATTTTGCTTGGATGCCCCAGTTTTCTGCAACAGTTACTGCTGTTCTTTTTACCGCCTCATAATCATCTCGGAAGTTGCTAAGGACTTCAGTGGCATTGTAAATCAATTTGGTGGCATTAGAGAGATCCATGTCTTTTGACTGCAGCATTTTAGAAACGGAGTTAACATTTTCTAAAATTTTGGCCTGCAGAACAACTATGCAAACAAACTGGAATGATTCCAGTTTTTTTTTCAACGCACCGGCCTCATCTCTTTCTTTTGGCTTTGTGGAAAGAATAATTATTTTAGACAAAGCCTGTAAAATATCCCGAAACCTGAACCGTAGTGCTAGTACTGAGTCATATTGAGACGCCCATCTTGTTGGGCAAAGTTGTTTTAAAGTTAGTGAGGATTCTGAAGTAAAGGATGCCAAAAATGCCCATCTCTTCACACTTTCACCAAAGAATTTGTATAAAGACTGAACCACGTCAAAAAAATTGGAAATTTCAGTTATATTTGAAACTGCATCCTGCAAAACTAAATTAAGGTTATGGGCAGCACAATGTATATAAAGAGCATTTTTTTCTTTGTTAATAATGCGAGCTTGAACTCCTGTGTAAACACCACTCATTGTGGCTGCTCCATCATAGCCCTGACCACGGCATTTTGATAGGTCCAGGCCTTTCTTCTCTATGGTTTCCACTATTGTTTTTTCAAGGCCAGCAGCTGATTGGTCCTCAATAGACTGAAAACCTAAAAAGGCTTCCTCTATTTTGATACCAGTGGCCCTTGAGTTCTCGTCTCTTTGAACAATTACATATCTAAACACTTGACTTAGCTGATCAATTTTTCCTATGTCTTGGGTTGTGTCCATTATTATTGAAAAAAACTGCGACTTCTGGATTTCAGAAACAATATCTTTTTCTATTTTGCTTGCAAGAAGACTTATAAGTTCGTTCTGAATTTGTGGACTCAGATATTTAATGCTTCCTTGTGGTCTCTGCAAAATGTCCTTTAGTATAGGATCATATTCAGCCAGTAATTCAATAATAGTCAGAAAATTGCCATTGTTTACCTCTCCTATTTTTTCTCTGTGGCCACGAAAAGCAAGGTTGGCCATAGCCATTGTTAATGTTACATTAACAATCCTATGTAAAACTTGTCTCCAAAACATGCTTTCTCTTCTTATGTTTTTCTCATTTTCCTCATCTATGGTTTTATTACGCCTCCAGTGATCATATACTATGCACGCCTCTATGTGGGACTGACTATTTTCATGGATATGAATTTTGGCTGACAACCTTTGCCACTTTTGTATACCTTTTGCCCATGCTGGTTCATATCCCTGTTTACTGCGATCTGCAAACAACCAGCAAGGCTCACAATAAGCAGCATTAAGTTTTGGAGAATAACAAAGCCAGGTCACAGGTAATTGAAGTCCTGTTTTAGTGACTCTCTCATAAAAACTTTCCGAAAAACACCTTCCATCTTTTTCATCTCTAGGGAATGGCCCTTTAGGTCTGCATGATCCATTAGTAATAATAAATCGTTTAATATTTCCATCCTGAATGGTAATAGGATAATGACCTCTGTCTGTTATATGTTCCTCTGTCAGAACACTTTCAATAAAACTAGACTGTAGAGGTGACTCTGACACAGCCTGAATTTGGATCTGTTCCTCTTCTGTATGTGTGCTACAGCCTTCCTCTAAGCTTGTTACACTGTCCTGCATTGAACTCTGTACAATACTACCGGGACTCACATTTACATTTTCTATTGACAAATCTTGTTCGGTTGTACTGTGAGAGGAGGCGGCTGATGTACTTGCATCTCCAGGTGTTTTGAAGAAGCTACTTATTTTAGGAAGTTTGGCATGTTTCTCTTCTTCTTCCCTCTTCTTTTTGCGTTTTTGAGCACCACTCATGTGATGGTGAGACATGATAGATTTCGTAATAATAGTTCTGTGAAAAAATAAACACCTGTTCACACTGCATGAGAACTACACCTTTGTTATGATAATAACTTTATAACAAGCGCATACGTATAACCGAATAACCGAGGGATTGCGATGTTAGAAGTGGCCTCTATCTCCACCGCAGCGCCAAATAGGTCAAGACTCACTCAAAAAGGGGTGCGGCCTAACATTATACCACACACTGTAATGCCCATTGCACAATTTATCGAACTTTGTAATACCCATTACACATAAAGCCACATGCCGTAATGCCAATTACACATAAGGCCACACATGATGGCCATTACATACTATATAACACTCCATAATGCCCATTACATACTATATAACACACCTTAATGCCCATTACATACCATATAACAAACCGTAATTTCCTTTACATACTATATAACAAACCGTAATGCCCATTACATATAACAAACCGTAATACCCATTACCCATAAAGCCACATGCCGTAATGCCAATTACACATAAGGTCACACATGATACCCCCATTACATACAGTACTATTTAACACACCGTAATGCCCATTACACATCTGACACATAAGTGCCATGCTCATTGCTAGGAACTTCATGCTTGATGCCAAGGGGCTTCATGCTCAATGCCAAGGGGCATCATGCTCGTTGCCAAGGGGGACTGAAATAGCTTGTTGCCAAGGGGGACTGAAATAGTTTGTTGCAAAGGGGGACTGAAATAGCTTGTTGCCAAGGGGGACTGAAATTGCTTGTTGCCAAGGGGGACTGAAATTGCTTGTTGCCAAGGGGGACCCCTGCCTGCTCTGCCCGGCTGAGCTGCCCCTGTCCGCAGCTATTTTTAATTAAGTCTCCCACTGGACCGCTAGCCAATAGATGCTTGCGGTCCAGCAGCCATCAATGCTGCTTCTGATTGGCTGCTGGACCGCAAGTACTAATTGGCTAGCAGTCCAGCGGGAGACTTAATAGCGGCGAACAGGGCAGTTACGCTCAGCCATGCAGAGCAGGGAGTGGGCGGCATAGGTGCTGGTGGGTGCTCAAGCCAAAAATATAGGAAATGGCTTCATGGGGAAGGGACGTGGCCACAAAATAAGGCAAGCAATGTTCACTGGGTTTACTTAACCTTTTATGACCTCCCATGAGCCTTTGTCAGTGCATGGCCAGACACCAGGCAGGCACCCCAAGTAAATAAATGCTGACAAGCCTGAGTCAGTGCTGTTGTGGAACTACACGTCCCAGCATGCCCTGCCACAGATTTTCGAGTGTCCCTATTTCATACGGACAGAAGTTGGGAGGTATGGTGGAACTACACATCCCAGCAGTTTTAGCAATTTGTCACATAATCTCAAAAGCCTGACAGGACTGGAGTCAGTGCTGTTGTGGAACTACACGTCCCAGCATGCCCTGCCACAGATTTTAGATAATGGATTTCTAAAACTGTGACAGGGCATGCTGGGACGTGTAGTTCCACTGTAACAGTGGAACTACACATCCCAGCAGTTTTAGCTATTTTCCCCATAATCTCAAAAAAAGCCTGACAGACTGGACTCACTGTAGTCTGTCCGATATAGGGCGCCGGGCGGTCCTGCTCCTGAGTCCTGTCCTGGCACAGCCTACACGTGCTGTGTGATGGCGCCGCTTGGCGCGGAAGCGTGGGAGAGGGAGGGGGAGGTTGGAGCCCGCGTGCGTCGCGCTGACGTCACGCGGCAAGGGGTCCCCTTCCTATTGGCTGCCTGCGGCTGGGGACGCTGCAGCCAATCACAGCTGAGATACGGCCACCGTGTCCCGTCCCCAGCCGCAGGCAGCCAATAGGAAGGGGACCCCTTGCCGCGTGACATCAGCGCGACGCACGCGGGCCCACAAAGCAGCACTGGGAACGGGTGCGTCCTGTTCGCATCCCTCTCCCAGGCCAGTGGCGGGGGTTGGGCCCCCCTGGCTCAGGGGCCCGGTCGCATCTGCGACCGCTGCGACCCCTGAAGCTACGCCACTGCTTCTCCTCTAATCATGAATATTAACACAAAACAGGGAAAAGAGACAAGACAACCCCACATAAATAAAGCCAACTCTAACACTACACTTGGCACAAGCACACCATAGGCCCACACATAAACACAAACAAGACTGAAACTATAGCTTGACAAGAGGCAAAAATCTAATAGACATAATTACGGTAAGACTGTCCAAGAAAAATGACAGCAAAACATGCAAGAAACACCTCCATACAGATGGGGCGGGTCCCATATTTGGCCAGCGCTCGCCAGATCCCTTGCACTGGCGAGCGCCGGCGTTAAAGACTGGGACGCACATGCGTCTCACATGCACGTGCATCCCAGTTTCCTGTCGGCGGGGGGACGGGAACCCTGTCCGTCTCCGCTTCAGGGAGACAGACAGGGTTATGGGGGGGGTGCGGCAAGGCGGCGGGGACCCAGGGCGACCGTCAGCGAGGCGGCGGGGACCCGGGGGAGCCTCGTTGTAAGGGGACACGCGTGCATCTCGTGCGCACGCATCCCCTCCGGCGGCTGGCGGGGGATGGCGGCTGGTGAATCTTCCGCCATCCCCTGCAAAGCTGGGACCTGCTCCATCTGTATACCAAACAATTCGCTCCTAACACCAGCCACCTCACCACACTCTACCAATGACTTATTGGAGCTTTTGTGCATTTTATAGGGGGGTGTGTGTTGGCTTGTGTTATGTAAAAGCATCAAGAATTGTTTGTTGGTCTTTGGTCAATTTCTATTAGTTTTTGCACAGTATTTGTAATTTTCAAGGTGAATTTTCTGCTGAGCTCCATCAGAAACATGTAATCCTGTGAGATTTATGGTCAACAAAAACCAATACACATTTATGGCGTAAGAGACCCTCAAAATTGATGCTTTGTCAATATTGTTTCTTTAGACACTGAACCATTGTCAATATCTATTGGTTTGTAATTGACAGCAAAACCAATGCTTAGTAAGTTTATTCCCAGAACTCAATGCAGTTGAGATTCTATTGTACTATTTGATAATAACAGTCCACAAGTGTCACCCAATTAACCACCAACCTGAGGAGCCGGTAGGGTAAACATCATTCCCAAACCATGTGAACCTGGTAGAAACGTATTCCAACAGGCATACTGCAGAAAAAGGGTCATGATAGGACACTCACTCGGACTGGAAGGTCTAATTTATGTTTTGGCTATCACTCCTTTATCAAGACAAGAACGTTCTTGTCTTGATAAAGGAATGGCACACTCTAAAGTGAGTGTGCTGTCTATTGTCCTGCTAGGAAGGGAAGTTAACCACAGAAGCTATATTGAGCAGGGGAGGAGAGGTGCCCCCTTGGGAGCAGGAGACCAGCGGCAGATGACTCCATTGCTTCCCAGAGTAATGCCTCTGGATGCAGACATGGAAAAATTAGGGTAAGGCTGCAGAGGAGCTTAGTTTTAGGCATGTTAGTTTTAGGGGCAGTACGGGTGGTGTAATGGTTAGCATTACTGCCTCACAGCACTGAGGTCATGGGTTCCATTCCCACCAAGGCCATAACTGTGCGGAGTTTGTATATTCTCCCCGTACTTGTGTGGGTTTCCTTCCGGTGCTCCGGTTTCCTCCCACAATCCAAAAATATATACGGGTAGGCTAATTGGCTCCACAAAAATTAACCCTAGACTGTCTGTGTGCGTGTATATGTGTGGTAAGGAATATAGATTGTAAGCTCCACTGGGGCAGGGACTGATGTGAATGTTCAACTATACTCTGTAAAGTGCTGCGGAATCTGTGTGCGCTATATAAGAAACTGTTAATAAATAAATAGGGGGGTCAGGGTTAGACTTTGGGGTGTGGGGGTTAGGAACTAACAGGGCAGGTTAGGGTCAGGCCACGGTGTGGGAGAGGTTTAGGGTTAGGGTTGTAAGGGGAGACAAAGTACAGACCCCTGTTGGGATTTTCCATATTGGGATACCGAGTCTTTCGTTTGACTGCTGGCATCCTGACCACTGGGATATCATATAAGTATCTCCAAAATTATAGACCGGTCAGCCTTACATCCATTGTGGGGAAAATATTAGAAGGAATAATAAGAGATAGTATCAAACAGGAGAAAGTGATAAGTAAGGCTCAGCATGGGTTCGTCAAAAATAGATCATGTCAGACTAATTTAATTAGCTTCTATGAGGAAGTCAGTAGGGGGCTGGACTTAGGGAAATCTGTTCATGTAATACTGCTTGATTTTGCTAAAGTTTTTGACATGGTGCCTCATAGAAGGTTATTAATGAAACTGGGTAATTTAGGGTTAGGAATAAAATGTATAATTGGATGAGGGGCATGGCCTGGCCATGGAGGAAGCAGGACGCTGGTGCAGGCAGCTCCCGCAGAAACTGCCCTTTAAACTCCGCTTTTGGCCCCCCTAGTGACCTGCATCCTCCCTCATCACTCGCCTGCCCAACAGGGACCCTCCAGGTCTGGAGTGCACGTCCTGCGCGGCCGGGGGTCCGTGTACTCATTCCTCACAAGTTGAGACCCACCATCAGCACCAAGCCGCGGCCTCAATTTTTGCGGGCACCCGGCGGCCGAGCTCCGCGTCCAGATCGCGGCCAAAACTGCGCCCCGGACCTGCTGGAAGCCCAGAAACGGGGACCTGAGGTAAGCAGACCTACCACACACACAGCGCAGCCCTCTGCCCCCAATTTATGAGGCCCTGGAACCTCCACAAGTGAGTGGAACTCAGCAGCTCCCCTGTCCTTTAACTGGCGGTGGCCATCTTGGATCCTGGATCCTGCCCAGGCTGCTGCTCTAAAGATGTGTACACACAGGTATAAATCACAACAAAGGATCAGAGATAAGTGTGGCCAGTGCGGGCACGGCTACCCCATTTGCACCCGGGTGGCAGCATCGGATATACTGATTCATATGTCCTGTACCCTTAATTATGACACCCTCAATGCCTTAAAAGGATGCTTACACACTTTCTCACTCTGATATGATTTGACACCTATACTTAAGTGCCTATGTATCACCCATGTATAGTTTGACCTGCCTGCGGATCAGCATCAACCTATACCTGAACCACATATCATTCTGTATCTCTGTTCAGTGTCATACTTTCTGCAATAACCATGTCCCCTAAAAAAGTGAAAGAACACTTATGAACTTTATCCAATGCTTACCAAAGGCTCGGAATGCTCCACAAGACGCTCTACGAGACACACTGATGCATCTCCACTACTTCCATGTCAAGGACTCAATACTCAAAGCTGCTAGATCATCCAGCCGCTCCGCATCTATCTTGGGAGACCTCCAGATTTTTGGATCTATCCGCAGCTATCCTTGCTCTCTGCAGGTCATTTTTTCTAGTTACAAAAGCCCTCCAAGTCGCTGATATTCCATACAGATGAGGAATCCCTACAAAACTACTCATCCGGAAAAATGGCTCCACATTTGTGGCTTCTACACCGGCTGAGGGCTCACAACTCTTGCCCTCCTGGAAGTTGGATGTAGTCTCCGAGGAGTTGCATCTTGCCAAGGTCTGGTCGGTGACAGGCAAGTCCGACTAATGATAGGCCGCTCTCTGGATTTTGGGACTCGATTTCTCGACCTCCATACAAGAATATTCTGGTTCTACTAATTCTATACTCTTTGCTGACTGTTTTTTTTGTTCTTTATGTTGCACTTTATCTGGATTCCTGTTATGATAACTTAGGGCCTTATTTTGGTTCATTCTTTCTGACAAAATCCTTCTTATATGGACAAAACCATGTGCACTGCAGGGGGGCAGATGTAACATGTGCAGAGAGAATTAGATTTGGGTGAGTAATTTTGTTTCTGTGCAGGGAAAATACGGACTGCTTTATTTTTACACTGCAATATAGATCTCACTTTGAAGTAAAACCCAGCGGTGTAGCTAGGTGCCACGGCGCCCGGAGCAAGGGCATGTTTTGCGCCCCCCCCCCAATTTGTAGTAGGTGAGGCTCCTGCGCAGTGAAAAGGGGGCGAGGCCTAACAATACACAACACGCTATAATGCCCATTACACGTTATACCAAACTCCGTAATGCCCATTACACGTTATGCCACACACTGTAATGTCCATTATATATAATACCACACACCGTGATGCCCATTACATATAATACCACACACTCTAATGCCAATTACACCTTATGCCACACACCGTAATGCTTATTACATATTATACCACACACCATCATGCCCATTACACATTATGACACACTGTAATGCCTATTATATATTATGCCAGACAAATGCAGCTTACCTAAATGCTTGTTGCCAGGAGTTACATGCTCGATGCCAGGGGTTTCATGCTCGTTGCCATGGGAAATTCATGCTCGTTGCCATTGGGACTCACATGCTCCTTGCCCAGAGGGTTATATGTGTAATACCCCCATAGTAGATACTCCTTTTACACACTTGTGGGGGTATCACTGCTGTAATAACCCCATTATGGTTGTGGTTGTTACCCCCATTTCCCCCTTGGCAGCAGCAGGGCAGACAGGTATACACTCATATTCACCTAATTACAGGCCAGCAGAAGAAGGGGAGCCCACCACCTATGTTTGCCACTCCGAGTTCTTTTATTAAACTAACAGCGGGGCAGGGAGGATAAAGAGGGGAGCCCAGCCCGTATAATGTGTCCTGAATTTGCAGAGTATTGCAGCAGAAGGGGTAACAAGGGCAGAGTGGTGCAGCAGAAGGGCATGTGGAGTCTTACCCTCTGTTGTGGCGCATCTGCCCCCTTCGATCTCCAGCTGCTGTGATCTTCAGCGCTGCCCGGGATGCCAAGCACCGCTCCAGGCTGCGCAGTTTGTCCAGGGCTGTCCTTCTGCTGCAGACGCCGGGGTGAGGTCCTCCACGGAACTCGGAGGTTCCTTCACTGACTCGCGGTACAGGGAAGTGCAGGGCTGGCGGCGCCCTGCATGTCACCCGGGCCCCAGCACAGCGGTAAATGCTGAGCGGGCGGCAGAGCAGGTAGGGCTGGCGGCGCCCTGCTTGTCACCCGGCCGACACAGTGGTGAGTGGGGAGGCGGAAGCGGCTGGGGGAGCAGGTAGGGCGGCTGGCGGTGCAGGGCTAGGACGCGATGCAGGCATGGCTCCGGCGCCATTTGATCTTCCGGCGCCTGGAGCTGGTGCTCCACCAGAGCCACCCTCGCTACGCCTCTGGTAAAACCCCACCCAAATCTAATTCTCTCTGCACAAGTTACACCTGCCCCACCTGCAGTGCACATGGTTTTGCCCATCTAAGAAGGATTTTGTCAGAAAGAATGAACCAAAATAAGGCCCTTAGTCCTGCAACCATGCTCAGATTGACATATAGGGGGAAATTTACCAATATGAAAAACCTAGTTTTTCGTATTGGTATTTCCCCTACGGTTGCATACGACTGTTTAAGTCGTATGCAAACTCGTGTTCCGGAGGATCAGTTACAAAGCAGTCAGATACGACTGCTTTGTAACCCTCCGATGGTGTAACCATCCGTATTAGCGGCCGTATATACGGCCGCTAATACGAATTATTTCTAGCAGTCTGCACGGATCAGTCAGATCCATGCAGGCTGCAAGGTGTAAAAAAAAATAGAAAAAATAAATAAATGAAAAAAAAAAACGGCGTGGGGTCCCCCCCACAGCCGAAACCAGCACCAGGCTGACGGAGCCTGGAGCTGGTAATTAAAAATCAGGGAACCCGACAAATAGGGGTTCCCCGATTTTTAACAACCAGCCCCAGGCTCCAGGTCCGGGGCTGGTTCCCAAAATACGGGGGACAAAATGACTAGGGGTCCCCCGTATTTTAAGAACCAGCCCCAGGCAAAACCAGCCAGCAGGGTAATGTCACAGCCGGGGGACACTTATGATATAAGGTCCCGCGGCCAAAACATTAACCCTACCGACCAGTCAGCCTGGCCAGGGGCCCTGGGGGAGTGGGGACCCCCCCAATGAAGGGGTCCCCCCCCCCTCCAGGACTGACCTGACCAGGCTGAAGCCTGGTGCTGTCCTCGATGCCCCTGGGCGGTGGGCATCGAGCTGATAGCGGTGTAAAAAATAGATTAAACTATTGTTTTTTACTGTGGCACTACAAGTGCCAGCAAGCCTCCCCAGCAAGCTGGGACTTGGAGAACCACAAGTCCCAGCCTGCTGGGCATTAAAGGGCCCGCTGGCACTTGTAGTTCCACAGTTAAAAAAATAGTGCACAAAACACACTGACACACTTTTAAAATAAAACTTTAATACACACATTACACACATACTAATACTTACCTATCTTCTTCCCGTAGGTAGCCCTGGTCCTGATGTCCTCCGGTCCTGTGTCGGCGTTCCTCTTCATGTCGACGTCCTTCTTGAAGTCGACGTCCCTGTCGGCGATGGCGTCCGGTGTCCGAGTCCGACGAAATCCATGGAGGAAGCTGTGGAAGGAAACCATACTCACCTGTCCCAGCGCGACGTAGTCCAGGTAAGTGTCTTGGCAAAAAAACAAACCGGACACCGGACGCCATCGCCAGCAGGCCCTTTAATGCCCAGCAGGCTGGGACTTGTGGTTCTCCAAGTCCCAGCTTGCTGGGGAGGCTTGCTGGCACTTGTAGTGCCACAGTAAAAAACAATAGTTTAATCTATTTTTTACACCGCTATCAGCTCGATGCCCACCGCCCAGGGGCATCGAGGACAGCACCAGGCTTCAGCCTGGTCAGGTAAGTCCTGGAGGGGGGGGACCCCTTCATTGGGGGGGTCCCCACTCCCCCAGGGCCCCTGGCCAGACTGACTGGTCGGTAGGGTTAATGTTTTGGCCGCGGGACCTTATATCATAAGTGTCCCCCGGCTGTGACATTACCCTGCTGGCTGGTTTTGCCTGGGGCTGGTTCTTAAAATACGGGGGACCCCTAGTCATTTTGTCCCCCGTATTTTGGGAACCAGCCCCGGACCTGGAGCCTGGGGCTGGTTGTTAAAAATCGGGGAACCCCTATTTGTCGGGTTCCCTGATTTTTAATTACCGGCCCCGGCTCCTTCAGCCTGGTGCTGGTTTCGGCTGTGGGGGGGACCCCACGCCGTTTTTTTTAATATTTATTTTTTTTTCTATTTTTTTACACTGCAGCCTGCACGGATCTGACTGATCCGTGCAGGCTAAAACGCAAATAGAACAGGAAAATGGTGTTCTATTTTCCTGTCGTATTTGCGTGGGTGTTTTACACCACTAAGCAGCCGTATTATCAGTACGGCTGCTTAGTACTTTAGGAACCACCATTCTTTTGAATGGTGATTTCTGTCGTATCCTATCGTAAATACAAATACGAATGTCCCATCTTTAGGACTACGAATTGTTGTATTTTTGGGATTGTAAATCCCGAAAATACAAATTCGTAAAAAAAAGGTGTATTTCTCCCTACGAATACACCTTTTTTCTACGAATCCATTTTGGTAAATGTCCCCCATAATCTATTGTGTTACTCATGGATGCCCTGCAGTACTTCGTGTTACTTGTGTTATGTTTTGTTTTACTTTGCTTATAGAGTAGTACGGGATAACCTTGCAATACATGCTCACCACGACCATCTTGTTCTATTAACAGCTGTAATTTCCCCTCATTAACGGGCAATGTGAGGATTACGAAATAGAATTGCTTTTTATATAAATTTTCCTTTTTTCTCAGCCCTCATAGGAGTGAGGGTGTTGTCAGCTATTCCCCCATGCTCTCACTGTGTCACCTAGGACGGTGACCCTTGGTAGCCCCTTTATGGAGCTATTTTGTTTTTTTTCAGTCTCCTATGTTCCCCTGTGTTTTCCATCCTGTTTTTTTGTTTTTGTCTTCCCTTAGATTCACCTTAGATGTTTCTGATACACACACTTTTGCTTGATTCCCATTAATTGGAGTTCGCTGTGAAGTAACATGCCTGACACTGTATAAATGGTTAAATTGCTGTCACTGAATGTCAAAGGCCTCAATTCACCTAACAAGAGACGTTTAGCAATGAGATATTTTAGAACGTTGAAAGCCCAAGTAGTCGCTCTACAAGAAACCCACTTCCTGCAGTCCTCCCCTCCCCAAACTTTTAGCCCCACTTATCCCCATTGTTACCAATCCAAAGGCCCCTGTAAAAAGGTGGGTGTTGCCCTGCTATTCTCCAGGTCTTGCGACTTTGTTTTAGAACGCCAGCTCCCCAACCGGGATGGCAGGTACCTAATCTTAATTGGGAAACACAAGTAATGCTGGCAGTCATATATGCCCCTAACACTAAGCAAATCCCATTTATAAGGAATTTCTGTAACACCCTCACTGCATGCCATAAGGGCTTGGCTATGGTTCTGGGAGATTTTAACTTGGTATTGGACCCTTCCTTAGACAAACCGGTGAAACTCAATAGACGTACTAATAACTTTGTACCTAATCAGTTCTCCGCTTTTCGAAGGATTGTCCATGAATACGATCTCTACGATGTCTGGAGAGCTAAAAATCCAAATGTAAGGGATTATACTGTACCTTCTATTCCCCAGTCCATGGCACTTATTCCTGCATTGATTTAGCCCTTTCTGATAAATGGGCCTTAAAAAAAATTACCAAGGCCTCCATCTTACCAGTTACTTGGTCCGACCATGCCACGCTCTGTCTCCATTGGAATTTATCTTCTGTTCAGATCCCCCCTAGCCCCTGGCGCCTTGGCGAGTACCTTCTAACAGATGTGGAGGCACGGCAGTCTATCTCTGAGACTCTTTCTCTATACCTAGAAACTAATTCACCAGAAGAAACGTCCCCGTACACCTTTTGGTGTGCGTTAAAAGCAGTCATTCGGAGCTCAGCGATCCAGGTGGCTGCACGCATACGCAAGAGTAGATGCTCGTCAAGCGGATGTCGAATCCCATATGGTGGATTTGGAAGCTAGACATAAACTGTCGCCCTCTGATTGTAAAATTTATCAAGTGCTTTTATGGGTCCAAGAAGAATGGAATGTCCTAGCCTTACAGGATGTTCATAGATCCTTATCTAAGCTAAAACAAAAAAATTACATACAAGGCAATACAGCGGGTAGACTCCTTGCTAGAAAGCTGAGGGGGAAACTCACAAAGGATAGTATACAATCAATTGCGAACACCCAAGGTGTTAAGGTGTCTAATCCAGCAGATATAGCTTATGCCTTTGCTGCATACTTTTCTGACCTTTACAACCTGGCGGATGATCCAGCAACCCCACAACCCTCAGATTTTGCCATAGACCAATTTCTGGCTCAGATTAATCTACCTTCCCTGAGCGAGAATGCCCTCCGCACGCTAACACAGCCTTGGTCTTTGGAGGAGATTACTTCAGTTATTGACTCCCAGCCGGTAAAGCTCCTGGCCCAGATGGCTGCATTAACACGTTTTATTCCAGTTTTAAAGATGTCCTTTCCCCTATTTTGACTCAAATATTTAATGAAGCATCGACCTTAGGCAGTTTCCCAAAAGAAATGCTAGAAGCTAGGATTGTCACTTTCCCCAAACCAGGGAAGAATCCCACTATTATAACTAACTACTGTCCCATTGCATTGCTTAACTCGGATGTTAAAATTTACGCCAAACTGATAGCTAACAGACTTAATCCTCTGCTTCCCACTCTCATTAATCAAGACTGAGTTGGATTTGTACCGGGTAGACAGTACCGGGTAGACAGGCACCTGACAACACTAGGAAAATGCTTAATCTGATCGAGGCCTTCTCTGGGTGTCACGGTTGAAGATTCAGATGGGGTCGTGTGATGCACAGGGACTGGAGACGAGGCAGCAGCAGCAGTAGGGTTAAAACGATCGGGTTTAATAAATGATGTCATACAGGGACTCAAATACTTCTTTGAGATAAAGGCAAGCAAAATAATAATAAATAGCAATGATAAAGGATGTCCAGATAACAATGATGAGGAATATCCAAAGTACAATGATGAGGAATGTCCAGATAACAATGATGAGGAATGTCCAGATAACAATGATGAGGAATATCCAGAGTACAATTATGAGGAATGTCCAGATAAGGAAGTGGAAGGATGGCAACAACAATGGATCCGGAGACTGAAAGAATTATAAGGAATGGCTGAGACCTTGAGGATACTGGAGACGGATTCTTGGAAGATCCAGGAGCGGGACCGGAGTTAGGAATCCAGGAGGTAGCACCCAAGAGTACCAGGGAGAAGCTGGCGACCAGCGTGACTGGAATGAGCGATGGGGTCAAATAGTCAATAGCAAGCTGACGGACACAGCGGGAATAGCAAGGGCACAATGAGTCAGGAGCCTTCCAGGAAGTGCACGGCACAGAAGACTTTTTGTACTGACACTGAGCTACCTAGGCAGATCCCCTATATGCATAGAGGGCGGCTGCCATTGGCTGTCACAGTGAAACAGGTGAGAATACCTTACCTGGCCCAATCCCCTGTTTGCCCTCAAGCAAGATGGCGGCGCTGGTCTCACGGCATCTATAGTCTTAGAGCGGGACCACGCTGCAGATTCCCATGCTGCCTTCCAACACTACCGGACCTCTGCCTGCCGTCTCACCTGACATGGAGGCCGACACACGCCAGCCGGCGGCGGACACGGGCAGGTGAGTACAGTACCCACCGTGTACCACCGCGACACTGGGTCTGGGGAACCGTTATTGCTGCTGTCCTTGGATGCAAAGAAGGCCTTTGATCGACTCTACTCTACGCAAGTTTGGGATAGCGCAGCGCGCACTGACATCCATATCTGCCCTATATTCTTCTCCATAAGCTAGAGTGTTTGTGAGTGGCCTGCTTTCCTCCTCCTTTTTGATCTCTAATGGAACTCGCCAGGGCTGCCCCTTGCCCACCTTAGTTTTTGCACTGGCTATTGAACCATTGGCCAAAACTATACGATCATCGGAAATTGTTATGGGTCTGAGAATATCGGGCCTGTCATATAAAATATGCTTATTTGCTGACAATGTTTTGCTTTCCCTCATTAATCCAGAGCGTTCCCTTCCCAATTTACATGAGATCCTAGATGAATACTCTGCAGTGTCTTATTAGAAATTAAACGGGTCCAAAACCTAAGAACTCCCCATTAACTTCACCCCTGACCTCCTTCAATCTCTACAAACTAAATATCAATATTCCTGGCAAACTGGTAGACTCAGGAACTCTGTCATCTTACTCACAACTCCAATCCCAATTTTCCCCCATAAGGACTTCTTTAAGTTCCTTCAACTTAGGCATTGGCTATTCGATATAACCCCTACTCCCCATGTTGTGTCCTCACTCCCTTTGTACATTCGGAATAAAATGAATTGGGCGAATAGTAGAGGAGGTATCACCTGGTGGTATAATCTATTGGTAGAACCATCTGGCTTTGTTAAATTTCCCTCTTTATTGAAATGGGAACGGGATTTGACCGAAACTATTAATGAAGAGGAATGGCACCAAATATTTCAAATTTTTTGAAAGTGTCTAAATGTATTTCCCATACCGAACAATACTATAAATTACTCTACCGCCTATATATGGCTCCAGTTTTATTGCATAAATTCAGCCCAGCTAATTCTAAAATTGCAATATTTGCTTACGACGCTAAGTTGAGTAAGGAAATTAACTCAGGAGAGGATGTGGAAACATTACAAAGGGACTTAAATAAACTGGAAAGGTGGAAAATGCAGTTTAACATTGAAAAATGTAAAGTAATTCATTATGGGAACACAAATGAACAAGCTACATATAGGCTAAACGGAGTTATAGGGAATTCTGCTGTAGAGAAGGACTTGGGGGTCATCATAGAAGGAAAATTGGGTTATAGTGCACACTGATCAAATGAAGCAGCAAAAGCAAACCGGACACTGGCATGCATTAAAAGGGGAATGGATTCAAGGGATGCCAATGTGATAGTGCCTTTTTACAAGGCATTGGTGAGACCACACTTGGAATACTGTGTTCAGTTCTGGGCCCCGCACCTTAATAAGAACATAAATGAATTGGAACAGATACAGAGAAGGGCGACTAAGCTAGTAAAAGGTATTGAATCACTAGAATACAAATATAGGTTAACAAGGCTGAATATGTTTTCACTGGAGAAACGTAGGTTGAGAGGTGATATGATTAGTATGTTCACATACAGGATTGGGAATCATATGGAACTGGGAGATGATTTGTTCACTAACAGGCCTATACTTAGGGCACGCGGGCATGTACTGAGGCTCGAGAAAAAGGAATAAAGAGGATTCTTCACCATTAGAGCAGTAACATCCTGGAACTCATTGCCGGTGGGGTGGTTACAGCAACTACTGTTAATGAATTTAAATCAAAACTGGATGCATTATTGGCCACTAAAGGAATCCTATAGATATGACTTACTCACGTCAGTAGTTACAAGTTAGAGAGGTTGAACTCGATGGACTAACGTCCTTTTTCAGCCTTAATTACTATGTTACTATGTAAAGCAGCATTTTTCAGTTTTTATTTAAAATAAATATTTGCAGACAAATAATGAATTGTGAGTTTTAATACCTTCTTATATTGGTTCACAATAACAAATACTGTCTGGGATAATCTGTGTTTCATTTATAATTCACACAAATTGGATTAATTATAACACATTGACTGAATTTTAATTATTTTAAAATATGTGAATTTCAAAGCCCTGCAAATATATAAGTAAATGTATTTAATAAGTTGTTTCTATTTAAAGCAGATGATTAGATGACTATCCCCAATGGTGTAATTACTATCCCCAGTGGTGTTATTACTATTCCCAGTGGTGTAATTACTGTACATAATATTTAGTGTTTCCCTGGAGGTTTGCTGGTAACATACTGTATAGGGAGAGTATAAAATCACCCAAATATTCAGCCTGCAAAGTGGAACAAAGGCTGGACTAGGACGTGCTACATTAAGCCATCTAATACAAGGTGATTTACACCCCAATGGGACTATTGGATATTTATTTCACAATTAGACTTATATACTGTATGGGGAATATCCCCACACCCTACTATTAGGGAAAAAGCTCCCAGTACAATTCTATACAGTGCTCTGGAGGAACCTCTAACAGTGCGCATCTATTACAGCAATGGGGATGCGGTAATTTGGTCTACAGCATGATGGTCGACAGTCATTCGGTCTACATCATTAGAACGACATGGGAAAAGGTCGACATGGGTCTAGGTCAACATAGGAAAAGGTCGACATGGTTCTATGTCGAAAGGTCATTAGTTCGACAGGTCGTTAGTTCGACAGGTCATTAGTTCGACAATGTCTAGGTTGACAGTCAAAAGGTCGACATGGGGATTTTCACTTTTTTTTTGAGCCGACATGTGCCGACAGGTGGTATTTCATGCCCTACCATCCACTAGGGCCCGACGTATTGCAAGCGCAGCGAGCGTTGTGAGGGGATGCGGTGCACTTGAAACTGTGTCCATGTCGACTGTGTTGACATTCAGGTAAAGAAACAGTGAAAAACCCCATGTCGACCTTTTGACTGTAGGCAGAGACATTGTCGAACTAATGACCTGTCAAACTAACGACCTGAGGAACTAATGACCTTTCAACCTAGAACCATATCGACCTTTTCCCATGTCGACCTAATGGTGTCGACCATCATGCTGTAGACCAAATGATCCCAACCCACAGGAATGTTCTCAGCTAAAATATCACTACATATCAGTAAAACAAAATGTATTTATTTATGACTATTTTACAATTTTGATATGTAAAATAGCACCTTTTGAGTTAAGAAACATAATAATAATAATAATAATAATAATAATAATATAAAATATTTCTGCCAATAGGACATAGAGCTGCATATTTCCATTTGAAAAACACGTTACATAAAAAGCTTAACAGAAAACAGAACTACAGTACAGTAAGCATTTGGGGTGTATTTTTTTTTCCCAGAACAAATGGGGAATGTTATGCTGCTTTCACATTGCAAAATGAAGGTTTGCACCGGGACTTGGTTAGTCCCGACGCGAACCTGCTTTTTGGGATGTTCACATCCCCACAACGTAGCAGCATTAATGTCGGTATACTGACGTCATCCAGGGGGGCACGGCAGGGAGTCAGAGCGTCATCGGGGGCCGGGAGGAGGCAGCCCTCCTTCATAGTGTTAACGGGAAACGGGACCTCTCGACTCGTTCACACCACCAAGGAACACGGCAATGAACCGGTAAGAACTTTATTACCGGTTCTTATTGCTGTGTTGCTACCCGTTTACGGGACACGGTAACCCTATTCACATTACTCTAATCCGCTTGTACCCGGTAGTTAGTTGCGATGTGAAAGGGGTATAAGTGAAATATTGGGCCAATTCAGGTTGAATCGCAGATTACCAAAATTCGCATACTGCAAACTGCGTTTGCATTGTGAAAACTGTGACTGTAGTCCACAGCATGACTGGGGGGTAGCGACGGGGCAGCAACTGAGCGTTCAACGGGTAGTAACAGACCATTTTGTGGGCATACAACAACAAATAGTAAGCACTAAAAAAAAAAACCTGTACATACAGTTGTGCCCAAGTACATCGTGGTTTACAACGCGCTTTTGAGGGCTCTGACTCGCGAGTTGCAGATTGCGTTATGTCCTGCGTTATGTACCATGCCATGTAATACATAGTTTAACCACTGGGTGACTAATGCTCCACGTTAAGACTTTATGCTACGGATTTTTGCTAAACAGCCACTTTTCACTACGGATCTTGTCCTTACTTTACGGACAGAGTGTTTGTATTTATTCGCAGAAGCAGCTACGTACGGTCATTTATGTAATTGGTACAGAAGCCATGCTAACCTTTGCTATTGCTGGATGACTACTTAAAACATTATTTGAGGACCTACAGTATCATACTTTACACTATGGATTTTGTCCTTACTTTACGGACAGAGTTATTTTATTTTATTCGCAGCCGCAGTGACGTACGGTAATTTATGTAATTGGTGCAGAAGCCATGCTAACCTTTGCTATTGCTGGATGACTACAGTACTTCAAACATTATTTGAAGACCTACAGTATCATACGGAGCATGTCATACAGTGCGTACAGTACTGTACTTTATGGGGCATGTCTTGTATTGGACGTTGCTGTACAGTATATCACACACCAAGGGAGCATAAATAATCACAGGCAACAGTGGCCTAGAGGGTAGAGGCACAGCTTCACTATGTCAGTATCAGTAGTTCGATCCTCAGTTGGTTACAATATATTTTCATTTTTTAAACGTACTTTTTTTTTTTTAAACCAATACAGGTACTGTAGTTACAGTAGTTGGTGCTTATCAAATTCTTTCGGACTTTTCCACAAACAAAAATTCACAATGGCAGGCCTCCATGTACACGATAGCTAATACCCATACATACTGCGCTACAGAGAACGTTTTTTTTTTCGCAAAATAGATTTAGCTTTTCAGGTAAAATTCCTTGCTTTGAGGACCGTGTTTCGGGATTAAATTCGCTAACCTTTGCTAAACAGCCACTTTTCACTACGGATTTTGTCCTTACTTTACGGACAGAGTGTTTGTATTTATTCGCAGAAGCAGCTACGTACGGTCATTTATGTAATTGGTACAGAAGCCATGCTAACCTTTGCTATTGCTGGATGACTACTTAAAACATTATTTGAGGACCTACAGTATACTGTACTTTACACTACGGATTTTGTCCTTACTTTACGGACAGAGTTTTTGTGTTTTATTCGCAGCCGCAGTGACGTACTGTATGGTCATGAACTGTATGTGATTGGTGCAGAATCCATGCTAACCATCTGCCAGCACTATAATCACAGGCAACAGTGGCCTAGCGGGTAGAGGCACGGCTTCACTATCTCAGTATCAGTAGTTCGATCCTCAGTTGGTTACAATATATTTTCATTTTTTAAACGTACTTTTTTTTTTTTTTAAACCAATACAGGTACTGTAGTTACAGTAGTTGGTGCTTATCAAATTCTTTCGGACTTTTCCACAAACAAAAATTCACAATGGAAGGCCTCCATGTACACGATAGCTAATACCCATACATACTGCGCTACAGAGAACGTTTTTTTTTCGCAAAATAGATTTCGCTTTTCAGGTAAAATTCCTTGCTTTGAGGACCGTGTTTCGGGATTAAATTCGCTAACCTTTGCTAAACAGCCACTTTTCACTACGGATCTTGTCCTTACTTTACAGACAGAGTGTTTGTATTTATTCGCAGAAGCAGCTACGTACGGTCATTTATGTAATTGGTACAGAAGCCATGCTAACCTTTGCTATTGCTGGATGACTACTTAAAACATTATTCGAGGACCTACAGTATCATACTTTACACTACGGATTTTGTCCTTACTTTACGGACAGAGTTTTAGTATTTTATTCGCAGCCGCAGTGACGTACTGTATGGTCATGAACTGTATGTGATTGGTGCAGAAGCCATGCTAACCATCTGCCAGCACTATAATCACAGGCAACAGTGGCCTAGAGGGTAGAGGCACGGCTTCACTATCTCAGTATCAGTAGTTCGATCCTCAGTTGGTTACAATATATTTTCATTTTTTAAACGTACTTTTTTTTTTTTTTAAACCAATACAGGTACTGTAGTTACAGTAGTTGGTGCTTATCAAATTCTTTCGGACTTTTCCACAAACAAAAATTCACAATGGAAGGCCTCCATGTACACGATAGCTAATACCCATACATACTGCGCTACAGAGAACGTTTTTTTTTCGCAAAATAGATTTCGCTTTTCAGGTAAAATTCCTTGCTTTGAGGACCGTGTTTCGGGATTAAATTCGCTAACCTTTGCTAAACAGCCACTTTTCACTACGGATCTTGTCCTTACTTTACAGACAGAGTGTTTGTATTTATTCGCAGAAGCAGCTACGTACGGTCATTTATGTAATTGGTACAGAAGCCATGCTAACCTTTGCTATTGCTGGATGACTACTTAAAACATTATTCGAGGACCTACAGTATCATACTTTACACTACGGATTTTGTCCTTACTTTACGGACAGAGTTTTAGTATTTTATTCGCAGCCGCAGTGACGTACTGTATGGTCATGAACTGTATGTGATTGGTGCAGAAGCCATGCTAACCATCTGCCAGCACTATAATCACAGGCAACAGTGGCCTAGAGGGTAGAGGCACGGCTTCACTATCTCAGTATCAGTAGTTCGATCCTCAGTTGGTTACAATATATTTTCATTTTTTAAACGTACTTTTTTTTTTTTTAAACCAATACAGGTACTGTAGTTACAGTAGTTGGTGCTTATCAAATTCTTTCGGACTTTTCCACAAACAAAAATTCACAATGGCAGGCCTCCATGTACACGATAGCTAATACCCATACATACTGCGCTACAGAGAAAGTTTTTTTTCGCAAAATAGATTTCGCTTTTCAGGTAAAATTCCTTGCTTTGAGGACCGTGTTTCGGGATTAAATTCGCTAACCTTTGCTAAACAGCCACTTTTCACTACGGATCTTGTCCTTACTTTACGGACAGAGTGTTTGTATTTATTCGCAGAAGCAGCTACGTACGGTCATTTATGTAATTGGTACAGAAGCCATGCTAACCTTTGCTATTGCTGGATGACTACTTAAAACATTATTTGAGGACCTACAGTATCATACTTTACACTACGGATTTTGTCCTTACTTTACGGACAGAGTTTTAGTATTTTATTCGCAGCCGCAGTGATGTACTGTATGGTCATGAACTGTATGTGATTGGTGCAGAAGCCATGCTAACCATCTGCCAGCAGTATAATCACAGGCAACAGTGGCCTAGAGGGTAGAGGCACGGCTTCACTATCTCAGTATCAGTAGTTCGATCCTCAGTTGGTTACAATATATTTTCATTTTTTAAACGTACTTTTTTTTTTTTTAAACCAATACAGGTACTGTAGTTACAGTAGTTGGTGCTTACAGTATCAAATTCTTTCGGACTTTTCCACAAACAAAAATTCACAATGGCAGGCCGCCATGTACACGATAGTTAATACCCATACTGTACATACTGTACTGCGCTACAGAGAACGTTTTTTTTCCGCAACAATAGATTTCTCCAAACTCAGACACAGACCGACACCTCAGACAATAAGATGTTGATTGCATTCATACAAAATACAGTATGTTAATTGCAGTCTGCCTTTTTGTTTCACTGCTAATTGTACATAATTCAAATGCACCTATCAGCTTCGTGAAGGTTTTCCTTTGTCTCTGCCAGCATAAATTCAGCTACAGACACTAAAGTTGTCAAACTATCCAGTTTGTTTTTCTGCATCTAAACCGTGTAGAATTGCTACGGATCGTCTCTTCATCTCTTGCCTGTATACAAGCACGAGATTGTACCTATACACCTGGACTATTCATTTTGCTGTATCTAAAGTCAAGTTGTTGCTGCGTTCCTATTTCTACCAAGCTTTACCATCATACTGCTTTCCTTCCGCAAGAACAGTACAGTATCTTCTCGCTGGAGCAGTAAGTACACTATACAGTAGTACAGCCATTTGTACATTTGACTGATTGCTGCATTACAGTATACAGTAAGCAGCCAGGCTCCTACTGTACGAGGACAAAATGGTCCCTGCGCGAAAGCGCTCGGTTCCCTGAATGAACCTGTTTCCCTTCTTTCCCTACTGTTCAAATGCACCCGGTGCAGAATACTGTATACAATCGCCTGCTGTGTATACTGTATTCAGATACTGCAGGCTGCCGCTATGGGTATTGTCCGTAAATACTAGAGTCTGTTTCGCAGACTTACTGTATACAGTATCGAGTAGTGATATCGTGATTTTTGATGGCTTACACGTTCAGTGCAGTGCAGTAGAGATAGCGCCATTGAGAATATTGTACAATGTGTTAAAATTGCCTGGTGTGTATGGGCTCTACCCGCTAGGCCACTGTTGCCTGTGATTATAGTGCTGGCAGATGGTTAGCATGACTTCTGCACCAATCACATACAGTTCATGACCATACAGTACGTCACTGCGGCTGCGAATAAAACACAAAAACTCTGTCCGTAAAGTAAGGACAAAATCCATAGTGTAAAGTATGATACTGTAGGTCCTCAAATAATGTTTTAAGTAGTCATCCAGCAATAGCAAAGGTTAGCATGGCTTCTGTACCAATTACATAAATGACCGTACGTAGCTGCTTCTGCGAATAAATACAAACACTCTGTCCGTAAAGTAAGGACAAGATCCGTAGTGAAAAGTGGCTGTTTAGCAAAGGTTAGCGAATTTAATCCCGAAACACGGTCCTCAAAGCAAGGAATTTTACCTGAAAAGCTAAATCTATTTTGCGAAAAAAAACATTCTCTGTTACGCAGTATGTATGGGTATTAGCTATCGTGTACATGGAGGCCTGCCATTGTGAATTTTTGTTTGTGGAAAAGTCCGAAAGAATTTGATAAGCACCAACTACTGTAACTACAGTACCTGTATTGGTTTAAAAAAAAAAAAAAGTACATTTAAAAAATGAAAATATATTGTAACCAACTGAGGATCGAACTACTGATACTGAGATAGTGAAGCCGTGCCTCTACTGTGCTAGGCCACTGTTGCCTGTCATTATAGTGCTGGCAGATGGTTAGCATGGCTTCTGCACCAATCACATACAGTTCATGACCATACAGTACGTCACTGCGGCTGCGAATAAAATACTAAAACTCTGTCCAAAAAGTAAGGACAAAATCCGTAGTGTAAAGTATGATACTGTAGGTCCTCAAATAATGTTTTAAGTAGTCATCCAGCAATAGCAAAGGTTAGCATGGCTTCTGTACCAATTACATAAATGACCGTACGTAGCTGCTTCTGCGAATAAATACAAACACTCTGTCCGTAAAGTAAGGACAAGATCCGTAGTGAAAAGTGGCTGTTTAGCAAAGGTTAGCGAATTTAATCCCGAAACACGGTCCTCAAAGCAAGGAATTTTACCTGAAAAGCTAAATCTATTTTGCGAAAAAAAAACGTTCTCTGTAGCGCAGTATGTATGGGTATTAGCTATCGTGTACATGGAGGCCTGCCATTGTGAATTTTTGTTTGTGGAAAAGTCTGAAAGAATTTGATAAGCACCAACTACTGTAACTACAGTACCTGTATTGGTTTAAAAAAAAAAAAGTACGTTTAAAAAATGAAAATATATTGTAACCAACTGAGGATCGAACTACTGATACTGAGATAGTGAAGCCGTGCCTCTACCCGCTAGGCCACTGTTGCCTGTGATTATACTGCTGGCAGATGGTTAGCATGGCTTCTGCACCAATCACATACAGTTCATGACCATACAGTACGTCACTGCGGCTGCGAATAAAATACAAAAACTCTGGATCCGAGAAACCCCCCCCCCTTTTCGTTCTACACCAAGCTTCTGAGCTAATTATGGTCAAAGGCAAAAAGGCTCTTCAGAAAGGCACTACTCCTCTTCCCAAAGAAAACATGTCTCAAGCCGATATGAGACCGTTTCTACAGTCCACATCATCTACGCAAGCAGATGGCACGCCAATCCCTGCATCACCTGCTCCGCCTTCGACTTTCCAGACCTCCATGCTGGCAACGGAGCTGGCCGAAATCAAGAACGCCCTATCATACATGAAAACACTCCCAACAAAGCAGGATATTCAAGATACGGTTCGCCAAGAACTTGCTGCTGTACGACAGGACTTGTCCCAACTATCCAATCGCACCACCTCCCTAGAATTATCCCAAGATGCAACGAATACATTCTGCAATTCTCTCACGGAAACCCTCGCCGCTCAAGCCGCGGAGATCCGCTCTCTACAACTGCACCTGACAGACTTGGACAACAGGGGGAGAAGAAACAACCTCCGCCTGCGAGGACTGCCCGAGGAAGTCACGCAAGACAACCTGCAAGACGCACTCACCAAGATCTTCAACGAGATTCTCGGAAACGACCCCTCAGAATCTATCATCCTGGATAGAGCACACCGGGCACTGAGACCTAGAGGATCACCGTCTGACCGCCCACGCGACGTGATATGTCGTCTACATTATTACTCGCAGAAGGAGAGTATTGTACGCAAGATACGGCAACTTGATGGTATAGACTTTAATGGCTCTACCGTACAAATTTATCAAGACCTGTCCTGGCATACACTCCAGCAGCGGAAGGCGTTAAGACCACTCACCGCCGAGCTCCGTAAGCGACAGTTAAAATACAAATGGGGCTTCCCCTTCAACCTGCAAGTAACCTCCGCCGGCAAACACCATGTGCTAAACTCCTTCTCTGACCTTCCGACGTTTTGCACAGCCTTGGGCCTACCAACTCCTGATATACCCAATTGGGAGTTCAGCAATCCAGATCTCCCCCCTCTTCAGCAACGACGACAAGACCAACCCTGGCAAGAATCACAACATGCCAGAAAGAAACAAAGCCAAGCTTGGATACCCCCCGATCTCGGATCCACCTGAAGATCTACAAGCTCACTTTCGCCAAGACCCTTTTCAGATCTTAGACCGTACCCAGGACTGGTGATTATAATGTTATATTATGGTGATATTACAATGTAATTCTAATTTAGCTTAATACATATCACTAGACAGTTAACTTCTCTGTGTACGTCTAAAAGGAGATAGCCCATTCTCCCCTATTAGTATCGTTTCAAGTACTTACCCACGGGGGCTGTAAAAGTGTAATGTCCCCCTTTCTCTTTCCTGTTCTCAGTTGCACTTTCATTCTCCATTACCTCTCCTTTGGGAGAAATTACGCACTGTTTAACCGTGGTGACTCCCCCTGCCCCACACCCGCCTTAGGCTCTACTGCCCTTTGAGACGCTAGTGGTTCCCCACCACTGGTCGCCTCACAGCGGGATTGTACTGTGTTCTTTGTCCCCCTTTGCTTATGTTTCTTGTTTTTCTGTTTTTTTTCATGTTCCTCTTTCATTGTTATTTTTGTGTTTTAGAAATGTTTAAGCGTTCCTCCCTCCTCCATGCCTCCTCCCCCCCCCCATCCCACCTCCCCACCCCTGACCTTTCACAACAATATGCAGACCAAACCTTTCCTCGACATTTATGACCTCAACAGGTAAACTAAAAATCATTTCCATTAATGCCAAGGGCCTAAACACCCCGGAGAAAAGAAGCAGCCTGCTCAGGACCCTCTGGGCAGAAAGAGCAGATGTTGCCTTAATCCAGGAAACACACTTTAGGTTATCCGCTAAAAACCCATCTCTTTCCAACCACCGTTTCCCTACTGCCTACTACTGCAATACCCCTAATAGCAAGTCTAAAGGAGTGGCAATAATGTTTGCTAGACATCTCCAGCTCTCTGACGTATCAATTCTGAAACCAGCCCCCGGTCGAATACTCATCATAAAATGTAAAATTTCTGCACAACCCTACACTTTCGTAGTGGTGTATGCCCCTAATCAAGACCAATATTCATTCTTCCGCACGCACCTGACACATTTAGACTCTCTACTGGAAGGTACGACAATCCTAGGAGGAGATTTCAACTGGACCTTAGATCCAACTACTGATACCTCCACAGGCTCCAGCAGATTTACGGCACAAAAATATCTAAAAATTCAAAAGATATTCCATGACCTACAAATGGCCGACTCTTGGAGAACTCTCAATCCTTCTAGTAGAGACTACTCGTTTTACTCCCATCCCCATCAGACCTACTCCAGACTAGACTACATATTCCTGAGTCACAGACACCTTCCCCTACTCCTAGACGCTTCAATAGGCTCCATTACCTGGTCAGACCATGCCCCAATCTCAATAACGCTAGAAACTCCCCAACAGACCCCTGGCCAATGGACATGGAGACTCAACGAGTTACTACTACAGGATACACACTGCAAGGCAGAATTAGACAAAGCACTTTTAGAATATTTTGAGCTGAACGACACCGCAGGTATATCCGCAATAACCCTATGGGAAGCACATAAATGCGTCATCAGGGGCAAACTGATACAGCTGGGCACATATAGGAAAAAACAAAGAGCTGCACAGATTCTAGCGTTACTAGAAAATATCCATAAGCTTGAAACCTTACACAAGTCTGGGGCCTCACCATCACCCCTAACTGAGCTAATCGAATCCCGAAACACACTGAACAAACTCTTAGCCGAACGCACCAAAATGGAAATACGTAAGTGCAAGAATAAGTACTATCAATGGGGTAATAAGCCTGGTCGCTTGCTTGCGCAAGCTCTAAGAGCTCAAAGATCCGCCTCCTTTATCAACAAGATAAAGAAAGATGCAGATACCTACTGCTTTAAAACCCCGGAGATTGCGTCATGCTTTAAAAACTACTACTCCTCACTATACAACTTACACAAAGCCCCCTCACCAACAGAACATCTACAGAAAATGCTTCAAGCAAAGGAATACCTATCCTCAGTTGCTTTCCCAACCCTCTCCCCTAGCGACAGGGACCTACTTGAAGAACCACTCTCCCAGATAGAGCTAGATTCGGCCATATCATCCTTACCTCTAGGCAAAAGCCCCGGCCCAGACGGCTTTACAGCAGTATACTATAAGACCTTCAAAGAATTACTCATCCCCAAACTATTACAGGCCTTCAACTCCATCTCAGCAGAAGCACACTTCTCCAAACAGTCTCTAGAAGCACACATTACGGTGATCCCAAAATCGGGGAAGGACCCCTCGGTGTGCTCCAGCTACAGACCCATCTCCCTCCTCAATGTAGATATTAAATTATTTGCAAAGTTAATGGCGAACAGACTAAACAGATTTCTCCCCGCTCTGATCCAAAATGACCAGGTGGGATTTGTTCCAGGCCGCGAGGCAAAGTACAATACCACCAAGGTACTAAATTTAATACATTTAGCCTCTCGCCACAACATCCCCACTATTCTTATCTCAACTGATGCCGAGAAGGCGTTTGATAGGGTATGCTGGGATTTCATGCGGTCTGTGCTGGAGTACATTGGACTGGGGACAAAAGCCCTCCATAGAATTCTGGCCCTATACCATACGCCCACAGCAAGAGTGAGGACTAACGGCCTTCTATCAGACCCCTTCCCTATTAACAACGGAACAAGGCAAGGCTGCCCCCTCTCGCCACTGATCTTCGTGTTATGCATGGAGGCTCTGGCCAGGGCGATAAGAGCAAACACAAACATCACTGGTATACGAGTTGGAGAGACAGACTACAAACTAGCTCTATTTGCAGATGATCTACTGGCAATCATCACACAACCAGCAGCATCACTCCCCCATTTCCTAAATGAATTAGAACGATTCGGCTCCCTCTCAAATTTTAAAGTTAATATGTCCAAGTCCAGCATTCTTAACATCTCCACTCCCCCCGGGTTAATCCCCCAGCTCAAAAGCTCCTTCCCATTCGCATGGCAACATTCCCACATTACATACCTAGGCATCAAACTACCCAGCGACTTAACCCGCCTATACACCCTAAATTACCAGCCCCTTCTCAGATCCCCCCGTGCAGATTATAGCAGATGGCACAACAAACAGCTATCCTGGTTGGGGAGAATAAACGTCACTAAAATGAACTCTCTACCCAAGCTACTCTATATACTTCAGACCCTACCAATCTTTATCCCTGACATATGGTTCAACACTATTCGAACGCTGACCCAACAATTTATTTGGCAACGCAAAAGACCCAGAGTTAAGCGAGAGATCCTAGCGAGAAGCACCGAAAGAGGGGGGTTCCGGTTGCCCGATATTAAGAAGTACTATCATGCCATTCACTTAAATAGAGTTTTGGACTGGACCAGGAATCGTATAAGTAAGCAGTGGGTAGAACTCGAAGGAGTGTGTGTGAAACAATTCCCTGAAATATTTCCCTGGCTACCCACTCTCCCCAAACCGCCACCCTCTCACCCAACCATCCCCCCCACACTGAACACCTGGAAACTTTTACGCCGAAACCCACTCATATCATCCGATTTTGGCCCACTAACGTCATTTTTATTCAACCCGGATTTTCAACCCGGGCTAAGCACACAAGACTTTTCTCACTGGGCACTAGAAGGCCTCTTCAGAGTAGGACAGATGATGCTAGGCTCAAGCATGCGCCCTTTCTCAGACCTACAAACAAAATGGAATGTCCCATCAAGGGACTTCTGGAAATTCCTACAGGTCAGACACTACATACAAACAGGCTCCAGAACACCCCCCTCATCCCGAGAACTGACAGCGTTTGAAAGACTCTGTATATCCACTTGCGACACTACCCACACAATTTCACTGCTATATAAACTTCTTCAAGACCTAAACAGCGATATCACCTCATCATTAACCAGGGCGTGGGAAAGGGACCTTAATTTACACATATCTGATAGGGAATGGGAATCAATTTACATAAAGGCCCACACTAGCTCTATGTGCATCCAAACCAGAGAAACACAATACAAATTAATTATGAGATGGTACAGACACCCCTCCATCCTACACATCATGAACCCTAGCACCCCAGCAACCTGCTGGAGATGCAAGAAGTCCACTGGATCCCTCATGCATATATGGTGGGACTGCCCGCTAATCACACCCTTCTGGAATGAGGTCATAGAGACCTCACAGAAAATTCTCCACTCCCTCATCCCTGCGACCCCTGCCTTCTGGCTGCTGAATCACTCTACCACTCCCCTCTCCTGTTATAAAACCTCTTTGATCAGACACCTTGGCAACGCAGCAAGAGCCAGTATACCTGCCTTATGGAAATCCACAATCCCACCTACACGCAAATCCTGGTTTACAAAAATCGAATACTATATGTCTATGGAGGATGTGTTGCTTTCATCAGTAGATAAACTCTCCGAATTTACAGTCACATGGCTCCCCTGGATGGAGTACAAGTCCACACAGGAATACAAGGCCCTTTTCGTGTAAAGAAAATACCTGGACTAACACTAGCCCACACTAGCTATAAATGCATAAACAGCACCATGTAAGGGAAAGGTCACCTTCCCCCCCCCCTCCTCCACCTTCTCCTCCCTTGCCCCTCCCCCCTCCTTCTCTGTTTCTCCCCCCAATTGTATTCGTCCCACTGACTCCGATTTACTAACCTTACCGAATAGACGCAATGCAACCTCCCTAGTTTAACTCATGTTATTTGAACTGTAATAATGTTGGAGGAAGATATTAGCAGCGTATAGGCTATTATTTTTTATTCTTTTTTCATTTCATCTCGCTGCGTCGAGATCTGTTGGCTGTTTACGTGTCTCATCCTATGCCTCCCATGTTTCCCTATTTTCCTTGAAAATCAATAAAAAATGATTATACAAAAAATACAAAAACTCTGTCCGTAAAGTAAGGACAAAATCCGTAGTGTAAAGTATGATACTGTAGGTCCTCAAATAATGTTTTAAGTAGTCATCCAGCAATAGCAAAGGTTAGCATGGCTTCTGTACCAATTACATAAATGACCGTACGTAGCTGCTTCTGCGAATAAATACAAACACTCTGTCCGTAAAGTAAGGACAAGATCCGTAGTGAAAAGTGGCTGTTTAGCAAAGGTTAGCGAATTTAATCCCGAAACACGGTCCTCAAAGCAAGGAATTTTACCTGAAAAGCTAAATCTATTTTGCGAAAAAAACCGTTCTCTGTAGCGCAGTATGTATGGGTATTAGCTATCGTGTACATGGAGGCCTGCCATTGTGAATTTTTGTTTGTGGAAAAGTCTGAAAGAATTTGATAAGCACCAACTACTGTAACTACAGTACCTGTATTGGTTTAAAAAAAAAAAAGTACGTTTAAAAAATGAAAATATATTGTAACCAACTGAGGATCGAACTACTGATACTGAGATAGTGAAGCCGTGCCTCTACCCGCTAGGCCACTGTTGCCTGTGATTATACTGCTGGCAGATGGTTAGCATGGCTTCTGCACCAATCACATACAGTTCATGACCATACAGTACGTCACTGCGGCTGCGAATAAAATACAAAAACTCTGTCCGTAAAGTAAGGACAAAATCCGTAGTGTAAAGTATGATACTGTAGGTCCTCAAATAATGTTTTAAGTAGTCATCCAGCAATAGCAAAGGTTAGCATGGCTTCTGTACCAATTACATAAATGACCGTACGTAGCTGCTTCTGCGAATAAATACAAACACTCTGTCCGTAAAGTAAGGACAAGATCCGTAGTGAAAAGTGGCTGTTTAGCAAAGGTTAGCGAATTTAATCCCGAAACACGGTCCTCAAAGCAAGGAATTTTACCTGAAAAGCGAAATCTATTTTGCGAAAAAAAAACGTTCTCTGTAGCGCAGTATGTATGGGTATTAGCTATCGTGTACATGGAGGCCTGCCATTGTGAATTTTTGTTTGTGGAAAAGTCCGAAAGAATTTGATAAGCACCAACTACTGTAACTACAGTACCTGTATTGGTTTAAAAAAATAAAAAAAGTACGTTTAAAAAATGAAAATATATTGTAACCAACTGAGGATCGAACTACTGATACTGAGATAGTGAAGCCGTGCCTCTACCCGCTAGGCCAATGTTGCCTGTGATTATACTGCTGGCAGATGGTTAGCATGGCTTCTGCACCAATCACATACAGTTCATGACCATACAGTACGTCACTGCGGCTACGAATAAAATACAAAAACTCTGTCCGTAAAGTAAGGACAAAATCCGTAGTGTAAAGTATGATAGATACTGTAGGTCCTCAAATAATGTTTTAAGTACTCATCCAGCAATAGCAAAGGTTAGCATGGCTTCTGTACCAATTACATAAATGACCATACGTAGCTGCTTCTGCGAATAAATACAATCACTCTGTCCGTAAAGTAAGGACAAGATCCGTAGTGAAAAGTCGTGGCGGCCACTGTTTTGTAGAAGAGATTTTTACGCATGCGCTGTACTGTTTGGGAAAAGTGACATCTGGTGGTCAATGAGTGTAACTGCAGGTTACATTTACAAGATTACGTTACGTTATAACGCGATCTATAACGGGACTATAGCGCAAGGAGCAGGCGCGATCCATGCGCGATTTGCATAGCGCACTTTATGCGCAACGCAGCCACGATGTACTTGGGCATAACTGTAGACTGTTCCAGGTGCTAGCTATGTGGGATTATCAGTCCCAATCTACAGAAAAGTGGGTGCCCAACTAACATATAAGTACCCAGAAAAGAAGAAAAGACAAAACATATTGCTAAGAACAGATATGATTAAAAATTAAAGCCAGTCAAAATATGTTCAATAAAATAACATTTATATTAATTAATTTAGTCAATATACATAAAATTAATTGAGCAATAAAAATACAATAAATAAGTGCAATGGAATGTACCGGCCGATACAGCGAGAAAATATCAAAATAATAAAAAATAAAAACCTATTAAAGAAATGGAAAAATTAAAAAAATTTAAAATAGAAAATTAAAAAGGTTTTGGCAACAAAAGCCCAATTTATAATGCACTGATGATCAATTAGATGGTTCGTACGTGGTATGCCATTATTAGTTGTTGGATTAGTGCACAAGCAGTATATTGAGAATGGTATCATTTTGTGGCATGATCTGGACAACGTAAACGTACCTGGACCAATCGGAAGGGGTTCACCTCAGCGTGACATTGCAAGCAGCCGCTGCAACCTAAAAGATGTCCGACCTGTGCAGTCAGGGGCAGCTGGTGATATGCAAGTGCTGCTCTGTAAAGTGACGAACTTGTACTTAAGCAATATACCCACAAAATGTTGTGGGTGTATCGTGGTATGGGACAAGGGGGCAGATGTATTAACCCTTAACAAGAGATAAATGCAAGGCTGATAAAGAGAGATAAACGTCCAGCCAATCAGCTCCTTACTGACTTTTTTCAAACACAGCCTGTAACATGGCAGTTAGCAGGTGATTGGCTGGACGTTTATTTCTCCTAATCACCCTTGGATTTATCTCTTGTTAAAGCTTAATACATCTGCCCCAAGGTGTGAAGGGCATCCTTGAACTGTGATGGGCATAGCCTTATGCTGGGAGTTGTCATTTTGTTAAATTTAGAAACATTATATATAAAAGGCTAACTACTCCTTTTCCTTTATGACATGAAGTACCGCCACTGACCAATAGGGGCAACTCGATGGACCAGATTACTCCTTTGTGTGCTAAACAATGCACGCACATATACCCCAACCACCTACCACCCACATAAATATTCCAGCCCTGTCCCAAACACCTACCTCTCACACACATATACCCCAGCCCTGCCACCTAACCATCACACACGCACATACACACAAACACCACAGCCAAACGCTTCACACAAACACACACACACACATATACACACCGTAGTCCCTCCTCCCCACTGTCAGTCAGCGTTTCACAGTGTGATATTTGGTCTGCTGTGATCCTACAGAAAATGGTGCCTTATCTCTGAATACTGTTGATGCTTCCCGGTGTTAGTCCATATTGTCACTTTTTTGTCTCCTCCATGGTAGTGGTCATTCCGTTGAGGACATTTCTATACTGTCATCCACTCACCTGCATTTTAAGTGGTCCCCTCACTGTTAGATTATCCAGGGGACTGACAGACAACAGGGGTTGATGTGACATGTACAGAGAGAGTTATGCTGGCAACACATCAGACCAACTTTCCTCCAACCTCCCAACTAGTTGCTTGGATGGAATAAAAATATGGTAATGAATGGGAGCAAAGGACAATCAGAAATGTACTCACAAACCCAGGAAAACGGACAAAAACATTCAGTAAAATTGTTTAAATCAAACAGGTTCAACTACAGTACCGCGTCCGAGCGACAGTTTTTGTCCTTTTCCAGATTTTGGGAGCAAATTTCTGAAGTAAATATTACATTTGCTCCCATCCAGTACCATAATTTTATTCCTTCCAAGCAACTAGTTGGGTGGTTGGAGGAAAGTTGGTCTGATGTGTGGCCAGCAATAGATTTGGGTGGGGGTGTTCAAACTGATATCTATATTGCAGTGTAAAAATAAAGCAGCCAGTATTAACCCTGCACAGTAACAATATAACACCCAAATCGAATGCTCTCTGCCCATTGTTACATCTGCCCCACCTGCAGTGCACATGGTTTTGTTCAATAGAGAGTGAATCTGCCTTTGGGAGTGAACCAGAATAACCCCCAATGTCTAGGCCGGCAGTCACATAGGTCAACACCATGTGGTCGAAATGCAACGTGGTCAAAAGGCTAATATAAGGAAAAGATCAACATTTTTTGAACATTTTAATACTTTAGTATGGTGAGTTTATGGGGTACACTAAGTGGGGTCCACTTACTCAGGTGTTGATATTGACATAAAAAAGTGAAATAGTCATGTTGACCTTTTCACGTGTGGATGTTTTCCGTTTTAACAGAGTTGGGGACAGAGTGCGGATTGTCACGTGTGTGGTGCACCAAAAGAGAAAAAACTTTTACCCAATAAAATGTACCTTTTAATGGGTTTTCTTAAAACTGCGAAATATAACAAACTACATAAAACATTGAACAAGGTGAATACAGTGCATGGTAAAAAATGCACGTGCGGTGTCTGCATGTACGAAACTCCTTATATACGAGATCTCTTGAAAATTTGTTGAAGCTTCACCCTCTTATTGCTGATGGCTGAGTTCGCCTATATGGTCAATATAACAGGGTTAAGTGTTGCTTATCAATTTATATTTATCAAGGATCTGGTCTGTGTCAAAAGATGCAGACACCGCACGTGCATTTTTTAACATGCACTGTATTCACCTTGATTAATGTTTTATGTAGTTTGTTATATTTCGCAGTTTTAAGAAAACCCATTAAAAGGTACAAGGTTTAAAGACAGGAAAGAATGTCTTGGGCTGGTGCACCTGAAGAAAAAATACTCATAAAATTATGATTTTTATTTTAATATTTCTAAAATAGTGGGGAAATATAAACACACATACTAACACATAACATATAATAAAAAGGATAATAATCCTCACTTAGTGGACCCCATTTGGTATTATTCCCCTTTAAATCTGTTAGAGGCTAGCGGTGCTATTACAATGTATATCAAGTCTGGGTGACAGAGAATCTTGCAATTGCGGGATAATACCCTAGATTGTAGGTCACGCTGTGTGGACAGAATCCAAAGTTTATCTACAAGACAGTTTGTTGTATACTTCGATCACAGTGCTGTTACAATGTGTATCAAATCTGAGTGACGAAGAATCTTAGAATTATGGGATAATAGCCTAGATTGTAAGTCACACTATGTGGGCAGATTCAGTGTGTATCCAATCTGAGTGACAGACAATCTTAGAATTATGGGATAATAGCCTAGATTGTAAATCACACTATGTGGGCAGATTCAGTGTGTATCCAATCTGAGTGACAGACAATCTTAGAATTATGGGATAATAGCCTAGATTGTAAGTCACACTATGTGGGAAGATTCAGTGTGTATCCAATCTGAGTAACAGACAATCTTAGAATTATGGGATAATAGCCTAGATTGTAAGTCACACTATGTGGGCAGATTCAGTGTGTACCCAATCTGAGGGACGAAGAATCTTAGAATTATGGGATAATAGCCTAGATCATGGGTCCTCAAACTGCGGCCCTCCAGATGTTGTGAAACTACAAATCCCAGCATGCCTTGCCACAGTTTTAACACTCCCTTATAGCAAAACTGTAGCAAGGCATGCTGGGATTTGTAGTTTCACAACATCTGGAGGGCCGCAGTTTGAGGACCCATGGCCTAGATTGTAAGTCACACTATGTGGGAAGATTCAGTGTGTATCCAATCTGAGGGACGAAGAATCTTAGAATTATGGGATAATAGCCTAGATTGTAAGTCACACTATGTGGGCAGATTCAGTGTGTATCCAATCTGAGGGACGAAGAATCTTAGAATTATGGGATAATAGCCTAGATTGTAAATCACACTATGTGGTAAGATTCAGTGTGTATCCAATCTGAGTGACAGACAATCTTAGAATTATGGGATAATAGCCTAGATTGTAAATCACACTATGTGGGCAGATTCAGTGTGTATCCAATCTGAGTGACAGACAATCTTAAAATTGTGGGGTAATATCCTAGATCATAAGTCACACTGTGTGGACAAACTCAAAAGTTGGTAACTCTGCAGGATAATTTATTATACACTTCAGTCACAGTGCTATTACAGTATGTATCAAGTCTGGGTGACAGACTTGATATACATTGTAATAGCACCGCTCAGCCTCTAACAGATTTAAAGGGGAATAATACGAAGTGGGATCCACTAAGTGAGAATTATTATCCTTTTTGTTATATGTTATGTGTTAGTATGTGTGTTTTTATTTCGCAACTATTTTAGAAATATTAAAATAAAAATCATAATTTTATGAGTCTTTTTTTCTTCAGGTGCACCAGCCCAAGACACTCTTTCCTGTCTTTAAACCTTGTACCTTTTAATGGTTTTTCTTAAAACTGCGAAATATAACAAACTACATAAAACATTAAACAAGGTGAATACAGTGCATGTTAAAAAAATGCACGTGCGGTGTCTGCATCTTTTGACACAGACCAGATCCTTGATAAATATAAATTGATAAGCAACACTTAACCCTGTTATATTGACATATACTTACATATAGGCGAACTCAGCCATCAGCAATAAGAGGGTGAAGCTTCAACAAATTTTCAAGAGATCTCGTAGATAAGGAGTTTAGTACATGCAGACACCGCACGTGCATTTTTTTACCATGCACTGTATTCACCTTGTTCAATGTTTTATGTAGTTTGTTATATTTCGCAGTTTTAAGAAAACCCATTAAAAGGTACATTTTATTGGGTAAAAGTTTTTTTCTCTTTTGGTGCACCACACACGTTACAATCCGTACTCTGTCCCCAACTCTGTTAAAACGGAAAACATCAACACATGACTATTTCACTATTTCTGTCCCCAACTCTGTTGTGATAATTTGTCAATGGTAGCATACCCCTGTATCATAGAAACATAGAAACATAGAATTTGACAGCAGAAAAGAACCATTTGGCCCATCTAGTCTGCCCCGTTTTTTTACCCTTCAGGTAATCTTAACCCTTTTTAATCCTTATTTCTTTGTAAGGATATTCATATGCCTATCCCAAGCATGTTTAAATTGTTCTACTGTCTTAGCCTCTATCACCTCTGATGGGAGGCTATTCCACTTATCCACTACCCTTTCTGTGAAGTAATTCTTTCTAACATTTCCCCTGAACCTACCTCCCTCCAGTTTAAGTGCATGTCCTCGTGTTCTATTACTTCTTTTCCTTTGAAGAAAACCCTTGATATATTTGAAGATTTCTATCATGTCCCCCCTTTCCCTTCTCTGCACCAAACTATACATGTTAAGATCTTTTAGTCTATCCAGGTAAGTTGCCCTTCTTTGTACACTCTCCAATGTAATTATATCCTTCTGAAGATATGGTCTCCAGAACTGGAGACAGTATTCCAGATGAGGTTGTACCAATGACCTATACAGTGGCATTATTACGTCTTTCTTTCTGCTACTGATTCCTCTCCCTATGCAACCAAGCATCTGACTAGCCTTCCTCATTGCTTTTGCTAAATTACTTTCCTGCCTTTAAGTCACTTGAAATAGTGACTCCTAGATCTCTTTCCTCCTCAGTAGTTTCCATTATAGTACCCTTGATACTATAATTTGGGTTTTTGAGTCCCAAGTGCATAATTTTGCAATTTTTAGCATTAAACTGTAGTTGCCATGCTCTTGACCATGGGTCCTCAAACTGCAGCCCTCCAGATGTGGTGAAACTACAATTCCCAGCACGCCTTGCCACAGTTTTAACACTCCCTTATAGGAAAACTGTGGCAAGGCATGCTGGGATTTGTAGTTTCACCACATCTGGAGGGCCGCAGTTTGAGGACCCATGTTCTTGACCAATTCTCAAGTTTACTTCGATCATCTATACCCCAGATATTATCCACACTTTAAATTAAATATATTTATGAATGTTATAGCGGTCATCTCAGTTTATGAATGGCTCCATACCATAGATTCTGTAGCAACACGTTCATTTTAATGTACCCACAGAAAGGACCCTACCCCCCTATCGGCACAAGAACTGCTATCGGAAGAGACTCAGTCAAAAAGAGAGAAAAAATAATAAGTTAACATTGGACATAACTTAGCAAATTAGAAACTTGATAATTGTACAGATGAATTAATCCCAACCGAGAACTTGGGTTTGTAAATCTCATAAAAAATCCCCCCCCCCCCCATTCTACTAAGCCTGGCCAGCAGCCACTACATGCAGTGCAAAGGTCATGGTGGAGCTGTTGCAGATTTTCCTACCAAGTCGGCTGTGTCTGTGTGTGGATCTGAGTGCTCGCTCATTGCTCAAGAGAGAGATAGAGGGTGACATTCTATGGGATGAGATAAATGCACATTTTTTTTATCGCACCACTTCGCCCTTTTTAAAATCGCAAGATTGGCCCGTTTTTCGCATATTTAATCAGATGCGAAAAACGGGCCAAATAGTGCGAATAGGTGCGAGGTGGTGCGATGTCTTTAGTCCTGAAAATGTGCGATTTTCATGTCTGAAAATCGCACGTTTGCAGGAAAGCGCAAATTAAAATAAAAAAAAAAAACAGTGCGGGGTCCCCCGCCCGAGCATAACCAGCCCCGGGCTCATTGAGCCGGTGCTGGTGACATAAAATCAGGGTCCCCGACAAATAGGGGTCCCCTTGATTTAATGAAACCAGCACCAGGCTCAAGGTCCGGCGCTGGTTCCCAAAATACGGGGGACAAAATGACTAGGGGTCCCCCGTATTTTAAGAACCAGCACCAGACCCAACCAGCCTGCAGGGTAATGCCACAGCCGGGGGACACTTATTATATTAGGTCCCGCGGCCAAAGCATTAACCCCCTGGCTGGTCAGCATGGGCAGGGGTCCTGGGGAAGTGGGGACCCCCCCAATGAAGGGGTCCCCCCCTCCAGGACTTACCAGCCCATGCTGAAAGTCCGGGGCTGTCCCCGATGCCCCTGGGCGGTGGGCATAGGGCTGATGTAAAGTGTAAAAAAAAGAATATAAACTATTGTTTTCTACTGTAGAACTATGAGTCCCAGCAAGCCTACCCCGCATGCTGGGACTTGGAGAACCACAAGTCCCAGCATGCGGGGCATTAAAGGGCCCGCTGGCACTTGTAGTTCAACAGTACAAAAAATAGTTAAACAAAACACACTGACACCCAGAAAAATAAAACTTTAATACACACATAACACACACACTGATACTTACCTACCTTGAGCCTGTAGGTCGGTCCCTGGATCCTGGGTCCGGGCTCCGGGGCTCCAGGGCAGAAGAGTCCGGTTCCGGGGCCTTGGTCCTGGTTCCGGGGCTGGTCCTGGGCTCCGGGGCTCCTGGGCAGAAGAGTCCGGTTCCGGGGCCTTGGTCCTGGTTCCGGGGCTGGTCCCGGGTTCCGGGGCTCCTGGGCTGAAGAATCCGGGGTCCAGGATCCGAAGTAGTCCACAGGGGTACCTGAGGAAGAAAATCCTACTCACCTGGTCCCCGGCGACGACATCGGCATCCTCTCCGGCAGACGCGCTGCTCCCGGCTGGTACCCGCTCTCGGACTGAAGAGGCGCAGAGATTTTCAGCTTCCGCGCCTTTCCTCCGGATGATTCTATTGGCCGCCCAGCCCCGGAACCAGGACCAAGGCCCCGGAACCGGACTCTTCTGCCCTGGAGCCCAGGACCAGCCCCGGAACCAGGACCAAGGCCCCGGAACCGGACTCTTCTGCCCTGGAGCCCCGGAGCCCAGGACCAGCCCTGGAACCAGGACCAAGGCCCCGGAACTGGACTCTTCTGCCCTGGAGCCCCGGAGCCCGGACCCAGGATCCAGGGACCGACCTACGGGCTCAAGGTAGGTAAGTATCAGTGTGTGTGTTATGTGTGTATTAAAGTTTTATTTTTCTGGGTGTCAGTGTGTTTTATTTAACTATTTTTTGTACTGTTGAACTACAAGTGCCAGCGGGCCCTTTAATGCCCCGCAGGTTCTCCAAGTCCCAGCATGCGGGGTAGGCTTGCTGGGACTCATAGTTCTACAGTAGAAAACAATAGTTTATATTCTTTTTTTTACACTTTACATCAGCCCGATGCCCACCACCCAGGGGCATCGGGGACAGCCCCGGACTTTCAGCATGGGCTGGTAAGTCCTGGAGGGGGGGGACCCCTTCATTGGGGGGGTCCCCACTTCCCCAGGACCCCTGCCCATGCTGACCAGCCAGGGGGTTAATGCTTTGGCCGCGGGACCTTATATAATAAGTGTCCCCCGGCTGTGGCATTACCCTGCTGGCTGGTTGGGTCTGGTGCTGGTTCTTAAAATACGGGGGACCCCTAGTCATTTTGTCCCCCGTATTTTGGGAACCAGCGCCGGACCTTGAGCCTGGTGCTGGTTTCATTAAATCAAGGGGACCCCTATTTGTCGGGGACCCTGATTTTATGTCACCAGCACCGGCTCAATGAGCCCGGGGCTGGTTATGCTCGGGCGGGGGACCCCGCGCTGGTTTTTTTTTATTTTAACTGTTTAATTTTATTTTTACACCAGAACCCTGCACAGAACATTGCGATCTGTGCAGGGTTCTGGCTAATTCGCCCATCAGAACCTGGTCTGATTTTTGGGCGAATTATAGACACACTTTATACATATCGCATACCATTAAATATGCGATTTGTATACTTTTCCATGTGAAAACATCTGGATGCGATGTGCTGCGAAAAGCAGCCATCGCATTTCCAGTGTGTCCAACTTGTTGGCAAAAATCGCACTTTTTTCACATTTTCGCAGCTCATTAAATATGCGAAAATGGAAAAAATGCGATTTCGGCCGTTTTTGCGAAAAAACTCGCAAAAGTCTAATAATCTCATCCCATAGAATGTCACCCAGAGTCTTGTAAGTGGCTTATGGTGATCATTGGACCTGCATATGTGTGACGTACTGTATTACATACACTTCACTGTGTAGGGACAAACTGCAGCTTGTTACATTCTAATTACGCATCTTTCATGTTCTGGTGCAGTGGCGTAACAATGGCACTCCTGTCCAAGTGGTGCTTGGGGGAGCCGGCGCTGTGAGGCTGCAGATTCTAATGGGTATGGCTATCCGTATGGAACCTGCTGAAAATGTCCATCCAAAAATGGCCACCGCCATGGAGGAGACAGATTTTAGAGGTCCTACTGGACAGATGGATAGAAGCTAGAGGTCCTACTGGGTAGTGTATATCTTTAGCTGGAAGCTACAGATTCCATAAAGTGATACCCACTGGTAAGAAGTAATAAAACACTGGCAATAAATAAAAAAATCCCTGGAAATGAGTATGAGACCCCAAGCAACGAGTATGTAACCCCTGGCAATGGGGATTTAGGTTAAAAAAATCATAATAAATGTACGGGGGTGGAGAGGATTTTTTTTGGCAGAGGGAGCATAATCTTCTAGTTACACCACTGGGCTGGTGACAATTGTTCTCCTGGTCAGTGTTACAGTATTCTCATCATTATATAATACAATGTATTCTTGTTGTCTTGCAGGATCCTATGGAGAACTTCACGTCTGTTATAGAATTCTACCTTCTGCCATTTTCCACGAAAGCTGTTTCTAATCCCCTCATATTCTGTGTTTTTTTACTTATATATCTGTTTGGAATCCTGGTGAACACGGCTGTAATCATAGTGATATGTCTGGATTCACGCTTACACACCCCCATGTATCTGTTTCTCTGTAACTTGTCCATTGTAGATGTGTTTTCCATAACAGTAACTGTCCCCAAACTGCTGGACATATTACGTTCTCAGAATAGCACAGTGTCTTTCCCACAATGCTTCACTCAGTTGTATTTTTTCTACATAGCCGCCTTTGTAGAGGTTACCCTTTTATTTGTGATGGGGTACGATCGGTACATCGCCATCTGTCATCCCTTACACTACCACCAGATACTGAGCAAGAAGGTCTGTATCCTGATTGTGACCATGATCTGGATATGCGCATGTCTAAACTCAATGTTGTGCGTATTTTCAGTTCTTCAAATGTCCTTCTGTCATTCAGCCACCATCCATCAGTTCTTCTGTGATGCCAAAGCTCTGAGTGACATCTCCTGCTCTGGCTCCGGCATGTTCTACATTGTCACCTATGTTAACACATTGATATTTATAGGGTGCCCATTCTTGAGCAATGTGATGTCATATATAAAAATTATCAGTGTTATATTGAGTATCAAATCAAAGGAAGGAAGAAAAAAAGCTTTCTCCACCTGCTCATCCCACCTCACCCTCCTGATCATCTTCTTCATTAACTGCACGTCCGTATACTTGATGCCACCATCAGATCAGCCCATTGTCCTAGGACAGGTCCTAACTGTGCTGTATACAACAGTGATCCCCATGGCGAACCCTCTCATATATAGTCTTCGCAATAGTGAAATAAAGAGAGCTCTTTGGAGATTAGTGACAGGAGGCCGCACATCAGCCTAAACATAACCTTCTCTGTATCAGTCTACATATTATACAGTAGCTCAAATCTACCTAGTAAAATTCTGCCAGGGCTGTCATTAGAAATTGTGAGGGGATGGACTGACAAAATAGACAGGCTCCCACTCCAGAGGTGAAATAATCTGTAGTCCTTCCATATCCCCCCTCTCCTGGAGATAAAATTGACTGTGGTGCCCCCCATTCACTCTCCCCCAACAGCACTCTCACCAGTCACCTTTCCCTAGTTCTCTTCAGCCTCCCCCCCCCCCCCTTCATTTATGTACCTTCAGACTCACAGTGTCTCTCCAGCTCCAGTCAGCCCCAGCATCCATCCTCCGCATACCATAGACACTGTTTCCTTTGTATTCTGGCTGTTACTGTCCTTCTTGCGCAGTGTCATTGGCATATCTGTATGACAGTGTCATGTCTTGTCTTAATGCAAAAAAACTGTATCAATTGTTCCAAGCAGCTGCTGGCATTCGCCCCGGACTCAACATCATACATTAATAGATTTATCCATCCATCTACAGTGGATTGGAGCCTTGATTACTGCCCTGGCTGACTACTTTAGGACAGAAAGAAATGTGAACTGAGATAGTCATAGTGAGGTCCTGCATGGTTCCATCATGGTCATAGTGAGGTCCTGCATGGTTCCATCATGGTCATAGTGAGGTCCTGCATGGTTCCATCATGGTCATAGTGAGGTCCTGCATCATTCTATCATGATCATAGTGAGGTCCTGCATGTCATATGATGGTCATAATGAGGTCCTGCATGGTCCTATAATGGTCACAGTGAGGTCCTGCATCATCCTATCATGGTCATAATGAGGTCTTGCATGGCACTATCATGATCATAGTGAGGTCCTGCATCATTCTGTCATGGTCATAGTGAGGTCCTTCATCATCCTGTCATGGTCATAGTGAGGTCCTGCATCATCCTGTCATGGTCATAGTGAGGTCCTGTATGGTCCTATCATGGTCATAGTGAAGTACTGCTTAGTCCTATCATGGTCACAGTGAGGTCCTGCATGGTCATATCATGGTCTCACTTCGTCCAATCCCTGGGTTTATAGGCTCACATGGATTTGAACATCTGGATTATTATATTAAAGGATTGTAGGGACTGACCTGAAACAACACCTTCGTTCAGCTTCTCATGATGAAGAACAATACTTACCCTCTTATACATACATCACATTGAGTAAGTCACCTTCCCCCACCCATTCAGCTTTCATGGTGACTGTGTAGAGTTCCCCACTGCTTCTAGTAACAGGTGATACCATTAAACTACAGTATGTACAAGTATCTGCATATACTGAAACATTTTATTCGTGCCAAGGCTCTAATAACGATCTATCAAGTATTATGCATGTTGTAAGGTCTTTCCTGATGTCAACAAACACGGATATTAGTGGGTCACAAAACCACTAACATGCCCCATAATAATCAATAAAATACTGTATTGCAACAATACCTTCTGCCAGTGATGGCTATAAGTGTAACAGTGGTGTTACTTCCACACAGTAATGGTACATTTCATTTCTTCAATCAATGCAAACCCATAAACTTGTGGGAAAAATATACGGCCAGATTTAACGAATGATATTCTCGGTACCACCATTTAAAAATGATCAGCTGTCATTGGCTGATTGATTGGAGCACCATTAATCATTGTAATGGAAACAATAATATCAGTTGTTGGTAAATCTGCCCAATAGCACTGATTCAGAGATGGACGGTGGAAGATAAAATGTATAATGATATAGAGAGAGAGTGAGAAAGTAATTAGAGCAAGAATGAATGAATGAGAGGAAGAGGGCAAAGGTTGTCATAAACAATGTTTTAGAACCAGAACCCATAGCATAACTCATGGCAGTTGCCCATTCGATAAAGCATTGGAATATTATCAGTAGTCACATACCTACAGGACATCTGCATCAGGCTGCATAAGTACTGTATACTTATAATTATTCACAGGTAACGGAATCACCTTTTTACAATGATAAACTCTATTCATCATGCAACTGCCTTCAATAATGTGAACAAAATCACCATATCCCAAAATCCCACAATAAAACCTATTAATACTATCAAAATGGCTATCGCTAAAGTGCCATCATATGTATGTTATCTTTGATAAATCAGCCCATGTGTAAGGGCACTACTACTGTATGCATTATGTGTAAGGGCACTACTATGTTTGTGGTATAGCAGGCCAATAGTGGGGATTCAGACTGCCAGTATATCAATGTTGAAATCCTGACTGCTGGTCTCTGACAGCGGGGCAAGTGCAAAGTAGCCCCTTGCGAGCACGCTGCATTCACCATGCTGTGAGTTCGCTGCGCTTGCCACATGTACTATTCTTCCTCTATGAGAGTCGTGGATCCCCAAAAAAGGAATAGCCCCTGTCAGTCAGGATCCTGACTGTCGAGTATTCCGATGTTGGACTGTCATCCAGCACCCAATACTACTGTGTGCATTATGTGTAAGTGTCACTATTACTGTACTTATTATGTGTAAGGGCACTACTACTGTGTGCATTATTTGTAAGGGCACTACTACTGTGTGCATTATTTGTAAGGGTACTACTACTGTGTGCATTATGTGCAAAGGAACAACTACTACTGTGGATATGTGTAAGCAGCACTAATACTGATGGTATTATGTGTAAGGGCACTACTACTGTGTGCATTATGTGTAAGTGGTACTACTACTGTGTGCATTATGTGTAAGCGGTACTACTACTGAGGGTATTCAATGTAAAGGCACCACTACTGAGGGTATTAGTTGTAAGGGCACTACTGTTATGTGCATTATGTGTGAATACACTACTACTTGTGCATTATCTGTAAGGACACTATTACTGTGCATATAATGTCTAAGGTCACTACTACTGTGTGTGGCCTGCCTAATGGCACAATCCATCTCTCTGTACCATGCAACCAAGCAGAGTGCCTAGAGGCTGAGCTGCTCAGCCAGCCCAGACTCTCTATATGGCCGGACTGGCCCATCACCCAACGACCCTTCTGGTATTAGGGGCAGGCCAGGCAAATTCCCCCCCCCCCCAACTATGGCAGTGCAGCAGCCAAGCCTCTGATCTCACCTGCTCCGGTGCTGCCACTGCCTGCTCTGCTCAACTGTGCAAGAGTAAAGCCGCCGGTGGTAGTTTCGCCATCAAGTCCCTCACAAACCATCCCTGTTAAGGCTAAGCCAACCCCTAGAGTCCTAGACATTGAAAATTACATAGGCAAATGTTTAGTTTCCTATGTCTATACCTATGGCCAGCTCTGATACTGAATTTGGGTACTGTAGAATGTGTCAGTTACCATCATATATATATTATTTCTAAAGGTGATTTTTCATGACACTTACTTTTTCTATTTCCAAAATCTATAAATGAGGTGCCATTTGAAAGAATATGTTCTCCGATTCTGACGAATTGTTAATTTACAATTGCACATTGTATTGTTTGTTTGTAAATCAACGTTAGTTACTTGTTGGGCTGTCACATACATCCCCACTGGAATTATGCATGTCCCCAAGCATTTCATAACAAGAGGAAACTATAGGACCATAATCATCATACTGTATATATTATATTCTAGAAGGTGATTTTTGGTGACAAACACTTTTTCTCCCAACCAAAATCAATAAATGAGGTACCATTTGAAAGGTTATGTTATCTGCTTCAATTAGTTCATTTACAATTGCACATTGTATAGTTTGTTTAAAAATAAAATAAAAAATTGACTTTTCTGCAGTAAGCACTTTCCCGCTGAATCCTATATGCTCAGTGTATGAAAAACATGGCAGATTCCACATGCTTATAACACTAGTAGCACTGTTACATTACCCCCAGTGCTGCTACCAGACCGCTGTGCAGTCTCTGCCCCCCCCCACACACACACACACACCTGACACCTAAAACAGAGCCCGCTCAGCTACTTAGATCTACTGCAGCTCAGCCTAATTGCAGGAGGTGCACATGCGGCACGCGACTCCATCAGAGTCCAGCCACTGACACCATGACCCGTCCAGCAGCAGAGCCCTGGAGCTCATGAAGCTGTAGCAGGATGAGTGCACGTGGGCCACATCCTTGCTTACAAAGCCAAGGCTGGGGAATAAGAGTTAGGTCAGCAAGAAGAAAGGCTGCTTACCTTCTGGACTTCAGGTGCAGCCAGCAATGGGGATCACAGCAGAGGCCACTATACATAGGCCCAGATACGTTCCTTCCCTGTCTCTGCAGACAGGTCATGCAGAGACCCAGACCCCTTTTCTATAGTAATAGGGAAAGGGCTCCTCCTGAGGTATATCTAAAATTGAAGGAAAAATAAATAAAAAAATTTTCTCCCTTCATACTTCGATAAATGAGGTACCATTTAAAAAATTTAGTCCCCCAATTCTGATATTGTTAATTTTTTGGCACTGGAGTTCTTTCCCTGGATACGTAAATACGGCCACAAATGAACCGGATCTTCTTTCATCCTTATACAACCAACCTCACTATAAACTGATACGTTTTATTTTAATGCTAAATTTTCGCAGGGGCCACCTAGTGTATATATATATATATATATATATATATATATATATATATATATGAGAATTGCGGTGGGGCACTCGTGGCTATTCTTCAATAAACTAGACTGGCCAGCTAGTATGCAGCAATGTTTCAATTTATTTCTCAAATTGTCGTCAGGTAACCTGACAACAATTTGAGAAATAAATTGAAACGTTGCTGCATACTAGCTGGCCAGTCTAGTTTATTGAAGAATAGCCACGAGTGCCCCACCGCAATTCTCCTACATTTCTCCTCCGTGCTGGCACCGGCGCAATTGCATCACTGGTTATAGTGAGTGCCAAACCCAAGTTGGATATATATATATGTGAGTGCATTTGCAAACGGGTAACCATAGCAACGGTAACGCTGTCGTGATGACAGCTTCCGGCGCCTGGGAACCACTCGGCTGTCCCCTTCCTTTAGCTCTGCAGCTTTTGGTTCCGTCTGCCGGAAGTAACTTCCGGGATGACGTCACCAGGCGGGGAGTGAATGGAGATGGGCGTCCTGAGTGTACAGCGCGGTTGCTGCAATCAGCGATGAACGCTACAGGTGAGTTGGCGTGGTGGGACCCTATGTAAGGCATCTCTTAGCTGCCATTTGGTTGATGACCCCTCTTGAAAAAGGTGCTTTGGGCACCGAAACGGCCGTCGAGGATCGTTTGATGTCTGCTTGATGTGATGAGTATTCGCCTGTTTGGGTGTCATGTCACTATATGTTACACTTGAGCATTGAGATGTCCTGGCTAGGACTAATAAACATGCTTTGAAATTCTTATATGGACTGGTGCTGGTGTTCGCTGTTGAGACAGTGATGTATTGAATATATATATATATACAGTATATATATATATATATATATATAAAAATAGGACGCACTCTCCAGTATTTGAAATGCAATTAAAATCAGCTGTGTATTCAAAAAATGCTTGACAAATGAAGAAAGAATACATTTCAAGGTACTCAACGTTTCCGTCCACTAGGGACCTTCATCAGGAGGTAAACATCAATTACAGCAATCCGAAAGAGGGCACAGCTCAGACCAAACAGCAGGTTCCTACAGCAAGGAAACCACTGCGGGTCTGGTGCTATTTATACCCAGTATAAGACACAAAGGGCACCAAACAAACCACATAGAAACACTTCCGCGTGTCACCCTGACACGCAAATGACATCACTTCCGGTATTATGTAAACGCCGAAACTGACACCGGAAGTGACCGCTATTAATGTGGAGCCGGAGGCTGGGCAGCAAATATCAGGGGAGTGCTGAAACTTAACCTCGCACATAACGTTCCCCTCCGGACCACCCGCTGGTCATAGTAGGTATTGTGGGCACAATAGATGTGTGGAAGTGATATACACTAGGGATGTGGCTGTCGCTCCTGAGTGTCAAATGTGGCACAAAGAGCACCTGTGGCCAATACTCCATAATATATAAATTGAACAACAGCTATACCTATAGTACAAACTAGATATCAAAAGGACATAAAAAATACGTCCCGACCTCCCAACTTCAAAAGTTGGGAGGTATGGTAATGCCCATTACACGATATGCCAGAACTGAAAATGTTTTTTGGTAAGGAGGAACAATACAGACAGTGCGTGCCGTAGGCGCGCGCCAAAAATTTTCAACATAATGCTGATTACATGTCACACACCTATTACATAGTGTACACAATGCCATAGTATACCACATGCCATAATGAACATTACACGTCAAACACCGTGATGCCCATTACACAATATGCTAGGACTGAAAACATTTTTTTGTAAAGGAGGAACAAAATAGACAGTGCGCTCCGTAGGCGCGTGTCAAAAAAATTCAACGTAATGGCGATTACACGTCACACACCCATTACATAGTGTACAAAATGCCATAGTATACCACATGCCATAATGCCCATTACATGTTATGCCACAGACGATGATGCCCATTACACATTATGCTTATTACTTGTTATGCCAGGACTCAATTTTTTCCGACACAACTGCCACCTCATAAACAAGCGGAGGAAGCCGGGCGGCCGGGGCGGGCAGACGGGGGACTCATTCCCGGACTATGTATAGTCCGGGGAAGCCACCCGTCCGAACTCCGGACGCCGGTCTAAATTACCGGACTGTCCGGAGTAATCCCAGACGGGTGGTAACCCTACACACGCCGCAGCCTAAACCTAACCCCTACCCTGCAGCCTAACTTTATCCCTACCTAATCTTAAACTCCCCCGGCATCCCAAAACGGAAAATACTGACCCCTCTAAAAATCCTAAAATAACCCTAATCCCTAACCCGCCCGTCCCGAGTCCTGACCCTACACCCCCCCCCCCACATTCTAATCCTTACTCTCCCGCCCCTATAGCCTAACACTAACCCTCTGCGACAGCCTAAACCTAAATAGCAGGCAGGACTAAGGGCTCACAAGTGAAACATCAGATACAGATTATGCCTACCAGGGACAGCACATAAATAGCGCAGAGCAGGAAAAGGTCAGACTGTGTAAAATGGACTCATATTTACCTCTACCACGGACCTCCTATTCCTGACAGCCGGGTGGGCGGGGCTTGTTCTCCTAATGCGGGCCGGTGGGTGTGCGCGGTATACATCAGTCAGTCAGCAAGCGTGTTGTGCACGGAAGGAGGCGAGGGCGGGGCCACGTATGACAGGCGGCCCCGTACACCAATCGCCCCCCCCGGGACCTTCCCCGGTAAACGTAATAGCCAATCTGGCCAGGCTTCACCCCGCCCGCCGTCAGCTCCGTGTCACAGCAGGGTCAGCCGGCCACCTGACCTGACTGCAGCTGCTGCGCCCAGAGGCCGTCGCGCTATTTAAAAAATCGCGCCTGCCCTGCTCGCAGTCCAGCTGTCAATCAGGAGCCGCCGCACCCGATTGGCTGGCTGACTGCGAGCAGGGCAGGCGCGTTATTTGAAATAGTCACAGGCGGAACTGCTCGTCCTTCTCCTCACAGTCGCAGCGCTGCCGGTCTCTAGCTGGCTTTCCCCGGCAGCGCTGCGCAGGATCTCCAGTCTGGTCTCCAGTTCCCGGACATTCTATAGTCCGGGAACGGCACCCGTCCGGACTCCGGACACCCGGTCCAATTACCGGACTGTCCGGAGTAATCCCGGACGGGTGGTAACCCTACTCCTGATGAAGGTCCCAAGTGGACGGAAATGTTGAGTACCTTGAAATTTATATTTTCTTCATTTGTCAAGCATTTTTTGAATACACAGCTGATTTTAATTGCATTTAAAATACTGGAGAGTGCGACCTTTTTTTCTATATATTTGGACTGTTGTTTTGGATGACACCCTAGGAGATGCCCTTTGCTGGATGGAGTGCGATCTTATCTCTACATTTTATATATATATATATATATATATATATATATATATATATATATATATATATATATATTTATATATATATATATATATATATATATACAGGTTGAGTATCCCGTATCCAAAATGCTCGGGACCAGGAGAATTTTGGATAACGGATTATTCCGTAGTTTGGAATATTTTAATATTTCAATTATGTATTTTGAAGTATCTTGCATTTATGCTGTATAAACACATCAAACACATGAAATGCACACAAATATATTTTATTTGTTCAAAAAACAAGGTTTTAAAACATGAAACAAAATTTGTGTTCTATCTCAGATATTGAATTTTAATGTCAAGCAATCATTGTCTTGCACATATATAGTGCCAGTTACATATAATTCCCTCAGTAGTGCTGTTACAAATGTCCCCAGTGAGTTTTTAGCAAAATAAATATTTTTTTCCCACTTTCTGGAATGTATGGTTTTCAGAATAATTCGGATAAGGGATATTCGGATACGGGATACTCAACCTGTATATATATATATATATATATATATATATATATATATATATATATATATATATATATATATATATATATATATATATACAGAAGTACCAACACACTCGCCATTCCTAGGAATGGGGTGCAAACAGCACCCACATCCCAGGGTGGGGTGCGGTGGCCTGTGACCACACACTAGTAAATACAAACACAGGGGGCCCAGCACTCACTACAACAAACTAACTCACCTTAGCATTCAAATAATCAATAAATAAATAATGGGGTTTTAGTTCATGAATTGATCAATGCATTTAAGCTTGCAGCCCATCGCCAAGTGACCCCATTTCACTGCAAGTCCTACACTAGAAAACCAGTTAGTGTAGGACTTGCAGTGAAATGGGGTCCCTTGGCGATGGGCTGCAAGCTTAAATGCATTGATCCATTCATGAACTAAAACCCCATTATTTATTTATTGATTATTTGAATGTTAAGGTGAGTTAGTTTGTTGTAGTGAGTGCTGGGCCCCCTGTGTTTGTATATATATACAGGGCCGGATTAACAATGGGCCTGATGGAGCTACAGCTCCAGGCCCACTCTCCAAATAGGCCCATTTTGTAGATGAGGACTTGGGCTTTCCATCGAGCCCAGCCATGCATCACTAGCCTCCCGGAAACCGGAGATACTGCCAGGCAAAGCTGAAACGTTTTCCCCATAGGATAACATGGGACCCGCTAATTCCGACCCCCACCCAGTTCCGACGGCTGTCCCCCTGGCATCACAGAAGCTCTCTTGATCTCATTCGAACCCAAATCGCTGGGCCTTCAACCAGGCTGGTTTATATGGGTTAATTGGTTCCAGAGATATTGTGGTTAAACCGATCATTTCATGGCTGTTCATGTTTTTGAGGGCAGATTTCTCTGGAACCAATATGATACTGGTCACATGTAAATGAGTCAGTTGGTTCCGAAGATACAGTATAGACGGTGGTGGTTTTTTCTCCTCTTCACACTAGAAAATGCAGGGACTAGGCTGGTGTAAAATGGGGCAGCCCAGGAATGACCCTGCATAATCCTGGGACCATATTCCTTTGTAAGTACCTGCATTTTCTGGTGTGAAAGGAGTATTATTTAAAATAGCCGGGACCTGCAGTGCTCTCAATACAGGCGGGCAGACCCCCCTCTCTCTGCCCGGCTGTCAATGGCTGTCACTTCTGCCCGGTGGCGGCTGTCCCCCAGTTACCGCGAGCATGTATTCCCCTTGGCAATAAGCATGGAATGCCACATGGCAAAGAGCATGGGACCACTGGCAATTAGCATGTAGATAAGCAGCACTTATGTAGCATCATTTTTAATAGGCATTATGGTGTTTGGCATAATACATAATGGAAATTATGGTGTGTGGCTTAACATATAATGGGCATTATGGTATACATTTTTAATGTGCGCCTTTGGTGCGCAATGTCCCTGTTTGTTAAGTGTGTATTTTGGCTCAATCCATGTGGTGAAATGTTAATTTTGCCTTAATCAGTGTGGCATAAGGTAAATTTTGGCTCAATCCATGTGCCATAGTGTGAATTTTGGCTCAATCGGTGTGAATTTTGGCTCATTCCATGAGGCATAATGTGTAAGAGGCAAGTACAGTATTAGGGGATTACTATTGTGTTGCATGATTTGTATAAGGGGGTATATGGTGTGGTAAACTTATGTGACCACATAAAAGGTGCTGAAATGTTGTCTACCAAGTTTTTGCCTGCAGTATTTTTTTATGACTGGAATGCCGCCTCAAGCTGCAAGTATCTTAGGCGTGAGGCAGCATCCTGCAGGTGCACCTTTGGAGGGCACCTGGCAATATATCTCCCTGCATCCTGTGAGTGTCGGCATTTGTAATTTATATATGCATGCATTAAACTGCACCAGCACTATTCTTAATAAATTTTGAGCCTTATGTGTGCCGCCTACTTTCCTGGGACCGTATAGATTGGAATCACCCCTAAGGGGGTAACCCAGATTTGTAGGGAGTGTGTATATATATATATATATATATATATATATATATATATATATATCATCCAATGCTCTCACTGATGGCGATGCATGGTTGGCACTGAATCCCAAAGTCTGCAGCCACCGCTGGATGGTAAGTATATTCTATTGTCCCTCTTTTCTGTGCCAGGCCCTTGCATATGCCAACCTCTTTGCCATTTTCCACCCTATACTAGACCCTTTGCATTTTTTCCTATTTCCAATTTAAGAATAGACTAATAGTTCACAATATGGCAGCCCAAACACTACCGAGTTTCCCCGATAATAACACCTACCCCGTCACCACCCCCGCTAGCACCGCTAACCCCCCTCACCTCCGCATCAGCTTCCGGTCCCAGGGATGCACTGCGGGTGGCGCGTGACATCACCGCGCACATCATGTGGCTGCAGCACAATACAGAGCAGTGGCGCAGCCAAGAACTGGAAAGTTCTTTATTGTTGGTGACTATGACGGTATGTTAATTAAAGGAGGACTGTTAAAGAAGGAGGACTAGGGGCATGTTAAAGAAGGAGGACTGGGGCATTTTAAGAAGGAGGACTGGGGTCATTTTTAAGAAGGAGGACTGTGGGCTTAAAATAAACCCTACCCCGAAAATAAGCCCTATGGTGGTTTTTGATAAAAAAAAGACAGTGTCTTATTATCGGGGAAACACGGTAGATTCCTAGAGGGCCAGAGAATCAACAGAAAAATCAGGGACTATGTACCCTTGATTGAGGATCAACTTTTATATTCTGTACCAACATCCGAAGAAACAAATAAATACGCCCTTTGGATGAACAACGTCTTTGCTTTCTTCACTGAAAATTGTGGACTTTCTTACCTGAATTTTATGGTTTAAATTAGTTGAAAGTATGTACACAAATAGAGACACACCCATGAGCAGACCACCCAACCAGAACACTGGTCACGCCCCCCACATTACTAGGTGCTGGCCACAACCCCTATTATTGCGCATAAACAGGCCCTTGATAATTTTCAGCTCCAGGCCCATTTAGACCTTAATCTGGCTCTGTATATATATATATATATATACAGGTTTTGATAGAAGAAACAAACGCGGCACTCTGGGGATTTTTGAAAACGTGTATTACAGCATAAAAAAGCTTCCAACGTTTCGGGGTATAAATCACCCCTTTGTCAAGGATAATTGTGCAATTGCACAATTATCCTTGACAAAGGGGTGATTTATACCCCGAAACGTTGGAAGCTTTTTTATGCTGTAATACACGTTTTCAAAAATCCCCAGAGTGCCGCGTTTGTTTCTTCTATCAAAACCTGTACATTACTGTTCCGGAGGGCACCTGGGTCTATTAATTTGCTGGAGGAGTGCCAGGCCTACACCTACGTCTCTATATATATATATATATATATATATATATATATATATATATATATATATATATATATATAGTATGTATTGACACAATAAATGGTTCACATGACACAGGTGAAATCCACGTCTCCTGCAGCGCCCAGGGAAGGTGACGTCACTGTTAGGCGCCCGGACGGACGCGGCGGGGAACGTGAATGGATCCCTTGGGTATTTATACAGGTATGTTGTATGTATGTGTGTCTCTCTTTTGCACCTTGATAAAAGGGCTGAACGGCCTTGAAACGTTGGCTTGAACTTGCATTGCCTCTGGTGTGTTTTTTATTGTTGGAGTGCCGCCGCCGGCAACTGTATATATATATATATATATATATATATATATATATATATGCAAATAGGGGGTTAACCCTGAGAGCGCTTCCAATAGTGTAAAGCGTACTACCTCTACAAAATCTCCCCTGTTAGTGGGAGATGGGGGCAAAGACAAATAGATAGATGTAGAGGGCGCTGATTGAGAATTCCCACCACCTTGTCATGTGCTCTGTTATTAGGCAAAAAGACAATCGGACATTCTCAATAACATTTATTAAAAACAATTCATAATAAGCGTTGGCAGAATCGAATTCTTTAGAACCGCAAGGATGGACCCGACGCGTTTCGTCTCCGAAGAGACTTCCTCAGGGGTACACAAGAATAAAGCGGTATGCTAAGTATATGACCAATACCAGAATTTCCTTAATTTAAAAATCGGTGATATCCAATAATGATGAACCTTTATAGAAGGCCTTTATAAAATAGGCAAGGCACTTGAGAAAGGGGAGGAATACCAGAGAGGGGTAAGCACGAGGTGCTGGAGGACACACTCGTGCTTACCCCTCTCTGGTATTCCTCCCCTTTCTCAAGTGCCTTGCCTATTTTATAAAGGCCTTCTATAAAGGTTCATCATTATTGGATATCACCGATTTTTAAATTAAGGAAATTCTGGTATTGGTCATATACTTAGCATACCGCTTTATTCTTGTGTACCCCTGAGGAAGTCTCTTCGGAGACGAAACGCGTCGGGTCCATCCTTGCGGTTCTAAAGAATTCGATTCTGCCAACGCTTATTATGAATTGTTTTTAATAAATGTTATTGAGAATGTCCGATTGTCTTTTTGCCTAATAATAGAGCACATGACAAGGTGGTGGGAATTCTCAATCAGCGCCCTCTACATCTATCTATATATATATATATATATATATATATATATATATATATATATATATATATATATATATATATATAGTATGTATTGACACAATAAATGGTTTTACCTATTTAAAAATCCTGGAGTGACGCTTTTTATGCATCGGTATATATATGTATATATGTCCAATATACGGGTGGCACTTTGTGCAAATAAATGTAGACAACAGCCAGGATCAAGTCAACGTTTCAGGGATCTGGTCCCTTTTATCAAGACATGAATGTAAAGCAAAAACATACAGGTATATATAGCATAACATACTTACAGAAAACTGTGCCCTTCACCAAGCCACGTTCGTTCCCGGAGCCGGCTGACATCATCACTGCGCATCCGCGCCGACGGCCCAACATCACAGGAGGCGTGGTCTCACCTGTAAAAATTAAATAAGAGAACTCCATGCTGAAAACAGATGTTAAGGTCACGTACTGTGTGCCCGGCTATAATAAAGTTAAATAAAGAGTGCTATAATAACCTACGGTCACAGGTCAACCTGCTGTCACCTGTGACCGTAGGTTATTATAGCACTCTTCTCTTATTTCATTTTATTTTCACAGATTCATTGGTAACCATCACTAAGTTAGTGCACTCTCCTACGTGAATTGTGGGACCGTCTATACGAACATCACCGGCGGCTGGAGTGACAGACAGTAATGACAGGCTTGCCTGTTACGTCCACATTTCCATGGTTACCATGAATACAGGTGAGACCACGCCTCCTGTGATGTCGGGCCATCAGCGCGGATGCGCAGTGATGACGTCACCCGGCTCCGGGAACGAGCGTGGCTTGGTGAAGGGCACAGTTTTCTGTAAGTATGTTATGCTATATATACCTGTATGTTTTTGCTTTACATTCATATCTTGATAAAAGGGAACAGATCCCTGAAACGTTGACTTGATCACAGCTGTCGTCCACATTTATTTGCACAGAGTACCACCCATACATTGGACTTATATTGATACTGTTTTGGAGAGGCACCTGGACAGTTGCTTTTACTTAGGAGTGCCGGTACCTGGGGTTCATATATATATATATATATATATATATATATATGACTAATTCTCCAATTTGCGCTGATGGTTGCTTGATAGGTCGCTATAGACACTTAGTTCCCCACTAGTTGGAACTAACACTACGAACAAACACCCACAATAGTGTCTTCTGCGCCCTATACCTTGTGATGTCTTAAACAATAATGATTCAATAAAAATCAATAAATGAATATAAAAACAATAATACACTTGTAGCTTCTTGTTTCTTGTAGAATAATTTTCTTTTTATTTTTGCAGAGCTTTAACACAGAACCCTTGAGACTGAGACTGTAGCCAATGCTTGAACTGTATAAGGATTGGTGGAGAGGCATTTTGAATAATATTGGGACCGGGGGAGTATTACAGATTGGAACCGGTACAAAACCAGATTCACAATAAAAAAAAATACTGTCTGAAGAATTCTGTGTGTCATTCATAATGAGAAACGTAATGGCTGTATAGACATGAAGGAGATTAAACATGATAGCTGGGTGTGACCTTAGAGGTCATGTGACAAGAAGAGCCTATGGCTGTCTTGGATTTGGGTTGTTGGCTCTAATCATTACTCTGGGAGAAGGAGGAGCCTTCCTCTTCTTCCAGAAAATTTCTGAGTGAGTAGACATATTTGTTTTTTCTCTCCATTTTAGGCTCTGTTAGATTAAATTTCCCCTCTCTCTCCTACTTTAGGCCCTGTAGCTTGAAAACTTAGAGCATGCCCCGTTCTGCCCCCAGTCGTTCCAGGCGTGCGGTTAGGCCGCCCGCCCGTTTTGCAGAGGCTTTAGGGTCTGTTGGAGCAGCTGCGCGCTCACCTGCAACGGAAGCTCCGGCCCAGTACGCGGCTGGTGGCTCTGGAGGGGGGCATCAGGACAGTGCGGCTGATGCTGCGGTCCTCTCTCCCCCTAACTCCGGGCCGATGGTTTGTTGTGGGCGGAGGTCGTCACGCGGCGGGCGTTCGAGTACAGGACGCGCCCGCCGCGGTCTCGCTGTGGTAGAGCCGGGCTCTCCTCAGGCCTCCTCATCCACTGTTCACAGGGGGGGGGGCGGCCAGCACTTCAGCCGGGCGCGCGGGGAGAGGTCGCGCGGCAGCGGCAGCTTCGCGGCGGGTGCTCAGTGGTGACGGCATCCCGCCGCGCGGTCAGCCGTCCAGGCAGGGCCGAGCAGCATCACGCGGTGGACGCAGGTCGGCTGACGGCGCCTGCCGCGAGGCTCACGGGGTGGGTGCAGGTGCGGGGAGGGATGAGGCACAGTTTATGGACGGCCCAGTGTGGCGGCCATTAGACATAGATGCAGTATCCGCTGGCAACATGGCGGCCGGGCCTAGCCGTCCTAGAGGTCGGCGGGGCTCATCCTCAAGGGCTACCATACCTATAGCTGGGGGTTCAGTGGGATCAAGGAGGCACATAACTCCTTCCCCTGACCCAGAGACACCTCACTATGGTTATAGGCCCTCTTGGGAGAGGCAGGATCAGGCGCCAGCAGAGGAGGCCCAGAATCCTATTAGGTCAGGAGGCAGAGGTGGGCGCAGAAGGGGTAGGATGGCACAGGGTAGTAGTAGGGATGTTGGTGCGGCACATGGGTCAGACCACGCACGCAGGCCTTCCCCTCCTGCATTTGACCCAGCTCTCTTATCTGCGGCCTTGTCGTCTATGGCTGGGGCCCTTGCTCCTTTGGTAGAAGCTGGCCCTGAAGAGGCTAGAACCTCAGGTACTGGCAGGCGCAGCTCGGCTGCGGGTGGGCAATCCATTCCCGGTTGCTCTGAGTTTGTGAGGGCGTTCAGGGATATCGGCTCCCCAGGGCCCAGTGTTCAGGCTAGGTCTACCCACAGAGACAATGCTAATGTTGCTGCCAGTGGGCGCAGGCCGGCTCAAAGCTGGACAGAATGGCCTGCCAGGCCCTTGTCTGTTGTATCCTCAGATCCAGATGAAAGGGGGGTCGACCCCGAAGGAGGCGGAGCTACTGACATGGATGATGACACAGATGACGACACCTGGGCCGCTTAGCCTGAGTCTACAGGTGAGGAAAATACTGATGAGGGTGCGGAATCATTGGCATATTCATCCACGGTGGGGTCAGGTTCCAGTCGCTATTCCTCAACCTTCTCATCTTCATCTGCGGGTGGTTCAGAGGTAGGCAGTAACAAGAAGGCGCGTAAGCGTGCAGCTAAGTACGCCAAGAAGGAGGCAGGTCGCCAGGCGCTCAGTCGCAAGCGTAAGCGCACATCTTCGCTATCTAAAAGGGAGCATAAGCGCAGGAACCTCCCAGGGGTTGTCCACTGCGATTATACTGCAGTACTACGGGGTCTTAGGGAGAGCTGTAGAGCCAAGATTCAAAAAGGTGAATTTGTAGACTTGTTCAGCCTAACTGACGAGTCCAAAAAGGCCTACAAGGCAGCTAAGGCGAAAGGAGGTATAGGCGCTGAGGCTTATCGCTCTTATGATAATTGGCTGGCGGGGTTTTGTGTTTTTTTTCCGCTTGCTATTTAGAAGACAGGCCCCAGGAACATATGAATATTATTCGATATATTCATATGGTCCACGATATGCGCCCCACATACGGTGGGGTGGCATGGAGGACATATGACGAACAGTTCCGGCGTAAGCAGGACTGTTTGCATATTATGGACTTCGGATGCAAGGACGTTGAAGTCTGGATGGGCTTGACAAGGGCTCATGTAGGGGCTGTGGAGGCTCCGCGAGCCATTGTCACGGCTCCTCCTCCTCCCCCTCTGCAACATCGCCCCGGCGGGGACGCGTCGGGTACAAAGCGTTTCGCCACAGGCGGGAGGTCTTTCACTCCTTGGGCAGCAAAAGGCAAATGCTACGCCTTTAATAACTCCTTCTGCAATCAAGGACAGCGTTGCCGATATAAACATATCTGCATTAACTGCTCTGGGAATCATCCTGCCTTTAATTGCTTTCGAGGGGCGGTTGCTTCAGCGGCACCCAGGCCCTCCGCATCAGGCAACCCTAGATAGAGCCTTTACCCCAGTAAAGGTCGAAGCCATGTCTCCCTGGCTCCATGAGTACCCCGACAGGGAGTCTGCTGTTTTTCTGTTAAAAGGTTTTACTTATGGTTTTCAATTTCCTATACAATGCGAAGTTTCTGGGGGGGCGTTTAGGAACTTGCAGTCAGCTCGCTCCTTGTCCTCAGTTTTAAGGGATAAGGTTGACAACGAGCTACAATTAGGTCGCATGGCCGGGCCCTTCCCATCTCCTCCCCTGCCTAATTTGATCATATCACCCGTGGGGGTTGTGCCAAAGAAAGTCCCTGGTAAGTACAGACTTATCCAGCACCTTTCTTATCCGGCGGGTTCCTCGGTGAATGATTCCATTCCCGAGGTTTTCTGCTCAGTGACCTATCAGTCGTTTGATGACGCACTTAAGATGGTCAGGGCCAATGGTGTGGGGGCACTGATGGCGAAGGTCGATGTTGAGTCGGCTTTTCGGCTCATGCCTTTGCACCCCGATGCTTTTAGGTTCATGGGCTTCCGCATAGGTGAGGAGTACTTCATCGATAAGTGTCTGCCGATGGGGTGCTCCGTATCCTGTGCCTTTTTCGAGAAGTTCAGTACTTTTCTACATTGGTGCGTAGAGAGGTCGTCTGGGATGAGCGGGATCGCTCACTACCTGGATGATTTCCTCTGCGTAGGCCCAGCCTATTCTAATCAATGCTCGGTGCTATTAGTGACGGTTCGTTCTGTCTTTTCGCAGTTTGGCGTGCCAATTGCGGAGGATAAAACGGAGGGTCCAATGACTTGTCTGTCATTTCTGGGGATCCAGATTGACACGGTTATGGGTCATTGTTGCTTGCCCCAGGAGAAGATTGCCAAGCTGAAAGGGATCATTAACATTTGCTGCTCTGCCCGTAAGATAACTTTGCGCCAGGCACAGTCGCTATTAGGACAGCTTAATTTTGCCTACAGAGTCATTCCAATGGGCCGGTTGTTCTGTCGTAAGCTTGAGAGGGCAACCTCCGGGGTCTCCAGAGCTCACCATTTGGTGCGATTGTCTGTAGAAATTAGACGGGACTTGGCAGTATGGTCAACCTTTTTGGAGGACTTTAATGGCATACGCATCTGGCTGGCCCCGGTGGTTGACAATTCCGCCCTGCAGCTATTCACTGACGCCGCGGGCGCGACGGGTTTCGGTTGCTTTCTGGACGGCAGTTGGTGTGCGCAGCCATGGCCCTCCTCATGGTTTGTTGAGGGTCTCACCAAGGACATGCTGCTGCTTGAGCTATTCCCCATCATGGTGGCGATGGAGATTTGGGGAGCGCGCATAGCTAATCGCAGCGTGCTTTTTTGGTGCAACAACTTCAGTACAGTACATGCGATTAACAACCAGAAGGCGAAGTCGCCGCTGGTCCTGCGAGTGTTGGCTCAACTGTTTTTGCAATGTCTGCGATGTAACATTTTCTTTAAGGCCAGGCACGTACCGGGCACTCAGAATGAAGTGGCTGACGCGCTTTCGCGATTTCAGTGGGAGCGCTTTAGAGAGCCAGCTCCTGATGCTGACGCTGTTGGGGTCTCGTGCCCGATTTATGTTTGGCAGGTCATCGGGCCGGATTGGAGGGGCTAGCGGAATTGTCTGTAGCGCCAGCTACCCTTAGAACTTATCGCCAAGCGTGGTCGGAATGGGAGGCCTATTCCGGAGGGTCGGCACAGCCAGGTAGGCGTGGTAAAAAGCTATTGCTATCTTTTGTCTGGAAACTCTACAACGCGGGCAAATCCAGGGCAGTTGCTGCGCGCTATCTTGCAGGAATCTCATTTTTTGCGCAGCTAAAAGGCGAGCATGACTTCACCAAATGTTTCCTAGTACGTAAGGCAATGAAAGGTTGGGCTCGCGTAGCTCCAGTAGCTCCCGATTGCAGGCGCCCCATTAATTTACCGCTTTTGTTATCCTTGTTAGATTAGTGTGTTCGCAGACTCCGCATTTGAAACGTTACTGTTTAGTTTAGCCTTTTCTATGGCCTTCCACGGGGCCTTCCGAGTCCTGGAGTTGGTTTCTGCTTCAAAGGTTAAAATGGCTGCGCTTCTGTTCACAGACATACGCATAGATGTAGGATCTCTTTGGTGCAGGATTAGGCGCTCCAAAACTGACCAGTCAGCTAAGGGAACGTGGGTGCATATAGGCTCTGTCTTGCCGATTTCAGCCTGCCCTGTGGCTTTAGCCGAGCGTTATGGGCTTGTGCGGCCAGCAGGTGCGGAATCGTGGTTGGCACATTACGATGGGTCACCCTTGACTAGGTATCAATTTAGCTGGATGCTCCGGAAGTGCCTCGGCAGCCTAGGTTTGTCACCCAGTGAGTTTGGCACCCACTCCTTCCGAATTGGAGCCGCAACTGTGGCTGCGAGCGCTGGTCGGTCAGTTAAGGATATCAAGAAGCTAGGGCGTTGGCGCTCAACGACTTATCGAAAGTATATCAGACCTCACCTCCTGCCCTAAAAAGTCTGTGTGTGTATGGTTTCCAGTTGTTTGGTAGTACTCCTATGTTACCCCTGCCCTATTGTTTCCTACTCGGGGATTAGCTACGCTCTGTTGTTGGGCCAGCGTCCGGAGTTTTCACGCTTTTTTACCTGACCTGACGGACTGAATTCGGCTCATCCTAATTCGGCTAATTCGGCTTCAATTAAGAGTCCCTCAGCAGGTCCAGACGTTTTTTCTCCGGCCGAGTAATCCCCTGTTTTCCGAACTCCCATCCAACCCCATTCCTTTTTTCGTTTGTGGCTTTCCTTTTGTGTCTAGGAGTGGCTTCAATTGGTATTGAAGCATTTCAGCACCAAATTGTGCAGCAACCCCAAAATTTCTTTTTCTTTTGGCAGACCCTTCTAATTAGTGTAATAATTGTCCGAGATGCTAGAGATAGCCTCTAACTTATGTTAAACATCTGCTTCTTTATAGGTGTGGGCTACGATACATACAGAGTATGGATAGTTGGGCAGTCCTTTGTGCATTAGGAGGCCAGGTTGATAGCTTCTGGCGAAGGGCCAACACATGAATGTGGTTGGTTGGTGAGGTGGATGGGTGTGAGGGGAATGTCCTGGCGCGAGCTAAGGGCCTTGGAGCTGGAGGAGCAGTAGTCCCACATGAGCACATAAGGTTTCGGCATCACCAGCTTTTTAGGCCGGATGGGATTCATCTAGTTAAGGAGGGTCTGTATTTGTTTATTGAGGATTTGCTCACGGTGGTAGGTTCAGTCCTGTAATAGGTGGCGGGCGGGGGCTCTGGGCTCAGAGACCCCGCGTTGGCGGGAAAGAGCGGCAAGGTATAGATTTAATGGGTTTATTGAGTTATGTTATTGCGTATTTGGTCATTTTGCGGTGCGCTCGCCTCTCATTTGGCTTAGGCCTTCGCTAGATTACCCGCCCGGGGATGGCGAACCCACCCGGAGGGGTGGGCAGTCAGTGCTGTGGGTTGAGTGGATACCGCTTTCTGTTTTTAGGCGAATTACGTATGGGAGTTGGGGTGGAGCTTAGTTAAAAGCCGCTCTTTTCTTGGCCACCATTAAAAACTAAAATAAAATAAACAAATAAATTAATAATAAAAATTAGCTTAAATTATTTCTAAATAAATTCAGCTAACAACTTTCTGCCAAATCCAAGTCTCCGTGTCTTTATTTATTACATAGAAGTATAAGTATTATGCGTCATCTGAACATGCTTGGGGTCACACATCCGCTATTACAATGGGTACTTCTTTACTTTCACGGCGCCACTAGAAATCGCGGGCATCGCGGCCATTGAATGCACTAAAAATCGGGTGCGACGCGATGCCCGCGATGCCCGCGATTTCCCATAGGGACCAATGTTAAATTTCTCAATTGACCCGATTTTACTGTTCAATGCCTCAATTGACACGATTTTTCCATAGGAAACAATGTTAAATGGCCCACAGAGGCCAAATAGCCACCCTGAAGTGCGAAATGGCCCCCACAATTGTTAACGCCACCCCACGATCAACGTGAACCCGAAGCGTGGCGAGCGCAGCGAGCCCGCGAGGGGCGGCGGTACGCGTCCTATGACCTTTTCATACCCCCACTATCCACGTTGGCGTGGAGTTGAGAATAGAATAGTGTGGCGAGCGCAGCGAGCCACCGAGCCCGAAGCGTGGCGAGCGCAGCGAGCCCCGCGAGGGGACGCGGATACCTTCACAGGTAAACGCGTCCCTTCGCGGGCTTCACATTCAATGCCCGCGATGACCGCGATATCCTATCTGTCCTAATCTAGTGGCGCCGTGAAAGTAAAGAAGTACCTTACAATGTTTAATAGAATCTTTTGATTTATTAGAAGGTTGAATTATTTTGCACGTCATTGCAGAGACATCTTTAATTTTTTCAAATACATTTAAAATAAACCGTACATTAACAAAGTTATAATAATTCTAATACGTGAATCACAAAACCTGGGAAACAGTAAACAGATTAAAAAGGTCTTTTTAAGGCAGATGAATTAATGGATATCCCAGAGCAATTTGCTTTAAGGATGTAATTACAGAATATGCTTTGTTTCCTTGGAGGCTTTTCATTAACGTACTGTATAAGGAGAGTATAAAATCTGCATATCGTCTACCTGTAACGTGGAACAAAGGCTGGCCCAGGACCTGCACCACAGTATCTGTACTCATAGAAGATGGTTTACATCCCAAAAAGAACTGTAATATATTTATAACACAGATAGACTTATATGAGGAATAGCATCGTACTGTCATATGCAGGTAGGAAATGAGTTCCCATTGCAGTTCCCATAACAATATGCATCTTTCCAGCACTGTTCTCTTCTACAGTAGTCACAGATCAGTAGAATGTATTGTGTGTACGGAGGGTAAAATAAGTATTGAACACTTCAACATTTTTTCTCAGTAAATATAGTTGATTCAATTTGGCTTGCAAAAGCACTCTTTTTATGGACAAAACCATGTGCACTGCAGGTGGGGCAGATGTAACATGTGCAGAGAGAGTTAGATTTGGGTGAGTTATTTTGTTTCTGTGCAGGGTAAATACTGGCTGCTTTATTTATGCACTGCAATATAGATATCATGTAGGTTTTATTGAAAATCTCTTGGAGCTAGTATGATAGAAGGTCGCCTGTTTAGAGAGAAGGGATAGTTTCCCTAAATCCCTGACTCTGAATTTGGGCGCCCTTCTCACGAACACACTATTTTTGGGAAATATAAAATGAAGTATTTCAAAATCAATTTATACTCCCCTTTTATTTATGTGTAAAATTCCCACAAAGTTTTTGGGTCAGCAATTTTCTTCTATTCTTCTCTCAGAGGTATTTTTCATAATTATGAAATACAAGAATATGAGAGATCCAATGTGTAGAATTGTTTTTTTCACCAATAAAATTCTGAATAAGGGTATACTATTGGCGTACCCCAACTCACTATTTTAAAAATAGGGAAACATATATCAAGGTTTCTTTTTTCAAACAAGGTGGCGTACCACTACTCACGATCTGATGCAGTGTTTGACGTATATCAAGGTTTCGTTAAACACTGCATCAGATCGTGAGTAGTGGTACGCCACCTTGTTTGAAAAAAGAAACCTTGATAAATGTTTCCCTATTTTTAAAATAGTGAGTTGGGGTATGCCGATAGTATACCCTTATTTAGAATTTTTATTGGTGAAAAAAACAATTCTACACATTGGATCTCTCATATTCTTGTATTTCATAATTATGAAAAATACCTCTTGAGAGAAGAATAGAAGAAAATTGCTGACCCAAAAACTTTGTGGGAATTTTACACATCTTTAAAAGGGGAGTATAATTTGATTTTGAAATACTTCATTTTATATTTCCCAAAAATAGTGTGTTCGTGAGAAGGGTGCCCAAATATAGATATCATTTTGAAGTAAACACCCCACCCAAATCTAAATCTCTTTGCACATGTTACATCTGCACCACCTGCAGTGCACATGGTTTTTCTCATTAGAGAGAGATTTTGCTTTTGCGAGCCAACCTGAATAATGCTCATTTTTGTAATGGGGCTATTGTAATGAATGTTTCACCAAATGTAAGCAACAACTCCTGCACTCCACCTATGCAAAGAAATCAAATCTTCGATGTCCAAAAGGTGAAAATGATGTGAAATGACACAGGGAGAAAGTATTCAACACATGAAGAAAAGAAGATTTAAAAAAGGCATGGAAATCCAAGTCACCGGCATGGAAATCCAAGTCACCGGCATGGAAATCCAAGTCACCGGCATGGAAATCCAAGTCACCGGCATGGAAATCCAAGTCACCATTTGAAATCTTTCAGTAATTAGAAGGAAATCCTGCCCCTTGTCAGTGCAAATTAATATAAGCTGAGTCAGTCCCAACTGGTGACCTATGAAAAGCAATCTTATTACCAAGATGCCCCACAAGAAACATCTCATGATGGGTAAAAGCAAAGAGCTCTAGCAAGACCTTTGCTCCCTCATTGTTGCAAAACCTACTAATGGCATTGGTTACAGATATCTAAACTTCTGAGCACTGTTGGGGCCATAATTTAAAAGTGGAAAGAACATAATATCACCATAAACCGGCCACGACCAGGGGCTCCTCGCAAGACTATAGACAGAGAAGTGAAAATAATTATCAGAAGAGTTGTCCAAGAGCCAAGGACCACTTGTGGAGAGCTTCAGAAAGACCTGGAATTAACAGGTACAATTGTTTCTAACAAAACCATAAGTAATGCACTCAATCACCATGAGGCAGCACGGACGGTGTAATGGTTAGCATTACTGCCTCACTGTGCTGAGGTCATGGGTTTGATTCCCACCATGGCCCTAACTGTGTGTGGTTTGTATATTCTCCCCATGATTGCGTGGGTTTACTCCGGTTTCCTCCCACAATCCAAAATTATAGTGGTAGGTTAATTGGTTCCCAACACAATATGAGTGTGTGTGTGTGTGTGTGTGTGTGTGTACATGTGGTAGGGAATATAAATTGTAAACTCCACTGGACTGGGACTGTTCAAAAATATGCTCTATAAAGCTGCAGAATATGTGTGCAATATATAAGAAACTGTTAATAAATAAATGGCTTTTATGCATGTTCACAACACATTTGGAAGTGAGCTAATGAGAGAACTTGCCCTGAACATCACTTGGTCAAGACAAGACAGATGGATCCAGTCAGGAACAAGTTGCCTTTTGAGATACAGTATCTACGGTGCACACTCTCAGATGTGGTCATCCTTCCAGGATTTAGCGTAAGCATTTTTTTAAAGAAAGGAGCACCTACTAGTGCTGGTGGTGTTATTACACAACAAGGTGAAGTAAAGAGGTTTATAAAAACACAATTTATCAGAAATAGGTATCTTCAGTCCTAAGACCACAACATGAATGATTCGTGAAAGATAAAACCATATATATAACATACTGTAGCGCTTAAAAAAAAGATGTATCATATAATACAGTGTATATACTTTATTAGGAACACACTGGTTCCAAAAAAATCACCACACGGTTTAAAATACACAGATTTAATGCAGACAAATGGTTAAAAAACACACAAACCAGATAGAAAAAAAACATGAGCATAAGAGGCTTACATCATTATGAGAGGCAGAATAAGTTGTCTCACTGACAGTTGCAGAACCACCACCTTTAAAAAAAAGAGCAAGCCTAGTGACTCCTTATTGGCCGCTAGGTGCCGCTATGCGGCCAATAGCGGTATTCGGGAAAAGAAACCGCCGGATGTAAACAAACATCCCCAGCTTCTCTTCCTGTCTGTCAGTACTGGCTCGGTTTCGGTTTGTCATTTTTTTCTTCTTACTTGGATGCCTACATGGACTGAAGCGGACAGATCTACATTGGAGGAGCCTTGTAAGTATAATTTCCTTCCACGGGTATGGATTTCTTCAGGACCAGCTGACGGATGGATGGAGACCTACCTACAGGTCTACAAGATAGGTAAGTATCAGTATGTATGGGCTCCCTGTGTAATAAAGTTGTATTTTTCTGCTATGTGTGTTTTAACTATTGGTTCTGCTGTAGAACTAAGAGTCCCAGCAAGCCCATTAATGAGCCACATGCTGGGACTTGTGGTTCTCCAAATCCCAGTATGTGGTCCAGGCTTGGTGGGACTCATAGTTCCACAGCAGAACCCAATGATTTGTTCTCATTTTCCACCACTATCAGACAAGGGGTACTGGGGACAGCGACAGGCTTCAGTCTGGGCTGGTCAATTCCCCAGGATCCCAGCCCAGACTGACTGGTCAGGGGGTTAATGCTTTGGATGGGGGGACTTGTATAAAAAGTCTACCCCCGGCTGTGGCATTACCCTGCTGGCTGGTTGGGCCCGGTGCTGGTTCTTACACACCGTTTTTTTAAATAATATTTTTTATTTATTTTTTTAATTTGCACTGCAGCCTGCATGGATCTGACTGATCCGTACAGGCTGCCGATATGAATTTGTATTTAAAAATACGAATTCGTATCGGCCAAAATACGAATCCATACGCCATCGGAAAATAGGAAGAAGTCAAATACGATTGCTTTGTAAATTTCCCTCCGGAATACGAATTTGTAAATGAAATACAACGGCGATGCCAGTGGTATTCATTCATTTTAAGAATACGAATACGAGTTTTCGTATTCGTATTCTTAGTAAATTTCCCCCAGTGTCTCTTAAGCTTTGGCATTCCAAATAATTAGGGCTAGTATTTGACAAGAAGCTATCATTTACATCACAACCACCCTAGGACAGCACTGAGACATAGGCCCTTATTCTGGTTCACTTGCAAAACGCAAATTCCTTCTCAAATGGACAAAACCATGTGCACTGCAGGTGGGGCATATGTTACTTGTGCAGAGAGAATTAGATTTGGGTGAGTTATTTTGTTTCTGTGCAGGGAAAATACTGGCTGCTTTATTTTTACACTGCAATATAGATCTCACTTTGAAGTAAAACCCCACCCCAATCTAACTCTCTCTGCACATGTAACATCTGCCCCACCTGCAGTGCACATGGTTTTGTCCATTTGAGAAGGAATTTGCTTGCGAGTGAACCAGAATAAGGGCCATAATATCACCAAGTCGCAACATTGTTATTAGGTTACCAGCACACTACTCATTCTACAGAAGTTACAGAATTAATGATACAATTTGCTATCAAATAAAAGGCTTCTGTAACCTAAAACCTTTATTATTGCAGTAATCTAGCCCTAGGGTCTTCTCTCCTAATATAATTGACTGATTAGCCGTATTGAATATTGGTTAAAGGAGACAGACCAAATTACCCTAAGGGAGTCTATTTTGCAAAAGGCTGACTGAGCTCTAAACTACATAAGGAGGAAATAAAAAGGTACACTGAATCCCCACACGTGCTTTTTTATACAGGCACCTTATTCACTTTGTTTGTGTCATATTTTATCTGTTATATTTGTTTCACAGTTTTAAAAATATCTTTACATTAAAAGTTAAATGTTAGGGGTGTCCTATTCTTCATGGTGCACCACACTCAGGCATACTTATCTCCTGATATTGATGGGAAAATATATCCATTCATGAAACATTAACAGAGGGCCTATTATTGACATGTGATCAGGGCCGGCTCTACCATTAGGCAGCTGCCTAGGGCGCCAGGATCTGGGAGGGCGCCACTGAGTCTGCCTATCAAAAAGTCTTCCTATCATGTCTATGAGGATCCTTTTTGTACTTAATGCAGGTGGCTGCTGTGGAACTTCCATCCTCACTTCCATACTTTCCCTTGAGGCATGTTTTCCAACAGGGGCGGATTGGCCTACCAGGAAACCGGGCTGTTTCCCGGTGGGCCGGCATATTTGCCGTGTAGCAGGCCGCCTCCCTCCTTTACAGGGCCGGCCGCGGCATCTACGTGCATTTTCCCCCTTATCAAAGATGGCCGCGGCCGGCCTCGAGTGCTGCCACAGTTAAAATGGCCGAGGGAGGGCTGGTGCGCATGCGTGCGCGCACGCAGCCGCTCCCGTGGTCCAGGCAGAGGCTTCCTGATCTAACAGGCCGCCCTCCCTCCTTTACAGGGCCGGCTGCGGCATCTACATGCATTTTGCCCTGAACAAAGATGGCCGCGGCCGGCCTCAAGTGCTGCCACAGTTAAAATGGCCGCGGGAGGGCTGGTGCGCATGCGCGCGTGCACGCAGCCGCTAGCGCGGTCCAGACAGAGGCTTCATGCTCAGCCTCTGGCTCTCTGCCCACGTGATCCAGCCATCCGCAGGATTACTGTTGGGCTGGAGCCTGGAGCTGATGGGCGGCAGCGGCAGGAGACTACCCACCCAGCACAGCAGCACGCAGAGGAGCTCTCAACAGCAGCACCCAGGGTAAACTAGGCACTAAGGGCACACTGGCAGAATTAATATATATATATATTATTTTTTTTTATATATATATTTATATATATATATATATATATATTTATGTATATGTGTGTGTGGGGAATGTGTGCATATTCAGTATGTGTGCCTGGGGGGTGTTCATATACAGTGTGTGTGCGGGGGGGGGGGATGTGTGGGTATACAGTGTGTGTGAGGGGGGATGTGTGCATATACACTGTGTGTGTGGGTGTTCATCTACACTGCAGTATATATGTGTGTGTATATACTTAGTATGTGTGTGGGGGGATGTGTGCGTATACAGTATGTGTGTGGGGGGATGTGTGCGTATACAGTGTGGTGTTCATATACAGTATATATGTGTGTATATAGTATATGTGTGTGTGGGGGATGTGTGCATTTACAGTATGTGTGTGGGAGGGATGTGTGCGTATACAGTGTGTGTGTGTGGTGTTCATATACAGTATATGTGTGGGAGGGATGTGTGTGTATATAATATGTGTGTTTGTTGGATGGGGGGGGTTGGTGTGTGTGTGTGTATATATATATATATATATATATATAGAGAGAGAGAGAGAGAGAGAGAGAGAGAGAGAGAGAGAGAGAGAGAGAGAGAGGTATGATCGTGGCACACTCCGGTCTTATTAATAAAGGCAAGGTACACAGGGTACTAAGCTTAGTACCCTGTGTACCTTGCCTTTAATAATAAGACCGGAGTGTGCCACGATCATACCTCTCTACATATCCCACTTGCGTGCAGCACCCCGGCAATTTGACTGCTTTGGTTTTCTTTGGAGTGCCTTCATCCCCATTCTCTCTCTATATATATATATATATATATATATATATATATATATATATATATATATATATATATATATACAGTATGTCTGTGTGTGGGGAACGCTAAGCAGAAGTGCCCAGCTCACTATTTTTGCTGTGCTGTGTCTCCAGGCTTCCTTGACTTCCGCCGCCATGTCCATGTCTGCCGTGCTGTCCGCCAGGGATGTTACTGGATATCCGGGACAGATTATCGCATCTGCTGTAAGTGACTCCCTGCCACATGATGAAACTCAAGCAGGTGCAAAGGGCAAGGTTAGTACACTACACTACAGTACACTACATCGCCCCTGACAGCCCAAACCATACACCCCACAGCCTAACCCTAACCATACACCCCGCAGGCAGGTTAACCCTAACCATACACCCCACCCAGGCAGCCTAATCCTAACCATACCACCCCCCATAGCCTAACCATAACGCCCCCACACAGCCTAACCCTAACCATACACCCCCCCTCACACACACAGCCTTGCTCTACCCATACACGCATACTCCCCTCCCTGCATCCTCTGTCACTCTGCGTTCCCCCCTCACACTCTGCGTCCTGTGCCACCATGTCCCCCTCACAATCTGCATCCTATGCCACCCTGCATACGTCCTCCCAGCATTCTACGCCACCCTGTGTCCCCCCTCCCATGCGCCTATTCTGCAGTCTGAGGGGCTGGGGACATAGCCAGCAGCTCAGAGAGCCACTAGCCATGCCCCTCACAGTGGGGAAAATGGGGCGTGGCCACACCTCCAAAAATTGCGCGCGCCTTCGGCTCGCAACAGGTCCCCCCCCCATTAGGGTGCTTTAAGATATTTACCGGGCTGGTTTTAATTCCCAATCCGCCCCTGTTTTCCAACTTTGCTGCCCCTCCTCCTTGTACTCTGTTGTGGGTGGCAAAGGGAGGCCTCCAGGGAAAGCAGGGGACTTGCCCACCTTCTCGGGGGGCTAGGAAGACCACCTGATTATAGGGAGCCTCACTGCCATTCCAGAAGGTTAGGCAAGTATACCTTAAGGGGTTGGAAAGTGGGTATTGGTGGCAGTATGGGGGAAGGGGGAGTAGGTTGAAGTTTTGCCTAGGGTGCTGAGAAGCCCTGCATGTGATATATTACAACAACTTATCTTGTGCGACTGACCACCACACAGCATCCCTAAAATTACTTTGATACAGGAGTAGCTGTTTTTTAGCTCCACGTTACTGAAGGTATCCCATGAAATGCCAAATATTAGGGGCATTTTTATGTTATTGGAAATTCTAGTTGTACATACAGTAGTATAACACAATATAAATATAATACAATAGTATTATATTTGTATAATGATACTTTTAATACTACTGTACATTTAATCCCTGGTGTATACCTCATTAATAACATTGAGTAGTTACATCCTTTGCTTCAGTGTCCCAGCCAGGCCCGGCGACAGGGGGGGTCAAAGGGGACACTTGACCCGGGCCCCGAGGTTCAGAGGGGCCCCAGTGATCCAAGGCACATAAAAAGGGGCTTTTAAATCTGTGCGCTCTTGGCCGCTCTGTAATTAATGAAAAATAAAAAAAAAGTAGCTGCACCAACACTGCCCCATACTACTAACACCCCCCGCATCACTTGGTCCTGTCCAGAAACGCAGACATGACGTCATTACGCTGCTACCTGATTGTCCCTCTCTGCCTCTAGCACAGACCCTGTGGAACCGAGCAGCACTGCTGCGGTATAATGCCGCCAGGGGCCAGGTGCACTGGCAGTCAGGTGCCATCTGCGCCGCATCCCGGCGTTTTCCATGTTCTAGTTGTTAGGTATGTTTTTCTTTTACTTACATTTAAGTAATGCGGCCCATATAAGAGGTTGCGCGGCGGCGAGGGGGGATGGATCGGATCTCTGTTGTGGATCCGATCCGCGGCCCTGGTTTCCCCTGTGACAGCCATCATAGCTGCCGGCACTGTAGATTCAGTGCGGGCTCCGGTTTGATTGTGCAGCCTGCGCTAGATGCAGGCTGCAGAAAGAAGAATACAGCCGCCGCAAAGATGTACTGTCCTATTAGGGTACGTCCTGTGTGGTGTGTTCTATGAGGGTAGTTGGGGTATGGATGATTTAAGGTATGGTGTGAGGAGTGCAATAAGGGTTATTGGAATGTAAGGTGAGTGTATAGAGGTGTGCTGAAATGGATGAGGAGCGCTGTGCTGTGTGGAAAGCTGAGGACTGTGGTACGGTAGGGGTGCAGTGCTGTGATCGGAGTGGGTTCTGTGAAGGGAAAGGGATGCTTTGGTGGGCTTGTGCTAGAATGGGAGGTGGGTGCTTGTTGGGAGGTGATACTTTAACCTACCTCCTGAGGTGGACTCTAACCTACCTCTGGATAGGGAGTTGGACTTTAACCAATCTTCCTTTATCCCTTCTTCCTCAATTTGGTGGCCCCCCTTAGAGCTCCGTGAGTGTTAACCCTGTATATGCTGATCAGAAAAGAAGACCATCATGTATGCAAGGTACAACACTGGTTTATTGTTTACACATACAGCATATTTATACAGTATAGCATGCATGGGCTCGACAAGAGATGATTGGATGATACAGGGGTGTAGCAGGGAGGAGTTCCAGTTACTGTCTAGGGGATATATGTTATTATCATACAAGGACATGGGAGAACAGACAGTTTTTGTAGAAAACATATGAAATACATCTTACAGGAAATAACCTTGAGCAACGCAGCCTTGAGCAGCAGCAGACTGTCACAAAGCAGAATAGAAACTTGTAATTTTCCACTCACTATAAGGCATTTGAGACAAGATGGAGAACAGCATACAAAATGGTGCATAAATCCTTTCAATCCCCTCTTAGAATCATAATTTATTTAAATTATTTGATTCTCACGTGTGCTTTTCCTTTTAATACGCTGTTCCCTCACATATGTAGCATAGTCATCGGGTGTAGGGGTTTCAGAGGAAAGATCAATATACATAATAGCAACAGGTGTTGTGGTACCTAGATATTTGGAAACTATTCTCCTGCCTAGTGGAAAAATACAGTAAGCAACGATTATGATGAACAGAAGTACAGTAAGTGTAATGATACCTAGTTGAGTTAAGGCATGTTTCCAGTTGCTCATCCAGCCGAACCAAGCAGCCCAGGGGTCAGTGACACCTGAGTTTTCCTTGAGCTCTCGGGATAAGTCTTCTAATTTTTTAATGGCTAGTGTGACTTTGCCATTGGGACCTGTATTGTCAGGAATGAAGGTGCAACATCCTGCAACTGTGTTTATGTATACACATGTACCACCTTTCTCGGCCAAGATCATATCCAGGGCCATGCGATTCTGGAATGTCATCTGTGATGTGGCCTCCAGTTGTTCTGCAATACCTTTCAAGGCATCCTTTGTATCATTAACAAATCTCTGTTGATTATAATACATATAGTTTATCCATGCAACATTCTTATTGATTGTAACCTGGGGCAGCAGAGATTCAAAGCCAGTAGCCACTTCATCTCGGGCCTTGAACTCGTCTGGGACACCCCGGGGTACACCAATAGTATCAATGTATACGTGTGGGTCAAAGCTTTCCAGTGGGGTACTTCTCTTTTGTCTAGGGTGTGGGTCAGGTAGGGGTGAAGGTGTTTCAATGGCTGTTGGCAAAATATGGATAGGCATAATGATTTTTGAGAGAGCACATTCGCCTCTCCATACACTGTCAAGCTTTGCTCTAATTTTCATGTCCCCACAAATGAAATAAATGTCACCAAGGGATTTCTTCATGATGGGTAAGGTTACATACCTACGGATGGCACAGTAACCATCCGGGAATGTTTTCAGATCTACCCCCTTAGTGACATTAGAACAGTAACAAGTATAGTTGCCTGGATATATGGTGATTGTGTTACCTGGATTGGTGTTTTTTCCTAAGATGGGGTAGTTCTTCTTCCATAACTCACATTCATTATCTTTAGTTTTATTGCCAGTGTATAAGGTAAAAAAACATTCATCCTCTGATTCTGGTATGTTAAGGGGGACGGTACCAAGGTGGGGTCTGGACTTAGCACATACATAACAGTCAGTTCGGTTAGTCTGTCGTGCATTGTATTTCATCCATTCTAACCAAAAATTCACATCAGCTAAACCTGTCTCTATGGACATGGTGTCCTCATATGTGGGATTACTGATAGCAACCATATCTTTAAAGGTACTTATGTGTGGTTTGAATGGGGATAATGGCTGGGGCCTGGCGGGGGATGGTGGCTTACGGAGGGAAAGGTATTCCTGATTGTTAAACATATCTTTGAGATAGAATTGTTGTCTATCACTGGCATATCCACCTCCCCACCATACCCCTAGAACATACATTCCAGCATCACTGGGGCTGGGATTTTCAATATTTATAGTGCAATAATAGTCATATCTACCGTCATCCTTAGTGATAGTCATCCTAGAAAGTAATGGCTTACCATACTTGTCCTTTCGATCAATAGCCAAGGTGGGTTTGTATGCCCAGTCGATACCTGAATTCCACCCCACTGCTCCCCAATAATTGCAGTTATTTCCCCAATAATAATCATCTGTGACACAAATATATACATTTTTAGTCTGGCTGAGAGCTGATTTGGATGGCATGGACCACATGTTACTAGGTATGACCGTATCATAGTTTATTCGGTAAGTGGCCACGCGAGTGGTAGATGAATTGTACCAAAGGGTAAGCACATCATCCTGACTGGTAATATCCACTTCTGCGGTACAGAAATTATAAAGAACAAGAGCGAGTAAAGTCAGCAGAGCTAAGATAGGGGGAATCATTTCCTTCAAGGGTCCTCTCGGCCTCAGTAGGAATTCCGTTTTCCTCGATGTCTGGATCCCCTACCGGCAATTCTTCTCCTCGTAGGAGGTCAGAGTTATTAACTCCCGTTAGTACCTCACTGGTCCGGTCTGTGTCAATCTCAGGATCAGTGTCGACCTCTGTGTCGAAAGTAGTTGGAGTAGGGATTTTCTTCACTCTGGATGCGTGGATCCACGTTGGGTTGTCATCGGTGAGCACAGCAGTTCTTGTCACAGCGACCACCTCTGTCTCAGGACCGTAGGAGAAATCACCTGGATTCTTGTTGCGTGGAAGGACTTTAACCACAACTTTGTCTCCGACTTGGAATGGATGTGTAGGTTTCTGTGGATGACAAGGATTTTTAAGTACAACTTCATGTTCAATTTCGTCTAGTCTGTGTATTAAAGTCCTTACATATTCTTCTCTGATTACTTCTAAATCTCCTGCTTGTGTGACTAGTGGTTTCCTTGCCCAGGGGGTGGGGAAGGGGCGTCCCATTAGTATTTCAAAAGGGGAGTAACCTAGAGTCTTTTGTGGCGTCATTCTTATTTCAGCTAACACAATAGGAAGGACTTGCTTCCATTTTGTGAAGGTGCCCCCAGTAGCCTTTCTCAATTTATCCTTCAAAGTGCGGTTCATGCGTTCGACAATAGCTGAACTCTGTGGGTGGTACGGAATGTGGAATTTCCAATCTATTTGGAGGGCTTTAACTAGTTCCGCAGTGACTTTGGCAGTAAAAGCAGAACCTTTATCACTATTGATTTGTAGCGGGCATCCCCAGCGCGGAATGATCTCCTGCGTGAGAATGCGGGCTACAGTTTTTGCATCTTCGGACTTTGTTGGATATGCCTCCGGCCAGCGTGAGAACATATCAACTATGACCAAAGCGTATTCCTGTTTCCCTGTACCTGGTATATGGGTAAAATCAATCTGCAGGTGAGTAAACGGAGTGGTGGCGTATTCAAGATGTTGGTGTTTTGCTTTATTGGGATTGTTAGGGTTGTTTCTAAGACACACAATACATCTACTAACATATTGGGTGACAAGTTCTTTTGCATTTGTGATGTAAAAATCATTGGTGAGGAGCAGTGTTGTCGTGACTTTGCTGTGGTGACCTACTCCGTGATAGTGTGCTATGAACAGTGAGGCACTTGTTTGGGGGATACAGGGTTTCCCCTCTTTGCAGATTAATCCAGTCCGTGGATTCTTCTGCAGAATTGGGTATGTCCAATCTGATAAATCAGAGTTAGAGGCAGTTGCCTGTAATTCTGTAAGTAAGTATGTGTTTTCTAGTGACGGTGGTGACATTATGGTAAGTGTGAGGTTGTATGTGGATGTGGCAGCAGCTTGTTTTGCAGCAGTGTCAGCGAGGGCATTGCCCCGTGAGATATCATCTTTTCCACCAGTATGTGCTTTGCAATGGAGAATGGCAATGTGTGAGGGCAATGTGATTGCGTGCAATAAGTCAGCAATAAGTTGGGCATGTGAGATGCCTTTTCCATCAGCGCCTGTGAAACCTCGGCGCTGCCAAATCATGCCGTGGTCGTGAACAACGCCATAAGCAAATTTGGAGTCTGTGTAAATGTTGACAGGTTTTCCTGTGTACAAGTGACAAGCTCTGGTGAGAGCGATTAGCTCAGCAGCCTGTGCTGATTGCAGAGGAACTGCTTTTGCTTCAAGGACAGTTTGAGGAAGTTTAACTACTGCGTAGCCTGCCTGGTATGTTTTGTCATTTGGTCGACTGCAGGAGCCGTCGACAAAAATTATGTCGGCGTCGGGTATGGGTACAGCCGACATGTCACTTCTGGGTGAAGTTTCTGAGTCGATTGTCAGAGAACAGTCATGTGGGGGAGGTGCTTCGTCATCAGGTCCTTTTAAGCCTAAAAGGGCATTAAGTATGGGCACAGGTCCTTCTGTATTTGTAGCATATTTGATAACAAGTGATGGGTTACCTAGTAAGAGTACCTCGTAACCACTAAGTCTTTGGGCCGACATGTGTTGCGTATGTAAGCCTTTTAAGATGGACAGGACGTTGTGGGTAGTGTGAAGGATGGTGTTGTGTCCTAAAGTGAGTGTGGCAGCCATTTCAACAACCATTGCACAGGCAGCCAGCGCTCGAAGACAAGCAGGCATTCCTTGTACAGTGACCGGCATTACCTTTGAAAAGAATGCGACAGGGCGCATTTTGCCTCCATGACCTTGGGTGAGCACGCCCGCCACAGTTTTACAAGTGTCCCTTGCAAACAAATGAAATGGCAAAACATAGTTGGGGAGACCAAGCGCGGGACTTTTAACTAACATTGCTTTGAGCTTTTCATATGCAGAAAACATTTCATTTGACCATTGTATGACTTTGGGTTTGTCTTTGAGTGTGCACTGTCTCAAGATATTATCGTAATAGGAACAATCAGAAATCCACTGTCTGCAGTAGTTTACCATACCCAAGAAAGACAGCATATCCTTCTGGGTAGCTGGGGTGACCAGGCCCAGTACAGACTGTATGCGTTGTGGACTGATTTTCCTTTCTCCCTCAGAGAGCACAAAACCCAAGTAATTGACATGCTTTTGACACCATTGCATTTTTGTTCTGGACACTTTATGGCCACATTCACATAACCAGTTCAATAGTGATATACCATCTTCCCGGCTGGCCTCCTCCGTTGGACTACAGAGTAGCAGATCATCTGCATACTGTAGCAGGACTGAACCACAGGGGGGGTGCCAGGGTGCCAATGTGGCTTGGAGGACTATGCTATAGACCACTGGGGAGTCAATATAGCCTTGTGGTAAACGACACCAAGTCATTTGTTTACCTTCAAAAGAGAAAGCAAAAAGTAATTGGGTCTCTGCATCTATTGGAATGCTGAAAAATGCATTTTTCAGATCTACAACTGTGAAAAATGCTGCGTCTGCAGGGATGGCTGAAATGAGTGTGTTAATGTCTGGCACTATTGGTGCAATTGGGACTATGAGGTCATTTACCTTCCTCAAGTCCTGTACAAATCTAATACTTCCATCAGCCTTAGCGACCGGGTTGATGGGTGTGCAGTATGGTGAGATCACATATCTCAGTATGCCTTCTTCTAAAAACTCCTGTATCATTGGTCTAAGACCGTCAATTTTCTCTGATGATAAAGGGTATTGTTTGCTGTACACGTGACTAGAGTCTGGCTTGAGTTTGGCTTTGTATGGTGTACAGGGTATGAGGCCTGTGTCATAGGGACCCTTGGCCCAAATTTCTGCATTGATTTTGTCAATTGAGGTATCAAGTGAATCTTGGGACATTAGGAAGTGTGGTGAAGTGACGTGAAGTCCACTTCCTTTGGGTGAGGGTGTAATGGAGATGTGGAATTTGTTGAAAAGATCCCTTCCCAACAAGTTGACAGGGCATTCTGAAATAACCCTGAACTGATGTTCTCCTAAGTAATGTCCGTTCATGGACTGTATGGTCAGTTCGTCAGTCAGATAAGTGTCAGTGGGTATCCCATTGATTCCCATTGAAGGAGTAGTCTTTTGCAATTCACCATCATAGTGTAATGAACACAGGACACTGGTTGTGGCACCGCTATCTACCAAAAAGGGTAGCTTCTTTCCATTAACATATAAAGTGATAAGGGGTGCGTCTTCCCAGTGTGTGGTGAATTGTACAAAAGATAGGACACCCTCCTTCGGGCCCCGTCACAAGGTGGGGTCGGACCAATCAACTCTAAAACGTACATGTTCTTGGACGGGTGTGGGGCCACGTGCTGCTCTGGGTGGCCCTTGTGTGAAAGATGGTTGCTGAGACCTGTGTGTGCCTGGTGGAGGTCGATATGGTTGTTGTGGTCTTTGGGGTGGGAATGGGCATTCCCTAGCCCAGTGTGTGTCTTGGCCACAATTGTAACATGTTGTGTCTTTTGCTATTGTGCCAGTGTTATTATCTCTGTTGTAAAGAGGGGCCCGATGGTGTTGGTGTGGTGGGCCTTGTGGTGGTCTGAAGGGTTTCCTTTGACCATATTGGGGTGCCCTACTCTGTCTATTTGATGGGCCCCTGTTGTCTTGTTGATAACTGTGTGTTGTGACAATTGTCTTTTTCATGTCAAAACATCCAGCTGCCTCCTTTTCATACAAATGGGTCTCAAATTCTTGGAGGGTGTCTGAAGTCCAGGAAGAGATACTTTGTTTAACTGGCGTGGAAATGGAGGGGTGTAGGTTATTGATAAAGGTGGAAATGAGTAAGGGGAATATTTCAAGAAATAGTCCCGCTTCCTCAGTCCAGCATCTTTTAAATCTCTTCCAAAATTCAGTGACTGATTCAGTGGGTTTTTGTTTACACGCCACTGCGACAGGCAATGAGGACCTCATTTTGAAGATCTTGGTCATCCCTGCTTCTATTTCTGTCCACATTGTGGCTATTGCGTCTGAATTATTTAAGGGGTAGTTTGCTGTTCCTACCGTGGTTGTAATGTTTTTGAAACTTTTGATCTTATCCCAATCCCACGCATGGTGATGGTCGATTACATTATCGACAATCAGTTTTATGTCATCATGGGTGTAATTTCTGCCTACACATGCTTTCTTCAGATAGGCAATGGTTCCTGCCGCGGTTACAGAGGGTTTTGGGCAGTGTTTAATGATCCTATTTAGGTCTTCTATGTCAATTGGTTTAACAAGTAATTGGTCACCAATTGTCATGAAGGGACAGTATTGAGTTGTTGTGCCATCATAGGTGGCACCAGATTTTGTTGTCTTCGGGCCAAGTTCTGTAGTAACTAATGATTTGTCTGCTGATACTCTGGTGCTTTTTGCTAAAGGTCCTTTCTCTTCTCCCTCTAACAAAGGCATATCCTCGGTATTAGTTTCCTTTTTATCATCTAATTTAAGATCTGGTTTGGGTGGAGGTGCGGTAGGATGTAGAACATGGTGACCCACGGCCATCAGTTCTGTATCCGTGAGGGAAGGGTATACTGGACTGTAAGGTGGAGGTGAAAGGACTTTAAGTTCCTTATTGATACGAGTCTCCTCTATTTTATGGAGTTTTGCAGTGACGTCTCTAATTTTCTTTTGTTTCTTTGTCAAATTGGTGTCATGCCAGAAAGGTGCAATAATAAGCCATTGTTCACCTCCTGCACGCATGTATTTCATATCCCAGGTGGGATCTCCTGTATACCAGGGGAAGGCTTCTTTGTCCCCAAGACAAAGACCTTTTATCATTTGCATAAAGAAAGGATAATTAGAGCCGTCTCTAGGGAAGGGGTTGGGACTACATTTTTCCGACCAACCTGCCAGGTTATCTACCCAGGGGTCAATTAGGAAATAGTCTGTAGAAGAATTACGGGCTACATATTCCTTACAAGTTTCATTGGGTAAGGGTGGTGGATAGGAAATTATTTTATTTTTACTAATTTTTGAACCCATGTTTAGTTTATGTCCTTTTATGTTTGTGTGAGAACTTTCTCCACCTTTTAATTTGTTCCTGATGTTCAGGGTTTTGACTAAAGTCAAGGAAATAGAGTAGTTGTCTACCTTCAGGTAACTTGTGGATCTGGTCTAAAGTTTCAGGACAGATAATAGGATATGTGAAAAGGTTAATTGGTATATCTGTTAAGAAAAATGGGTATGTCTGATCAATGTATTTTTCAATAAGTCCTGTATCCAAATGACAACCCAATATAATAACGGATTCTAAAACGGTGCCATTAGATGATGTCTTTGTTGTGAGTTTAAATCTTGTGGGTTCTCTAATGACAGATGTCAATTTGGGCCAATAATCGTCTCTGTCGGGGTTATGGTACCAGAGGACGATACTACATTTACAATTTAAACAAGTACCTATGTATGGATGTCTGGGGTGTGACATAGACGTAGATGAAGTATGAGAATGGATGAAATATGAGAGCGTGAAAAATTCTTAGTATCCAGACCAGGGGCGCCGTTTCAGTAAGGCAGGAGTGTACCTACAGCAGCAGACTGAAAGGGTTGGTCTTTATCTGAATACTGTGTGAATTATGTATTCACTTTATACATCTCATAAAAATTAATGTTTATGATTGGTTAGTTATAACCACAGACTGTCTACGTGACAGTGGATAGAGTCAAGTGGTTTTATCCTGAAAACTGCATATTGAAGCCTCACGTTGCGTTACCCCAAAGAGAGGGGAGCATATAGTCCGCAAGTCTGTTGGCATACAGTAATCAATGAGACAAGAGAGAGAAAGAGTTAGTGTGCGTCAACTTACCAACCGCACAAGATGTACAAGTTAAATACATATATCGCATGTGTGTTCACTTACCAACCACACAAGGATATTACACGTAATACAACTTATACTGTAAAAAAAAGGATAGTAAGAAATGGCCATATAGAAAAAAGGGCGATCAAATTGAGGTGACTAATGAGCGGACCCCTTAGGTCACTCTTTATATATAGTACCAGATCACTGATCTGCGTGTGCACACTATAAAACAACCAGCTGAAACTTTACTACTTTTGAAGTAAAGGTCTATACGGATTCAGGATTCGATATGTCCGTGATCCGAGAACAGGCAACAGACCACGTATGGGTGTCAACAGTTCAACGGGAACGAAGATCGAAATCCCGGACGAGCCCCCAGCTGTTGGGAGGTGATACTTTAACCTACCTCCTGAGGTGGACTCTAACCTACCTCTGGATAGGGAGTTGGACTTTAACCAATCTTCCTTTATCCCTTCTTCCTCAATTTGGTGGCCCCCCTTAGAGCTCCGTGAGTGTTAACCCTGTATATGCTGATCAGAAAAGAAGACCATCATGTATGCAAGGTACAACACTGGTTTATTGTTTACACATACAGCATATTTATACAGTATAGCATGCATGGGCTCGACAAGAGATGATTGGATGATACAGGGGTGTAGCAGGGAGGAGTTCCAGTTACTGTCTAGGGGATATATGTTATTATCATACAAGGACATGGGAGAACAGACAGTTTTTGTAGAAAACATATGAAGTACATCTTACAGGAAATAACCTTGAGCAACGCAGCCTTGAGCAGCAGCAGACTGTCACAAAGCAGAATAGAAACTTGTAATTTTCCACTCACTATAAGGCATTTGAGACAAGATGGAGAACAGCATACAAAATGGTGCATAAATCCTTTCAGTGCTGTAATGGGTGAGGGGTGCTGTTCTGTGATGGGAAGGGGTATTATGTTGTGAGGGTAGCTATGCTGAGAGAGGACCCACCCTGCTCTGTCTAACTCTGGCAGTTGCAGTTTTGCCAACTGTTACAATACTACCTAAATTGTGTGTGTGTGTGTGTGTGTGTGTGTGTGTGTGTATATATATATATATATATATATATATATATATATATATATAGGGGGGGGGCCCTCAGACGTATCTTGGTATAGGGCCCCAAGATTTCTGTTGCCGGCCCTGGTCCCAGCAATGTGTTAATTTGGGCAAACACTAAGCTCTTGTACATGAAGGTATTATTCAATCTATCTACAGGGTTGCAGTCAAGTCAGGACACAGCAGGGAGTATTCAGTGTGCAAAAAATGGATGGCATACAAGCAACAAACCAAGTTCAAATGAGAAAAAAAATAAACTATTTTTCCATCCAGCGTACTGTATGTATGCAGTGTCTCATTGCCTCTGTGTACTGACAGTCCAAGTCTGGTGCTACAGTACTTGGGTCCTAGGAACCAGCCACCTTTTGGCATCAGCGGCCTGAGCAGCAGACAGAGCAGGGTTTAAATCCCTGCTATTGCAATCAGACCAATTCTCAACTGTGGCTGTGAAGGTCCAAAAACCTGGACTGGAGCAGTTTGCTTGAGAGCCCCCCCTTCTCTCCCTCAAGCACACCTCATTGCACTGAACCAAGCTCTCTTATCTAGCTACAAAGCACTTTCTCTGAGGCTGGACAGCTTTTCTTTAACCTCCTACAGTGGAGATGTGATCAGGGAAATACTGCACTCCCTGGTTAAGCTGACCCTGCTTCACCACAGTAAGTGGTGACAAGAAGCCTATTAAATTCTCTTTGATGTGAGGGAGTACATTCACCAAAATGGGAGATGTTGAACTTAGCAACCAATCATATTCCACTTATTTATTTTGGACGACATCATATCTTCAATAGAACTCGCATCTTAGTAAATGTACCCCAAAATTTCCAAAATTAACATACCCAAAATGTTTACAAGCCATAGTATAAATTGTATATGAGGTCTGACAATTAGGTTTGCAAACTCACTACTGTGTGCTTGCTGTGGCAGCACTGGACAGAAACCTCATTATGACGTATCACAGCTGGATTATTGTCTGTGTGTGTTATGGTGTGCCACCACAAGAATGAAAGTCATTGAACGAAAACAAACAAAAATTAAATTTCTTGTTAAACATGGCAAAAGTAGAGCTGTTGAAGCAAGTTTTGGGGGATAATTCTATGAAGAAAGCAGTAGTTTGCAAGTTGGTGAAAGCATCACTGATGATCAGGATGCCAGTAATGATCAGAACTGAAGAAAACATTCCAAAAGTTCACCAAATTGTGGGTGAAAACCATTGTTTGACTGCCAGGAGCACAGCAGGACAAGTGAACATTGAGCGAGAAACAGTGGTGAAATCTTAACTAAGGATCTTGACATGAGGAAAGTGTGTGCAAAAATGGATCCAAAGGATCTTACCAAAGAACAAAAACAAAGAAGAGTCTTAATTTGCCGAGACCTTTTGGAGAATCAAGATGACATTATGGGCAATGGCATCATAGATGACAAAACATGAGTCTACTAATATGACCCTGAAATGAACGGCAAAGTGCACAATGGAGGACTACGAGTTCTCCAAAATCTAAAAGTTCCATTGGTCCAAATCAATAGTCACAAAAATGTTGATAACTTTGATATTAGAGGAATTGTTTATTATGAGTTTGTACCTACTGGCCAACAGTCACCCAAGTTTACTATATTGAAGTACTGAAAAGCTGCATGAAAAATTTAGATAAAAACAACCGAACTTGTTGCCAACAACTCAAGGATCTCGCATCTCAACAATGCACCAGCTCACACTGCACTGTCAGGGAGGAAATTTTTAGTTAGTAAACAAATAACTGTATTATAACACCCTCCCCATTCACCAGATCTACTAGTCCCCAATTACTTTTTTCTGTCTCAAAATATAAAGGAAATATTAAAAGGAAGGCATTTTGATGGATATTGATGACAGCAGGATTAATATGATGGCTGCTCTGAAGGCCATTCCAGAACAATAGTTGCAAAATTGTTTTAAAAGGGTGGTCGAGAGACTGGCATAGATGCAATGAGATATGTAGCATTTTTACTGTGATTAGTTCACAAACGTAATTGTTAGACCTTGTATATTCTGTAGCAACATGTTCATTTTGGTGTGCCGCCAGAGAGGACCTTACATCTGGGACAGATACCTGTGCGGAACTGATATTAGAATATAAGACTCTGTCACAAAGAGGTAAGATTGGACATTTTCCTAGTCAATTACCAAATTGGTGCCTTTTTAAGTGAGAACTTGTTAATTGTACAGATGAATGAATCTCAACCCAGCACATTGCACTACAGTACGTAATGGTTTCTGTGATCTCACATAAGAGCTTGTGTCAATGTTACAGTATTCTCATAATAATATATAACATCCTATTATTATTGTCTTATAGACTGGTGACAGGACCTCATGGAGAACTTCACGTCTGTTACAAAATTCTACTTTTTGCCATTTTCTATGAAAGCCGGTGCTAATCCCCTCATATTCTATGTTTTTTTGGGAATATATCTGTTTGGAGTCCTGGTGAACACGGCTATAATCACAGTGATATGTCTGGATTCCCGTTTACACACCCCCATGTATCTGTTTCTCTGTAACTTGTCCTTTGTAGACATGTGCTACACAACAGTAACTGTCCCCAAATTGCTTTACATATTACTATCCGGGAATAACACAGTGTCCTTCCCACAGTGCTTCACTCAGATGTACTTCTTCTTCATAGCCGCCTTAACCGAGTTTACCCTTTTATTTGTAATGAGTTACGACCGTTACATCGCCATCTGTCATCCCTTACACTACCACCAGATACTGAGCAAGAAGGTCTGTATCCTGATTGTGACCATGATCTGGATATGCGCATGTCTAAACTCAATGTTGTGCGTATTTTCAGTTCTTCACATGTCCTTCTGCCGTTCTGCCACCATCCATCAGTTCTTCTGTGATGCAAAAGCCCTGAGTGACATCTCCTGCTCTGGAACCAGCATGTTCTACATTGTCACCTATGTCAACATATTGTTATTTATAGGGTGCCCATTATTTAGCAATGTGGTGTCATATATAAAAATTATCAGAGTTATTTTGCATATCAAATCAAGGGAAGGAAGAAGAAAAACGTTCTCCACCTGCTCATCCCACCTCACCGTCATGATCATCTTCTACAGTAACTGCATGTCCGCATACTTGATGCCGCCATCAGACCAACCCATTGTTCTAGAGCAGGTCTTTACTGTGCTGTATACAACAGTTATCCCCATTGTGAACCCTCTCATATATAGTCTACGCAATAATGAAATAAAGAGAGCTCTTTGGAGATTAGTGGAAATGCTGGTAGCCACTCATAAGCCTATACTTAGGCTTTTCTCTGTATGAGTGTACATATTGCAGCTGAAATCTAAATAATAATTACTACCAGGACTGCCTGGGATTGGCAAAATAGGCAGGACCCCTCACACTGGAGATGAGATAGACTGAGGTCCTCCCATCCTCCACCACTGACAGTGCATGTGTAGTATCACAACTATGAGCTACAAAGCAGTTAGTAACATGCAAGAAAAGGCCCATACACACACTGGGCGACTTTGAGCTAAAAGTCACTCAAAACAGCAGGTTTGAGCGGCTTTCAGCTCAAAGCCGCCCAGTGTTTATGCCCCAGCGATGAGCGGTGAGCGTTGCTGCGGGCTGCCGCGACATCGCAGGGAAAGCCGTTCATCTGCTGGTTATACCAGCAGATGAGCGGCTTTCAAGATGGCTTTGCATAGCACTCCGCTATGCAATGCCGTCCTCCTCCCTCCGTCTGTCCCCACAGCGATGATTTTCATCATCACTGTCCATACAGGCTGGGCATAGTCGCCCAGTGTGTATAGACTTTAATTCTTCCAGTTGAGCAAAATCTCTAGCCACTTTTCCCAGTTCTCTTCAGCCTCAGTCCCCTATTTCTGCAGATAAAGCCAACAGTGTCTCTCCAGCTCCAGTCAGTCCCCCTTCTGTCTCTCCAGCCACTTTCTCAGACCAGCTCTCCTTCTGTGTCTCCAGCCAGCACCTCTTCTGTCTCTCCACCCCAGCTTCCCTCTAGCTCTGGAACCCCCCCACCCCCCCTTATGTCTCCCCAGTCACTGTCTCCAACCAGCCATCCTTCTGTGTGTCCAGCCAGCCCCTGCATCCCGTCTCCAACTGTCACAGACAATTACCTTCTCCCTTGTCTCCTGGCTGAGACTGTCCTCCAGGCACTGTGGGTGGCTCCTCTGTGTGACAATGGTGTGGTATGATGTCGCGCACTCAATTAAGAAAATGCTGTTGGCAACTGCTGGTGTCTGCCCATCTTAGAAACATACCCTCTAGTGTGGTGCCCCACTGCTTCTACTTTCATGCAATCCCAACAAGATATGTACAACAGTGAGTCCACACTTTTGTTGTAGAATGTATTTAAATCAACTTTCAGAAAAGACAAATACCTTCTTTTTCCACATAATCTCCCTGCTTCTCAATACACTTTGGAGGTCATTCTGGTTGACTCGCAAAGCAGTGAACTAACACGGCCCTGTGCCCGCACGAACCCCCACTGGACTGCAATTGTTCCCGCAGGCATGTGAATGGATGTTTTCTGTATCACTTGCAAGTTTGCATGGGGGACCGATGTTTTTCGTGTGCATATGCGCGTAATGATTTATGTGCACGTGCAGGGTCCCTGGGTGAACAGCCGAGTCGGGTGTCACCCATGGGAACGAGCAGCATTTAATGGGCATCCCCATGAAAATGCTGGGAATTCCCATGGGAATGCGGGCGTGCCGATGTGTGCCGGGGGCGGGCGGAGGGAGTCTCATGATGTCAGCCGCCCACCCTGTCTTCGGCCGGAATACAGCAAATATAAGTCAGTCTCCACTGACTTGTATTTGAGAGGCCCCTCGTAGGGTTGCAAGGGGCCTGGCCAACCTGTTGGCTCCCCTGATCAGCAGAATTCATCAGGCAATGGCGATATTACTTGTTTTCAGTTAGTGACAGGAGCTAGGTATTGGCTTACCTACATTTATTTACATTTATTTAGCATTCTGGATGAACATTTTTGCACCAATTTACTGTAAGGGTGCTTTCAAGGAAGGGATTCCGGTGGGGTTGGGGAAGGACTGGTACATGAAATGATTTGTGATCCTTTCTGTCTGTGCAGTGTTCCGGGAAATAATGAAACAAGGACTGCTGATTTTTAAGTGACTTAAGTGATTTATTTTTCTATTGTATTATTATATTTGTATTATTATTTTAGGAAATACATTTATTTATATCCTATGGGACAAGGAAATCACATACGTTGGATAAAGATGAAGTATTGGTCTTTATTTTGGAACAGGCAAAACAGCTTACCAGGTAATCAGCATAAGCAAGCACGGTTACAGCATTGCAGCATACAGGTGTCACAGCATAGTACAAACTCCTCAGTATCATAATCAGAATAATTTATTGGCCAGGTAGGTTCAAGCCAGTCAGGATCAAATTGGGGCTCTTCCAATGCCATGACAGAGATGATGAAGGATGCTCCAGGAACAGGCAGAGGCTAGCCAACTTAAGCTATGCTGTGGCCTATCGCAGTGGGAAGATCAATATTAATGTGGATGGCCTATCCCGCCAGCCCACGGTAGATGTTGAAGAGGAAGAATGAAGATGTGGAGACTCTGGTGTTCAAAGCTTCTCGGCTCCTGCTTGAAAATGACCATAACAAAATGGTTGACCCTAACAGCAGACCATTTTTGAGGATGCTAGAGGAGGCCGTCGCCAACTCTAACATCCTCAAAAAGTGTCTGTTGTAAGGGGCAGGTATTTTGTTATGGTAATTTTCAAGCAGCAGCCAGGAGGAGCGCCGGGACACGGACAGCAGACAAGGAGATTTGCGGGTCCCGGCGGCAGGATCACGTTTGAGGGGTAAGGCAGGCTGCTGCTTCTGAGCAGTGCAGCGTAACAATAGCCCCAGAGACCCCCGGTGCCCACCCTAAACTCAGAGCCTCCCCGCGACTGCGGGGTCTGCGGGGCTATTGTTACGCCACTGGGAAGAAGTCCAGTTATGACACTACACTACCACGGGGTAATATCACACATATACTGTGTGAGGAATTGCGGTGATAGCGGTAATCGCACTGTCCGTGCGTGTCACTTAGCGGCCCGCTTGGGCATCTCATGTGTTTATATGTCACCTGGCATTGTTTACAAACATTACTGGACATGGGCACCACCATGACACCTGACGATCAGCTGACCGCTGTTCACCTATCCAGCAACCATAGTGTCTCCAGGTAGTATCACATGACACAAGTAGAACCAGGCAAGGTTACTTTTTAGTTCTGTCCAAATTGCTGCTGAGGCCAGCAGCCAATCTACATGCACATTGGGGGATATAAGCAGGACTCCCACAATCCTCCAGCACCTTGAACAATTGTCTTCCTCCTTTGTTTAGTCCCTAGAGTGCTCCCAAGGCTCCAGGCTCTTCCAGTGTTACCAGCTACTTATATTCTGCTGCTGCTCACCTCCTGGTTATTCTCCTGCTGACAGATTGACTTAGCTATACTATCTACAGCTTCCATCTCAAAGTCTCAGTGCCCAGTCCAGAATACCTCAGCGCAGACCAGCCTGCTCCATCGGTTATCAGACCGATCATCGATACCCAGCCCGATACTAACCTGCTACTTCAGTTCTCAGAGGGGGTGGGTTTGAGATCTGCACACAAGAAAGAAGAATTGTACCCTATTGGATCTGGGTGTTTAACGCTATATTGGATTCAATTAGCAGGGGTGCTATCCTTCCGACTAAATACAATAGTTGCGAACAAAAAGAGAGAAAGAAAAGTAGTCGTAGCGGATGCACTCCGGTTTTGGGTTAATTATTATTTTGTGGAGAATTTCATTCAGGTTTCTATCTTGAGTGGGGAATCCTTTTAATCTTTATTATTTTGAGGATTCAGGATACACCCACTATGGTTTGCGAAATACAAGAGGTTAAAAATTGACATACAACATATACATACATGTGGTGACAAGAAATGAGAATAAGGTGCTAAATAGATTTTTAAAATATAGGTAGACAGGGCTGTGGAGTGTGGTGCCCCCACAAACGGGGCGACCAAGCTAGATCTTAATATTGCTTTCACGACAGATGAGATAAAATTGCGGCTCAGCAAAATCAAAACAAACAAATCGCCAGGCCCCTAGTACCTTAGGATGGGATTCATCCTAGGGTAGTAATGGAATTAATGGAGGAATTAGCGACCCCTCTGTATTACGTTTTTGCGAACTCTCTTTCATCGGGTAGGGTACCAAAGGACTGGAGAATAGAAGAGATAGTACCAATATTCAAAAAAGGAAAAAGGAAGACCCAGCTAACTACAGACCTGTAAGCTTAACATCAATAGTGGGTAAATTATTTGAGGGATTTTAAGGGATGGTATCCATAAATATTTAGATCTTCATAACTTAATTAGTATTAACAAACATGGGGTTGTGAAAAATAGCTCTTAGCAAACAAATTTGCTAAGCTTCTATGAGGATGTCAGCAAAAACCTTGATAATGGAAATGCTGTAGACGTGGTCTTCCTGGATTTTGCTAAGGCTTTTGATACAGTGCCACATAAGAGATTGATAAATAAAATAGAGGAACTGGGACTAGGGGTAAGAATTTGTAGATGGGTAGGGAACTGGCTGTGTAATAGAGAACAGAGATTGGTTGTGAACAGTGCTGTTTAAAATATGATACCAGTACTAAGTGGAGTGCCACAGAGGTCGGTACTAGGGCCCATTTTATTTAACATATTTATTAATGATATTGGGGTGGGAATACTCAGCAATGTATCCATCTTTGCAGATGACACAAAACTGAACAGAGTAATTAGATCAACCGAGGATGTCTCCGCACTTCAGAGCGATCTTAACAAATTAGATGAGTGGGCAAAAAAGTGGAAAATGAGGTTCAATGTGGATAAATGTAAGGTCATGCACCTTGGGAGACATAACCAGTGTGCTAGCTATAACCTAAGCGGTCAGGTATTGGGTAATTCAGAACTTGAAAAGGACCTAGGGGTCAAAATTGATAACAAACTAGGGTGTAGTGCTCAATGTCACATAGCAACTAAAAAAGCCAACAGGATACTAGCATGTATAAAAAGGGGCATGGAAACTAGGGACTCGAAAGTAATCATGCCACTGTACAAAGCATTGGTTAGACCACATCTGGAATATGGAATACAATTCTGGGCCCCACACTATAAAAAATACATAATAGAACTGGAAAAACAAAAACAAAGAAGAGCAACAAAGCTTATTAGGGGAATGGAGAATTTAAGCTGTGCGGACAGATTGAACAAATTGGGATTGTTTATGCTAAAGAAGAGACGCTTAAGGGGGGACATGCTTAACATGTACAAATATATCAGGGGCCAATATAAGGAACTGGCAGGTGCCCTTTTTACTGTAAGGAAGGACACAAGGGCATGAGGTTAGACTAGAGGAAATAAGATTTCTTTCCCTTAGAAGGAAAAAAATGTATATGGTCAGGGTAGCAAAACCATGGAACGCTCTTCAGGTAGAGGTGGTGTCAGCAGACACAATAAATACATTTAAAATAAGATTGGTCAAACATCTATTGGTTAAAAACATCCAGGGGTACAAACAATAATCATAATCTGTCTTTAAAGACATCAGAATACACTACGTATAACAAGGGATAAACTAATAGATTATTCCTCACAAAAACCAACTCAATGGAGGCAAGTCTTTATTCAGCCTTAACTACTATGTAACTATGTAACATTTCATGTTAATTTTTCAAAGTTTACATACACAACACAAAGAAATGAAGCCAAAATATAATTTTGGTATTGCCCGCAAAGGAGCGACGGAAAAGTAGTCCACCCTCAGGAAAATCACTTAGACAGGCGAAAATCGATCAGTGTGCGACTGAGCGATTATCAGCACATCGATTTTCCCCATCATCGCTGTGCCTACACATTGGGCAAAAGTGCCCAGTGTGTATGCAATTTAACTCTAGACCCAGTCACCAATAACTACATCTTCTGAAGTCCCTAGGATCTTTTAGCAGCATATATTTACACATATAATAGAGGATCATTTTCATCTATTGTGTTTTATATTTTACGGAATGACCCTTGAGCTCTTTATCCTGGTCCTTAAACCACTTTTAAACAGTTTATATAGTGTGGCAGGCATATTAATCTGCTGAAAGAGGCCACTGTTATTGGGAAGAACATTGCCATGAAGGGGTATACTTGGTCTACAACAGATAGATGGAACCAGGGCCGGCTCTACTATTAGGCAGCGCAAGGCAGATGCGTAGGGCGCCGCGATCCAGGGGGTGTCATAAAATTAAGGATATCGCTGAAAGATAAGAGAACAGTCAGCACTTGCATTCATCGCAACAAAAAAGCCTATGAGACACCAGCTTTCTCCTGAAAGGCTGGAAAGTGGGTATTGGTCTGAGGGTTGCTGAGGGGTGGGACAGTAGCCAAATGTATATTTATTTATTTATTTATTACCAGTTTCTTATATAGCGCACACATATTCACAGAGCTTTACAGAGAATATTTGAACAAAAAGTCAAACGTGCAGTGCAGAACTAGCACGTTTGACTTTTTGTTCAGTCAGTTGTCCTGAGGAAGGGGCGCAATGTCGACACTTGTCGACACCTACATGCTGACTTTGTGTTCCACGTTTGTCATGTATTGAATACAGTTGATCACTTTTTTTGAGAGTGCCGCCTCCTGTCTTCCTTTATTTGGAAACCTGTTTCCCTGTATCTGGAGATACGCTCCTATATCAATATTGTGGAAGGCACCTCATCTCTATTAACCTTTGCTGTACCAAGTGCCAGTCCGTTGTTCATATATATATATATATATATATATATATATATATATATATATATAGCCAGCATTAGCGATATGTCCATAGTAGCTGTCTAGTGGCAAAGCACAGACTAGCTATACTTTATATACTCCCCCATATACATCATTGTGGTTCACTGTTTGTTATTTCTTGGATCACTTATTTTTTAGGTACTCACTGCTGCAGGTTTGCCATTTTGTATATACTGCATACCTCAGTCCCAACATTGAACGGGAGGGAAGAGGGATGCTTTGAGCACCGGAGGAGCACACCTGAAATTTTGCGGGTGTGTCCACTCGGCAAGAAGGTGTGGCCTTTTGCCGCAAGGTCAAGCCTCATTGTCGCCTGGGAGCTGTTGGCAATGTCCCCAGTCCCTTAGGCTGCAGGAATAGAAGCTATGTGCATGCGCACAGCGTCTATTCACAGGGGACAGGGGGGGGGACTCCCAATTGCCCCCCACCCCGGCACGAGACACTGCCAGCCCCAGTAGGGATGCGGGAACATACCAAAAAAATTTGACTTTCCCACGAAAAGCAGGACAGTTGGGAGGTATGTATACTGTGTCCCAGTTGTCTACACTCACAATGTGCAGCTGGGACCCTGCAATCCAGTGAGGATCACCCTTCACTGTGTCTGGTGACAGAGTAGGGGACTGGGAGGCATTGGAAGGAGCTGATGGGCCAGCACTGTGCCCTTCCGAATCCAGTGGTTGCTGCAAGTTTACATTCTGCAGTTGTCGGTGGGTATATCTGACACAGTCGCATCATATGTGACTGTGTCAGGGAAAGCCCAGCTTTGCATGGTGGCATCTTAACCAACAATGCAAGGCTAGATGGCCCAAACCATACTGTTTTCCAGTAGCAACGTGGTCAGTGTTACAGTATTCTCATAGTAATATATTACAATGTATTATTAATGTCTTACAGACCGGTGACAGGATCTCATGGAGAACCACACGTCTGTTGCAGAATTCTTAATTGTTCCATTTTCGAAAAAAGTCGGGGGTAATGTTCTCATATTCTGTGTTTTTTTTGTAATATTCCTGTTTGGAGTCCTGGTGAATACGGCTATAATCACAGTGATATGTCTGGATTCACGTTTACACACCCCCATGTATCTGTTTCTCTGTAACTTGTCCTTTGTAGACATGTGCTACACAACAGTAACTGTCCCCAAACTGTTGGACATATTACTATCCGGGACTAACACAGTGTCCTTCCCACAATGCTTCACTCAGGTGTACTTCTTTTTCCTGGCTGCCTTCACTGAGATTATATTGTTGTTTGTGATGGGGTACGACCGGTACATCGCCATCTGCCATCCCTTACACTACCACCAGATACTGAGCAAGAAGGTCTGTATCCTGCTGGTGACCATGATCTGGATATGCGCATGTCTAAACTCAATGTTATATCTATTTGCAGTTCTTCAAATGTCCTTCTGTCGTTCTTTTACCATCCATCAGTTCTTCTGTGATGCTAAAGCCCTAAATGACATCTCCTGTTCTGGCTCCAGCATGTTCTATATCATCACGTATCTCAACATAGTGTTACGTGTTAATGAAGATCAAGTCAAGGGATGGAAGAAGAAAAGCTTTCTCCACCTGCTCATCCCACCTCACCGTCATGATCATCTTCTACAGTAACTGCATGTCCGCATACTTGATGCCGCCATCTGACCAACCCATTGTTCTAGAGCAGGTCTTTACTGTGCTGTATACAACAGTGATCCCCATGGTGAACCCTCTCATATATAGTCTACGAAATAAGAAAATAAAGGAAGGTTTTCAGAGATTAGTAGCAATGCTATTAGCTCATTAGCCCATGCTAAACCTCATCTCTGTATCAGTCTATACACTGTAGCTCAAACCTACTTAAGAATTACTGGCCTGGTTGACAACATTAGGCAGCAATTGAGGCCCTGCATAGTCCTATCATGGTCATAGTAATGTCCTGCATGGTCCTATCATGGTCATAGTAATGTCTTGCAGAGCCGGCCTTAGGCATAGGCAAACTAGGCAATTGCCTAGGGCATTTGGAATGCCTAGGGGCATCAGCAGCTTCTGCTGATTAAAATGATATGCAGCATGCCTATATTCCGCGTGAGGCTGTATCTGCATATGAAATAGTGTATTCATGGAAATCACTGTAACATAGCATTCCGTAAGCAGGTACAGCCACAGTCGCTCACAGAATATAGGCATGTCACATATCATTTTAATCATCAGAAGCTCCTTGTGTGTGCTGGTCATAACAATGCAAATAAGATGAATTTTCAGCAAAAAAGGCCCCCAACGTTAGCAGAACTGGCCAGGAGCTGCATGGCCTATTGAGTCAAGATGTATGAGGAAACATCTGTATCCAAGCAGAGGCAGAGGTCACAGTGTTAGCGGCTGTGCGAGTGCTGTCTGCGGGTGGGTTGGTTGTGCAATAGTGTTCGGCATATGTGTAAGGGGCATTATGTGTGTCATGTATAAATGCATTAATAATGTGACATATGTGTAACAGGCATTATATGTGTCCTGTGTATAAGGGCATTAATAATGTGTGACATATGTGTAACAGGCATTATGTGTGTCGTGTATAAGGGCATTAATAATGTTAACATATGTGTAAGGGGCATTATGTGTGTCATTATATGTATAAGGGCATTAATAATGTGCAACATATGTGTAAGGGGCATTATGTGTGTCATTATGTGTATGAAGGGCATTAATAAAGGTTGGCATAATGTGTGAGGGGCATTATGGATATAAGGACATTAATAATGTGTAAGGGGCATTACTGTGTGGATTTATCAGGGGTGCCGAGAAAAAGGGGTAGGGGGTACAAATTACCCAGGCCAAAGTCTGATGGAAGGGCCCAGTGGGGGCCCTGGCCCCCTCCCCGTAAGTGACAGCAGCAGCTGCAGCTCTTCTCCTCTGCCCAGCACACAATGCTTTGTGCTGGGTTGCAGTGTGGCCATGGAGCTGCTTAAAATATTTTTCTCAGGATTTTTTTCTAAGGGTATAATGTGAATAATGTGAGGAGTAATGTACATAAGGTAAAGTGGTACTACAGTGTGATGTAACGTGAATAAGGGACACCATCGCATGATATAATGTGAATAAAGTTGCACTACTGTGTGGCATAATGTGAATTGGGGGTACAGTTGTGTGGCCATGCCCCTTCCCAGCAAGAACACACCCCTGTTTGGGCTGAGCACCAAATGTGTGCACTGTTTCTATTTAAAATATTGCGGGTAGGAGCACCAAAATGATGACTGCTATGATGAGGGTTGATGGTGCTGGGAAAGGGGAGCAGGGTCAGAGGCGGAACTCGTGGCGGTGCTAGGGGGCACCAGCCAAAATCTTGCCTAGGGCGTCATTTAGGCTAGGGCCGGCTCTGATGTCTTGCATGGTCCTACCATGGTCATAGTAATGTCCTGCATGGTCCTATCATGGTCATAGTAATGTCCTGCATGGTCCTATCATGGTCATAGTAATGTCCTGCATGGTCCTATCATGGTCATAGTAATGTCCTGCATGGTCCTATCATGGTCCCTTGCAGTCAAATCCCTGGGTTCATAGCCTCACAGTGATTTGGGAATATGAATTATGATGACACTATGTTGTAGGAACTGACCTCCTAAAGAAATACCAGCATACCAATCCTCCATCTACTGTAGGCCTGGGGTCCTCAAACTATTTTGCTCTGGGACCCCAGCAGACAATAAAAATAATTACGGGACCCAGCAAGTTACTGCAGGTCATCACATCACATGTGTCGTCAGCAAACAGCACATACATGCAGCATTGTGGAGGCACAAAATTATGGGAGGAGTCTAAAATAACAGACAATTCAACAGATTTTTCACTGGCTAAGATTAGAAAACTCATCAGCCTGATGATCAGCAACATGGAGTCGCGACCCCATGCTGAGAAGGTCAGGACCCACAGTTTGAAAACAGCTGGTCTATGCACTTCCTTTGCCATATCTCAGTGACAGAATGCTCTGTACAGCATATTCCAGATGGCAAAGCAACTAGTATTCTTAATTTACAGGATGGTAGTAAATCCTTTTTTTGGAAGGAACGCACCACACTATGGGGGTTATTATGGTTAACACGCATCTCTAACACGTTTCTGCCCTGCGGCCATTCGCATATGCCACCACCCCGAATTCCCCCGCACAGCTGTGAATGGATGTTTAGCATAAACATCCATTCGGAGCCTATGTGGAAACACCCACATCATTTGATGGTCGCCAACCATCGAATGATGTGGAAGGCACACGCAAAACTAAGACACTCAGGTTTTTATTCTATCTTGGACAAAATATTTCACATTCAGCACATGTCCATGCGTAGAAATGTGCATGCACACAAGAGAAACATCGGCCCTCCATGTGTGCGCATGGAGGACCGAATCAATCTGAATCTGAATCAATCCTATGTGTGGGGAAAAAACGACAAAACCTCATCCCATCAATAAACTATGGGGTCAGAGGTTGTTGCTGCTTTGCTGCCACATGGCCTGGGCCACTTTCTCTCACTGATGGTAAAATAGATTCCAAAGTTCATCAAGACATTTTGCAGGAGAAGGTAGGCCTAGTTGGCCAACTCAACAGAAGTTGCGTGATGCAACCGGACATAAACCAAACACATAGTATGAACTAAGTCAATGGACATTTAGATTTCTCGCAGCAGTGTCCGCCCAGCCAATTAAACGCAAGCTGCCCGGGACCTTCCCGGGCAGCAGGGTCAAATGTGATCCATCACAAGTTGTCCTTTAACTTGTGATGGATCGCATGCGACCCCTGTTCCCCGCCTGGCCCAAAGCCGGAAGAGAGGTCCGAAGTGCACGGGACCGCATGCCGGTCTGACCTCCGACTCAGGTCTGAAGTGAACGGGACCGCACATCGGACCTGTGGTGACATCACAATGAAAAGGTCAACAAAAGCTAATTCAGATTCCAACTGCATGGGATACAGACCAGTATCCAACCTTCCTTTTCTAGGAAATGTTATTGAGTAAGTGGTTGCAACTGAACTGGAAACCCATCAGGCAACCTATTATTTATAGGCAGACTCGCAAAAGTCCCTCACCTCCGTCAGCTCGCTGGCTCGCTATTCCATTCAGCCCATGGGCTGCTACAAGCCAAACCTGCTCTTTGTCACCACTCCTCTTAGTTGCCTTCAAACATTTTTGACAATATGTGAATAAATCCTTACAGTGAGCAGCTTCGTTAAGGTCCCTTGGTCCATGTCAATGCAACTGTGACACAGGTACAACTGCACAACTGTGTAAATATTGGCACTGCTTTCATTTATTGCACAGGGATCTTTGGAGGTTATTCCAGTTGACTCGCAAGGCAGCGAATTTCGCAGCCTTGTGAGTTCACCCGATGCCGCCCGCAGGGACGCCCCCCCCCCCCCTCACACCACGATCCCCTGCATTTGGTAACCATCGAAGGATTTCTCCAGTGCATGCAGATCTTACTTAGACACCTCTGCGGTGTCTCAGATCTGCGGGCGCCCTGTTCAAGAATTACCATGTGAACGCCCAGCGATTTCACGGGAATGCCCATGAAATGTTGGGAGCTCCCATGGGTGCATCCCCCGGCCCACCACCCCACGCCCCCCGGCTGCTTGCACATACATGACTATGCACATGCGCAGTTGCTAAAAATCACTCCCCTGTGAGTACGCGCAGAGGAGCGAGTAAACTACAGTAGGGTCCTGCGTCCTTTGCTGGATGGTGGAGGTGGTACAAAAGTCAAGTCATGATGGCAAACAGATGTACCATTGTTTCTTTACAAAATGAAATTTTATTGAATTACGTTACAAGATTAATCGACTTTGATTTATTTCTATATAGATGTTAACAAACAAATTGAATTGTAACAAATACTGTGAATTCTTTTTAATGAATGGTGTTTTAATAAAAATGTTTTGGAAAAAAAACGAAAAAAAATGTTTTGGAAAAAAATCAGTTTGTCCAAGTGCCGCAGATATTCACAGTTGTCTCCAAGTGCTCATATATCCACAGTCATCTCCAAGTCTTCATAGTTGTTCACAGTTGTCTCCAAGTACTCACAGTTATCTACAGCCCTCTCCAAGTGTTCACAGTTATCCACAGTCATCTCCAAGGGTTCAGTTATCCACAGTCGTCTCCAAGTCTTCACAATTGTTTAGTCATCTCCAAGTTCTTTACAGTTTTCTCCAAGGTCACAGTCCTTTATTTGTTTACACATTCTTCACAGTTGTCTCCAAGCTCTTCAGTGTTTCCAAGTTCTTCACAGCTGTCTCCAAGGTCTCGGTATATTCCAGTGATTTACAACTTCTTTACAGTGTCTCAAAGTTCTTCATAATCATCTCCAAGTTCCCAGTGTATTTCATAGTTGTCTTCAAACTCTTCACAGTTGTATTTAAGTTCTGTGCAACAGTCTATCTACCGACATACGACCTGCTTCTGTTATCACTGCTGCCTGCGTTCACTGCATTTCAAATATCTGTTTTGCTTGTCTTTTCATTGAGGTTTATCCTTAGAATGTACTGCAAGACTTTATCATTAAATCTTCTTAACCCCACTCAACTCTCCTCCGTTAATCCTGTACTTTGGTACATGGGAAAGCACTACATCCATCCATTCACTTCCACTTCCTCAGCTGCCAGTCCCACAAAAACCCCACAAAAAGCCCAAAGTGTGACACACATCAGCCAAATTACTTCAGTAGCATGGTTGTGTCCTTTAAATAAGTTGAGTAACAGGGAAGGGGGAAGAATGGGAAAAGCTGTGCACTAGCTGTTATGTATAATGCATAGATAGATACAACAATAATAATCGTCCAAGCTTAAGAGTATTAGTGGACACTGACTCACGTGGCGGTGCTCCCCTAAGAGTCTATATATATAGAAAGAGGGAAAGAAAAGCACTCTCCTTTTCTGGGGGCACTCTTTAGTATAGAAAATTTAACTTTTATTCAATATGCGTTAAAAAAGCTGGAAAGCTGTTCCAGACAGTAGGACACACGTATAAATTCATAAATGTAACATATGGGAGAAAGGTCAGATATATATATAAATATATATATATAGATAGATAGATAGATAGATAGATAGATAGATAGATAGATAGATAGACTATTTGTAGAATCCAGCACCGCCCATCCTTCTGAGCAGGAACTTCCCAGGTGCCCATCAATTGCGGAGTCACCTCCACACATATAACGAATGCAGAAAAAGATGTCACTCTGGGTCTTGTACTGAATAAAAGAGTTTACTGGTGCCTACAGTATGTCCTGAAGACAGGCTTTGCCCGAACAGCCGTAGGCACCAGTAAACGCTTTTATTCAGTACAAGACCCGGAGTGACATCTTTTTCTGCATTTGTTATATATATATATACAAGTGCTCTTGTGTGGAGCCTAGCAGTACACTCTACATTGACTGAAAGACTGAATACCTTTTGCACATCAAGAAATCTATATATGTATTACGGCTGGTGGACACCACGTCCATTTCTGTAAACCCATCGAGTTCCTACAGCCTAAAAATTGTGCCTCCTAGGAGTTTCCAAGCCTTTGACCACTTTTGTGTGACCATCGTATTGTACCATGCCCCTGAGGAAGTCGTGTGTACGACGAAACGCGTTGGGCTTAACTGGCGTTTATGGACATCCGTCTACTGTTTAATTGTACAATTTGTTGTTATACCATCGGTTCACAGCAACTGTAATTGGACCTTACATATATACTGCTACGCTCCTTTGAGCAACTTTTTAATAAATAGTTTTTTACTGTCATTTGAATTGTACAGTTCAATCATATAAGGTCTTTAGCGCACCCTGAAAACCCCCCCTTTTCTCCATATATATATATATATATATACACGTGTGGGGCGGACCGGCACTCAATTCCTAAATAGATATGCTGTGCTGCGGTGCCTTCCAATACAAGGTATGCAGGAAAGAACAATAATGGCGGCACTCGTAGGCTTGGTGAAAAAAACTTGTTTATCAAAACATCACAGGTGCAAAAGATACCGACGTTTCGGGGATCAACCCCGTTTTTAAGGTGCAGGAAAACAACGTTGTTTTCCTGCACCTTGAAAACGGGGTTGATCCCCGAAACGTCGGTATCTTTTGCACCTGTGATGTTTTGATAAACAAGTTTTTTTTCACCAAGCCTACGAGTGCCGCCATTATTGTTCTTTCCTATATATATATATATATATATATATATATATATATATAGACAAAGATAGAAGATCCGGCACTCCAATCGCATAAATAATGCAGCTCGCTCCGGTGCCTTCCCAGACCAAAAGGTACATATATATATATAAACACTTTCCCCTCAATTAGTAATGGCAATTAAGTTAAATGCCAACATCATTGAGAGCCTGCAAAAATATGAGTATACAGTAAGCACGTCAATAAATCAAATACAGGATTTCCTAAGGATATGAATCCAATATTGTATCTCCTGATATTTGCCGTGCAGTGAGTCACCTTCTATTAATTTCCTAGAATCAATTTCTAGAAAAAAATGTTTTACATTGACTGCTTGCAAACTTTGTCACGAATTAAAGAATTGTATTAAGTACCAGACAGCTGATAGGATTATACGTCTAGCTGGTGTGTACTGGAACAGTATGTATAATGTACAGGTAGAGAATAAGAAAGGTTAGAGAATAAGAAAGCTGTGGCAGGTCACCTACCAGTGTGTGAGACAGCTGCTTCTTCCCCAGCGTTTCACCTTGAAATAGCGGTTGTCCTATAGGAGGGCGTTGATGGGGAAGTGAGCGTGGCTCAATTATCCACTGTGTGTATGGTGGACGCAGGGGATATCTGCTTTCCTAGTCTCCCACACCTTGGTTCCTGTTTGTAGGCCTACAATTGCAGGAATTTTGTTGGTGTGGGTTCCAATAGGATGAGAGTATCCAGAATGTGGGTATAGGTAACTGGGTGTCAATCATTTTGTAATAAATAACATTTTTAAACAAGCAACAATATCGACATGTATTTCACTTCAGGAAGGCAAGCCGATTGTCCCCCGGGTCTTATATTTATTATTTCTCATTAGCCAATCAGTTTTCCATATTGCGCCACATGGTTTCTAGTGGTCAATCACTTTTTCATTCATTTGCCCTACCTATTGAGGCTCCTTCTGCCCTATATTCTGGGAGGCACGTCAGAGTATAGGGCGGAAGGAGCCTCAATAGGTAGGGCAAATGAACCATATATTAAATAAAACCAAAAAACGAATCAGACAAAGATTAAGAAAAATTAAAATCTGTGAGACAAAGGCATTCTAGAAAAGATCCACTAGATGTCAGTAGAGTCACTTGAAAAAAACAGAGAAACCTATGATACCATAAAAGTGAATTAAAACTCTAAAGGAATTAGCACATACTGTAGATACTCTGGTACACAGTGACACCTGGTATCTGGGAAATACTTACCAGATGACAATGAAGACACAGAAATAAATCAGAAAAGGATTTATGCATTAAAACGTGAATTAAAAGCACAAAATAAATGCAATATCTATATTCTAATATATTATTATTATCTATATAATAAGTTGAAGAGTCTGTGTGCGTGTGTGTGTGTGTGTGCGTGCGTGTGTGTGTGCGTGTCCGTCGCATTGCGGACACACCAAATTCAGCAACAAGATACCTCTGGACCCGGTGGTGTGCACCTCGAAGCCGTTTTTGGGAAATTTCACTTAGAATTTTAAAAAACACCAAGTTTTAATTTTCCTTAACCCCTTCCTGACAGAGCCAGTTTTTGCGTTCCTGACAAAGCCCTTTTTTTCAAATCTGACATGTCTCACTTAAGTGGGGATAACTTTTTTTTGCTTTTACTTATCCCAGTGATTTTGAGATTGTTTTTTCGTGACACATTGTACTTCAAATTAGTGGTAAATTTGGGTCAATACAGTCTGTGTTTTTTTGTGAAAAATACCAAAATGTCGTAAAAAAATGGAAAATTTAGCAATTTGCAAAATGTTAAATTTTCTGCTTGTGAGACAAATAATCATACCACTCAAAATAGTTAATAACTAACATAGACCATATGTCTACTTTATGTTTCCATCATTATTTCAACTTCCTTTTAATTTTTTTGGACACTAGGAGGCTTACAATATGAATAGCAAATTCTCAAATTTTCAAGAAAATTTCAAACACTGATTTTTTTAGGGACCAGTTCAGTTCTGATGTGACTTTGAGGGACTTGTATGTGAGACACCCCCATAAATGATACCATTTCAAAAACTGCACCCCTCACAGTATTCAAAACAGCATTTTGGAAGTTTGTTAACCCTTTAGGTGTTTCACAGGAATTAAAACAAAGTGTAGGTGAAATTTCAAAATTTCATTTTTTTTGCAGATTTGCAATTTTAATACATTTTTCTAAGGAACACAGTACATTTTACTAGAGAAATGTGACTAAAAATTGATTCCCCCAATTCTTTTGTTTTCATAAATATCCTATATGTGGCCCTAGTGTGCACGTTGACCAAACCACAGGCTTCATAATAGAAGGAGCACCTACTTGATTTTGGAGCCTCCTTTTTATGAGATTATTTTTTAGGCACCATGTAGGTTTCTAGGCACCATAAGATGCTAAAATTTAGGAACCCACCCACAAGTGACCCCATTTTGCAAACTACACCCCTCAGGGAATTCATCTAGGGGTATAGTGTACATTTCAAACCCCCAGGGGTTTCACCAATTGTGGTACAACTGGGCAGTGAAAATGAAAAATTAAATTTTTTTACACAAAAATGCAGTTCTGGCTCAACATTTTTCATTTTCACAAGGAATGAAGGAGACAAAGCACCCCAAAATCTGTGCCCCAATTTCTCCCGAGTACGGCAATGCCTCACATGTGACCAAAAAATACCATTTGGGTGCATGGCAGGACTCAGAAGGGAAGGAGTGATTTTTGGATTTTGCAGCTCAGATTCTGGTGGAATTTTGGTGGGTGCTATGTCGCATTAGCAAGACCCCCCAAGCACCAATACAGTGGAACCCGCCCACAAGTGACCCCATTTTGCAAACTACACCCCTCAGGGAATTCATCTAGGGGTATAGTGTACATTTCAAACCCCCAGGGGTTTCACCAATTTTGATACAACTGGGCTGTGCAAATGCAAAATTACATTTTTTACACAAAAATGCAGTTCTGGCTCAAAATTTTTCATTTTCACAAGGAATGAAGGAGACAAAGCACCCCAAAATCTGTGCCCCAATTTCTCCCGAGTACGGCAATGCCTCACATGTGACCAAAAAATACCATTTGGGTGCATGGCAGGACTCAGAAGGGAAGGAGTGATTTTTGGATTTTGCAGCTCAGATTCTGGTGGAATTTTGGTGGGTGCTATGTCGCATTAGCAAGACCCCCCAAGCACCAATACAGTGGAACCCCCCCACAAGTGACCCCATTTTGCAAACTACACCCCTCAGGGAATTCATCTAGGGGTATAGTGTACATTTCAAACCCCCAGGAGTTTCACCAATTTTGATACAACTGGGCAGTGAAAATGAAAAATTACATTTTTTTACACAAAAATGCAGTTCTGGCTCAAAATTTTTAATTTTCAGAAGGTATGAAGGAGACAAAGCACCCCAAAATCTGTGCCCCAATTTCTCCCGAGTACGGCAATGCCTCACATGTGACCAAAAAATACCATTTGGGTGCATGGCAGGACTCAGAAGGGAAGGAGTGATTTTTGGATTTTGCAGCTCAGATTCTGGTGGAATTTTGGTGGGTGCTATGTCGCATTAGCAAGACCCCCCAAGCACCAATACAGTGGAACCCCCCCACAAGTGACCCCATTTTGCAAACTACACCCCTCGGGGAATTCATCTAGGGGTATAGTGTACATTTCAAACCCCCAGGGGTTTCACCAATTTTGATACAAGTGGGCAGTGAAAATGAAAAATTACATTTTTTTACACAAAAATGCAGTTCTGGCTCAAAATTTTTCATTTTCAGAAGGTATGAAGGAGAAAAAGCACCCCAAAATCTGTGCCCCAATTTCTCCCGAGTACGGCAATGCCTCACATGTGACCAAAAAATACCAGTTGGGTGCATGGCAGGACTCAGAAGGGAAGGAGTGATTTTTGGATTTTGCAGCTCAGATTCTGGTGGAATGAATGGTGGGTGCTATGTCGCATTAGCAAGACCCCCCAAGCACCAATACAGTGGAACCCCCCCACAAGTGACCCCATTTTGCAAACTACACCCCTCAGGGAATTCATCTAGGGGTATAGTGTACATTTCAAACCCCCAGGGGTTTCACCAATTTTGATACAAGTGGGCAGTGAAAATGAAAAATTACATTTTTTTACACAAAAATGCAGTTCTGGCTCAAAAATTTTCATTTTCAGAAGGTATGAAGGAGAAAAAGCACCCCAAAATCTGTGCCCCAATTTCTCCCGAGTACGGCAATGCCTCACATGTGACCAAAAAATACCAGTTGGGTGCATGGCAGGACTCAGAAGGGAAGGAGTGATTTTTGGATTTTGCAGCACAGATTTTGGTGGAATGAATGGTGGGTGCTATGTTGCACCAATACAGTGGAACCCCCCCACAAGTCACCCCATTTTGCAAAGTACACCCCTCAGGGAATTCATCTAGGGGTATAGTGTACATTTCAAACCCCCAGGGGTTTCACCAATTTTGATACAAGTGGGCAGTGAAAATGAAAAATTACATTTTTTTACACAAAAATGCAGTTCTGGCTCAAAATTTTTCATTTTCAGAAGGTATGAAGGAGAAAAAGCACCCCAAAATCTGTGCCCCAATTTCTCCCGAGTACGGCAATGCCTCACATGTGACCAAAAAATACCAGTTGGGTGCATGGCAGGACTCAGAAGGGAAGGAGTGATTTTTGGATTTTGCGGCTCAGATTCTGGTGGAATGAATGGTGGGTGCTATGTGGCATTAGCAAGACCCCCGAAGCACGGTGAAATTATGAACCTAATAATCCATAGATGTGTGGTATATTTTAAAACACTCCTTTATACATAGGCCGGGTTTGTCGGGGCAAGTGTCACACTGGAAAATAGTTTGCTTTCTTATTCCCTTTTTATAGCAAACTTTGCACCTTTTTTGTGTCCTGCCCTTTTTTCCAGTGGAGGGGATTTCATCAGGAAAATGCTGCCCTGGTACAATACGGGGGCCAGTACTAGAAGTACTGGGGCCCTCTGCCTGCTGGTTCCCAAATATTAGGCCCTTTATGACTTCCTCTTGAAAGTGCATAAATGTCCCCCTCTGGCCGGTAGAACGGAATAGCACGTAAGCGTTATACAGTGCCATCTGGATGATATACACGGCCAGCTTCTTGTACCAGATTTTTGTTTTCCGCAGGGCACTGTACGGCTTCAGTACCTGATCTGAAAGATCCACTCCGCCCATGTACCTATTGTAATCCAGGATACAATTAGGTTTTGAGGTGTGGGTACTGGTACCTCGTACAGGGACGGAGGTGGTACTGTCTCCGTGAATTGTTGTCAGTATAAGGACATCCCTCTTGTCCTTATATTTGACCAACAACATATTTTCGGTGCATATTCCCCTGCTTTCACCCCTTCTCATTACTTGGGCAATGTGCGTTTTTGGGAGGCCTCTTTGGTTCTTGCGCACAGTACCGCAAGCTGCTGTACCTCTTGAACCAAGGGCCTTAAACAGGGGGATGCTAGTGTAAAAGTTATCCACATAGAGGTGATAACCTTTATCCAGGAAGGGGTGCACTAAATCCCAGACAATTTTTCCACTAACACCTACGAGGGAGGGGGGGCATTCTGGCGGTTCAATTCTTGAATCCTTCCCTTCATATACCCTAAACCTGTGAGTGTACCCTGAGGTGCTTTCACACAGCTTATACATTTTTATGCCATACCTTGCCCTCTTACTGGGAAGGTACTGGCGGAATTTAACCCTTCCTTTAAAATGTATAAGGGACTCGTCTATGCAAATGAATTTATCTGGGATGTACATGTCTTCAAATTTGGCACTGAAATGATCAATGACCGGCCTGACTTTGAATAGCCGGTCAAAGGTGGGATCATCTCTGGGTGGGCACTGTGCATTATCGTTGTAATGCAAAAATTGAAGGATCGTCTCAAATCGAGCCCGGGGCATGGCCATACGGTAAAATGGGGTGCTGTACAGAACATCTGTACTCCAATATTGCCTAATTTCTGGCTTTTTTACTATGCCCATATGAAACACCAGACCCCAAAACGTCATCATCTCTACTGCATCTACAGGGGTCCACCTAGCAAATGATGACGTGGGGTTTTGAGCAATAAACTGCTGGGCATATAAATTAGTTTGGTCCACCATTAAATTTATAAAATCATCAGAGAAAAATAATTTGAAAAAGTCAATTTCTCTGAGACCTGTGGAATCAAATTGGATTCCTGGCATGGCCAAAAACTCAGGAACCTGGGGCTCAAAATTGTCTGGTGGTGGGGTCCATACGAGATCAATTATTGGGGGGGGTGTCTCAGCTGCTCTACGGGGGCGTCTTTGAGGGGGTCCCTCATCACCAGAGGAGGAAGAGGTGCTTAAGACGAATCCTTCAAATTCCCCGCTTGCCTCACTGGCTGTGTCAGAGTCAGAGGCAAGCATGGCATATGCCTCCTCCGCTGAATACATTCTTCTGGATGACTGGGATGACATTTGGGATGACATTTGGGATGCCATTTTTATTTTTGTGCTACTGGTAGTGAAATGTTTCAACACGTGTATAGTGTAGGGGGGGGTACAAACTTTATTTCAACCCGGGGGGTATGTAGTGTGTAGTGTGTATGTAGTGCAGAAAAAAAAAATACTTTATACCAAAAAAAAAAAATTGAAGGGGTTAAAAAAAAAAAAATTGAAGGGGTTAAAAAAAAAATTGAAGGGGTTAAAAAAAAAAAAAAAAGGTCCTGCGCCAAAAATTGAGCACAGATGTTGGTCAGTAACGTCCGTCACTGAACAGCGCTCAAAGGCAACAGGAATTTGATCAAAAAAAAAAAAATAGATCAACCCTGTGCCGAAAAAGCTGATCAGTGATGTACGTCACTGATCAGCGCACAGTGGCCACAGGACACCCACAAAATCACAGTGTGTGTAAAAAAAAAATTAAAAAAAGACCCCACAGCACCCACAAAAAAAAAAAAGGTGATCAGTGATGCGACACTGATTACCAGTGAGGGGCAGCAGGTGCACAACCTTTGGTGCAACTGACAGTGCAACTGGCAACAACTGACAGGTATATATAAAAAAAAAAAAACCTCTGCACCCCCAAAAAGTTGCTGATCACCTCAGATATAGTGATCAGCACAAAAGGCGGGGGCAGCAGACACAAAATTTAGCACTCTCTATCACTCTCTGTCACTATCTCTCTCTATCTCTCTATCTCTCACTATCTATCACTCTATGACACTGCAGCAGCAGCAGTGACAGGTATATATATATATATATAAAAAAAAAAACCTGCGCCCCCAAAAAGTTGCTGATCAGTTAATTTATACTGATCAGCACAAAAGGGGGGGCAGCAGTCAGTTATATAAAAAATATATAGCACAATCTGTCACTATCTCTATCTCTCTCTCTCTCTATCTCTCTCTATCTCTCTCTATCTCTCTATCTATAACTATCACACTGCAGCAGCACAAAATATAGCACTCTCTGTCACTAGGCCTCTCTATCTCTCTCTATCTCTCTCTCTCTATCTCTCTCTATCTCTCTCTATCTCTCTATCTATAACTATATCACACTGCAGCAGCACAAAATATAGCACTCTCTGACACTATCTCTCTCTATCTCTCTATCTCTCTCTATCTAACGCTATTACACTGCAGCAGCACAAGTTCACAACACAGGAAGTCACAAGTAACAGGATCCAGGAAGCATCCAGCACACTACAAGCAGTGATGAAGCAGTGATCAGGCAAGGTATTTGCAAGGATCAGGTAAGTATTTGGCAAGGTTCAGGTCAGTATACTGCGGCAGCTAGGCACGGTGACCGCACTGCACGCAATTCCAGACCGGAATGGCGTCTGCAGTGCAGTCACCGTTAGTTTAAATCCCCCTCCTTGGCTGTGATTGGTCCGTCGGTCCGACGAACCAATCACAGCCTTTGGGGGCGGGCGGGGTGAGGTGGGGTGACACCAGTGTCACCCTTACACCCCGCGGTGATTGGTGCTGTACTTTACAGCACCAATCACCTCCGATCCCGTGTCACCGGCGAACGTTATTCGCCGGTGACACAGGAAAACGCTGTGAATGGCTGTTCACACTGAACAGCCAATCACAGCGATCGCCGACGGGGGGGCGGCATCGCAGCCCCCCCTGGGCATGCACGGACATGTCTGCTGTCAGGGACAGCAGACATGTTGAAACTGTCACCGCGTCTATAGACGCGGTGACAGTTACAAGCCATGACGTACATTTACGCCATGTGTCGGGAAGTACTTCCCGACCATGACGTAAATGTACGTCAATTGTCGGGAAGGGGTTAATTGATGATCTGGGGAAAAGATCGACGATCTGGGAAACCGTGGACGAAGGAACAACTCCACACCTGATTTCATTGCTGTCATTGAGTATGACAGACACATTCTAACATTATGGTAAAGGCTTTAAACAATTAGGAAATACTTGAGGATATACATAGACCACACATAACACAAACACACGTACACATTGTACACGCACACACACACACACAGTACACCACATACGCACACATAGCACACAACACACACATTTATACGTAGAGCACCTCACACACTTAAGCTGTGTACACACGGGGGAGATAGGGGCTGAAATCGCTGGAAACACACCGCATGCAGTACAATACAAATCCATACACACTACAACACACACCCAAAAACAGTACAACAAACACACAACTCCTGGCTTCAATCAATTCTATGGAGACGGACCACGATAAAATGGCCGCCCCATAAAGCAGACAGTTCTCTAAAACTGTTTGCGGTATGGGGGCGGACATTTTATCGTGGTCCGTCTGCATAGCATTATTAATTGAAGCCAGGGGGGAGCCGGGACGCGCAGACAGGTAAGCCTGCGGCGATGGGGGGGGGGGGGTGGCACCGGCGGCCGGGGTGGGGAGGAAGGGAGGCGCCCCCCCATTAATGGCGGGGGTGGGGAGGCCGGCGGGGATGGGGGGGGAGGCACCCCCCCATTAACGGCGGGGGGGCGCTGCAAACCAAGCTACGCCACTGAGAACACACACACTTAAACATTGCCAGGATATGCACAGCACACTACACACACATATATACGTAGTGCACCTCACAAACTTACACATTTGGCAGATATACACACAACACAACACACACACACATAACACACAACTCACAGTACAACACACACCAACATTCACTACAACACACACCCAAAAACAGTACAATACACAGAACACACACTTAAACATTGCACAGATACACACACATAACATACCTCTAACAGCACAACACACACCCACATTCACCACACACACCCAAAAAACAGTACAACACACACAAAACACACATTTAAACTTTGCACAGATACACAAAGACACAACACCCACATACTGTATATACATAGCACACCTCACACACTTACACATTGGACAGATACATACAATATAACACACAAAACCACATACATTAAGGCCCCCATACACTAGCCGATTTTGGTCAGATTTCTGCCAGATCAGTCGGATCTGGCAGAAATCGGACCAAAATCGGCTAGTTTGGATGTCCCCTCAGATCCGATGCGCGGTCCCGTGCGCATCGGATCTGCGTCGGGTGGTCGGACCTGCTGCACGTCCGACCACCCGACTTGGGACCTAGTGCGGCGGTAGAGGGAGCAGGGGGGGCTGGGGACGCTGCGGGGGACACAGGCGGCATAGAGCCGCGCAGGGGGAGACGGCGGGAGCTGTCAGTATTGAATAAAAAAAAAAAAAGCCCATACAATGCATGGGCGGCCTGTGATTGGCTGAGCGCTCTCTCAGCCAGTCAGCAATTGGCTGAGAGAGCGCTCAGCCAATCACAGGCAGCCCATTCATTGTATAGGCTTTTTTTTTCTACCATTGACAGCTCCCGCCGGCTCCCCCTGCCCGGCTCTATGCCGCCTGTGTCCCCCGCAGCGTCCCCAGCCACCCCCGCTCCCTCTACCGCCTCGCCGCACAGACGCTGGGGGGACACAGACGTGTCACCCGCAGCGTCCCCCAGCCCCCCTGCTCCCGCCTCGCCGCACAGACGCTGGGGGGACACAGACGTGTCCCCCGCAGCGTCCCCAGCCCCCCCTGCTCCCTCTACCGCCTCGCCGCACAGACGCTGGGGGGACACAGACGCCTCGCCGCCTCGCCGCACAGACGCTGGGGGGACACAGACGTGTCACCCGCAGCGTCCCCAGCCCCCCTGCTCCCGCCTCGCCGCACAGACGCTGGGGGGACACAGACGTGTCCCCCGCAGCGTCCCCAGCCCCCCCTGCTCCCTCTACCGCCTCGCCGCACAGACGCTGGGGGGACACAGACGCTGTCCCCCGCAGCGTCCCCAGCAGCGGGGGACACAGAGTCCCCAGCCCCCCCCCCCCCCCTGCTCCCCGGGTTTTTTTACATGTGATAAATCGAGACGATTTATCACATGTAAAAAATGGCACATCAAGTGCCAGTCTAATCAAGCTCCCCCGGGGAGCAGCCGGGGAAGCTCAGGGGGAAGTCGGGGGCGACTTGTCCTAAGGACAAGTCGCCCTAGTGTATGGGGGCCTTTACAACACACACACAAAAACAGTACAACACACACAAACACACAGAACACATAAAAAATAATTTGCCGTTTATTTAACAGTCTGTACCGGCAAATAAAAACTGTACCTAATGTACCATTTCTACTTTGTTCCCCATATCCGTCTCTCCAGTCCTCCAGTTGCACTGAGAAATCTTTGTCCTGGCCAATGCACCCATTGATCAATACAAAGTGGGTACACTGCACTCACCCTGTTAGTTAGTTGGATATCAGGCACTGCTCTGCCTTAAGGGTTTCCCAGACTCTTTTGGTTCATAGATCATGTTTGGTCGATGGGCATGAGCGCTGCATGCATTTGTTTGAATGTTATGAGTGTAAGAAGTTGAAGAATAAGACTGAGATGAAGATTTGTCATGTTATAGTGTACAATTTACTCAATAAATCGTGAAAAAAATGTGTACATAGAAGTACAATCAAGAAATGAAAGTAGGATTAAAAAATAAATTATGATTCAAACTGATAATTGTTTGGATGGCGGTGGGTTGCGAAACAAATCTATAGGTGGAGGGGGTATGGATATTGTGGGCATAATTGGTGTTTGGTACACCTACAGGGGGTACCCAGATGATGAGAAATTTTCACTACAGTGTCACCGTAGGGGGATTTCCAATTGGGGTTCAGGTGGTCTTTAAGGGACCCCTTTACAATCCCATTGGTCTCTTCTCCTGGAGCCTATGGTCTCCCTCAGTGATTGTCTATCATTAAGGGAGACCGTAAGCTCAAGGAGAAGAGACCTACAGGATTGTAAAGGGTCCCTAAAAGACCACCTGGACCCCAATTGGGAATCCCCCTATGGTGACAATGTGACCGTGACACTGTAGTGAAAATCCCATCAATTGAGGGCCCCATGTAGGTGTAACAAACACCAATTATGCCCACAATATCCATACCCCCACCTATAGATTTGTTCCACAACCCACCCCATCCAAACAATTATCAGTTTGAATCAGAACTTATTTTTTAATCCTACTTTCATTTCTTGATTGTACTTCTATGTACACTTACATTTTTTTTACGATTTATTGAGTAAATTGTACACTTTGTAACATGGCAATTCTTTTTCTCAGTCTTATTCTTCAACTTCTTACACTCAAACCTTATCAATGCACCCATTGATGATTGTGATGGCTGGATCAGTGGATTGGCTCGGCGGGTGTAGGGAAGAATTTGGCCCATTGCACCCATTCCCAGTGGGGCATTACAGTGGTGCGGGTAGCGTGCGTCGCGTCATGACATCATGTGGCCAGACCCGTGGACCTGCTCCCACACTCAGGGGCTGCCCCACTGTTTGGTAGAGATGCCCGGTGCATGTGCTTTACAGATCCCCAGACCTCAGAGACTGTTGCAGTTTCGGTGAGGGGAGTGGCAGTGGCAGGGAGCAGTGAATTTTTAATTAATTATGGCGGGGTAAGAAACGCCCACCCCGGTCCCTTCGCACTCAGCGCCTGTAATTACACACCCTAGAAACTGTACAATTTGAAAGTATAGAAATGGAGGTGTGGCCACGTCCCTTTCTGATTTTGTACCGATTTCTGACCCTCAGATGTTGGAGGATATGTCATACAGTAGGTGCTAAATCTCAGGAGTGGATGTGGAATTCATCAACACATACAAGTTATCAACTCAGGAGCGTTGTGTTTCAAACAACAACACCACACCTGATTTCATTGCCGTCATAACAACAAATAAATCTGCTGTCTGACCACAGCACAACTCAATTATAAGTCACTTATGGAATTAAAAACATAGAGTGAATAAAACCTAAGATACATTTGTCACAAGCAGATAATCCTTTGTCTCCCAATTCTTCCCTCTCACATACACCAGACCCTCTGAACACTGACCAATACAATAAAGAAACCCAATTATACGATACATGCACAAAGAGAAATTAATATAAAGTAACAGTCGAATCTAACACAAAATATTGTATCGAATCACATTGTAGACCTTGAGCAAAATTGGACACTAACAGAGTTATACATTATCTAACACTAACCCCAAGGAGAGCAACAGACTACAATAGAGGAGAAAGACTCCCCTTTAGGTTAAAGACTGCCCCCGATTTGCAGACCCCCCGCGACCCCCCTCCCACGATTCACGGCACCCCCCTCCCGCAATTTGCGGGACATGCGATGCGATGCCATGCGATATAGTGGGGTACAATGGCCATAGAAAAAATTACATAAAAAAAAAATCGCATCGCATGCCGCTATAATGGCCCATGCGATGCGATTTCCCTACGGTGCCGTACGTAGGAAATCTGGGCGCCGTGCTAGGAAACAAGTACTGGGCATTTTTACAGTCAGGGCAGTAAAATTATGGAACTCTCTTCCAGATGAGGTGGTGTCGGCAGATACAATAACTACATTTACATTAAAGTTAGACAATCATTTATTGGATAAAAACATTAAGGGATATAAAGGTAATCAAATGTTGAACTTGAAGGATATAAGTCTTTTTTCAACCTAAACTACTATGTAATTATTCGAAAATATTTACAATGGTCAGATTGCCTAATGCGGTACTTATATGTTAGTTGGGCGCTCACTAAAGGTGGGCATACATCGAGCCGATTTGGACCGATTTCGGCCGATTGCGATCAATCGGTCCGATAAATCGGACCAAATCGGTTCTTCATGACATGGGGTCAGGTCCAATGCGCAGTCCCGTGCGTATCGGACCCGGCCCCAGGGGTCGGACCGGCGGGACATACGATGTTTAATAAATCAGTCGGCGCTGGACAGTCAGTCTCTCTCCACTGTCCAGCGCCGTAGCGGTGAGGAGCAGTGGGGGCGGGCGGCTGGGGAGGAAGCAGCGGGGCGCAGCAGCGCGTTACCAGATCAGTGCTGGGGCGGGCGGTGGTGACAGTCAGTCTCCACTGTCTACTATAGCGCTGTAGCGGGCGGGCGGGCAGCGGCGGCTATTACATTTTTAAAACAATGTGTCAAATGACTCTCCGGCATTTGATTGGCTGAGATAGAGCACTCTCAGCCAATCAGCGGCTGCGGTCGGAGGCCACTGATTGGCTGAGAGTGCTCTATCCCAGCCAATCATTAGCCGGGCAGTCATTTGACATGTTATTTTAAAGTTGTAATTGCCGCGGCGGCCCGCCTGCTACAGCGCTATAGTAGACAGTGGAGACTGACTGTCACCGCCGCCCGCCCCAGCACTGATCTGGTAACACGCTGCTGCACCCCGCTGCTTCCTCCCCAGCCGCCCGCCCCCACTGCTCCTCACCGCCCTGCAGCTCCCTGTTATTTTCAAAGTCCTAATCGTATGTGAGCCTCCCGGGGAGCTGCCGGGCAGCTCGGAGGAGAATTAGGTCCGACTTGTCTATGTATGGGGGCCTTAAGCTATTTTCTTAGTTTTCCGCGTCCCCCTGCCGCACTCGCCACACTATATAAAATCAACTCCATGCCGACATGGATAGTGGGGGTATGAGCGTACTAACTTTAGGGGGCGCCCAACTAACATATAAGTACCCCTAATGCTTCTGTATGTTTGTTGTGAGCATTTTTTTTATTATTTAGCATGGTATAATATTGGTTAATGTAACCCTGCGTTTACCATATTTTGATTAATATTTGTGACTATAATGCAGGGATCCTCAAACTATTTTGCTCTGGGACCCCATCAGACAGTAAACATAATTATAGGACCGCAGCAAGTTACTGCAGAAGGTCATCACATCACACGTGTAGTCAGCAGACAGCACAGACATGGCAGCATTGTGGAGGCACAGAGTGATGGGAGGAGTCTAATATACCATAACCCATCACATCACAGGTGTAGTCAGCAGACAGCACATACATGGCAGCATTGTGGAGACACAGGGGTAGATTTATTATAGCGGCGCCTATCGCGCCGCTATAACAGTTCCTGCTTCGCCTCATTAGCGAGGCGAAGAAGGAGGGGACACCGACAAGATCTATTAAGATCTTGCCGCCGGAGTGGGGGAGCGCTAACTCCCCCCTCCGGCGATGTCCCTCCTGGAGACAGCGCATCAGTTAATACTGATGCGCCGTCTCCTTCCCCCCCCGGCCGGCTTACTGCGCATGCGCGGGATCTCGCTAGGCTCGCGAGATCCCAGCGCAGCTCAGCCCCAGCAGCAGGGACAGCGCTGTCCCTGCTGTTAGGTATAGGCATCGCCGTCTGCAGCTGGCGAAGTCGACAGCTGCAGGCGGCGGAACGGTCAGCGATGCTGACTGTTCATAAATCTGGCAGGAGGCAGGCGCGCAGTGCAAAATATCGCCCCTGCGCTATGCCTCCTGCCCCACACCGCCGGCGTTAGAGTAAACGCTCGGCGGGTGTGATAGATTAGGCAATGCGCTATCCCCTGCTTCAGCGCACGGGGATAGCGCATTTACACATCAACGCCACTTCGTAAATCTACCCCACAGAGTGATGGGAGGAGTCTGAAGTAACAGACAATTCAACAGATATTTCAGACTCCTTGAATCACTGACTGAGATCAGAAAAGTCATCAGCCTGATGGTCAGCAACATGGAGTCGCAACCCCATGCTGAGAAGGTCGGGACCCACTTTGGGGTCAGGACCCACAGTTTGAGAACCGCTGTTATAATGGTTATAACATTCTAAACAGTCCTCTTGGTTCCAACATTGACCATATTTATTAAATTTATAGGTTTGTGTAATACCCGTGTGCCATGTATATAGTATTTATTGGCATAAGGAGGTCGTATGTTGGATGCCTCGTCGGGGATATTGAAAGATTAGTGTTTAATACTATCCCCATAGGGGACATTAAGGGTTATGCAGTTTATATCTGCTGTGCCTTCACCGAAGGTGATAGAAACTTTCATAGAAAGCAAGAAGGGCTGACTTTATTTAACATATACTGAATTCCCCCCGGAGAGGAATTGGACTGAGCCACCTTTAAGAAAAACAGCACAGGACCTCTCCATGTGTCCCGTTTGAAGGGACACTTAAATTGGTGACAGTTGGCAACCAATGAACATACTAATAAAGATATACAGCTCGCGCAGTGAGCGGGCAAGTGGGTCCAGCGCGAGGAGTAATTTATAAAAGTCTCCCCCAGCAACGGCTGTGGCGCAGTTTCCCTCAGGAGTTAAGTCCAGGCAGAGCTACGCAGCATAGGCGCGGACAGCAGTGCTGTGGAAGGTGGCAACGCTTACCGGAGGGATCAGAAGTCAAAGGAGAGGCTGGTGTGCGGCATCGGCGGAGTGTAAACCCGGTGCTGACAGACGGGGAAGCTCCGGCAGCGTCCTCCGTGGACCCCGCACTTAGCTTCCTGGAGGCGGGCAGTTCACGTCCGGAAGGCCGCGTCAGCAAGGGGCGGTGATTGACAGGCCAAAGACGGGAGTGAACAGCGTCATCCCTGAGGCGGTGATTGACAGGCCAGAGGTGGAGATCCACGGGAAGGTGGTGAGTGAATGAAACGCTGCACCCACACGCCCCTATAGGGAGGAGCCACTGCGTAGGAGTGCAGACAGCTCAGCTGATACATTAGGGACAGCGCAGTGTACTGTTAAATAAAACCAAGGACGACACATAAGTTGCCTGCTAGTCTGCATCCAGGGGTAACATCTACAGCCAGTGTAATCAGTTACAAACACACCAAAGCTGCAGGTCAGATCATTACCTCCCTGGTGCCACACAGATTGGAGCCATTAAATAGGAATGTTAAACCCGGCTCGGCAGCCAGGGGACACATTCCTGAGGTGATCTCATACAGAGAGCCTCCGTATCGCAGAACATAGTTCCAGCGGAGTTAACGTGGAGAAAAGGATAGCCAAACCCGGCTAATTTGGCCTGGGGAAGCTAGGCAGGAAAAGCTAGAAAATATATGATATTGGTGCAGGAAAGGGCTCGTCAGGCAGAAGCCTACCAATATTACAGGCTAGGAGCCAGCAACGAACCGGCCACAGCATCTAAAAGAATAGAGCGGCGTTTGTCACCTGTTTCACCTGCTATAGACAGACTGCATGCAAAGTAGCCCGTGGCTAGTGGAACCCTATATTCAGGTGGACAGTGGTACAGGGAGGAACTGAGTGATTCTGTATATCGGTCTGGAGTAGTGCTACTGGGCTAAACCCGGCTCCAGCCAGGGGACGCCCCGCAGGAAATCCTGTGACTACCGCATCAGTATACCCACAATCCTATAATCGCTACACGCTGCAGTGGGATACAACTGATTGATAATAACCCTATTCACTTACTTACCTGAGACTTAAGGATAGAACAGCCTTCTTATTGCAGGTAGACTTGTGGGACTCGGAGTATTGGGTGATCACCTAACGGGAATAAAAAGCGCTTGTTAATTTTATGGTAAATACCTTGGTAGAAATAGATAGAGTTAAGATATTATTGCGCAATAATAGAGTGGCAATATCCGTGATATATTTATTTAACGTTTACAGTAAATGAAATACCTTGATCTAAAGTAATTGCAGCATCTGTTCATAGGAACCCCGGTTATTGCCACTAAGCATTTGTATTAATTGCATAATTCTGTTTCAGTAAATACGGTAAGGTGTTATGTTTGTTTAATTGAGGGAAACGTGACAGAAGGAGAGTCGCAGAGAAGGAATGCATGTTCCGGTTTAATAAAAACAATTTGTGTATTGTATTGCTTATCTAATGTGAAGACGTGTTACTGTGCATAGCTATTGTTCCGAAACAGTACTTGATAATCTGTAAACCCTATATTTATTGCTTGGAAATGTTGGAATAAATTCCTTTAAACTCTCTCGTGATTCTCTGTGAAGAAGCTTTCACCTGTAAATAAAAATAGTACTTACCTCTGAGTTCATCCAAGTCGGCATCCAGGAAGAAGTGGGACCTGTAAGTACCTGAAGTTTACATTTGGCGTCACACGAACAGGATCCGACCGGGAAAATGGCGGACGAAGAAACAAAGAGAGAAAAGGCAGCAGGAAGCCAAGGACAGCAGGAACCACCGGTGGTGGCTAGCTCCTCATCAGATCCTATACCTGGCCCAGTCGGGGCTGGCCCTCTGGCGGACCCTGCGCTTGGTCAAGGGGGTGCCACGGGTGGAAGTACAGTTACCATGCCATACTACTTTGGAACCCCTTGGTTACCCACCTATTCCGGAGAAAGTCCAAGAAAGGAGACTGCTACATTCACGGATTTTAGGAACAAGATGAGATCCATACTTAAAATTTACACACTGACAACACAACAACACGTAGAGATTGTGATGGGACAACTGAAAGGGGAGGCTTTACGGGAAGTGTTGTCTTGGCCAGAAACCGAGAAAGAAACCGCGGAGCACGTGTTCAAGAGGTTATCGACCACGTTCGAGATCACGCCCTTATCTGAACTAAAGTCCAGGTTCTACGCGAGAAGACAAAAGCCCACGGAGAGCTTACGGGATTTCGCCTTAGGTGTACTAGAGGCCTACCAGGATATTAATGCCGTCAGTAGCACAGAGATCTTAGACGTGGACAATACGCTGATCAGCCGCCTCATTGAAGGAGTTCATTGTGGCAATATCAAATCTCAGTTGAAACTGTTACGACTGCAGAAGGTGGGAGTCTCCTTCTTAGATTTCAAGGAAGAGGCCATCAAGTTGATTGGAACAATACCAAAAGCAGACTTGTCCTTCCCCGAACTCCCTGGCTACCAGGAAAGGGTTGCAGGCGAGGAGGACGCGCACCTAGAATCGACTGGGCGTGCCCGAAGAATGCCCCCAGCTGCTCAGTATGGGCAAGTCCCCGCCCCTGATCTACGAGGACAGCTGGAAGAATTATCCTCTGAGATGGCCCACATGAGGAGGGATATGCAGAGACTGGCCAATAAAGGGTCCTCAGGGAGAACTGAGGGTAATTGGCGCTCCGGGCCCAGACGACCCCGAAATGAGTGGCAGGGCAATGGCCAAGGCCAGGGAAGACGAGCTTCTGACCAGTTCGACTCGCAGGGCAGACCGATCTGTCGGAGATGTGGCCGGGCGGGACACGTCGAAAGGTTTTGCAGGGAAGAGGAGAGTTTAAACGTGCCAACCCCGAGGATGGAGGCCGACCCTCGGGGCCCACCCCTTCAATAGGCCACAAACCCCAGGGCTGGTGTGAACAGTATATTGGACCCTGCCCCACCATATCAGTCAAAATTGGGGGCATACCGTTTTCCGCTACACTCGATACCGGCTCTCAGGTATCCACCATTCAGAGTGAGACGTATCGACATTTCTGGGGCCTAGACCACCCTGCACCACCACCTCCAACCTGGCTGAGACTGTTGGCAGGGAATGGCCTTGACATCACATGTACTGGCTACTGTGAATTTGAATTTCAAGTAAGACCAGCCGTTCTCTCCAAGCAGGGGTTCATCATTATGGACGTCGCCGATCCCACCGTCCCAGACGTCATCATCGGCATGAACATTTTGGCGCATTGCCCAGAGGCCCTTATTGAAGCTTTAACTTTTAGAGTCCGACAAGTACCACAACCATTAAAGCCACCCCTACAGAGAGTGATCAGAGTCCTCCAGGCGCAGCGCAGCTTTTTGAATGCAGAAGGAAATGTGGGAAAAGTCAAGACCACCGATCCAAAAGCTATACTTCTCAGGCCAAATTCCGAGACTGTTATTTGGGGCAAAGCCAGGTGTGGTCCCTCGGGAAGACCCTATGATGCTATTGTGGAACCCTGTGCTGTGCCCAGTCGAACGGATATCATCATCGCTAGGGCTCTGGTGACGGTGACAGATGGCCGAGTCCCCGTGCGGATTCTGAATCCCCACGATTACATCGTAAGACTTCATCGGAATTATACCCTTGCCCAATTATCCTGGGTTGACTTTCCGGACATCTACGACTCCGTAACCTTGAACCTGATGCAGGCCGAAGAAGATGCAGCCACCAGAGTAGCAGAACAACCGTGGTGGAAGGAAATTCATATAGGGGAGGAACGGACCCCTGAGGAACTCAAGGAAGGCATACTGAGAGTCATCAAGGAAAATGCAGCCACTTTCAGCAAGCATTCCGCCGACTTCGGGAAAGTGGAAACGGTTCGGCATCATATACCCACCGGGGATGCTGCTCCCATTAAAGAGAGATATCGCCCCATTGCACCCGCTCTGTACCAACCCGTTCGGAAGTTATTGGAGGAGATGAAGGCCTCAGGGGTGGTGCACGAGAGCCACAGCCCGTGGGCGGCACCGATCGTGATTGTAAAAAAGAAAGATGGAAATCTGCGTTTTTGTATAGATTATCGTAAACTTAATCAAGTAACACACAAAGACGCTTACCCATTGCCGCGCATCGAAGAGTCGCTTACCGCCTTGAAAGCCGCCACATACTTTTCCACACTTGATCTCACGTCTGGATACTGGCAGATCCAGATGGCTGAGGAGGACAGAGAAAAAACGGCATTCACCACGCCTATGGGACTCTATGAGTTCGATCGCATGCCCTTTGGGTTATGCAATGCCCCCGGAACATTCCAAAGAGCAATGGAACATTGTCTAGGCTACAGAAACTTTGATATGGTATTACTCTATCTGGACGATATCATAATCTTTTCTGAAACATATCATGAACATTTAGCCCACCTAGACGAAGTTTTCAAACGCCTGGCCGAGTACGGATTGAAAGTCAAACCTGCAAAATGCCATCTGTTAAAAGAAAGTGTCAAATATTTGGGGCATGTCGTTAGTGCCGCTGGCGTGGTTCCCGACCCAGAAAAGATTGAAGCTATCAGAAATTGGCCCGTGCCTACCAATGTAAGGGAGGTACGAAGCTTCCTCGGATTTGTGGGGTATTACCGCCGATTCGTACAAAACTTTGCTCAGGTGGTAAACCCCATTCATGAACTGTTACGTGGAATCGACAAGAAACATACCAGTAAACATCTGGCCATCCAGTGGACCGAGCGGCAACAGAAGGCGTTCGAAGCATTAAAGGAGCTCATGACTAACACGCCCGTGTTGGCATATCCAGACTTTAATCAGCCCTTTATCCTGTACACGGATGCAAGCTATTTGGGGTTAGGAGCGATTCTGTCCCAGCGACAACATGGCCAGGAGCGCATCATTGCCTGTGCCAGCCGAAGCCTAAAAAAAACAGAAAGAAACGACGCTAATTACAGCGCTTTCAAACTAGAGTTACTGGCATTGGTGTGGGCCGTGACGGAGAAATTTAAGAACTATTTGTTTTCCACCCCCTTCGTGGCCTATACCGATAATAATCCCGTCGCTCACCTCTCCACCGCACAATTGGGAGCGTTAGAGCAACGGTGGTATTCGAGGCTGGCTAACTATAACTTTACCATTAAATATCGGAGTGGAAAAAGTAACAACAATGCCGACGCTCTATCACGGATGCCTTTGGGGGCGAGCTTGGAGGAAAAGGAGGAGGACGTGTGGGAGGACCTGGAGATGCCGGCCTTCTATACGCTGCTCGCCTACGAACGTAAGCCACGGTCTCGGCCCCAACTGATCTGTACTAGCAACGAGATCACCCTCGATGATGCCGATGCAGAGGCCAAATGGAAACGGGTACAGCAAGACAGCCCAGTGTTCCAGGAGTTGCAACTACAGTTGGCCTCTAGACGAGGTTGGACTAAAGAGGAACGGCAAAGGGTGGAACCCGAGTTAGTCCAGTTGTGGAGACAACGAGATAAAATTCGTCTCCGAAGGGGACTCGTAATCCGATCCACCATTAACCCTAAAACTCACCTGCCCCAGGCCCAGATCCTCATTCCTCGCCGGCAGCGAGAGGAAGTTCTTCGAGCATACCATGATGGCTCTGGACATTTTAGCCCTGACAAAATGGAAGCCATTATTCGTCAACGGTTCTATTGGGTGGGCATGAGGCGAGATGTAGAGGAGTGGTGCCAGTGATGTTCTACCTGCGCAAGGAAAAAAACACCCGTCCGGGACACAAAGGGCTCCTTTACACCCCATTCTCAGTCATCAACCCTTGGAGCTCATCTCAATTGACCATGTGAAACTTGAGCCTAGTCCCAGTGGGTACCAATATGCGATCACTATAATCGACCACTTCTCCAAGTATGCCGTAGCCCTACCCGTTAAAAACCTGTCGGCCAGTACCACGGCCGAAATTGTATGGAGAGCGTTTGTGCGACCCTATGGATACCCCAAAAGGATCCTAACAGATCAGGGACCAGCATTTGAGTCCAAACTCTTCCAGGAGCTATGCCGGCTATATGGATGTACAAAAATACGCACTACAGCCTATCACCCGCAGGGAAATGGGACCTGCGAGAGAATGAATCGCTCTCTCATCAACATCTTAAGGACAATACCTGAGCCCGAAAGAAAGAATTGGCCCGTTCTGCTACCCGAAATCACATTTATCTACAACAACACGGAGCACAGCACCACCGGTTTCACTCCGTATTATTTGCTTTTCGGAAGAGAGGGGAGGTTACCCGCAGATCTCGAACTAAATGTCCCTTCTGAGTTCAGTCCAGAGAGACTGCCCCCCAGTGACTGGGTACAAGAACATCAGAAGAGGTTACAGGCCGCATACAATCTCGTGGAACAGTCGACTAAACGATCTCAACATCGGCAGACCCAAGGTTATAACGAAACTGCTAAAGCCGAACCGCTACACGTGGGAGATTTGGTCTGGAAAAGAGATAATCGGCGTCATAGCAAGTTGGATCCCTTCTGGGAGGAAACCCCGTACCGAGTGATAGACACTTTAAAAAGCGACATCGATGTCTATCAGGTGCTCAAAGAAGGTGCAACTACGGCTACTAACGTCCATCGAAATCAACTCAAGAGGTGTTATCAATCCGAAACTGATGAAAGAAAAGTCCAGCGGACAAGTGAAAACCCGAATTCGACAGAGGAGATGGATGACCAGCGATTCTTTCAGGAGATGTTGCAGATGTTCTGGCCCATCTACGGAAGCCGGGTTGTTAATTCCCCTGATGTTAACCCAAACCCTGTAATTGAAACCGCTTATGTACATCCCAGTAGGGAAATTGTTGATCCCCTGGGTGAGTCCGCTGTCCTGTCCTCCGGACCCGAGGCGGATCAAATAGAGGGCGCGGGGGATCGGACAGCTGACGAGCCTGTTGGATTGAGAAGGTCCACCAGGACCACGAGGGGGGTTCCACCCCGTCGATACGATGATTAATTGCATACATTGTAACATGTTATGTAGCCATTAAAAATATTGTGATTCTTGTGGTGCGAACAAGAGTGCTGGAGGACCAGCAAGCTTCAGCGGGGGAATGTGTAATACCCATGTGCCATTTATATAGTATTTATTGGCATAAGGAGGTCGTATGTTGGATGCCTCGTCGGGGATATTGAAAGATTAGTGTTTAATACTATCCCCATAGGGGACATTAAGGGTTATGCAGTTTATATCTGCTGTGCCTTCACCGAAGGTGATAGAAACTTTCATAGAAAGCAAGAAGGGCTGACTTTATTTAACATATACTGAATTCCCCCCGGAGAGGAATTGGACTGAGCCACCTTTAAGAAAAACAGCACAGGACCTCTCCATGTGTCCCGTTTGAAGGGACACTTAAATTGGTGACAGTTGGCAACCAATGAACATACTAATAAAGATATACAGCTCGCGCAGTGAGCGGGCAAGTGGGTCCAGCGCGAGGAGTAATTTATAAAAGTCTCCCCCAGCAACGGCTGTGGCGCAGTTTCCCTCAGGAGTTAAGTCCAGGCAGAGCTACGCAGCATAGGCGCGGACAGCAGTGCTGTGGAAGGTGGCAACGCTTACCGGAGGGATCAGAAGTCAAAGGAGAGGCTGGTGTGCGGCATCGGCGGAGTGTAAACCCGGTGCTGACAGACGGGGAAGCTCCGGCAGCGTCCTCCGTGGACCCCGCACTTAGCTTCCTGGAGGTGGGCAGTTCACGTCCGGAAGGCCGCGTCAGCAAGGGGCGGTGATTGACAGGCCAAAGACGGGAGTGAACAGCGTCATCCCTGAGGCGGTGATTGACAGGCCAGAGGTGGAGATCCACGGGAAGGTGGTGAGTGAATGAAACGCTGCACCCACACGCCCCTATAGGGAGGAGCCACTGCGTAGGAGTGCAGACAGCTCAGCTGATACATTAGGGACAGCGCAGTGTACTGTTAAATAAAACCAAGGACGACACATAAGTTGCCTGCTAGTCTGCATCCAGGGGTAACATCTACAGCCAGTGTAATCAGTTACAAACACACCAAAGCTGCAGGTCAGATCATTACCTCCCTGGTGCCACACAGATTGGAGCCATTAAATAGGAATGTTAAACCCGGCTCGGCAGCCAGGGGACACATTCCTGAGGTGATCTCATACAGAGAGCCTCCGTATCGCAGAACATAGTTCCAGCGGAGTTAACGTGGAGAAAAGGATAGCCAAACCCGGCTAATTTGGCCTGGGGAAGCTAGGCAGGAAAAGCTAGAAAATATATGATATTGGTGCAGGAAAGGGCTCGTCAGGCAGAAGCCTACCAATATTACAGGCTAGGAGCCAGCAACGAACCGGCCACAGCATCTAAAAGAATAGAGCGGCGTTTGTCACCTGTTTCACCTGCTATAGACAGACTGCATGCAAAGTAGCCCGTGGCTAGTGGAACCCTATATTCAGGTGGACAGTGGTACAGGGAGGAACTGAGTGATTCTGTATATCGGTCTGGAGTAGTGCTACTGGGCTAAACCCGGCTCCAGCCAGGGGACGCCCCGCAGGAAATCCTGTGACTACCGCATCAGTATACCCACAATCCTATAATCGCTACACGCTGCAGTGGGATACAACTGATTGATAATAACCCTATTCACTTACTTACCTGAGACTTAAGGATAGAACAGTACAACAGAAGTTTTGGATTGACAGTACAGTATATGGCGCTATGCAGCCCTGATGTTCCCAGTCTCTTTAAGTGTCACCCACACTTACAGAAACATGTGTACAAGAAAAAAGTAGAAACTGGTATACAATACGGCGCAACAGGAAAAGTGCTTGAATATATGATGGAGTATGGTCCTCCTTATCTTGACATATGGTTCCACTTTAGTTCGGTGTCCACTTCAAGTTGATTGGTACTCGTGATGAAGAAATAAAGTAAAAAAAGTGAAAAAAAGAAAAAAATTACTTCTTTGTGTCCTTGATATTGTAATTATTAATATGTTGGAAAGGTGATTTTTTATGGTAAGCGTACCAAACTCACGTTAAGGTAAGTTGGTGTGAAGCACATCAAGGTTTCTTTAGTGTTATATCTTGTATTTTCTTAAAGTGAATGTGACTCTTTCAATGGACTCCGAAGAGAAGAGAAAGAGAAAAAATGCGGTTTGTGTAGAGGTGACGTGGATAACGTGTAGAAAATAATTTGTGAGGAGCTAACTTAGCGTACCTCACTCACCAAGAGTGAAGACAGTATACATATATAAAGGTTTCTTTTTAAATTTGAAATGTGGGCGTACCCCAACTCACAGGAATGTAGATGGCGTCAATCTCATAAAGGTATCTTTCCTTGTTCTTTTCCTTATATATGTTGTCGTGGTTTATTCCCAATTTGTCTCGGAGAAAAACCAGATGTACCATATATCAGAATGTATACCAATGTTTTTGACACAGAAAAGTGGGGGTGATGAAGACAATATATAGAGAATATTGTTTTTAATCTTGTACTGTTTTTACACCTGATGGTGTTTTTTGGTTTTTATTTTTTTGGACTTATTGTTTTGCTGCTCGACACCCGTGGTGGGTCTCAGTTGGTTTTATGGATATCTTGGAATAAAAGTCTTTTTTACCTTTTCAATACCTGGTTGATCTTGGAGAAATACTGTACATAAGAATAAGGCGTTTCTTCCTGTACACCACCATTTGAAAGAAACCGTTATAGGCTTCGTGCCGCCACCTAAAGTGGTGAGTAAGGTACGCCATGAGCATATGGTTTACCCTATATCGAACCCATATGTAAAGGAGATATCTACATATAGGATATACGCTTTGTCTTGCATGTATCTGGGAGGAAATTTGATGAAAATTCTGTGAGGTTCCAAATCTCTGAAAATATTAAAGAAACCTTTATGAGTGGACTACCCGACACACAAGTGTGAGTTGGGGTACGCCCACCTTCCTCTTTTTTTACATATATTTTGACCTATTAATTTTGCTTGAGCTTAAAATTGGATAAAGGGTGAGAAACAATATTCTCTATATATTGTCTTCATCACCCCCACTTTTCTGTGTCAAAAACATTGGTATACATTCTGATATATGGTACATCTGGTTTTTCTCCAAGACAAATTGGGAATAAACCACGACAACATATATAAGGAAAAGAACAAGGAAAGATACCTTTATGAGATTGACGCCATCTACATTCCTGTGAGTTGGGGTACGCCCACATTTCAAATTTAAAAAGAAACCTTTATATATGTATACTGTCTTCACTCTTGGTGAGTGAGGTACGCTAAGTTAGCTCCTCACAAATTATTTTCTACACGTTATCCACGTCACCTCTACACAAACCGCATTTTTTCTCTTTCTCTTCTCTTCGGAGTCCATTGAAAGAGTCACATTCACTTTAAGAAAATACAAGATATAACACTAAAGAAACCTTGATGTGCTTCACACCAACTTACCTTAACGTGAGTTTGGTACGCTTACCATAAAAAATCACCTTTCCAACATATTAATAATTACAATATCAAGGACACAAAGAAGTAATTTTTTTCTTTTTTTCACTTTTTTTACTTTATTTCTTCATCACGAGTACCAATCAACTTGAAGTGGACACCGAACTAAAGTGGAACCATATGTCAAGATAAGGAGGACCATACTCCATCATATATTCAAGCACTTTTCCTGTTGCGCCGTATTGTATACCAGTTTCTACTTTTTTCTTGTACTTAAGGATAGAACAGCCTTCTTATTGCAGGTAGACTTGTGGGACTCGGAGTATTGGGTGATCACCTAACGGGAATAAAAAGCGCTTGTTAATTTTATGGTAAATACCTTGGTAGAAATAGATAGAGTTAAGATATTATTGCGCAATAATAGAGTGGCAATATCCGTGATATATTTATTTAACGTTTACAGTAAATGAAATACCTTGATCTAAAGTAATTGCAGCATCTGTTCATAGGAACCCCGGTTATTGCCACTAAGCATTTGTATTAATTGCATAATTCTGTTTCAGTAAATACGGTAAGGTGTTATGTTTGTTTAATTGAGGGAAACGTGACAGAAGGAGAGTCGCAGAGAAGGAATGCATGTTCCGGTTTAATAAAAACAATTTGTGTATTGTATTGCTTATCTAATGTGAAGACGTGTTACTGTGCATAGCTATTGTTCCGAAACAGTACTTGATAATCTGTAAACCCTATATTTATTGCTTGGAAATGTTGGAATAAATTCCTTTAAACTCTCTCGTGATTCTCTGTGAAGAAGCTTTCACCTGTAAATAAAAATAGTACTTACCTCTGAGTTCATCCAAGTCGGCATCCAGGAAGAAGTGGGACCTGTAAGTACCTGAAGTTTACATTTGTAACACGTAACATACACATGGTCACACACAAACTTTTGGGAAATTTACTAAGATGTGTATTGTACTTCACATGTGATGTTGCTATGGGCAACCAATCAGATCCTGTCTACTATTTTCTAGAGGGTGCTAAATAAATAAGTAGATTCTGATTGGTTGCCCATAGCAATATCACATGTGAAGTAGAATACACATCTCAGTAAATTTCCCCCACTCCTTTTTCCACTTCATTGTGGTTTCTAGATTGTCTTGCATGTTTTTATATTTATTTATTTTGCACATTTCACATTTTTTTCCCATTTCGGGATTCCTCCAACATTATTAAAAGCTCATGTGTTTTATGTACAGTTTACATAGTATTGTATAAATCTGCAACAACTCACTAATCGGAACTGAAGGAGCACTGATACCACCTAGTGGATAATTACTTTTATACTATTTATATTCTACTAGGTGATTCATTGCACCCTACGGGCGCTCTTCACACCGTCGTAAGGGGCTGCGACCCCTTAATTTGTGAACGTTTGTATTGTGAGAAATATGGTTAGAATTGTATGAAAGATGGCCTGTATTGCAAGGAGTATCAGCGAAGAACGGGAACGGGGGCACGGCGAATCAAGGGAGGGGGTGCGGTGGTGCCGTGAATAGCGGGGGTGCCACGAATCGCAGAAGGGGGGGTCGCGTGGGGCCTCAAATCGAGGGGGGGTGCCGTGAATAGCGGGAGGGGGGCCGCAAATCGCGGGAGGGGGCTTGGTTCCGCAAATCACGGGAGGGCGCCGTGAATCGCTGGAGGGGAGGTCGTGCGAATCGCGGGAGGTCGCGGGGGTCCCATGAATCGCAGGAGGGGGGGTCGGGGGGTCCTGTGAATGGGGGGAGGGGGGTCACGGGGGGTGCCGCGAATCGCGGGAGGGGGGTCGTGGGTGTCCGGGGGGGGGGGGGGGGGTTGCTGGCAGAGGGGAGGGGGGGTGGATGGTGGCTGTGGAGTAATGGTGGATGGTGGGAGTGTACTGTAGCCTTGGCTGGGCGGGGGGAGGTGATGTCAAGGGGGTGAGATGTGTAGAACGTTATACACATAGAACACTTTTCCCTAGGGGGGGGGGTTTGTGTATCCTGCTGGGCGGGAACGTTAGCTACACAGGGGATGAGTGACAGATCTGGCTAAATATATAAGATAGTAGAACGTGACTTTTTTTGTTGTAACAATGAATTATCATTGTTCTTTATTTCACATCTGCTCACAATTTAAGTAATGATCACTCTTATATTAGAAATAATGTTTTTATGTCGTTTTGAATTTATAGAACTTTATGGAGTGCTCCCCCGCAGCCAATCAGTCCACTGCACCTGTGACATTACATTTCTGGATCCACCACAGTTCAAGTCGGGTCCCGGACGGAGGACAGACAGGAAGCGGGTGAGGGGAGGGGGGGTGGATGGTGGCTGTGGAGTAATGGTGGATGGTGGGCGTGTACTGTAGCCTTGGCTGGGCGGGGGGAGGTGATGTCAAGGGGGTGAGATGTGTAGAACGTTATACACATAGAACACTTTTCCCTAGGGGGGGCGGGTTTGTGTATCCTGCTGGGCGGGAACGTTAGCTACACAGGGGATGAGTGACAGATCTGGCTAAATATATAAGATAGTAGAACGTGACTTTTTTTGTTGTAACAATGAATTATCATTGTTCTTTATTTCACATCTGCTCACAATTTAAGTAATGATCACTCTTATATTAGAAATAATGTTTTTATGTCGTTTTGAATTTATAGAACTTTATGGAGTGCTCCCCCGCAGCCAATCAGTCCACTGCACCTGTGACATTACATTTCTGGATCCACCACAGTTCAAGTCGGGTCCCGGACGGAGGACAGACAGGAAGCGGGTGAGTCCTAATTGTCACGTGTGTAACCAATGCAGAAAACATAATGTATTTAACAGTGTTTTATCTAGCACTAAATAATAATTATAAAATAGTAATAATAATAATAATAATTAATAATAAAAAAATAATAATAACAAAATAATTTTCAAAGTAATAATAATAATAATAATAATAACATTTATGATGAAGATATTAATAATAATAATCCAAATTCTAACAATTATGAAAAATAATAAAAAATGATAGTATAATAAATAATAATAATAATAACAACAATGATAACAGTAAAACTGTGCAGTAAAAGTGACATTAATGCAAGCAGACAAGCAGTAAAGGAATAGTGTATGAACCCTCGCCCCTGCCTCAGTGCAGCTGGCGGCGGGCAATGTGTTAAAGCGCATGCGCTGCCGCCGCTGGAGGGAATTCCCGTACGTACTACCGTAGTATTGTAGGAGAAAGAGGGCACGCCCAGAGGCATGCCGGGTATTGTAGTCTACTAGTCTTCCCCTCGGGGCACTCTCTGCGCACTGACGGACTACATTTCCCGGCAGGCATCGCGGCCCCTAGAACGTGTGGTCAGCGCTGAATGGCTGGGCTGCTCTGAAGGATGTGTGAGTGCAAAAATCCTACATGTAAGTGACTGCTGGTCATCTGACCGGCACTCCACATCATCATTACCCTACATATAAATATCTAATATACAGGCACCCATCACCTGCTGCACACAGCACAAGGTACATGTCACTTATTATACATAGTTTTATATGCATGCATCCCTCCCATCTGTCACGGGAGGAAAGTAATGCACATTCACAGTCATTATTATAATATTGCTTTGCATTATTGCATATGTGGTTGTGTGCCTATATAGATAGATAGATAGATAGATAGATAGATAGCTAGATATACTATATAGTTGCCTACCCTCCTGCATAGTGCATTCTGCAGGAGACTCCCTGACATATCAGCAATCTCCCTCCCTCAGTAGTCTAGCAATCTCCCTCATGTCACATAGCCCACATTACACTATTACCATAGTTACCTCCCCTCCTGCATTCTGTAGGAGACTCCCTGATATACCGTAGCAGCAATCTCCCTCTCTCCCTCATTAGTCTAGCAATCTCCCTCATGTCACCTAGCCCACATTACACTGTTACATCATAGTTACTTCCCTCCTGCATTTTGCAGGAGACTCCCTGACATAGCAGCAATCTCCCTCTCTCCCTCATTAGTCTAACAATCTCCCTCATTTCACCTAGCCCACATTACACTGTTACATAATAGTTACCTCCCCTCCTGCATTCTGCAGGAGACTCCCTGACATAGCAGCAATCTCCCTCTCTCCCTCATTGGTCTAGCTATCTCCCTCATGTCACCTAGCCCACATTACATGGTTACATCATAGTTACCTCCCCTCCTGCATTCTGCAGGAGACTCCATGATATAGCAGCAATCTCCCTCTCTCCCTCATTAGTCTAGCAATCTTTCTCATGCCACCTAGCCCACATTACAGTTACATCATAGTTACCTCCCCTCCTGCTTTCTGCAGGAGACTCCCTGACATAGCAGCAATCTCCCTCATTAGTCTAACAATCTCCCTCATTTCACCTAGCCCACATTACACTGTTACATCATAGTTACCTCCCCTCCTGCATTCTGCAGGAGACTCCCTGACATAGCAGCAATCTCCCTCTCTCCCTCATTGGTTTAGCAATCTCCCTCATGTCACCTAGCCCACATTACATGGTTACATCATAGTTACCTCCCCTCCTGCATTCTGCAGGAGACTCCCTGACATAGCAGCAATCTCCCTCTCTCCCTCATTAGTCTAGCAATCTCCCTCATGTCACCTAGCCCACATTACACTGTTACATGTTTGGGGGAAAAGAAATTAGGGTACTTGTTTAGTTTCATGGTGGCAGCATGGCCGCGCGCTGTTTCCAGGTCTCTGCCCCCTCGCTGCGCTCGCCGCACTATCTAAAATCAGCTCCATGCCAATGTGGATAGTGGGGGTATGAACTATCCACGTCCATGTAGTTTATTTTACAAAGTGTGGAGAGCGCAACCCAGAAGTAGCGCGGCCATGCTGCCGACATGAAACGAAACAAGTACCAAAATGAGAGATAGATACATTTACATTGAATCATCAGCACCATTTCCCAGCACATTACCAAGTATAGTATCTCTTACTAACTGCTGTGGGGCTCATCTACATTTGTATACAAATAATTGTAAAAGATTCCTCTCAGATGTAGCGGTACACACCCACGCTTCTAGGTGCCACGTTCACAATCTCCTTTCTCTCCATATATGGAAGTAGACACGCCCTTAATGGGGCGCTGTGCAAAATTATATTTCCAACTATAATCTCCCTGAAACTAGTTTTCAAAAGTAGGCAAGCATGATATATATATATATATATATATACATTTATTTTTATGGTAAATAAATTGAATTTTCTTGAAAAACTTGTCCTAAACAATAAACCCCACATGTATTCCTCCCCCCCCCCCCCCACCCCCCCTCTAGTCTCTACCATCCCTCTGTCCACCCAAAATGTCCACTTTCTGGATCAATATTTGCTATAGACACTCTCTGTCCAGTATTCTAGAAAAGGTGTCTGCTGGGCTCTTCTGCCACATTGGAGTTGATGCGGTTGGGCCAAGCTCTTGGTCCCGCCACATTTAGCAGCGGCGGCTGCCATGTTTCTGCTGCTCAGGAATCTTGTATACACGGGTTACATTGGGAGAGCTTGCGGCTTTTATTTCCCACCGCCGGGCTGGGTAATAATCATGAAGAAGGCATTCCAATGCAGGCCGCACGTGGCAGAGTTTGCACTGGCCACAAATATATGTTTTTATCTGCAAAAATATCAAGCGATATGTGCAGAAAATGATTGTGGGACTTTACAGCACGGAAATGGCGGCTTATTGACTGTACCGCTGCTAATATTCATGCTCACTATATAATTTTGTTGTATTTTCCCAGCTGTGGGGTCTTAGCTTACAGACGTGGGCGCTGGCTGAGTCGTGGACGCCTACAACAAGATGGTGATTGGCGACCAATGCCGCCCGCTCCTCCTCGTTCTCCTAGCGCTGGCACTGGCTGAACAGACAGAATACACAGAGAGTGATGGTGGCTGGTACGTATAAGTCACATATCCGCTGCATAGTAGGGATGGCCATCGTTGCCTTTGCCATCGATGGTAAAAATGCAACAGACAATCGATAGTGTATTTCTATTCAATGGATGACCATCGATGATTTTACATATCGATGGTCATCCATTATCTTTGATTGATTGGCCTGTGGGCCAATCAAAATGTGGGGGCGGGGCTTCACCGGTGTCGGGGCGGAGTTAAGCTCTGTGTCCCGGCTCCTTACTGAAAAAGCAAAAACTAAACTATTCGTTTAAGCTTGACATCGATGGTGGGATACCATCTGGTTCTCCCACATCGGTGGCAAAACTATTCAACATCGGCCATGAACCATCGATGATTTCTAATCATGGATGGTCGATGGCCATCCCTACTGCATAGCAAGTAGGTAAATGCCAAATCCTCTCGTCCTCAGATAAAAGTAAGCTTGGATTTACTTTTATCCTGCAGGGTGATGGCCAAAATGGGGGCGGGCATTGACTTGTGATGTCATCTGCCCGCCCCAAACAAGCAGGTGTCCGACCAACGTTTCCATGGGCGCATCCATCGTTTTTGTCGGTGCTCCCATAAACACTAGGCGAGCCCCAGCGACCGCCTCCTGCCTGTCCATCATTTTGCAAACGCCCCGGCGAGTGTAAAACTCGCTAAAGGCATTCGCTTTGGGGGGGTGTGCACATGCGCATTCCCCCACCATCCAAAACAGGGCCGAATTCACCTCTTTATCTCTCTCCATCAATTAGTAAATAGACCCATCAGGGTTCTATCTTCGACTCCTTGGAGACAGATAACGTACCAGCCAATCAGCTCCTAACTGCCATGTTGCACACAATTCCATGGTTGTGATGTCATCCTCCATATAGATCATGATGTCATGCTTTCCGTGATGAATTCCAGTCTTTGTAGGAGAAGGCTACGTAGAACGCAGTCAGAGGAACATAAAACTCGGGGGAGGCTATACGTTGTTTGTTGGTAGTGTTCATTGAAAGTAGAAGTATCAAAACCGCGGCTATATGACATTTGTAAAGTTTTGTGTGTTCCTGTCCGCAGGCAGAGGAACAATTACTCCCCGCTACAGGAAGAAGAGCGTTGCACGGTGGAGAAAAGAGACACCTCCATCACTTACACAGAATTTATTGACCGGTGAGCGAGCGTTTGGCCCCTTTGGCTTTTAATCTCGTTATCATCTTAAATTTAAAATTAAAAAAGGGTGACTGTATTTTTTCTCTCTCTCCATTACAGGTACGCCTATAAGAGACCGGTAATCCTCCAAGGACTCACAGATAATTCGGTAAGTGTCGGCCGCAGATCACTCTCTCCCTGACACGTCCGTTACCGTGTGCTCTAACGACTTCCCGCCACCGTCTCATTGCCTCCCGCCGTCAGGTGTTCCAGTCCCTGTGCCGTAAGGAGAACCTGCTGGACGCGTACGGCGATCGCCACGTCCGTCTGAGTACGGCAAACACGTACTCCTATGAGAAGGGTGAGTCTCTACTCAATATCACACCTGCAATACCCATTTTATAATCGGTGATGGTTCCGCCAGAGCGGCTCAATTGCCTCCTCTTTCCTGATATACATCTGCAAGAAGTTCATTGATCATATTATTCCGGTATGCCGTCATTAGGTTGACAGTGTCTACATTGATAATCAATTGGTCGACAGGCAAAAAGCAGCCTTGTAAAAAACTGTTGACATGCATTAGGTCGATATAGTCAAAATGTCAACATAAGCAAACTGTTGACATGAAAAATAATAACATGGATTAAGATCAAAATTAGTTTTTAACCGACTTGTTTATAGTTTACCATCCCTGTGGGCATAGTGGGAGAGTGTGCCAAGCCCGCATCCTGGTGATCGCAGCAGACGTGCAGTGTCCATGACTACCTATGTCTACAAAAAAAACTTTATTTTTTCCATGATCACTATTTGCTTGTGTCGACCGAATGCATTTCAACCTTTTTCATGTGTCCACCTTTTGCCTGTCGACCAATAGTCAATAGGTCGACCTTAGGCTTGTCAACATAATGATCCACATCCATTATTCCTTCCGAAAGCCGTACAGCAGCTGTAAATAGATTCCTGATCCTGGCTTTTGTGATCCGCTGCTGTGTGCATAGACGCAGCATCGGACCGTCTGCGAGAACATCGGACTAACCCTCAGATTACCTGGACAGGTATGGATCATTGGGTGGACAGCATGTAGGTCGAATGACTCAAGGTCGACATGACAGAAGGTTGACATTGGTTAGGTCGACAGGGTCATTAGTTTGACACAAGCATTAGGTCGACATGAGGTTTCTCACCTTTTTTTGTCCCAAACATCGAATAGCAGCGCTGCAGGAAATGCTGCGTGGTCCTGCTGTACTGATTATATTTGGTTGAATATGCTGCTCCAACTCCTGATGACAGAAACATTGAGTATTCTATATGATGTTTTTTATGCACGTTTCATTAAATGCACAGCTGGTTTTTATATTGCAAAATAACTGGAGAGTGCTTCCTATTTTTCTCTCCGTATATATGTAAGTGTGTGTGTGTTTGTGTTTATATATTTTTTTCTTTACTTAAGGTGCATAGACCTTGTTACATTGGCCTTTAAACTATAAACATTTCCATATACCTAAAACCTATTTTTCTTGTCTGATTTGCAGTGGATGTCCCCTTCAGAGAATATTTAGATCACTTCCTCAGACCCCAGGACCTGAACTCATTGGGCTGTGGTAAGTTGTGCTATATCCTAGACACACTCCACTTTACATGGAAACCCACAGTTTTTGCATTGTTTTCCCAAGCGTGGAGTGAGCAGAACCATTTCTTCGTGGGATACGGTCATTGGGTCTACAGCAAGTTGGTCGACATGGAGATAGGTCGACACAAGCATTAGGTCGACAGTCAAAATGTCGACATGGGATTTTTCACTGTTTTTTGAGCCGACATGTGCCAACAGGCAGTATTTCATGCCCTACCATCCACTAGGGCGTGGGGAGAATAAAATAGCGAGCGAAGCGGCGCACTGGAAACTGTGTCCATGTTGACTGTGTCGACATTCGGGTAAAAAAACTGTGAAAAACCCCATGTCGACCTTTTGACTGTCAACCTAATGCTTGTGTCGACCTGTTGACCTTAACCCATGTCGACCAAACGGTGTCAGCCTAATGCTTGTCGACGACTTGTTGTAGACCGAAGGATCCCAACCCTTCTTTGCATACAATGCAAACACTAGGAGAAGATGCGCGTTCAGATAGGGACCACACATTGCCAACGGAGATCAGGGGAACGCCTACGGCTGATTAAACAAGATAAGAGGAGCGGCTACATTGTACTCATGCCATGACATCATAATGACAGGCACGCAACTCGTTGTGAAGGTTAAATGGACAATGGAGAGAATATCTGAGCCATTTCCAACATTATTATTATTATTATTATAATTTTATTTATAAGGCGCCACAAGTGTTTCGCAGCGCCGTACAAAGGAACAATACAGGGAGACAAAAACTTGGCATAACATTGAATAAATAACAAAAATGAGTAACTTGTATAACACTTTACTGTGCAAACACAACTTGGCTCTTGGCCTGTATTAGCTTTCACAGTGAATGTCATTATTCTGCTTACATTGTAGTTACCTGTATAGCAGGACCATCTATGGTAGGTCTATGAGGGCTTTCCAACTGGTGACCACCGAATACTATAACAAGTGGACCTAGTATACCTGTATGTGAGCAAGGGTGGTTCTTACTCACTTTATACGGCCCCGCATTGTGCAGATCTCCTTATCTAACAGCTTAGATGGCCCAGCATTGTGCAGATCTCCTTATCTAACAGCTTATATGGGCCCGCATGGTGCAGATCTCCTTATCTAACCACTTATACAGCCCGCATTGTGCAGATCTCCTTATCTAACAGCTTATACGGCCCCCCATTGTGCAGATCTTCTTATCTAACCATTAATACGGCCCCGCATTGTGCAGATTTCCTTATCTAACAGCTTATACGGCCCGCATTATGTAGATCTCCTTATCTAACAGCTTATACGGCCCCCCATTGTGCAGATCTCCTTATCTAACAGCTTATACTGCGACGCATTATGCAGATAACCTTATCTAACCGCTTATACAGCCCCACATTGTGCAGATCTCCTTATCTAACAGCTTATATGGCCCGCATTATGTAGATCTCCTTATCTAACAGCTTATACGGCCCCCCATTGTGCAGATCTCCTTATCTAACCATTTATACGGCCAACATTGTGCAGATCTCCCTATCTAACCATTTATACGGCCAACATTGTGCAGATCTCCCTATCTAACCATTTATATGGCCCACATTGTGCAGATCTCCTTATCTAATCTTAGCTCCTTATCTAACGGCTCATACAGCCCTGCATTGTGCAGATCTCGTTATCTAACCACTTATACAGGCCCCATTGTGCAGATCTCCTTATCTAACAGCTTATACGCCCCTCATTGTGCAGATCTCCTTATCTAACCATTTATACGGCCCACATTGTGCATATCTCCTTATCTAACCGCTTATACAGCCGGCATTGTTCAGATCTCCTTATCTAACAGATTATACGGCCCGCATTTTGCAGAACTCCAAATCTAATGGGGCCCATACAACTGCGATAAATGGTGACAATGCTCCATTCTGGAGATGATTGTCACTATTAATCTTTAATGTGTGGGCTCCCCCTTCTTGCAATCCAAATCAATAATTGATCAGGATCGCTGAATCAGATTTTTAAACATGTTTAAAATCTGGTTTTATCGGTGGTTCATCTTTGTATGTGTGGGCATCCTAACTTCTTGAATCTTCCTGCACTGATTTCTAGCACTTATTAATTCAAATTGTTACCTGGGAACGGTAAAGTGTACCAAGCTGCAGCGAGGCTCCAGGCCCAAAGCATAGCCATGCCAGGGGACGCAATACACTAATTAGGGGTTTGTTCCTCTCCTATGACCCATGACGTCTCCCCCTCTTTACCTGCAGATACTCTGTATTTCTTTGGTGACAACAACTTCACGGAGTGGGGGTCTCTGTTTCAGAAATACACCCCACCGCCGTTCAAGCTGCCAGGCACTACCGGGGCGTACAGCTTTGGTATAGCGGGTAAGTGGGATGATTCACCACCGTGGTCATACGGACAGAGGGAGCGTTGTCCAAAAGTGACCACTCAGACATATGCGCCTTTTCATTTTGTATATAGCGTTAGAAATCGGACAGCTAGAATGTGATTGGTGGGCAACTATTTCCACAGATGTCCCCGCTGTAGCCTAGGTGACAATGGATGACAGGATGTTCCTCTGTTATACATCTATACTGAGTGTTGCCTCTTTTCTCCAGGTTCGGGAACTGGAGTCCCCTTCCATTGGCACGGGCCTGGCTACTCTGAGGTTATTTATGGTAGGAAAGTAAGTGGCCAAAGGAACTAGACCGCCTCCAGGCCGATAGTCACGGATCCGCATGCTACAGGGGCAGAATGATGCTGCAGCACTTGCTCCTCCTACTCTGAGGGGACACCTGGTTTGGGTTGCACTGTAGATTCCTTGTGTAATTGCTGTATCCTATAGTCCAAAAGTTCATTCACACCACAACTCTTTCTGACACTAATTTATCCTCCACCAGCGCTGGTTCCTTTACCCACCAGACAAGACCCCGGAGTTTAATCCCAACAGGACCACTGTCTCGTGGATGATGGATACCTACCCGTTCCTCCCGGCAGAGGATCGTCCTATAGAGTGCACCATCAGACCTGGAGAGGTACGTTGAGTGAGGGAGATGTGAAGAGCACAGGTTGAGGAGGGGGGCAGGCTAATGGAGTTGATGGAGAGAGAGCTGGTAGAAGAAGGGGGACAGTGTAGCATGGTTAGTGGAGAGAGCGAGTGGGATGAGGAAGGTGTGCAATAGTGTGGTTGGTGGAGAGAAGGAAGAGACTGGTGGAGACAGAGCGGGATGAGGAAGGTGTGCCTCAGTGTGGTTGGTGGAGACAGAGCGGGATTAGGAAGGTGTGCCTCAGTGTGGTTGGTGGAGACAGAGCGGGATGAGGAAGGTGCATAGTAGTGTGGTTGGTGAAGAGAGGGAAGACATGTAGGGAGAAATACAAGAAAAAGAAACAATTTCACCTATGGCACTGTAATCTCCAAGCTGCACAAGACAGAAAGATGATGGTCACCGGACCATCCAAGGGTCGATAAACAAAAAGTACAAAGTCCTGTCTCCTTGCGCTAGGAGTGTCCAAATATTCTTCGAATCTCAGATGTGGAGATATGAAAAATAAAAAGAAAATGTGCACAGATGTGAATTCTTCGTTTGCATATAGTATGGATCTCCCAAGATGTGTGGGGGGACAATCAGAAGAGGTTGTGTTCCCAACAGGTTCCAGTTGATCCACCAAGGGGAATCTTTACGGGGTCACCCCACAAGTGCCTTATAGACAAATGCTTACATGTATGCTTACATAAACATGTAGGGGCGACTCATATAAAGGTATCTTTCTCAGATCTATGATATCCCAAAGCTCCAAAGATTTCCTCCAAGTTCCAGTTGTAAGTATATGGAACAAAGTAGAAACCAGATAAAATGAGTTATCAATGAATATTAATATCCCAACATGTGTAAAGGACCAATCAGAAAAGGTGTGTTCCCATAGTTTCCAAACGATCCAAATGCAAGGGGTCTTTAAGGGATCACCCCACTCGTGCCTTATATAAACAAATGCTTACACGTATGCTTACATAGACAAATTAGGGTGACTCATATAAAGGTATCTTTCTCCAGATGAAATAAACTCTCCAAAATTCCAGATAAAAAAACGATTTAATATTCCACAAGTAGTAAAAAAGAGGCTCACATTCCTTCCAGTCAAACAAATCTCACACTAGTTGGTACATGTAGGGAGAGGCTGGTGGAGACAGAGCAGGTTGAGGAAAGTGTGCCGTATTGTGGTTGGTGGAGAGGAGGACATGTAGGGAGAGGTTGGTGGAGACAAAGTGAGTGGGATGAGGAAGGTGTGCCATAGTGTGGTTGGTGGAGAGAAGGAAGACATGAAGGGAGAGGCTGGTGAAGACAGAGCGGGATGAGGAAGGTGTGCCTCAGTGTGGTTGGTGGAGACAGAGCGGGATGAGGAAGGTGCATAGTAGTGTGGTTGGTGAAGAGAGGAAAGACATGTAGGGAGGGGTTGGTGGAGAGAGAGTGGGATGAGGAAGGTGTGCTCTAGTGTGGTTGGTGGAGACAGAGCGGCATGAGGAAGCTGTGCCATATTGTGGTTGGTGGAGAGAGGGAGGATGTGTAGGGAGAGGTTGGTGGAGACAGAGCGGGATGAGGAAGGTGTGCCTCAGTGTGGTTGGTGGAGACAGAGCGGGATGAGGAAGGTGTGCCGTAGCGTGGTTGGTGGAGACAGAGCGGGATGAGAAAGGTGTGCCTTAGTGTGGTTGGTGGAGACAGAGCAATAGGAGGGGGAAGGGGCAGTGTTAGTAGGAGAGGAGATGGTAAGAGTGGTGCTTATGGGACATGTATACAGGACAGAATAATGTGATAATGTGGAGAGGGTGAGATGAGGTTGTTGGAGAAACGTGCTGTGAGAGGAGAGGGTGGGATAGGTTATGCAGTGAGGTTGTTGGAGAAAGTGAGGATATGGCACTGTGAACGGAGGCGGTGAGAAGGATAAGGAGCTGTGAGAGGAGATGGTGGGATGGGGGGCTGTGTGGCTGGTGGATAGATGTAAGACCAGAGCAGGGATAACAGGATAACTAGGTGCTGAGGAGTTGGATGAGGATGAAGGTGGGGAGATGGAGAGCCAGGAGAGAAGTACAGTGGCAGGACATGTGTGCATTGTTGTAGGAATTTATAGGGCAGACAGGGAAGTTTTAATGCAGCTGGAAAAGAGAGGGGGAATATGATGGGTGCATTGTGGCGATAGGAACAGAGGTGATAAGATTAGCACAATAAATACAGGACAGTCTAACGTGACCATGTGTCTACATCCCACCCAGGTACTGTACTTCCCAGATCGGTGGTGGCATGCCACACTGAACCTCGACACCAGCGTCTTCATCTCCACATTCCTGGGATAGAGGGACCCTGCATATTACACAACAACCAGAAGCCTCACAGCCGCAAACTGGCAGCCTTCAAACATCTCTGGACCAGTCATAGTGATCAGTCTGTCCCTTTACTCTACATGCACTGGTCTGTACCCAGTGTGACCCACTACTGACAGAGCACTGGGGAGATCCATGTGAATTCAGGAATTTTAACATAGCATGTGCAGTTTTCATTGTACTGGAAAAGCCACTTGCTATGTTAGTACTTTGCACATGGGTTTATTCTGCGATAGGGAGTTGTTTATGTAGATTTGTTACTGATGTTAGGTATTAGTTTGATCACAAAGTCTACCTGACATTTACCATGTTCGGCACTTACTCATTACACTACGAAAGTGATTGGAAAAGGTTTTGTACAAGTGATCTTGCAACCAATGATCTGGAATACTGGGTGTCCAATCGGCACACGAGGGACCACTAGTCAGGAGTATGAAGCTTTGCAGACCCGCCCCCCAATCAAGAACCGTACTGTTGCCTAGTTACATGTAAAGGGCATTATCATATTTCAACACTAATAATTATGTGAATTTATATATTTTATATGTTGTGAATCAAGGGAGTCTATTTGTTAGGAGTAAGTTGGGACCTAGAAGCAGAGGTCACAGCAAATTTGCACCGCAATTTCAATTAAATTCCAAATTTGACTTGTGTGTTGCCAGCAAACTTTTTTCCTTATTCTGTGCAACCCCTTCTGAGAAGGTGAAAGGTAGGAAAATACTGTCTGGACGCATTGCAAAACCTTGAGTACACCCCTCTCAATCATTTGCGGATCGAGGGGGGGGGGGGGTGTCAGCGGTATGCAGGGGGTGTTAATGGTGCAAGACAATGAGATAATGTATTGATGGGAGAGGGGTTTTGAGAACTAAGTTTTTGATTTACAGAGGTCTATAAAAGGTCCTGTTTAGGGATGGCCATCGATGATTAGAAATCATCGATGGTTTGTGGCCGATGTCAAATAGTTATGACATCGATGGGGGAGAACCAGATGGTTTCCTTGTTTCGTTTTGCTATTTTCACTAAGGGGCCGGTGCATGGGAGCATAGCTCCGCCCCAAACACCGGTGAAGCCCACACCCACATACCAATCAATCAAAGAAAATAGATGACCATCGATATGTAAAAACATTGATGGTCATCCATTGCATAGTTATACACTATCGATAGCCAGGTGCACTTTTGCCATTGATGGTATAGGCAACGATGGCCTTTTCTAGTCCGGCTATCTCAGTTGTAATTCTTTGGGCGGTCCAGCATGGTTTCCCCACTTTCTTATAGATAATAAACATTCTGCATCTCCTCAAGCCCCGCAAATCACCATTTCTAATCCCATACTTATCAGGCGCCACAATCTATGCAATTGTCATGATGAGAGTTTGCTTTCAGGAACTCAAATCAAACTGATTCCAAACGTGTAGAGATTCTGCCCTCTCTGGTGTCATAGATTACTGTAACTGATTATCTGATCTGGATGTGACCTTTGTCAAATGGAGAAAACAAGGTCCTCGGATTTAAAACTTTTAATCAACATTCGTAAGCCTCAAAACCCAATTGGGTATATTCAATTAATAGAATGGGTTCGGTGGTTCTACGCTATCATTTGAAGCAGATCTTAGCGATTGTGATGATTGAATGTATACATCTACCCCATCGCTTGCTGACTGCGCTCTTTTTAAAAACTTTCAATTATATTTAATTAATATCAAATCCATCCCACATTTGTTTGGATCCGACATGCCCTATTCAATCAGCGGACAAATCTGCATGTCGGATTTGGCCGCTGCTGCTCCTCACCTGGCCGGCACGTGACTGGATGAGCGACTGAGAAGGCGACGGGAGGATGAGCTGCTGCTGCACACCCGGCGCAATCCTCCCTGCCTCAATCCAACTTTTTTGCAAGTCGGATTGAGATTGCTGGAAACAGGGTCAAAACCTGCCGGATTTGGCTGCGTTTCCGACAAAAGCGAGTGAATCCGTGGCTATAACAAGGGCCGTTCAGTGCCGACTCTGTAAGCAGTGTTATCTGAGCGCACCCCTCAACCTACCTCTCTTCTGCATGAATAGTTACAGATCACCTACAGATGTGTCCATGTACACACTTATTTGCTAAATTATTGATTAAGACGCACAAACAGCTTCTACTGATTACAATACGCGACATGTCTATATTGTGTGTGGCTGCAGCTCCATCTGCATACAAAACGCTACATTACATTGTTTTCCAGGAAAACACTGGAGCATTCCATTTCTTACAGCTGAAGTCACACAGTGAAATAAGGCGCTATGTAACGGATAAGGTCGCCAAAAAGAGGGCCTGGGCTACAGATTCACATGCATTATGCATAACACCACCTATGTCACATGGGGTACACGTACTTGCTATATAAAAGAGCAACACTTGTAGCTCTGGGACAGATACCAAGGATACTGAACAACAGACCACCACCTAGTGGACATACAAGACAGCTATGGCTGATTACTTGGGACAGGGATAGGGATGGGGAACCTCGGCCCTTCAGCTGTTGTTTAACTACCCATCCCAGCATGCCCTGCAACAGTTTTAGTAGGGACAAATAGTAAAACTAGCAGGGTATGCTGGGATGTGCAGTTCAACAACAGCTGGAGGGCCAAAGGTTCCCCATCCCTGACCTAGGAGATAGTGATCTTTGCTTATTGAAGACAGTAACGAAAAATAACAGAGTCAGTGCCACAGGGAACCTCTTTAATGTATGCACTGTGCATTCACCGAAGGCTAACACTCTCTCCCGCATTTCCTGAAGGAGACTCAGCTACGGGAATATTTTAGTGACCACAGAAGACTGCAACATATTTACATCAGTTATATACAGTGTGTGTGGAAGGGGGGGGGGGGGGCTAATAAGTTCACAAGAAATCTAATTGGTATTGGGACATCAGATACTGACAGGGCAGGTTAGTTGAAGGGTAAGTTTACAATGGCTGGTTGGGAAACCAGGAGTACGTTTGCCGTTCCCCAGCAGGGTGATGGGCGCTGCGATAATCCATGATGAAAACGTGTTTAGTCCCAGTTACCAAACGAGGTGGCAAGCAATCATGCAGCTTGTCCACTGATTGGCCACATGAGATGCCACAATTAGTGCGAATCAACCACCAGCTGCAACAATTCTGGTTCCCTCAGAATAAGGTTCATCAATGGTTGGAGAGTGCGGTTTTGACGTGGCAATAACCCGGTAAAACATCCCATTGTTGGATATTGCAAGGTCGTCCTCATATGAGGACTAAAGTTCCAGTATGGTGGTGCAGCAGCTGGGGTGAATAAATATCTACTGCGCCATCTGCTGGTGCACTTTCACCAGGTAGTAGAATGTTCACATACAGATCACACTACGAAGCCACTAAGAAACCTTGGAAGTTACTTCAAAGCATAACACTGACAATGAGATCCATCAAAGGAAACATGCTGGGGGAAAGGCGGTGGCCTGGCCTGTGCATCTCGAGAGAAGGGCAGAGGGACTCTACTCCATAAGATGTCCAGATAAGTTGCCTATGGCATTTGTGAGGTGGAATGTTCAGAGTCTCCATATGTCCCAAGCGGTGCTATGAGTTGAGACTGGGAGCAGCAGACATCTGTGCTGGGATTCATTGCTCTAGATAGGATGGCTAATATTTTACCTTCGGGAACAAGTAGTGGTCATCCTGTTGTGTAGACCTGAAACGTAGTCACAAGTCTTCTGGCCAAAACTTTTGTCGGTGATAAGAGGCCAAACAAAAAGCAGTAGATCTGGAACTTTTGTACTCGGACCATGTTAGAGAAGACTCGGCTCCTTGGTTCTCCAGAGCAGAGTCTCCTCCGACTGTTGCACCGGGGCAGGCGGCACAATACATGATTGAGATGAGTAAGGCATGAGGCAGGACAGGCACGTTACGCAACGCAGTGGGAGGAGCCGCCCAGCACCGGAACGTCAGACCGGTAAACCCTCCGTCAGTTTAGTATTCCTCCACCCAGCCGTTCTCCGATATGAAGGCATCAATGACTTCTTTCATTGCCAGGTTCGGGATCAGTTGATCTTGGGTCAGTGGACTCCGAGTCACAGGGTCAAAATGTCCAACTCTCTATAGGAGTAAAGAAACAGAAGTAGTTCATGATGACTATGCCGTATAGTAAAGATACAGTAGGACATCTCCTGATTGGTTATGTTATTGAATGCTAATGTCACCCATGTACAAATGACAACATGTAAACTGTGAAACTAAACATGCCTGGCTGTGTGTTACCATTGTGTCATTTTTTGCCATTTCCACACATTTACAATCTGGTATTTTATTTATAGATGAAGATCTTTGACCACAGATTAATGCATACACATGGCTTACAAACAAGAGCCATTTCGTGAGCTCACAAAATGGCTGCCACCACTGAGGATATCAGGGCACTTGAGCAGTCCCTGACCCTGCAACATGACTCTTTTACACCAATGCAAGAGGCCATGATGGAAGGTCTGCAGTTCCCCTTCGGTTCCTTGTCTGTGGCTTCTCATCTTCCATCCTTGGTGCACACTGGAACTCACCGCTCCCATATTCTGTGACCATGGTGACCGAGGAGGAGATGGGGAAAGTGAAGGAGAGGAAGGAGCCTTACTCTCAGATGCCAGGGCCAGTGACCTTGCTCCTCAGATATAAACCACTGGTGGTTATGAGGGAATATTGTGGGGAAGATCAATACCAGTCCTTTTTTTGTGTAAAATGGTCAAACTTGGTCGCATTTCCCAGAAAGTGGGACCTCAAATGTGTGTCACAGATATTACCTGCAGGTGCTCCTCTATGTCCTTCCTGTCGTAGGTGATGCCGCTTGGGGTTATACACGGTTCTCTCATGAGCTCAAAGCTGATCTTCCCGCACAGGTAGTCTGGGATGTCGCGCTTCTGCGGACAGGAGGAACAGCTACAGTTAGTGCAGTCACAGCAAATGAGAGCTACATCCACCCAGTTAGCAGCCAGGCACACAGCAATCATACAGTACACAGGGCACATACAGAAAACGTTCCAGAAACGTAATGGGTCCATACGCTACACAACATTGAGAAGCTTTATAGCTCTTCCCAAAATGTAATTATAGAGGCTCTAGGCTTGTTTATCCGCACAGAATACCACATGAGGCGATGGCGAGAGGTTATTTGAGGTTTTTTTTGCAAGTGTAAAATTATCATAGTCATTTCCACCCCTCTGTCCTCCCCGAATGTGTATTCTGGCCTCTAAGCGTTGAGTGACACATTACAGCAAGGTGACATGTCCGTTTCAGTGCGGCTTTGTTGTACTCTATGGCCCTTTATCTGATTGCCTTGCTCGGGCCCGTATTCAGCCAGTGTTCCGATAATGTGCGTATACGCATGTGCAGAACCATTCGCCGACAAGTCCTCGCTCCTGGCCTTCCGAGCAGGGGGTGGAGAGAGGCGTTGCGGCCTGATCAGGGTCATTACCATATGTGTAACCCCTGCGTTTCATGGGTGTTCCCATAAAAACCCAGGGCGTGCATATGGAAATGTGGTCGTGACGTGCGTGCGGGGGGCGGACAGATGACTTAACCGGATGTCAGCTGCCCGCCCTGATCCCTGCTTTTCTTCAGTCATATGTACGAGTGGTCTAGACCACTCGTGCATGGGCGAGCGCTTTGCACATCATTCGATGGTCGCTGATCATCGAATGATGGGGGAGGTTCCCACAGGCATTCGATTGCCCATTCGGCGTGCGAATGGGTGGCGCCGGCAATCCATGCGCTAGGCGGGGTTTGGTACCTTTGCTTCGGCCCGTGCACAGGTCCAAGCGAAGTGATCAGAATTATGGCCTATGTGCTTACGGTTAAAAAAAACCTTCCTATGAGGAGCGATCATGATCTTTCCATTGCAACACCTAGGATCATTTCCATGTTCAAATGAATCAATATGAAGGTCCAAAGCTCCGCGCACCACCATCAATAGATCAATAGCCAGTAAAGACCCACAGACCATAGGATAAGCTCACGCACATATGGGTATACATGGTTACGGAATCCAAAAACAGCTGATTTTGGGGGCTTCATCTTCAAGGCTGCCTTTAATAAACAGCAATAAATGACAGCGATAAGCCTGAATCCAGGTGTACTAGGACAGTGTGCTCCCGAACCACAGCCACCCTCCTGTGCCCGCGGAACCACAGCCACCCTCCTGTGCCCCCGGAACCACAGCCACCCTCCTGTGCCCCCGGAACCACAGCCACCCTCCTGTGCCCCCGGAACCACAGCCACCCTCCTGTGCCCCCGGAACCACAGCCACCCTCCTGTGCCACCGGAACCACAGCCACCCTCCTGTGCCCCCGGAACCACAGCCACCCTCCTGTGCCCCCGGAACCACAGCCACCCTCCTGTGCCCCCGGAACCACAGCCACCCTCCTGTGCCCCCGGAACCACAGCCACCCTCCTGTGCCCCCGGAACCACAGCCACCCTCCTGTGCCCCCGGAACCACAGCCACCCTCCTGTGCCCCCGGAACCACAGCCACCCTCCTGTGCCCCCGGAACCACAGCCACCCTCCTGTGCCCCCGGAACCACAGCCACCCTCCTGTGCCCCCGGAACCACAGCCACCCTCCTGTGCCCCCGGAACCACAGCCACCCTCCTGTGCCCCCGGAACCACAGCCACCCTCCTGTGCCCCCGGAACCACAGCCACCCTCCTGTGCCCCCGGAACCACAGCCACCCTCCTGTGCCCCCGGAACCACAGCCACCCTCCTGTGCCTCCGGAACCACAGCCACCCTCCTGTGCCCCTTACACACCACAGGATTAGCTCTACTGAAGTCCCAGCCTTTGTTAGTATAATTCTGACACGTGTGTATATAATAAATGTAAGAGTCGCGCACCTTGCGTTTTTCATCTACTTGGGAGAAGAGTTCGTCCATCTCTGCCATATACTTGTCCTGGAGAATAAACAGAGAATGTAATAGGTCATTCCCACCTCTAGAACTCTGCAAACACTTTGTCCAGCATCCCCCCTAGACCTGTCCCCGCACATAGGTCATATAGGTGACTTCTATGGTACCATTGCTCCAGGGGGTGCCAAACAGGCACAGCAGTGGGACTAGTTGAAATTTAACAGATAATACAAAAAAATCCTGCTCGAGGCATCAAAATGATAAGAGCCAAATTGATTTCCCTCTTGAACCTTGCAAATACGACATTCCCGCCAAGGAACTGCCCTACACTGAGAGCTAGTCTGCCCAGGCCAATGCCAAATGCTTCTTCGTTCCCCCTCTGACCTTCAAAGTAGACCAGCACCCGGACCTTCCCACCTCTGACCTTCCAAGTAGACCAGCACCCGGACCTTCCATTAGGCTGCTATGAACTCACGTGCTTTGTGGCCGTCAGCTGGGTACGGCTCCGGTTCTCCTCCACGTTCTCCTCCTCATGTTTCCTCTTGGTCTCTTCAAGCTCTCTGTAAATGAATAAATAGATTAGACACTCGCAACCACGTTATGCTCTATAAGAGAGTTTGCACCAAACAGCAGATTTGTAGTATACAGTTCATTGTGGTGACCCACTAAAGTCAGTGGCCATGCAGTGCAGCATTCATCATCTGTACAGGGGAGAAGCACCCACCTTTCTTTCTCCGCTAGGATGAGCTTGGTGAGATAGGCGTGCAGCTCGTTCTCCTGGTTGATCCTCCTCTCCTCTATGTTGTTCCACCGTTTCTTTTTGGCAATCCTCAGGGCGCTTGGGATGTCGTCTCCGAAGTTCAGCCTCTGCTCTTTTGCCAGGTTGTACGCTGGGATTCAACGGATAGAAAGGCGAAGTGTTATTTGACTCTTTTGCCTGCCTACCTTCTATGTCCAGCCACCACGAAACCCCCCCCCCCCCCCCCCTCCGCACTTTGTCTGCAGCAACAAAACAGGACCGAACTGGAAGGGCCAAAGCAAGGGCTGCATGAGGCCCTCCGGTTCCCCTTTGCTGTTTTAAAGAGTGGAAGTTTCCCATAGCAACCAGTCAGGTTCTTTTGAATATTTTATAGCAGCCGATGAGTTGCTATGGGCAGTTTCTCCACTTTTTTTGATCATTTGATACATTTCCCCCCTTCACCACATCATCCCAAGCACCAGAACCAGCCAGCAGAGTCATGAAAAGTGCTCACTGGAAAATGTAACAAAGGGTCGGTTAGACTGGAGAATGTAACAAAGGGTCGGTTAGACTGGAGAATGTAACAAAGGGCCGGTTAGAGTGGATAAAGTAACAAAGGGCCGGTTAGAGTGGATAAAGTAACAAAGGGCCGGTTAGAGTGGAGAATGTAACAAAGGGCCGGTTAGAGTGGAGAATGTAACAAAGGGCCGGTTAGACTAGAGAATGTAACAAAGGGCCGGTTAGACTGGAGAATGTAACAAAGGGCCGGTTAGACTGGAGAATGTAACAAAGGGCCGGTTAGACTGGAGAATGTAACAAAGGGCCGGTTAGTCTTGTTCTGCCAACTGTGTAGCAGCAATAGCAGACATTGCTGTGTGCCGGGGCCAGAAGCCATCCTGTAACTGGATATCCATCCAGCGACGGCCATTTGACATGTAAGTGGATGCTGTGGGAAGATGATGCATATCAGGATGTAACAGTGATCACCTGCTGCAGTGAAGGTGGAAGAGATCTGTGTTACCCCAGCCGCTGAAGAACTATACCTGACAGCAAGCCCTGCCACTGTTTGGGATTTGTGGTTTCCCAGCAGGAGTGCCAGGTGCACACTCTACGGCTACAGAAAGCTGGGTCACCTGGGGCTCCCACACTGATCTGATTGCTCTACTGCTATTACCGGGCAGATACTGCTCGGAAGGTCACATTGATATATAAACTGCTGAGCGGGTGTTCTGTGCGGTACATAGCGGCCAGCTACTTGCAATGTGACCTGTATCGTGACTTCTTGTGCTAAAATAACTGCAATCCGTAGCAACCTGGCGAATGCCGACCTGATGACGTCGGCAATTTAATCCTGAAACATTTGTACTTCTGTAACTGCCAATTCTAATAGCAAGACGAGAACTGCCGCAGTGTATCCTATTTTACACAATCCAACCCTGAGCAAGGATCAATCAGTTCCTGATTTGCGTATGTAAAGTGCCAGCCTGTAACCGATATGGGGTAATGCCAGAGTGCTGCCAGCAGCCTGGTATAAATGATTCAGCAGCGACACAGAGTTAGTGGTATCGCAGCTCCCGTCAGCTTGTTGCTGGTAACCGTATATAAACAGGGTGTCAGACGAGATCTGTGCAATGGAATTCCGGAACATTCCTCTGCTGCAAGCACTGAGGTTCCATATTACCAAATCCCCAGATGTAAAGAGTTTGAATGGCAGGGAGTCTAACGTCTATGAGGATAAGCCCAGCAGGGGGGGGGGGGGGGGGGGGGGGGAGTAATATCATTATATCCAAGCACTCTGTTCTGCTGATTCTAGCACACTCTAGTCTGTATGTCACTACTGTTATACAGACAAGTGTCATATTTCTAAAAACCGATGTACAGGTAACATCAAGTACAAATAAACCAATGGCAGAGTCCGATAGACAGTAACGGGGTGCCATATTTGGTACTTGTGAGTTATCCGGGCTGCCGATTTTTTCATCGCGCCCGAAATCGTGGGCATCGCGGCGGTCGTGGCCGTTATAAGGAGCCGCGACGCGATGCCCACGATTTCCCATAGACAGTAATGTTAAAAGACACGATGGACCCGATTTCCCATAGACAGTAATGTTAAAAGACGCGATGGACCCGATTTCCCATAGACAGCAATGTTAAAATAAAATTACAATGTGAAATTGGCCAATATGTTTTTAAAAAAAATGTTTCATGGCCCCCCACCACCGTTAACGCCACCCCGCTATTGACGCCAACCCGAAGCGTGGCGAGCGCAGCGAGGCCGCGAGGGGCGGCGGTACGCGTCCTCCGACCTTTTCATGCCCTACTATCCACTAGGGCGTGGAGTGAGAATAGAATAGTGTGGAGAGCGCAGCGAGCAACCGAGCCCGAAGCGTGGCGAGCGCAGCGAGCCCCGCGAGGGGACGCGGACACCTTCACAGGTATCCGCGTGCCCTTGCGGGCTTCACAGGTGTCCGCGTCCGCTCGCCACGCTTCGGGCTCGGTGGCTCGCTGCGCTCGCCACACTATTCTATTCTCACTCCACGCCCTAGTGGATAGTAGGGCATGAAAAGGTCGGAGGACGCGTACCGCCGCCCCTCGCGGGCTCGCTGCGCTCGCCACGCTTCGGGTTGGCGTCAATAGCGGGGTGGCGTTAACGGTGGTGGGGGGCCATGAAACATTTTTTTTAAAAACATATTGCCCAATTTCACATTGTAATTTTATTTTAACATTGCTGTCTATGGGAAATCGGGTCCATCGCGTCTTTTAACATTACTGTCTATGGGAAATCGGGTCCATCGTGTCTTTTAACATTACTGTCTATGGGAAATCGTGGGCATCGCGTCGCGGCCCCTTATAACGGCCACGACCGACGCGATGCCCCCGATTTCGTGTCTTTTAACATTACTGTCTATGGGAAATCGGGGGCATCGCGTCGCGGCCCCTTATAACGGCCACGACCGACGCGATGCCCCCGATTTGGAGCTAAATCGTGGGCATCGCGTCGGTCGGGTGTCCTTAAGTTAACCAAACTTAAGGACAAAATCGGCAGCCCGGATAACTCACAAGTACCCCATATTTGAATAGTAACTAGTTTACGTAAAAGTCTCATTCATCCATGGAAGTGTTAGAAGTAAGGAGTCTATTATAAATGAACAAGGGCACCTTGTTCTTGGCATAACGCCTGAAACATAATGTATATTTATAGACAGGGATCGGATACATCTATGCATTAAGTGGCCATTTTATTGGAGCCAGAAAAAAAAAAGCAGCCGATTTATCAACGTCAACAAGAAGGTGAATAAACTTTATTAGTGCAAGGTGCAAAGGACGAGAGCACTAAAAGGTGTGTATACACTATGCAATTCGCTCCCCGAGCGCCAAGGACCTCGTCGGGACTCCCAAGTGACGGATATAGGGCATACACACTGAACAATAACAATATAGTTCAGTGATGTCATCGGGTCCTGCTCCGTACATGCGGTCGTTAAGGATATAGTCAGATTGAGCTGACTGGACGACCGGCGAACAATGCTAACCTCACACGTAGCACTGCGAAATTTGCAGCACTGCGTGGGAACCAGAATCACTCCCATTGTTTGTACCACACACACTGGGCAATATTTTAAACGAAGGGCCAAAACGAGTGATATTGTTTATAATAATCGCTCATGGTGGACGATATCAGACCAGACTGGTAATAATTGTGCCAAGACATTAAAAAAACTCTAAAGCCTTAATATCAAGGAAATTACTAGCAATAAATTAACCTTAAAAAATAATTATTATGAATAAATAACACTGGTAGCTAAATAAAATTGGATATCATCACTAAACCTAGTGTGACATGATACAAAAATAATAACCATCAGTAATAATAAATAAAAGATGATTGGTAAATAGATGGAACGCTGTGTTAAGCAAAAAAATACACAAAAAAAAAAAATACAGTCTACAAAGAGAGAGACCGGAACTGTCCTTCGCACTGGCAAGAGAAGGATGTGAACCGCGTCAGTGAGCTCCTGAAGTACCAATCACACAGCGCAGCAATGGGAACTGATGGTATATGTCAACGAACGATAGCGAAGTGGCCACGCATTTTATGCGCATCTGATTAGCCTTCATTTCTGGATTCCTATTCAATATAGTAAAAAAATGTATGTGTCAAAGTTTATGTTCTTTTCGCCCCAGGATACTTCGTCATTAAATTCTGTAACCGCTTTCCCACGGAAGAGTATATTTACCAACATGCGGTTTGTGAAAGCCGTCGATCCCTGGTAGTTTTGCCCAATGGTTCTAAAAGGGCAACAGGAATCACTTTTACCATTTGATGGGGGATTTCTGATGTTCGCTGCCATCGAATGGTCTGAACGCAGTGATCGCGTGACTAGGTGCTGCACAGAATACATGTATATGTCACACTTATCTCAAAGTGCTTGGGTGTGACTAGCGCTGGGGACCGCATACAATACACATAATAGTTGCAGGTTACACCCTCTTGTGCAGGCTGTGATCAGAAACAAGGGGGCGAGTCTGCCTGACACCATTGTGGGACCTGGTCAAATCCCCAAAGATGGTGCACATGCCTTGCTGTTGAGCCCACACCCCTAAAAATTGGTACTGTCAATTAGACTGACCGGAGAACTCAAAGGGGAGATGAAGGATATTATGGGGAAGAGAAATCAAACAATGGAACTGTGTGAAGTAGTAATCTCTGCAAAATACTTCCTAGAACCTTTATAGAAACTAGGCACAGGACTATAACAAGTACAGTGTTATCCAGTCAGCTGTTAATATTTACAATAGACAAATACACAAAGGCAAGGAGGGTTTAATATCAGAACAGCCTCGCACCACTAAAATGCAAATATCCCCATGTGTAAATGCACTCTATAGAAAAGAGGGGCGGATGTATTAAGCCTGGTAAAGTGATAAAATGGAAGCTAATATTGCACCAGCCAATCAGTTGTGCTTTATAAATGACATTTCGGAGTTTATTGGCTGGTGTGTTATCACTTTCCACTTTATCACTTTCAGAGGTGTAATAAATTTGCCCAAGATTTCCCACAAGACTATACAGAATCCTCACTCTGTAAGCCCATGCTATGGCCAAATACCGGAGGCCACTTCCAGAAACAGACTTGGTACACACTCACCTCTCTGCAGATTGGCAATGGCTTCATCATAGTTCTCCATTTCCATCTGGCACTGCCCCAGGAAGAAGTGGGCTTTCACTGACTGGCAGTCGAGCTCCAGAGAGTGTTTGCAGTCTGCCAAAGCCTTGTCCAGCTGCTGCATCTTCAAGTAACAGAGGGCCCGGTTGGTGTAATACACAGCAATAGAAGGGTTCCGTGTCTATATGGTGGGGAAAGAGAAGTGTTAGCAATCCTCGGACAACAACACAGGTGCAATCAAAGTCGCCATCGCTGTCAACCTGGTCTGTCTGCCCCGCCCCATTACAATGTTAGCGCTCACTAACAGGTAGTTGCACCACCCTTTTTGAAACTACCATCTTGATAATCGCACAGGAAGCTGCCACTAAATAACTCCGGAATAAAGCTGCACTCACATTGGATTAGCACCAGCAGCTGTGAGGTGTGCTACAGCAAACAAGTAAAGGAATTTTTATAATGTCTGGCCAAACAGTAAGGTGACTCCTATGCTCTTATTCTGGTTGACTCGCAAGGCTGCAAATTTCCCATGGGCGAATCCCCCGTTCCGCCACCCCACCTGGACTTCTGTGTGCAAGCATATTACATTGACCTTTAAACGCACGACAGCGTCTGGCTTACGGAAGGCTGTGGATACTCACAATGGCTTTGCTGTAACAGGAAACAGCCTCTTGGTATTTACGAGCCACGAAGAGCCGGTTGCCCTGTTCCTTCAACTCCTGGGCGCAAACGCTCTTCTCCGGGCTCCCTCCAATCCCGCCTTGGCCACCGCCGCCACTTCCACTCTCTTCCTTCCCTTTCATGCCTGGGGCTCCGGGCGTCACCCCTCCGAACCTCGGGATGCTTGGTGCCACCCCCAATTTCACAGTCGGCGCGGGACCCCTATACCTACAGGGGACCACGTTACATGTATATATAAAACTCTGACAACCCAAAAAAAGAAACTTGGCTTTTCCTCAGCAATACCGTCTACTGCTATTTATGTCCTAGATATGACTGGAATGTAACACATACAAAAGCCACAATAAAATAGCACTGCCCCTATAATCAGACAACCACAAGACCACCGTGCATCACCCTTTTGTGGGTGTTTAAGTGGGATAGGTCAGTAATATATCGCATTAACCCCTTGCTGTCTGCTTCTCATCTGCCAAGGACAGTGCGTTGCACCGCAGCCTGGGGAGAGGCCACAGAAATAACAATATTATAACAAATATCCCCCCTAAATCCAGTGTACAGCTGCTCAATGCCCTGTAATGCCAAGGTGACTAATTAGCCCAAGAGCTATACTCAATATATTAATAAGGATTAATGTCCCCATAGCACCCAGCACTACTGATGTAGAATAGCCCCCAGTGCTCAATCGAATACCCTATGGGGCAGGTGTATAGGTAAATATGTGCCCCTCACATACATGGAGTAGAGACAGGACCCTCCCCTCAGTCACACCCAGACGTGACAGGCCCCAGGGACGCACACAGACAGAACACCCTCCTTCCGGGATGGGACGTTACAGCCTCCAGCACTGACACAGCCCGGACCCCCAACTGCTGGCTGCTAAACCCCCAACCGGAACATCCGGCCCCGTCAGTCCTCGTCGTCCTCAGTCCGTGCGAGCAGTTACACAGTGTCAGGAATAGTTATGACACACGATTCTTTCAGAATTGTCCCCAGTAGTGTGTTGAGTTGGGGCGGGGAGGACATTTTACCGAAGACCAAAATGTTAATACGGTGCTGGGAGAGCGTCTTGGGGAAAATGGCTGCTAGAAGCGGAGACGGAAATGTAGCGAAGACTGGTTGCTAGCGCTGTTCCGCATCAAACCTTTGATTGGATAGGTAAATGATTGAGCGGCGTGCGGGCCAATGAGATATTCAGGCTGAGCTGCCTTCGCCTGGGGAGTCTCCACGGTGGAACGCAGATAACCATCCTTGTGATGATCTGACAGGTTCTCTCGCCTCTGCTCTGTCTGAAGTGAACTGTACTAGTGTCCAGTCTGTCAGTGTGGTTACGGTTGAGCAGTGGGTGAGATCAGCTTTTATGTATGTATGTAGGGTAGAATAGAGAGCACCCCAAGACATATATTGGGGGGGAGCACGACTATAAGGCCAGCCAATGTGTATGCATTCCTGACTCCTTAGGTCCATCATGCTATTATTATTATTATTATTTTATGTATTTATTTATATGCATTGCTGTTTCTGTAGGCTTCTGCTATTATTACTATTAATATTATTGTTAACATATTTTATTTCTAAGGCACCACAAAGTGTCTGCAGCTCCATTTGCATTCCACCTGTTACTGCGCAGACAGGCCTCGTCTGGACACCCTGCAATGCGGCATAATTTACAAATGTACCACTAGACCACAGGTTCTCAAAGTCGGTCCTCGGTAGCCCACACAGTGCATGTTTTGCAGGCCTCCTCATCAAGAATCAAGTGAAATAATTAGCTCCACCTGTGGATCGTTTAAAATGTGCCAGTGAGTAACTAATACACCTGAGCACTTGCCGGGTGACCTGAAAAACATGAACTGTGGGGTCCTGAGGACCGACTTTGAGAACCCCTGCACTAGACCGTGCGAGTGCTTCGTTCTGCTGAGTCACATCAGGGAAAGAAACCATCAGGTTTATCCTTTATCAGATACAAAATCAGATACATGTATCCCAACCCTCTTACAGAATTTAGTGAACAACCATTTAAATTGTTAAGGTAATAAATTGTTAATGCGCTAGAAATGGAAATTTATATAACTCAATTATGAGAAACTATGGCCAAACTATGAGCGCTTTATTAGAAATAAGGGTGCTCACGACAGACCATTAGCGACATATGCAGGTATTTGGGCTATTTATTCATTTATAGGGAAAGTGACGTGATTCAGAGGCGCACACTCTTTCTGTAGTCAGGTAGTTACTGTACATGCAGACAGCTCCTACGGCGTATTACCATGTGTGCACAGATGCTATTGCCTCTGAGGAAGATGGTATCAGAAATGGAGAGTACCCCTGAACTTTGTGCCTTATACGAACTTGACATCTAGCTCGTTTTTGACCACTGTGCCGTGGTACACTTGTGTGCCTTGAGCTGTTCTTAAGTGTGCCCATAGAGATAGAGATGTCCACTTTAGGGATGGCCATCATTGCCGTTGCCATATTGCAACTGACCATCGATAGTGCTAAACTATGCAATGGTCATCCATTTTGTTTGACTGATTTGCCTGTGGGCCAATCAAAACACTGGGGCGGGGCTTTGTGGGTATTGGAGCTATGCTCTATGTTTTTTTGGGGGGGGGGAAAGAGCAAAACGTCAGTTTTGCTGTGCCATCGATGGAGGGAAACCATCTGGTTCTCCCCCCGTCGATGGCAAAAATATTTGACATCCGCAATAAACCATCTATGATTTTGAATCATCGATGGTCAATGGCCATCCTTAGTCCACACCAGTGTAGAGCCACCACCACTAGTTCAACTGTTATTCACTGATCTCTTGTTTTTATGTGAGGGCCAATGTATTTTATTTTTGTTACCTGTGGGGACCAGTGTGATTGTTTTTTCATATGGGTGCCAATGGGATATTTTTTTTTTCTGTTTGTTTTCCCTGTGGGGGCCTAATGGTGTGCCTTGGCAATTTTAAAATCTTGTTTAGTGCTTTCAGCTGGTCGTTCTTGCTGACTGATGATTTAAGTGATTTTTTTGCCTGGTGTTAGAGTCCAAATGCCCGGACATGCAGACACCGTTTTAAGGACTGGCCTTAAGCTTTTGCCATTTTTGCTCACCTGTCATTGGGCTGCTGCAAGTTTTCATGGTGCAATCGGTGGTGGCGTATAAGGGTGCAGCAATCAGTATTACAGCGTGCATGAATGCTACTAGTGGGGGGCTCAGTCACTCGAGTGAAGGGATGTACAGAAGGGGAGGAGTTTGTAGCAAAATTAGTATAAACCCACATGCTGGTGACTCCAGTGAGGTTTAAAATTTTGCCTCATGCCTCAGTAATGTCTCTGGTTTCACAGGCTTACTATTGCTCCAGCCAACAAAATGGCTGCCTCCATTGTGTGCAAATGGATAACATGGCTGTACTGTCCATACAGAACTTGTCTGTGATCTGATATTGGTGGGCGTTTTAAGCTGCAATCAATTAATTGTTGATACACATTTGTATTCCAGCTTTTGAAGCAAAAAAAACTAAACTTTTAATCTCTCTCTCACAGGGAAATGGCGCTGACATCTGGCCTCTTTCAGTGCAGCGATCCTAAAACGTGGCAGCGAGTCTCAGATATTTACTGGGATGTCGTGGCATCAAAGGCAGCCAAGCAAAGCCGGTTACTAGAGCTGGACAAATGGTGAGTTGGAAGCCGATGGTGTCGCTGTCACCTGCAGGCAGCCATTTTGTGAGCTTGAGTCTGATATTTGTATGAATACATGCTCTCTGGACTGCAGACATTTTGTGGATTTGGACACGTGAGCCTTCAAGGCGCCGCCTGACCTTGGAATTGTGTGATGTATGCAATAAAACACTGAGGGAATAAATGTATAGCATAGAATATCCAGGCCGGAGCCATATTGTTATTAGAGATATGGAACTCTAGATCTTTCTCTGAGGGTGTTACAGTACAGGCAACACTGAATAAGGCACAGGAAGCGAAGTCGACTCTCTTATAACAAGGTATGTTGTGAACATATCTACATTCTGAATTATGACACTGGGGGCGTATTGAGTAGGGGGCCCATGTAAAGCCACCGTCTAGGACCTCCTCTCTAGCCAGCAGTGCAGTACACTCTCCGAGCACTAGGGGCACTAGTAACCCTAGCTCTGAGCCAGATGTGAAATTCAAATAAAAAATGTTGTGTAAAAAATACTCAAAGGGTTAAAGAAATGGGTAAAGGTTGTGTGGTGAAGTCCAATGTGTGCCTCGCACCCTGCATCTGCTATAAATATGCCACTGGATGATACCAGAATGTTGACATGGATGATATGTCAACAGTCAAAATCAACATGGCCGTTATGTCAACAGGCTCTTTGCCGACAGCTTATGTAACGTTAGGAATAGGGCATAAATGCATGAAAAACATTGTAATTATGTCATAGTTTTATGCCACCCCTGAATAAATGATTGACTGTGGGTAATAACTTTAAGTTTAACCCCTTCAGTGGTGGGAGGTTTTTTTTTTTTTTTAGGGAGCGCTCCACCACTGTGACTCTCGGGTCCAGGCAGCGCCGCTGAGCTCTACATCATCCGATGCCCGGCCCTGTCCTCGGCAACCGGGCTGTTTGGCTTGAGGGGAGTGGGGGCAAGGCCGGACAGCTGCTGAAGCTGAGTTCAGCACTCAGCTCAGCAGCGCTGCCCGGCACTAAGCAGCGTAGACCCTGGTACTTCCCGAGTATTTTCCGGGTTTGGGCACTGGAGCACAGCCTGGAAAATTCTCGGGAGTACCAGTGAAGGGGTAAATAGGAGTTACCGTTTAATCTTCCATATAGGTATCAGAAGGAGCTGCCTTCCTGCATAAGTGCTAGGTCTCAGAAGTCACTGACACAGGATGAGCTGGTGAAACTGATGGAGTGGAAGTTAAAGGTCAGTTATTGATTTATGTCAGACATTTCTGGTAGACTGTATAAAAAAGTTTGACCCAGGCAGCCATCTTGGACTCCTCTATGTGGTTATCAGTCAGCTGACCTCTCTTTATTTTTTGATTGGACAGAGAGGGAAGTTCCGCCCACGCTTGCAGCAGATGGTATCCTCTAACTCGGCGAGCTTGGTAGAGAGCTGCACCGGAAAAGCCTTCCAGCTTCTTCCCGACGTGTCCGCAGCTATCACTGAGCTCTGCCAGTTGAAGGGCATTGGTCCCGCCACTGCATCAGGTGTGTACTAGTGGCATCACTGAGGCGTTTTGTCACTCATGACTCCTTGGTGCCCCTATTGACAAGTGAATAAACAGAATTCCTGAATACTGGTTCAGCAAAACAAAATGGCCTCCAGTGGCGGGAAGAGGTTATATAGTTCATGCATGTAATGGACCACTGAGCATAATGTACAGTGTGTGTAATATTGAATTTATATTATTATTTGTAAATATATAATGGAAGGATTCAAAGCCTGAGGTATTTTAGCTGAACTTGCGATTGTAAGGAAGCATTTTAAATGTGCGCAACAGACTTCCTCTCTATTGGCGCCGGAGCCTTTCTGAGGCTGAAATGTCTGGACGATAAAATATATTCAGCTGTTTAGCAATACTATGGTGTATATATAATGGCAGAAGGTTTGTGACAGAGCGTTCCTGTATGTATGTTTCTGTATAGCTGTTCTGGCTGCTGGCGCCCCAGAGCTGACGGCTTTTATGGCAGACGAATCCGTGGAGAGTGTTCCTGGTCTGTCTCCCATCCAGTACAACCTGAAACACTACCTGAGATACCTGGAAGAGTTGCGGCAGAAGGCTGAGGCTCTGAACACAGGTGAATACAGGGAGCCTTAGACTAGCAGCACCACCGCCGTGGTTCCGTGTCTTGTCTTAATCGCGCAACTGTTTTACAAGTTCGGCCTGTCAAAGTACATGTGTCCACATACACCTAGCCTTCTTTCACATTAAACAGCCCCTCTAGTAGCGATGTGCGTAGTTTTTGCGACTCCTAGCGTGTGATTTGCAAAATGGACAAGCAGCTTCTGCTGATTAAAATAACATTGTGTTTATATTGAGTGTGTGACTGCCACTGAATCTGCATACAAAGTGCTACATTTCCAGGAAAACACTGTAACGTAGTACGTCTTATTAATTCTTATTAATAATGGTCTTCCCAAGAACAGACTCGCACCACTGCAATCCATTTTAAATGCTGCTGCTAGGCTGATCTTCCTTGCAAGATGCTAATCGTCTGCTGATCCGCTCTGCCAGTCCCTCCATTGGTTGCCTGTATCTTACCGTATGCAATATAAAACACTTCTACTCACATATAAAATGATTAACAATACTGCACCAGCATATATCGCTTTACTTATCACAAAATATCTCTTATCTCGACCACTCCGCTCTGCACAAGATCTGCGTCTCTCTTCTGCGCGGATCACTAGCTCCATTCACTATCACAGGACTTTCATCGGGCTGCTCCCATCCTATGGAATGCCCTTCCACGCACAATAAGACTCTCCACTAGCCTCCAAACTTTCAAGCGTTCCCTGAAAACTCACCTCTTCAGGCAAGCCTATCATATTTAAGTTCTACACGCATAACCCTCCGAGGCACTTATGTATTATATAGCTTCCCTTCTGGAGTTGTAACTTGGTGTGACTGCTATGCTATTACTTGTGTCTGTCCTTGTGTTTCCCTCCTATATCCCTATAGATTGTAAGCTTGCAGCAGGGCCCTCCTACCTGTCTGTTGTTACCCAGTTAGTCTTATCACTGTCTACTATTGTAAAGCGCAATGGAATCTGCTGCGCTATATAAGACGCTGTAACAGAATCTGCTGCGCTATATAAGACGCTGTAACAGAATCTGCTGCGCTATATAAGACGCTGTAACAGAATCTGCTGCGCTATATAAGAAACTGTAAATAAATAACATACATCTGCAGTCCATCTAGAATATAGGCATGCTGCATGTAATTTTAATCTGCAGAAGCTGCTTGTGTCCTATTCATTTTGCACATCGGACACTATGTAATGGTAAGAATCACAAAAATAAGACGCCTGTCGCTAGTCACACACACACCTCACCCGTTTTGTATAACGTGACTTTTATCACATGGATAGATGTACTGTATGTTAACACACCTGTATCTTTTTTTTTTTATTTAATATAGCTGCTCGTACTTTTCTTAGGGCACTGTAAACCAAGCAGAATGTATATACCAGTGATGGCGAACCTTGGTACTCCAGCTGTTTTTGAACTACACATCCCAGCATGCCCTGCAACAGTTTTAGTATGGCCAAATAGCAAAACTGTAGCCGGGCATGCTGGGATGTGTAGTTCAACAATAGCTGGAGGGCCAAAGGTTCCCCATCACTGGTATATACAGTCATGTCACATACATGTGCCCTGTAGCTCTATTATCCTTAGAGGGAACCTCCCATTGATGTGACGATGGGCACATAAGAACTGAGTGAGATTATATTCTCTTTGCAGCATCAGCGGAGAAGTGGACACCGCACCGCGTGGAGCTCTGTCTGTGGACGTGGAAAGTGGCACAGAAGCTTTGCCCTGACCTGCTGTCGTCTCTGGAAGATGCTGAACAAAGGCCAACCAAAAAACTGAAGACAAAGCCGTGATTACGAGACGAGGAGAAGGTTTACAGCCATCGCTGTTCTCGAGTCGGTGGTCTTCACTGTAGAATTTTCATATTATGGCATGATTAAATGAGCTGTTCCGTCTTACATTGGCAAAGATTTCACACGCTCTCGGGTACCTTTCGCTACACACATGCTTCATCCTTGTGGCTTGATCAGTGTTTGTCAGACACTTCTTTATATCAGTAATGTCCTGCTATGGACAAGAATAATAGAATATTATGCAAAAAAGTCCTTTGAGGTTGTTGGACAACCGGTAACCCTTGAAAGTCTGCCATACTCTGCTTTAATCTATCTTGGCACGAGACAGACTTTCCCAGAAATATGGAAACATGGAAAGAGTAACTTCGGAATGCTGTTCTGATCGTTTTGAATGTTCATTAGGGAGCATGGTGGGAATACTGTTATTGTCCACCCTAAAGAATCTGAGGAAAATCTTATGCAAGCTGACTGTAATACCACTAAGAGATGGGTTTTATATGATCATAAAATAAAGAGACCGTTATTTTTGTACAGCATGTAGATTTTATTCACTCTTTATGTAAGCAATCGTTGTTGTTTTTTCTCTTACAATCCTGCCCCAACCCCCCACCCACACCCCCTCACACAATAAACGACTGGTTACAAAAGCATCACCAAATTTTATAGAAAATAAATTCTCTTAATGATTTCCACCTCCGTACGAGTTTTTGAGGTTAAATCTGTGTCCTGTATATATAGGAATTGATTTTGGCACTATTAACGTGTATCAAGGGTTAATGTTCGGGGAATGAAAAGGGTACAAAATCTGGCATTCTTAAATATTATCATCTCACTTGCATTCCAATAATTTTCCAAACTGTAGTTTAATCATAACTTTTTTTTTATATTGTTATATAAATTATCTGTATACTTTTCAAATACTTTTTTTTTACGCCTGAGGCTTTTTTGTAACCTAAGCCTAGAAACTTAAATAATTAAAGCATTTATTGTATCAACTTTTGTGTAAGACTTATTTATACAGTATAATGGACATTGAGACATGACCCAGGTTTGGGTCTAATACAAAATGGCCGTCTGTCAATCTGAGATGAATTTGTAATAGTTCTGTAGTCTAACAATTAATCTGTGACAGAAACTATATTTTAGAATCATTAAAAAAGACAAAACAAAAACAGCGATTTCTGTATATCGGAACCGAGAAAACTGTAGCAATCGATTGAATTCTGTCATTTCTCTAGTGCAGTTATGACAGGACGTGCTCGGTCGCTAAGACAAAACGGCTTTCCTTACACATTTTACCTGGTTTGAACAAAATATTAAGACAGAGCAATAAATAAACAATCACCGTACAGTTATGGAAACTGGGGCACAGAGTAGTGTAACCCATAGCAACCACTGACAATTGGCTCCCAAAATCCAGACTCAACCAAGAGAATGTTACTGTAATTGCCATGGGTTACAGCAACAACGTGGCACCAGGTTAATAAATGCCCTCCCCACGGCTGATCAGAGTTACTACATGTCACGGTTACAATACGAAGTAAAAAAACAAAAAAAAGTTGGCACACGGCGACCTGTCAAATGTAGTAGCACACTACACTGTATGGTCTCATTGACAATCATTCAAAAGACAATAACAGGTTTTTGGGTGACCGTACATGAGGACTGTTCAAGCTGGTAAACTCCAAATTAATATCTGGGGATCAATGTATCGTGGCAGAAATGCCAACGGGGTAATAAGAGGCCGAAGATTGAGGCAACTTTGTGAGTACAAATAAAGTTTTGGAGATGGGTTTTCATCAGGTAATCTTCACGTGGCCCTAATTGTTAGATTTACCCTTTTGGGTGCCAACGTTTGCTGTGAGAGAGAGTCAAAATATCTGCTAAAAATGCCAGCGGTTCTTTTTTTGGGTGCAATAATTAACTAAACTTCAATGGATTGACTTGGCTGTATTTGTATTTATTTATACTAAAAGAACAGTCGCTGTGAGCGACACTGGTATTTTTTGAGGACTTCTCACAGCATCGTTGGCATTTAAAGAGTTAACTCTTTCCCTGCCAACATCTGAGATGCAGGTGTACACCCTAAATACGATCTCTGACAATCTCATCAAGTACAATAAACGCTGCAATTTAACGTGGAACAAAATTGGAGATCTCATCAGGTGGGTCCCTAACATTCCTTTAGTCCTATGGTTCAGTACACTTAGTGATTGGAGGGTGCACCTGCATTTTCTATTTTTTCCTGTGTGCCATTAGAAGTCTCAACATGGTAGCACCTCTTATTATGTTTAAAATTAGGGAATGCAGTACAGTCCCTCCCATAGGTTAAGCTCACCATATCTATATATATATATATATATATATATATATATATATATATATATATATATATATATATATATATATATATATATATATATATATATATATATATACACACAGGTCGGGTATCCCGTATCCGAATTATTCCAAAAACCGTGGTTTTTTTTGGAATAATTAAAAAAAAACAATTCCCTCCCCCCCCCTAACCCTCTTTTAATACTTACCAAGTCCTCCGGCGTCCATAGCAGGCCTTCAGGCCTCTCCGGCGTCTCCAGCGGTCCCAGGAGTGCTTTGCGCGCGTGCGTCGGTGACGCCACCGGCGCGCCTGGGAACTTGCGCAAAGCACTCCTGGGACCGCTGGAGACGCCGGAGACGGTGCTGGTGGCCTGCCGTGGACGCCGGAGGACTCCATGGACGCCGAGGGACCATCGGGGACCCACCAGGGGCAGGTAAGTATGGCTTAAAAAAAATTATTCCAAAAACCGGAATATTCCCTTATCCGGAATACTCGTGGTCCCGAGCATTTCGGATAAGGGATACTCACCCTGTGTGTGTGTGTGTGTGTGTGTGTGTGTGTGTGTGTGTGTGTGTGTGTATGTATGTATGTATATGTGTGTATGTGTGTGTGTATGTATATATATATATATATATATATATATATATATTCCACAGCTGATTGATGAGTAATAAGCTTAGACTTCTGGGAATAATGTATGCACTGTCAGACTTATGTGGGGTCAGTTGAAGATTATGATGGAGCTATATAATATTGTATAGATACTGGGACATCACACTCTCCATATCCGTATAATGTAAGAGTAGGAATTAGCCAGAGATGCTGCTACCTGTAATTCCACAATAGCTGCCACCGTTCGCCTGCCTTTAGCAGGAAAACATTAAATACGCCGTGCCAGAGCCGGTATCGTCAAACTATTACTGCACGGATATCGTGATTTTTCAATGCCTTCTCTGGCAAATTAATATAAGAGGCATCATAGTAATTGCCTATGAGGTAAGAGTAGGCAATGCAGGACCTGAAATTATTTTAAAATGTGTTAATTTTGGAAGGACTGTGTAGTCCCTGGGGTGTGAGAGAGATGGGAAAGACTTAGCGCCAAAGGACCCAGTTAGCCACCAGGGGTAGGTGTGGGAGACCAGAGCAGAGCAGAGTGGTTGAGGTCGGCAGCAGTGGAAAGAGGAGGTGGGGCAAGAGAGCGGTGGACTGAGGTGGTCCTCATGGGTCCTTGCAGTAGTCTGTGTGCACACAAGGGTCTAAGATTTATATTCTATTTTTGATGGGGTCACTTATTCAGCCAGGATAAAATATGTTAAAAATAAAGTCTACATTAAATTTAGATTTTCACTAAACCCAACTATCAGTAACCCGTTTTTTTTTTTTTTTTCACATAAGTACTGTACTAGTATGATAAATTAGAACTATGTATCAGAAATGCGTTAAATCACTTATTTTAGATCAGAATTCCAAATGGCAAATGAGATACAAGAGAGCATTGTGTCGTTCTGAGACAGACTTAATAAAGTTAGGGAATTGAGACGGTTTTTACAGAATCCAGCACTTAACTCCTCCCCCTCTGTCAATTTCACCTATGCATTTTGGCATCTTTTTTTTTTTTTATATATATATATATTTATACAATAGTGTCCCTTTTATGGAGGCTGGGAATGTGAGAGGTAAGATGGTTCATAAGTATAGGAAATGTAAGGCATTTGTTAGCTTTTGAAGGCAGATAAATAGAGGCTCATCAATTGCTGTATTTTTTTTTTAACATAAAACAAGGTTGGGTTATTGGAATGACGATGATTTCTTAATCTTAAAACGAGCGGTTTGCTCATGTAGTAATATGGAGTATCGTTACCTGATGATAACCCAACTCCTGGAGCGCACGATGCACAGGCAGTAATAAATTAAAAAGAAAAAAAAAAGCAGATTTGAAAACCACTTATATACATAGCAAACAGCATCACATGACTCTGCTCTATCAGACGTAGATGAACACGGTATCCTTCTACCCCGTTATCTGGTTCCGCGTACAAAGCTTAGTCTCCGCTCTGCCAAGGGCATCAGCAATGCGGCAAGAAGCAAGTTCTTCACTGGGGGGGGGTTAAAAGAATAGGTCCACTGCAGCACCAAAGAATCCTTTAAGGGATGCTACACAATCGGGGTCAGAGGTCAGGGGGGATGCGGGATCTGCACACCAAGCAGGTCATAAGCAAACACATTCCAGAAGATAGCAAAAGCCAGGAAGGTGGCGTAGCACAGGAGGATGACCCACCATCCGCACTGGTCCTGAAGATTCTCCTCATAGCTACGCAAGATGGTCAAGCCCATGCTGACACCGACAGCCGCGCCTGCCAGATGAGCCATAAAACTAGGCTGGGGGCCAGCGGCTGGTAATGGAGGGGAGAAACGGAGCCATACGGCGCGGCCCACTTCCGAACTCACTGTGTGGAAAGAGAAACTTGTCAGTGTAATAACGCAAAAATATTAACCCTTTGCAATCCAATTTTTATTTTTTTTTGCAATTCGAACCGTCTGGTTTAAATTGTTATTTTTTTTAAATTCAGAAATGGTCTACATTGAATGTTGAACGATGTTAATGTTCTTGGATCTGCTATTAGTGCTAGGGCTGTTGAGCCTGACTAGATGAACAAATTAAAATCAGGAAAACCTTGCATGTTTTTGTTCGCGTGTGATACAGGTGCAAGCAAAAAATAAAGCAAGATATTCCTTCGTAAGGATTCAGTATACGTGCCAGTACCTCACACGTAATTACATTTTCCCCTTTGGTTTTAATTTTGAATGTTTAGGAGTTATGGCATTTTACTGCCTACTGGGCAGTTTTATCAGAACAATGTCACTGATGAAAATTCCAGGACTGGTAGTGAAACGCGTCATATAATTGTATTACAATTCAATACCATTTTCTCTAACAGTCTTATTCTCAAGGTTCCCTGTCAGCCAAAACCTGTTCTACACATGTACATATTGGTACCAGATCACTTTGGTCACTTTGAAAGCCTGGTCAATTGTGACATGCAATAATTGAATACTGTATGCTTCAAGTTAACACATTTATAAAAAAGTAATTTTTCATAGAATCAAAGGTGTATCATGACTTTTCATTTTGAACGAAGATTCTTCTCCCCAATCCTGACAGTATTGAAATTGGGTCACAAGTATTCATCACCAAACGCGGTTAATCTCAGCGAGAACTATTCAGGGGTGTATCTCCTAACGAACTAGGCTAGTCTCCTTGGAAATTATTGGAGCTTGGGTGTAGCAATAGAAAGGCATGTTATCCTATTCTGTGTCAATCCTTACAAGTAGACTCTTCTCTGGTAGAGAGTGATCTCTGGGAAAATGGATGTAACCCTTCAGTCTATCCTGTGAACTCTTCACTCTTCATTGTTCGCAGGAGCAGCACTAGAGAGACTGAAGGGCTACACCTATTCTTCAAGAGACCTGTCTGTATGGCGCTATATATATATATATATATATATATATATATATATATATATATATATATATATATTATTTTTTTTTTTTTATGTTATACAGTACAACAAATGACAACATTTATTCTACTTTAGATATTTTTTTCCATCACCATTCCGCACACTTCCGTTGTTTGCAGTCTCTCCCCTCTCCATTTTTTAAATTCCCCTAACTGGGAGGTTTTAGCTAAACTTCTTGGAGATTTTGACTAGTCAAAATCTCCTGCCAAAATGTCACAGTGTGTACAACCCTTAAGCTTTCCTGTCTCCTGCGGCCGTCTGTGAGCACCTTCAATATTTGTGCTGCCATTAACCATATTTATGTGGGTGTGGTATAACACCCGACAGTCAGGATTCCAACATTCATTAGACCAACGTCGGAATCCCGAATGCGGGGACTCAGACAGCAAGGGGATCGCAACGAAGCCCCTTGCGGGAACACTGCGCTCGCCATGCTGTGGGCACAGTGGCTCGCTGCGCTCGTCGCCTATTTTATTCTCCTCTATGGGGGTCGTGGACCCTCATGAGGGAGAATAGCCAGTGCCCATCTGTCGGGGTTTTAGCAGTCGGGATTCTGGCTGCCGGTGAGTCCTCCGGCACCCGTTTATGCAAGTCACAATGAGGGGACAGATAAAGAGGTGGCTTGACTACTACCACTTTCTCCACTGCTGCTATAACCTGGGTTATTAATGGGGTAATCTGGGTCATGGCTCAGTGGAAAAGTGTTAACCTGGGTCCAGTAATCAGACCTGGCAAGCTTGCCTGGTTGTTCCAAGGAAAAACCTGTGTCAATAGTAAACATTCAATGGTGTTCTGATGGTCCAGCCCACCAGCCAGCCAAGCTGCAGTGCTTCTGCGCATACGTGGTATTTTTTGCCTATGCGCCAATCATATAAATTTTTTTTCCTATCGAATACTTTTGATGCAATGGTCAGTGACATATGCGCAGAACCGATCAGCACCGGTTCTGAAACTGCACAGTTGCAAGAGAGCAGGTACAAACATCAATGCCACCATCATTATTTTGGCTTGATTCTATCAATTCACCATGCATCCAGGATTGATAACAAAAATCGCCCATTATTGTACATAAAGATCCCTACTGCTTACATGTTTTGGTGAGTGTTCTATGTCCCTGATTGGCTACAAGATGATCATGTCCTGTGAGTGCTCGCATTGGCTAAGAATTGGTCTAACCTTGTAACAGTTACAATGCTCTGATTGGCTACAATTTGGTGCACCACTTGAAATGTCCTGGCTGACCAGCCAATTGCAATAGCCTCTGATACCTTTCACCTTTATATATTCTGCAAAAGTTCAATACCCCTGATATTAATGTGTCCTACTGTACGTCAGACGAATCGGATTCCATTTTCTTTGTTGTACTTACTGCAGACCAATGCAAGGACCATCCTGAGGACCTTATAAGGGCAGCGCATTCCAGCCCAGTTCTGTGAAAGAAATGCAAGAGGTGTTATTGCTGCAAATAACTGGCGTCACTCTAGAACAGAAGTCCTCAAACTATTTGACTCTGGGACCCCATAAGACAAGAAAAATAATTACAGGACCCCAGCAAGTTACTGCAGTAGGTCATCCAATCACATGTGTAGTCAGCAGACTGCACATACATTTGTGCTCATAAGTTTACATACCCTAGCAGAATTTGTGATTTTCTGGCCATTTGTCAGAGACTATGATTACAAACTTTTCTTTCACTCATGGTTAGTGGTTGGGTGAAGCCATTTATCGTCACATAACTGTGTTTACTCTCTTTAAATCATAATGGCAACAGAAACTACCCAAATGACCCTGATCAAAAGTTTACATACCCTGGAGATTTTGGCCTGATAACATGCACACAAGTTGACACAAACGGGTTTGAATGGCTACTAAAGGTAACCATCCTCACCTGTGATCTGTTTGCTTGTAATCAGTGTGTGTGTATAAAAGGTCAGTGAGTTTCTGGTCTCCTGAAAGACCCTTGCATCTTTCATCCATTGCTGCACTGACGTGTCTGGATTCATGGGGAAAGCAATATAATTGTTAAAGGATCTGCGGGAAAAGGTAATTGAACTGTATTAAACAGGAAAGGGATATAAAAAGATATCCAAGCAATTAACAATGCCAATCAGCAGTGTTCAAACTCTAATTAAGAAGTGGAAAATGAGGGATTCTGTGGAAACCAAATCACAACCTTTTTTGTGCCAAGGGCCGTTTGTATGGGGAAAATGATGCCTCTTGCTCATATTGGAGGTCATTTAGGTTGATTCGCAAAGCCGCAAAATTTGCAGCTGTGCTAGTCAACCAAACTCGCACGCTGAGTTTCCCCGCATAAACATCCATCCGCAGCTTGCGTGTGTGGAGGAAATCATTTCATGGTTGTTGACCATGGAATGTTTTCTACAGTGCTCGCAAATCTAAGACACCTCTCTGGTGTCTTAGATCTGCGAGCGCCCTATGTGCGGGAAGCGTGAGGGCAGCTGACATCTGCTGAGGTCAGCTGGCCGACCCCCGTACCTGTGTCAATGGCAAATTTCCATGGCAACACCCATGAAATGCTGCGCATTCCCATGGGCGCAATGACAGTCCCACGCCCACCACCCACAGTGCTGTGTGCGAGTGGCTGGCAAATAATCAATTTGCCATGGATGCTCACACAAAACGACTACACATGCGCAATGGCGAAACATTGCGAATAATGAACCTGAATGACTGAAAATGGGCGCTGGTAGCTGTGTTCTATTCTAAAGTAATGCAGATAAAATTGGTACCAGCAATATCTGAGGCGCAGAGGGACTCGGTGATGTCACTGGTCTGGAATCAGTGATGTCACTGGTCTGGAATTAATTCATAAACTGTACATAACAATCCACAAAATGGCCGCCCCGGTGCCCATTACATTTTGTTTTTGCATTTGGTTGTAATGATCCGTCAGATTGCATGACCAATAGAAGCTGCAGCTTCCACAGACATGCATGTATTATAATGTGGTATGTGTGTAGATTATTAGACCGTGTCTTGATAGACAGTCAATAGGTCTACCCCAGGTCGACAGGTTCAAAAATGTTGACATGGGAAAGGTAGACACGAGTCTCAAATTTTTCGATGTCGATGTCGTCAACTGTTGACATGGACCACTTGACATGCTTCGGCTTGGTGCCTCGCTACATTCAGCACGCTGTTATATTCTCCGACTATGTCGACATGAATGCTGAAGTAAGCACCAGCCGGTTTAAAAAAAAAAAAATCAGGAAAAACTCATGTCTACCTTGTCATGTTTAATTTTGCTGGAACACTGACACTCAGAAAAGTACGATGGAGGTCCATGAGTGTTCATTAAGGACACACTACATTGTGCCGCAGGGAAGCATCCAGTCGCTGTCAATTAGCGCATTTCCAATGCTCTGTCAGCGCACTGATAAAGTACAAGGTTTCGTCAACGCTTTCAACCAGCATTGTACGGATTTATTTGGCCTATATATTGTACATCCAAACCCTCTAGTCATTTCTAGCGCTCGGCAGATCTGTCTGCCAATATCTGAGGTGCCAGAGATTACTTATTCGGACAGAGTTGGCCGCTATGTATATTTACTTTACCCCAGGATGCGGTTGCTATGGAAACTGTGAGCAGGCCACAGTACACCGCATGTAGAAGTCCTGTTATCGGAATCCGTTGGTGTCCCAAGCTCAGGGAGCACGGATCGCTTTCCCACCATCACATAGCTTTCATCCTTATGCTTCCAGTCTCGTCTCATGCCGTTACTCCTCCGTGTAACTCCTGGCTGTGCTATGTGCGCTGTCAGCTCCATTCAGTGCCCTCCATCTATCTGCCATGGATCTGTCACATCCTCTCATGTCACGTACGTCTGAGACGGTGACACGGCCATTTGATAGCCGCAGAGAGAGGGAGAATCCTTTCAGTGGTTTTACATTTCGATTTTTTTCATGGATCCCATTATACTCAGCTGGCAATGCCAGTAACCGCCGCCAACACTCTCGTTACCTGACACAAAAACATCCCATAATATGTACACAGTGTGGGATTGATTCCCCTCAGGGCTCTCTGCTCAGTCAGACAGTTTTATGAGCAGGCTTGCCAGGCCATTACTGGCTGCTTCTGACAGGATTCCAAGCACAGTTGTCCATTTGGTATGACAGTCCTAAACATAAGTGTTCAGATAGAACTCTGGAGTATACAACGTTACGGGGGCCTATTCACTATGCTTTATGGACCCGTGTCTGCCGCCCGGGTACCTGTCCTGCGGCAGCGGCCGCACGGCGCACGCTGATTGGCTCAATCTCAGCCAATCAGCGTGCGGCCAGTGTTTCCAAAACAGAAGCGCTTCCGCATAGCCCGGCGGATAGCGCTCGTTATTTCTTATTGACTGCAGGGACCCCCCGCTGCCGCTGCCAGCTTTTACGCACATATACGCCGCAGGACAGGTACCCGGGCGGCAAGAGAGGGTGAAATACCGTCCTCCAGTGGCCGGCGCCCAAGCAACTGCCTAGATTTGCCTAGTGGTGGCGCCGGCCCTGCCTATTATGCAGAAATGCTGCTTTCCGCATGTTTTAAGTAACGGACCTATTCATGATTAGGAGTGCCACCTATTCCGGTTCTATTGAAGACTCCCTCATCAATGTGAGCTCGTCAACCGCACGCATGCCTGTAGTCAGGTAACGCATGCACAGTCGTCCAGCTCGGCAGTGGGATCGCTCTTACCTCAGCAGCAGTTATAGGCAGCCCAAGCAGTGGCGTGGGGGATCCGGCACAGCGCAAGTGCATGGTCTCTGCAGATTCCGTGCGGTCTGGCCATCCTCACTGAGGGCCTGATTCAGTACCACTCGCTAAGCAGTGCTAGTTCGCTCCTTAGCGATCGGCTTAACGCTGCCCATTTTGGGCTGGAGATGCCGGCCAGCTGTGGAGTCATCTTTGGTCAAAAAAACATTTATAGGTTTACCATAGGATGAGCAAACATATGGTTGTCCTTTGTACTTTGCCAGTCGCTACTGGTGCTCACCTCCTCGCACCCATTTCCCAGTGTAGCCTGTGCGCGATCCAATGGGTGAAAGGAACGTGGCTGCACCGTAATTTTCCTTCTACTGATGAATGGTTTTTGGGCGGTGTACATGTGTCAGTATTTATATGGCTGATGTGAGATCGCTGCCATCCACATATAGCACTTACCATAACAACATTAGCCAGATGGGCAGAACAGAGGGCATACACTCCACCAGAACCTCCTACCAAAGGGGCTCTCATGTCTGTGACAGAGACTGCAAGGGATCCTGGGAAGAGACGATAGAAGGAGGATTAAATGACAAGTACAGTGTGTGTGTGTGTGTGTGTGTGTGTGTGTGTTAGAAGATTACATGATAAGCGTTCAACGTTGTCTAGATTGACAGTTACAGGATCGACCGCTCTTGGTTGAAGGCGTCTGATTAGACGCCTAAAGATAGTTGATGGGGTCTAGAGCGACAATGACAGGAGTTAGACACAAGCAGGAGATCGACGGAGACGAGTCGACAGTCACCACAACGACACCATTTTTCAGGGTTTTTTTGGTGCCGAATGTCACAGGCTTCCCCAGTGACACTGTATATGTGCCCCGTGTCCCCTCACATGGCTCGCTATGCTTCATGGATATTATAATCTTACTCTATGCATCTAACTCCCGTCACTGTCACTCTAGACCCCATCGACTATCTTTAGGCATCTAACCAGACGCCTTCGACCAAGAGTGGTCGATCCTGTAACTGTCGATCTAGAGAGCGTCCACCCGGCAACCATATATGATGTTAGGAGGGATATACTAAAACATAATGCTTATGGCCACCAGGTGGCAGTGTAGAGCCCATTTCCAACATTATAGTTTGTATTCTGTACTACAGCATGACATATGTCATACTCCTATGTCATAACTCCCAACTGTCCAGCTTTCCGCCGTAACATCCCGTTCGGAGTCCCCCCTGTCACCCTATTCATGCCCCCACATCGGCAAAAATTGGGGCATGGCCTCATGGGAGCGTCGCGAGTATAGGCCACACCCCACATTTTTTTTTGTCGCGTCTGCGGGGCAAGCGTCCCTCCTCGCCCATCCTTAAAGTTGGAAGGTATGCTATGTGGGTATTGATAAATGGGTTCACCCCATACGGTCGATATGGAAAAGGTCAACTAGGTCAGTAGGAGGACAGATAAAGGCAGAGGGCGGGATGCTCTAACACAAAAATGCGTTCAAAACCCCGTTATCCTGCTTTTTACTGCATTTTCATATTATCGAATCCCCCTCCATCGGGGCAGAGCTGCAGACAGAATTGCCAGCCTGTAGAAGCCTATGAGCAATGTGTGAGGGATCCATCATGGATCTCTCCCAGCATGCCCCGCGGCCGGCGCCATCACTCTGCGCATGCGCAGTGGGACTCCTGGGTCTCAGATCCAGAAGTCCAGAGACATCACTGCATCTCGAAGAACAGATCTTATCTTAAAATGATGAATGGGCCACTAACGGGGTTATTCAGACCTCATCGCACAGCTGCTAAATTGTAGAGCCCTGCAATGAGGTAATCATCACCCCACCAGAGTGAAATCCTGCCCCATGCAGGTCTATTTCTTTTTCTTTTTTTTTCAATTAGTGATGCCAATCCCAGGAATCCCGGGATTGAGCATTTTTCAATCCCAAATCCTGGGATTGAGAAAATATTCTTATTTCAAAATTTAAATAGGGGAGCCACACCCGCTGCCACCAACTGTCATTCCAAACTGACTCACTGGCAGTGGGTGTGGCTCCCCTATTTGAATTTCGAACCATAGACCTTCTACATGTCGACCTGCTGACCATGTCCAACCTCTGGATTCCCTTCTGTGTAATTTGCAGATGCCCCTGGACGGCTGGTGAATGTGTGGGCTCACCTGCCAGCACCCCAGCTAAATACAGGAAGCTGATCCTCAGCACGCCATGAACCATCTCTAACGGAACGCCAATCATAAGCTGCAGGAGGGTGTTAAATCCCAGTTGTTCCAGGCTGTAAGAAGCACATGTCACAATGAGTATAAGGTGTCACAATGACCATAAGATGTCACAATGACCATAAGGTGTCACAATGACCATAAGGTGTCACAATGAGCATAAGATGTCACAATGAGGATAAGGTGTCACAATGAGTATAAGGTGTCACAATGAGCATAAGATGTCACAATGAGCATAAGATGTCACAATGAGCATAAGGTGTCACAATGAGCATAAGGTGTCACAATGAGGATAAGGTGTCACAATGAGTGTAAGATGTCACAATGAGCGTAAGGTGTCACAATGACCATAAGGTGTCACAATGAGCGTAAGGTGTCACAATGAGCATAAGGTGTCACAATGAGCATAAAGTGTCACAATGAGGATAAGGTGTCACAATGAGTAGAATGTCACAATGAGCGTAAGGTGTCACAATGAGCATAAGGTGTCACAATGAGCATAAGGTGTCACAATGAGGATAAGGTGTCACAATGAGTAGAATGTGTCACAATGAGCGTAAGGTGTCACAATGAGCATAAGGTGTCACAATGAGCATAAGGTGTCACAATGAGTATAAGGTGTCACAATGAGTATAAGGTGTCACAATGAGCATAAGATATTACAATGAGCATAAGGTGTCACAATGAGCATAAGGTGTCACAATGAGTATAAGGTGTCACAATGAGCATAAGATGTCACAATGAGCATAAGGTGTCACAATGAGCATAAGGTGTCACAATGAGCATAAGGTGTCACAATGAGCAGAAGATGTCACAATAAGTAGATGATGTCACAATGAGCATAAGGTGTCACAATGAGCAGAAGATGTCACAATAAGTAGATGATGTCACAATGAGCATAAGGTGTCACAATGAGCATAAGATGTCACAATAAGTATAAGATGTCACAATGAGCAGAAGATGTCACAATAAGTAGATGATGTCACAATGAGCAGATGTCACAATGAGCATAAGGTGTCACAATGAGCAGAAGATGTCACAATAAGTAGATGATGTCACAATGAGCATAAGGTGTCACAATGAGCATAAGATGTCACAATAAGTATAAGATGTCACAATGAGCAGAAGATGTCACAATGAGTAGATGATGTCACAATGAACATAAGGTTTCACAATAAGTAGATGATGTCACAATGAGCAGATGTCACAATGAGTAGAAGATGTCACAATGAGCATAAGATGTCACAATGAGTAGATGATGTCACAATGAGCATAAGGTGTCACAATGAGCAGAAGATGTCACAATGAGTAGAAGATGTCACAATGAGTAGAAGATGTCACAATGAGCATAAGGTGTCACAATGAGCAGAAGATGTCACAATGAGCACAAGATGTCACAATGAGTAGATGATGTCACAATGAGCACAAGATGTCACAATGAGTAGATGATGTCACAATGAGTAGATGATGTCACAATGAGCACAAGATGTCACAATGAGTAGATGATGTCACAATGAGCATAAGGTGCATTTACAGCTTTGCAGTCTGTTTCGTTGACAAGGGTTTGTGATTGCATTTTGTGTTTTATCGCTATGCAGCTGATAATTACCTTCTTATAGGCAGCGGGTGTCACAGTTGCTGTTACTCTCTATAAAGAGGCTTACTGGCCAATTTAACATAGGATCGTCTGGGCGGCATTTTCCGACCAGGATCACATTGCAATCCTTTCTCCCGAATGTATGTCCCCGCAGATGCAGGGGCTCCGAAAGAAGCTCATCCCTGCTTTGCCGGGTGCTGGGGGGGGTCTGCACATCTCATCACTGACCCCCCCGCCAACCACACTGACTGCACTGCCCCGCTAGCAGTGTGGTCCGTAGTCCATAGCCCATCTCACAATGGCGGTAGCCCGGGGACCCACTGCGATATTATAATGTCGGCCAGCATTGCATCCCCCTTAGAAACCTATGGGGGACACCACTGCCGGCGGTGCAGAAGGGATCGCAGCAGGGATCTGAGCTTTCTGCTGTGCTCCCTCCAGATACATTCCGGAGATACTACATATTTACTTCTAACCCCCGAAAACAAGTGTTAATTGATAAATGGGCCCAGTGCTTAAAGTGGTCCTGGTGAGGTGGTGGAACTCTCTTCCCCGCCATCTCCCCCCTCCCCCCCCCCCCCCCCCCCATATGTCACAACCAGGGCGGGTGCTAGGGTATTCGGCGCCCCCCTGCGAGCTCAAAATGTATGACCTATCTCACATAGACATGGAAACAATAATGCGGGCCACATAACGCCACCCTTAATGCAAATTATGCCCCAAAGTGCAAAAGAATCTAACAGGCTAAACAATGTGAAAGTGCGCGCCGTAGGGCATGGCTTTGTGGGACAGGGGATTATGCACACCGTAAAGCCCGGCTGCTCCCCCTGCATATCAACCAGGCCACCACAGGCTGCTCCCCCTGCATAACAACCAAGCCACCACAGGCTGCTCCCCCTGCATAACAACCAGGCCACCACAGGCTGCTCCCCCTGCATAACAACCAGGCCACCACAGGCTGCTCCCCCTGCATAACAACCAGGACACCACAGGCTGCTCCCCCTGCATAACCAGGACACCACAGGCTGCTCCCCCTGAATAACCAGGACAAACAGGCTGCTCCCCCTGCATAACCAGGACACCACAGGCTGCTCCCCCTGAATAACCAGGACAAACAGGCTGAAAACAGTGCTTAAAGTGCCCGCTGCATTATATATATATATATATATATATATATATAATGAATAGGAGGTGGCGGCACTCAAATAAAGGCAATATAATGTATAAATAAGGTACATACCAGGTACCTGGGAGCCGGGCCTGGGACACTGCAGGGAGGGAGAGAGGCTACTGCTCACCGGATGGTGGGGGCCGGGGGTAGATAAAGAGCGCGGATTTCAACGGCCGCGTCGGAGAGAGGGAGCCGCTCTGCAAGCTGCCGCCTGCGCTGTCATACAATATGACAAGCGCGGCAGCAGCAGTTTAAGGAGCATAGCAGGGAGAGCGTCCTGGCCTCCTGAGCGGGTAGCGCCGGCGGCCATGTTCCTGTAGCCAGCCCGCCCCTGACAGCCGGGTAGAGTGCTGGAAAACCCGGCTGTCTCAGAGCACGTCGTCCATCCCTCCGTGTGCGTTGCAGCTATTTGAAATGACGCGCAGCCCGGCTGCCAATCAGGCAGTCGCAAGCTGGCACGTCATTTCAAATAGCCGCCCGCGGACGGATGGACGACGTGCTCTGAGACAGCCGGGTTTTCCAGCACTCTACCCGGCTGTCTTGACTTGTTTAGCAATGCAGGCAGGGAGAAGCAGAGGGGGCAAGGTGAGCGGATGGAGGCGGAACCGTTCCGCCTCCAAAATGGAACTGACGGAACGCAGTTCCGCCCCGTTCCGCCTCACTTTAACCCCTGAATGGGCCCCTAAGGGGGTTATTCAGACCTCATTGCACAGCTGCTAAATTGTAGAGCCCTGCAATCAGGTAATCATCACCCCACCAGAGTGAAATCCTGCCCCATGCAGGTCTTTTTTTTATTTATTTTTTAAATTAGTGATGCCAATCCCAGGAATCCCGGGATTGAGCATTTTTCAATCCCAAATCCCGGGATTGAGAAAAAATTATCAGTTCAAAATTCAAATAGGGGAGCCACACCCACTACCACCAACTGTCATTCCAAACTGACTCACTGGCAGTGGGTGTGGCTCCCCTATTTGAATTTTGAACTGTGACGGAGCTGCCACAGATTATAAACCTCTCTGCTCCTGAGCCAACAGACAGGGCCACGGAACATAGCAATACTTAGCAAAAATTATTTTAAATAATCTTTTCAATAAATACTAATAACCTTTCTAGATCAGGGTTGCCGACCCTCCCGGAATTCCAGGGAGTCTCCCGAAAATCGGGTCCCCCTCCCAGCCCCCCGGAAGGGTGGGCAACCCTCCCGGAATCTGGGGGACCCCCCATGTAAATGCCGCAATCCGCGGGTCTCAGATGAGGGGGCGGAGCTAAAATGGCACAATCGTGTCATTTTAGCCCCGCCCCCTCCATGGAGATCAGTCATTTATCCTATTTCCCGTAATGGGGGTGGGGCTTAATGATGTCACAGTCAAGCCCCGCCCCCGATCGGGTAAAGAAAGTCTCCTCTCCGGGCTTCTCCCGGAGAGGAGCATTTAAAAGTCGGCAACCCTGTTCTAGATGAACCATATATCTTCTTCTTTGAACAAGTAACCAGGGAAACATGTTCTTAAAAGCAGAGAAGTCTGTGGCTTTTCCTCTGGTCACAGAAAGGGGGATTTATGGTCGCATGTGCGCTACTTTCATCCTCGGGGATCTCCAAGCACTTGCTGAGCCATTTGGGCTTCATACGTTCTGCTGGTGTACACTATTAAGGTCACTCCTGGCATTGCCTCGGAGCATGAGAGTAAGCCTGTTCCCTGGCTCACAGCCCAAAACAACCGTCGTCATTCCCACAGTAATATACCTCTTCTCTGGCACCTTGCAGGTCTGACTTATGCCAGCTCTATATTTGCATTCAATGCGCCAAGTAAGGCATAGTATTAAACTTCTATATCAGAGCTTATTGTGTTGCAGAGGGTTTGAGCCCCAGCGGTGTCCCCGGGAAATTACAGAAAATTATGCCCAGGAATAGGGGCCCGGCTTCATCTGAGGCCGCTGTGCCACCTTTGGTTTTGGGTCTTACTTATACTACCCATATTTAATAGCAACATTTGCAAAAGAATCATGCCACAGCGAGCATACGTTTATGCCATCATCATCTACAGGGTTTTTGGAAATTGTTTTTTATTTATTTTTTGCACCCCTGCTGCCCAAATTTCAGCAGGAAAGTCCTGATTTGAAAAAGCCGGGGTCCCTGCCACAAGTAGCGGAGGCACATGCTGCATGCTACATTATCATAGTGTTTTTCTACTAAGCATTATCACTGTGTCGCTGGGGGAGTGGCTATGAGCACTGGCATGGAGTGACCACACCCACTCTGATGTACCATTACCACGGCATGCTGCAGTCCTGAGTCCACCATGATTCCAAAGCACTAATATTGGGGGTTATGTTTTATTATAATAGTAATAATAATGTTACTTATATAGCTGTCTGTTTCCAATAGAACAGGGGGTGGGGCCGTTGATGGGGCGGGACGGGGGCGGGACAGTCAATGGATCATCCGGCGTGGGGGCATGGTCAGCACGATCGCGTCCTCGTGGCCACACTCCTTGCCATGCAATGCTGGTATTTTCAGGATTTCGGCCATTTTGGGAGGGTTGACAACCCTGAGATAAAACAGACATTTCTAGGGCACTATCTGTGTGCAGATTGTATGTTCTCTCCATGTTGCCGATTTACCTTCCAAACATACTGGCATTTCAACTGGCTTCTGATAAAATGAAGAACGCATGGTAGGGAAATAAAGGGCCTGATTAAGATCTGATTGCACGGCTGCAAATTTGCAAGGTGATTGACAGGAAGTAGACGTCTGTGTGAGGTAACAGGGTAAATGTAGGCGTTCCCATGCGTTATATGGGAGGGTAGAAACATAGAAACATAGAATTTGACGGCAGATAAGAACCACTTGGCCCATCTAGTCTGCCCCTTTTTTTAAACATGTTACCTCAAACCATATTTGATCCTTATTTTTTTGTAAGGATATCAATATGCTTATCCCAAGCATGTTTAAATTGTACTACTGTATTTGCGTCTACCACCTCTGTTGGGAGGCTATTCCACTTATCTACTACTCTTTCTGTGAAAAAATTCTTCCTCACATTTCCCCTGAATCTTCCTCCCTCTAGTTTCAGTGCATGTCCTTGTGTTCTGTTGCTCCTCTTCCTGTGAAGAATGTCTCCCACCTGTACCTTGTTAAAACCCTTGATATATTTGAAAGTTTCTATCATGTCCCCCCTTTCCCTTCTCTGCTCTAAAGTATACATATTAAGATCTTTTAGTCTTTCCTGGTACGTTTTGTGATGTAGGCTATGCACCATTTTAGTTGCTCTTCTTTGTACAGTCTCTAATGTATTTATATCCTTCTGGAGATATGGCCTCCAGAACTGAACACAATACTCTAGGTGAGGTCGTACCAATGACCTATACAGTGGCATTATTACTTCTTTCTTTCTACTGCTAAAACCTCTCCCTATGCAACCAAGCATCTGACTTGCCTTCTTCATTGCTTTGTTACATTGCCTACCTGCTTTTAAGTCCCCTGAAATAGTGACACCTAGATCCCTCTCTTCCTCAGTAGTTTCCATTATAGTGCCATTTATACTATATTGAGTCTTTGGATTTCTGAGACCCAAGTGCATGATTTTGCATTTTTTGGCATTAAACTGTAGTTGCCATTCTCTTGACCATTCCTCTAATCTACCTAGATCATCAATCATTTGTTTTACTCCTCCTGGTGTGTCTACCCTGTTGCATACCTTTGTGTCATCTGCAAAAAGCACATTTTACCCTCAATTCCATTTGCAATATCACCAATAAAGATATTAAAAAGCACCGGTCCAAGTACAGATCCCTGGGGTACTCCACTTGTAACCTTTCCCTCCTTTGACTGTACTCAGTTTACTACAACTCTCTGTTTTCTGTCCTGCAACCACGCTCTTATCCATTCAACTATCTTAGAATCCAATCCCAAGCTTTCAAGTTTATTTAACAGTCTGCGATGTGGGACAGTGTCAAAAGCTTTACTAAAGTCTAGATAAGCTACATCTACAGCCCCACCTTGATCTATTACTTTAGTTACTTTAGGGTGTGTGACGTCAGCTGCAGGCCGCCTATGCCTGTATTCACCACAGCCGCCGAATACGTCTCTGGTTACTCTGACTCTGTGATGACTGGTGCACAGTGATGATAGCGAGCCTGTTACGATGGGTTTTAAATATATTCGCTCGACTGTGAAGTATTCGCTAGGAGTACACATGAATGTGCAAGGTGGAATTTCACTATATCTGGGCGGCACCTGAATTACCCCCATACAATGTAATGGGGCCTACACCATGGTTACCGACTTTCTGGCTGCCCTCTCAGTATGGCGGGGGGGGGGGGGGGGGGGGGGAATCCGGGGGAATCCGGGAGGGAAAAGAGGTGAAGCCACGGCTGTGATGACCCATTTAGGGGCATGGCTAGAGCGATTGCATAATTTAGCCACGCCCCCACTGTGCAATGCCGGTATTTTATGCATTGCACTGCGGGGAGCGGGGTTTAAATTACGCAATTGCATCATTTGACACACGGACACCCCCCCCCCCCCCCCCCGAGCGGCGGTACGCTGGATATGCAGGACAATGCAGCAGGGTTGTCGTCCTTTCTGGGGGGCCTGGAGGGGGCCCGATTTCTGGGACCCTCCCGGCTATTCCGGGAGGGTAGGCAACCCTGGCCTACACACCGGGTGTTTTCTGGGCATTTTCTTAGTGCTCTGACTAGATATCACTAAATCCCTTAGAAAATGCCCCTACATCGCTGTGTGTGTAGGGGCCACAGCGATAGCGATGCGTGGCTCCGTGTGTCACTATCGCCCAGCAATTAATATCCAGCACGCTCACCGGAGAACACTGGCCCTGACAGATCGCTCAGCACACAGCGCCGACACATGTCCGTGCAGCGCTGTGTGCTGAGCGATCTACATTGCTCAGAGTGCTCAGCAGTATCGCCCCTTAAGCTCTGCTGGGGCTGGAGTGGAGCATTACATACAGTACTCTCTGTACAGTGCTGTGTAGCCTGCAGGTACTAGATAAAGAACAGGTGATAAACTAGCATCTGTACCATAACATTGTCAGCTCCATAAATCGGGGCCACACTGCTAGAACCCATTGCCGTTTTCATTATAGTTGGTTTGCTCTTTTTTTATTCATGATTAAGAGGTCTATCTATGTACTCAGCCTAGCACTGCAGGATGTGATACAGTCTGAGTTTGTCAGAGATGCGGGGGTAACGGCCGAACTCAGAAGTATTTTTCAATCGGCAATCATTTAAAAGCATGCCATGCAAATGATTTTCACTTTAACAAGTTCAGCCAGTATCCCGCACCTCCGGCAAACTCAGACATCCCGCTGTTGGAGAGAGATAAAGTACTGACCAATCAGCTCCTAACTGTCATGTTACAGGCTGTGTTTGAAAAATGACAGCAGATGGTTGGTTGGTACTGTGGGTGAAATTTAATAGGATGAGAGAATCAGAAAGTGAGAGATTTGGTAAGAAATCGCCAGTTTTTTTAAAGCGGCAATCATTTACACTGAAAATCCAGTTTGATTTTGCAGTGTAAATATTTGCCGCTTTAAAAAAACTGGAGATTTCTCACCAAATCTCTCACTTTCTGATTGTCTCATCCTATTAAATCTCACCCTGTATCTCTCTCCAAGGCTTAATAAATAGACCCCTCTATCCCTGTGTAGTTACCCTGCCAACATTGGCTTATGTACTATTCTCTATCCCGGAAAAAATATGGTCCTATTCCTATTTTCCTAACGTTCTACCTTGGATTTTGGGGGAGACTCATAAAATCTTAGATAGAGAGAGTGAAAGTAGATAGAGAGAGATAAAGTACGAACCAATCTGCCTCTTACTGCCATGTTACAGGCGTGTTTAACAAATGGCAATTAGAAGCTGATTGGTTGGTACTCTATCTCTCCCCCCCACACACACACACACACACACACACACACACACACACTTTATCTCTCTCAAAACTTTGGTAAATCTCCCCTTTTGCAAGCAGGGTAAGGAAGACTGAAGAACAGATAGGTCCTGTAGGGAGACCTGACTGTCATGTTCCCAGGCCTATTTCCAGATACGTCAGACACTGCGCAAACACTATGGGGGAGAGGTTGACGAGTGGAGTTGCCCAAAGCAACCAATCAGCTTCTGTCCTTTATCTGTCACAGCCCATGAAATGACAGTTCCAAGCCGATTGGTTGGTTTGGGTCACTTCTCACTCTAAAGCAGGCATGTCCAAACTATGGCCCTCCAGCTGTTGTGAAACTACACATCCCAGCATGCCTTGCCACAGTATTAGCATTCCCTCAAAACTGTGGCAAGGCATGATGGGACATGTAGTTTCACAACAGCTGGAGGGCCATAGATTGGACGTGCCTGCTCTAAAGGATCAATATCTCTCTCCCTATGTGTCCTCTTTTGTCAAGCCATGACTATTATTTTTATTTAATGGTCTATTTTACGAAGGGCATTATACAATACATGAACCAAATAAAGGCTACTATTTATTATATGTGGCGATAGCATAGCTTATCTAGAGATGGCCATCGTGGCTGCAGTTGCGACATTAACCACAGAAGACACATTAGCTGCAGTAGACACATTGGGCCAGATTCTCTAAGCTTCAAAAGTGATAAAATGGAGAGTAATAAACAGCCAGCCAATCAGCTCCTGCCTGCCATGTCACAGACTGTGTTTAAAAAATATCAGACAGGAGCTGATTGGCTGGCTGGCTGTTTATCACTCTCCATTTTATCACTTTTGAAGCTTAGTGCATCTGGCCCAGTAGCCGCATTAGCCACTGCAGTCAGATTCTTGCTAAATAGGCCTCCCCGTGCTTAGCAATCAATCCTTAAATGTGTGTTACTAGGCGAATGCACAGCCCCGCTGATAGCTAGCAGCAGCAGCTGAGGGTGTGCGCCAGGAGCACACAGCTATAGTACATGTCACGGGCTCACGATGGCAACAAAAATAACTCTCCTAAGATAAGACAGGCCAGCACGCTGCAGACAGCGCAGTGGTCCTATTGTCAGATGATGAACCACTGCAGGCCTGTAATTAGGATGTCACGGCTACGTACTCGTGTAACCATGGCAACAACCACTAGGCCTTGGGATCAATGCAAGAGATCAGCCCTGGGTGGTTCAATACAGCAGGAGAGGATGCTGGGAATACGTTTTACACAGAGAGAACAGAGAGGCATAGAAACGATGTTATGTAGCCCGGGCGGGCATTCAGCGTCCTAATATACGACTGCGGCAACCACAGGTGGGCAACAGATGAAGAGAAAGTGTCTGCTTCAGCTGCCGACGAACCACAAGTCTCAGCATTTCCCTGTGATTGGATTTACTAAGAATTGGAGAGAGATAAAGAGGAGAGTGATCAAGTACCATACTTACCGACTATTACTTAGTGTATTGGGTAAATGGCCAGTGGAAGGTGGCCGGATGTGGTTCATGGACACGGATATGGGTCATTGCAGCGGCGTAACTATAGCACGGCAGCCCCCGCCACCGCGCGGGGGGGGGGGGGGGGCGCTGTGCATGTGGGGGCGCCGGTGGCTGCGGTGCTATAGTTAACCCCCCCAATCCCCCGCAGACTTACCTATCGCGCTGGTCCCGGCGGCTCCGTTCTTCTGCTGAGGACCACCAGAAAATGGCCGCCCCATATAGCACACAGTTCTCTGAAACTGTCTGCTGTATGGGGGCAGCCATTTTCTGGTGGTCCTCAGCAGAAGAACGGAGCCGCCGGGACCAGCGCAATAGGTAAGGCTGTGGGGGATTGAGGGGGGGTTTGCATGGGCGGCGGCGGGGCAGGGGGGGGGGGCGTAGGGGTGCTTAGCGGGGCGGGGGGACGCCCAAAACGTAGCTACGCCACTGGGTCATTGAGTCTACACTATGAAGGTCGAAGTAAATTAGGTCGACTACTAAAGGTCGACAGGATTTCGGTCGACATGGCTAAGGTCCACAGGGTCAAAACAAGCGTTAGGTCGACAGTCAAAATTAGTTTTTCACATGTTTTTGTACCGGATTTCGATGTAAGTCAACATGGACATGAGGGGGACGACGACGACACATGGGGGTTTATTCTGGTCCATTCGCACGGACCATAACATTCGCACGGGAACCGATGGTGGGCATGTGCGCAGGGTCATTTCTGCGCATGTGCATAGGCCGGGTGCGTGTGGCCACGGCGGACAGACTGAGGCTGGGGGGGCGGCGGAGGATAGTCGCTCCAATGGGAACGCCCAGCATTTCATAGGTGTTCCCATGGTAATCGGGCTGTGATGTCAGTGCGGGGGGGACATCACCAGATGACAGCGAGGGGGGGGGCGGGGTCGGACTTGCAAGGTGCCCTCTCCTCTCAGGCCATACAATAGACTCTAGCATTGTGCCAGAGTCTTCTGTGAATGCACAGGTCTCCAGGAAAATGGCGCACAGGTCGCGTTCCTGGGGACAAATCTATTGTGCATGCACGAATCCCATTTCTCCAGCGACTTTTGGGACTGATGGAGAGATGAGTACAGGGTGAGTGGCGTTTATGGACTCACTAGGCAGCAAAGTCTTGCTGAATCAGGCCCTTAATGCCGCTTTCCTTCATCTGCTGCTGTCCATCCTCCTTCTGTGCGTTACCTACTGATTTTGTTTCATAGCACATTTTGGAAACAGCTAAATAAAACCATTGAGAGAAGCCCATGTAACAGGTCGACACACAAAACGTTGACACAAGCAATAGATAAACATGGAAACGGTCGACATGAATTTTTCACAATTTTCGACATCGACCCTCAATTAGTGTACTGCTTACCCTGGCATGTCCCGCTCTGCTCGCCATGCTTCAGGTTGCGCCAGTCACACTTTACGTTCCCATACCCTCCAACATGACCCATTCCATTAGGTACAAAATGATCTGTTCCTGGACTTCCCTGTCAGTGGCAGTTGCAGCGGTTGGACTCCAGCACAGACCAAAATTCAAAGAGGGGGGTCACATCAACTGCCAGTGAGTAAAGGACAGTGATGTTTGGGGTGGCAGCAGATGTGACCCCCCTTTTTGAATATTGGACTGTGCTGCAGGCCCAACTCTGCAACTGCCACTGGCAGGGAAGTCCAGGAACAGAGCATTTTGCACCTAATGGAATGGGTCATGTTGGAGGGTATGAGTTCCTATTCCTAGTCCATGTGGATTATAATGTATGAAAAAGTCCAAAGAAAGAAAAATGGTGAAAAATTCATGTCAACTTTTTCATGTTGACAACCATTGCCACAGCAACCTAATGCTTGCATCAAACTTTTGCCAATGCCAACTTTTTGTCCATATCGACCTTGTGCCCGTCGACCACTTATAGTCGACCTATCCTCTGGATACCACGTTGGTCATCCAAGGTTGCATGCCCGTGCCCTGGTGATGCCCCCATTACAGTGCCCACGCCCCCGTCCTGATTCCACCACAACAAATGCTAGGAGGTTTGGTGGCATCAACAGTTCCTAGCGATTTCATAGGCTGTATTTTGTCTCCATAGATCTGCCCCCGTTGTCTAGGTGACAGAGTGCTCTTTATATCAATCCATTCATAGGTTTGAACAGGAGATATTGCATAACTGCCCCCATCATTCCCAATGACGGTCTCATCCCTATTTCTTTGCTATATTTACCAACCAAATACACCTATTATATGAGAATAATACAGGTTTAAAGGCGAGCGAACCCATCAAAAGGAAGAAAAATACATCTACAGTGTCTCAATGCAGCATCTCAAGCACCTGGTTACCATGGCGACCAGAAAACAAGTGCCATAAGAAAAGAGAACACTTGTATTTCCATGGGGAAAGTGCAGCCGGATCTCTCTCATCTCAGTATTTTCCTGATGAAGTCGGGATAATTGTTACAGACACATAACGCTAATGGATTATTCATTTTATGCAAGATTTTCTTTTAGAGTCAAAGCCTCAAACAGAGAGTAACATACAGTACTGTATCCCTGCTCCCTCTGTCTGTCTGGCTGCATGATATACACAGCACTGTACTTACTGCACCATAGGGATCACTGACTGCAGACTGATATCTTATGTTATATTATCTCATTACTGTTAGTAACGGTTTTCAACTGATTTAAATTATTATTACTTTTTTTTTTTTTTTTTTTAGGAAAACAACATCCATATTTCTAGAATAGCAGGGTTCGGTTAGGCTATAATTAGGGTTAGAATAGGGTTAGGATTAGACTACAATTAAGGTCAGTGTTAGAATAGGGTAAGGCTGTGATTGGGGATAGGGTACTTGTGAGTTATCCGGGCTGCCGATTTTTTGATTGTATGCCTTAAGTTAAGGCATACAATCAGATGCGATGCGATGCGATATCGCATCGCATCGCATGCGACCATCGGATGCGATGACCCGATTTTTCCATAGGAATCAATGTTAAAATGGACTGAGTCCATTTTAACATGGAATTCAATGGGAAAAAGGGGTCCTTTTCATACCCCTACTATCCAAGTGGGCATGGAGTTGGATATAAACCTGTGGCGAGCGTAGCGAGCCACCGAGCCCGAAGCGTGGCGAGCGAAGCGAGCCCCGCGAGGGGACGGTATTCTGTGTCCCCTCGCGGGGCTCGCTACGCTCGCCACGCTTCGGGCTCGGTGGCTCGCTACGCTCGCCACAGGTTTATATCCAACTCCATGCCCACTTGGATAGTAGGGGTATGAAAAGGACCCCTTTTTCCCATTGAATTCCATGTTAAAATGGACTCAGTCCATTTTAACATTGATTCCTATGGAAAAATCGGGTCATCGCATCGCATCGCATCCGATGGTCGCATGCGATGCGATGCGATGTGCCCGATCCGACCCGATTTAGAAATCGGCAGCCCGGATAACTCACAAGTACCGGGGATAGTGTTAGAATGGAGTTAGGGTTATATTGAGTTTAGGGTTAGTGTTAGAATAGGGTTAGGGTGTGATTAGGGTTAGTGTTATATTGAGATTAGGGTAAATGTAAAAATAGGGTTAGGGTTAGACTGAGATTAGGGTTATTGTTAGAAAAGGGTTAGGGTTAGACTGTGATTAAGGTAAGTGTTAAAATGGGTTTAGGGTTAGACTGAGATTAGGGTTAGAATAGGGTTATGGTTAGACTGCAATTAGGGATAGTGTTAGAATAGGGTTAGGGTTATACTGAGATTAGGGTTAGTGTTAGAATAGGGTTATACTGAGATTAGGGTTAGTGTTAGAATAGGGTTAGGGTTAGACTGTGATTAAGGTTTAGGTAGAATGGGTTTAGGGTTAGACTGAGATTAGGGTTAGAAAAGGGTTATGGTTATACTGAGATTAGGGTTAGAATAGGGTTATGGTTAGACTGCAATTAGGGATAGTGTTAGAATAGGGTTATGGTTAGACTGAGATTAGGGTTAGAAAACGGTTAGGGTTATACTGAGATTAGGGTTAGTGTTAGTGTTAGAATAGAGTTAGACTGAGATTAGGGTTAGTGTTAGAATAGAGTTAGACTGAGATTAAGGTTCGTGTTAGAATAGGATTATACTGCAATTAACTTTAGGTTTAAAATAGGGTTATGGTTAGACTGCAATTAGTGTTAGAATAGGGTCAGGGTTAGACTGCGATTAGGATTAGTGTTAGAATAGGGTTAGAATGGGGTTAGGGTTATACTGAGAGTAGGGTTAGTGTTAGAATAGGGTTAGGCTGTGATTAGGGTTAGTGTTAGACTAGGGTTAGGGTTAGACTACAATTAGGGTTAGTGTTAGACAAGGGTCAGGGTTATACAGAGATTAGGATTAGTGTTAGAATAGAGTCAGGGTTAGACTGAGATTAGGGTTAGTGTTAGGGTGCGGTTGGTGTTAGTGTGGAATAGGGTTAGACTGCGATTAAGGTTAATGTAAGGGTGCTGTTAGGGTTACTGTTACATAGTTACATAGTAGGTGAGGCTGAATAAAGACTTGCGTCCATCTAGTTCAACCTATGTTTATAGTAGCTTTTCCCTTGTTGTATAGTATGTTCTGATATTTTAAAGACAGATTATGTTACTTATTCGTACCCATGGATGTTTTTAACCAATAAATGTTTATCCAACCTTATTTTAAACGTATTTATAGTGTCTGCCGACACCACTTCTCCAGGAAGAGAGTTCCAAAGTTTGACTGCTCTGACTGTAAAGAAAATAGTTACATAGTAGGTGAGGCTGACATAGTAGGTTAGACTAGTGTTTGTGTAAGGCTGCGATTAGGGTTATTATATGGCCAATGTCATTTGCAACATCTATGTGCATGGTCAGGCTCAAACTCAGCGTCTGCCATGATGTATCCACACTTACCCAACATGCATGAACATATAGGTGAGGAAGCGCCACGCCCGTGCCCGGTGTCCCGGATGGTATACCAGTGGGCTCTTCATGTATTCAGGGTGGTATGTCTGTAAAACCCACTTGTTCAGTTTGACCCCGTAACACAGGAACACGATGATCTAGAGTGGATGAGACAGACCTAAGAACAGTAGAAGAAGGCCAGTGGACTATTAACCCCTCAGATAACAGAGCAGGGCAGAGATGCAATATACTACAAAGCCTGGGCAGCCCACATCACTGACATTAAGCCCTGCTCCCCTTGGACATCTTTTTTTTTTTTTTTTTTTTTAAGACCATGAAAGATCTTTGTTTGAAGACGTAAATATGGACACGTGCAAACGGGAAGAGAAGATTGCTTTGGGATAATCTGTCTGGTTGGCCAATGACTCCAAGCACAGCCCAGCACATTTTCTGACTGTACAATAAAATCTGATCCATTACTTGATTGGGCTGAACGGACTGTCTCCAAGTATCTGGTGAGATTGCTTCAATTAACCAAATTAGTTGAGGGTATCTGTCAGTTATTACAGCATGGCTGGGAACACAGATGCATTATATACAGTAGCACTGGGGCACCTTGCATTCTGATGCAACATCTAAAGATGAACATTGTTGCCTCACAGTCAGCAAAATCATTTTGTGGTAAAATGAAGATAGTAGTGTCTTAGCATACAGTAGATCTGTGTCCTTCAAATGTGGACCTGCACTGCGTAGTGCAACTGCAGTATCAGGACACAATGAATCATACAAAGAGATGAGAAAGGTATAATGAGAAAAAGATGTGATAGCTATGATGAGAGAGATGAGACCACTCTCTTCTTCTGCAAATCCCTCACTCCCTTGTCTGCGTGATACTGCCCTCTACTGGCTGTCCTCCTACCTCTCTGACCATTCCTTTTCTGTCTCCTCTAAGGACCCCCCCCCCCCCGCGCACACGCTTCCACTAACAGTAGGTCCCCCCAAGGTTCTGATCTTCTGACCTCTCCTTTTCTCTCTATATATGTCCTCTTAGGTGAACTCGTTAGTTCTTTTGAATTCCAATATTATCTCTATGCTGATAATACTCAACTCTACATTTTTATCCCCTGACCTTTTCCCTGTTCTCCTCCCTCATGTCTCCAACTGTCTCTCTACTATCTCTTCTTGGATGTTCCAGCTCTTTCTTAAACTTAACATGTCTGATGCTGGGTACACACCAGAATGATTTGGGCTCAATTCCCCCAATTTTGACTCGTCTAATGACCGATGGTATGTAAAAAAAAAAAAAAAAAGGGGCAGAATTGTGCTTGTTTCCAATGCGATTGCGATTTGATTCGTGTTCCCGCCGGTCATTTGGTAGCTCTGGAGATTTTTGCTGCTGCACTAAAGATCTGTCATCTACAGTGGATTGGGTACCGATTGTGTGCGACCATCGTACGATTTCAGGAAATCATTTCACAGTGGTCGCACGACCATGGTCATTCTGGTGTGTACCCTACATAAGACTGAGCTGATCATCTTCCCACCCTCCCGCACAATATCACCTCCCACAATCTCATTATCTGTTGATAGCACTTCTATTTCCTCTATCCCCCAAGTGCGCCATCTTTGAGTAATCCTGGACTCCTCCCTCTCTTTCAAACCTACACAATCAGCATCTCTCACAAACCCTGCATTTTTCATCTCAAAACTATTTCCTGTCACACGTAGCCGCGACGGAGCGCGGCGGGTACAGTACTCACCCGTCCGTGCCCGCCGCCGGCTAGCGTGTGCAGGTTCCAGGCTGCGGCGTGCGGGTAGGGGCAGCTCCGGGTAGGGATGGCAGCAGGAGAGCGTCGGGTAGCAGCGTCCTTGCAGATAGCAGTGCCGGGAGGGGATCTGCCTAGGCTGTTCAGTGTCAGTGCAATGAGTCTTTGGAGTCATTCACAACTCCTAGCTGATTCCCGGATCCTGGCTCTTTCTCTCCTGACTCTGGTGCCTTGCTCCCTGCATCTTTCTACAAGGAAGTTTTCTCCTGACACCAATGCTGCAAGTCCTACCTAGTGCTTGTTCCTGCTTGTGTCCCAGGATTACCCTGCTCAGCTTTCCGCTGCCCTCCTTCATTCAACTCATTCATTCCATCATCTTTCAGTCATCCGGATCCATTTCTTCTATCATCAAATCAACCTCTTTCCGGATCTTCCTCTACGTACTCTGGCTCATCAAGTATACGTTTCCAGATTTACCTGCCTGTTATTAGTATTGTGCTGGACTCTATTTAAGTTATCCAACTGTCACTTAAAGAAGTATTTGAGTGAAGTTTATCATTTATGAAATCCATTATTAAACCGGCACGTTTCAATCCTACTCCTCCTGGTCCGTCTCCAGTTCCTGTGCACCACACGACTCCATCCAGCCCTTTAGCCGTGACAGTTTGCACTGACCCGATGGAATCGGGTGAAGCACAGGCCTCCATGACGGATGTTCTTCAAGGCATCATGGCTCGCTTGGAACAAGTAGAGGCTACCCAGCGTCAAGTGGCTCAATTTCTCCAGACCTTGTCACCACCTCAGGCGGCTCCCTCAGTTTCGGCAGCACCTACCTCCGGAGCTTCGGCCCCTGCTGCTCCTCCGGGGCCAGCTGCTCCTCACCATCTGCAGCTGTCAACCCCCAGTAAATATGACGGGTCCCCGAGGGGGTGTCGAGGATTCCTGAATCAATCCATTTTACCCTCCAGCCTTCCAATTTTCCCTCTCCCAAGACTCGAGTGGCTTACATCGTGTCCCTACTGGTGGGCCCAGCCCTGGAGTGGGTGTCCCCCCTCTGGGAGCGTGCGGATCCCATCCTCAACAACTATGAAGAATTTGTGGCTTCCTTCCGTCGCATCTTCGATGAGCCTGGCAGAGTGTCCTCCGCAGCCACGGAGATCCTAAGAATGCGTCAGGGCAGTCGCTCAGTGGGACAATATGTTGTACAATTTTAAACCCTGGCTTCCGAACTCAGATGGAACGAAGAGGCTCTCGTCTCTGCCTTCTGGAACGGCCTAGCCGGCCGCATCAAGGACGAGTTAGCAACTCGCGATTCTCCTTCCACCCTGGCTGAACTCATTTCATTATGTAACAAGGTCGATCTGCAACTCCAAGAACGCCAACTTGAGAGGAATCGCTCTGATCGCCTTCGCCCTCGATTCCCTTCCAATGTCGCACCCGCTTCCAGACCAACCCCGCCTCCTGCGGTGTCAACAGATGAGCCCATGCAAATCAACCGCTTCCGTCTTTCTCTCGAAGAGAAGTCCCGAAGACGGCGAGAGAATCTGTGCATGTACTGTGGCTCCTCAGCTCACCTGTTGGCTTCCTGCCCGCTGCGGCCGGGAAACGACCGCTCCTAATCTCCACGAGGGAGGTCCGATTAGGAGTCTTACTTCCATCTCCCTCTTCTTCTGATTCCACCATTCCGGTTACCCTTGTGTGTCCCCAAGGGAGAAAAAGAGTTCAGGCCCTATTGGACTCTGGGGCAGCGGGAAACTTCCTTTCGTCTTCTTTTGTCACCCAACATGCCCTGCCGGTGCAACCCCTGGATCATTCGCTGGTCCTCACTGCAGTGGATGGGAGTCGAATTCGTAGTGGACAAATCACCCATCAGACCACCCCGGTGACACTGCTCATAGGAGCTCTACATCAAGAGACCCTCGAATTCTTCATTCTTCCACAGTCCTCACATCCAATGGTCCTGGGCCTTCCCTGGCTCTCTAAACATAACCCACACATCGATTGGACCAATATGGAGGTCAAGGCCTGGGGAACAGATTGCCAGTCTACCTGCATTCCTCAGATCCTTCCGGTCTACCAGACCCATCCACAACGTGAGGATAACTGTCCTTCATCCTCTTCAGCTCCACCCTTGTCTATACCCGCACCATACCGTTCATTTACAGATGTCTTCAGTAAAGGAGGTGCTGACACCCTGCCTCCTCACCGTCCTTGGGACTGCCCGATAGAACTGGTGGCCGGGAAATTCCCTCCTCGTGGCCGCATCTATCCTCTGTCGCTACCCGAGACTGAGGCCATGTCCTCGTACATTCAAGAGAACTTAAACAAAGGTTTCATTCGACCATCTACTTCTCCGGCCGGAGCCGGGTTTTTCTTTGTGAAAAAGAAGGATGGCGGTCTTCGGCCATGTATCGACTATAGGGGCCTGAACGACATCACCATTAAAAACCGCTATCCCTTACCCCTTATCGCAGAACTATTCGACAAGATCAGAGGGGCGGCAATCTTTACTAAATTGGACCTGCGAGGGGCCTACAATTTGATCCGGATCCGTCCAGGTGACGAGTGGAAGACGGCTTTTAATACGCGCGATGGTCACTATGAATACCTGGTGATGCCCTTCGGCCTTTGTAACGCCCCCGCCGTCTTCCAACAGTTTGTAAATGATATCTTTCGGGACTTGCTGTACCACTCCATCGTAGTCTATCTAGATGATATACTCATCTTCTCTCCAAATCTTCAACTTCACAGACAGACAGTGTCCGAAGTCCTACGACGTCTTCGCCAAAATCAACTGTTCTGCAAGTTGGAGAAGTGCGTTTTTGAGGTCACGTCCATTCCATTCTTGGGTCACATTCTCTCCGCCACTGGGATAGAGATGGACCCAGAGAAGGTGAGAGCCATCCAAGACTGGGCAGCCCCCACAACGCTCAAAGGAATTCAGAGATTCCTAGGGTTCTCAAACTATTACCGGCGATTTATCCGGAACTTCTCTACTATCGCTGCTCCCCTCACTGCCCTCACTTGCAAAGGAGCTGATCCAAGCCGATGGTCGCCAGAAGCATCCTCTGCCTTCCAGCAGTTAAAAAGAGCATTTGTGACGGCACCAATCCTCCTCCAACCAGACCTCGACAGGCCCTTCATTCTCGAGGTGGACGCATCCTCGGAAGGGATCGGGGCCATCTTGTCACAAAAAGGTGAGGATCAAGAATTACACCCTTGTGCCTTCCTCTCCAAAAAATTCCTTCCGGCAGAGAAGAATTACCCCATCAGGGAACAGGAGTTGCTTGCAGTCAAAACTGCGTTAGAGGAGTGGCGATACCTTCTGGAGGGGGCACGGCATAAGATCACCGTGTATTCAGACCACAAAAATCTGTCCTTTCTTAAACAGGCTCAGTGCCTTACTGCCCGCCAAGCCCGTTGGGCCATGTTTTTTGAACGCTTTGATTTCCAAATTAAATTCCGACCTGGAACCACGAATACTAAGGTGGACGCTCTATCCCGCTCCTTTGAAACGACCTCTGACCGAGAGACACCTCCTCGTCCAATCCTCGATCCGGTGGTCTTCGCCCAAGTAACCATACAGCCATCTCCTCCTCCAGGTAAAACGTTTGTTCCCCCCGAACTCCGCAAGAAAATATTGACATGGGCACATTCTTCCCGCTTCGCAGGGCACGCAGGAGCACAAAAGACCTTGATGTTCCTGTCACGTTCTTATTGGTGGCCAACCATCCGCCACGACGTAACCAACTTCGTTGCCTCTTGTGTGAGATGTGCTCAGCATAAGGTGCCCAGAACAACTCCCGCTGGTCCTCTTCGCCCTCTAACCATTCCCACAGAACCATGGACCCATCTGTCAATGGACTTCATTTGTGAACTACCTCCCTCAAAAGGTCATACTGCAATCTGGGTAGTGGTTGACCGATTCTCTAAAATGGTCCATTTTTTCCCACTAAAAGGTCTCCCCTCTGCTCCAGTACTGGCCCAGCTATTTATCTCAACCATTTTTAAACTCCACGGACTGCCCAAAGAGATTGTATCCGACCGCGGAGTACAGTTCGTTGCAAAGTTCTGGAGAGCTCTCTGTGCCGCGGTACAGGTCAAACTCAAGTTTTCCACTGCCTTTCACCCCCAGACCAACGGCCAGACAGAACGGGTGAATCAAGACTTGGAGGCCTTTATCCGACTGTTTGTCTCGTCTTCCCAAGATGACTGGGTGGATCTTCTCCCGTGGGCAGAATATATGCATAACAACTCCTATCACTCTTCCTCCGGAACCACTCCCTTCTTTACAGTATTCGGCAAACATCCACGGTCTCCGGATTTCTCAGAATTATCCTCTTCCGAAGTTCCTGCAGCAACCACTTCATTACAACGCTTTGCTAAAATCTGGTCGGATGTCCACACCACTCTTCTTAAATCTTCCGCCCGATACAAGAGGATGGCAGACAGAAAAAGAAGGGCCGCGCCCCGATTGAAAGTCGGAGACCGGGTATGGCTGTCTACCCGCCATATACGCCTCCGTCTGCCCTCTATGAAGCTGGCTCCTCGGTTCATTGGGCCATACCCTATCATCCAAGTCATTAATCCGGTCGCTTATAGACTTCAACTTCCTCCTTCCCTAAGGATTTCGAATTCCTTCCATGTGTCCCTCCTCAAGCCTTTAAGGTTGAACTCTTATCAAAACAGGATTCCCAAACCGCCCAAGATTAACTCCGAGAGTGGGGCTGAATTCGAGGTAAGACGCATTATAGACTCTCGCTGCCGCAAATCTCGTACCCAGTATCTGGTGGAATGGGTTGGGTTTGGTCCCGAAGAGAACTCTTGGGTGGATTCCATTGATCTGCACGCTCCGAAGCTGATAAAGCAATTTCTTCAGAGAAATCCTTACAAGGCCCATAGGCGCCCTGGGGTCACCCTGAAAAGGGGGGGTACTGTCACACGTAGCCGCGACGGAGCGCGGCGGGTACAGTACTCACCCGTCCGTGCCCGCCGCCGGCTAGCGTGTGCAGGTCCCAGGCTGCGGCGTGCGGGTAGGGGCAGCTCCGGGTAGGGATGGCAGCAGGGGAGCGTCGGGTAGCAGCGTCCTTGCAGATAGCAGTGCCGGGAGGCCGGCGTCGCCATCTTGGTTGAGGGCAGGAGACAGATTGGCCCAGAGTGGAGGTTCCATCCTCTTCCTGCGCTGACAGCCAATGGCAGCCGCCCCCTGGGGATATAGGGGATCTGCCTAGGCTGTTCAGTGTCAGTGAAATGAGTCTTTGGAGTCATTCACAACTCCTAGCTGATTCCCGGATCCTGGCTCTTTCTCTCCTGACTCTGGTGCCTTGCTCCCTGCATCTTTCTACAAGGAAGTTTTCTCCTGACACCAATGCTGCAAGTCCTACCTAGTGCTTGTTCCTGCTTGTGTCCCAGGATTACCCTGCTCAGCTTTCCGCTGCCCTCCTTCATTCAACTCATTCATTCCATCATCTTTCAGTCATCCGGATCCATTTCTTCTATCATCAAATCAACCTCTTTCCGGATCTTCCTCTACGTACTCTGGCTCATCAAGTATACGTTTCCAGATTTACCTGCCTGTTATTAGTATTGTGCTGGACTCTATTTAAGTTATCCAACTGTCACTTAAAGAAGTATTTGAGTGAAGTTTATCATTTATGAAATCCATTATTAAACCGGCACGTTTCAATCCTACTCCTCCTGGTCCGTCTCCAGTTCCTGTGCACCACACGACTCCATCCAGCCCTTTAGCCGTGACATTTCCAGGATCAGATGGTTTCTCACCCAGGATGCTACTAAGAACTTCAGCCACTCTCTCGTCATTTACAGACTGGACTATTGTAATCTCCTCCTATGTGGAATCCCTGACAAATGTCTCTCTCGACTAATCTATCCTCAATGCTGCAGCCCGCCTCATCTTCCTCACCAAAGGCACTATTGTCCACTTCCCCTCTTATACATGCCCTTCACTGACTCCCCTTCCATTTCAGAATCAAATTCAAACTTCTCACACTCACTTACAAAGCTCTCCCCCACTCTTTTCCCATTTACATTTCTGACCTCATCTCCCTCTACACTCCTACCCGTCCACTTCGCTTTGCTAATGAATGCTGACTCTCCTGCCTAATGATTACTTCCAATATCTCTGAATTCTATTATCATGTAGTGTTCAAGATTGGTTGCTAAAACTATTTAGTGTGCCGGGGGAACCAATGTCTTGTTACTTACTAAGTATTAACCCCTCCCTCATGCACCTGAAAAGTTTTACTGAACTCATTTGAGCATCTACCACTATTTGTATGTATGTTGTGAGAGGCAGAGAGGAGCTTGCATTAGGGGGAGATGTGGGTCCTGATATGCCACATGGAGTAGTCTGGGGTTGCTCCAAGGTAGGTAGCTCTTAGTTCAGATATACCAAGTAAGGAGCCATTATCATGTGGCTCCTTGCTGACTAATTGTAAACCCAATTTAGGGTAACAGTGGTGTGGGGTGCGGTGCCCCTGGACTGGTTGGGCTGGGTGGCTTTAGTGCGGCATGCCCTTACATTCTATTAACACTTTTCCCTCACTAACACTCTCTCTCTCTTATTTTAATTACATTTCATTTATCTCTCTCTTTATGTATAGCTTCGGCTTTCTATCACTAATTATTAACACTTAGTATCTCACTGGCATGCCGCACTGGGCCTCCTAGCTTACGATAGTTTTTGGGGTGCCACACCCTGCACCTAGATATAGCGCTAGGGACCCCCAATATACAGAGAAGCCTTGACGCGGCTTGGGGGCATGTCATACACCTGCGCAGGTATATGTAACCAATATCTCTGAATTCAATTATCATGTAGTGTTCAAGATTGGTTGCTAAAACTATTCAGTGTGCCGGGGGAACCAATGTCTTGTTACTTACTAAGTATTAACCCCTCCCTTGCATGCACCTGAAAAGTTTTACTGAACTAATTTGAGCATCTACCACTATCTGTATGTAATGATTACTTCCTCCCTGTCTTCTCTCCCTCTTACCTTTCTACAAATTTCAGGGTTCCGGACGGGATCCCGACAGGCATATACCCGACGTCGGGATCACGACTGTCAAAACACTGACAGCCGGGTTCGTGACGGCCACCTGCTATTTTCCCTCGTGGGGGTCCACGACCCTCATAAAGGGAGAATAGAATAGGTGGCTCGCGTAGCGTGCCACCGTGCCCGCAGCGTGGCGAGCGCAGCGAGCCCGCAAGGGGCATAGTTGCGCTCACCATGCTATCTGGGTCTGGCCAGTCGGGATCCCGGCGTCGGGCTAATGACTGTCTGGATCCCGGCTGTCAGACTCCTGTACCACACCCAAATTTCAAACGGGCTCTCAAGACCCACTTCTTCACCAAACCCAGCCAAATCTCACCTTAACTCTCTGTTCCATGCTCAATGTATACCCCTTCTGTTTCACCGTGTCTGTCCGCCCCCCCTGTGGAATGTAATCTCTCACAAGCTCTCCTCATGTGCTTTTCCTTCTATCACCTACATAATTTTGATGGCATCAAATCCTGCCGTTTTCTGCCGCACTGATACTTATTCCTGTGTTCCCTGCTGATGCAGCCATGTTTATGTACTCTGTACTTGTCCACAATTGTATTCAATTGTAAATCATTGTTTATTCATTTATGTTCTCTGTAATTGGGCAATGTGGATACCTTGTGGCGCCATATAAATAAAGGATAATAATAATAAAAATATTAATAATGATGATGATGATGATATCGTTATGATGAGAGGGATGAGATGTTATAATAAGAGAAAGATGGGTACTTGTGAGTTATCCGGGCGTCCGATTTTTAAATCGGGTCGGATCGGGACATCGCATCGCATCGCATGCGACCATCGGATGCGATGCGATGCGATGCGATGCGATGCGATGACCCGATTTTTCCATAGGAATCAATGTTAAAATGGACTGAGTCCATTTTAACATGGAATTCAATGGGAAAAAGGGTCCTTTTCATACCCCTACTATCCAAGTGGGCATGGAGTTGGATATAAACCTGTGGCGAGCGTAGCGAGCCACCGAGCCCGAAGCGTGGCGAGCGTAGCGAGCCCCGCGAGGGGACACGGAATACCGTCCCCTCGCGGGGCTCGCTTCGCTCGCCGCGCTTCGGGCTCGGTGGCTCGCTACGCTCGCCACAGGTTTATATCCAACTCCATGCCCACTTGGATAGTAGGGGTATGAAAAGGACCCCTTTTTCCATAGGAATCATTTTAACATTGATTCCTATGGAAAAATCGGGTCATCGCATCCGATGGTCGCATGCGATGCGATGCGATGCGATATCGCATCGCATCTGATTGTATGCCTTAACTTAAGGCATACAATCAAAAAATCGGACGCCCGGATAACTCACAAGTACCGAAAGATGAGATAGTTATGATGAGAGAGATGGGTTGGTTATGACAGAAAGAGATTAGATAGTTATGATTAGAGAGATGAGGTGGTTATGACAGAAAGAGATTAGATAGTTATGATTAGAGAGATGAGGTGGTTATGATGAGAGAGATAAGGTGGTTATGATGAGAGAGATAAGGTGGTTATGATGAGAGAGATAAGGTGGTTATGATCAGAGGTGAGGTGGTTATGATGAAAGAGATGAGGGGGTTATGATCAGAGGTGAGGTGGTTATGATGAGAGAGATGAGGTGGTTATGATGAGAGAGATGAGGTGGCTATGATGGGAGAGATGAGGTGGTTATGATCAGAGGTGAGGTGGTTATGATCAGAGGTGAGGTGGTTATGATGAGAGAGATGGGGTGGTTATGATGAGAGAGAAAAGGTTATGAAAGAAAGAGATTAGATAGTTTTGATGAGAAAGTTAAGGTGGTTATGATGAGAGATGAGGTAGTTATGAAAGAAATAGAATAGGTATGATGAGAATGTTAAGGTGGTTATGATGAGAGATACGGTTGTTATAATGAGAGGATAAGGTGGTTATGATGAGAGGATAAGGTGGTTATGATGAGAGGAAGAGATTAGATAGTTATAATGAAAGAGATGAGGTGGTTATGATGAGAGAGATAAGGTACTTATGAGAGAAAGAGATTACATAGTTATGATGAGAGAGATAAGGTAGTTATGATGTGAGAAAGAAGAGTTATGATGAGAGAGAAGATAGTTCTGAAAGAAAGATTAGCTAGTTATGATGGGAGAGTAAAGGTGGTTATGATGACAGATGAGGTGGTTTTGATGACAGATAGAAGATAGTTATGAAAGAAAGATTAGATACTTATGATGATAAAAATAAGGTGGTTATGATGAGAGATGAGGTGGTTATGATGAGAGATGAGGTAGTTATGAGAGAGCTGAGGTGGTTATGATGAGAGAGATGAGGTGGTTATAAGAGAGATGAGGTGGTTATGATGAGAGAGATGAGGTGGTTATAAGAGAGATGAGGTGGTTATGATGAGAGAGATGAGGTGGTTATGATGAGAGATGAGGTGGTTATGATGAGAGATGAGGTGGTTATAAGAGAGATGAGGTGGTTATGATGAGAGAGCTGAGGTGGTTATGATGAGAGATGAGGTGGTTATGATGAGAGAGATGAGGTGGTTATGATGAGAGATGAGATGGTTATGATGAGAGAGATGAGGTATTATTATAAGAGAGATGAGGTGTTATTATAAGAGAGATGAGGTGTTATTATAAGAGAGATGAGGTGTTATTATAAGAGAGATGAGGTGGTTATTATAAGAGAGATTAGGTGGTTATTATAAGAGAGATAAGGTGAGAGAGTTATGAGATAACATAATGAATACAGAGTATGCCTGGTGATACGCATGTAAGCCCGATATCGATAGGAGTTGTGACTGATGACTTGCCTGTGTTAGAGTAACAGCTGCCATGAATATGGGTGGTGGACATGGCCGATGTTGGTAGAAGTACCAGCGTCTCTCCATCTCCCCGGGCAAGATCTCATATGCCACATAGCGTACAAATCTCTTGTAGACCCCCAGCCCAGCCTGGTCAAGCAGGACATCACGGGGGAGAGCTCTTTGGCCGCTGCTGATGGCCCTCCGAAAACTACTGGATCGCTTGCTGCTTATCTGTAGACAGTAGAAGTTATCCACAATTAGCAAGGCGCGATCTCAAGTTTTACCCTCATGCACATAAGTACTATATTTGGTGGCATTTACAGGATACACAAATGGCTGATTGACTATTATTATCATTTTCCCAAAATACAGTATGTGGAAGTCCATATAATGTGAGATCTGATACTCCGGTACTCAAGCCAATTAGTGACTTTGTGCGGTTACGTAGCTCCTCTCATCCGGGGGTACGGGACATTCATTTTTTAGGTTTTTTTTTTAACCCTGGACCCTCTACTGGAGAAGCGGACCAATCCAGCATGGGAACCAAGCATGGTATGTGTGATTCAGTGTGTGTTTGCATGTATGCAAATAAAGTTGTACTATTCGTGGTGTGTGTGTGTATTTTTATGTACATTGGTTATCCAGCGGGCCCTGCATGCTGGGACTTGTGGTTCTCTAAGTCTCAGCATGCCGGGGAGGCTTGCTGAGTTAGTTCCATGGCATAACCCAATATAGTTTTTAAAATCTATTTTTTTTACAGAAAATCCAGCAGCCCACCACCCACTGCCCTGGAAGGGTTAAGCCTGGGGGGTACCCTTTATGGGGGGGGGGGCAGGGCAGGGTGTTCATGTTTCGGCCAGGGACCTTGTATAAAAATTGTCTCCTGGCTGCAGCATGACACCGCGGGCTGTTGGAGCCCAGTGCAGGTTCCAAAATAGGGGGACCCCCCTTTTTTTTTGTCCCCTGTATTATTGGAACCAGGGCCGGTCCAAGAGCCGGTGTCTTAAATACAAAACGCACACTCCCGTTACTAAAAAAGTCGCAAGTAATTTCTGACTTCCCGCCCTAGTGACATCTCGCCCTAGTGACATCTCGCCCTAGTGACATCTCGCCCTAGGTTGAATTTGTAGGGACTCGGCATTGGCGTTTGTACTACAAGTGGTAACAGCTCCATATACGGGCCGCTTATACCTCTCGACTGTGGTCAACAAGGACTTTAATCCGCTGTATGGCGCATGACTGCTGACACCGCAGGGTTCTGAAAAATCCCTGGAGCACTGTTCGCACGAGCTGGAATTCTGGCCAAAATTCATATCTTTCTGCAGGAATGAACCTTATACCTTTCATAGTTAAGTAACATCGGGGGTTATTCAGACCGGATTGCTGCTCTGCTGCATTGCAGGCCCATGAGATCAGGAATAAGCCGCCCTGCCAGAGTGAAATCCCACCGCGTGCAAGCCTGCAATTTGCTTAGCGCGGTTTGCGAAAATTAGCTGGATCAGCGATTAGCAGCAAATCCATTAGAGCTGCTCACCATCGAAACATTGAGTGTGCGCAGTCCGTACGTAGCCCAGGACTTACTCAGCGGCTGCGATACAAACAGGCTGATCGGGGGCGGAGCTGACATCACATGACTTCCCCTGACTCTGCCAGGAAACGCACGTTACCACCTCCAAACTCCGGCTTTCTGTCAATCAATTTGTGTACGGCCAGAGATTAAAGAACGTAGCATTTTACTGCAGGATGGCCTTGGGCATGCGCGCTACGATGTATTCGCAGTGAATCGATAATCATCCGACCTGAAAATTTGCAGTCGTGCAGTCAGGTCTGATTAAACCTCATTATTATTGAGAGAAAACTATTTTCTTTAAAATAATTATATACAGCAGTATATTTAAGCTGTAACAGTGTTTAGTATAGGTCGGGTCTCCTTTATACGTGTATTACAAAAACCGAAATATTCCCGAAAACTGTGGGGTTCTTTTGTCCCCCCACCCCCCTTTTTCATACTTACCTCATCCCCTAATGTCCAGAGTGGCCCCTGGGATCCTCTCCAGCGGCATCTCCAGTCCCAGAGGTGCATTGCGCAATGAGCCGGCACCCCTGGAACCGGAGATGACACTGAAGAGGATCTTGACGGGGGACCATCGAGATAAGTAGGACAACAAAAAAATATTCCAAAATCTGAAAAAATCCCTTATCCAAAATGCTTGTGGTCCCGAGCATTTCAGATAAGGGATACTCAACCTGTATTCTTTTCCCCTGTGATAGGGATAGGGATTGCAAACCATTGGTTTAGTAATTTATGGTTTGAAACCATTAACAGCTTTGATATCACCAAGATGGTTACCCCTGCCCTATTATGCCCTAGGCTGGGGCCAATCAAGGGCTGAGGGTGGAGCTTTGAGGGTCACACATTGGAGGCGGATTCTATGCTATCGATGGAAGAGAATCATTGCAGCTCTGCCATCGATGGCAAAACGATCTCTACATACTGTACATCGGCAGTTAGCAACTGATGTGGTTCCACATTTATAATGCCAGCTGGTAGGGTAAAATTCTCTAAGTTATCCATTTCAATCTGTAGCTATTTATAAATAGGAGGATAATTGTACAGACAATGTTTGTTGCATTGTGCATCTGTCTGCGGCTTGGAAGCGCCACCTATTCTCACACATTGTCCCTTATTCTGGTCCACTCTCAAAGGCAAATTCCTTCTAAAATGGACAAAACCATGCTGCACTGCAGGTGGGGCAGATGTAACATGTGCAGAGAGAGTTAGATTTGGGTGAGTTCTTTTGTTTCTGTGCAGGGAAAATACTGGCTGCTTTATTTTTGGGATATGATCACTAGGCCTACAAGCATTAGGTCCACAGCAATAGGTGGGAGAATAAAATAGCGTGCCAAGTCACTGTGCCCGAGGCATGGCGAGCGCAGCGCTACGTTTCGGTGTCAATGTCGACTGTGTTGACATTCGGGACCCAAAAAAAGTGAAAAACCCCATGTCGACCTTTTGACTGTTGACCTTCCCTATGTTGGCCTAATGCACAGGTCTTCAACCTGTGGCCCTCCAGATGTTGTGGAACTACATTTCCCAACATGCCCTGACAGTTTTGGCATGCTCTTATAGGAAAAAAATGTGGCAATGTATGTTGGAACATGTAGTTTCACAACATCTGGAGGGCCATAGGTTGAAGACCCATGGCCTAATGCATGTCCCCACCCAAATCTAACTCTCTCTGCACAAGTTACATCTGCCTCACCTGCAGTGCACATGGTTCTGTCCATTTGAGAAGGAATTTGCCTTTGCGAGTGAACCAGAATAAGGGCCAATGTGTTGTGTGACACTGATTGTGTGGGCAAAATCACAAACGTTTCCAAGGAAATAAATGCGTTTGCAATTTATATATAAACATGGTGAGAAAAATCTGCACAGGGAGCGCACACATCCTTGTGCGAAGAACGTGTCGCCTGCTGGCGTAGGACAGTTGGCATCTTCTGGTGGGTAGTGTAGGGCGTCTTTCTTGCTAAATTACAGACTAGGGGCCTGATTCAGACCTGTAAGTAAGGCTGCAATTTTTGCAGATGGGTAAAACCATATTGCACTGCAGGTGGGGCAGATGTAACAGATAGAGTTGGATTTGGATGGGAGGTTTTCAAACTGAAATCTAAATTGCAGTGTAAGAATAATGCAGTTTTTACCCTACACAGAAACAAAATAACTCCCCCAAATCTAACTCTCTCTGCACAGGTTACATCTACCCCACCTGCAATGCAGTTGGTTCCCAAAAGCATGACATTCATGATGCAGAGCGGAACGCAAGTCAACTGCTCCCGCTTTACGTGCACTAAAGAAGTGTGTTAGCTGCACCTATGGTTAGGACTCTGTGTACGAAGATGCTCCCTACCCTGCGCGTTTCATAGAACCATCATCATCAGGGAACACTCCCAGTGTATCATTACTGAAGAGGTCTATTACTCTTACTTCCAATAATTTGGCTGCAGTAGTTTATTCCTCTTAGCATTGGTAACTGGACTTTAGGTTGACAATTATACGGCTGATTATACGGTCAATAGGTCGACATGGTCAAAAGGCCGACATGAGTTCACAATTCATTTTTTTACTTTTTCATAATTTATGTGGACTCCGATTGGGAACAGAATCCTGTGCAGAGGGCAGCAGAGTGGGGCACCTTGCCTGGGGGGACGTCGTAAAGTCATGCGTTACAAGATTGACACCCCAGAAACAGCATGGCACCATTTTGTCAATCATCTTCACATCGATCTTTTGTGTGTGTCCACCTTATGGTCATGTTGACATCTTGGGGTCGGCATTTGAACATTGTTTTTCTTACCAGGTCCACCAACTGGGAGTAGCAGATTTGCCCCTCCTCGTTGCCCTGTGAGAGGGCAAATAACATCTCCAGTTTAGCAGGGTCCAGGGGCAGCTCATGGTTGCTCACCAGAGTGGCGAAGGTTTCAGCACATACAAAACCTGTGTTCTCTGGGTCAAGCTGAAGAAAGAAAGGCATTGTTACTATACATTACCCTTTATTTCTGAATGGATAGTATATATCAGTCATTCACATCAGTTCCTATCCTACACTGTATACCCTATCACATGGACACAAGTACACACTCAATTTCATTTATTGTATCACAAGCCAAGCAACTAGAATATATATTGTAGTGTTAAGAGCATACACGCTGGATTAAATATTTCCCTTTTCTCGGGAGAGCCAAGCCAATAGAGAGGGGGCAGGTGGCTGCTGATAGGCCGGGCCAGGCTCTTCATGTCATTAGGTACCACCCCCGCAGAGCATAATGCTATGAATCACAGGTCTCCACTTAGGGAACAAGGCCAAATTGATGCAATTCTCATAGGTGTATTGGGCCACCCGCTCCCCACAGACAAGAATTTCGCAAAATTAGTCTCACCCCCCTGCTGAATTCACTAGGAAGTAGGTTTGATGTGGAAGGACCACCCTCTCTTTGGAGGCTTTGGATCTCCTTAAAAATGTGTTGGCCTCCCTGGCGGTTCCGGGATAGTAGGTAAGATATGGGCTACCCTTCCCCAATGGCCCCCCATTTACTTTCGCCATAGTTTGGATTAGGGATGTACAGGTTCTGATTTACTTTGATTTCCAAGCAGGATCTTATTGGCTATCAGCTGTCAACAACTGTCATGTGATTTGGGATAGCCAATAAGATCCTGCTTTGAAATCAGAGTAAATCAGAACCTGCACATCTCTAGTTTGGATGCATCGTGTTTTTTCACTTCTGGGGGGAAAAACAATGCAGATTGCAAGCGGGTGGATCTATTATACTGCTCTTAGGCTGTACGTAGCCGGCAGTCGGCAATATAAAACAAGCACAACAAACTAAGCAGAAGACATTCTCCTGCAGCACAGACAGGGTGTTCTTATATTGCAGATTGAAAGCGTCTCATAAGCCAGACAAATGACTCTTATATATTAATATTTTGACATCAATCGATTTAAGAAGACACATCTTTTGTATACGGGCCAATTTTTACAAGGCAGTCTATGCGTAACACCCCACGCTTCAGCTTTGATTTAAAGGTCTTGATAAAATAAAGAACATATGGTAAAGATCTGACAGGTTGTGTCTGAGTCATTAGATTTCATTTATAAAACAAAGAGCGATAGCCATTAGGACAGTGTGATATATACACTGGCAAAGCTGTAATATATGTCTCCGTTTCCTGGTATGTGCAACTTGCACAGCGCAATATCGAAATTCTCACATTTTTCTTCCCTTTGGCACAAACGTAATAATGTTCCTAATCTCACAAACTGCAGGCGCTCGGGTTATTTTTAAGCAGTCGATAGTGTCTACTAAAGAAAATAGGTTGGCACCATATTGCATAGCTGCCTAGCCTCCTGCATTCTGCAGGAGACTCCCTGAAATAGAAGCAATCTCCCTCTCTCCCTCATTAGTCTAGCAATCTCCCTCATGTCACCTAGCCCACATTACACTGTTATATCATAGTTACCTCCCCTCCTGCATTCTGCAGGAGACTCCCTGACATAGCAGCAATCTCCCTCTCTGCCACATTAGTCTAGCAATCTCCCTCATGTCACCTAGCCCACATTACACTGTTACATCATAGTTACCTACCCTCCTGCATTCTGCAGGAGACTCCCTGACGTAGCAGTAATCTCCATCTCTCACTCATTAATCTAGCAATCTCCCTCATGTCACCTAGCCCACATTACACTGTTACATTTTTTGGGGAAAAAGGAATGAGAGACAGATACATTTACATTGAATCATCAGCACCATTTCCCAGCACTTTACCAAGTATAGTAGCTCTTACTAACTGCTGTGGGGCTCATCTACATTTGGATATAAGTCATTTAAAAAGATTCCTCTCAGATGGAGCAGTACACACCCACGCTTCTAGGTGTCACGTTCACAATCTCTTTTCACAATCTCTCCATATATGGAACTAGACACGCCCTTTGGGTGGAGCATGACACGCCCCCTCAATGCTGCACTGTGCAAAATTCTAAGTAGGCAAGTATGCCATATTGTCAACATGCATTTTCTAGTATAGTGTTTTGTGTCCTTCTCGTCTAGAACACCCCCCTCCCTTTCGGCATCTGAAGGGCATTACTAATTTGATTGAGTAGCTTTCATTTTGATTTATGTTAGAGAGGCGTTGATGGGACCTGCATTTAGGGAGCATGTTGTACCCTGTAGTACCACAAGGAGGATCGAAACACTTTAAAAGCTCAAGTTGACCTTTTAATGTCTCAATCTTTTCCATGTTGACCCTTTTGCGTGTGTAGACCTTTTGTCTATGCCGGCCTTAAGGTGCCGGAGCTATTGACTTTCTAGACACTGTTAACCCTTTGTACCGTAAGCCTTCATTTGTAGCACTGTCAGACCCGAGCAAGTGGGTTGTAGTCAATAGTAATAAGCCCGATGTTTTTTTTTTTAAAGATCAAGCACCTTGGTGAAGGTCCCCCTTGTCCTTTGCTTTTTTTCCTGAAACCTGCCCTTGTAAAGATGACTGGAGGAAGAGAAGAGAGCTGACAGATGAATAAAAGGGGGACGAACAGAGAGCTGTACAGATGAGCAGAGAGATCCATAAAGAGAAAGAGAAAAAGCAGAGAGATCCATACAGATGAACGACAGTAGAATGAGTGAGAGCTAACAGATGACTGGACAGGAGGAGAAGCAGAGATCTAACAGATGACTGACAGGAGGAGGAGCAGAGAGCTGAGAAACGACTGAAAGGATGAAGATCAGAAAGAGTTGTACAGATGACTGGCAGGAGGAGGAGCAGAGCGATCCATACAGACGAATGACATAAGAATAAGCAGAGAGCTGACAGGTGACTGAAAGGAGGAGGAGTGGAGGGAGATGTACAGATAACTGAAAGGAGGAGGAGCATGGAGAGAGACTTACAGATGACTGGCAGGAGGAGGAGCATTAAGACATACAGATGACTGACAGGAGAAGAAGTAGAGAGAGATGTACAGATGACTGACAGGAGGAGGAGCAGAAAGATGTACAGATGACTGACGAGGAGAGGTAGAGAGAGAGATGTACAGATGACTGACAGGAGGAGAAGTAGAGAAAGGCGTACAGATGACTGATAGGAGGAGAAGTAGAAAGAGATGTACAGATGACTGACAGGAGGAGAAGTAGAGAAAGGCGTACAGATGACTGATAGGAGGAGAAGTAGAAAGAGATGTACAGATGACTGACAGGAGGAGAAGTAGAGAGAGAGAGACGTACAGATGACCCAGGAGGAGAAGTAAAGCGAGACATACAAATGACTGACAGGAGGAGGAGCACTAAGAGATGTAGAGATGACTGACAAGAGGAGAAGTAGAGAGAGATGTACAGATGACTGACAGGAGGAGGAGCAAAAAGAAATGTACAGATGACTGACAGGAGGAGGAACAGAAAGAGATGTACAGATGACTGACAGGAGGAGAAGTAGAGAGAGAGAGACGTACAGATGACCCAGGAGGAGAAGTAAAGCGAGACATACAAATGACTGACAGGAGGAGGAGCACTAAGAGATGTAGAGATGACTGACAAGAGGAGAAGTAGAGAGAGATGTACAGATGACTGACAGGAGAAGTAGAGAGAGATTTACAGATGACTGAGAGGAGGAGAAGTAGAGAGATCTACAGAGGACTGAGAGGAGGAGAAGTAGAGAGATGTACAGAAGACTGACAGGAGGAGAAGTAGAGAGAGACATACAGATGACTGAAAGGAGGAGCACTAAGAGATGTACAGATGACTGACAGGAGGAGGAGCAGAAAGAGACTTACAGATGACTGACAGGTGGAGCAGAGATAGGCATACAGATGACTGACAGGAGGAGAAGTAGAAAGATGTACAGATGACTGACAAGAGGAGAAGTAGAGAGAGATGTACAGATGACTGACAGGAGGAGGAGCACAGAGAGCTGTACAGATGACTGACAGGGGGAGGTGCATTTGTCACATAAACCTTTAGGAGGGACTTAGGTCTTTATTCAGATCTGATCGCAGTACAAATTTCTTCTCAAAATAGGCAAAACCATGTGAACTGCAGTTGGGATAGGCATTAAATCTGCCCCATCTGCAGTGCACATGGTTTTGCCCATTTTGAGAAGAAATTTGTACTGCGATCAGATCTGAATCAGGACCTTAGGGGGGGTACACACCAGAAGGATTAGGGCTCAATTCCATCAATCTGGATCCAATTCCGACCGATAGGATGCAGATTGTATTTAGATTGGGCATGTTTAGGTCCAAATTCCGATCCGATTCCAATCCGATGCGCGTCCCCGCTGTCGTTTGGTCGTTTTACAGATCCTACCTGCTGCAGTGAGGATCTGTAAAAGATCCATTCAACTGGATACAGACTCAGATCGGATTGGGATCAGATTGGATGCAGATCGTTAGCAGATTGTGTGCTCCAACAGATTGTGCGAGCATCACACAATCTGCTAACAATCTACTAACAATCAGGATCGTTCTGGTGTGTACCAGGCCTAAGTTTCTGAGCTCTTCACCCAAGAATGTATCATCTATACATATGTTTGGTGTCCGAGTGTCTACGAAACACTGCCATCTGTTGGCAGCGACTGAAACTACATCTCATTCTCTCTCTCACAGAGGCAACTAGCTTTCGAAGCTTTTGTTTCAAGCGTGCTTATTAGTATACTATATGGCACACTTGCCAACTCCCGTAAGCTGTGATTCCTCTCACCCCTGGAAGAATGGCTGCATCTAATGGATCTTAACCACTTCCTAATTCAGTAATAATAATAAAAGTAGCTGTGACTTTGCATGGATGGGGTGGGGCTAAAACTACTCAATTTGCAATAGTTTGCCATTATACGAGCGCCCGAAGTGGCGAGCAGCGTCTCCTGGTTATGGTATAGTGCATGGACAATGGTCAACAGTCACTAGGATTACCACTAATGATCGACAGTGACTAGGTCGACCAGTTGACATTCATCTGCATGCACCTCTTATTGCCGATTCTATTTTCATATAACCCAGAGTCAGAGCCAGAACCCAATGCAACTGATCACTTCATTTAGAGATCTTTTCTTTTTTTTCAGCCACCCCATTTTGCTCTGGTGTGTGTGGAACAATCTTTCAATACGCTATGTTGTTTTTACCAAAAATGTCCACATTTTATGTCCCATCATTTTTCTCTCAATTTGCCATTTTGAAATGCGAGTGGATTTTGCTGAAGAATAAGGTAATAAGCTAATTCAGAGAAAGATGCAGGGCCGGTGCAAGGCACCGGAGCGCCCCAGGCGAGTCGGGCTGGGGGCGCCCCGGTGCCGGGGGGGGGGGGCGGGGGGGGAATACCTTTCGTTCGGCGCTCTCTGTAATCAAACCTGGCGGCGGAGGCAGCGGGGGTCCCTGCAGTCTATTAAAAAGCACGAGCGCTATCCGCCGGGCTATGCGGAAGCGCTTCTAGTGTGAAAACACTGGCAGCACGCTGATTGGCTGCCAGAGTTTTCACAATAGAAGCGCTTCCGCATAGCCCGGCGGATAGCGCTCGTGCTTTTTAATAGACTGCAGGGACCCCCGCTGCCTCCGCCGCCAGGTTTAAATAGACAGGTACAGGTACCCGGGCGGCATTTTCCGCCCTCCAGTGGCCGGCGCCCTAGGCAAATGCCTAGGTTTGCCTAGTGGTGGCGCCGGCCCTGGAAAGATGAGGTACACGCAGCAGATGCACATTTGCACCCAGGGCCGGCTCTACCATTAGGCAGCTTTAGGCAGCTGCCTAGGGTGCCAGGATCTGGGGGGGCGCCACCATGTCTGTCTATCAAAAGATCAAGAATGACTTGTTGTACTTAATGCAGGTGGCAGCTGTGGAACTTCTGAGACCTCACCTCGATACATTTCCTTGAGGCATACTTCCCAAGTTTGCTGCTGCTTTTTCCTTGTACTCTGTTGTGGGTGGTAAATTAGAGGGTGCAGGGGGCCTCCAGGGAAAGCAGGGGACTTGCCCACCTCGGGGCAGGGTGGACCACCAAATTTTTGGGCCTCCCTGCCATTCCAGAATGTTAGGTACAGTAAGTATGCTTTAAGGGTTTGGAAAGTGGTTATTAGTGGCAGTATGCAGGGGGGCAGTAGGTTGAAGTTTTGCCTAGGGTGCTGAGAATCCTTACACCGGCCCTGTTTGCACCAACTGCTCTTCACTTTTCAACCTGGGGTGGTGATTCTAATGAAAGGCTTGGTATGAATAGCTATACAGTCGTATTACTCTGGGACACACCTCTGTGGCATTAGCATCTGCACATATGAGTGTAGTCATATTGGGTTCATTGGGTACTGCTATGGTTCCCATAGATTTAGGGGGCTTGATACCAATTTTCAGGATCTGCCTGCGAAGGAGTTGGGCCTGAACTATTGCCCAGCCTAAATGGGGTAACAATCCGTTTTCAGTGAGTGGTTAGAGGATGTTATAATGGTAAGGAGCATTGTAATGTGGCATAATCTGAACTGGACAATGTAATATGGCATAATTCAAACCGTGCACTAATGTGGCATAATCTGAACTGGGGCACTGTGATATGGCAAGATAGTGTGGCATATTATGAACTGGGGCTTTGCAATGTGGTATAATAAAGGGAAGGCACTGTTTTATAGAATAATAGGAACTGGGGACACTATGTCATAATGGGCATTGGTGGTACTGTGTTGCATAATGTGTACTGGGAGCCCTACAATGTAACATAATATTAATGAAGGCATTACTATGGGGAATTAATGCCACCTTCTGGTATACATGATTGATCTAATTTAAAGCAACTTTTGAATTACCTAAACCAATATAGACTGCAGTCGGCATTTCCCAGCTTCACCCTGTCCGGTCCCCAGTGCTTGATACACTGTATGCTATTTATGTTAGATACATTATTTTAAGTCATGATATTAATATTCTTTATATGTGTTTTCAGCATAGTATTGTATTAAATTTCTATATGACAGAATGTGGTTGCCTTTTCATTAAGCTGCTCATTTATTTATACCACACTTGCTTACTCTCCCTGAATGGGCGGGAGGCTCCAAAAAATCAGGTGCCGCTCCCACCCCCTAAGAAGGGCTTACCCGGAGCTAGCCACAGCTCTCACTTCGCTTTTCACTGCCTGTAATCTGGCAATAAATAGTGGGGGTGGGACCATGTTGGCACAATCAGGCATTCACTGCCCCGCACCGCTGACTTGTCAAGAGGCCTTGCTTCCCGTTTCACCGACCCGGTGCATGGGGCAGATAGAAAGTCGGTAGGTATGATTCATATAGTATATAAAAGCGCCATTATTTCTCCCTCCTTTTAAAAGTGTGGAATAAACTTTACTATGATTTCGACAGGATTAAAACTCTATGATATAAGATTTAGGAATCAGAAAAGGGTGTACAAGAACACAGGCCCTTATTCTGATCGGTGCGGTAATTTCCGCGTGCGTTCGTGCCGCCGATGTTTTGTGTCTGCGCATGTGCAGAGGCGTCTCTGCGCATGTGCGAGCGGGGCGTACGGCCAAATCCCGCATGAAATGTGTACACTCCGAACAGGGGGTGGAGAGGGGCGTGAAGGGCTATTTGGGCTCATTACCATATGCATACGCCCCGCGTTTCATGGGCGTTCCCATGCAAACGCTGGGCGTACGTATGGTAATGCGGCCGTGACGCACGTGTAGGGGGCGGACATATGACATCGCTGGATGTCAGCTGCCCGCCCAGATCCCTGCTTTTGCACGGAAAAATGTCCGTGTGGTCTGAGGTTGCGGGAGCTGGTGGACCACTCGGTCCTGCATTCGATGGTCTGCGACCATTGAATGATGGGGGAGGTTCCCTGAGATGGAGGAGGCGTATTCCGTGAAAAATACACGTGCGGTCCGTTCGGCCAGCTTCTTACCGTGTACGGACGGAGTTGGCGATCCGTATGGAAGGCGGGGTTTCGCACGCACAGTCCTGGCCGCATATTCGGATCCGGCCGCACCGATCAGAATAAGGGCCACAGAGAGGCTCCACCATGATAACATAAAACACAGCGCCACCTGCTGTCCCTCTACAGTAGCTTCCAAAGCATTACTTAGCCTGTAGCTGTTGTTATGTTCCAACATCAAGTACAGGAAGTTCATAAAGTTCCTCAGCAGTGACTGTGTGCTAAGAAAGTCTCTCCACAGAGAATGTGTGCGACATTATAGGACAACGTATTTGTCTTTAACCACGTTATTTACAGGAGATAAAACAGAATTTGCTACACACTTCTCTACAGTACAAGACAACGTGGGGGCACATTCCGAACTCCATGTACCAGTCCCACCACCCAAGGACCCCACACAACTAGTGCATCAGTAACTAAGTCTGCACACTACTTTGCCATTTGCCCTAATCAGGCGCCACCATTATATTCCGGCACACGTTTCGTACGGCGGACCTTCTGCCCTTGGAGTCACTGATCACATTTTCTATTGACTGTTTATGTTCAGGTCTTGACTCCCACACATACAAATTCCGCCGGCTCGCTGCTGTATAAACCTCTAATTTTCTGTCAAGCCTCAGCGTTCTCTGTTCCTCCCACCCACTCCAGTACCTTCACATTCCTGATTCATTTCCGCCACCCGCTTTTCATTCTGTGCCCACTTGTCCTTTGTACAGAACCTTTATAGTATTCTTATCAACATGGCCGAACAGTTTAACGTTGCAGTTTAAATGCAGTTTAGCATTGAAAAATGTAAAGTAATTCATTATGGGAACTTAATTGTACAAGCTACTTATAGACTAAATGGAGTTATTATAGGGAATTCTGCTGTAGAGAAGGACTTGGGGGTCATCATAGATGACAAATTGGGTAATAGTGCACACTGATCAAGTGCAGCAACAAAAGCAAACCGGATACAGGCATGCATTAAAAGGGGAATGGATTTAAGGGATGCCAATGTGATAGTGCCTCTTTACAAGGCATTGGTGAGACCACACTTGGAATATTGTGTTCAGTTCTGGGCACCGCACCTTAAAAAGAACATAAATGAATTGGAACAGATAGAGAGAAGGGCAACTAAGCTAGTAAAAGGTCTTGAATCACTAGAATACAAAGATAGGTTAACCAGGCTGAATATGTTTTTTACTGGAGAAACGGAGGTTGAGAGGTGATATGATTAGTATGTTCACATACAGGATTCAGAATCATATGGAACTGGGAGATGGTTGGTCACTACCAGTCCTATACTCAGAGCCGGCCTTAGGCATAGGCAGACTAGGCAATTGCCTAGGGCATTTGGAATGTCTAGGGGCATCAGCAGCTTCTGCTGATTAAAATGATATGCAGCATGCCTATATTCTGTGTGTGAGTGAGGCTGTATCTGCATATGAAATAGTGTATTCGTGGAAATCACTGTAACATAGCTTTCTGTATGCAGGTACAGCCACAGTAGCACACAGAATATGTTCATGCCACATATCATTTTAATCATCGGAAGCTCCTTGTGTGTACTGGTCATAACAATGCAAATAAGACGAATTTTCAGCAAAAAAGGCACCCAACGTTAGCAGAACTGGCCAGGAGCTGCATGGCCTATTGAGTCAAGATGTATGAGGAAACATCTGTATCCAAGCAGAGGCAGAGGTCACAGTGTTAGCGGCTGTGCGAGTGCTGTCTGCGGGTGGGTTGGTTGTGCAATAGTGTTTGACATATGTGTAAGGGGCATTATGTGTGTCATGTATAAATGCATTAATAATGTGCAACATATGCATAAGGGGCATTATGTGTGTCATTATGTGTATGAAGGGCATTAATAAAGGTTGGCATAATGTTTAAGGGGCATTATGGTTATAAGGACATTAATAATGTGTGTTATGTGTAAGGGCATTACTGTGTGGTATTATCAGGGGTGACGAGAGAAAGGGGTAGGGGGTACAAATTACCCAGGCCAAAGTTTGATGGAAGGGCCCCCTCCCCTTAAGTGACAGCAGCAGCTCTTCTCCTCTGCCCAGCACACACTGCTTTGTGCTGGGTTGCAGTGTGACCATGGAGGTGCTTAAAATACAATATTTTCTCAGGATTTTTTTTCTAAGGGTATAATGTGAATAATGTGAGGAGTAATGTATATAAGGTAAAGTGGTACTACTGTGTGATGAAACGTGAATAAGGGACACCATCGCATGATATAATGTGAATAAAGTTGCACTACTGTGTGGCATAATTTGAATTGGGGGTAAAATTGTGTGGCCATGCCCCTTCCCAGCAAGAACACACCCCTGTTTGGGCTGCGAACCGAATGTGTGCACTGTTTCTATTTAAAATATTGCGGGTAGGAGCACCAAAATGATGACTGCTATTAAGAGGGTTGATGGTGCTGGAAAAGGGGAGCAGGGTCAGAGGCGGAACTAGTGGCGGTGCTAGGGGGCACCAGCCAAAATCTTGCCTAGGGCGTCATTTAGGCTAGGGCCGGCTCTGCCTATACTTAGGACACGCGGCACTGAGGCTCGAGGAAAATAAATTCTGTACTGAATTAAGAAGAGGATTCTTCACCATTAGAGCAGTAACATCCTGGAACTCATTGCCGGTGGGGTGATTACAGCAACTACTGTTACTGTTAATGAATTTAAATCAAAACTGGATGCATTTTTGGCCACCAAGGGAATCCTATAGATATGACTTACTCAAGTCAGTAGTTACAAGTTAGATAGGTTGAACTCGATGGACTAACGTCTTTTTTCAGCCTTAATTACTATGTTACATACTGACCCCCACAGTCTGACAGACGCATAGAACCCCTCTCCACCATGCATTCATATCATGTCAGTACCCATCCTGCTCGCATCCTTACACCTGTAGTACAGGCTCAGTCCCACTTTCTGCATCCGCTTTTGTATCCAAGTAACCGAAAGTAAAAAGTTACCTTCAATCAGCTACACTGTGATAGTGACAGAGTTCTCAGAGATCCTACCAGAGGAACTTTCCATCAAGTAAATGGGAGAGACGGGGTAACAGCCTGACCATTATAAAAAACGGTATCCGGACTATTGTTAGACAGCACTTACATCGACAGCCATTACATCGACACCATTAGTTCGACAGCTCAATAGGTCGACATGGTTTTAGGTCGACATACCATTAGGTCGACATGTCATTAGGTCGACAGCTCATTAGGTCGACAGCTCATTAGGTGGACATGTTTTTAGGTTGACACTACCATTAGGTCGACAGTGTCTATGTCAACAGTCAAAAGGTCGACATGGGTTTTTTCACTGTTTTTTGAGCCGACATGTGCCGACAGGCGGTATTTCATGCCCTACTATCCACTAGGGCGTGGTGGCAGAATAAAACAGTGTGCCGAGCGCAGCGAGGCACTGTGCCCGAAGCATTGCGAGCGAAGCGAGCGATGCGAGGGGCTGCGGTACACTTCAAACTGTGTCCATGTCGACTGTGTTGACATTTCGGCCAAAAAACAGTGAAAAAACCCATGTCGACCTTTTGACTGTCGACATAGACACTGTCGACCTAATCGTAGTGTCGACCTAAAAACATGTCGACCTAATGAGCTGTTGACCTAATGAGCTGTCGACCTAATGAGCTGTCGACCTAATGACATGTCGACCTAAAACCATGTCGACCTATTGAGTTGTCGAACTAATGGTGTCGATGTAATGGCTGTCGATGTAAGTGCTGTCTAATATCCGTCCCAGACCCATAAACACCAGAGGGCCCAAATCAGGGTACAACTCAGGTGGATCCCTTCTGAACAACACCTAGATCAATACACAACTAACAGCAAACATTGGTACCAGCTCAGACCAGAATTCATATCCACATACATGAAATACCTCTGCATGTCTCCACATACATGTAATACCTTTACATGTCAACACATACATGTAATACCTCCACGTGTCTCCACATATATGTAATACCTCCGCGTGTCTCCACATACATGTAATACATGTGCGTGTCTCCACATACATGAAATAGCTCTGCATGTCTCCACATACATGTAATACCTCCGTGTGTCTCCACATACATGTAATACCTCAGCGTGTCTCCACATACATGTAATACCTCTGCGTGTCTCCACATACATGAAATATCTCTGCATGTCTCCACATACATGTAATACCTTTACATGTCAACACATACATGTAATACCTCCGCGTAATACCTCCGCGTGTCTCCACATACATGTAATACATCTGCAAGTCTCCACATACATGTAATACCTCTGCATGTCAACACATACATGTAATACCTACAACATACATGTAATACCACTGCGAGTCTCCACATACATGTAATACTGCTGCATGTTAACACATACATGTAATACCTACAACATACATGTAATACATCTGTGTGTCTCCACATACATGTAATACCTCCGTGTGTCTCCACATATATGTAATACCTCTGCGTGTTAAACACATACATGTAATACCTCTGCATGTCAAAACATACATGAAATACCTCTGCATGTCTCCACATACATGTAAATTACCTCTACATGTTAACACATACATGTAATACTTCTGAGTGTCCTAGCTGTCACCCCAATCTCATCAACGCCCACTACACTCCTCAGTTTCGTGTGGTGTTACTTTATCCCGACTTATATCTCTGCCCTCATTTCCCTCCTTCACCCAACTGATCACTATCCCCCACATCTGTCTCTCTGATCCTATCTCTGTCACACACACACACTGGATGCCACTCTCACCCCTCTCTGTATCTTGCACACACACTGGATGTCACTCTCACCACTCTCTGTATCTCTCTCTCGCGCGCGCATGCACACGCGCGCACACACACACACACACACTGTATGCCACTCTCACCCCTCTCTGTATTTTGCACACACACTGGATGTCACTCTCACCACTCTCTGTATCTCGCACTCACACACACACACACACACACACACACACACTGTATGCCACTCTCACCCCTCTCTGTATCTTGCACACACAAGCACACACACTGGATGCCACTCTCACCCCTCTCTGTATCTTGCACACACATATACACACACTGGATGACACTCTCACCCCTCTCTGTATCTCACACACACATGCATATATACACACTCTGGATGTCACTCTCACCCCTCTCTGTATCTCGCACACACACACACACACGCATATACACAAACACACACACACACACACACACAGGATGTCACTATCACCCCTCTCTGTATCTCTCAAACACACAAAAACTCAGTGGATTGCTGTTACTTTCATTGTCTCGCACATGTTCAGTGGATGGTTGTCCCTCTCGTCCTCTCTGTGTCACACACACTGAGTGCATGGCTGTCACTCATCCTCACGGTCTCAAATACACTCAGTGGATGGTTGTCCCTGTTTACCTCTCTGTCTTATACACACTCACTGGATGGCTGTCACTCTCATACTCTGCCTCACACACACACACATAAACTCAGTGGATGGCTGGCATTCACACACTCACTGAATAGCTGGCACTCACACACACACTCAATTAATAGCTGGCACTCTCACACACACACACACACACACACACACACTCACTCAGTGGATGGCTGGCACTATCTCACACACAAACTCAGTGGAGGGCTGACACTCTCAGACACACTCAGTAGAGGGCTGGTACTCACACACACTCAGTGGAGGTCTGGCACTCTCATACACACTTAGTGGAGGTCTGTCACTCACTCACACACACACACACACACACACACGCACACACGCACGCACACAAACACACACACACTCACTCACTCAGTGGATAGCTGGCACTCTCACACACACACTCAGTGGAGGGCTGGCACTCTCACACACACTCAGTGGATGGCTGGGTCTCTCACACAAACTCAGTGGATGGCTAGCACTATCTCCCACACAAACTCAGTGGAGGGCTGGCACTCTCAGACACACTCAGTGGATGGCTGTCACTCACACTCAGTGGATAGCTGGCACTCTCTCACACACTCAGTGAAGGGCTGGCACTCTCACACACACTCAGTAGATGGCTGGGTCTCTCACACAAACTCCGTAGATGGCTGGCACTCTCTCTCACACACACACACACTCAGTGGATGGCTGGCACTCTCACTCACACACACACACACACACACACACACACACACACTCAGTGGTTGGCTGGCACTCACACTCAGTGGATGGCTGGCACTCACACTTAGTGGATGGCTGGCAGGCTCACACACACACACTCAGTGGATGGCTGGCACGCACACACACTCAGTGGATGGCTGGCAGGCTCACACACACTCAGAGGATGGCTGGCACGCTCACACACACACTCAGTGGATGGCTGGCACGCTCTCACACACACTCAGTGGATGGCTGGCAGCACACTCACACACACACTCAGTGGAGGGCTGGCAGCACGCTCACACACACTCAGTGGAGGGCTGGCACTCTCACACACACACTCAGTGGAGGGCTGTCACGCTCACACACACTCAGTGGATGGCTGTCACGCTCACACACACACTCAGTGGATTGCTGGAACTCTCACACACACTCAGTGGATGGCTGGAACTCTCACACACACTCAGTGGATGGATGGCTCTCTCTCACACACACACTCAGTAGATGGCTGTCATGCTCACACACAATCAGTGGAGGGCTGCCACGCTCACAAACACACTCGGCGGAGGGCTGGCACACTCACACACACGGCGGAGAGCTGGCACACTCACACACACGGCGGAGGGCTGGCACTCTCACACACACTCAGTGGAGGGCTGGCACTCTCACACACACTATGTGGAGGGCTGGCACTCTCGCACACACACACTCAGTGGATGGCTGACACTCTCAGACACATTCATTAGAGGGCTGGCACTCTCACACACACTCAGTGGAGAGCTGGCACTCTCATACACACTCAGTGGATGGCTGTCACTCACTCAGTGGATAGCTGGCACTCTCTCACACACACACACTCAGTGGATGGCTGGCACGCACACACACTCAGTGGATGGCTGGCAGGCTCACACACACTCAGAGGATGGCTGGCACGCTCACACACACTCAGTGGAGGGCGGGCACTCTCACACACACTCAGTGGAGGGCTGGCACGCTCACACACACTCAGTGGATGGCTGGCACGCTCACACACACTCAGTGGATGGCTGGCACGCTCACACACACTCAGTGGATGGCTGGCACGCTTACACACAAACTCAGTGGATGGCTGGCACGCTCACACACACTCAGTGGATGGCTGGCAGCATGCTCACACACACTCAGTGGATGGCTGGCAGCACGCTCACACACACTCAGTCGAGGGCTGGCACTCTCACACACACACTCAGTGGAGGGCTGGCACTCTCACACACTCAGTGAAGGGCTGGCACTCTCACACACACACACTCAGTGGATGGCTGTCAGGCTCACACACTCAGTGTATGGCTGTCACGCTCACACACACTCAGTGGATGGCTGGAACTCTCACACACACTCAGTGGATGGCTGGAACTCTCACACACACTCAGTGGATGGCTGGCACTCTCTCACACACACTCAGTAGATGGCTGGCACTCTCTCACACACACTCAGTAGATGGCTGTCACGCTCACACACACACACACACGGCGGAGAGCTGGCACTCTCACACACACTTGGCGGAGGGCTGGCACTCACACACACACATTCAGTAGAGGGCTGGCACTCACACACACACTTAGTGGAGGGCTGGCACTCACACACACTCAGTGGATGGCTGACACTCACACACACACTCAGTGGATGGCTGGCACGCTCACACACAAACTCAGTGGATGGCTGGCACGCTCACACACACTCAGTGGATGGCTGGCAGCATGCTCACACACACTCAGTGGATGGCTGGCAGCACGCTCACACACACTCAGTCGAGGGCTGGCACTCTCACACACACACTCAGTGGAGGGCTGGCACTCTCACACACTCAGTGAAGGGCTGGCACTCTCACACACACACACACTCAGTGGATGGCTGTCAGGCTCACACACTCAGTGTATGGCTGTCACGCTCACACACACTCAGTGGATGGCTGGAACTCTCACACACACTCAGTGGATGGCTGGAACTCTCACACACACTCAGTGGATGGCTGGCACTCTCTCACACACACTCAGTAGATGGCTGGCACTCTCTCACACACACTCAGTAGATGGCTGGCACGCTCACACACACACACACACACGGCGGAGAGCTGGCACTCTCACACACACTTGGCGGAGGGCTGGCACTCACACACACACATTCAGTAGAGGGCTGGCACTCACACACACACTTAGTGGAGGGCTGGCACTCACACACACTCAGTGGATGGCTGACACTCACACACACACTCAGTGGAGGGCTGGCACCCTCACACACACACACTCAGTGGAGGGCTGGCACCGTCACACACACTCAGTGGATGGCTGGCACTCTCTCTCTCACACACACATACATACATACACACACACACACTCAGTGGATGGCTGGCACGCACACACACACACACACTCAGTGGGTGGCTGGCACTCACACACACACTCAGCTGGCACTCTCACACACACACTCAGTGGAGGGCTGCCACTCACTTACACACTCAGTGGAGGGCTGCCACTCACATACACACTCAGTGGAGGGCTGCCACTCACACACAATCAGTGGAGGTCTGTCACTCACACACACACTCAGTGGAGGTCTGTCACTCACATACACACTCAGTGGAGGTCTGTCACTCACATACACACTCAGTTGATGGCTGTCACGCTCACACTCACACTCAGTTGATGGCTGTCACTCACACACACACACTCAGTGGATAGCTGGCACTCACACACAATCAGTGGATGGCTGTCACTCTCTCACACACTCAGTGAATGGCCGTCACAATCACCATCTCCGTGTCAGCCACACTCATCAGGTAGCTGTCTCTTCGCTCCTACCTGCCCCTGGATGAGCCGCAGCAGGGAGCTCCTGTCCATATACCCGCAGAGGGGCTGCAGTGTAGAAGGTGCCTGTACCTGCGGCCTCTCCCATGCAGCAGCACCTGCAGCCCCCACCGCGCACTGGGGAGAGGGGAGGGGATGGAGGAGTCCGATGCAGGAGGAGGATGATGGAGGGATAGCGGGGAGCCCAGAGTCAGTGAGTGCAGGACTGGGGGAACAGTGAGGGTGAGTGCAGGGGGAGCAGTAAGTGTGAGTGCAGCAGAGGCCGGGGTGATGGGCAGGTGTTTGTGCACCAGGGATATGCACGGTGCTGTGCTGCTGCTGGGGATGAGCAAGGGACGCAGCAGCTGGGTGCAGTCGGTGCTCGCAGTCTGTGGGGCTCACACACCCGATCCACGCTGTCACAGCCCCCCCTCTGTCACACACAGGCCCGGGGACCGCCCGCGAATGCCAATGAGACAGAACGGGGGTGTGTGGCAGTCAGCAGCCAATCAGCAGCCGGGGGCTGGGGGGCGTGCCGGAGGAGGGATGTGTGTGCCCCCCAACCATACATATCACCTGGGCCAGAGAACCCCTAGCACAGAAGCAGCATCCTCACACCTGGGGCTCAGGTGCCCCCGCCCACTCCGCATCTCCAATACTCTCAGTACGCCCCCCCCCCCCCCCCCCCCCCCCCCATCTCCCATGCACATCTCCATCACTATCAGGTGCCCCCACCCCATCTCTATGAAATGCCCCCTCTCCATCTCCAAGTATCCCCATGCACATCTCCATCACTACCAGATCCCCCCCCCCCCTCATTATCAGGTGCCCCATCACCCAGGTGCCCCCTCCCCATCTCCATCACACCCAGGTGCCCCCTCCCCATCTCTCCCAGGTGCCCCCTCTCCATCACACCCAGGTGCCCCATCCCCATCTCTCCCAGGTGCACCCTCCCCATCTCCATCACACCCAGGTGCCCCCTGCACATCTCCATCACTCCAAGGTGCCCCCTCCCCATCTCCATCCCACCCAGGTGCCCCCTGCACATCTCCATCACTCCCAGGTGCCCCCTGCACATCTCCATCTCACCCAGGTGCCCCCTGCACATCTCCATCACTCGCAGTATCACCCCCAGGCTCCACATAATACATGTATATTGTACACAGGAGCTAACACTCAGCCCTCGGTCCAGCTCACACTTCGTATCCCCTCTCCACCTATTAGATGTGTATTGTGCACAGGAGCTAGCACTCTTTCCATGCCCAGATCACACTATCACCCCATCCAGCCCCCCCATGTGTTTCTGTGTGAGTGTGTGTGGTGCCACCCTATCCCCTTCCTCTGTGACCCCTGATCCCTGTGTGTGTGACCCCCTTTATCCCCTGCCCCAGTGTGTGTGTGACACGTATCCCCTGCCCCAGTGTGTGTGACACGTATCCCCTGCCCCAGCGTGTGAGACACTTATCCCCTGCCCCAGCGTGTGAGACACTTATCCCCTGCCCCAGCGTGTGAGACACTTATCCCCTGCCCCAGCGTGTGAGACACTTATCCCCTGCCCCAGCGTGTGACCCCACTTATCCCCTGCCCCAGCGTGTGACCCCACTTATCCCCTGCCCCAGCGTGTGACCCCACTTATCCCCTGCCCCAGCGTGTGACCCCACTTATCCCCTGCCCCAGCGTGTGACCCCACTTATCCCCTGCCCCAGTGCGTGTGACACTTATCCCCTGCCCCAGTGCGTGTGACACTTATCCCCGGCCCCCGTGCGTGTAACACTTATCCCCGGCCCGGCCCCCATGCGTGTGACACTTATCCCTGGCCCCCGTGCGTGTGACACTTATCCCCGGCCCCCGTGCGTGTGACACTTATCCCCGGCCCCCGTGCGTGTGACACTTATCCCCGGCCCCCCCGTGCGTGTAACACTTATCCCCGGCCCCCTGCGTGTGACACTTATCCCCGGCCCCCGTGCGTGTGACACTTATCCCCGGCCCCAGTGCGTGTGACACTTATCCCCTGCCCCAGTGCGTGTGACACTTTTTCCCGGCCCCAGTGCGTGTGACACTTATCCCCGGCCCCAGTGCGTGTGACACTTATCCCCATACTACCTGTGCCCCCCCTGTACCTCCCCTCTTTGTAGGGGATATGGTCACTAGGTCGATTACTTTTTGGGTCGACCACTGAAAGTCGGCAGGGCTTAGATCGACACAAGAAATATGTCAACATGGCTAATGTTGACAGGGTTGCAAGGTTGACACAAGCATTATGTCGACATGAGTTTTCACCTTTTTTTTTAAACCAACATATGTCGACAGGCGGTATTTAATACCCCGACATCCCCTACAGCATGGTGGGAGAGAAAAACAGTGTGCCCAGTGCAGAGAGCCATGCGAGGGGACATGGTACACTTTGATTCTGTCCATGTCAACTATGTCGACATTCGGTACAAAATTTTTCTAAAACTCATGTCGACCTTACCCATGTCAACCTATTTCAGGTGTAGTCCTTCAGTGGCCGACCCTTCGGTGGATCCTTTCAAAAGTTCTAGTTCTGCCCCTGAGTGGGACACGTCAGCTTGTTGTCACTATGTCACTCAGTGCTCCTCTGGGAAGGTTTTCCAGTAGCGTAATAGCGGAGCACAGCGTTAGAGCTGGCTCCACCCATCCCCTTATCAATACCCTCATAACAGCTACAGAATGATGCTCATGACTGACATGATATCAGCATGCCTTGTGTACATGTGACCAGGTCCTGCCATTGAAAGGTTACAGGTCAGAAAGAAAGAATGCAGTCATTTGAGCCGCTGTGACATTGCTGGTCCCACCCCTATGTATTAATCCACCAATCCGCAGAGAGCATTTCCCTACAGCAAGCTGCAAAGCTGTCACTGTCTTCTGGAAGTGGCTTCTAGGACTGAGTAGGTAAAGACAGAGGGACCACAGAGAACACATTGAGGGCATATATGTATATATAATCATTCCAGTTATCACGTGTGTGTTAGTTAGCGTGTAACACGCAGCCTTTCTTATATTCTTCATTTCAAAGAGACAGGTTATCGCAACAGTCCCGGCTAGTCCCAAAGGGTGTGTTCTAAATAAAGCGGATATTGGCAACTCACCCATTTTCCGACACCTACATTATTTAGAACGCCCCCTTAGGGACTAGCCTGTGCCCTGCTTATAATAACACCCTTGGTATTTAATTTCAGATTGCACCATTACTGGCTCTTTAGTGATCACGAGTGCTGCCATTATCCAGAACACACTAATAGGTCATCAGTAAGTCATATACTGTAGGTTCACAAATACATATTCTTTTATTTGTGTCATAGACAGAAACCGACGTGTATTCCCATTGGAGTGTAGTACAGCTGACACTGCAGCATGGCCTCCGTGTATACATGTTGCTGCATTCATCAGATAACGGAAGGGTCTGTAATGTGGCACATCCAGGCAGCTGCCTCTGGCATGATGATTTATTGGGGCAGCATGATTCGGGGGTGGGGAGTAATCATTTGTAAGCAATCCGTATTAACCATATATTCTATACGCTGTAGTGAAGATCTCCTTGCGTGATTCCAGGAACACGATTGGCCTGTAATGCACTCAATGGAATTATTATGCCGGTCTGTGTAAGTCATGTGACAGCAGCTATTACTTGCGGCCAATGAAGTTACTCGAAGGGATTGATATCAGTTCACCATTAGAATGCATAGCTCAGGAAGGTCTGTCCCACAGATGGTGGTGGGATGTGTTGGCATCTCTGCATTCTGATATCTAGCATGGGGAAATGGGGCATATGAAGTGTATCACCATAGGCATCTGCCCTTCATTACTCACACTTTATAGGACTTGTAAAAGGGTCCTGTTCTCCACAGATGACCTTGGGGCCAGAGCCTGGCTCAGGGGCCTAATTTACTTGCAACCAAGTCATATAGAGGTCTGCCAATATGAACTGTGCTCTACAATGTGGCATAATGGGAACTGGGGGCACTGCATGGCATAATGTGAACTGGAGGCACCACATGGCATAATGTGAACTGAAGCACAATGTGGCATAATGTGAACTGGGGGCACAGTGTGGCATAATGTGAACTGAAGCACAGTGCGGTATAATGCGAACTGGGGGCACAGTGTGGTATAATGCGAACTAGAGGCACCGTGTGGCATAATGTAAACTGAAGCACAATGTGGCATAATGTGAAGTGGGGGCATAGTGTGGTATAATGTGAACTGTGGGCACAGTGTGGCATAATGTGAACTGGGGACACCGTGTGGCATAATGTGAACTGGAGGCACCGTGTGGCATAATGTGAACTGGGGGCACCAAGTCAGAGTACTTAAAGGAAACATAACTACTGGGGAATATGCAAACAGGGCCATAGTACTGTGAGGCAGTTATGCTAATCCTGACACCTTCCGTAATGCTCAGCTACCTGTCTTATACATTCACCCCCTGCTGATGGCTGCAACCAGATAGTGGGCCAGATGCATTAAGCTTCAAAAGTGATAAAATGGAGAGTGATAAACAACCAGCCAATCACCTCCTACCTGCCATGTCACATCCTGTGTTTGAAAAATGTCAGGAAGGAGCTGATTGGCTGGCTGTTTATCACTCTCCATTTTTGTCACTTTTGAAGCTTATTGCATCTGGCCCAGTGTCTGATAAGTTTTTATACACAGTTTCAACAATAAGGAATAAGGAAGGGGCGGGGCTGAAAATGAACAGGGGCCTTAGTACGAATCGGAGGAGGAGTGACCAGTGATGTGTGGGTGTGGCCAGGGTCATCTGGGCGTGTGCACCCCTACACTATCACCCCCAATGTCTCCCTAAGTATATTAACATAGAAAAGCTGCATCACCTTTGGAGCATAATAGAAATACAATTGTAATTGTCTGACTGTGTAGCCAGCTATGCAGCTGCTCCCAATCATTAAGATGGGCCTATTATTACATACTCTCCAACAGTAGGTTTGTAAACAATGGCTGACGTAGTCCTTTGCTTGGACTGTACCACTTGCAAGCTCCAGGGGGGGAAGTGCTCCTTCCCCCTGGATGTGCTCCTGGACTTCCCTGCCAGTGGCAGTTACAGAGGTGGGGCTACAGCACAGTCCAAAATTCACTGTCAGTGAGTCCAGGACAGTGATGTTTGGTGTGGCTCCCCTTTTTGAATATTGGACTGTGTTACAGGCTCACAGGGAAGACCAGCAACAGAGTATTTTGTACCTAATGCATACCTCCCAACTGTCACGATTTTAGAGGGACAGTCCCGATTTTTGGGTACTGTCCCGCTGTCCCACCCGCGGCAGGCATTGTCCCGCTGCGGGGGGTGGCAGTTGGGAGACCCCCCAATCTAGTAGAATAGACGCTGTGCGCATGCGCACAGCGTCTATTCTCGTATGAAAATGAGGTTGCGGCTAATTAGCATAAGCAGCGCCCTCATTTGCATACGTCCCGCCCCCTTTTCGGGCGCTCGCGCGGCTTCGCCGCGTGAGTGTCCCTATTTGTTAAGGTCAAAAGTTGGGAGGTATGCTAATGGAATGGGTCATGTTGGAGGGTATGCTATTATGTAGAGGCCTGGGGCTATAGTCCCATTGCTAATCAGATTCCACCCTTTGTTAATATGAAGTAGGGAGGACAATCCTTGTCAGGTTGGGATGCTAAAGGTGCCCATACACTAGTAAGATTTATCTTCAGATCTGTCTAGTTGGAACAAAAACATGGTTATGGATGAGTGACAGTTTGGCAGTTTTCCAGCATTTCCAAGAAAATGGTCAACTGTCATTTGCTCTCATCCATAACCATGTTTTTGTTCCAACCAGACAGATCTGAAGATAAATCTGCGTGTCTATGGCCACCTTTAGATTTGTCATATCCATCTGTCTGAAATATCTGTAACATGTCTCCTGGATTTTTTGGGCTGATGGGTTGTAAAGAGACCACCGTACAGCTACATGATGAGAAAACTTCAGGTTGTCTTTCGAAAGCTCTTAACATTGAGTGCGAACATTGTATAGAGTGAAAAGTTTTTGGGTTCTAAGATTTATTAGAGAAACTCATCTGCATCCAGAACTTCCGCTAACTTTACAACTAGGTTAAACAATTCCGCCTGCTGCTACTATTGTCAAGTTAAATGTCACTTGTGAGGGATTTCTGTAAACCTCTGTTTTTTATATTCTTGTTTCCATAGTAACACGATGTCTACAGGAGTCAGCACCATCAGTACAGGGAGAATCAGAGTCTGCAGCGGTCCCAGGCGTGCCCATCTCAAAATGCCCAATGGTTTGCAGAATGTAACCTGCCGTTGCTGGCACCCCCGATGCCACGGATCCCTCTCGATGTAGACATTTAACAAATTTGGGAAAGGTTTATGTCCGTTTTCAGAGGACTCTGGGATCTGAAGTAGGTACCTGGTAAAGAGATATTTAGATTTGTGTTATTTTAAGATTAAGGGCCAGATGCACTAAGCTTCAAGGGCGGGATGTATCACCACTTTCCGCAGCGCTGACATCCCGTTTCCGCATCCGCAGTGCCTTCTCTTATCTACTAATAAAGTTTTTCGCGTTCTAAAAAAAAAAAACTCTGCCTGTCTAAACTATTGCAGAGCTTCCGACACGGCTGACACTTGCATTGGGTCCAATGTAAGTTGAAGCGCTGTGGAATGTATTAACATTCGTTGCGCTCTTATCAGCCCTGTTTTTTTTCGCCAAGTTTGAGTGGCGTTACAGACGGTTTTGCCCGTGATCCCTGCCACCCAATACAGCAGCCGGCAGACCCAGCACTCATCTCTCACCCAAGCAATGCCCAGCTCTATTTCCAGGGGTTCCGGCATCAGACTCGGCAGGAGACAGTGGGGTCCAGCAGCTCCATGGCAGGAGGAGGGTGCTGGAGGAGAATCGCCGGGGATGAGGGAGCAGCGCCCGGTACACGGGATGGTGTAATGGTCGGACACCCCGGGATCTCCTCTCTGCACAGCGCGGGTCACATCTGCAAAGTTCTCTCTGAAGAGAACATTAAATTAAAAGCAGGAACACTTGCCCGGCCCCATTGCGCATGCGCATAATAATAAAAAAATCACGAAAAAATAACGCAGGAGAGCTCAGTTAACGCAGCCCATTGAAATTGAAAAAATAATAGTACATGACGTGGAAACTTCCGGAAAACGGCTGCGAAACGGGCACAAAAAAAATAGGTAAGCAAACTTTACACTCACGAATATTGATACATCCCGGCCCAAAAGTGATAAAATGGAGAGTGATAAACAGCCAGCCAATCAGCTCCTGCCTGTTATTTTTCAAACCCAGCCTGTAACATGGCAGGTAGGAGCTGATTGGCTGGCTGTTTATTACTCTCCATTTTTTCACTTTTGAAGCTTGATACATCTGGCCCGAAGTATGCCATTCCATGATGGTTTGAGCAGTATTTGGGGGCAATACAACCAGAAGCGATGAGCGGGCAATGCCGATGATATGATGTTTTGGTGGCATTTATCGGCACCCCACATCGCCCGTATATCATGTGTGTCACCTTGCAACAACCATATGGGGTGCACTGTAGAATGCATGATGGGCCTGATTCAGTTCCCAACGAATAAGCTGCAATACCCGCACAGTGATAATGGCCGGTACTTTGCACATAACCTGAACAACAACTGTGTCGGTTTCAAAGAAAAAAATCATGAAAAACTCATGTTGAATTTTTTGACATGTTGACAATTTAAATGTCGGCATTTGGACTGCATTGGCATTTTGACTATGTACCAATGGTTGTCTGATTTTTTTTTACTGCATCCCTTGTGCAGCATGGGTAATGCATTGTCTCCAGCCGCTTGGAGGCGGTATGCGCATCACTGCCATTTCCTCAACTATGATCTATTCATCCACATCTGAATAAGGCCAGTGTTAGGAACTACACACCACCGATATAGAACGTCAGTCCGTGCAATCTCACATCTACACTGATTGAGTTCACCCCTCAATACCATGTGACTTTTTTTTCACCAGGAATAAAATAGTGTTCCTGGCGAATTAAATCGTTCCAAAGCCACTTTACCTAACAATATGATATTCATACGCCCTTTGAAATGGCAGAGATCAGACACCGACCAGTAGTTACAATGGAACGTCCTTTGAGCAAGCACAGTTATATGCATTAGCAGGGTTGGATTCGCCAATAGGAGCCCTGGGGAAATGCCTGGTAGGGCAGCACCAATGGTACATAATCTATGACAGAGTATTGGGATCCTTCAGCCCTCCAGCTGTTGTTAAACTAAATATCCCAGCATGCCCTGCTTCAGTTTTGCTATTTAGCCATGCTAAAACTGTTGCAGGGCATGCTGGGATGTGTAGTTAAACAACAGCTGGAGTGCCAACGGCTCCCCATCCCTTAGATTCTAGGGTGTAAGACACGGCATGTCACCTCTAACTGCAGCTTACAAAGTATCTAGCACTTAACACTTGGTCTGTGCTGGGAAATATATGTAACCTGCCACCACTCACCGAAGGCTGCCTTTATCCCACCGGGTCCACTCCACGATATTTCATGTATTATTCCCACTGTGCTCTAGAAGAAGGAACAGCAGAAATAATGGCACCACCAAGGACACACACGACATAACACAATGGCCCTTACTCTGATCGCAGTACAAATTTGTTCTCAAAATGGGCAAAACCATGTGCACTGCAGGTGGGGCAGATGTAACATGTGCAGAGAGAGTTAGATTTGTGTGAGTTATTTTGTTTCTGTACAGGGTAAATACTGGCTACATTATTTTTACACTGCAATTTAGATTTCAGTTTCAACACACCCCACCCATATCTAATTCTCTCTGCACATGTTACATCTGCCCCACCTGCAGTGCAGCATGGCTTTGTCCATTTTGAGAACAAATTTGTACTGCGATCAGATCTGAATAAAGGTGAGGTGCGCGCTCCCATGGCGCGCTCCCAAGGTGTGTTTCCTTGGACTTTTCTTAAAGAGGACTGTGGATCCTTTTGGCATTGCAGATTGGCATCTGGACCGAGCGTGGATTTGTGGTCATCCCGGGATCCATCCCGCTCAACTTAAGCCTTTTTTGAGAACTTTGATGCTATCCTAGTTCTCCACCACATACGGTACTATGCCTACTGGCTCCATTTCCTTTTTTATCTGTATGTAACTGTATGTATAATAAATGATTTTACACTATACCCCCAACTATCTTTTATTTTGGGTTCCCACGACCAATTACTGAGGCTTAAAGGGACGCAAGCATCCTTATCCATCATTAGCGTGATAGCCTCCCTGGTGGACCCCGTTTCTTGAGCTTTCCATAAACGGAGAAGAGGACCCCCTTCACCCCAAAAGGGGCGTACGGTATTCTGCACATAAAAACCTTCCCTAGTTTTTGGAGAAGAGGATCGCCCCTTTATTTACAGGGACGTAATATTCAGCGCCAGTGGAGGAGACTTTGATAATCTTTATTTTCTGCAAGTGAAAGAATTAGTCCCACCTGTGGATCTTTTAAAATGTGTCAGTGAGCAATGAATGCACCTGTGCATCTGCCGGGTGACCTAGAAACATGAGCTGTGTGGGGTCCTGAGGACCGAGTTTGAGGACCCCTGGGCTAGATGATATGGCAGCCTATAGGCTTATCCGTCCATCCTTCATTACACTATATGGCGCCACGTGATCTAATCCGGCTGGCCATGCAGCACCTCCGACCGTACCATATCCCTAATGGCGGGAGCGAGCAGATTGGCAATGCACACTGAAAGATCTGGCTGATAGATGGTTCCGATTTGGCTGGAAATGACGTATCAGGCGGATATCGCTCTGATGTGTAAACACCAGGTGTCACCCAGCATCACCCTACTGTCTTATGGGCAACATTCATCCTTTATTAGGAAAGACGTGGGAACGATTATTTATCTGCGGATAAGAGAGGAGCGCAGTATAAATATTATCCTATCGCCTTCCTCATAATCTGCCCACATATAGCCTCCAGCCGTGCCTGTGTCTAGGCACTGTGCCAACAGCCGCCCTGGGAAGCCGCTTTTACCTCCTCCCTCTGATCATGCCAGGCTGTCAGTGTCAGTGATACACTCAGAAATCTATCACACAATCCCACTCGCCTGCCCTCACTATGGGGCCGATTCAGATCTGCTCGTTCAGGTCTGAACTCGTCCTGTCTCCGATGTTTTGGGTCTGCGCATGCGCAAGTGCAGGCCGCGGCTTCGAGCGCCTTCGGAGAAGTTTCATATCCCCGAGGGGCTCACAGCTTTGAGTGACAGGCAAGGGGCGTCCGCGGGAGCCCGCCCAGCGTTTCATGGGCGTGACCCTGCCTTTTTGGGGCATAGCCCTGCCTGCTTGGGAAGGGTGGATGACATCAGAAGACGTCAGCGCACCCCCGAATCCGTCTGAAAGCGGACATATGAAAAGTCCAGGGTTACTTTTCATAACGAACAGAATAAAAATCATTCGATGGTAAGTAACCATCGAATGATTTATCGTCTGTGCCGATGCCTGCGAGCTGGTGTGTAATGTCCACATCTGCTCGCAGCGCAGATATTCGGATGTCAGGGTGCGTTCAGCGGGGCGGGATTTATCTGCTTGCTAGGCAGCGAAGATACACAGCCTAGCGAGCAGGTCTGAATGACCCCCTATGTTACCAGATGCACTCTACGCTATGTAGTTGTCGCGTCGCCATTGACAATGTATCCTGGCCCACGGCTATAGGACTGTAGGGTTGCTATATAGGCGCCGCAGACAGATTTGCTTATATAGGAAGATCAAGGACTTACGAGAGGTCAGTTTTATTGTCACATAGTGATCTCATTGCTCAGACATTGGTCACAGGAGATGAAATGGGAGGGGTTATGACAAACTGTAACCAATCAGAGGAGCTACACAGGAGCACGAAGTAGTGTTACATTGAAGTTTGGAGAGTGTGGCGCACCTATATAAAATGCACCATGTCATAGTTGCTTCCCCTCCTGCATTCTGCAGGAGACTCCCTGACATATCAGCAATCTCCCTCTCTCCCTCATTAGTCTAGCAATCTCCCTCATGTCACCTAGCCCACATTACACTGTTACATCATAGTTACCTCCCCTCCTGCATTCTGCAGGAGACTCCCTGACATAGCAGTAATCTCCCTCTCTCCCTCATTAGTCTAGCAATCTCCCTCATGCCACCTAGCCCACATTACACTGTTACATCATAGTTACCTCCCCTCCTGCATTCTGCAGGAGACTCTCTGATATAGCAGCAATCTCCCTCATTAGTCTAGCAATCTCCCTCATGTCACCTAGCCCACATTACACTGTTATACCATAGTTACCTCCCCTCCTGCATTCTGCAGGAGACTCCCTGACATAGCAGCAATCTCCCTCTCTCCCTCATTAGTCTAGCAATCTCCCTCATGTCACCTAGCCCACATTACACTGTTACATATTTGGGAAAAAAGGAATGAGAGACAGATACATTTACATTGAATCATCTGCACCATTTCCCAGCACTTTACCAAGTATAGTAGCTCTTACTAACTGCTTTTGGGATCATCTACATTTGGATATAAGTAATTTTACAAGATTCCTCTCAGATGTAGCAATACACACCCACGCTTCTAGGTGCCGCGTTCACAATCTCTCCATATATGGAACTAGACACGCCCTTTGGGTGGAGCATGACATGCCCCCTCAATGGGGTGCTGTGCAAAATTCTACTACCAACTATAATCTCCCTGAAACTAGTTTTCAAATGTAGGCAAGTATGCACCATGCTTGTGTTTTGTTATCCATATTAGATATACAATGGGCATGGTTCAGAGTTGCAAGTAAGGTCGCAGTGTGACTATCTTCCTGTATTCAGGGTCCATCGCTATCAGCATCCATGTAGTGGACATGGTAGAAGTGCAGTTCCTCTTCCTGCCTGAGGTGTTGCTCTCTGCTCTGGTGCCTCTTGCATAGTCTGGTCTGCTTATTAGTGCTGAAATACAGATCACACTGTGCTTAAAGCTCCACAACAGGGAGCGACACCTCAGGCAGGGAAGAGGAACTGCACGGGTTCTGAAAGATGTAGAGTGCTCAAATGGTGATGGTTAATAGGTCGACAGTAATTAGGCAGGGTTGCTTACCCCCCTGGAATGGCCTGGAGGCTCCCAAAAACGGGGTCCCCCTCCCCACGGCAGTATTAATTTCCCACGATTTGCGGCTTTTCGAGGGTGGGGCTAATTTTGGAAATCACGTAATTTAGCCCCGCCCCCTCCTCGAAGACCCGCAAATTGTAGAATTTGACAGTCTACCACTATTGGTCAACGGTAAAAAAGGTCAACACGTAAAAAATGTTTTTCATGTTTTTGGGGTTTTTTTTAAAGGAGTTTTTTCATTCTTAACTATCCACCTGGACATAGAGGGAGAATATAATAATGTGCCAAGCATACACAGACACAATTTTTGTTTTTTTTAAACTCATGTTGACCCTTCACGTCAACCTTTTTGCTGTCCGCCTAATTACTGTCAACCCTATGACCAAAACAGACTAGAATGAACACTATGCATGTGCACCAGCCTTACAAAATTAGACGCATCTCTGCAAACGTTCAGCGGCGCACTGCCACCCACTCAGCCGCAAGAGATGATGCAACCATTCAATCACCCGTAATAGCTGTAACCTGCGTATGCAGGCCGCGGCGGACCAGCAGTTTACTAAATACCGTGAGATCCATCCGCAGACACCCAATGACGCTAACCCGAATTGCGGGATGTGGCCTCTAAACATCTGAGAAGGCTGACAACAGGAAGCAATAGCTTATTGTTATATAGAGCACATGTGAGCACAAAGCCATGTTCTGTGGCAGTATGGTAGGCATATATATATATATATATATATATATATACATACATATATATATATATATATACACACACACACACACACACACACACGCTATAAGCTATAGTTTCATAGCCGCTCATCTCCTGCGCTGTACGAGTTGTTCCCCTATAAGTTTTCCTCCTCAGATGCTGTAAGGTGCACTCAGTGGGAACGTTAGACCTGCTTGTGTATTATCATGGTTTATAGAAGCAGGAGAGCGGCCCTGTGGGGTAGCCCAGAGCAGATTCCTGTGTTTCAGTTCATCAAAGGCCAGACAGGATAACCAGACACCGGCCCTTCTCAGAAATACAAATGTGGAGCTGCAGACGGCTGAGACGCCATTTATTAAGGTCCATTTTGAATGCTTAAAACACCAACAGGATATATATATATATATATATATATATATATATATATATATATATATATATAAATAATGATATCCCAATAGTGTATGTCTCCCATATATATAGGCCCTTATTTAGATCTGATCGCAGTACAAATTTGTTCTCAAAATGGGCAAAACCATGTGCACTGCAGGTGGGGCAGATGCAACATGTGCAGAGAGAGTTAGATTTGGGTGGGGTGTGTTGAAACTAAATTGCAGTGTTAAAATAATGCAGCCAGTATTTACCCTGCACAGAAAAAAAAATAACTCACACAAATCTAACTCTCTCTGCACATGTTACATCTGCCCCACCTGCAGTGCACATGGTTTTGCCCATTTTGAGAACAAATTTGTACTGCGATCAGATCTGAATAAGGGCCATAGTGTAATATATAGGCTACTTTAATACAGAAAAGTAAATGTTAGTCAACAAAAACATAGATCATAAGCTAATTTAGAGTTTCATCTCTGGCCATCCACGAGTAGGGAGCTGAAAGACAGTCCTTTAGGACAACCAAGGTCCAGACAACCAAGCCCTCTGCGCGTTTCGCCATTTAGACTTCTTCAGGGGAGATATTGTGAAATAAGCTTTGAATCATTTTTGTGCAAGGTGGCATAATGGTTAGTATTGCTGCCTCTCAGCACTGGGGTCATCGGTTCAATTGCAACCAAAGCCATATTTGTTTACAGTTTGTATGTTCTCCCTATGTGTCTATGAGAGTCTTCCCACTCGTTCCCAAAAACCTAGTGTTAGTTTAATTGGCTATTGACAAATATGAACCCTATGTTGCATGTGTACGTGCGATAGAGAATCTAGATTGTAACCTCTACTGGGGCAGGGTCTGGCTAATATTCTGCATAAAGCACTACATTATAGGTGTCCACCATATAAATAACAGTCAATTAATTAAAATACACCCTATCGTACAACTACCCAAACAATGGTCTTTCCAGTCCTGCCGGACTTACCACCATCCACACTCAGTTCTTCTGCTGTCTTCCGTAGCTGGGACGGTCTGTTAAATGTGATTCCATTGAATGCACAGTCAATGAACGAATCAATGTCTAGCACTTCTTCTGGCGCTGTAATAGCAAAAACGGTTATTAGTGAACTCACCTTGGTGATATCAACAGCTCATATACTCAGAGGACACTATGCTGCCCCAGTCTGTCCATGCCACCTACACTTCTTCACTGTACACCAGGGTAGGGATGGACATCGCATCGCAATGTTTCCCAACCATTAATGTTTTTGAATTGATGGTAGTGTTTTTACCATTCAATCGCAGCATTCCGATGTTTGCCACCATCGAAGGGTAAACATTTGATGGTGTTGCGATGGTTATACTGGATCCCACCCCCAGTCCCACCAGAAGGTGACCATCTTCAGAAGTTTTATGCATGTGCAAAATGCTGTTTTTTTGCATATCAAATCAAATAAATAGTTATTTTAATCAAATTCTTTTGAGGTTATGGTCAGTTACCATCGCATCGAAAGATTCAATGGAGGAAGCCCAGCCATCATTTGGTGTTGGGCTTCCGATGTCCATCGATACACCATAATTAATTTCCAGAGTCTTACGCTGATTTTTGTTTGGTACTGTATCTCTGTCAAATCTATGCCCGCTGAACGAACGAACCATCGAAACCATCGTTACCATCGAAACCAAAACATTGATGGTCTGGAAACATTGCGATGCGATGTCCATCCCTAGTGAGGATGTTGTAAGGCAGAGGCACCATCGATAATAAATCTGCCATTGGTGACTGGCATTTCTATGCCGCTAGCAGTGGTGGGGTTTGCTAATCCTGCTCAGTGCTGTACGGAATATTGGGAATGTTACCTGTACTGCTGCCCGGTCTTCCATCGTCGCTGCCAGGGTTAGACTATAATAAGAACGAGAAGTCAGAACAACTAGAACGCACTTCTGTGGGTACACTGTATACTTCCCTAATGATAGGCCTAGGACACAATGAACGTGCTATATACAGCCAGAAACATCAGTGGGGAGCTGTGTGGTAAGTGCAGGCTGCGGCTTCTCTCTGCCAGTCTTTGATTTGATCTCTTATGCTATATAATAATCATTACTATTTACCTATTATCAGTGTTCACTTTAAAGCAAATTAGTTCTAATGGATTTCAAGTTACTTGATTTTTAAAAATGCTTCTGTGAGTGTCAGGTCCTGCAGAGCGGGTGCGTGCTGGGGAGTTCATGCTGTAAGCTCCTATGGGTGGTGTGAATAACAAACATCCGCTGTAATGTGCCGAGTAACATGTGTGCTTCATAAATAACTGATTAGACTAAATCTATCCTTCCACCTTACAGCACAATCCTTTCATTGCCAAGATGATATGCAACCAGACTTCTAACCATTCCCAACAGCCTCTCGCTTAGTGTCTGCTCAACTGCACAGCCTCCCAAACTTCATCCTGTACTCATCCCACCCCGCTCATCCCACACACTCCCCATTCCTCCCCGCTCATCCCACACGCTCCCCTTCCCTCCCCGCTCATCCCACACACTCCCCATCCCTCCTCGCTCATCCCACACACTCCTAATCCCTCCTCGCTCATCCCACACACTCCCCATCCCTCCCCGCTCATCCCACACACTCCTAATCCCTCCTTGCTCATCCCACACACTCCTCCCATCCCTCCCCACTCACCGCACACACTCCTAATCCCTTCTCGCTCATCCCACACTTCATCCTGTACTCATCCCAGACACTCCTAATCCCTCCCTGCTCATCCCACACTCCCTCACTCCACCCCATACTTATCCCACACAACCCAATACCTCCGCCTCATTCATCTCACACTCCCCCCCATACTCATCCCACACACTCCTAATCTCTCCCCACTCATCCCACACTCCACACCATACTCATCCCACACAACCCAATACCTCCTCCTCAATCTCACACTCTCCAACCCCTCCCCGCTCATCCCACACTCCCCTATTGCTCCCCGCTAATCCCACATTTTCTAATCCTTGCCTACTTATTTTACTCTCCCTAATATCTCCCCACTCATCCCACACTCCCCAATTTCTCCCCACTCCCCAATCCCTCATCCCACACTCCCCAATTTCTCCCCACTCCCCAATCCCTCACCCCACACTCCCCAATCCCTCACCGCTCATCCCACACTCCCCAATCCCTCACCGCTCATCCCACACTCCCCAATCCCTCACCGCTCATCCCACACTCCCCAATCTCTCCCCGCTCATCCCACACTCCCCAATCCCTCACCGCTCATCCCACACTCCCCAATCCCTTACCGCTCATCCCACACTCCCCAATCCCTCACCGCTCATCCCACACTCCCCAATCCCTCACCGCTCATCCCACACTCCCCAATCTCTCCCCGCTCATCCCACACTCTTCAATCCCTCCCCGCTCATCTCACACTCCCCAATCCCTCACCGCTCATCCCACACTCCCCAATCTCTCCCCGCTCATCCCACACTCTTCAATCCCTCCCCGCTCATCTCACACTCCCCAATCTCTCCCCGCTCATCCCACACTCCCCAATCTCTCCCCGCTCATCTCACACTGCCCAATCCCTCCCCGCTCATCCCACACTCCCCAATCTCTCCCCGCTCATCCCACACTCTTCAATCCCTCCCCGCTTATCTCACACTCCCCAATCCCTGACCGCTCATCCCACACTCTTCAATCCCTCCCCGCTCATCCCACACTCCCCAATCCCTCCTCACTCATCCCACACTGCTTCCCCTACCCCACCTTTCCTAATTGTCACTGTTTGTGTACATGGTGACATCTCACTATCCTCTCCCTACTGCCCTGCATCTCACTATCCCCTCCCTACCGCCCTGCGTCTCACTATTCCCTCCCTACCGCCCTGCGTCTCGCTATCCCCTCCATACCGCCCTGCGTCTCGCTATCCCCTCCCTACCGCCCTGCGTCTCACTATCCCCTCCCTACCACCCTGCGTCTCACTATCCCCTCCCTACCGCCCTGCGTCTCGCTATCACCTCCCTGCGTCTCACTATCCCCTCCCTACCACCCTGCGTCTCACTATCCCCTCCCTACCGCCCTGCGTCTCACTATCCCCTCCCTACCGCCCCGCGTCTCGCTATCCCCTCCCTACCGCCCCGCGTCTCGCTATCCCCTCCCTACCGCCCTGCGTCTCACTATCCCCTCCCTACCGCCCTGCGTCTCACTATCCCCTCCCTACCGCCCTGCGTCTCACTATCCCCTCCCTACCACCCTGCGTCTCACTATCCCCTCCCTACCGCCCTGCGTCTCACTATCCCCTCCCTACCGCCCCGCGTCTCACTATCCCCTCCCTACCGCCCCGCGTCTCGCTATCCCCTCCCTACCGCCCTGCGTCTCACTATCCCCTCCCTACCGCCCTGCGTCTCACTATCCCCTCCCTACCGCCCTGCGTCTCACTATCCCCTCCCTACCGCCCTGCGTCTCACTATCCCCTCCCTACCGCCCTGCGTCTCACTATCCCCTCCCTACCGCCCTGCGTCTCACTATCACCTCCCTACCGCCCTGCGTCTCACTATCCCCTCCCTACCGCCCTGCGTCTCACTATCCTCTCCCTACCGCCCTGCGTCTCACTATCACCTCCCCACTGCCCTGCATCTCGCTATCCCCTCCCTACCACCCTGCGTCTCACTATCCCCTCCCTACCGCCCTGCGTCTCACTATACCCTCCCTACCGCCCTGCGTCTCACTATACCCTCCCTATGCCCTTCCATTCTGCTGAGCTCAGTCACACATGGGTGTATAAAGAGCAATACGTGAGCCCCCATCGCTCCTGACTTCTGAGGAAGTTCATGTTTGCTACCCAGAGTAACAACACATTGCCTGCAGGTGATCATTCTATATTTACCTTACTCATCCAGTCCCCGATTCCCCGGTGTAGGTCTGCTGTCCTTTCCCGCACAACAGGAGTGTCCAAGGAGCGCCGGCTGTAATTCAGCAACCATTACTTTCCCTATTGTCATCAAACTACAGTGAAGAGCCATAGAGGTACATATGGGAGCAGAGGGGTGGGCGATGGAGCATAGAGGTACATATAAGATCATAGGGGTGGGCGATGGAGCATAGAGGTACATATGGGAGCATAGGGGTGGGCGATGGAGCATAGAGGTACATATGAGAGCAGAGAGGTGGGTGATGGAGCGTAGAGGTATATAAGGGAGCAGAGGGGTGGGTGATGGAGCATAGAGGTATATATGGGAGCAGAGGGGTGGGCGATGGAGCATAGAGGTATATAAGGGAGCAGAGGGGTGGGCGATGGAGCATAGAGGTATATAAGGGAGCAGAGGGGTGGGCGATGGAGCATAGAGGTATATAAGGGAGCAGAGGGGTGGGCGATGGAGCATAGAGGTATATAAGGGAGCAGTGGGGTGGGCGATGGAGCATAGAGGTATATAAGGGAGCAGAGGGGTGGGCGATGGAGCATAGAGGTATATAAGGGAGCAGAGGGGTGGGCGATGGAGCATAGAGGTATATAAGGGAGCAGAGGGGTGGGCGATGGAGCATAGGAGGTATATAAGGGAGCAGAGGGGTGGGCGATGGAGCATAGAGGTATATATGGGAGCAGAGGGGTGGGCGATGGAGCATAGAGGTATATAAGGGAGCAGAGGGGTGGGCGATGGAGCATAGAGGTATATAAGGGAGCAGAGGGGTGGGGGATGGAGCATAGAGGTATATAAGGGAGCAGAGGGGTGGGCGATGGAGCATAGGAGGTATATAAGGGAGCAGAGGGGTGGGCGATGGAGCATAGAGGTATATATGGGAGCAGAGGGGTGGGCGATGGAGCATAGAGGTATATAAGGGAGCAGAGGGGTGGGCGATGGAGCATAGAGGTATATATGGGAGCAGAGGGGTGGGCGATGTAGCGTAGAGGTATATAAGGGAGCAGAGGGGTGGGCGATGGAGCATAGGAGGTATATAAGGGAGCAGAGGGGTGGGCGATGGAGCATAGAGGTATATAAGGGAGCAGTGGGTTGGGCGATGGAGCATAGAGGTATATAAGGGAGCAGAGGGGTGGGCGATGGAGCATAGAGGTATATAAGGGAGCGATGTAGCGTAGAGGTATATAAGGGAGCAGAGGGGTGGGCGATGGAGCATAGGAGGTATATAAGGGAGCAGAGGGGTGGGCGATGGAGCATAGAGGTATATAAGGGAGCAGTGGGGTGGGCGATGGAGCATAGAGGTATATAAGGGAGCAGAGGGGTGGGCGATGGAGCATAGAGGTATATAAGGGAGCAGAGGGGTGGGCGATGGAGCATAGGAGGTATATAAGGGAGCAGAGGGGTGGGCGATGGAGCATAGAGGTATATAAGGGAGCAGAGGGGTGGGCGATGGAGCATAGAGGTATATATGGGAGCAGAGGGGTGGGCGATGGAGCATAGAGGTATAAATGGGAGCAGAGGGGGTGGGTGATGGAGCATAGAGGTTTATAAGGGAGCAGAGGGGGTGGGCGATGGAGCATAGAGGTACATAAGGGAGCAGAGGGGTGGGTGATGGAGCATAGAGGTACATAAGGGAGCAGAGGGGTGGGTGATGGAGCATAGAGGTATATAAGGGAGCAGAGGGGTGGGCGATGGAGCATAGAGGTATATAAGGGAGCAGAGGGGTGGGCGATGGAGAATAGAGGTATATAAGGGAGCAGAGGGGTGGGTGATGGAGCATAGAGGTATAAATGGGAGCAGAGGGGGTGGGCGATGGAGCATAGAGGTATATAAGGGAGCAGAGGGGTGGGCGATGGAGCATAGAGGTATATAAGGGAGCAGAGGGGTGGGCGATGGAGCATAGAGGTATATAAGGGAGCAGAGGGGTGGGCGATGGAGCATAGAGGTATATAAGGGAGCAGAGGGGTGGGCGATGGAGCATAGAGGTATAAATGGGAGCAGAGGGGTGGGCGATGGAGCATAGAGGTATATAAGGGAGCAGAGTGGTGGGCGATGGAGCATAGAGGTACATAAGGGAGCAGAGTGGTGGGCGATGGAGCATAGAGGTATATATATGGGAGCAGAGGGGTGGGCGATGGAGCATAGAGGTATAAATGGGAGCAGAGGGGTGGGCGATGGAGCATAGAGGTATATAAGGGAGCAGAGTGGTGGGCGATGGAGCATAGAGGTACATAAGGGAGCAGAGGGGTGGGCGATGGAGCATAGGAGGTACATAAGGGAGCAGAGGGGTGGGTGATGGAGCATAGAGGTATATAAGGGAGCAGAGGGGTGGGCGATGGAGCATAGAGGTATATAAGGGAGCAGAGGGGTGGGTGATGGAGCATAGAGGTATATATGGGAGCAGAGGGGTTCTGGGATATTCTTTTTATTCGGGATTGGGGGGGGGGGTATTGAGTCTGTCTATCAAAAATGTAATGCTGTCTATGAGGAAGACATCCTTGTTGTAATGCAGGTGGCGGCTGTGAATCTTCTTAGATGCCACATCAACACTTTCATTTGAGGGACTGGAAAGTGGGTATTAGCAGTGCCTGATTAACCCATAGGCTGCAGGGCTGCCATCAGGAATTGTGGCGCCCAGGACTGACAAAATAGGAAGCGCCCCCCCTCCCCCCCACCGTTAAAAAAAAATATATATATATATTTTAGTCAGCTATTTTACATCAGTGGGCATATAAAAATATATACATTGGTAGGCAGTGGATGTATAAACCATATATACACATTGGTGGGCAGTGGTAGGTGTATAAAAATAAACACATTGGTGGGCAGTGGGCACGTATTCCCTACCTTAAGGCCGGGGTCAGGGTGGCTGGCATATGATGATGCAGCATGTCTCTTGACTGTGCTGCCGCTGCGCTGCTCTTCGGTTGTCACGCACGGCGTAACGTAATTACGTCACGCCACGGTTGGGGCTTCCTTTGCCGAGTCCCGACGGCCGGCTTGTCACTGGAGGATGTGACTGCGCAGTGAGTGTGCAGTCACAATGTGCCGCCGCCGGGCTCGTAATGAACTTGGAGCCGGGCGGCGGGCGGGCTCAAGCCGGAGAGTGAAGGGGCGGGGGTGAGTGACTGTGACCATGCGGCTGGGGAGAGTTGCCCGGGCCCTACCCTCAGTCAGAGCGCCGGGGCCTGGGACTCAAGTACCCCCAGACCCCCCCTGTCGGCAGCCCTGCTAGGCTGTAGCCTACGGCGCCAGATTGGGGAAAGGGGGGGGGGGGGGGCACCTTGCAGGTGACAGCTGAGGAGTAATATGAAGTCCTAATTTATTTATTCAATGCTTGTCATCTATCACCAGTCCTGATGTACTGTGGTGGTGGGGGGGGGGGGGGGTAACATTCTTAAGGTGACTGCCAAATGTCTGTGCCAATGTAACTTACTGATGGAACCATTACTTTATATGCATTGTGCTACAGCAAAAGCTGGGCAGCCTAGAGCCAAAGTCTCCTTCCCCTACATGTTGTGGCAGGGACAACACACTTCCACATCAGGTGAATGTGGAAGATCCAGTCCAGGATTTAGAGAAGCAGCGGGGATAGCGAGATCCAGTCCAGGTTTTCTAATTGACGACACCTGTTACTTCCTGTTATATATTTGTCCAGAGCAGAGAGTCCATACCCTCCAACTGTACCGATTTAGCCGGTACAGTACCGTTTTTTTACGGTCTGTACCGGCTAAATCAAAGTGTACCGCATGTACCGGTTTTTTAGGCATCGGAGGTACTGTATACAGAAGCAGCCAATCATAAGTGGTGGCTGCAGAGCATCCAATCACAGCACAGGGGGGCGGCAGGCAGCGCTTAAGTCCACTGCTCTCACGGGTTATTAGCAGTAACTGCAGCCTAGCCCCCGCTCCTGAGTGACAGCTCCTATGGCCAATCGTCACTCCCCTGCCTCTCAGCTGCGGACCAAGACTCCGTTCCAAGACTGATGGAACCGGAGACCCGGCTGCAGCAGCTGGAGCGAGTGGGTGACAGGCTGCAGTGGCACACGCACATGGAGTTGGTCCTGTGGAGGCTGCACTCGCATGGAGATCCCGCGGCTCCCGGGAGAGCCCACCTCCCCAGGCAGCCACAGCTAAGCTCCCAGCTGCGTCTTTCAAATGACCCGCCAATCACAGAGACCTGTTCAGGAGTGAGGCACCGTCAGCAGCCCGGGAGTCAAGGAACAGCAGTAGCCCCAGGATAAACTCAGCTGACGAAGGCAGCGGCAACAGCTCGGCGGGAGGCAGGCAGCGGCTCTAGATCAGGCTCTGGCAGTGTATGTAAGTACCCTGTGTCTTACATACATGTTCTCCCTTACTGGCAGCACTCGCAGGTCATTTTATATATGTGTTGTGTTCATTATTGTTATAATGGTGGTCCATGAGGGGTGAACTATTATTTTAGTTGTATTATTATTCATGTCACTGTTGACACGCCCATTTTACCATTGGCCACTCCCTTTTTCTAGTGGCCACGCCCCTTTCTAATGTGTACCGATTTTCGCCCATCAAATGTTGGAGGGTATGAGAGTCAGTGTTCCCAATGCCTTTTATTGTCTGGGGGAATGTAAGGATTACGTTAGGGATTCTCTGTAGTACCCTTATTGTGAATCCTGCTGAAACCTGCCATTGCTGTAAGCGGAGAACTGCATTGCTGTAACCTAAGAATTGCCAAGCTGTTATCCTGGTATGCTCTCTATCTGCTACAAATAAAGAACCAGACTTTGTTTCAATCCAGTTTATGTAATTCCTTGTCATAATATGTTTTAGCCTAGGGCACCTGGAACCTTTAACCAGGGTATTGGTGGCAATGTCATTGGGGTGGGCTGGGGGCAGTAGAGTGAACTTCTGCCTAGGGACCCGAGAAGCCTTACTCCACCCTATAGCAGAGGGCTTGTGTGACAGAATATAGGGGTATGTAATGGAGCAGAGAGGGGTATGTGATAGACCACAGAAGTATATAAGGGGCTGATGTATAGTAGTGTATAACGGATCAGATACAGATGACATGAGGTAACAGGTATTAGACAGCAGCAGACAGAAATACCTTTTCCTAAATGACATCATCTGTTCCTGCAGCGCTTGCAGCCACCTCACCCGCTCCGCATTGCTGTCTGCAGACTGAGGAGACATACACTTATCCAGCAGCACCGTACAGGACAGTACATAAAATGGAGGCACAATGGCTGATGGTGCGGGCAACCTTCCACAGTGTATTGATTCAATACATAATGAAATACTCTAGAACTACACTACTCTACGCCAAATCAATTACTGTGGACAGCTCTCAATATCATTATTACATTAGGAAACACTGAATCTCTGCTTCTGAAGGAGAAGCATTAATAGAACTCGTAATGAGAACATGGAAGAACACACAATCCAAGCAGCGGCCATTTTGTAATTAGCCCATATTCATGAGCACACCACCTATTCAGTGCCATTCCTGGCTCCGACTGACACAATCCCACAAATATAGGTCCTAGACTATTTATAGTTGGTGATTATTGGTGCTATAGAGAAACTGCCACCCAGCATTTTACTATCTTCTCCTCACCGCCCGTGTCTCCCTATACCCTCCCCACATCTCCCTATACTTTCTACACTGCCCCACGTCTCCCTATCTCCTCGCCACCACCCCGCATCTCCCTATGCCCTTCCCCACTGCCCGGCATCTCTCTATTCCTTCCCTACATTTTACTATCCCCTCCCTACCTCCCTGCATCTCACTATCCCCTCCCTACTGCCCTGTGTCTTACTATCCCCTCCCTACCACCCTGCATCTCTCTGTCATCTCCCTACAGCCCTGCATCTCACTATCGCCTCCCTACCGCCCTGCTTCTAACTATCGCCTCCCTACCGCCCTGCATCCCTCTATCCCTCCCTACCTCCCTGCATCTCACTATCCCTCCCTACTGCCCTGTGTCTTACTATCCCCTCCCTACCTCCCTGCATCTCACTATCCCCTCCCTACTGCCCTGTGTCTTACTATCCCCTCCCTACAGCCCTGCATCTCTCTGTCATCTCCCTACAGCCCTGCATCTCACTATCGCCTCCCTACCTCCCTGCTTCTAACTATCGCCTCCCTACCGCCCTGCATCCCTCTATCCCTCCCTATCTCCCTGTGTCTCACTATAACCTCCCTACGGCAGTCATCCCACTATAACCTCCCTACCGCCCTGCATCTCACTATCGCCTCCCTACTGCCCTGTGTCTTACTATCCCCTCCCTACCACCCTGCATCTCTCTGTCATCTCCCTACAGCCCTGCATCTCACTATCGCCTCCCTACCGCCCTGCATCTCTCTGTCATCTCCCTACAGCCCTGCATCTCACTATCGCCTCCCTATCTCCCTGTGTCTCACTATAACCTCCCTACAGCCCTGCATCTCACTATCGCCTCCCTACCGCCCTGCATCCCACTATCCCCTCCCTATCTCCCTGTGTCTCACTATAACCTCCCTACAGCCCTGCATCTCACTATCGCCTCCCTACCGCCCTGCATCCCTCTATCCCTCCCTATCTCCCTGTGTCTCACTATAACCTCCCTACGCCCTGCATCCCACTCTCCCCTCCCTACCACCCTGCATCTCACTATCGCCTCCCTACCGCCCTGCTTCTAACTATCGCCTCCCTACTGCCCTGCATCCCTCTATCCCTCCCTATCTCCCTGCCTCTCACTATAACCTCCCTACCGCCCTGCATCCCTCTATCCCTCCCTATCTCCCTGCATCTCACTATAACCTCCCTACCGTCTCACTATGACCTCTCTACCGCCCTGCATCCCTTTGTCCCAAGTCTGCAGTGCAGAGTGTTTTTTTTTTCCATGAGGGGGTGGGTGGTCTAAGTTCCAACCAGCTCCTAAAATAAATGCCATTTGTCACATACAGCCTGCGGGATACGGTCATTGGGTGTACAGCAAGTTGGTCGACAAGCGTTGGGTCGACACCGTTAGGTCATCATGGGGATAGGTCGACAGGTCATTAGGTCAACACAAGCATTAGGTCGACAGTCAAAAGGTAGACATGGGGTTTTTTGAGCCGACATGTGCCGACAGGCAGTATTTCATGCCCTACCATCCACTAGGGTGTGGTTGGAGAATAAAATAGTGTGCCAAGCGGAGCGATACGAGGGGATGTGGTGCACTGGAAACTGTGTCCATGTCGACTGTGTCGACATTCGGGCAAAAAAACCTGTGAAAAACCCCATGTCGACATTTTGACTGTCGACCTTGACCCATGTCAACCTAGAACCATGTCGACCAACTTGCTGTAGACCCAACGATTCCAACCCCAGCCTGCAACATGGTGGTTAGGAGCTGATTGGTCGGTACTTCATATCTCTCCAAATCTCCACCATAGCTTTTTACCTTCAGGCCCAAGATTATAAGTTCGCACATAAATGGGCCGGAGGGATGCAGCGGAAGGTGTAAGGGAAACTACAGTACTTGTAATTATAATAATAGTTAGAAATAAAATGTGTGACCATTCTAATGCAGCCATGTAGAATCCAGCGCACCAGACGTACTGCTGTAGTTACCAGCAAGAGGACTTTCCCACTCTTCAACGTCACCTCCATAGGGTATCGTGACCCCATTGTATTCACGCTGATCACTGACAGCACCTGGTAAGGGTAGAGGACAACTCGTTAGTTGGTAGATTACTCAATACATCGGGCTGATAAATTATAAATTCATTGAATAAGATATAGGGCCTTATTTATCACCATCTGTGATGGTGCTGTGCATGCATGCATGCATGGAATCCCCCCCCCGTCGCGACAACCCCCACTACACAGTTCATTCTGCCCTAGGGATTGCTGATCAGAGCTTCTGTAGGGCTGCCAGTCACCAGGGCTTCCTGCTTCTGTGACTTCCCAATGCTGTAAAGTGAGCTGTCGATTTACAGCATCACTTTACTGCACTGGAGGTCACATGAGCAGCAGGGAGCCCCGATGACCGGCAGCCCTCTGCGGAGCACCACTCAGCGGGTCCATGGGGCAGTATTTGTTTTTTATTTAGGCAGAGATTAGCCTGTGGGTCCATTGGAAACATGCAGCTTATCACACTGGCCGGGACCATCGGACACATACAGCTGATCACACTGGCCGGGTCCATCTGACACACACAGCTGATCCCGCGTCCATCGGACACATACAGCTGATCACACTGGCCGGGTCTATCGGACGGACACACACAGCTGATCACACTGGCCGGGTCCATCGGACACATACAGCTGATCACACTGGCCGGATCCATTGGACACACACACCTGATCACACTGGCCGGGTCCAGCGGGCACATACACCTGATCACACTGGCCGAGTCCATTGGACACATATAGCTAATCACACTGGCTGGGGGTCCATTGGACACATACACAGCTGATCACACAGGCCAGGGGTCCAGCGGACACATATAGCTGATCACACTGGCCAAGTCCATCAGACACATACAGCTGATCACACTGGCCGGGTCCATCAGACACATACAGCTGATCACACTGGCCTGGTCCATCAGACACATACAGCTGATCACACTCGCCGGGTCCAGCGGGCACATACAGCTGATCACACTGGCCTGGTCCAGCGGGCACATACAGCTGATCACACTCGCCGGGTCCAGCGGGCACATACAGCTGATCACACTGGCCTGGTCCAGCGGGCACATACAGCTGATCACACTGGCCGGGGGTCCAGCGGGCACATACAGCTGATCACACTGGCCGGGTCCATCGGACACATACAGCTGATCACACTCGCCGGGTCCAGCGGGCACATACAGCTGATCACACTCGCCGAGTCCAGCGGGCACATACAGCTGATCACACTGGCCGGGTCCAGCGGGCACATACAGCTGATCACACTGGCCGGGGGTCCAGCGGGCACATACAGCTGATCACACTGGCCGGGGGTCCATCGGACACATACAGCTGATCACACTGGCCGGGTCCAGCGGGCACATACAGCTGATCACACTCGCCGGGTCCAGCGGGCACATACAGCTGATCACACTCCCCGGGTCCAGCGGGCACATACAGCTGATCACACTGGCCGGGTCCAGCGGGCACATACAGCTGATCACACTGGCCCCTTCCATGCACTGCCTAGGGAGATAAAGCAGGCAGGGTCATTGCAGGGTTTTGTTACGTGAATTTGTCCAGATTGCATTTCCTATTATAAGTATGGGAAATGCAATCCAGTCACTAAAACAATAACAATAATAAAACAATGGGACAATAACATCTTTTTCAAATTATTTTAGCAGAAACAATTGTAATAAATTAGCCCCATAGGCAGAGATTAAGCAATCTTTTGAATGAGGATCTGGGTTGCACTTCCTCCCATCCTCTTTGGTTGGTTTGATAAATCTCCCCGTAACCCTTAGAAGACTGTCCTGTAACTGGTTACTCACATCTCGCATGTCTATGGTTCCCCAGAGCTCTCCCTAGAAATAAAAGAACCAGCATAATGGTTATCAGTATAACAGGATGTTTATGGGCCCCATACACACATAATGTGACTTCCGCACAGTCTCATTCACCCAATGGATATTTACCAATAAACCCAACATTCTGGTTAAGGACTTTCTGGGTCACATCAGCTGTACATAATGTACAACGAAAAACAGGATGGAGGCTTCTGCAGTCACAGAGATGCGGACAATGTAATAAAAAGCTGTACCTCTTTGTCGTTATTCCCCCGCATCTTGTAGTAGGAGAGGTTCTTCCCTTTGAGAATGAACTGATATTTCCTCCACTGGAATTTCTGCGTGGACATGAATGTGAGGGAGAATTGGTAGCATCTTTGTACCCCTGGTGTGGCATACACTGGTAGAACAGAACTGGGCATGGTACTACAGTATGTAAACCTTTACTGCAGTGGTTCCCAAACTGTGCTGTACTGTACTGTACCGGACTGTGCTGCAAAGCACTTGCAGGGATACCCTGCTGGGTTGTACCAATTCAAATTATTTATGGTCATGTAATAGAGACAGATGTAGTGCTAGTGATATTCGGTCATAAAATATGTGGACAAACAGAAGCAAATCCTATCCCGCACCACATAACTGACCCTTGGGATGACGTATAAACTCTAATGACATTTAATATATATAATTTTTTTTTTTTTACTTTTAGCATAGGGGTGCCACAAAAAGGGAACAGGCTATCAAAGTCGGTCCTCAGGAACCCACACGGTGCATGTTTTCCAGGCCTCCTCACAAAATCAAGTGAAACAATTAGATCCACCTGTGGACCTTTTAAAACGTGTCAGTCAGTAATGAGTGCACCTGTCAGGTGACCTGTAAATGTGAACGGTGTGTGGTCCTGAGGACCGAGTTTGAGAACCACGGCTCAAGGTCGTTGTGATTCGACAAAATTTGGGAACCGCTGCTTTACATTACAGAGCATTCCATATACCAGCAAATACAGAACATCCAATGAGTCATTTTGAATAAAAGCAAAATGGTTTATTTGTGCAGATTTTAGAGCGAAACGCGTCTGTTTCTCCAGTCTAACACCCGGCTACGGATGGTTGTGATAGCAAAACGAGTGCTGATCTCTGTATAGTCGAGTTGCTGGGCCTCAAAATACTTTGCTTGGAATGGTACGGCCGGGGGACCTTATGTAAAAAGTGTCCCCCGGCTGTGGTATGACACCGCGGGCTGTTGGAGCCCGGTGCTGGTTCCAAAATACGGGGGACCCCCAGTTTTTTTTTGTCTCCCGTATATCTGGAACCAGGATCGGTCCAAGAGTCCGGGGCTGGTTTCAGAAATACGGGGAACCCCCACGCTTTTTGTCCCCCGTATTTTTAGAACCAGGTCCGGCTCAATGAGCCCATTTATTTTTTCATTTTTAAAACAAATCGCACATGTCATCAAATTCGCAAATTTTCATGACTAGAAATCGCAACCGTATCGCACTTTTTTTGCAGCAAATTTGCATCTCATTAAATATGCAAATTTGCGGCAAAAAATGCGATTTTAAAAAGTGCGATATGGTGTGATTTCCGAAATGCAAAAAAAATTGCATCCTATTACATTTCGCACCAATATCTCAATGACAACATAATGGCTGACAGGTAGAACGTCACATGTTAAAAAGAATAAAAAAACATAATTACGTAATTGTAGGGACTACAAAAAGTCCCAAAAGAAGAATAGTATGCACGGTGCATGTTTTCAAGGTCTCCTGACAGAATCAAGTGAAATAATTAGTCCCACCTGTGGATCTTTTAAAATGTGTCAGTGCGTAATGAGTGCACCTGCCGGGTGACCTGGAAAGCGTGCACTGTGTGGGGTCCTGAGGACCGAGTTTAAGAACACCTGGTACAATGGGTCAGAATGGATCAGTAAGTCTCCTCATCACTCACCAGGTTGTGCCGTCTCTTCTCCAGAACTCCTGACACCTCACCCTGGGCTCGTTGGTCCATCTCTATGAGTGGCCCCCTATTCTGGCTCCCTTGGCACAGTCAGGGCCCAGCTAGCCGAGCTTGTTTTGTGTATATTTACTAAGAAATGCCAACCTCTGTTGGCTCCAGCGCCAGGATGAGACATTACATAAAACTACCTGGACTTTGCTTTTCTTTGGCAGTTATCACCCATATCAAAGTTCACAGTGATATTCTTATTCCCCGGAGAGGGAATTCTGTGATGTTACACACAGGTCAATGTGATCTGGTTACATAACTGCACATTATTTCCAGGCCTAGGCAGATGAATGATTGATGATTGCTTTTACCTCTGCCAACAAGCTAAAGACTCCATGTAATCATAAATACCAGCTAATATGTAACGTAATACACATGGAGCAGAGGCGGCCATTTTGTGGGTAGACCTATATTCAGCCTAGTAATTCACTGGGAACTATTGACATCACTGAGGAAGAACAAAGTGCCTCATACATCAGTGGTAAGTTCGGGGGACTGATTTGTCTGAAGCACTTGGACGCTCAGTACATCCATCTGCCACTATTCCCTCAACAGTACAGGATTAGTGGAGCATTAGCCGCCCAGTGTTGGAGATGTGTATTGCATGCTATGTATGTTGTCATGCCCCACCACGCCTGTCCGTGCTCCAACTGAGGTGCAACAAAACCGCCATTTAGGTAGAGGGATGTTTCAACATCAACAACTCCATTCAGTGGACACCCAAACGGAGACTTTCGTCTAGGGAATCCACCCAGAGCCCAATGGCCTTAGCCACCAAAGAGGACACAAGGGCTGGGAAGACAATTGTTCCCCAATTACAGAAAATAACCAGAAGGACGTTCTTCTAGCTCAGTGGTTCCCAACCCTGGTCCTCAATTACCCCCAACAGTGCACATTTTCCAGGTCACCCGGCAGGTGCACTCATTATTCAGACACATTTTAAAAGATCCACAGGTGGAGTGAATTATGTCACTTGTGGAGACCTGGAAAACGTGCACTGTGGGGGGTACTTGAGGACCAGGGTTGGGAACCAATGTTCTAGCTGATAGGGGTGTATGTAGGGAAAAAATAATCCCTCATTGTGCTGCTTGATGGTCCTCCACCTAATTCGATGCCATGGTTTTATCTAGTGCTGCATGTGACAGGGGCAGTGACATGATGTCCATAATATAGTGTCTTTTACTGTCACCGAGCAGCATAGGATTATGTGGATACATGACAACCAAATTGCACTTACTACTCAGTAAAAGCTGATACGGCCACATACTTAGTAACTTACACCGCGATGGAACTGTAGCCAATGTGGGTAAGAGACGCCACCAGTAACCTAGGTAACAGGCCGGAGACACGGCCGTAGACAGCGTAATACACGCTGAGACGGGTGACGTCTTTCCCACAGGCGGATGATTGACACTTACAAGAGTGACGCAGTGGTGCATCGTGGAGACTGTTGCTAAGACCGACAAGCTTCCGGCTGGAGAGACGGCTGCATATCACGTACCTTGCGTACACATGACGCGAGGGTCACGTGACTAGCAGCCGGACACTGATAGGTAGTATAACGCAATACACCGCTGTAACCACCAATGAAGTTAGGAGGCATGGAGGGGGCTTAACCAATGAAACTAATAGCCACTCTCTCCCCGCGAAACCTCGGGGCTTAAAAGGACACAGTGTGACACAGAGCAGGTACTGGTGAACAAGCAGGGGCGAAACGCGCGTCCAGACGGAGTGACTGTCACGGAGGGGAGGCTGCCATTTGGGGCATAGAACACTGAGCAGAAATACGATGAGTATCACAGGGAGAATATACCTCCCATTTACCTGTTGTTAAATCGATTTCCTCCATCTCTTGAATCGCTTGCAAGGCATTTAAGCCTTTCTTGTATAGCCAATTCTCATATTGACGGGGAGATATAGGAGTATGATTCTTGGTGGGAAGAATGGTATAATGAGATTATAGAAGGCACTTTATTAGTCTATGACTGACATATGAGGAAATGTTGAAATGATGTACCCTTATACCAGGACTGTATTTGCCTCTTACTAAGGGACTCTCATTGAACCCAGTCATCATTTGACCCCTTGCGCTGGTTCTTACTAACAGGGGTGATATATGAGACTGGTGAGCAACAGCAGATCCCTACTTTTTACTTCCTTCTAAAGTGCCCTCACCATTTTTGCCTCAGCTTTAACATTCTCTCATTCGGTCCGTTCACTGCCCTAGAGGCACACGGCCAAAAAGCAGAAATGGTTGAGCCCAAATGAGAGCATCTCATATCCTTATTTCTATTTTTGATTCTATCCCGCATACATATACAGGTTGTGAATTTATGCTCAGTATAGATATGATATATGAATAAACGTAAATTTATGCTCAGTGCAAACACGACATATGAGTACTAAGCCGAACCGCTAAAAGTACCGCAGAAATATATACTGTGGGTACCCCCCATGACAGTCACTAAGAAACATCATATTTTCGCCATAATTTTATGGTCTTAGACTAAATATTTTTTGATTCTTTCCACATTTATTATACACCTTATTTAATTCTAAACACACGATATTTCTTCTTTTTTGTCACGCAAACAAAAAAACAAAAAATTAAAATCAGCCAGGCGATTATAATGCCTCATGGGATGATATCCCTTTATTGAGAACATGCTTTGACCACGGCTGACACAAATATTATTTGATAAAGTTTCAATTCGATTTAATTGATACTTTATCAATTTGTCCTACTGAGTCACAAATACCACTTTTACACCAGAATACCGGATAGGACCCGGGAAATCGAACACGGGATATTGCCAGGGCATGCCCTGCCTCAGACCCCATTTACACTGCACTTCAATCCGGGTTATTCCCGGGTAAGGCCCTTTCACACTGAAAACGGATCAGCCCTGTCTTTCCTTGCTGCTGTCATTAAGAAATGGATTTTTGGCTTGTTGATGAGGTCACAACAAATGGAACATGACACTCCTCAAGTTTTTTTGCTTTATTAAGCTGAAAATATGCATAAAATCATCATACATTGGAATCTTTATAGATGTAATGTATTCTCATAAAGAAAGATGAAGATGCGTATGAATACAAACTTGTAACACACTGGGACACACTGTGTGACAGCCAGCGTGTGTTCCTGCAGATGAGGCTGTAAACTCACTGGTGAGATTGCTTCCAGCACAGACTGTTGCTGTAGTGTAGGGCACAGTCTGCACACAGCGTGGTAACGCTGCTTCTGCTGCTGCTGCTCCATGTGCGGGTCTCCGGCAGATGACACTATCTGCCAGAGCCGCAGAAGCACCAATCAGCTCTTTGCGCCCTTCTCCCTGTCAAATAACCCGGATAATGACCATTTACACCACCCTGAGCCCCGGATAAGCCCCGTGTCCGACCCTGAACATTTGCCGGGTCAGATTCCCGGGGAACAGTACCCGTGTTATTTTTTTTCAGCCCATTTACACCATGCCCTGCCCCTGACTGGAGAGGCAATATCCCGGGTCCAACCTCTGGTGTAAAAGGGGTAATACAGATCTAATATCTCTCCTTTTTCTGTCTTGAACCAAACACACCCTTATAACAGTATTGGAAGGTGTTCAGAGAGTCCCCCTATAATAAAAACTTTTTTAATAAATATAAAAAAACTTTTTTAAACTAAGTTGTGCCCCAACAAAGAGAGTCATCTGTTTCTACCTTGTATATAAATGTACTATTTATGACTCATGGGAGCACCACCAACAAATTAAGATGCAATAGGACAAGAGTCCAAAAATAAAATGTAATAGTTGGTCTATAGATTGAATAAGAATAAGAGTCAGTGCCAGTCCTTTCCCTGTCATTTTACATGCTATGTATGTTGTCATGCCCCACCACGCCTGTCCGTGCTCCAACTGAGGTGCAACAAAACCGCCATTTAGGTAGAGGGATGTTTCAACATCAACAACTCCATTCAGTGGACACCCAAACGGAGACTTTCGTCTAGGGAATCCACCCAGAGCCCAATGGCCTTAGCCACCAAAGAGGACACAAGGGCTGGGAAGACAATTGTTCCCCAATTACAGAAAATAACCAGAAGGACGTTCTTCTAGCTCAGTGGTTCCCAACCCTGGTCCTCAATTACCCCCAACAGTGCACGTTTTCCAGGTTACCCGGCAGGTGCACTCATTATTCAGACACATTTTAAAAGATCCACAGGTGGAGCGAATTATGTCACTTGTGGAGACCTGGAAAACGTGCACTGTGGGGGGTACTTGAGGACCAGGGTTGGGAACCAATGTTGTAGCTGATAGGGGTGTATATAGGGAAAAAATAATCCCTCATTGTGCTGCTTGATGGTCCTCCACCTAATTCGATGCCATGGTTTTATCTAGTGCTGCATGTGACAAGGGCAGTGACATGATGTGAGGAGGGGATGGAGACAGCAGGAAGCCACAGACTGGGAGTTATATAGTGGGAGGAGCAGTGTCCCCAGCAGCACAGAGTATATCAGGAGATGAGTGATGTGCCAGGGGCAGTGACAGGATGTGAGGAGGGGATGGATGCAACAGGAAGCCACAGACTGGGAGTTATATAGTGGGAGGAGCAGGGTTCACAGCAGCACAGAGTATATCAGGAGACGTGTGATGTATCAGTGAGGACAGGGCTGCATGTGACAGGGGCAGTGACATGATGTGAGGAGGGGAATGGAGGCAGCAGGAAGCCACAGACTGGGAGTTATATAGTGGTAGGAGCAGGGTCCCCAGCAGCAGAGAGTATATCAGGAGATGAGTGATGTGTCAGTGAGGACAGGGCTGCATGTGACAGGGGCAGTGACATGATGTGAGGAGGGGAATGGAGGCAGCAGGAAGCCACAGACTGGGAGTTATATAGGGGAGGAGCAGGGTCCCCAGCAGCACAGAGTATATCAGGAGATGAGTGATGTGTCAGTAAGGACAGGGCTGCATGTGACAGGGGCAGTGACATGATGTGAGGATGGGAATGGAGGCAGCAGGAAGCCACAGATTGTGAGTTATATAGTGGGAGGAGCAGGGTCCCCAGCAGCACAGAGTATATCAGAAGATGAGTGATGTGTCAGTGAGGAAACGGTTGCATGTGACGGGGCAGGGACATGATGTGAGGAGGGGAATGGAGGCAGCAGGAAGCCACAGATTGTGAGTTATATAGTGGGAGGAGTAGGGTCCCCAGCAGCACAGAGTATATCAGGAGATGAGGGATGTGTCAGTGAGGACAGGGCTGCATGTGACAAGAGAAATGAGATGATGTGAGGAGGGGAATGGAGACAGCAGGGTTCCACAGACTGAAAGTTATGTAGTGGGAGGGGTAGGGTCCCCAGCAGCACACAGTATATCAGGATATGAGGGATGTGTCTGTGAGGACAGGGCTGCATGTTAGGGGCAGTGACATGATGTGAGGAGGGGAATGGAGGCAGCAGGAAGCCACTGACTGAGATTTATGTAGTGGGAGGAGCAGGGTCCCCACAGCACAGAGTATATCAGGAGATGAGTGATGTGTCAGTGAGGACAGGGCTGCATGTGACAGGGGCAGTGACATGATGTGAGGAGGGGAATGGAGGCAGCAGGAAGCCACATACTGAGAGTTATATAGTGGGAGGAGCAGGGTCCCCAGCAGCACAGAGTATATCAGGAGATGAGTGATGTGGTAGTGAGGTTAGGGCTGCATGTGACAGGGGCAGTGACATGATGTGAGGGGGGAATGGAGGCAGCAGGAAGCCACAGACTGATAGTTATATAGTGGGAGGAGCAGGGTCCCCACAGCACAGAGTATATCAGGAGATGAGTGATGTGTCAGTGAGGACAGGGCTGCATGTGACAGGGGCAGTGACATGATGTGAGGAGGGGAATGGAGGCAGCAGGAAGCCACATACTGAGAGTTATATAGTGGGAGGAGCAGGGTCCCCACAGCACAGAGTATATCAGGAGATGAGTGATGTGGTAGTGAGGTTAGGGCTGCATGTGACAGGGGCAGTGACATGATGTGAGGAGAGAAATAGAGGCAGCAGGAAGCCACAGACTGAGAGTTATATGGTGGATGCAGCAGGGTCCCCAGCAGCACAGAGTATATCAGGAGATGAGTGATGTGGTAGTGAGGACAGGGCTGCATGTGACAGGGGCAGTGACATGATGTGAGGAGGGGAATGGAGGCAGCAGGAAGCCAGAGACTGAGGGTTATGTAGTGAAAGAAGGAGGGCCAATAGAGTATTTCAGGGGGATGCAGTTAAAATCCCGGCGGTCGGCATCCCGGCATTCAGAATCCCGACGCCGGAATCCCGACCGCCGAAATCCCGACACATTCTCACTCCGTGGGTGTCCACGACACCCCTGGAGGGAGAATAAATTAGTGTGCCGAGCGTAGCGAGGCACCGGGCCCGCTGCGTGGCGAGCGCAGCGAGCCCGCAAGGGGGGGCCATCCACGTCCCCCCCTTGTCGGGATTTTGGCTGTCGGGATTCCGGCGTCGGGATTCTGAACGCCGGGATCCCGACCGCCGGGATTCAGTACTGTATCCATTTCAGGAGATGAAGGATGTGACAGTGGCATGATATGAGGAGGGTAATGGAGGTAGAAGGAAGCCACATAGTATTCATTCTAGCACCCTTCAAATTCCATGCAATTCATCTTTTTTGCCTAGGGTATCACTCTCTGCTGTGGTGCTTATAACAGTCTCTTCTGTATTTCAGCAAAGAGATACAAGCCAAACTGTGCTATAAGTACCACAGTAGAGCATGACACCGCAGGCAGGAAAGAGAAAGTGTATGGATTCTGAAAGTTGCAGGGTGCTAGAATGAGCCCTACAGCCACAGATAGAGTTATATATTGGAAGGAGCAGGGATCTCATTCTATTTATGGCAGAAGTTAAAGTTGTAGAGGAAAAACAAGGTTAACGAGCAAGGACTTAATTTTCCAGAACACAAGTAACACACTCCACATATTATCCCAACATGATCACAATGAAGAATAACAGGGAAGACAATGTGGCCCAGACTATTTCCCCAACCAATGGAAAATGACCACATGACTCGTAGAGAACATTTGATAAAACACCTTTATTGTTTGTGTCAGACCAGTAATAAAAAAAGGTGGTCTCCAGTCTGGTGACTCCATCACCACAGATGTGTGATTCCAGTTCAGCACCCCTTTTCTATGCGGCTGATACATCTGCAGGAAGATGAACCAAAATTCTGTCTCAATGTAATACACTGGACATAAAGTACATCCAGCATGCAGGTGCCAGGACCCCCATTATCCCGGCCAGAGTCCCCAGGTGACTATGTAGTGACAGAGGGCTGTTCTGTGGTTTAGCAAAGCGGTGACTCTTCGTGTACAGGGCATGCTGAGACTTATAGTCCCACGACCCTAATATAGGGGCTAAACATTGCATAATTCAGTAGCCATGTACTCTGCATATTAACACATTGCTTCGGTTTGGTTGCTAACGGTGACACCCGCCCATAAAATAGTATTTGCTTTAAGCTTAAAATTTAGTATTTGCCATTAGTTCATTGTGTTTGTAATTATATTGTCATTGTCAGACTGTTGACAGGATGAGGAAATCTGTGTGATCTGTCTCTCTGACATATCCTGTAATTAAAGGCTGATACCCATCCAGGATCTGTCATCTAAGCTGGGTCCTTGGCCCAGGCGATATGATTCAGACCGGCTCGCTAAGCAGCATATAATCACTGCAAGTGCCGTCCGCATCCCCTCGGTAATATGCGAGGGGATTTGTCCCTTGGAAAATAAAAGTCAGTGAAAATGGACTTTAAACTCCCATTATTTTAGCCAAAGATGGATGAAAAGGGGGCGGGGGCTGATGTCATGTGACATCAGCCGCCTGCCCCTGAGCAGGCAACCACCATCAGAACGGAGCCGAATCTGTCCGCTTCCGATCAAACTTGAATGAAGCCCTATGGCTTCAAAAGCAATCAGCCCAGACCACAGACCCTCATGGTACTTCCTAGCTGTGATGAGATGGGTCAATGGAAGGAAGACCTATTGTGTGTGGGATTGTGGAGAACATATAGACATACCGGTGGTGCAAGAGAGTGCGATCGGAGAATGAATTATATAGAGGTAGATTTTAGATGACATATGGAATAATAAAATGTCTATTCATGCCAAGACGTTCACCCTAGGACCAACCAGTAGGTTTGTGGCTGCCAAACCATTGTTCCAATAATGGTAATCTTGTGCCCGAGAATAGATGAGACCACTTCCCACACCGTTAATATACACATACATACATACATACATACATACATACATACATACACACATATATATATAATTAAAAATCTCTGTACTTGTAGTGTAGTTTCACGGCGCCGTGCGTCTGTGTCCAGCTGCGGGGCTGAAAACTCCATGCCAACGTGTATAGTTCGTACCCCCACTATCCACGTTGGCATGGAGTTGATTTTAGATAGCGTGGCGAGCCACCGAGCCCGCAGCGTGGGCGAGCACAGCGAGCCCCGCAAGGGGACACAGACGCACAGCGCCATGCTGATGCCGTGAAAGTACACAAGTACCAAAATCTCTTCTCCAGTCTTTATGAAGCAGGCAGCAGTCGCACAGGTGCAGACGCACCATCTCACAGGTGCAGACGCACCGTCTCACAGGTGCAGACGCACCGTCTCACAAAACGCCAGCAGACTGGGAGCAGCAGGTCATTGTTTTACATGAGAATGGATTTAAAAGTCCAACAACGGAACTCTTCAGATGAGATGACGCAGATGGAAGGAAGATTATGTTACGGCATAGGTTCCCAAACGCGGTCCTCAAGGCACCCCAACGGTCCAGGTATTAAGTATATCCATGCTTGGCCACAGGTGACTTAATTAGTAACTCAGTCAGTCTGATTTAACCATCTGCGCTGAGCCATGGATAGATCTAAATCCTGGACCGTTGGGGTGCCTTGAGGACCGCGTTTGGGAACCTCTGCTTTACGGTCACAAATTCACCTGGATCTTAATTGAAACCTCTCTCAGGACCAGAGCGGCGAAAGTAATACAGAGGGCTTAAAAGTATTCGAAGAACTTTGCAGATGGGCAGAACTCCGGTGTACGGGGAAGGGGTAACCCAACCAGTGACAGAAAATGCCCCCCGTTCTCTACAGTCTGTCAGAGTGGTTAGGGATTGGAGGAGTCTTTACGCTGGTCTTTATTTGGATATGGGGCGGCATTGGCATGTTACTTGCTGCGCAGCAGTGCCTTGTACAGTGTGAATCCCACAACGGCAGCGACTGTGGCTCCCAGCGCCACGCGCAGCCAGAAAGAAGCCGTGCTGAGGTCTGTATCATGCAGGTGGCTGCAGAAAAGAGAAAAGAGGGCGTTACCGCTAAGGATTCTGGGAAGGGGAATACAGTAAAAAGCATTTACCCCCCAGTACTTATGTTCCCAAATAATAATGATAATACAGTTTACAATGAAATCACTAAACCATTCGGCTTTTGTCGAAAAATAATGTCCCAGAGTATTTATCACGAACATTTACCTACATGGTGCCAGTATACGCCACTGGGAACATATACAGTAAAACATAAAGATAAAAGCAAAACTGGATATAACTAAAGTATCAAAGATATAAGGTTGCTCGGCTCCCAAGCTTACAATCTATAGAATTTAAATTAATGCAACAACATCTCTACATATGTAGTGATCGCTAGCGGTTTGATTTTATTCATATTCATTTGATAGACATTTTACCAAATAACACAGTTCGAGGAACAGGCAGACAATAAGGCGCCTGGGTGAGAACGATTTCCGCAGGAACAGCTTGTGCAGGGCTATTGTTTGGCAATAAATAGAGTTTTGTCAGGAGGAAAATGAACAGCTCAGAGGAAAGCTATTCAGCACACCGCTGACAAAGCGTAAAGGTGGGAGACATGTCAGGCGTATGGGGGTGGGGTGGTTGGGGTAAGGGGAGAAAAAGGGTTGGGGTCTGCTAAAGGCAGAATGGGAGACTCATTCCGTGAGATCCTGGACAGTTTCAATTCTGAGGAGATTTCATGATGAGTCCCAGGATTTTTCACACCGCACCTCGACCTGGCAATAACCTGGGTTATAGGTGTGGTGTGAAAGGGGTATAACTCTGTGATCATTTTATTAATTGTGAGACAGGAACAAAAAAAGGAACAAGTGAGTTTATGGAATTCTATTAACATGACACAAAAACATGGCAAGTACTTTATGTATGACCAAGTTTAGGAACGTGGTGGGGCATCAGCTGCCGCAGTCACCTGACCCAAGACTTTCATCTCTACACTTTGACACTCCGCTACATTGGACGCTAAACTGCTATTGCCCTTGTAGTGCACCTCATTGTAGAAAGAGGCAATCTACCTGACTGGAAAGTGCAAAGCTCATGTTCACACAGTGAGCTCAGTTATGCACGTGTTCAGCAACCACCACCACCCCCTCCAACATTGCTCACTCTTATTCAGTTTCCCTTGGCCCGAGTTCACTGCACCTCCCCCTCCATCAGCCTCTTCTCTTCCTTGCCGCTACTACGGCTACTGTATACTGTAGTGTAATGTATTACAATTAAAATAGTTGTGTGTTGTATCCTTTGTGAGCATCACTACCGCAAAAAAAAAGAGGTTTCTTTACCATTTTCCAATCAGGCAGTTTAGCGTCCATTGCAGCTCGGGGACATAACATACAGTAACAGTAGATATCAAAGCATGGTAGGAAGTTCCTACAGTAGCTTGTGTATGGAAAGAGTTTATCAGGGTATCTGAACTTGACTGCGCCTGAACTGAACTGTGACATGCTTTGCGAGCGTCTCTTCTTCAAAAAAGAGGATTATTTGCAAAGTGTATTGAAAGGAGCTTTACAATGTAAAACATATCCAGCATAAAATTGATACCAGAGCAGATTTCTATATTACACCTTGTGTACTTTTGCAGGAACAAACTCCAAAGAAAGGGCATGGTAACCATCTGCGAACCCACTATGCCAAGACATCCACTGAGGCAGGTGATGATCACCTGCAGTGGTATATTGTAGTGATGCAGACATCCCGGGCACTGAAACAGCGCAGTGAAAGCTAATATTTTATTATGTTGATATTCAGTTACTGTACGATCCTAGTCAAATTACAGTATACATGTGCAGTACTGCATCCATGTGGAAGGCAGACGGAAAATAACGCTCAGCACATGTACTGTATATTTCCATTTCTAGTTACTGTGAGTGATCTGTATTCAGCGATCCTGTAGCCCAGAACTCATCCGCCACAACACATATATTCTGCGTTTAACATACTGTAAAGTAGTTCTAGCACTATATTACTGTACTGTATTGTACTGGAGACCTTGCGGATGTGCAGTGTTGATTTTGGAAAGCGACATCTGGTGGACAAACATAAGTATTACACTCAACAGCAACTCCAAGCTAAACCACACGCTGTGACATAAGCCTCATTAGAAGTCATCAGCTCGACCATTATTGGTGAAAAGGCAGTAGGCCGACACAAAAAAGTCGACATGCATTAGGTCGACAGGGTCAAAAGGTTGACATGTGTTTTTTTATTTTTTGTGTCTATGTCGACCGACACAACTATATCCCCCCTCCAATGGGATGATAAAGTATGAACGGGTCCTTCTTTTGGGGGTGGGGTGAATGTGAAAAACTCATGTCGACCTTTTCACCGTGTCAGCCTAATTCATACCGATCTAGGTCTGTACCTCTATACAGTTCATCAACTAGGCCTTGAACGATCAGAATTTTGCTGCCACACCCGGGATACTCACGGAAAGGCAGCGGCTGATGCCAGCTTGCTGTAGATGGCTGTGTCGGCAGCTCCCTGGCAGGTGAAGTGGTAGGGGGGTGGCAGCCGGTGTTTGTGGCAGAATTCGGCTGGGGAGATTCCGTGCTGCTGCTTCACTTCCCCAAGGTCCCATTTACACCCCACAAACAAGCAGGGTGTCTGATTTTCCATGTAGTGTTGCTGCAAGGGAGTAGACACAGACATGACTATTGAGGAAGCAAGGCACAAGAAGAATGTGGAGAGAAAACGTTTAAAGGGGACACGAATTAAACCTTCTGAAGAGGACAAGAGAAGTTGCCCATATCAACTGCTGTAACTGATTCCTTGGGACAAGTTCTCCAATTGTCCTGTTCAGTAGGTCCGGTTCCTAAGTCTCAGACTGGTCATTGTGACTAAGGTCAGACGGCTGTGGTAGTGATTGGTCAATGTGAAGCAGGTGGGTTCTAGGACTGGACAGAGGGGTAATCTGCAATAGAGGGGTGAGGACACTGACTGATCTGTTTAAGCCACAGGTCTTCAACCTGTGGCCCTCCAGATGTTGTGAAACTACATGTCCCAGCATGCCCTGACAGTTTTGGCATGCTCATATAGGACATAATGTGGCAATGCATGTTGGAACATGTAGTTTCACAACATCTGGAGGGCCACAGGTTGAAGACCCATGGTTGAAGCTATGCATATCTGCGAAGGACAGGTCAGTGTCACCTTGTATATACTGGCGCAGTAGTTGAAGGATTTCGGGTCACTGACATCGTACATCAAACAGGCAACATCACAGCCCGCATCCGACTGTTTTAGGAAGTCTGCGTCCACGTCCACTTCGTAGAGCTACGGGGAAGAGGAAGAATTAGAGCGGCCGTATTATTATCAAGCGCAAATGCCCATAAACCAAACAGATGACTAGACGGTTATTATTGCATTAATGTAATTTATCCATCAACAGTGGGGCGATACTGATATCGGGTTAGGTTAACCCTTAGGTGGCCGTACACTAGAAACAGATTACACAACAGGTCCCTCTACCCTCCTATAAACCCGCTGCTCCTTCCTCAGATCGCTGTCCCGTAGCCTGCAGAGGTGTGCACAGGACTAGTGTTATTTACCAGCCTCAGCGTTTGTATAATATACCTTATTAAGAGATATTCATTTTCACTTTCTCACAACATTTAATAAGTCCTTTAGATGAGCAGGTGGGTGGGGGGCTTTGGGGGGGGGGGGTGTTTACATTATTTCTTTCCAATACATTAAAATAAATCCATTGTGTAAATCGGAGTCAGTGGAGAGGAAGCAGGGCTCCTAGTTTTAGGTCAGCCCGCCCCTCACAATTATACAATTATGGAATTTGTCAAGTACATTTGGGAGCCAATCTCTGCTACAGATTCTCTCCATAAATAGACATGACATGTTTTCTTTGTAGCCGAGAAGCTGCTTCCACAATTATTTGCATTATATTGTGTATACCACTCTGCTAATGGGCAGTAAACCAGCATATACTGTACAGTGACTTGGGTGAGGCTTGCAGGCAGGCGCTGGCACAGGAGGCTTAGAGGCAGGCGCTGGCACAGGAGGCTTGCAGGCAGGCACTAAGGGCATGGTTACAGTCAGACACTAAAGGGGGAAATTTACAGTCAGGCACTAGGGAGAGGGTTAGCCTCTGGCTATGGGAGGGGCACAAGGGGGAGGGTTAGCCTCTGGCTATGGGAGGGGCACAAGGGGGAGGGTTAGCCTCTGGCTATGGGAGGGGCACTAGGGGGAGGGTTAGCCTCTGGCTATGGGAGGGGCACAAGGGGGAGGGTTAGCCTCTGGCTATGGGATGGGCACTAGGGGGAGGAATGTCATCAGAGCATCTCCGCCAGATCTGGAAGACACCACTGGAGGAGCAGCAGCACTTGCTGTACCAGGTAAGCCACCACCCGAACACCTGGGGTGTTTTGCGTGTTGACATGATGCACGTCAAAGTGGTCAAGGATAACATGCAGAGCAGGGTAACGTTACGACCATGTCGTCATGGTGACAAAATATTCCCCACACGCCTATAAAGGTAGATCCACTGCTGGGCTAGGAGCACAGAGGCAATATTTGGTGTTATATACCAGTATTGCTGTGGGATCGGTTTGCGGAAGAGCTTTGGAAATGAAAAAAAAAGCTACAGACCCATCGTGTCCCTAGGAGCCGACCCAGCCCTAATAACAGAGTGCAGCCACTATATCGTACTTACAATGAGATACTTCTCTTGTCCCCCGACGAGCACGGTGTTGATGGAATAGAATGAAGGCTCCCTGCGGCTTTGCTGTTGCTCCTGAGTCACCAGGATAGGGAAAGACAAAGGGAAAATAACATGAGAACATAGGACTGCACGCCCTAATTCTAAACATAATGACAGGTGATTGACTTGTAGTTCCACACAGAAAACAGGTGCAATCTTTAGATACTAAACACTGCAGTATAGCAAAGAACATATGGAGTGCTTAGCATAATATAGGCCACCCACCACGTCCAGGTGACCTCATCTGGTCCGCCCCTAACAGCGGTTAGCTTGAGCAGGCCCCGGGGGTCCTGTGCACTGTACCCCACAGGCAAGCACAAGCTAACCACCCCCACTGCAGCCCCAAAAATGACTGACCCACAGAAAGCCAATAAGGAGCCCCAAAAACGCGTTGTTTCAGGACAATGGGGCAGCTGTATTAAGCCGGGAGAAGTGATAAAGTGGAAGGTGATAATGCAGCAGCCAATCAGCTCCTGTCATTTTTCAAACCCAGCCTGTAACTTTACAGCTAAGAGCTGATTGGCTGCTGCCTTATCACTGGTAACTTTATCACTTCACCAGACTAAATACATCTGCCCCAAACTGCAGGACCTCAGAGGGGTTTAAGGTGCACCAAGTTTCTTCCTCTGGTGGCCACAATCAGCTAAGGACCATGTGTGTATATGATTACAGGCCAGATGTTTACACACGTGACCAGCTACAGACTAAGGCAGTTTGCGTGTGCACCTGGACCTACATACAGGTTCAATCCAGAGCTAGATTCCTTGAATACTTCCCCAGTGAGGCACAGAAAGAAGGGATACACGTCTCTCACCTCAAGGCTCTGCCCCAGGAACGCTCGCAGGAAAGCAGATTTACCCGTCCCGCGGGGTCCAATCACCTTGCACAAGAAGACTACTCTCTGCGTCTGTCCTTTTTCCAGGTCTATCCTCTTCTCTCGGGTCACTGAGGGGAGACGGTACAAAGAGATGACTATTAGACGGCCAAGCTCAGGACCTGGTCACCCTTTTAGCAATAAGAAGTCAGCAGACGCTATATTCTGCTTCCTTACTACATGAAGCCATTAACACTTCACATAAATCTCTCCTGGGAGAGAACACTGGTGGTGGGACATAAAAGCATGACCAGGGGAGCTCATTAGACCTCAAGTAATATAACTTGATAGAGTGTGAAGGTGAAGTGTATAAGGCTGGAGTCAGCAATTCTACAGCATCAAAGAAATTACACCTGAAAAGTCTGACATTTACACCATAATAAACGTATAAAGTGCAAGAGGCTGCAGTATTGGAACCCTGAATGCGGTTCTCACCTACAACCTCCATCATGGGTGCATGCAGTTATCCTTGCCAAACTACTAACATGCAGTGGTGGCTCCGGGGGGGGGGGGGGGGGGGGGGGGGGGGGGGGAATTCCAATAGGGGAGAAAAACCAACTGCCAGTGAGAGTCAGTTTGGAATGTCAGTGGGTGTGTCTCTCCTATTTGAATTTTAAACTGTGCTGACACAGCCAAATTGAGACGTAGAAGCTGCAAAGGTTTTAAAATGGAAAAAGGTATAGCGGCTTCACTACGTAGCCGCTCTACACAGTTGGCCCATGGAGACCCCATGAGCAGCTGCCCATGAGGGTCCCACTGAGCGAGTGGAGTGAGCTTTAACCACCAGAGGAACTTTGGATGCGGTCAGGTAATTGTCTAATCATAAGACTAATCTAATGTACCAGCGCCGGCCAGCTAGGCCAAGCAACATCATACCAGACAAACAGCGAATCTGCATAGAAGCAATTCTGTACACATAAATACAATTTAATGCCATCACCACATCTAGAGACCTTGAAGAAGGAGAACCACCTGACAAGACTACATGACCCACAATATGCCGATTTATGTGAAGTTTAAATGACTTTTGGAAGAAAATACCTCCTAGTACACAGTCCCGCTCTATCAGGATGGAATATTAACCCCTTGGGTGGTGGGTTTTGCTGGGGCAGGACAAACCTACCAGGGCAACCCACCACAGACAATTAGGATCCCCCTCACCTTCGCTCCGGCGTTAGTACGCTGGAGCTCCCCAGCCACCGCTGCCCCAGCCGCCTGTCAATCATCACACAGGCAGCAGGCTCTGGGATGTTTCGCAACGGCTAGGGAGGACTTGGGCACCTGAGTGCTCCCGAGTCACCCCGAACATCCCAGAGCCTGCCGCCTACGTCACTGCTGTAAAATGAGAGGCGGTGGAGGCTAGAGGCTGGGGGAGCGGCAGGGGTTAGAAGAGCTCCGGCGTATGATCACCGGAGCACAGGTGATTGGGGGGGCTCGGGGATGTGACGGGGGGCTCAAGCGGTGGTGCACACCTGGACACCACTGGCGCGCACCTATTCCATATTTGTGGTATTCCCGGAAATTTTCCGGGACAGCCCGCTGCGGCAGCGCAGCTGAGCCCGTAAAATTTCCGGGCATACCACCCAAGGGGAGTAAATATGGAGGATGGCAAGACAGAGTCCCCAAGTCCAAAACTCTCCTAGGAGAAGCAAAAGCTAGAAGCAGGACAACCATCCAAGATAAACAGTTCAACTCCACTGACTGCAGAGGTTCAAAAAGGGACGATTGTAAGAAGGAAAGAACCAAATCCCAATCCCACGGAGCAGTGGGAGGAGGGAGCAGTAATTGTCTCCGAATTACCCCATGAAGGAAGGTTTACAAGTCCAAATACAATGATAATGATGGGATGTAACCTCCTTACGAGCATTGTAGGGATGACGACCGATGGAAGACTTCTCTTCCTCAGGAGAGCCCGCTCAACAACGCAGTCAAATTAAGATGCTTTAAGTCTGGAAAAGACTAAAGGTCCCTCCTGTAAATGATCTTCCCTCAGAAGGAGGGGCCAAGGTTCATACAGCAGCAGACGGTGGAGACTGGAATACCAAGCACTGCGGGGCAAGTCAGGAGCTATCAAGACAACCCTGAGTAGCTACCTCTTGATTTAGGAGGTCAACCAGAGGAAGAGAAGACCTGCGAGTCAACAACTGAAAGACATAAGGAGCCCTTGGATCCACGTCCTGCCGACTGAGGTATTCGGCCTCCCAATTCCCTGGAATGAACATGGCCGACAGAGCGATGACATGGGCCTCCGCTCACATCAGGATCCAGGAAACTTCTCTCATGGCCATGCAAGTTCTCGTGCCTCCTTGGCAATTGATGTACGCCACAGCAGTGGCGTTGTCTGACCGGACTTGAAATCAGACTGCCATGCAGAAGATGATGAGCCTGTTGGAGAGTCAAAAGGATCTTTCGAAGACCTTTGAAGTGCTCATCGTATCAAGACTGTGCCCCAGCCACCCAGGCTTGCGTCGTTGTCCAATACCACACTCCAAATCTCCATCCTGCAGAAGCTAGCGGTAGTCCAAACACCAAATGAGAGACAGCCATGTCTTTGGTGACAGAGACTCTCTCTGGTGAAGAAAAACATGTAAACCCAACCACTGTGACTGGAGGTCGCGCTAGAACATTCTAGAATCAAAATGGCCGTAAGGAAGTTCCTCGATGGGCGCCGCCACCACCCGGTCCAGCTTTCTGATGCAGAAATGCACCGAAACCTGTCTGTGGAGCAACTCCAAATGGATAATTTTCTGATGAGCAGTCACTTGGTTCTGCAGAAGACATCCGTTGTTGCACCGCACCCATTACTATACCGAGAAAGATAAGTCTTTGCATCAGTTAAATACCCCATCCCCACATCCCCAGCAGCGGTAGCTGTCTACTACACCATCAGCCTGTAACATGTGCTGCTGAAGAAAATGACCACCGGCGTATCAGAGTACCAGCAGGGCGGCTGGAAGCCAGGAGTCTAGTAGCCTATCTCCACCATCACCACCCGCTCCCCTCCCTTGCAATGGCACCGCTTTGTAAAGCCCACACTGTGGGATACTGAGGGAACATAATGACCAGCTTACTGCCTGACCACCTGGTAGTCGGGCGTCAGGCACTATACTCACGAGCTGCCTGTGCCAGCCAGATGCATTCAGATGAGGCGTTTGCAATGCGCAACACATGGAGCGGCGTCCGTGTACCCCGAGATGGTGACCTCCCTGGCAGCAGCTGCTTGTCCTCCTCTTGCTGATAGCAGATCCCTACCTAATAACAAATGCCTCCCAGGAGGAGCCCAGAAGAAAGCAACCAGCTCCCGAGGGCACTAATCAGACTGGCTTGTAGGGGAAGTAAAGAGGGGGAGGAGCAGAACACACTGATCAAAATTCTTAAAGTGATTTCCAATCTATACCCCCAGTAAGTATCACTCCAGCGTTCCCTGCTGGATGAAAGAGAAATTATACAAAACACTTTCCACTTTCATCACCCCCCCCCCCCCCCCCAATCCTATAATAGGTGGTCTCTGTAAATACAGGGCTGTGGGTGGGGACAGTTAGGGTTAGGCGGCAAGAAGGGACAGTTAGGGTTAGCGGGCGAGAGGGGACAGTTAGGGTTAGGCGCCAAGAAGGGACAGTTAGGGTTAGGCGCCAAGAAGGGACAGTTAGGGTTAGGCGCCAAGAAGGGACAGTTAGGGTTAGGCGCCAAGAAGGGACAGTTAGGGTTAGGCGCCAAGAAGGGACAGTTAGGGTTAGGCGCCAAGAAGGGACAGTTAGGGTTAGGCGCCACGAAGGGACAGTTAGGGTTAGGCGCCAAGAAGGGACAGTTAGGGTTAGGCGCCAAGAAGGGACAGTTAGGATTAGGCGGCAAGAAGGGACAATTAGGGTTAGGCGCCAAGAAGGGACAGTTAGGGTTAGGCGGCAAGAAGGGGAGGGTTAGACCATGATATATGCAGGCAGCACACACCAGTGATTGCTCGCGTCTGGCTGTCCTGCTCACACAGGATGGGATATCCCAGATAACCCAGGTGTTCCAGGCACCGGTGCACATCTAGGTAGGCCACCAACCTGCCAGAGAAAGAGAACACACGTCATATACGTATAGTACACTGCATCTAGAAAACATCTTGGCTGACACTGATGATACTGCCTAGATAGGATGTGGTGTAGCAATATGGGCACAGGCTGCTGAGATAATGCCGGTGATGGCTCTGTCTATTGTAGCGGCAGTTAAACACCAGAAGTGTACACAGAACAATGGAGTGGGTCCACTACTATCTGCCCAAATGGGAATGGGTTACTAGCCCATATTTAAAACGTCTTTTGCAGTTTAGGATTTGCTGGCGCAGAGAGGCGGACAAGATAAAAAGTCTTGGAACTCACGTCCACTGGCACAAGAACCCATGGAGCGGCAGCAGGCTCTTCTCTGGCATACACACTGTGCTCTGCAGCTCAGGGCCCCAGGGAGTATATGGGAAGACACTGAAAAAGCTTTGAAGCTCCGAAGGGCTTAAGGCGCCATCGCCATCCTGTGGGGAAATAAGGGAATGACAGTTAATAATCTGTATCCGGTACAGTGACTGCAAACTGCCTTCTTGTGTATTTGTCACCACTGGTGCACAATGGGAGCTAGTCACCCCACTCAGGAGCGTTGGACCACAACCCCCCCCAGTATCCGGTCGACGGGTGGACAATGTCTAGATCGATCACTAATTGTCAACAGTGAGTAGGTCGGCACCTAAGCATTGTCGACATACACTCGGACAATATTTGCAGAAAGTCGACGTAAGCAAAATATCGACAAAGATAGTTGACAAATGAAAACACGTTTTTCATGATTTTTTTCGTTTTTAATACCAACTTGTTCATACTTTACCATCCTAGCGGAGGGGGGATATAGTAGTGTGCCCAAAGCTGTACACTTATACAGTGTCCATGTCGACAGAGACAACAATAAACCCGTGAAGAAAAACGGATGGTAAAAAAATAAAAATCATGAAAAACTGGACCATGTTCATGACAACCTTTTGCTTCTGTCAACTTCTGCCAATGTCTACACAATGTATGTCGATCATTCTTAGATGTCGACATCGTCACCGTCGACCATTAATGGTCAACCTAGACACTGTCGACCGTCTATACCATAACACCCCTTTCGAGACCCTCAGTGATGGTGCTACATATGGGTATGTGTCATTGGGTCCACCACTGAAGGTCGACAGGCCTTGGGTCAACACCTGAAATAGGTAGACATGGTCTGAAGGTCGACATTAAAATGGTCAACCTGAGGTTTTTACTTTTTTTGTCCCGAATGTCTACCCCATCGACATGGGCACGTCTAAGTGTACCATTGCGCTCGCCATGCTTCGGGTACACTATTTTATTCTCCCATCACGCCCTAGTAGATGGTAGGTTATGAAATACCGCCTGTCGGCACATGTCGGCTCAAAAAAAAAAAAGTGGAAAAACTCACAACAAACTTTTGACTGTCGACCTTCCCATGTCAACTTTTTTCAAGGTGTTGACCTAAGATCATCCCGATGCATGTCCTCTTAATATGGTCAAGCTAATGACCCTATACCCTACAACTTTGAAGATTTGGCTATAGAATAACCCATTTCACAGGCAGCATGTAGACCTATGGTTCCCGGTCCATCTAACTATCCCAAACTCAATATTCAGCAGATTTACTAACAGTTTCCTCCCTATGTATAACTAAACTGCAGCTTTGCTGATCGCTGTTACATACAACAATGCAGTATACAAGTATAGCTCAGTCTCACTAGCAATCCCCGTGTGCGAGTGTCGTGTGTTTGTGTCTCGGAGCCGGTACGTGTGCAGGGACCACCTCACCAGGTCGTGCTTCTCGAAGATCTTCTGCAGGAACTGGTAGCCAAAATGGTTAAGCTCAGTGGAGGAATCATAGGGAACGCGGAGCCTGTGGGGGGAGGAGGAGAAGGCAGAGCTGCCGTCATGTAACATAGGGGTGACAGGAGAACAAATAGCCTGGGAGACTAGAACTGATTATACCATAATTAGCGATACAGGCGAATGTGGGGGAGGTGGCAGCACATATCCTAATAACTAGCACCTATCACATAAAGACGTGCAGCAACAATTCTATAGTATAATGGTACTAAAGGGCTATTACACCCAGCACTTATATACTACATGAAACCTGGTCCCAAGAGCTTATGATATTTACAGCTCAGTAAGATTCGGTTTGCTCCGATTATAGATGGGGCAGAATAGTAGAACCTCAGCAAATCCGCGGGACCAGGTCTATACCGAACACATCCACCCGTGTCCGCATCGGTCACAATGACGCGCAAGTTATTGGCAGGACCCTTACTTACGGTGGGTAGAGGTAGTCGTCAGTAAGCTCTAGGGCATCGTCGTAACCGAAACGTCTCAGTATGGTCCACGTTGTCTCGTGGCGCCCACGCTGGATGAACAGGGTGTTGAGGAAGAGGAATCCTGTGGGTAACGGTGAAGAACTGGTCATAAAGGGCCATACAGATCCCATTCGTAAACTCTCTTTCTTCTAGTAACCGCAGCTGGCCCCAAAATAACAGGCAATACATTACTTACGGACACCTCTAAGCTAGTACAGCCTTCCAAATCATGGGTTTGGTCCCGCCCACGGAAGGAAGGGCCCGCCTAGCCTGAAACACCTCATTATCACCGTGGCTACATGAGCCACCATCAAACACGAGATAGATACTATGCCAAATGGTGTCCTCCATGTCTGTTGAGGTTATAATACGTCCTAAGAGCCCAGTTTGGAAGAAGTTTGGATCCCCAGCTTATCTAGCCTACAGGCTACCAAAGCGCTGGCAGACACTCAGGCTGGGCCCTGGCCAGGCTGGAATAGGGAGCCACAGGTCACAGAGAGTTTCCCCTGTGCAAGCAGAAAGCTCCAGCCAGGACAATCATAACAGGGGGGGCAGATGTATTAAGCCTGGTGAAGAGATAAAGTGGAGAAAAAGTGGAAGGAGAGAACGCACCAACCAATCAACTTCCAATTGTAATTTTTCAACACAGTTGATTGGCTGTTGCGTTATCTCCTTCCAGTTCATCTCCACTTTATCTCTTCACCAGGCTTAATACATCTGCCCCAATGTCAGTTACTCCACTCATATTTTTGTTTTGTAGGAAAGACACCATCGTTAGAACATGGAGGTAGGCTGGGCCTCCTCTGTAAGCGCTAACTACAGGCCGTCCCTCTAATACGCACCTGCTGCACAAAGACGTTGAGGGCAGTTTACCTGCCCAATAAGTGAGCAAGAAAAGCTCCAAGAAAGGAACGTAACAAAAAACAATAATAATAATAATTACTACTTTACATTGTGTAACAGCTGTGAAGAATGTGGATCATTAGGACAACAGTGTCTAGGTCAACAGTCAAAAGGTCAACCTCTATTGGTCGACAAGGGAAATGGTCGACATTAGTTTTTGTTTTGGTGTCTGTATGAGTGTTCCACGTCCCCACGCACAGCTCACTGCCCTCGGCACACTATTATATTCTCCCTCTGTGCCCTATAGGATGGTTAAGTATGTAGAAGTTGAAAAAAACAAACAAAAAAACATGAAAAACTCATGTCGACTGTTCATCTAGACCAGGGGTGGGGAACCTTTTTGGGACAAGGGCCGTTTGTACTGGTGAAAAATGCCTCGCGGGCCATATATAAAAACAAACACTTACAAATTCACCTGCGGCAGCCGTCCCGCACTCCAGCGGCTGCCGCAGTTGAAGAATTCCCGGTCTGTGTGATCCGACGGCTGTGCAGGGAGTCAATTATAGGGGAAATCTCGCGAGAGGTCGGTAGCTCTCGTGAGATTTCCCCTGAACTTAACTCTCAGCAGCCGCCTGGTGGGCGGGAGGGCCGGACAGACCGGATACGGCCACCGGGCCGGAGGTTCCCCACCGCTGATCTAGACACTGTAGACGTAATGACCACATACCGCTGTGGCATGATACATCATTTACATGAATCGCTTCTGACAAAGTATTACCAGCCCTACTACACCCCGCTCTCTCACCGCTGAGCGTCAGTCCGTTCTCCCGTACGCCCTCTGCTGTGTTCTTTCTTACAACCATCTTCACGTCTTCCAAGGCCTGAGGCGCCAACGGGTTCCCAAAGCAAGACTGCTACCTCCCCAGGTGAGGAATCAAACACAAGACACGTGAGAATGGGCAGGTAATAAAACGCATGCAGATGCAAGGAAGAATGATGCAGATTGCTACTTCTAGGAGGCATTTCTTGTGACAAAATGCATTTAGTGGAGATAACAGAAATACACGCACAAGCCAGTAAGTAAAAGTTATGTGAAGGTAGAAAAGTGAAATGCGCGAGCACTTGGGGAGACCAGACAAGGATGAGTAACACCAGGAATGCACAGGAGACAGGGGAAGGGAGGAAGAGGGGACAATGACAGGTGTTCCAGAAGCTACCTGGAAATAGTTCAACTCTTCATCGCTGAGAATCTGATTGTTGTCCTGGTCCGAGATGGTAAAAATCCTGGTCAGAGCTTTCCTGCACTGGGGTCTCAGCTGTATAGAGAATACATTACTAAAAAACTGGCTGAAATGGACCAGGGGCCATAAGCTGCTGTGTATTACCCACAGTAACCCATCTCCCTGAATAGACTGTACATAGGCCATCAGCTGCTGTGTATAACCCACAATAAAACATCTGCGGGAATAGGCCACACATGGGCCATCAGCTGCTGTATATTACCCACCGTAACCATCTGCGGGAATAGGCCACACATGGGCCATCAGCTACTGTTTATTAACCACCATAACCATCTTCCGGAATACACCATACATGGGCCATCAGCTGCTGTGTATCACCCACAGTAACCCACCAGCTGAAATATACAACAGCTGATGGCCCATGTATGGTCTATTACCCACAGTAACCCATCTTCTGGAATAGACTGTACATGGGCCGTCAGATGCTGTATTATACCCACAGTAACCCATTTGCTGGAATAGACCACATTTGGGCCTTCAGCTGCCATACATGGCAGCTGAAGGCCCAAATGTGGTCTATTCCAGCAAACTGGAACCCATCTCCTGGAATAGACCGTACATGGGCCATCAGCTGCTGTATATTACCCACCATAACCATCTTCCGGAATACACCATACTTGGGCCATCAGCTGCTGTGTATCAACCACAGTAACACGCCAGCTGAAATATACAACAGCTGATGGCCCATGTATGGTCTATTACCCACAGTAACCCATCTTCTGGAATAGACTGTACATGGGCCGTCAGATGCTGTATTATACCCACAGTAACCCATTTGCTGGAATAGACCACATTTGGGCCTTCAGCTGATGGCAGCTGAAGGCCCAAATGTGGTCTATTCCAGCCAACTGGAACCCATCTCCTGGAATAGACCGTACATGGGCCATCAGCTGCCATGTATCACCAACTGGAACCCATCTCCTGGAATAGACCGTACATGGGCCATCAGCTGCCATGTATCACCAACAGGAACCCATCTCCTGGAATAGACCACCATACATAGGCCATCAGCTGCCAAGTATCTGGTAGATTATGGTAAGCACTGTGCTATGTGAAAAAGCAGCTCAATAAAGGTTTGCATAGATAAATTGGAATAAATGAGCACTAAACAAAGGAAAAAATTGCATAAGAAAAGAGAAAGAAGAGAGATAAAGTAGCACCTGTAAATTTTTTTGAAAAAGATTAAATGTTTACACTCTTTATAGAGTGGTTGGTAGGTCCGTGGGTCCGTCTAAGCTATCCCTACCTCTGTGGCGGGAGATGCCTTGGGCAGGGGGAGGTGCTGGCGGCAGATATAAAAAAGCCGAGGTTTCCTCTCACTGTCCCGCCGGCGTTGACGTAACCTCTTAGTCGTGGCTGTCGGGTCGGGCAGAGTGGACGGAGGCAGGAGATGACGGGCAGTCTTGCTGAAGTAGGGATAGCTTAGACGGACCTACAAACCACTCTATAAAGAGTGTAAACATTATTTAATCTTTTTCAATTTTTTTGACAGGTACTACTTTATCTCTCTCTTTTCTTTCCCTTTTCTTATGCAATTTTTTCATTTGTTTAGTGCTCATTTCTTCCAATTAGCTGCCATGTATCTCCAACAGGAACCCATCTCTTGGAATAGACCATACATGGGCCATCAGCTGCCATGTATCTCCAACAGGAACCCATCTCTTGGAATAGACCATACATGGGCCATCAGCTGCCATGTATCACCAACAGGAACCCATCTCCTGGAATAGACCATACATGAGCCATCAGCTGCCGTATATTACTCACAGTAACCCATCTGCTGGAATAGACCATACATGGGCCATCAGCTGATGTATATTACCCACAGTAAGCCATCTACTGAAATAAACTATACATGGGCCATCAGCTCCCATGTATCACCAACAGGAACCCATCTCCTGGAATAGACCATAAATGGGCCATCAGCTGCCGTATATTACTCACAGTAACCCATCTGCTGGAATAGACCGTACATGGGCCATCAGCTGCCATGTACCACCAACAGTAACCCACCTTCTAATGCAGGCCTACTAGAGCTAGTCCCATCTTCAAGCACAATAGTTACTTGTGAAAATAAAATGATTTATGAGAACAAAGACTTGAGCACAAACCACCATATACCTGACCTATCCCATTACTGCACCCGCAGCCCTGACCTGAAGTGCTGTCTCCTTTACCTGCTTCTCCTCTGGGTCGTACAATGGCGCGGTGGGGTGCAGGACAGCTTTCTGGGCATAGTAGAAGACTTCAGATATATTCTTCAGATTCTTAGCAGAACACTGGAGGGGTAGAAATATGCAAGTCATTCTCACACCAACCTCAGTGGCCCTAAATACACCCTATCTGCAGTCAGACCAGGAACAGTGTAAGCAGCTGCGTGCATCTGCCTGAGCAACAAATTGCCTAGATTTACGGGGCCTACACATTTAGCGTAGCGTTGTCAGGCCATTTTCTGAGCGATCTCACTAGATTGCGATTGGCGATAGCGATGTGTGGCCCCACGCGGGGTCAGGGCCAGTGTTTTCAGCAGAAAGACAGATCGATCATTGCAGAGATCTTGCTGAGCTCTCCGAGCAATCTAGCATTGCTCAGAGAGGTCAGCAGGGTTGCTGTGTGTGTAGGGCCGATTAGGCTGTACAATTAATAAGGCCATTTACTTATCCTCTTACACGTAAACTTGGGTAATATAGAACCATATAAGAGAAGTAGATTAGCAGGTTTCGGGGGCTTAGTGAGAACACTGAGGTAAGAGAGGAGAGAACGTGTCCCAGGGGTGGGAGCACGGTGAGACCACCAAATATCACAGAATGTGCAGCTATTTACTATTATTATTAATATAATTTATTTAGTTTGCAAATCCCACACAAACATGTATATTACTTAATACATAAAACATGTAAATCCCACACTGCAATATAGGTAAACCCTGCGGATCATATAATTGAAAACAAAAACTTTATTGACACATTCTTCATGCATTCCCAATGTGACTCTCACAGTAAGTTCTGAAACATTGAACCTAACAGTATGGTCTGGACAACTATGACGCACACGGAGAGTGGTTAAGGGTGACCGTCACACGTTTTTTAAAATCTGGAAGCCAGGACGAAAGTGTAGGAGCCAGAAGAGTCTACGGACCAGACTGATCAACCTAGTGCGTCATCCCCTAATATAGATCTATGTATATGGTCAGGACGACAAGGACATTACTAACCTCTACGCAGGTCTCGATCTCAGGGAACTGGTTCATAATGGGTAGAATAGATTCCATGGAGCTGCCACACTGCAGGTCTGACTTGTTCCCCACCAGGATTATGGGAAGCCTGAGCAGGGGGTATAACCCACATTAGGACTACAGTCTGCACTCTGTAACACACATTACCTGGATTAAGGAACAGGCTTTACCTAGAGTTTCGCTCCACGTGGCCGTTCACCAGGGGAATCCACTTTGTAGCGATCTAGAAAGAGAATAGAGTATGTATTAGCATCAAGGCTCAAGCAATGAATAAATGAGACAGCTTTATTGGTCAATTGTTATGCTGTATCCAGAAACACTACATGCGGCGCGTGCATCCCAGGCACAGCGGCCGGCGCGGCGCGTGCATCCCAGGCACAGCGGCCGGCACGTCGCGTGCATCCCAGGCACAGCGGCCGGCACGTCGCGTGCATCCCAGGCACAGCGGCCGGCACGTCGCGTGCATTCCAGGCACAGCGGCCGGCACGTCGCGGGCATCCCAGGCACAGCGGCCGGCACGTCGCGGGCATCCCAGGCACAGCGGCCGGCACGTCGCGGGCATCCCAGGCACAGCGGCCGGCACGTCGCGGGCATCCCAGGCACAGCGGCCGGCACGTCGCGTGCATCCCAGGCACAGCGGCCGGCACGTCGCGTGCATCCCAGGCACAGCGGCCGGCACGTCGCGTGCATCCCAGGCACAGCGGCCGGCACGTCGCGTGCATCCCAGGCACAACGGCCGGCACGTCGTGTGCATCCCAGGCACAACGGCCAGACGCCAGCGTTACGTGTACATCACAGGCACAGCGGCCATCGTAACGTGTACATCCCAGGCACAGCGGCCATCGTAACGTGTACATCCCAGGCACAGCGGCCATCGTTACGTGTACATCCCAGGCACAGCGGCCAGCGTTACACGTACATCCCAGGCAAAGCGGCCAGCGTTACACGTACATCCCAGGCACAGCCGCCAGCGTTACACGTACATCCCAGGCACAGCCGCCAGCGTTACACGTACATCCCAGGCACAGCGGCCAGCGTTACACGTACATCCCAGGCACAGCGGCCAGCGTTACACGTACATCCCAGGCACAGCGGCCAGCGTTACACCTACATCCCAGGCACAGCGGCCAGCTTTACACCTACATCCCAGGCACAGCGGCCAGCGTTACACCTACATCCCAGGCACAGCGGCCAGCTACACGTACATCCCAGGTACAGCGGCGAGCTACACGTACATCACAGGCACAGCGGACAGCATTACATGTACATCACAGGCACAGCGGCCAGCGTTACATGTACATCACAGGCACAGCGGCCAGCGTTACATGTACATCACAGGCACAGCGTTACATGTACATCACAGGCACAGCGGTCAGCGTTACACGTACATCACAGGCACAGCGGCCAGCGTTACATGTACATCACAGGCACAGCGGTCAGCGTTACACGTATATCCCAGGCACAGCCGCCAGCGTTACACGTACATCCCAGGCACAGCCGCCAGCGTTACACGTACATCCCAGGCACAGCGGCCAGCGTTACACGTATATCCCAGGCACAGCGGCCAGCGTTACACGTACATCCCAGGCACAGCCGCCAGCGTTACACGTACATCCCAGGCACAGCGGCCAGCGTTACGTACATCACAGGCACAGCGGCCAGCGTTACATGTACATCACAGGCACAGCGGCCAGCGTTACACGTACATCCCAGGCACAGCGGCCAGCGTTACATGTACATCACAGGCACAGCGGCCAGCGTTACGTACATCACAGGCACAGCGGCCAGCGTTACATGTACATCACAGGCACAGCGGCCAGCGTTACATGTACATCACAGGCACAGCGGCCACCATTACATGTACATCACAGGCACAGCGGCCAGCATTACATGTACATCACAGGCACAGCAGCCAGTGTTTCATGTACATCCCAGGCACAGCGGCCAGCGTTACATGTACATCCCAGGCACAGCGGCCAGCGTTACACGTACATCCCAGGCACAGCGGCCAGCGTTACACCTACATCCCAGGCACAGCGGCCAGCGTTACACCTACATCCCAGGCACAGCGGCCAGCGTTACACCTACATCCCAGGCACAGCGGCCAGCTACACGTACATCCCAGGTACAGCGGCGAGCTACACGTACATCACAGGCACAGCGGACAGCATTACATGTACATCACAGGCACAGCGGCCAGCGTTACATGTACATCACAGGCACAGCGGCCAGCGTTACATGTACATCACAGGCACAGCGGCCAGCGTTACACGTACATCACAGGCACAGCGGCCAGCCTTACACGAACATCACAGGCACAGCAGCCTGGCGCTAGCTTACACAACACAGAGTATTTGAGCACCTCCATATAGGCGCATCTCACCTTCTCTATAGTAGACACCTCTGAGACATCGTACACAATACAGGCCACATTCGCCTGGGGAGAGAATGAGAAGTTAGACTGCATTAGATGGGATGCTGGGAGTTACAACTATGGCTTATATCAGAAGACTGGTCCCATATTGTAGCTCACATTGTCCATCACCTAAACTCACCTTTG